>NC_092130.1:46298449-47714074 GCF_043159975.1 Macaca nemestrina
CAGGGGTACATGAAGACCCCTAGCTCGGAGCCAGGTTAGGACAGAGTTGCTGGCCAGCCTCTGGCATCTAAACAGAGCTGGCAGCAGGGTGGCCAGCCAAGAGGGATGGAGGAGGAAATGGAAGGGCAGGCAGGTCTTGGTCTGACCAGCACATGGTGCCCCTTTCCCATTGGACCCCCACTCACCAGCTCACAGTGTGGGGGAGCTGCCCCATGCTGCCTGAGGTCAGGGAGTAGAAGCCAGAGAGGTCAGGGGTCTGCAGAGGCCTGTGAACTGCAGAGGAGAGAGGCTGAGTGAGTGGGCTAGCCTGACCCGGCAGGCCACATCAGCAGTTACTGCAACCTAGAGCCTCCTACAGGGGCCTTAAGATCCCACCAGCTTTGCTAGAGGACCGGACATAAACTGGTTTATTCAGGAGGATCCCAGTGTGATAATAGTGCCCCTTTGACAGACAAGGGAACCCAGGGCAGAGGGCTGGGGTGACTTGCCTAAGACGTTAGGGGGCCAGTAGGCAGAGCTGAAGTCACTCAGGCATGGAGGCATTGGGGCATCTCTGCTTGGGGGACTCCAGCCTGGCTTTCTGGGCAGGAGGCAGGCCCCTGGTCTAGGGGAACCCAGCCTGGGGAGCCAAGGCTCCACCTGCCCCCCAGGGTTGAGTCAGCAGGTTTCCCACAGCTGACAATGAGGGATTTCAGAATGACTTTGCCTGAGGCTGAGGTGAATCAGCCGTCACAACCACCACTTTCCATTTTCTCACTGAGGGGAGGAAAGGCTACAGTTCTACAGTTCTCAGCAATGCTGCAATACTGGCAGCGAGGTCACCCATGAGATTTAGGCTTGTAGCTCAACCTGAAGCCTTCACAGTTTGACCTAGCACCCCCTTTTCCAGTCTTCTGGTGCCCTCATACCCCCAGTCCACCTTTCTGGAATTTTCTTTGGGCCCTTAGTTTGCACAGCCCCAGGTCCTCCAGTTATAAAATGGACCCAGCTACCTGATCTCAGAAGCCGGGGTCTTGGCCCTTAGGCTCTGGTTTCACTGGGCCCCTCCCCATCCCAGGCTTGTACCTTGCTTCTGGCTGATGTCCGCAGGTGCAGGGGTGGGGTGTGGGCTGTTGAAATGGTCGTAGAGAGAGAGTTGGGGGACCCCATGGGGGGGCTGATTGGCCTTGTGCTGAAAAATGAGAAGGAGAGTGGGTGAGTGTGGAGAGTCCTAAGGGTGGGAAGGCACTGGGGTGAGGGTGTGCAGAAAGCCCAGCTGTCAAAGAAAAGTAGTGGTGGCCAAAACCACAAGCCTCAGGGAAGGGGATACCACTCAAGTCACCATGTCCAGTGCCCCTGCCCACTAGCCCCTAAGACTTTGCCCAAGCAGTCCCATCCCCTAGAAAGCCTCTTGGTCTTTCTGGGCACTCAGTTCCTGGAGGTGCATCTCCTCTGTCCAGAAAACCCTTATTGGCCTCCTCATCTCAGGTTTGGCTTGTCTGGGGGTTGCTTACAGCCTCCAGCCCTCTAAAGCAGGGCATGGCCTAAGGACCCAGGCCTACCCCAGCACAGCCTGGAGCTTTCTTTTCCTCCTCCTCTAGCCCCCAATCTGGGGATTCTGAGTCTGACCATTTGTCTTAGCTCAGGCCTAACAGGATTTTCTGACACAGGGAAGGGCCCTCTTCAATCCCCTAACTCAGGGGAGATGGGGCCTGGCTTCCTCCAGGGCCAACCTTGCCCAGCCCCCATACTTCCTGCTTCCTCAGCACCGCAGGACTCTTTTCTTTTCTCTCTTTTTTTTTTTTTTTGAGACAGAGTCTCGCTCTGTGGCCCAGGCTGGAGTACAGTGGCACGATCTCAGCTCACTGCAACCTCCGCCTCCTGGGGGTTTAAGCGATTCTCCTGCCTCAGCCTCCCGAATAGCTGGGATTACAGGCACCCACCACCATGCCCAGCTAATTTTTGTATTTTTAGTAGAGATGGGGTTTCGCCACATTGGCCAGGCTGGTCTCAAACTCCTGACCTCAAGTGATCCACCCGCCTCGGTCTCCCAAAGTGCTGGGATTACAGGCGTGAGCCACTGCGCCTGGCCAAGACTCTTAACACTAGTTGCATTGCTCTATCAAGAGATGACTCAGTCAGCAGACTGGAAGGAGGGGCTCCCCAGGGAGACCTGGCTGCAGGGAGTCGCTGCCGGGGCCAAGGCCCAGCTCTACAGTATTCTCAGTGTACATCTGCACGGGTCAGGGCCCTGGAGACATCTTCTGCAACCAAGGCTCAACTTCCCACTTTGAAAAGCCCATCTGCAGGGATGCTGTTGGCTGGGAGCATGGATGAGTGATCACTGACCCCTGGCCCAGAGGAAACGAGACGTCTTTGGGGCAAGTCAGTAATAAGGGGCTGTGGCCTGGTTTCCTCCCCACTCTGTGGGTGCAATTCCTGACTGGGTGAATTTAGCCAGACTCCTTAAGAGCTTCAGGCATCTCTCCTAGTAGTGAATAGGGTTCATGGCCCCTTTATTACCAGGCCTGGAGAAGGGTGGCTCATGGTGAGGGGGCCTGGCACAGTCCCTTGGCACTTGGTTATTAGAAGCCCAGGGCAAGCCTAGATGGAAGGCTGGGTATGAGCCCCACTGTAGCCAAGGAATGAAGCTCCCAGCTGGGCACAGGCTCCCACACCTGCCAGCAACAGCCCTGTTGCTGGCATCTTTCCTCACATTCCTGCCTCCGGGCTACAGGCTTCACCCTTCCCTTCAGGTCTTGGGGAAGGTGCTGACACTGCCACCTGTCAGGGCCCTGCTCATCCATCTGCCCACCAGGAGGAGCCTTACATAACAGGGCTTCCCAGGTTTCCTCCTTTCCTCAGGCAGACAGGGGCGGATGTCCCTATAGATGGCTAGCAAGGAAGAGGAGAGGCTGGGGCAGCTGCAGGGTGTGTGAACACATGTGAACTCCTTCAGGCATCTGGTACCTGCCACATGCCAGGGACTGTGTCATGCATTTTGTAAACCCTATCTTTCCCATCAGGGTACAAACAGGCTGCCATTTCTCCCATCTCTAAATCCTCCCCCAGCTACCACCTCCTCCCTTTTACAGAAACCTCAGCAGACCTGTCCCCATTCACTGCCCCTAGTTCTCAGCCCTCATTCTGCCTTCAACCCAGCCAGTCTCTTGCCCCATCCCTCCACCAGATGACTCTTGTCAAAGTCCCAGTGACTTCCACAATCCTGAACTCAATGGTCAGTTCTTAGTCTTCATTTTACGCGACCTCTCTGCAGCATCAGACACAATGGTTTCTCCCACTTCCTTGAAAGAGTTTCTTCACTTGGCTTGCAGAATGCCACACTGCCTGATATTCCTCCAGCTTCATGGACCACTCCTTCCTGACCTTGTTTCTGGCTCCCATCTTCCTCTCATCTGGGTTTACAGCTTTAAACATCTTCATGTGATGACTCCACATTTCTTCTCCAGCCCCACTTCTGGGAACTCTACTTTCCAAATGCTTACTCAACTCTACTTGGTGGTCTGAAATGCCCCCTAAACTCAACATATCCAGATCAGAACCTCTGACTTTCTGCCCCAAACGCTCCTCCCTGTCTTCCTCAGTTAATGGCAACTCCATCCTTTCAGCTGCTCAGACTAAAGACCTTGGAGTCATCCTTGACTACTTCTTCTCTGATACTCCATATCCAATTTGTCAGCAAATCCTAATGCTCTACCTTCTAAATGTATCTAGAATCCCAGCACTTCTTCCTTGTCCCCCACCCAGTCTAAGCCACCATCACTTTGCACCTGGATGACTGCAGCAGCCCCCTCCCTAGACCCCTGCTTCTCTCCTGTCCCTCCGCCAGTCCTCAATCCAGCAGCAACAGGAATGAGATTGTGTCAGTTCTGCCTGAAGCTTCCAGTGGCTTCCCACAGTATCTCCTGACCTGGAGCCTACAAAGTTCTCTGTGGGCTGGGCACCGTGGCTTCATGCCTGTAATTCCAGCACTTTGGGAGGCTGAGGCAGGAGGATTGCTTTAGGTCAGGAGTTCAAGACCAGCCTGAGCAACATAGCAAGACCCTGTCTCTACTGAAAATAAAATAAAAATAACTAACCTGGGCATGGTGGTACATGCCTGTAGCCCCAGCTACTCAGAAGGCTGAAGCAGGAGGATCGTTTGAGCCCTGGAGATCGAGGCTGCAGTGAGCCGTGATTGTGCCACTACACTCCAGCCTGGGTGACAGAGCGAGATGCTGTCTCAAATAAATAAAGCTCTACATGATCTGGCCCCTGCTGCCTCTGTAACCCCAGCACCTTCTACTCTCTTCCTTGTTCACAATGCCTGGGACTTCCCATGGGTGCTTTAGCCTCCAGCATCCTTCTTCATTTACTCCAGTGATAATTTTGAAAGTGTGCCATGATGTGAGGTAGGTTGGGAAGCCCAGCTCTAGGCTTGTTGACCTTTTCACTGACCTTTTACTAGAGGGTCCTGGGCCAGTCTCATCCCTTCTCTGGAGCTGCATTTTCTCTCCTTGTAAAATGGAGATGAGAATACCAGTCCTACTCACCTCATTGGTCACAGATGCAAAAGTTCTGCTCTGTCCTAAAGTTCCAGGGAGAAGGAGCCAAGGGCCTGTTAAAGTAGGAAGTTTCCTGGAAACCCCTGGAGTGTTTTTATCCTAACAGGTTCCTAGAATAGCACCAGCCAGCCAGACAGCATCAGCCCTGACCAGGCCTCGTGACAGCTGAGGGCACGGAGACTGAGCCTCAGGGCGTACTCCTTCAGGAACATTGGATCCTGCCAGAAAGCATTCCACCATTCACCACCTTAGGGCACAAATGCCTGGAGTATGGGGGGCTTTCGAGTCTAAGCTCCTGCTTCAGAGGAGGCCTTGCCATCCAGCCTTGGCTCTGGCTCTTTGACCCTTGGGATGGACCAAACGCCTGGCTAGCAGAATAGGCACGGAAGTCTAAGGAGCTGAGTCAGGGGTCCATGGTGCCAGCTCTTGGAAGACAGTCCCAGAGTCTCTGCTCTGCCCAGAGTTGGGGCTCTGATCCAAGGTAGTGAGAGCATGGCTCCATGGCAAGTTTCTCAGTAAACTCCCCTTCCCCTGCGAGTGGGTGGTTTACCGAGAAACTACCCACAGGAGTTTTGGCCGGGAAGCCATGGAGAGCCCTCCTGCCAGGAGCGGGCAGGCCAGAGCTGACCCTCCTTGGCCATGCTGGGCCTGGCTCAGGTCCAGCTTTGCCACCTGAGCCCCAGGTTGCAGCACAGCTCAGGCTGGGCCTAGGAAACCTCCAAGAGAATCCAGACCAGTCTACAGCTACTGGCCTAGTATATATGCATGTGATGGGCAGTGTTACGGGGTGTTGCCTGGCAGGCTGTGGTCTCATTCTGTCTACCAGCCTTCCTTGGGAACTGGGAAAAAATGCACTAAACAGAAGTCTGCTGTCAGACCACAGGAGAAGTGCTGGATGGGCAGGGGTGGGGCAGAGAACTCACTGGCAGCTGGAGGTCCTGGGGTGGCCAGGGCTCCAGGGCAGAGCATCAAGGGCCTGGCCAGTCCCTCCCACATTCATGCATGCTGCCTCTTAGCCTCAATCTCCAGCCCTCTTTGTGCCTGGTGGTAGGAGCCAGGGGAAGCCGTCCAGCACATGGCCTGGTACCCATGTCCCCCCTCACCCAGTGGAACATCCCACTCCAGGGCCCCAGCACAAGGCTGTCTCAGGGCCAGGCTGCCTAGACAACAGGGTGGGGTCACCTGGGGCCTGGCGTGTATATGGGAAACCCAGTGACTGGAGGCCCCCTCCCCTGCTCCCCCTGATGGTGACTGTGCCCAGCCCTCAATGGAAGGAGGCAGGCCTAGGGTGATTGTCCCCACCAGGCCCTGAGCATCTCAATGGCACACCTTCATCTTGCCCTCACCCTCTGAGGGCAGAGTACCAAACAGAGCTGGGTGCACAGTAAGTGCTCAAAGCATGCTGGGATGTTTAAATGTGTTGATGCCTCACCAGCAGTCCATACTGCTTGATCAGCAAACCCCAGACTCCTGCTTTTTGCCTTTGCCCCTTTGTCTCCCCCACCATCCCAGACACCCCAGGGCTACCCTGAGAGTCATCTCTGTCCCACCAGTGCCTGTCCAGCCTTCTACTGGATGCCTGGTGACAGGGCTCACTCCCAGCAAAGGTGGTCCTTCCTGCCACTGCATTGCTCTTACTGCTCAAAGACTTCCTCAGGCCACTCCAGTCCACTGTCCCACAGGGGCTCCTCACCCTTTTGAACTATTTCCTTAGCCCATGGCTAGGAATTCCTCATTCAGGTGCTCCAGCATGCCCTCTTGTTTGCCAGGCAGGAGTCCAGAAGAGAGCCAGGCAGGGCCAGGCAGGAGGAAGTGGAAACGGGAGACTCCTGAGGTAGTTCTCCTCTGTTCTGAAGTCGAGCTTGGGCCTGGCTTGGCATCCCCCTTCACCACCACCCCCCAACCCCCTCAACTTCCTGCAGGCTCAGGTGAAAAATAAACACAGTCGGCATTTTCCCTGCAGACCGCAGCGGTCTGCTCGCAGGCTGTGCGCACGCTGACAGCCCTTGCCACCGCCAGCAGAGAAACTCCCTCGCCTCTGACGGTTGACTCTGAAAACCCCCAAATGCTTGAGCCCCACAACACTTTCCCAGCGAAGAAAGTTGCTGTTTCCTCTGGCCTCAAGCCTGTGGGGGTAGGGCATAGGTGAGGCCTGTTAAGGCCCTCCCAAGAACGCCTCCCAGTGGCAGGGGACTGTGCCAGCAGAAACAGCCCCCCAAGAGATCAGGATGCTCAGCTGGTCACTATTGGTACCATTCGGTCAGGGTGTATTTATGAGCTCCTATTACGTGCCAGGCAAAAAAATGCTTCAGGCCTAGAGAAAAGCATGTGCTAATGTGAGCGGAGCATTTCCCATGTGTGAGGCAGAGTTCTGAGCACCGTGCAGAGTTGAACTCAGATACTCCTAACACAGACCTTTGATATTTAGGTACAACTAATATGCCCACCTGACAGATGGGGAAGCTGAGGCATGAGGTCACACAGCTAGTAAGTGGCAGAGCTGGGACGACACCCACGACACTGCAAAGGACACCCATGACAGTGCAAAGGGCCTATGATTATTGTGCCCAGGACACTGTCCCAGTTCTAAACTCAGTCTCTCCCTTTCCCAGCCTGGCTGGTCAGGGTGACCGGAACCAGTGCTTCCCTCACCCAAAAAATGCTCCAACAAGTTTTAGGACCCCTGGGATGGGGGTTCTGCCTACACTGGCAGCCTGTCTGGTGGCAGTAGTTGAGCATGGCCCCAAGGCCCCAGCCATGGCCCCTGCTCACCACGGCACAGCCATGCTGGCCTGCTCCTCTGGCCCTGGTGCCTTCCTCCTGCAATGTTCCATACTTCCTCTTGCTCTGGGCCAGGCTGGCCCACTCTCATCCTGACTTCAGTCTAAGGGTCACCTTGTGGAAAGGCCTGTGACCTGGCTTGGGGTGCCACCAGCCTAGCCAGCAGAGGTTAGCCTGGGGGTCCTGGAAGGCAGGGTCTGCTTGTTAGCATCTCTTTGTCTGTCTGGGCTCTGCACTCAGCAGGCTTGTTGCATGAAGACCTCTAGAATCCCAGTGCCTCCAGAACCTGTGCATGCCCCCGTCCTCAGCCACAGGGCTGTGGGCTGTGACTTCTTCCCTCAGGTCCCTCAAGCGGAAGGCTGCTCCTGAAGCCTGGACCGGAGCTGGGAGAGGCCTTGGGGAAAAGCCGATGGAAGGAAGGGCAGATCCCCACCTTGAGCCTTGTGTTGCCTCCAGGGCAAAGGCTGACCAGACAGAAAGGTGGGCTATTGCTATGGTTACTCTTCTGTTTGCCAAGCACACAGAGGTGACACTGACTAACATAAATGCCATGTGTGACAACCCACTTGAGGCAGGCATGATGTATTCTTCCCATTTCACACATGTGGGAAGCAGGGCTCAGTGAGGTGAGAAAGTCAGCCGTGGCTCCACAGCCCTTCCTCTACCAGGTCAGTGCCAGGGCCCTTTATGGGCTCTCCAGGTCTTCAGTGGTGCCAGCCTCATTCTCCCCTTCTCACTCTGTACTATAGCCACGTGGGGACACTGGCTCTGAGGGCCATGATTCCCTCTGTTTGGAGCACTCTTCTTACTACTTGGCTTGGCAAACTCCTATCCATCTTTCAGGACTCATATAAATGAGACTTCCTCCTAGAAGTCTATCCTACCCTCCTTATCTGAGAAGGGGTCCCTTGCCATTCCCTCATCCCCAGCTCCTTCTGTAGCACCGATCCACTATGCTATAGTTGACTGTTCATCTGTCCTGTCCTTCCTGTGGTCTGGGATTGTGCCCTAAGTTATTTATATGGAATGTATTAGAACTGGGCCCTTGAAGTTGAGTCCAGTGCAGGTAGGGTGGGAGGTGTGTGTGAGCCAGTGTTTAGGGAGAATGTGGCTGCACTAAATAAGGCACCCTGGCTGGGGCTGGGCACAGGGTCACTGCAGCATACAGGTTAGGAAGCTGGGAGGAGCTAGAGCCACTACTTGGACTCAGGACATCCTACCTGGTACCTAAGACCCTTTGGCCTCCTCCTACCCCTGTCCTCTCCTGCCTGTAATACTTTGGGAGTCAGAATGACCAGTCAACATCAGGGCTGCCATTAATTTACATAGGGCATTTGTGCTAATTAGAAAAAGCACCCCTTCTTTTGGACAGACACCCGGGCCATGCCATGCCAGGGCAGTGGCTTGGGAAGCACAGTGCAGGCTGGTCTCAGCCCTTGGCCCAGCTCCCCTGGCACAGCCCCTCCAGTTCTCACTTTCCTTCTTTGCACTGTTAGGGCCCACCAGTCAGCCCTACAGCTCCCCAGGAGTCTGTGTCTAGAGCTGGAGGCCCACTGTCCAGCACCAGTAGCGCTTTAGTGCCAAGGAATCTGTCTGCCCAGTTGCTGAGCAGGATGCCCCTCAAGGCCTCAGACTATAAGAATCAACTGCTCGGGGGGCGGGACAAGGCTTGCCTACATATGGACCAGGCCTTGATTTTTGGGCTTTCACAGACCCCATCTCTGCAGATAATACTCCAGTAGGGCCGAGAATGCCAGCCAGGCTGGAGGCGCCCCTGCTCATGCCCTTTTATCCCTAGCCCCCGCTCCAGGCACCACTGCCCAGGACACAGTGCTCTCCAAAGGACGGCCCGCAAGCTCCCTGCCCACAGCGTGCTGGATGCCCTGTGCCAGACGCCCACCACAAAGCACAGAAAAAAGCACAGAGTGTGGCTGCGTGGCCAGCTGAGCTGGAAGGGGTGGGAGATGGCAAGGCCACACCCTCCTGGACCAAGAGGCTTCAGTCTCACCTGCTGGCACAAGGCTGTTGCCACAGTTGCACAGAGCTCTGCTAGGTGCGTGTGGCCAGTTCACCCACCGCCTGACCTTGACATCAGATAAAGGGGCCTGCCACAGCGGAGGTGGGGACTGGAGTCCCTGCATGCAGCCTTGGCAAACCACAGGCCTGCTCTAGCCCAGCCCGGCCCAAGGCACCCTTGGAACTCACTGAGCCACACTTAGCCGAGTGGCCTGGCCCATGGCCTCCAGTGGTTTCTATGCATTCGTTTACTTGTGTTTTCCTTCCTCCACTTTGAGGTGAACGCCCCTCAGGACAGGATGTTTTTAGAGGAAAATATAAGCTTCCGGGAGCTGCTGCAACTGAGCTGCTAGTTGATGCTACCAACACAGCCTGGAGACTGCACAGCAGCCCTGAGGCTGGGCAACCCCCAGCCCAGGCAGTTACTCATGCAGCTCCTCATCAGTGCCCAGCCGTCCAGAAGCCCAGCGTGGACTGTGGACCGAGCTCAACCTCATAGATACGCTGTCTTTGGCAGTAGGGAATGGAAAACAGGGATCTGGGGATGCAGGTGTTTGAGGAGTTCTCAGGCTGTTTTCCAGAAAAGGCAGGAAAATACCAGAGGTGCAGATTTAGAGATGGCAGCCCCCACTAGTAACAGCCAACTGAGTGTCTCGCAGTCTGCAGAGCTCCACCCCTGCCGGAATCCCACGTCTTCCCAACCACATTGTGCTGTGCATACGGACTTTGCAGACGAGGAAAGTGAAGCACAGAGAAGCTAAGAATCTTGCCCAAGGTCTCACAGCAAGCAGTGATGGATCTGGATTGGAATCTGGCCCATTGGGGTTTCTGGCCACAGATCTTTACCATTCAGTGACAGGCCTCAACAGGCAGCACTTCTGCTGGCAGCAGCCTGCCAAGCATCTTCCTTGAAATCAATTGGCTAGTAGTGTGGCTCTGACCTCCCCCCGGCCCTAGGTGAGGGCACTCTGTCCTTGAAGGAAGTGATTTTGATTCTCAGTCATAAATGACCAAAAGAAAAGCAAGAGGTCATCCCTCCCACAGGGTCTGGCTGGTGCTCCCTGGCCCCACGTGTGAGGAGGGGTGGGACAGCCCCCGGAGGCTGGGGTGCTCTCACCGCGGCTTGTCTAGCTCCAAGCCCGGGAATGACAGAGTCCAGGCAAGGCCCAAAAAGGCAGGGGCTCAAGGGCGGAGGGACAGAGCCTTGAAGATCGCCTCCCCAGCCTCGGCCCTGCATTCTTGCCCCAATTTAATCTAGCAGCCTCTGAGGAGCAAAGACAAAACAGGGGTCTCCAAGTCATGTGTTCTGTCCTGCAGCCTGCACCAGCCTAGGAGGACAGTCCTGCCCTGAGGCCATGGTCATGAAGCGCTCACTCCCCCAGCTACGGCCAGTCAAGGCCCCTGGGGCTCTGTCTGGACTGTCTAGCCATTTATCCAAAGGGAAACAAGGCATGGAAAGGAGCTCCTGGAGGTGCCAGGCCCTTGTGTGCTGCTGCCCGAGCCCTCACACCCAGTGTGAGCAGAGGGAGGAGGCTGGGCTGTGCCAGCTGCATGGGAGCCTCAGGAGAGCCCTTCATGAAGCGAGTAGGGGAGGGTCACACAAAACTGCCCCAGACAGCTCTCAGAAACACACCTGGGTGTAGCATTACACAACCAGGGCAGAGGACGAAATACCAAACTCCTGGGGTTGAGGAGTGGGAAGGGATGCGACGGGTGAGCCAGGCACCCAGCTGTGGCTGCAACACACATGTGCGCGGCCAAAGATGCAACGGAGTGTAAGGGGAGGGACAGCGAATGCCGAGTCAGATGTCTGGGTTCAAATCCCTCCTCCGGTACCCACTAGGCGCAAGTCTCTCCATGCCTGGGGGTCCCCATCTGTAAAACATCCAGGTCTCATGGGGTTGCTATGAGGATTAGATGAATATTTGTGCTTTTTTCTTTTTTTTTTTTTTTTGAGACGGAGTCTCGCTCTGTCGCCCAGGCTGGAGTGCAGTGGCGCGATCTCGGCTCACTGCAAGCTCCGCCTCCCGGGTTCACGCCATTCTCCTGCCTCAGCCTCCCGAGTAGCTGGGACTACAGGCGCCCACAACCGCGCCCGGCTAATTTTTTGTATTTTTAGTAGAGACGGGGTTTCACCGTGGTCTCGATCTCCTGACCTTGTGATCCGCCCGCCTCGGCCTCCCAAAGTGCTGGGATTACAGGCGTGAGCCACCGCGCCCGGCCGCTTTTTTCTTAATATTCCTTTTTTACTTAAGAACAAAGTGAAACAAAAGGAGAAAAATCAAAAGCAAGTATGTCCCAAGAAAAAGGCTTTTCAGGAACGCCAGCACTGTGCCAGGTTGGGGCCGCCAGCCCTTGATTTCCTCTGGACCACTGCCTGATTCCTGTCAGGCCAGATCACTGAGCTCCTGGCTGGCCCACAATGACCAGAGTGAGAGGGTGGGAGGCGGTGGGGCATCGAGAGAAGAAGAAACTGCCCTCAAAGTGCCCCAGTGGGGCTGGCAGCAGCTCTGGTTCCTAAGCAGCTTTCCCATGGGGGAATAAGGTGGGTGGGCGCACCCATACGCTGGGACTCCCTCAGCTGCCTCAATCCAGCATTTTGCACGACTCAGCCTAGGAAACCCCCTAGCCCAGCCCGGGACCATACAGAGGAGGGTGCCTGGCCCAGGAGTCCAACAGCAGGCCCTGAGCTGCATCAGGACCAACACTAGAAAGAGAAAGTGATCCACCTATAGACAGGCCTTAACTGTCCTTCCATCACGCACCAAATCAGAATCAATCCTAATGTCATTTGCGGATACTTTTCCATGTAACATTTCTTCTGGAAGCCCTGGGCATCTGCCTTTCAAGTAAGAAAGACAGCCCTTTTGGCCCTGGGAGCCCTGAACTTGCCAGGTGTCTGGGGAGAAAAGGGGTCATCCCTGACCCAGGCCCAGAGCTATGAGGTACCCCTGGGGAGGCAGTGAGAGCAATGGCCTTTCTCTGGGGCCAGAGGAATCCAGCTGGGTCCAGCTTATGAATCTGGCAGTGTGCTAGGGGTATCACCCAGCTTCTTGGCCCACAGTGCCCCCATCTCCACACATTCTACAGCAAGTGGGACAGAGCAGGGAGGAGCATGGGTTTCAGGGTAAAACAAACCAAAGTTCAAATCCTGACTCTGCCAGGTATTAGCGCATTCCTTATCCTCTCTGAGCCTCAGTTTCCTCATCTGCAAAAGGGAGGCCACAGTAGTACCTGCTTTCTTGGCTTGTATAATCTTTTTTTGTGTGTTTTTAGAGACAGAGTCTAGCTCTGTTGCCCAGGCTGGAGTGCAGTGGCACAATCTCGGCTCACTGCAACCTCTGCCTCCTGGGTTCACGCGATTCTCCTGCCTCAGCCTCCTGAGTAGTGGGATTACAGGCGTGCGCCACCATGCCAGGCTAATTTTTGTATTTTTAGTAGAGGCGGGGTTTCATCATGTTGGTCAAGCTGGTCTCGAACTCCTGACCTTGTGATCCGCCCGCCTCGGCCTCCCAAAGTGCTGGGATTACAGGCGTGAGGCACCACGCCCTGTCGACCTGTACCATCTTGATACCATCAGGAGTAAAAGCCCCTGGCACAGGTCTGGTGCTTGGGAAGTGCTTGACACATGAACTACTGTAGTTGTTGTTATTCTTTCAACAACTGCTTACTGAGCACCTACTGTGTGCCAGGCCCTAGGGTGGGCGCTGAGAATCCAGTGGTGAAATGAACAGATGTGGCCTGGGCCCCACAGATCCTCTCCAGCCTTTTCTGATCCCAACTCCATCCCTGACACCACCCCCTGCAACATGGCCATCAACCCTGTGGCCTTGGCTCTTCCAGGTTCATCTGTCCCCACACCCCCACCCATGGGGCTGCCCACTGCTTCAAAGGCTACCAGCGAGCTCAGGGGTGGCTGCTGCAGCCAGGCACGCACTCAGTGGCCAGCCAGCCTGGACCATGGCTGTACCCAGCCAGCAGAGACCTCACTGCTGCCACCGCCGCAAGGCTCTCCACAGGCTGCCTCTCAGCATCTCAGAGGGCCCACCCACCTCTGCCTGCCTGGCCACCGGGCCAGCCACAGAGCCATCTGATTTGAATGAAACTTCAAACTTAATGACTTTCATGCTGGTTATTTAAAACACAATGTAATTTTCTAAAACACCCTATTATTTCCTTTGATAGCTACAAAGCTTCCCCCAATCCCATAAGCATGTTTATTTTTAGGGAAAAGAGTGGTTTGCAGTTGGTCATAGAGACCATAAGGAGAGGGAACCCACAGACAGCAGGGCAAAGAGTCAACCCTAGCAGCTCGGAGGCCTGTGCTGCACTGCCTCCTACTTAGTGGGTTTTCCACTGGACACTGGGGTCTCCCGAGCAGGCCGTGCCCTACTCTCACAAGCACGTTGGCAGTGACTCTTTCATCCAACATTGGACAGTGGCCAAATAAACATCAGACTACTGCCCTCCCAGTACTCCCCTCCTTGGGGCTGCTGTGTCCTCTTCTGGAAGATGGTTCCACTAGCTTTCCAATAAGCTTCCCGCCAGCATTCCAGGCATGACAAGTCTGGGGAAGGGTCCTGAGACCACCACTTCACCCTCAGCAGCCTCCTCCTGGCTCTCCCAGACATTCTGCCCTGGGTACAGCCACAGGGCCTGAAGCTTTGACCAGCTAAGTGAGACCTGTGCCCAGATAAATTGGCCCCAGGCAGTGGCTGCCCACACTGCGAGGGTGAGTGGGTGGGGCCCTGCCAGTCGGGGCTCCCTGGCAAGGGAGGTGGCCTGGTGGTGGGTGGGTGTGCGTGCAGAGGTCAGCTGAGCCCCACCAATGCGGGGCGTCCTCTGGGAGCAGCTATTTTTAGGTCCCAGGCTTTCATGTGGCCAAATGATGTGGAGTTTACAAAGCATCAGTAATGCGTTTCAGATGGCGGCCCAGCAGGCCAGGAGGCTGGGCCCGCTGCCACCAGAGCCAGGTCAGAGTTAGTCAGAATCCCTCGGCCTAGACTCCCATCACCTGTCCCTACCTCCCCACGACCCCTTCTTGCCTGATGGGGAGGCTGGCTCTGGAGCAGTACTTGCAGGGAGCTGCCCAGCAGACCCCGGCTGAGGCCCACCCAGCACACAGGCCTCTCCATGGCCAGGGATTCCCACCCCATTTTACAGGAAGAAACTGAGACCTAGAGAGGTTCACAGATTTGCGTGAGGTCACACAGCAGGGGAAGGGATGGCTTCCTTCCCATCACAGCTCCCTGCCCTCATGGGAAAACTGGGTTTCCTGGGAGGAGATGATTTGCCACCAATGGCACCCAAACCAGCTCAGACATGGAGTGGGGGCAGCCCTAACCATGTAAACTTCCAAAGCCCACACCCACTGTTCCCTGGGGCCACGTCCTGCCCATCCATGCCTGGAGCCTCTGCCGCACACTCATTATTTGGAAGCACATGGTGTGGGGCCCAGACAGCTTTCCTGCCCTTGAAGAGAAAGCTGGTGGTTTTAATGGGGGGCAGGGTGGGGGGGGTTAGGAGGAAGCTTATTTCACAGAGTCTGCTCCTCTGATCTCCAGGGAGTTCTAGCTGTGGAGTCGGGGCTGCAGAGTGAGGGCTGTGTGTCCCCAGGCTTGCTCTGGCACTAGGGTAGTCTGCTAGCAGAACCCAAGCAGGTGGCCTCCTCCCAGAAGAAGGCCAGACTCAGGCTCATCCCAGCTATGCCCTAGGCCAGAATCTCTAACCAGCAAGGGACGGAGGCCCTCTGCTCCCTGGGGAACTGGCCAAGAGGAGCCCCATGTTCCAGCAGAAAGCAGGGGAAGGGGGCACCTCTGCGGAGGACAAGCCCACCCAGGCGGCAGACAGCTTGCATGTAGCAGCGGAAGCGGGCCACACGTTTTTAAGGGAGGGAGGCGGTTTCCCAGGTCCAGACCCCAAGCATGACAGGTTGGCGAAACAGGGCAGCAAACTGCCTGAATGAAGAAGCTGACAACATCCTGGTTTCTCGGAGACACCCACCCTCCACCCCTGCCAAAGCCCCAGGGACCCTGGAGCTCTGCTAGAGACAGTGCTGGTCAGAGATGCTCTCCACACCATGGCTAAGTCACCAATGGGCCTTGGGACCTGAGCAAGCCACTGACCTGTGGGGCAGAGTTCCCCTCAGTAATCAGAGGGCCAGACCCTAGGCTCCCGAACCCCGAGACAGCATGAGAGTCAAATGGAAGGACGGGAAAATGGAAACTTCTCACCTCTGAGGTAGCCCTGCCTTGCACTGCCCAACACCCTTGGGTCTTCTCCGCCCAAAGCCTACCCCTCTCTTGGCTCTGCTCAAGTTCCTCCCATGATCCCCATGCCTCCTAGCATGCACCCTGCCCCAGCAGCTGGCTCTCCCCGCCTTTGTCCTCCGTGTCCAATTCACACCATTGCAGGTGGGCACCGCCTTGCCCTACCATGACGCCAACATGCTGCATGTGCCCATCAGCCTCTCCCAGGCTCTGGAACCTGTGCTGCCCCAGCACCAAGGTCACAGGCTGAGCCCTTCTTCTCCAGCGTCACCGCACATCCCTCACAGATCCTGGGCCTCTGTCTGCCCCTCTGCTGGTGGAGCATGCCAGCCTCTGCCTCTCTCCTCCTTTGTTCCAGCAGGGCCCCCGCCCAGAGTGTTCTCCCCCTCTCACCTGTGCAGGCCCCTCTCTCAGGAGCCTCCCCTGCTGCCCCCACTGGCCTCTCCCTCCCCTGTGCCCTTTTTCCAACTCCAGCAGAACCTCAAAGCCAACTTAGAGGCTCCCAGTGAAAGTCTCTTTGTCTCCCAGGATTGAGCTCTGGAAGGGCAGAGGGAGCCCGCCACGTGCTAACCCAGGTCAAGTATAGAGAAGGGACTCAGTCGGGGTGTGGACCCCAGATTACAGCAGAGAAAGTGTAGTCTATCGACAGGCTGAGGGCCCAAGGGTAGGGTAGGCCAGAGGACACTGTCCCAGGGGAGCTGGGAAAGGAAAGTGCAGCCAAGGCCCCAGTCCCACCTCAGCTTTCGGAGCACTCACACTCCTAGTAGAGGCCTTCCCTCCACCACCACTGCCACTCAGGAGGCACCTACTGTGTGCTGGGTTTCACATACACTGTCTCTTTCCATTCCATACTGACCCAAACAGGTGAGAACCCTCATTATCCTCAGTTTTCGATAAGAAAACTAAGGCCCAGAGGGCTAAGTAACTCACCCAGGGCCACCCAAAGAATGGCAGATACAGTATCAGAGGGTGCATCGCGCAGACTCAACACCTTCCCTCTGTCCACTCCTCTAAGGGGCCTTGGATAAGTCCCTTCCCTGATCTGGCCTGCCTGTCCCCACCTGCAGCAGGAGGATCTGTGCACTGTACCATTGGGGGTGGGGGCCCCTGTGACCTGATAAAACACCTGTTTCCTCCAACGGAGCCTTGTTTGTACACAGCAGCAGGAAGCACCAGTCACAAGGTGTGAGGGGTGTGACTGTATGGCTTTGGGACCGCAACAGCCTGTGGAGGCTCAGAGGGGCTGTGGCTTGCCTTGCACCTCCAGGAGGCTCTGGGCCCACCCCTGACCCACCTGACCTCAGCAGTTATGTGACTTTAAACCAGCACCCCCAGAGCCCTGCTTAAGCTCAGCTAAACCTCCCTCCTTGGAGGGGCAGGGGATGGGGTATGGTCTCCACAGACCCAGAAAGGGGGCCACCCTCATCTGCTTCAGCCCCGCTCACTTGAGTCTCAGAGCAGCTGAGGAGGTGGCAGTGCTGGTATGAATATTCCCGAGTGCTGCTGTGGAAACTGGCTTGGTGGAACCTGGTGGAGCTGGGGGAAGGATCCCAGGTCTCAGCAACCAATCCACGGCTCTTTGCCAGCCCTGGGTCTTGGGAAGGTCTTTTCTGCCCTGCTGAGCTGGTACTCACCCTGACTTTCCAGAGGAGGGGCAAGCCACCCTGAATTCCCAGCCATCCCTCCCTGCTCCCAGGACAGGGTGGGGCAGGAAGCCTGGCTCTAACCAGGGGTCTGCAGCATCGGCCCCCTTCATGGTACTCTCCTGGCTTTGAGGGAGCCACCCTCAAAGTCCCACCTTGGGAGCAGCGGAGAAGAGGCTGCAGATTTTTCAAATGTGATAGCCAATACTACGCAGGCAGCCTTCCAAGGAAAGAAATGTAATTCAAAATAGCTCACAGTCGCACTGCCCACCACAAACCTATTCAATGCAGAGCAAACAAGGCAGAACTCCATGTCAGCTGTGCTGAGCCACTGTAAGCACGGGACACTCACAGCTCAGAACCTACAGCGAACTGGGGCACCAGGGAAGCAAACGCCTTGACTCTTCCTGCCCCTTGACCCCATAATTCTGTGTGGGTATTATGCTTCAGGAAAAAGTCAAGGTGGAAACGAAGGAGTGATGTGTACAGAACATCACTCACCCTGGGAAAGAAGGCAGCCCGGGAGCAAGCCAGAGCCACAGGGGAGGCTGCAAGGAGGCTGCCCACACCTGTGGCATCATGGCAAGAATGAGGGGTACGCACAGGGTGGCCATGGCTTCCCAGGCTGATGGCCATGAGAGTTTTTTGGTTTTTTTTTTTTTGACGAGTCTGGCTCTGTTGCCCAGGCTGGAGTGTAGTGGCTGATCTGGGCTCACTGCAACCTCCACCTCCCAGGTTCAAGCGATTCTCCTGCCTCAGCCTCCCGAGTAGAGGAGTTGGGATTATAGGCGTGTGCCACCATGCCCAGCTAATTTTTGTATTTTTAGTAGAGACTGGGTTTCACCATGTTGGCCAGGCTGGTCTTGAACTCCTGGCCTCAAGTGATCCACCTACCTTGACCTCCCGAAGTGCTGGGATTACAGGCATGAGCCACTGCGCCATTTTTTTTTTTTTTTTTTTTTTTAAAACAAAACAGCTTAAGCTTCTAATGTCTCATGTAAAGGACTTTTACATGACAAGGAAGGGGAGTCTCTTTCAGATCAATCTTTGTGGTGGCAGGAGAGAATTCTGAGGAAGGAATGAGTGGCTGTGGCTCCCTGGTGGCCCCAGGGATAGCACTTTCCCTCCTAAGAATTCTGGGTCAGGCAGGGTAGTGAGTAGGTGGCCTGTACACCTGAGTCCCCAGTCCCCGGGTTCAGACCTCCAGACCCCTCCGTGCCCAAGTCCATGTGGGGCCCATGAGTGAGCCACCACTGGCCCCCTGGGAGCCAGGCCAGCAAGGGACAAGGGTTCAGTCATGGCTGACTCCCCCTGGCCAGGGTGCACTGGCACCTCTCTGGGCCCCTCCCTGGCACTGCTGCTGGTCCTCACTCCAACTCTGGGAGGAGGGCTCACCACTCCCATTGTGCAGAGGAGGAAACGAACAGCCGGGCTTTCTTTGGGTTAAGCATGGTGAGTGCATTGTAAAGCAGTGCCAACCGTCTGAGCCTAAAGAGTTGCCAGGGCGGGCAAGGCAGCCAGAGTCGAGGGATGAGGAGGGGCCCACTGGGAATGGTCAGAGGCGGCTCCCTGTGGTGGAGACATCTGAATTGAGCCCTGAGTGAGGAATGAAAAGGTGGCGGCTATGTGCAGGGCTGCGGCAGAGACTTCCAAGCGGAGGGAAGCAGTGTAGGAGTCCTGGGGTGGAAAGAAGTTGCTGGCTGTAAGACCCCCTAGGACAGGGAGGGGACTGCCGTCAGGGAGACAGCAAGAGGCTGGTGCAGGTGATGAGGGGCGGCTGGTGGGGGCCACCCAGGCGCTCAGCTGTGGTGAGTGGCTTGGACCTTACTCCAAGAGCAATGGGAAGCTAATGCAGGGTTTAATCAGGTAAGAGATGTGATCTGATTCTGTTTTTAAAGGACCCCTTGGCTGCTACATGAAGCCTGGACTGTGGGTTAGGATGGGGGTTGGGGGTGAGGGAGGGCTCCTCTGGAGGCTGTTGCTGCTGTCTGGGTGAGAGATGGCGATGGCTGGGGCTTCGGGTGCTGACTGCAGAGAAGTAGGGAGGTTTGGGATGTGTTCAGAGGGAAGCCTGGGGCCTGCCAGTCCCTCCTCTGTCTTCATCCAAACCCTGTGGCCTTCAGAGTGCTGCTCAGTGGGCCCTCCCTCACAGCCGGGGCTGGGGCTGGCTCTGCCCGGGACACCTCAGTGACAGCACTCTTCTGGCCAGCTCTGCTTCAGGTCTCTATCTGTCTCCTCTGCTCAGCCGGGCACTCCCAGGGGAAGAGCCTGGTTCCAGTCTGGGGGTCCAGTACCTGATACCCAGCCTGGTGCCAAATTCCCACCTAATAGGCTTCATTCCAACCAGGACTGGCGCTCAACACCAATAACTAATCCTTTTCAGCAAGGCCCATGGCTCGCTTTGCAGCATGTGGAAGCCGGTGGGTGCTCCTGCACCTACTCATCTCTGCAGAGCTCCTCGGACAGGCTGGCCATGCGTCAGCAGCACTTCCTTCCTCTGCTGGAGCCTTGCTCATACCCTCACCTCCTGTTCCCCCGGGCACGCTCTGGACCTGCCGGGAGTCCCAACATGAGTCCACTGCCTCAGTGAGGCTCCTTCTGCTGGACCTGACACCTGACGCCTGACCCCCTGGCTTGGGGCATCCCTAGGCATCTGGAATGGCTGTGGAGATCAGGGACAGGGACACATGGCCCCAAGCCTGCAACAGCCAAAGGCTTCAGCCTTCTTATTTAAATTGAGATGTAATTCACATATCGTGAAATACGCTGTTTTAAAGGTATATAATTCAGTGGCTTTTAGTATATTCCTAAGATTGTGCAGCTGCCACCACTATCTAATTCCAGAACCTATTTATCACCCCAGAAAGTATCCCCATACCCATGCGTAGTCGCTCCCTGGGCCCCTCTTCCGTCAGCCCCTAGCAAGCACGAATCCTCTTTCTGTCTCTATGGATGTGTCTATTCTGGATATTTCATCAAAATGGCAAAAGGCTCGGCATCTGTCCAAGCTACAGACTCCAAGTGGAGCTCATAGAAGAAGCCACAGCGCAACGCGGCCTCACATCATTTTTGGATATGACAAGACTGACTACACTGCTGTATGCATTCAGGAACCTGAGTTTGCCTAAGGAACGATGCCTTACTCATCCCAGAATCCCCCCAGAGTACAGCCTAAGATCAGCTCACTATCCTCCCACTCACCACCTCCACCTACTCTCAGGTCTCAAAGCAGAGAAGAGAAAACAAAACCAAACCAAAGCCCAGGCAACACAGTGAGACCCATCGCTACAGAAACAAAAACAAACTTAGCTGGGTATGGTAGTGCATACCTGTTGTCCCAGCTACTCAGGAGGCTGAGGTGGGAGGATCGCTTGAGCCCAGGAGTTCGAGGCTGCAGTGAGCCAAGATCACACCACTGCACTCCAGCCTGGGCACCAGAGTGAGACCCTGTCTCTAAAAAAACACAAACACAAACACAAAACAAAACAAAACAAAAAAACCCTGGTTACTGGTCTAGGCCAGTAACTGCCTGCAAGCCTACATTAGGTGCTTGACAGTGTTCATGGAATAAACTTTGACCTAATTTTTTCTTCCTCTAACAAGCTTAAGAGAAGCCAACTACCAAAAAGAAGGAACCTTTTCGGAAGAAAAAAAAAAAGTATGTCCCGTGGCAGTTGGCTGTGGGGTGGTCATTCAGCCCATTGCTCCCGGCAAGGTTCAAGCTGGCCTGTTTCGAGGTCTCTTAACACAGCAGCCGCATGGGCATCCCACCCACATGGGCAGAGCAGGTCCCTGGTACAGGCTTTCCCCGCTCCCAAGGGAGGTCCAATGACTGGCCTCAAGCCTCTCAGCTAAGTGTTGACCACATGGGTGCCCTCAGAGAAGACCGGGCAAAGGGCATGGGGGCCTGGATCTAAGGCCTGTGGCAGGACCCGAGCAGCAAGCTGTCTGTCCTTTAAAGATGGGCTTGGGAAAGTGACCAGCTTTGGAAAAATCTTCCAAAGGCAATTTTTCCTCAGGGCCCTTGCAAGGGGCTCCTGACCCAAGATAAGAGGATCATTCCGGGTTCCAGACACATGAACCTTGAATCCAATGATAAATGTGCTTCTAAAATGTGGGGGTGGATTCACTTTGCTTGGTAAAACCCAATCACATTTTAAATGCCCACACGTCTTCAGGTAATGCAAGCAAATACTCTGACTTGCTATGTGTTTATAACTGTCAGGTTTGCTTAAAAGAGGTTCCCCTACATTCACATACATCTTCCTCACCCAGTGTCACTCCAGCTTACACCTTTGCCTCTGTCCTTTTCTGCAGCCCCACAGAGCAGCTGAGGCCAGGGCACAGAGAGCCAGTGTCAGAGCCCGTCCTTCTTCTCCTCATGTGTGCCCAGAAGCCACACGGTGGGGACTGTGGCTGCGTGGGGAGGAGGGCAAGGGGCTATGTACCTATAGGAGCAGGTACGATACATAGAAATGTATCTGCTGTAGCTTGAGAAAGACTGAAAGGTGAAAAATGAATGACCCAGGTCAGTGGTGGTGTGCCTCCCGCACTGTCCTGACTTTTAGAGCCCACTCTTGACCCATGTGGGCCAAAGGACACCAAATGGTTCCATCACCCATACCCTGACAGCAGAACAAGGCCTTCCCTGCTCCAGATACTCCCCCAGCACTTGCCCACACCACTAGACGACCTCCGAAAGGAGGCCTTTTCCCTGCGCTGCTGTGGAGCCCCAGGAGGCTGGAGTGGAGCCTTGGGCCTAGGCCTTTTGTCTAATCATGGTTCCAAGGTGACCCCGGCCCCCATGCAAGTGGCTCACCTGTCAGAAGTTTGGCACTGGTAAGTTATGTTAACCTGGTCCCAAATCTAAGGGTTTACATCTTGTAGGGATCCAAAATGCATCTTCGTTAAGCATGGGCTCATGCAGGGTGAGTTCTCTGGGTATAGTCACTGTATCGGGCGGGAATGCTGGGGGGCACGCCCCTCACCTCACAGACTTGGAAGGAAGTGAACCACCTCATATACCAAGCCACTCCAGAGCAGAAAGTCGGATACAGAGACTACTTGGAAAACATGCTCATTTTACAGATGAGGAAATAGGGGCCCAAAGGGCAAGGAGTTCATTTCTAGAGCTGGCCATATAACAGGTTTTCCAGCCTGGGCTTCTGGAAAGCCTGTATGTCTTCTCACTCCCACTGACTTGGCATCCAGCAGCTCTCAGAACCACCCTCTTCACTCCTGGTCTGAAACAGCCTAGCAGTTACTCTCCTCCCTCTGGTGACCCCACTGTAGCCATGTGAGCCTCCAGCCTGCTAGCCCCACCTGCACTGGGCTTACATTCACACCCAACACTCGCTTACCACAGTCTCCAAACCTTCCATGTACCTTCACCCCAACTTGGACCAACTGAGAAGAGTGTGAAACACGAATAGGAATTTCTTTAAAAGCACAGCTGTACTGCTCCAAAGCACTCAGAATAGGCTCTTCGCACTTTAGGTCATCTGCACCAATGGGCATGGTTTGTAATGATCATGAAATGTTTTCAAAGCACTGGGACTTAAAAATATTTAATTCCCGAATTCATTAAACTGGTCCCTTCTCAACATCTCTGATTTGTAGCACCTTTGCCAACCCTTCCTGGTGTGTCTGAGACCAAGCCAGTTTCCTAAGAACCCACTTTCCACACATGGTGTTCAGGGTCCTTCTTTGGCAAGGGTGCACTCACGCCAGTAAGGACACAGCCGAGTACAGCACGTTTCTCCTGCACAACCAGGGCACCTGAACAGATCAGCTTTCCTGCCCACTCCTCCAAGCGCCAAGGAGGCTCAGGGTTTCCTGGGCTAGTTAGAAAGTTAATTGCAAAGCTCTGAGATCAGATCAGAGCAGCCAGGAGCGACGGTGGTCTCGACTCAGAAGTTCTCTAAGAAGACCCCACCCTGGCATCACCCCGCACCAGGACAGACTGCACCTGCTTATGAGCAAGCTGGGAAGACAAAAGCCAAGAGCCAGAGGGCAAGGGGGTGCCCCAGGGCGGCCTCTCCTTCCTTCAGCAAAGTTCTCCTTTTGGTTCAGATCCCACTGGGTGTGTATGGGAAGAAAGACCAGCACAGGAGTCTCGTCTATTTTGTTCCAGGCAGAAGTCTCTTGCCCGTGCCTCACCTACCTGATCAAGGAGGCTGCAAGCACAGGGCGGCACTGACTGCCGGGTCCACTTACCAGCGGGGGCTGCGGCTGGGGGTGCTGCCCTGCTCCCGAGGGGGGTGGGTAGTGCATGAGCAGATTGAAGGCGGAGTAGACGGTCTCTTTGTACATGCCGCTGGTACACTCCGGGGCCTTCAGGCCTGGAAAAACCACAGCTGGGTCAGACACACCAGCCCTGGTGGCGGCTGGGACTGAAGGCTGTCTGCTCTTGAGAGAAAAAGAATTGCCAAGGGGTCCCCTTCAAGTTCCTGACTTGGGAAGAAACGGGTTGGGAGTATCCGCAGTGCCAAGTTGTAGGGGAAGGACCTGGAGTGCAGGCCTCCCCGAGGTGGCCACTACTTGACCTCCCCCCGCCCCCCTCGCCCTCCAACCAAGAAACCTTGGCCAGTTCTGTCTCCTGAAGACGGCGGATTAGTCAGTCACCTGGGCAGGAGGGGAGGCGGGCATGGCGGGGGTCTGTTTACTCCTATAAAGGTCAGGGCACCGGAAGTGACTCGACCCGGCGGCGCCCGGGAAGCCCGCCCCCCACTCCCCACCCCTGGGTTTTGCCGCCTCCCGAGCAGCGGTGGAGGAGGCACCCGGCTTCCAGCGGTCCTCGGCGTCCCCGTCCCACCGAGGCCAGGGCCTGAGAGCGAGGAAGGGGGGCCGGGCCGGGCCGAAACTCACCGTCCTCCAGGGGCTCTGGAAGTTTGTCCGGGAAGAGTCTCTGCGCAGCGTGTTCCCGCCCGAGAGCCTGGAGGGAGAACCGGAGGGGAGTGAGGGGCGGTGGGACCGCGGGGATCGGGGCAGACGCCGGGGCAGGGACGCCCTGCGCGCTGGAGACCCCGAGGGCCGCGCGCAGCTGGGGCGGCGGGGCGCGGCGACCGCGGGGGAGGAGCCGGCGCCGGCGGGGGCTCACCTCGGCCCCGACCTCGGCCTCGCCGCGGGCCCCGGCGCCGGCTCCCGGGACCCCCGGGATCCCTGCGCCGCCGGCCGCGCCCTCGGACTCGTTCACGAGCGACGACTTGAGCTCGGCGAGGTCGCGCTCGGGACCGGCGGCGCTGTCGCGGATCTTGTCGTCCTGCTCCTCGCCCTCATCCTGGAAGGCCAGCAGCTCGTCCGGTGCGCCGAGGTCGTCGCCGCCGCCCGCGCCGCCCCCGCCTGAGTCCAGCTGCGGCATGGTGCGCTCCGCTCGCCGTGGCGCGGGACGCTGGGCGCGGGGAGTGCGGGGCGCGCAGCCGGCCCGGGGGGCGGCGAGCCCGGAGTCCGAACCTCCGAGCCCGGATTGCGGCGGGCGGAGCGCGGGCTGACTCCGCCTGGGCGGGCTGCAGGCGCGGGCTAGGGCGCTGGGCAGAGCGGCTCCGGGAGCTGGCGGGTCCGAACATCAAAGGCGCCGCCGGCCGAGTGCCGGGGGCGGGGCGGGCGGTGGGGGCGGGCCCGGCCGGGGGCGGGACACAGGTCCGCCCCGCCCCTCCTCTCCCGGGTGAGGCCGGGACGCGCCCACTGGGCGTAGCCTTAAAGGGCTCGCTCTCCCGGAGCGCACCCCGAGCGAGAAGTCGGACGAGCCTGAGAATGATCACCCTTCTTCCGAAACGCAGAGACTCTAAAGGAAACTCCTGACGCCCCCCTTACTCAGCTACAACCGATATTCCCCCTGCTTCCTGCGCCCAGGTTTCTCCTCCAGCTGCCGAGGGCGGGAGTCCCCTAGGCCCTTGGGACTTGGGCGTGGCTTACCACTGCAGCCTTGGTTTGAACTGTATGGTGCTCAGCCTCCAGTGCGCCCTGTGCTTTGAACTGGGGGCTTCCTAGGGCTTGGGGCTGCTTGAGGCTGTGCTCGGACCCCAGGGAACCGGCAGCGTTGGGACTCCGCGGCGCAGTCGCGGCTCTTGCCCCATCCTCCATCCCTGTGCCAATCAGAGACTTCCTTCTAGGCTGCCTGCATGCAGCGCGAACACAAGCATACCCCCCTTCGCACATTTATTGAGCTCCTGTTGCATGCAGAGCTTGTACATCACACATCTGTGACGGGCCCCTCGGGCAGGCGACGGCTCTGAGCCGCGAACACAGCCAAGAGCATCAGACCTCAGCCGATCCTCCAAGTCCCAGCCCCTGCTACTCTCCCAACTCGGTTCCATGACTAGAACCTGCATCCCGGAGACTCAGAGCTTTGGGCAGCCACGTGGGCGCGGGATTCCGACGTGGATCCCTAGTCCACAGCAACTCCACCCTAGAAGTCGCATTTAGGGAGCACATGACTCTCAAGTTGACCCTGGCCTGACTAATCCTCTAACCCTCGCTCGATCCAGGCTGAAACATCTAGATTTGCGGAGCGCGGGAAAGTGCCTGGATTCCAGCGCATCTGCATAGCACCCGGGTCTGCGTCCACGCGGGCCTCCATGGCACACTTGGCCTGGCTCAGCCACTGAATCTACAAAAGACGCTGGTCCTTTGGATCGCGATGCAGTCAACCGCAGCCCCCCTAGCAGGTTTCTGTGCTGAATTCAGTGTAGACGCTCACGCCTCTTCTGAGAGCAGTTGGAATAGAGGGTATTTGCGGCAGGGCGGGGTATTGGACGCCTCTCCCGCTGAGGGCCCCACAGGACCCCTGGCAGCGGTGCAAAGCCGGGCCGGAAGACAGCCGTGCCTCCCTCCGGGTCCAGGCCAGGCGTGGCTGGCTGCGGATCAAAGAGCCAGGGCATGCTTCCCTGTGTTCAGATCCTATCTGTGCCCGCCCAGCGGGGTACCTCGGACACCACAACCCCCTCCCCCGCCACCTCCGGGCTAGGGTGCCCACTTTTCCTCCTTTCCCCAGGCCGGGGCTGGGGGGTGGCATGGGCACGAGTGCTTAGTTTGGTGATGGAGATGAGGGGGAGAGGTCTCCCCAGCCTCCTCCCAGGGTGGTCTTGCCGCTCAGTCTCGCCTCATCTGCTCCGGATTGGCGGGGAAGGGGGGGCTCGGCCCTGCCCGGAGGGGAGAGGCACAGGGACAGGGTCTCAGAGCCTCCCCCACCTCAGCTCCTAAGGTTATAGGTAGGGTCTGGCTTGGGGTGAGCCTCCTCTGGGACAGCTGAAAGGGAATCCGGATCTGCCCAACCCAATGGCTTTAGGGGTCCTGTGTTTGTAGGGAACCCTGGTTCTGCAGGAACCTTCTCTAGAATAGCTGTCCCCAGACCCATGAGTTCCCCCGACACAGACCAGTGGAGGCTGACGTGTTCCCCAGTCCTTGGAGAAAGGAGAGAATTCAGAACAACAGTGAGGTTCTTTTTGTTTTGTTTTGTTTTCTCAATAAGGTTAAAACTTTCCAGCTTGGTATTAGCCTTTAATCAAGGATTATGCCCTTATTTATTGGTGTGAAAACATCCTTTCTTTACTAAAATGATGGTGGGACAAGTTTATTTTTTCATGTCCTTATTTGGCAAAAGAAAATAAGAAACATTTTTTTCCCCATCTGTTAACTCCCCCACCCTCAAGTTTCTTTGGACATTTTATAGTCTGGGAACAACTGTCCTATGGGGTCATAGCTCCAACTCCCCACCCTGCTGGCTGGAACCAGAGGAGAGGGTGGGTGAGTAGGGAGAGTAGGGCTGTGAGGAGGAGTGAGGGAGAGAAAGGCTGAGTCACAGGCATCCACAGCCACACTGAAATCAGTCTGAAGGCTTGCTAAGGGATCATCTACTGTGTACCTAGCCCTGGCTTGGGCTGCGGAGAGGGAAGGACTAGAGGTGTCTGCCTTCCAGGAGCCTTTGGTTGCTTTGAGAAGCTAAAGAGTTATTAGAGCCAATTTAGGTGCTAGAGTAGTCTATACAGATAGTGCACAGAAAGAGCTCAGATATGGTGAGATCAGCGTGGACTGGAGTAGTCAGGGTGGCTTCCCGAAGGAGGTAGATTTCATGTGGGCCTGGATGGCTTAGGAGGGTTTGGAAAGCTGGGAAGGAACAAGAGCTCTGACTTGTTCCCCAGAAGTTGGTGCAGCCCCGCAGGAGCCCCTTGTCCAGGCAGCACTGATTCCTTCGCCATCATCTGCACAATGACCAACCTCATATACTGAGTGATTGCTATGTGCCAGGCATCCTGTCAAGAGCTTCACACACATTATCTCATTTAGTCATTACACCAACCCTATGACATAGGGACTCGTATCCCCATTTGACTAATGAGGAAACTGAAGCTCAGAGAGGTTAAGTCACCTAAGTTCTCACAGCTTGAAAATAAAGGTGTCAGAATTCGAAACCCAGGCAGTCTGACTCCTGAGCCCACACCCTAACTGTCACTCCAGTGTTCCATTATGATCCCTAAAATTCCAGAGGGAGTCCTTATTTGCTTTGTGGTCTTGGCAGATAAATGCTGACAAATGAGCTGTCACTAATCTGGAGCCCTGACTTTCTGGGTGGCTCATGTTGCATGAAGGGGGCCATCTACAGGATTAGGGAATCATCTTGGTGGTCTGTATAGGGTGGCCCAAGACCTTTGCTGGCAGAGAGGGCCTAGAATCTCTCCCCTGAGCCAGACAGATCTCAGTGTGTACCGTCTCTCTCCTGAGTCCACCCGAGGCCACCTGTTCTGGGAATTGACTCAGATCACATACAGAGATGATAGACCCTGGGGTTCTTCCACAGGGTAGTGAGTGGAATCTGCTGTAGTTGCCCCCCTGGAGGTGACCAGGGAGTTTCAGGACCAGGACCAGTTGCAAGGAGGCCCCAAAGTCTTCTGGATTCATCCAGACCAGGCCAGAGCTGGTGATTTAATAAGGCTTCATCTTCATTCTAATGAACTTGCACTACTCAGATGCTGGAAACAGGACTAAGTCAGGACTCCCAAGGCTTGAGGGCTGTTGGAGCAAAAGAGCTCCAGCTTTAGATTTGGGCAGTCTTAAGTTTCCATCTCTGCCCTGCCACTTACTAGCTGTGGGACCCCCAGCAGATTGCTGACCCTCTCTGAGCCTCAGTCTCCCCATAGGTTAAATGGGTATCATATGCAGGCCTGCCCTGCTCTGTTGGAGTGCAGTTGAGATGAATCACTGTACCCTAGTGAAGAGCTTAGCACAGCGCCTGGTGCATTCCAAGTGTCTAATGGGTGCTCTTGAAGGAGATATTTTTTGGAAGTTGTTAGGCTAATTGGCTCTTCATGTAACATCATGTAAATCATCTGAATGTTCTCATGGCCTGAGCCTATTTAATCATGGCTAAAGCTGAAAATATACATTTCCTTTCCTTTTCTTCCAAGCTCCTTTAACATGAAAGGGCCGCATAAACTCTCTGACCTTTTCTAACAGGGAGACCCTTGAAATGTGGCATTTCCAGAAAACGGCTCAAAGGAGCCCCAGATGGATTTAGTAAATTACAGCAAGGAGAGGTTGTGAGCGGCGTCTCTTCCTGCTCACCAGCCCGCCTGGCATCCTGTTGGGGCTTGCCCAAAGCCGCCTGGAGGTTGGGCTGCTGGCTCTGGGCAGGAGCACTTCCCATGGAGCATCCTCTCAGGGCAAAACCCGGTCACAGGTCCTAGAGGTAGACTGTGGTTTGTTACTAGAAACACAGTTTGCTTTCTGGAAACTTTGTGTACTTTCACTGTTTGTTGAGGCGTATGTGTCCATGTGTGTGCATGTAGGTGGTTGTGACCTACAGAAAAGCAAGCACACACAATTGCTGGGATGCTGCTACTCTGCATCAGGTACCAGGCAGCTGCCCTTAAAATGAAGCAAGGGGGGCCAGGCGCGGTGGCTCATGCCTGTAATCCCAGCACTTAGGGAGGCTGAGACAGGCGGATCACAAGGTCAGGAGATCGAGACCATCCTGGCTAACATGGTGAAACCCCGTCTCTACTAAAAAATACAAAAAAAAAATTAGCCGGGCATGGTGGCGGGCGCCTGTAGTCCCAGCTACTCTGGAGGTTGAGGCAGGAGAATGGTGTGAACCCGGGAGGCGGAGCTTGCAGTGAGCCGAGATCGCCACTGCACTCCAGCATGGGCGACAGAGCGAGACTCCGTCTCAAAAAAAAAAAAAAAAAAAAAAATGAAGCAAGGGGGCTTTGGGGTCAGTTCTTTCTTCATAAGGAAGGAAGGACTCTTCTGTGGGTTCTCCCCTCCTGCTCCATCCCTCGGACTTCATGCAATAACCAAGAATTGTTATTAAAATAAAGACTTAATAACAAAATTGGCAGTTCATATTTCCTGATGAAATCCTAAGGAAATTTGGCCAAATTGGCTTGAGAGGTGACGGGCAAATTATGAGAAGAGCTGCCCCAGAGGTTCACAGGGCTTGTTAGGACTATTTCCCATGGGTTATTTTTCCTGCATTGTGCCAGCCATTGTTCCTGATGAATGGGATTGGGGTTCCCTCACCAGAAGGAAAAATTAGGCTTGAATTTCCCCAGGAAGGGGTCTAGAGTCAGAGACACCAAGGTGGCGACAGCAAAGGCAAGCGTGGA
Organism: Macaca nemestrina; assembly: GCF_043159975.1. NCBI lineage: Eukaryota > Metazoa > Chordata > Mammalia > Primates > Cercopithecidae > Macaca > Macaca nemestrina. The sequence continues at coordinate 46,328,305 of NC_092130.1, forward strand.
GTGGCCACTGTGTGCCAGGTCCTAGGCTGCCAGGTGTACCCGTTGTCTTAGGGGTTGGGAGTGCCAGCCTATGTCCTGGTCCCTAACCCAACACTGGCTTGCCCAGTGAACTCAAGTCAGTCCTCTGCCTTCTTTGGGCCCAAATTCACCTGGAAACTGCAGATGCCTCTAAGTTCTTTTTGTTTTTATTTTATTTTATTTATTTATTTATTTTTTTTGAGATGATGGAGCCTCACTCTTATTGCCCAGGCTGGAGGGCAGTGGCACCATCTCAGCTCACTGCAACCTCTGCTTCCCAGGTTCAAGTGATTCTCCTGCCTCAGCCTCCCCAGTAGCTGGGATTACAGGTACCCGCCACCACGCTTGGCTAATTTTTGTATTTTTAGTAAAGACAGGGTTTCGCCCATGTTGACCATGCTGGTCTCAAACTCCTGACCTCAGGTGATTTGCCTGTCTTGGACTCCCAAAATGCTGGGATTATAGGCGTGAGCCACTGTGTCTGGTCAGGTGCCTCTAAGTTCTAAGGATGCCATGAAGAGCTTACGGCTTTGAGACTGGAGGTGAGAGACAAGAGGCGTCACAAATGCAGCAGGAGGTGGAGCACACCAAAGCCCAGTGTTCACATGGGAGTCGCCTGCAGTTTCACAGAGGGATGCGCCCGCACTAAATCCTATGCGGGCTGGGGAGACAGCCTCAGACACATTGAGAGAGGAATGTCTTATTGAGAAAGAACTATCAATATTGCTTTTTGAGACAGGGCTATACAGGGCTTTGTTGCTTATCCCTAGGGCCTGGCACAGAACTGGCAACCTGCAGTGCTCAGAGGTTTTTGGATGGATGGCTGAATGGAAGGATGGATCATCCATAGCAGTGATCACTTAGAATCCAGGGAGTAGTTAGCAGGCCCCATACCTGCCGTCAGGCAACTCACCATCTTGTGGAAGACATCAGGCCCAAAAGAGGCTTTGAGAGCCAGGGGTTCAGAAACCCTCCTGGCTGTTTTATGCATGTCATGGCACACAACATGGCAGTTAGGGAGGACTTCCTGGAGGAAGGAGGTCCTAGGTCAGCCTAGGAGAGAAGAGGGATTAAAGATGATGTGGCCTTTTTCAGGTGGGGCAGTAAGCCACACTCTGGGTGATGGTGGACTTTGACCCCATAGGGTCCCTGGGACCTAGGTGAACTAGGTCCTGGGGGAGAGTGTGGCCATCCATTGAACCTTGCCTAGAGTGGCACCTTTTCATGTCCCAGTTCCTGCAGTCCTCCAATCCCTGCCACCTGGGACAATTCCTCCAAGCATTCCCTCCCCAGGACACTGGCTCTCCCTGTCTGCCCCCTCTCCTAGAATAGACTACCTCCCAGTATGTGACCCACTGCCTTGCATGGGGCTTCAAGACTTTCTTGGCTCAGTGCCCCAAGGAAAGCTCACCGTCTTATTCCATATTCACCCCTCTCCAGCCCAGGACAACCATAGTAGGGGAAGGAGCAACAGGATGTGGTGGGCAGGATAAATTTGACGAGGACCTATACCAGATCCTGTAGTCACTGCTTACCACACCTCTAACCAGGCCTCCCTCCTGCCCAAATGGATTCTCACTTCTTGGGATCATGGCACCTTCATCTGTGCCCTTGCTGAATACTAACATGGGCCAAGCATACTGTGGCACTTAATAAATGCTTTCTGCCCAGGGGATAGGGCTGTTGCATAATGGTTCACTGTGTGGGGGTTGGGAGTGGGGACGGACGGGTTTCCAGTTCATTTGTTAGCTGGGCATTCTGCAGTCAGAGGCGTCTTTGTCTTTTTTATTTTATTTATTTTTTTTTTTGAGACGGAGTCTCACTCTGTCGCCCAGGCTGGAGTGCAGTGGCCGGATCTCAGCTCACTGCAAGCTCCGCCTCCCGGGTTTACGCCATTCTCCTGCCTCAGCCTCCCGAGTAGCTGGGACTACAGGCGCCCGCCACCTTGCCCGGCTAGTTTTTTGCATTTTTTAGTAGAGACGGGGTTTCACCGTGTTAGCCAGGATGGTCTCGATCCCCTGACCTCGTGATCCGCCCGTCTCGGCCTCCCAAAGTGCTGGGATTACTCGGCCTCCCACCGTGCCCGGCCGCGTCTTTGTCTTTTTAAGGCCCATCCCTGGTCTCTCCCTAATCCAGGAAGCCTCCCTGCCTCCCCAGGTCCACAGAGATCCTTTTTCCTTTCAGGAACCTCATTGCCTTTAGAATTGAAGCCACCATCATATCCTGAGCTGTTGGCCTCTGTTTCCTGTGAGTGAGTCTCCTGTCCCTCTGCTGCTGTGTCTTTGTTTTCTGTTGGTCAAGAGCTGAGCTTGAAACTCACAGCCTGGGTGTGAACTCAGCTTCTCCACTTACTCAGTGTGAGCAGGACCTTGAGCAAGCCACCTCCTTCTTGGAGCCTTCTTTTTCTCATCTGTTGAGTGGGGGTAAGAGTGATACTTGTCTCAAATAGCTGGGAAGATGGGATGAGTTCCTGCTTGTAGAGTACTTAGCCCAATGTCTAGGGCAGAGTAGATACTTGCTGAGTGGTGACTGTTGTCACTTATTATTATTGTTCCCAGGCAGCAGGGCTGAGCTCAGAAGCAGGCCTGTTATGGTGCTTAGCATCTGTTGCCTGAGCAAGCAGCTGCCTTTGCAATCCTGCAATCTTGCAAGGGTCATGGGTGGAGAGTGGGGACCAGGGTGGGAAGGCACCAGGAATCTTGCTTTCTGAGGCCAGGCTGAGGCTGCCAGGACGTTCAGCCTGAGTGGTGACTCCTCTTGCCAAGAGATGGCCATCTCCAGATGTCTGCAGGCCGGAGGAGCCGGCTGGCCATGTGGGGGCCTGGGGGCAGAGACAGGACTAATGGGAGGAAATTACACAGAGAGATTTCATCTCGGCTTGAGGAAGCACGTCTAGCAGTCAGAGCTGGCCAGCCATGGCCCGCCCGGGCTGCAGCAGAGGCAGTGAGCTCCCTGTCACCAGAGGTGTGTGAGCAGAGGCTGGGGGCTCTCTAGGGAGGGAAGTTGCAGAGGGGCTGTCTGCCCTCCTCGCCCCTCTGAGGCTGTGGGCAGTCCCTTCTACTTCCTGTGTGGCTCTGCCCATCGCTTGGCCCAGTTGAGCCTACTGCAGGCAGCTGACCAGCTGCAGGCTCTGAGGTGAGTGTGAGGGCAAAGGTTTGGACACCTCTGGCTCCAAACTGGGGCAGGAGGTTGGAGCAGGGGTGGTCACTGTAAGAGTCTGATCTCAGGGGGGCCTCATACCGACAACATCACCTTCTTTTTGGAGAGGCAGCCTAGTGTAGTGTCAGTAGGCCTTCTGGGGCCAGGGAGGACAGAGACCGGAGGGAGGGATTATTCTTAAGCCAGATGCCCCTCACGGGCTTCAACTTTTTCTAAAACCAGGAACTGGAAGGAGAAGGATGGGAAGAAACAGAAGAGAAGAGAGCCTGGGTTTCCATTTTGTTCCCACCACTTGGTAGCTCTGTGGCTTTGGCAGGTCACCCTTTTTTTGTTTGTAAGTCACTTACCCTATTTGTCACTTACCCTCTTCGGTATCATCTGTAAGATAGGATGACGGGCCGGGCGCGGTGGCTCACGCCTATAATCCCAGCACTTTGGGAGGCCGAGGTGAGTGGATCACGAGGTCGGGAGTTCGAGACCAGCCTGGCCAACATGGTGAAACTCCGTCTCTACTAAAAATACAAAAATTAGCTGGGCGTGGAGGCATACGCCTGTAGTCCCAGCTGCTCGGGAGGCTGAGGCAGGAGAATTGCTTGAACCCAGGAGGCAGAGGTTGCAGTGAGCCGAGATCACGCCGTTGCACTCCAGCCTGGGTGACAGGACGAGACTCTGTCTCAAAAAAAAAAAAGATAGGATGACAACACTGCCTGTCTCACTGGATTCTTGTGAGGATTAAACTGGTTACTGTTTTTAACGTACTTGGAAGAGTTTGTGGTCCTGTGTTTGTTAAATGTATACAAATTAACTGCCCAGCTCACCTATGCCTAGTATTATGCAAGGGGCTTCACATCAGTTACCTTGTTTGGTCTTTACCACATCCTCATGAGCTTAGAATGACTATTATTAGGGAAAGTGGACCCAAGAAGGTCAAGTTCCTTGCCCGAGGTCACACAGCTGGTAAAAGGCAGAGCGAAGGTTGAAACTCAGGATGGTCTGTCTCCAGAACCGGGGCTCTCCACCACTCAGCTCTGCCTATTCCAGGGCTGCAGCCTCTCTACGGAGGTGAAGCGTCTACTGGATCACTTTTGACCAACAGCGCATCAGCCGGCAGAGGGATGAGGGGTGAACCAAGAAGGGCCCCTTCCCCCTCAGGCCGGAGAGATTCCTCTGACTAATTTACTGGGTGACTCCGATGGCAAACTGCAGCCCTGTTCCCTCCAGCTGAGTAAGCTCCGTTGTGGGGTTCTAGAGAGAGGGGGTTTCTGGTGTGGGCAGCTCCCAAAGCCAGATCAGGGCTTGACTGTGTTTGCCTGGGTAGGGGCACTGCCAAGGGAGCAGGGCCACCCCAGATGGCCTCCAGGACCAAGGCACAGGAGCTGGGAGACCCGGGTCCCCGTGCAGCTTCCCTGGGTGTGGGTGGTGGCTGCAGCCTAGGGTGTTTTGCTCACTCTCATTTTCTGTTTTGTCCCAACAGGACTCCGCCGTCTTACTCATGATTGGGTCCCCTGGGCAGAGCCAGGGCCTGGCAGAGAGCAGATGTCCAGTAAATACCTCTCGGCCCTAAGAATGACTGGGAACACTCAGGCAGTGGGAACACCTTCCTGTGTGTTATCTCATCTCATCCTCACAGCAGCCCAGAGAGGTAGGTCTTTTAACCCCATTTTACAGACGTGGAAACTGCGGCTCAGAGAGCGGAAGTGACTCGCCTAGGTCATACAACTCAAACTTTTGGGCTCCAAAGTTTCGGGGCTCCAAACTGACTCTAGTTCTGCAACCTACAGAGAGCTCGCCCTGTTCCTTTTGTGAGGATGGTGGTGAACGGCAGGAACCCCAAGTTATTGGAGGCCTCCCCTGGCCTCATTTAACACAGAGGAGCTCCTAGGAGATCACTGGGGTTGGTGTAATCAGCCAGCAGGGGGACAGAGCCTGGGGCTGCAGGGCTTCTGGCGGAGGCGGGGCATCTCAGGGTCGCTGATGGTCATCCATTCACGGAGCGAGTTATTTCCCAGCCTCTGCTGGGTGCCAGGGCTAGACAGGGCCATGCTCTCAGGAGCTCTCGGGAGGTAGGCTAGATGGGTCCAAGTCACTGTCCCAAGGTGGGGGCATCAGAGTGCTGCCTCACTTGCGGGGAATAGCATGCTGTTTATGGGAGACAGCATCAAGGAACCGCTTGGGACCCCTGCCCCCATGCCTGCAGACTTCAGAGCTGTCTGGGATCGGGCGTGGCAGGGCAGCTCCTCCGAGTGCATCCGTTGTGAGTGGTGAAAGTATATCTCCTCGCTTTGGGGTCACTGGTGGGCCCCTGCGGTTTTCCTTGTCAGTTTTGCTGTTTTTAGTCTTTGTTCACTGCTCTGTTATTACCGACATCTTAAAGGGTTTCCCCGTCGTGGTCAAGTTGGTCTTTTGTTTTTAGAATTTTAGAATTTCTCTCCCTTTCTCCTCTTTCTCCTCCTGGTCCATGGTTTTGTAAAAAGCTGAAGCAGGAGGTAGGTGGGGGCGGGGGGTTAAAAGCAATCCCACCCTGCATCCCTTGCCTCCCTGTCCCTATCCCCAACAGGCCCGAGGGGCCCCCAGGGTGGACCTAGCTCGGAGGGCAGCATCTTGGGGAGAGGGCACCCTTATAAACTGGAGATTCTTGTTCATGTTCTATGTGGAGCTTTGGTGCCTCTCGCCCTGCATGTACAAGACCCTTTGTGCGGTGATCCATCCATTCTCCTTCCCTCCAGGATTCTCAACCCACTCAGGGATGCACGCCCACTGTGGGCAGCTGCCAGCACCTCTGCACCCGTTGACTGTAAGCAAGTCACCTCCCTTCTTGGGGCTTGTAGTGGCCTGGGAAAATTGGCATATTGGCAGAAACAGATGAGGGATGAGGGGAAGGGCTTTCATGGGGCCTCTCTCCTCATCCCTGATTCATTGTGGGACTGGTTCTGTGGCCAAAAACTCCCCTTCTGAAATTCACAGCCCCTTGGTTGGGGCGGGGGTTTCCTCAGTTGCAGCAGGCTGGGCCCTAGTGACGTAACTTGCCCGTTGTGGTGGATTTCGGGACCCAGGCCAGGACTCACAGTGGGCCGGGAGGGTCCCTCCAATCTACCCCTGGGGCTGGTGTCTGGTGCCTGGTTCTGAGAAGGTGGGAACTGAGGAGCTGAGGAAGCCCCAGGCCCTCAGAGATGAGCCTGCCTTTCTACCTCTACCTAGGAGCTGAGCAGTGCTCCTAGTGCCTCTTGCTCAGCCCTGCTCCTAGGACCTCAAACTGGGGAGGGACAGAAGTCCCAAGGCTTTTTGCCTCGGCTCCTCCTGCTACAAGATAGTGTGGTATTCTGGCCTGTGCCTGAACTACTCACGCTTGTGTGGTGGCGCGCTGGTAAACATTTCGTTTTATGTTTGAGGATGAGATTCAAATCTGCAGGGGGGAAGCACTTAAAAACAACCCTTTAGCTGCTGGGACTTATACCTGAGACAAGCTCACAGTTTGTCTGCATTTTCAAGCGTGAGAAATGCTGTCTGGGTCTTTCCTTTGCGCCCACAGAAAGTCTCGAAGTACTCAGGGCACCAGCTCGAAGGCTGGTGGGGAGCTGAACTATGAGGCTCGTGCAGATGGGAGTAGACCTCTCTTGCCACAGCAGGTGCCAGAGCATCCAGAGAACCAAAGGTGTCAGTTGGTGTGAAGTTAAAAAATGACACCAGGCCAGGCGCGGTGGTTCATGCCTGTAATCCCAGCACTTTGGGAGGCTGAGGCTGGCGGATCACAAGGTCAGGAGATCGAGACCATCCTGGCTAACACGGTGAAACCCCGTCTCCACTAAAAAATACAAAAAAATTAGCCGGGTGTGGTGGTGGGCGCCTGTAGTCCCAGCTACTCGGGATGCTGAGGCAGGAGAATGGCATGAACCTGGGAGGCACAGCTTGCAGTGAACCAAGATCATGCCACTGCACTCCAGCCTGGACAACAGAGCGAGACTCCATCTCAAAAAAAAAAAAAAAGAATGACACCAGCCTGGCACAGTGGCTTATGCTTGTAATACCAGCACTTTGGGAGGCTGAGGTGGGCGGATCACTTTGAGCCCAGGAGTTTGAGACCAGCCTGGGCAACATGACAAAACCCCATCTCTACAAAAAATACAAAAGTTAGCCAGGCATGGTGGTACATGCCTGTAGTCCCAGCTACTCGGGAGGCTGAGGTGGGAGGATGGCTTGAGCCTGGGAGGTGGAGGCTACAGTTAGCTGAGATTGCACCACTGCACTCCAGCCTGGATGACAGAGCCAGACCCTGTTTCAAATCAATCAATCAATCAATAAAAGAATCCTACCGTCTGGACAGGGCGTGGGGTCATGATGTGCCCGGAATAGCAGAGACTCTGAGCTGAGCCTGCCCTCAGAGGGGAGGGAGGACAGTGAGGGCTCCTGCGGGAGGGGCAGAGGCCTTGGGAGCAGAGGCTGGGATATGGTCCTCTCTGTCCCACCTTTCCTGGAACCAGCCTTGAGCATCAAAGAAAGAGACTCTAACAACTCCCTGAGAACTCAGGGAGACTCAAGAGAACACTAGGACCTCCAGACAAGCACCCAGGGGAAACTGAAGCCCAGAGGCAGGGACCCTCCTCGGCCCCATAGCCCAAACTCAGGAAATCTTGAAACATACAGCAAAGTAAAACAAGCCAGAAAATCCAGAACACCCATGTCATGAATTGACCGTGAGTTGCTTTTGTAATTAAAAATATATACATATTTAATGTTTTTATTTTATTTTTTTTTTTGAGACAGAGTTTCACTTTTGTTGCCCAAGCTAGAATGCAATGGCATGATCTCGGCTCACTGCAACCTTCACCTCCCGGGTTCAAGCGATTCTCCTGCCTCAGCCTCCCAGGTAGCTGGGATTACAGGCATGCGCCACCACACTCGGCTAATTTTGTATTTTTAGTAGACACGGGGTTTCTCCACGTTGGTCAGGCTGGTCTCGAACTCCCGATCTCAGGTGATCCGCCTGCCTCGGCCTCCCAAAGTGCTGGGATTACAGGTGTGAGCTGCCGCGCCAAGCCTAATATTATTTTTATTTTTATTTTTTTTGAAACGGAGTCTCGCTCTGTCGCCCAGGCTGGAGTGCAGTGGCCGGATCTCAGCTCACTGCAAGCTCCGCCCCCTGGGTTTACGCCATTCTCCTGCCTCAGCCTCCCGAGTAGCTGGGACTACAGTCGCCCGCCACCTTGCCCGGCTAGTTTTTTGTATTTTTTAGTAGAGGCGGGGTTTCACCGTGTTAGCCAGGATGGTCTCGATCTCCTGACCTCGTGATCCGCCCGTCTCGGCCCCCCAAAGTGCTGGGATTACAGGCTTGAGCCACCGCGCCCGGCCAATATTATTTTTAAAATACAGGTGGAAATAAAATCTTTGGGGTAGGGGGTCCGCGGGGGGAGCTGGGGAGTCTGCTCCATTCACACCACCAGTGCACCCACTGCCCTGGCCCCGGATTACCCGGTGGGGTGGCCGGTTCCGCAGCCTCCTCCCTTCTCAGCCCAGGGGAGGCCTGGAGTCCCCAGTAGAGTGGCGGGGGCTGCTCACAGACTCCCCCTGGTGGCTGGATTTGGAAGGGGTCGTGCCTCTGAACTGCAAGAGTGGGAAGTAACCAGGGTGATGTTTGGACCCCGGGACCCTCAAAAGGAAACCGCTCCCCCGTGCCTACCTACCGTCACAGCTGCTGCCGCTGAATAGTGGAGGATGGGCACGCAGTCTCGTTCTAGTCACCAGGGAGCTGCGACAGCGTTCTCGCCTGGGCTCCGAAGTTGGCCTGGTTGCCAGCATATCGGTTCCCATGACTCCTAGAAGGGTGTCTCTTGGAATGAAGTTGCTAACACGGGGCCTAATGGGAGGGCCAGGCTGCATCTGAGCCCTGGCAGCTGCTCAGCAGTTCTGAGACTCCTGCTGGAGCCCTACCTCAGTGTGACACACAGCTGGCGAGGACCCCAGTGAGGGATGGCACAAGGTGTCCCTGAGAGTGATGCAGCGGTCAGGAGTCTCGACCCTACTGTGGCTCAGCTACTCAGGCTGGTAGGACAATAGCAATAACAATGGTGACAGGAACAACGTTAACTCACATTTATGGAATACCTCCTGTGCCGACACTGGTGAAGCTCACAACAGCTCACAGTCCAGGACTCTTTGTTTTTTTTTGAGACAGAGGAGTCTCAAATTGCACGCCCAGGCTGAAGTGCAATGGTGGATCTCGGCTCACTGCAACCTCAGCCTCCCGAGTAGCTGGGACCACAGGCATGCACCACCACGCCCAGCTAATTTTTTTGTAGTTTTAATAGACATGGAGTTTCACCATGTTGGCCAGGCTGGTCTTGAACTACTGATCTCGGGTGATCCGCCTGCCTCGGCCTCCCAAAGTGCTGGGATTATAGGCGTGAGCCACCGCGCCCTGCCAATCCTGTGTTTCTTAATTAACAGCATCATCTTCCAGGTGAGAGAATTAGGGGCTTGGAGGAAGGAAGTGCCCGAGGTCAGGCCCCTGGAAACTGAGAGGAGCAGGACTTGAAGCCATGCTGGTCCCTTGAGGGTGGCAGAAAATCCAGACATGTGTCAGGAGCTGAACGTGGCCTTTGACAAGGACTTCGGGGCATCCTGCCTTCACAGAGAATGTCTGGTTTCTGTTGGGATCACTCCTTGCAAGCAACAGAAATCAGCTCTGGTGGTCTTGCAGAATAGTTTGCTACATGTGTATGGGTAGCTCAGAGAATGGATCAGAAGGAGGAAGCCAGGCCAAGAAAAATATGAGCATGGAGCCCTGGAGCCTGCAAGGCAGCAACTACTCCCAGGTCCAGTTCCAGCTCTGCCCCCGGGATGAATCCATTTCTGCCTCTTTCTCTGCTTAGATGTAATTTCTGAGCCCAAGAACCCAGAGAGAAAGTCAAGGGGCCTGGCTGAGGTGCCATGGCCCCTGCCCATCCTGGATGGGAGGCACAGCACTTTCTTGGAGGGTTCTAGAGTGCTGGGGCATGGCCAGGGCTTTTTAAAGGAGTGAAACAGAGAGGGAGCTGGAGGGGATTCCCCGATGGAGTCTCAGCCGGCACTGGTTTTTCACACTGTAATTCTGCTTCTGGTCCTTGGTGTGAGTCACATGTGAAAGTACCTTGTTTTGCTAGGCTTGTGTCTGCAGCTGCCACCCCCTTCACAGGAGCTGCTATCTCTAGGCAGGAGGCCGCAGGCTGGCTCCCAGGCTGCAGGGAGCTGAGATCCAGATCACAGGCAGGACCCCCTGTCACAGGGTGCTGCAGCTGTGGGAGTAAAGTACTAGAGACTGTAATCTTGGAGCTAAGCACGGGGGAATTTTCCATTCTTTATATCGTATGTAAATCAAATGTAAATGTATGTAAATGAGGGGGATACTCTCAAAGCTTAGTGGCTGGGTAAGATTTGAAAGGAAGGTAGTTCTGGCTGGTTGTGCCTCCTCTGCCCTAAAAATATTTAACCCCAGCTTGCTTTCAGGGAGAGCCCTGACTCCTGGAGACCAGCCCAGGCCACTGCTAGAGTCTATACTCCTGGCACTTAGTACTCCGTGAGGGGCCTCCACTTCTTGTGAGAAGGAGGTAGGGCATCAAGCTAGATTAACAAATAAAAAGCATCCTGCTGCTTCTGTTTTCGCTGCCTGTGCCTATGCACACAAGGCTGGGCTCACAGGGCATGTTTGGATTGACCCCACACCAGCCAAGGGGCCAGGCTGTACCAGCGAGGCCTGGGGAATGTGGGACAGACCCCTTCCCACTCTGCCTCAACCCTGGGCCTGGACAATGGATTCTGGGGAGATAAAGAAGGTAGTTGGGGCCAGATATGGTGGTTCACACCCACAATCCCAGCACTTTGGGAGGCTGAGATTGGAGGATCACTTGAGCCCAGGAGTTTGAGACCAGCCTGGGCAACTTAGGGAGGCCCTGTCTCCACAAAAAATAAAAACAAAATTAGCTGGGATGATGGCATGCGCCTGTAGTCCCAGCTACTTGGGAGGCTGAGCTGGGAGGATTGCTTAAGCCAAAGAGGTCAAGGCTGCTGCATGTTGTGATTGCGCCAGTGCCCTCCAGACTGGGTGACAGAGCAGCCTGCACAGGTAGGGGGCTAAGGCCACCGTGACCAGGGCCCACGCAGCTCCTACTCTTAACCTGAGGGGCTCTCCCAGAGGGCTGAGTCACTTGGGGAAGAAGCAAAGTGCAAAGGGTCCAAGTTCTAGTCCACAATGGGTAGGAAAACAAACAAGCTCAGCTGCACCAGATTCAAAGTCATGTTTGAAGGCCTGTAATTTCGAAGGCCGAACCTGTTCAGGAGAAGTGGGCAAGCCAGGCTGGACTCCAGGCTCCGATCCTGAAGAAGCAATGAACAGGGAGACCAGGTGCCACAGGGGCTGCACAAATAATGGGTAAAATCCTGACACAGAGGAGAAATGGAGACCCATAGAGACCCTGCAGGAGAGAAAGAAGGCAGGCAGAGAGGTGGACAGGCAAGAAAGGCAGAACTCATCGAAACTTACCAGCTCACAGCCTGTGTACTTCAGGTCCAGCACAGCCTCTTAGAAGTAGGGCTTTGGGTGGACTGCGATTTAGGCCATCAGAAAAAGCCAGCATCTGGTTGGGTCTGGCTGGGGGAGGGTGGCTCCGGCTTACCCTCTGTCGATACAGAATTGCCCCTCAATGGGACCAGCCTTTTACATTCCCAGAAAGCCCCTCTGCTTCTCAGGGCCCTAAATGTGCTGTTTGGGGATGCTAGAGGAGGCTAGAGCCTATGGGGTCCCTCTCATCCCCTTCTTTTCCACTTCCTCCTCTGGCTCATGCTCCTTATCTGACCAGCCTGGCATAGTCTGGCACAGCTGCAGAGGGTCAGGGCATCACGTCTGCGGAGTCATGTTGAACATGCTGCACGGCCTCCCGGAGGTGGACTTTCTCACTTCTCTCAACCACCTTCTTTTTTAACTTTTACTTTTTGAGACAGGATCTTGCTCTGTCACCCAGAAGATGGAGCTGGTGGTCAGGGCCACCAGGACACCACCACCTGTCCAGCATTGTCAGAGGTTAGCAGAGGACTGGTCCAAAAGAAAGGAATCCTTGACCGGGCGCGGTGGCTCATGCCTGTAATCCCAGCACTTTGGGAGGCTGAGGCAGGCGGATCACCTGAGGTCAGGAGTTTGAGACCAGCATGGCCAAACATGGTGAAAACCTGTCTCTACCAAAAATACAAAAATTAGCCGTTCATGGTGGTGGGTGCCTGCAATCTCAGCATGATGGTGGGCACCTGTAATCCCAGCTACTTGGGAGGCTGAGGCAGGATAATTGCTTGAACCCGAGAGGCAATGGAGGTTGCAGTGAGCTTAGATTGAACCACTGCACTGCAGCCTGGGTGACAGAGCAAGACTCTGTCTCAAAATAATAATAATAATAAGAAGAAGAAGACGAGGAAGAAAAAGCAGGGCATGGTAGCTCACACCTGAAATCCCAGCACTTTGGGAGGCCGAGGCTAGCGAATCACCTGAGGTCAGGAGTTTGAGACCAGCCTGGGCAAAATGGTCAAACCCCATCTCTACTAAAAATACAAAAATTAGTCAGGCGTCCTGGCAGGCACCTGTAATCCCAGCTATTCGGGAGGTTGAGGCTGGAGAGTCACTTGAACCCAGGAGGCAGAGGTTGCCATGAGCCAAGATCTTGCCATTGCACTCCAGCCTGGGCAACTAGAGTAAAACTCGCAAAAAAAAAAAAAAAAAAAAAAAAGAAGAAGAAGAAGAAAGGAATCCTTGTGTTGGCAAGACTTGTCCTGTGAGAGTCCCAGTGTAAAAACCTGCAGAATCTTGAGCTGCAGTTGCAGGAAAAATTAGATGTCTGGCTCCTTCTATGTCTGTGGGCCTCATTTTGAGAAAATACACACTCTCCTATTCTCCCCGCCACACCCAGAGGAGCATTTTCCCCACCTTCACCAGTGGCCCCTCCACTGTGGATGTGGGCTGCGGGGCTGAGCACCTTCCAGCCATTGAAATGACCTCTACAGGGTGAACCGAGGTGGCCGAGGGCTTCCAGGAAGAGGCTTCCCTATGCCTGTGCTCATCTGTGATCAGGAAACATACCCTCACCATTTCATCAACCAAAGGCTTTTTGAAAGAGTTTTGTGTTGTGGCTGTTCTGGATGAAGTTCTTGATGATCTAATTTTAAAAACCTTTTTTTCCCTGGACCCTCTGTGAGTTGCCATAGAGATAAGTTAGAGGCAAACAGAGCTAATGAGCTTGGTTGGGTCTTTTGTGTTCCTGAATGTTTTCCATTCTGAGCCCTTAACATGTAATTAGAGAGGTTATTTAGTGAGGACTTTTTCTTTTATTGTAAATTAATTTCAAAACCAAGTTCTGAGGTTAAATAATGATTGTATTTGTTAATCAATCCAACCTGGGTTTCCTTCCAGAAGAAAACAGGATGCCATTATCAAAATGTTGGAAACAGGATGTTTGAGACTGTGGGGGTTCATTAATTGCAGTGATGTGAAGGGTCCTGACAGCACTAATGCTGGTATCTTTTTATGAGACGGGCTTGTGCTTTGAGAAAGGCAACACTGGAGACGCTGGTGGGGATGTGCGCCGGGACCATGAGTCTCTAGCAATGGGCTGAGTCCCAGGAAATCCACAGCTTCCCCAGAGGGGGCTGCAAGCCCCTTAGCTAGGCCTTAGTTTGCCTGCTGGAGAGCCCATAACTGTCTGTCTAAAGATGGGGCTGGTGCAGTGGCGCATGCTTATAATTCCAGCACTTTAGGAGGCAGATGGATTGAACTCAGGAGTTCAAAACCAGCCTGGGCAACATGGCAAAACCCTCTCTCTAAAATATAAAAAATAGCCAGGTGTGGTAATCCCAGCTACTTGGGAGGCTGAGGTGGGAGGATCGCTTGAGCCCAGGAGGTGAAGGTTGATCACACCACTGCACTCCAGCCTAGGTGACAGAGTGAGACCCTGTCTCAAATTAAAAAAAAAAAAAAAAAGAAGAAGAAGAAGAAGAGAAAAGAAAATATAGATAAGCATAGAAAGGAGGAAGGCAGGGGTGTGGGAGCAGATCATCCTTAGTCCACTAGATAAAGGAGAGATTGGGTGGCCCACAGCCCCCTCCCCAAGACTGGGATTGGATCATGCCGAGAGCCCTGGCAGAGACAGCTCCTGGAAGCTACCCCAAATCCTGCAGCCAGGGCTGCTCAGTCAAGCTGTGGGCCCAGTCCCTGGCTGGGGGCAGAGGCAATCTTTTAGATGCCTTGTCACCTGGCATGGAGGGTGAGGACACTCTGGGACTGGGACTCCTCAGAGGAGCACTGGAGAGAGGAGCGCAACCCCTCCTTTCCCCCTTCAGGACTCACTGCTCTCGGCAGTGTCAGTGGGGCCTGGGGAGGGCTGAGGAGGAAGCCCCTAGGAGGGAACCAAGGCGTGGGAGTCAGGGGCTGCCCCGCACAATCCCGGGCCCTGGGGAAAGGAAACACGCGCCTCCTTGCAGTTTCAGTGAAACTCTTCTGGCGCACTGGGTAGAGTCTGACTCAGTGGCTGGCATCCATGGCTTATCGGTCTCAAGGGAGCTTGGTTCTCAGATTCTGAGGCCAAGAGCGGGAGGGTGAAGCCGGTTTGGCTCTTTCCTAGAATTTTTCTATGGCTCTGGGCTTGTCTCCCAGCCTCTCTAGAAGCTAGATGAGCACCGTTCCTCCATAACTTTCTGCAGTGACAGAAATGTTCTCTGTGTTGTCCGGTACAGTAGCCACTAGCCACATGTGGCCATTGAGCGCTTACAGTGGGGCTGGTGTGACCGAGGAACTGCACTTTACATTTGATTTAGTTGCAATTAATTTAAATGTAAATAGCCATGTGTGGCTGGTGGCTGCTAAACTGGGCAGTGCAGTGCTAGAGTGCTGTGCCTCAGCTCACCTCTCCCAGCTCACTAGGATCTTTGGGCAGTGGGAGGGGATGGCAGCATTAGGTATAGAAGAAGGCCACCAAGGATTCCAATAAATCCCAGTCTTGTGATAGTCTATGAGAAAAAGTTAGATCGCATCTGGCAAACAGTCCACTCTGTCTTCCTCTTGGATTTATTTATTTATTTATTTATTTATTTTTTGAGACAGAGTCTCACTCTGCTGCCCAGACTGGGGTGCAGTGATGCAATCATAGCTCACTGCAGCCTCAATCTCCTGGGCTCAAGCAATCACCCCACCTCAGCCTCCTGAGTAGCAGGGACTATAGGCACGTGCCGCCACACTGGTTAATTTTAAAATTTTTTGTAGAGATGGGGTCTCGCTGTAGTGCACAGGCTGGTCTCGAACTCCTGGCATCAGATGAGCCTCCTGCCTCAGCCTCTCAAACTGCTGGGATTATAGGTGTGTGTTATTGTGCCTGGCCTCCTCTTGGAGTTTTGAGATGCATATTTGCATGTTAAATAAAGGCACTGAGATATTCTGCTCAGAAAACAATCACTTTAATTAATCTCAAATTTTCCAAATGTATTTGACTACACCACCTTTTTTACATGGCACATCTATTGGCGTTTTGTGGAGTTCCCCTTGGGAAATGCTAGAAAAGGAAACTGGACATGTGGAGGAACTGATGCTCCTAAGTGGGGTGACTCCTGGGTTCTGCAGCGTGTACGTGGGAAACTCAGAGCTCTTGGTTAAATTGAAGACATTTCCTTGGGTTTCCCCAGGCCTTTGTAGCCTGGGCAGGAGCCCAGCAGTGGCCCTGGCAGCCCCATCACTGTGTACTCTGCCCTGGACATGGCAGCTGTGGGGCCCAGGGCAGCTCCTCCCTACTCTGCAGGCTGCCCGTTGGCATTAGGGCCTCTCACTGGGGAGCACAAAGGCAGCTGCCCCATTTCTTTTCTCTTTTTTCTTTTTTTTTTTTTTGAGATGGAGTCTCGCTCTTCACCCAGGCTGGAGTGCAGTGGCGCCATCTTAGCTCACTGCAAGCTCCACCCGCTGGGTTCATGCCATTCTCCTGCCTCAGCCTCCCAAGTTGAGCTGGGACTACAGGCGCCCGCCACCACACCTGGCTAATTTTTTTTTTAATTTTTAGTAGAGACGGGGGTTTCAACATGTTAGCCAGGATGGTCTCGATCTCCTGACCTCATTGATCTGCCCACCACAGCCTCCCAAAGTGCTGGGATTACAGGTGTGAGCCACTGCGCCCGGCCATTTCATGTCTTTTCAATCCGTCGCTCCTCTAACTGACCAGGGTTTGATCTGGAAGAAACTCTGTCGTCGTTCCAGTACCTGGGCTGGACCCTGATGGGAAGACAGACAAGGCAGGGCAGATATCCATCAGGCACTCCCTCTGACTGCCCAGGTACGCAGTGTGGAGGCCAGGGCCCAGAGCTGCCTGGAATGTGAACGACCTTCACCTGCAGGAAGGATCCAAGCGCTCCGGCTGGAATAGCTTCGTGCTTGCTTGGATGAGGCAGTGCTCAAGCCTGTTGACTTTGCATTAAGCCAAGAAGCAGGGCACCTGCCTTCCACCCACCCCCTCACTGACCTTATGGAGTCCAGGATCACACAGCTCTTATCTCTTGGGTATTTCAGTGGGGTTGGTGCTACAGATTGCAGGAAAGTAACAATTACTCTCAGATGAGGTAGACGGGATACTCACAGCTGGGAGACATTCAGAGGTATCCACAGTGCTTCCCAGAATAGGGAAAGGCCCACAAGAGAGGGGCTGCCTTTGCCACTTTCTATCCCTGTCTGGGGAGTATCAGCTCAGCAGCCTGTTTCTTCCTGGGTTCAGTCCTCTCTGGGCAGCAGAGAGTGTTACCCTCATCCCCACCACCCCCAGAACTCTGTGGGTGCAGGTGGAGCCATGTATGCTCAGGGCTGACCCAAGAGGCCCATTCTCCTGTACCCAGCCCACTGCTTTGGGCCTGATCGAAGAGCCTGGACGGAAGAACTGGAATGCTTCTCTGCCGACTCACGCTCTTAACACCAGTGCACATCTGAAGTCACATCTGGGAAGCCTGGTCAGACCCTGTGGAAAGACATCACCAGCCAGCTAGGCAATTACAGGTTTGTTGGGCTTGGCTGGAGATGGGATTCTCAGCTTTGCATCATGAGGGGACAGCCTGGCCTGGCCTGGAGTGCATGGCCTGGTCTGTTTTCCTGTGGACACGCTATAAACATATGCATGGCTACCATGTTGCACAACTCTGGGACACCGCTCTAAAGGAACACAACCTGGGCCATTCTGGACACACACACACACACTTAAATGCGTGTGTGTCAATCTTGCCACTGTACACACCTTCCTCACCATACCTCATACTCCCAATACATCAGTATATAACTGCATTCAAAAGCCAGGCAGTGGTATTATCCATTATAGAAAGCCAAGGGCTTCCCCCAGGGCATTTGAAATGAGGTTCTTTTTACATCTAACCTTTCAGGACCCATATCCAGCTCTATCAATTGAAATGCACCTGTGCTTAGATGACTCACAAGTACATGCAGGGTTGCCAAGGGCCAGAAAGCTGCTGTTCCCAACTATAGCAGATAGCTGGTAGATTTATGACTCAGGGTCATGAATCCATAAATCACCTTTATCCCCCTGGAAGGATGATTGTGCATTAGCTTGAAAGAGGCCTTTGCTGCAGGTGTCTTTGGCAAACCTTGGTCAAAGCTGTGAACCACCAGACAAGGAAATTCTAGCAACTCCACTGGTCCCTGAGAAGTGGCAAGGGGTGCAATGGAGAGGGAAGACTTGCGTGCAAATCTATAGTAACCTAAGCCCTAGCAGTGAATTTACTGAACTGTGTGTCAATCCTATAAGTATAGTACTTTTGTTCCTTCTGTATAGGGGATCGCTGGGGTTTTGGGGTAATCTGACACCAGTGATTTCAGAATCAGTGTCAGAGGTCACCCAGGGAAACCAACACATCTTTTTTTTTTTTTTTTTTTTTGAGACGGAGTCTTGCACTGTTGCCTGGGCTGGAGTGCAGTGGCGCGATCTCAGCTCACGGCAAACCTCTGCCTCCCAGGTTCAAGTGATTCTCCTGCCTCAGCCTCCGGAGTAGCTGGGATTACAGGTGTCCACCACCACGCCCGGCTAATTTAATGAATCCAGAAATGTCAAGACATTACCCCAGGATTCAACAGCACATGAAGGACAAAGCCAGGACCCCACCCTTATTCTTTCAAGGCTGGCCTGTGCCCTCGAGCTCTTCCACACACCTCCCTCTCCAAAACAAGGAGAAGCCCAAGACAGTGACTCAGAGCCCCCTTGGCAGTTTTGCTGATAATTTTTTTGTTTTGAAGTGAGATGTTCTGCCTCTATTAAAGTCTTTAGGAAATTATAGTGATTTTGACTTTTTCAGACATGTTTGAATTACTCACAGTCTGGAATTCCCAGGCAGGGGGTGATATTTAGAGAGGCCTTAGAATACAGAAGTTAGGGGCACAGGATTTGGGATTAGAGGGATCTGGGTTCAGATCCCCACTCTACCACTTAGTAACTATGTGAGTTAATCACAATGAGTCTTGGTTCCTCATCTGGTTTTGATAACAAACACCAGGACTTAGTTCAAGGGTTGCTGGGAGACTAAATGAAGCAATGAGCAGAGAATGGTGCAAAGGAGACCTGAGTACATGGCACTGGGGTTATTCCCTGGACACCTGCTGAAGCAGGAAGGCCAGGATCTGACATATCAAGCACACACCCAGCCTGCATGAAGGCTCAAGTGCAGCCTGCGTGGGCTTATTCATCAGGAGCTGGGTTGCATGGTTTCAGATCTGGCTCTGTCACTAATCTGGGGCCAAAGAACGTCCCCTCTCTGAGGCTCTGTTTCCCTCCAGAAAAAATGTGGACAATGACAACTCAGTTCTGTTGCCAGGACCCATGTGGTCAGTGCTTAGAACGGTGCCTGGTACACAGTCGGTGTTTATAGATGATCCTTTTATCACTGTCTCTGTTTTTTCTGCTTGTACCTGTGTTTCCAGCAGGGCAGCAAGAGCTCGTGTGTCTGCAGACCTAGTGGGAGAGTTTCCATGCTTCTGTTTCTGCCAAATATGGTGTGCATTTGTGCTTTTCTTGTTCAGTGTGGCCCGGTCTTTGCCCATGCTGTTCCCTTTGCCAGGACCTCCCTTTACTTCTCTGTCCCCATTGATCGACATCCTTCCAATGTCCAGTTCACAAGGCTGTGTGAAGAACTTTCCCCATCTGCCCAGTCAGATCTGATCTGACCACGCATAAAGATTCTGTGGTGTCAGGGGAGAGGCAAGGTGGGGGAAAACTTGGAAAGTTCTAAGTGGTTACCCTACGTTGGAATAGTGGTAACCTTCAGTGAGGAAGGGGGAAGGATGTGGGTGGGACAGGGAGCATTTCCAGGGGACAAGACATGCTCTATTTCTTAATCTTTATGAAAACTTCAACAAATACTTGTTGTCTGTGCTGTCCAGGGACTGTGCTAGAGTTAGACCCTCCGTTCCTTTTCACAGCCCATTTCTGTGCTTGAGCACTGATTTTATTCTGCCCTACCCTATAGCATTAATTTTTCTCCTTAGAGTGCAGATAGTAAAGGGCCTTATAAACTTGCATAGTGTTCCGTGGCCAGTTTGTGCCCTGGCAGCCTCTCTGTTTTGGACTTTTCTTCCTGACCATAGATTGGGGTGGGACCAGCTGTGTGAAGTCTCTGAGCCACTGCAGTTGGATCTGAGCATGCTCAGAAGGACCACAGGTTACCACCACCCAGCTGGGGATTCAGAATCCTTGAGAGGTAGACCCCAAAGGAAGATGAAGGCTTTAAACTGTTATTGTAAGTGTGTCTTCTCCTCTGTGGGTTGCATGGAGATCAAAGCCTGAAGGAAGTAGAAGGTTGCTCTCTGACAAAAACACCGTATTTTTAGAAGCATTCGGTGGTTTAGGATGTTTGCCCCAATGCTGCCTTTCAGTGGCAGGGGGTAGGGCTGGGGGTGGAGGCCAAGGGCTGCGACCTTGAGCGAAGGTTGGTGGGAGCAGGTTTCCTGGCACGGGGCCCAAGGGTGGAGGCTGAGGGTGGGAGGACAGCCAATCATCACTTATCTTTCCTGAAGACCAGAGAACCAGGCCAAAGCATTTCAGGTTGTGGGGAAGGGGGCTTATGGAGTCTCTGTGCCATCTCCTTCTTTCAGAGATGGAAAAACTGAGGCCCAGAGAGGAGCAGAGGCTTGGCTTAGCTCCACCCCCACCATAGACGCACCCTCCCCATCTGGGGATTTGGGGCTTGCACATATGAAACTGTTAGAGAACAATGCGTGCATTCTGTAATCAAGGCTAATTGGTGTGGTTCAGAAGAGGAGAAATGCCAGGCGTTTGGGGGCAGGACATCAGTGGGTCTCTGAACCAACCACCCAGGAATAGTCCACGAAGAATTAGAGCAGCTCCTGGGGCCTGGGAAGGGCAAACCTTGGGTAGGTGAGAGGACATTCAGGCAGCATGGGTAGTACTTGGAGGTGGGACCTAGCTTGGCCTGAATGTGGGGACTGATGGAAGGAAAAAATGGGGCAGAAATTTGGGTCCTCCCCAGACTGGATGAGCACTTTGGCGCCCGCCTCACTAATTCCTACTGAGCCACATTTTCTTTCCTTTTTTTTTTTTTTTTTTTTTTGAGACAGAGTCTCACTCTGTCACCCAGGCTGGAGTGCAGTGGCACGATCTCAGCTCACTGCAAACTCTGCCTGCCACGTTCAAGCCATTCTGCCTCAGCCTCCCGAGTAGCTTGGATTACAGGCATGCGCCACCAAGCCTGGCTAATTTTTTTGTATTTTTAGTAGAGACGGGGTTTCACCACGTTGGTCAGGCTGGTGTCGATCTCCTGACCTCAAGTGATCTGCCCGCCTTGGCCTCCCAAAGTGCTGGGGTTACAGGCATGAGCCACTGCACCTGATCATGAGCCACGTTTTCAAAGGTACCTCGGAGAAGTGAACTGGCTACTCTGCATGCAGAAGGGAGCAGGGAAAGGCATGTTGGGGGGTTGCCTGGCTCCCCCCACCTCTCCCTAGTGCCTCTACCTTATAATCATGGCAGCCCTGCCTTAATGTTTCTTCCAGTATCCTAAACAGCTAGGCTGGGATGGCGAGCTATAATTTCTATCATTTTTCGTATGGGTTATAGGCTCTTTCAAATGGGAACCACATTGGATAAAGGGCAAACCATAAGGGCAGGATGTTGAGAAATATGGTCCTAAGAAGCCACCTGCTTCTCATTTGGGATGTGCCCAGTTTATTGCTTGGTCCCAGTGCCCAGCTGGTTTCAGAGCTGGCAGAGCAGTCATATATTACTGTCCTCATCAGTCATCTGCATTGAGGCTGGGGTGAGCAGCTCAGAGCCTGGGGTGTGCCCCCATGCAAAGCTTTGCAGAGACAGTTGGGAGCACTCTGCTCTTTGTCCTCGCCTGTCCCTGCAGGTGGCCATCTGGAGAAAAGCGAGTCCAGGCAAAGCCCCAGAGCCTGTGGCAGGCTGGGCACCCCTGGCTGGTGCAGGCAAGCAAGAACTCTGGGCTCCCGCAGTCTTGGCTTCTTGCAAACTGAGAATTAGGGCACCAAAGTAGGCAAAGGGGCCAGCTGCCATGACGATGAAGGAACCATGGCTGCATGCAACAGTGTGGATGAACTTTGAGCACGACGTGTGGAGCAAAAGCTGAAAGGATGTGTGTGATTGAGCCTAGTTGTATGAAGTTCACAACTGGACAAGCTATTCCATGGTGTTTGGGGAGAGGCAAGCTTGGGGAAAACTTTGAACGTTGCAAGCGATCACCCTAAGTTGGAATAGTGGTAATAGTGGTAACCTTCAGTCAGGAGCGAGGGGAAAGATGTAGGTGGGACATTTCCAGGGGATAGGCCATGCTCTATTTCTTGATCCTGGAGGTGGCCACATGAGTGTTCACTTTGTCATAATTCATTAAGTTATACATTTATGCTTTATGTACTTTTCCTGAGTGTTTTACTTTTCACAATAAAAAGGGTTAAGAAAACAAAAACGGAGGCATTGAATGATTGAGCCTGGCACCTTCCCCAGTTTGCCTCCTTCTCTCTTTTTTGCCTGCTGGTACCCCTGGAATGCTCTCCCTTGACTCCTCCATGCCTGTGGTCAGCCCCCCTCCAGCTGTCTCTCCCAGCCTGGCTCAGGCCTAGGCCTGCCCTGACTGATGGAGCCACAGGCTAGTGGGGCTTCCTGACCCCCAGAGAGCTTGGAAGCTCAGCAGGCCTTGGGGGTCCCCTTTTTAGTAGCACTTGGCCCACCCTGTGCCTAGCCCAGCACTGGGACCTGTGATGGGTTTCGTTGGGGGCTCTGGGGATGGGTTCCCTTGCTCAGAGATTTTCTGCTTTTTCCCTCAACAAGTCGTTGTCAGAGCTCCTTGTTTTTTTGTTTTGTTTTGTTTTGTTTTTGAGACACAGTCTCTCTCACTCTGTCTCCCAGACTGGAGTGCAGTGGCGCAATCTCGGCTCACTGCAACCTCCGCCTCCCGAGTTCAAGTCATTCTCCTGCCTCAGCCTCCTGAGTAGCTGGGACTACAGGCGCCCACCACCACGCCCGGCTAATTTTTGTATTTTTAGTAGAGATGGGGTTTCACTATGTTGGCCAGGCTGGTCTTAAACTCCTGACCTCAGGTGATCCGCCCGCCTCAGCCTCCCGAAGTGCTGGGATTACAAGTGTGAGCCACCATGCCCGGCCACTCTTTTTGTTTTTGAGAAGAACTATGGATATTTGAAGGCGAGTACTGTACTGCCTTTCAGTGGGTGCAAGGAATCCCTGGGTGTTGATGTTGAAGAAACCATTTGAGAAAGTGAGGCTTGTGGGGTTGGGGTTCCTCGGTGGAGGGGGCTGGGCTGTGGGCTGGCTTCCTCCCCACTCCCTATTTTTCTGGGGTAGATGAATCTCCCCAGCGCCCAGGCCTCCTGGCTCTTCCCCGGACCTTTCAGGTGAGAAACTTTCCATTGTTGCCTTATCTCAGCAATCCGCCTCTCTTCCTTGCAGCGACCGCAGGTGCACACAGATCTGAGGCCCTGATCTGTTCCACTCTCTGTATGCCAAACAGAGGAGGGACGCGAACCCCAGCATGAAACGGCGCCCACAACCACAAGGCCCGGTGTGCGCCCTCTGAAACCGTAGGTAAAGACAATTACCGGCAATTTCCACAGCATGGTTTGTTTTTTGTTCAAAGGCCATGGAGGCATTCTCAGCAGCAGGCCCAAAATGTAGTATTCCCACCGCACGCCGCCCTCATGAATTTGTGATAAAAGCTGTGGTCGCTTTGTCCCGGCTCTTCCTTTTAACAGTCAAACCTTCAGGTTTGATGTTGAAACTGCTTTTTTCTTCAAGTGTACTTTGATGGTGAAGATAACGCTCCATGATAAGGAACCTGCCTTCAAAACCACTCACTGTGCCTCGTGCGCACCATTAAGATGCACGTCACAAGGGAAAATCAGGCACCTGAATTTTTGAGTAGTGGGATGGGAATGTGCTGAATCTGTGAAATTCTCCTCTGTGCTGCCCGTATTGGAGATTTTGCCATCCCCCAACCCCCAAGAAAAGGAGAAGAAGGAGGAGAAGGGGAAGGGGAAGAAAGAAAGAAGAAAGAAGAAGGAAGAAAAAGAAAGAGAAGAAATAAAGCACCAGGCACTGACCAGAAGGAGGTCCTGGGACGGGAGGAAAATGGTGTGAAACGTCCTAGAAACAGCTGTTTTTCCTTTGGCAAAAGCTGTCAAGAATCTACACGTCCGTGCCCATCTGTTTTCCTTAATTAAAAAGACTCTGCAAAATTGATGCTAAGTGGCCCAGAGCCTCTAAGAGCTTGTGAATATTCGAGTACTCTTGGGGAGGCCGCCCAGGTTCCAGGTTCCTCAGCTGTTGCATCTCCTGTAGTCGTGTTTAAGCTCTTCCCTTTGCTCATCAATATTTGCAATCTCCCAAGGGCTGACTACCCTTGGAGCCATTACATCACAATAGGAATAGACCCTGTGTTGCTTTGTGTAAGCAATGATAGTTTTTTCATTCTAAAGTACTTTCATGTCTATTATCTCCCTTCCCATGGAGAAAGTTTTTATTTATTATTATTATTATTTGAGATGGAGTCTTGCTCTGTTGCCCAGGCTGGAGTGCAGTGGAGCAATCTTGGCTCACTGCAACCTCTGCCTCCCAGGTTCAAGTGATTCTCCTGCCTCAGCCTCCCAAGTGGCTGCGATTACAGGCACACGCCATCACACCCGGCTACATTTTTTTGTATTTTTAGTAGAGACAGGGTTTCACCATATTGTCCAGGCTGGTCTTGAACTCCTGACCTCAAGTGATCCGCCCGCCTTGGACTCTAAAAGTGGTGGGATTACAGGTGTGAGCCACTGCACCCAGCCTTATTTTTTATTCTATTTTTCAGAGATAGGATCTTATTCTGTTACCCAGGCCGATCATAGCTCATAGTAACCTCAAATTCCTGAGCTCAAGCAATCCTCCCACCTCAGCCTCTCAAGTAGTTAGGACTAGAGGTATGCGCCACCATACTCAGCTAATTAAATGTTTGGGTTTTTTTAGAAATGGGGTCTTGCTATGTTGCACAGGCTGGTCTCAAACTCCTAACCTCAAGTGATCCTCCTACCTTTGCCTTCCAGAGGGCTGGGATTACAGGCGTGAGCCACTGCGCCTGGCCCTGTGGAGAAGGTTGACCAATATGGCAGCCTATGCAAACCCCTGAGGTGTTCTATGCCCATTTTACAGATAAGGCAAGAACAGTTTGAGCAGCAGCTGCAGAAAGAACTCTGAAGCCAAAGGAGGCTTCTGGGGGAGGTCCCATAATTGTGTCTGAAGAGACCAGGCATGTTCAAAGACGTCCAAGCTTTGTACTGAAATCAGTGGCTTCCAGGTTTCTTAAGAGAGACCATCTTGGCTCTTGATTTTATTTTTCACTTTGTCTTGTGCCCAAGGACCCCAGAGATCCCAGGCCTGTGAGGTAGAGAGGTGAGAGCTGGCTTACATTAGTCAAACCGTGGGTTGAATCCTGGCCTACTAGCTGTGTGACACTAGGTGAGCTACTTCAGATCTCTGGGCCTCAATTTCTTCATCAGGAAAATGCCAGTGTCACAGTAAAATCTCTTTAGGGTCCCTGCCAGGCGTGACAGTTGATAGTTCTGTTATTCCCTGGATTGCCCTGGATTTGCATCATCCTAACACCTGGCAGGTTTTGAAGCCCATTCACGTGCTTTTAGCAGCTCATTCAGTCCCCACCACAGCTCTGTGGGTTGGGGAGGCAGGCAGGCCTGCCATGTTTTCCCATTCCCATTTGAGAGATGGGGAAACTGAGGCACAGAGAGTTGAAGTGGCTAGCCATGGGAACCACAGCAGGCTGGGGGTAGCCAGGACCTGAGCAGGCATGTGGGGACCTCTGGACCACTGTCTTGTGGGCAACCTCATCAACAGGGATCCCCACCATGCCACCCTGGAGGGCCAAGCATTGTCATGGCCATGACAGCTGCTGAGACCAAAGTTTGGGCCAGTTTCAGGGTCTGGCTTGCAGTGTCTGGCCCTCTGGGCCTCCTTACCCCACGCAGCTCCAGTTGCTCGGCTCTCGGCCCAACATAGAACACTGGGCAGGATTCAGGAGCTGCTCCCGGAGGCCCCTGCAAAGGCCTTTCAGAGGAGGAGGCCCTGGAATCACTACTCCAGCAGACTCTTCCTACCTCGGCAACTCCCCTCTGTGTCCACACTCCCTGCCTTGGATCACACAGGTTTCCTTTCTTGGGATCCTCTCATTCCTCCTCCCTGCCAACCTGATTCCTAGCTATCCTTTAAAGTCCAAGGACCCTGTGTTTGAGCCAAGTGCTCTACGTACATTTTGTTATTTAATCATCTCTAAGTCTGTTTTCTCATCTCTAAAGTAAGAATAAAAATACCCGTGATAGCATAATTTGCCCCCTATTTTACGAGGCTCATGCCACGTGCCTGAGGTCACACAATTCATAAGGGATGGAGCCAGGATTGAGCCTCAGGGCTTAAAAAACCTGGGACCTCTGCACCACTCCACTTTGAATTCTTTATCCAGGTCACAAAGCACTGGAGGACTGCTCGGGCCCATGGCCACTGGAGCATTCCCAGCCTCTGCTAAGTGTCTGTCCTCTGGGTCTCTCTTGTCTCCCTCTGTGAACTCTGAGTCCTACAGGCCAGAGACTGCATCCTGTCTGCTCCACACCCTAGCCTGTCATATAGTTGCTCTTGGTAAGTCCTTGCTAGTTGAAGGCTCATAGTGGACACATCTGCCGTGCAGAGGGATACCAAGGCCAGCTGAGACCTGGAAGCCTGGAGCCTGGACATTCCAGAACTCTTTGACATAGCACTTAGAACACAGAAGTAGTTTTCCCCACTGACCACAAACTTGGTCATGATTCTTCTAACCATGCAGGATAATACGACATTTAAAAGCACAGGCTTGGCTGGGCACAGTGGCTCATGCCTGTAACCCCAGCACTTTGGGAGGCCGAGGAAGGCGGATCACTTGAGGTCAGGAGTCTGAGACCAGCCTGGCCAACATGGTGAAACCCCCATCTCTGCTAAAAATACAAAAATTAGCCGGGCATGGTGGCAGGTGCCTGTAATCTCAGCTACTTGGGAGGCTGAGGCATGAGAATTGCTTGAACCCAGGAGGTGGAGGTTGCAGTGAGATGAGATCGTGCCACTGCACTCCAGCTTGGGCAACAGAGTGAGACTCCATCTCAAAAAAAACAAAAAAACACAGGCTCAGGGTTTGACACTGTTTTCCATCACTGTGTGACCCAAGGCAAGTGACTTTATATATTTCATAAATCTGAATCTTATGGATTTCATAAATCTAAATCTGCATCCATTGTAAGGTATATCATATTTTATGTTGTACCACAAAAGGTAAAGCACTCCTTGCCAGTTTAGCTATAAAAGCCATCAATTGTAAGATGCGTCTCAGTTTCAGAGAAGCTAAGATTTATACAGACATTCACCAAAAAAATTTTTTATATATATAGATATAATATTAATTTGCATTTCCCTGATTATATATATATGAATGGCTGATAAGCACATGAAAAGATACTCAACATCATTAGTCAAGTCATCAGGGAAATGCAGATTAAAACCACAATGAGGTACCACTACTGCATCCATTAGAATAGCTGAAAAACAAAATGAAATGAAACAAAACAAAACCCAAACTGACCACACCAGGTTGGCAAGGAGGTGAAGCAGTTATATTGCTGATATGAATATAAAACCAATTTGGATAACAGTTTGGCAGCTCCTTCAAAAGATAAACATGTATCTATTATATGATCCAGACATTCTACTCCTAGATATTTACCCAACGGAAATTAAAACATGTCCACCCAAAGATTTCTACACAAATGTTTATAGCAACTTTATAATAGCCCAAAGCTAGAAACAGCCATAAGGTCTACCAATAAGTGAATGGATAAAGATATGGTGGTATATCCATGCAATGGAGTAGTATTCAGCGATCAAAAGGAATTCACTATTGGTATGGGCAACAACATGGATAAATCTCACAATAATTATGTTGAGTGAAAAAAATCCAGACAAAAGAGAGTTCATACTATATAATTTGATTTATATAAGACTCTACAAAATGTAAAGGAATCTCTATTGACAGAAAGCAGATCAGTGGTTGCTGAGGATTGGGGTAGAAGGAAGGAGGAATGGATTACAAAGAAGCACAAGAAAACTGTTGGGAGTGCTGGAGATGTCTGTCGTATCGATTGTAGTAATAGCTGCACGGGTGTAAACATGTTCAAACTTACCGAATGGAGGCTCAGACCAGCCTGCAGAGCTGCAGCCACCCTTCATGCCCTCCCTAACCTCCCTGCTAACAATCATGATCCAGTTCCTACTTGGATTCACTTTGGCCAACGTGGTTGGAATGTATCTGGCTCAGAACTATGATGTACCAAACCTGGCTAAAAAAAAAAAGGACTTGAAGCCAGGAAGAAAGAAACCCCCTAATCGATGAGGCTGACTCTAGCACTGCCTTCTGGATACACTGATTCCACCACTCTTGAGGGCCTCCTTTACCATCTCAACCAAAGTCTTTTGTTTTTATCTCCAGCCTCAGTGATTTTCTTCCTTGCTAGACCCTGTGTTTTTTGCCTTAGAGGAAGCAAAATGAGGCCCCATGTTGAGAACTATCATTATGTTTCTGATATCTCACCTCTTGCTATCTCCTTCTTCCAGCTGAGTGGGAGGTTCTAAGACTGGAATTACGGTGCTAGATTAGTAAACATGACCTTTAATGAGTAGTCTCTTATTTATTTGGGATTTCTACTACCTTTTGTCAAAAGAAAAATTGAGGGGTTTTGTATAGCAGGTCAAATACAAATAATACTTATTTCACAGATTTTAGCAATTAAAATAGGTGCTTGTTAAACATTTGGTACTAAATTGTGTTGTTTTGGCTGGACAGGGTGGTTCACACTTGTAATCCCATTACTTTGGGAAGCTGAGGTGGGTAGATTGCCTGAGATCAGGAGTTTGAGACCAGCCTGGGCAACATGGTGAAACTCTGTCTCTACCAAAAATACAAAAAGTTATCTAGGGCCAGGTGTGGTGGCTCACGCCTGTAATCCCAGCACTTTGGGAGGCTGAGGCAGGGGGATCACCTGGTCGAGAGTTCGAGACCAGCCTGGCTGACATGGTGAAACCCCGTCTCTACTAAAAACACAAAAAAGTAGCCGGGTGTGGTGGTGCATGCCTGTAATCCCGGCTACTCGGGAGGCTGAGGCAGGGGAATCATTTGAACCTGGGAGGCAGAGGTTGCAGTGAGCTGAGATCGCACCATTGCACTCCAGCCCGGCAACAAGAGCAAAACTCTGTCTCAAAAAAAAAAAAAAAAAAAAAAAAAAAAGTTAGCTAGGCATAGTGGTGCACACTGTAATCCAAGCTGCTTGGGAGGCTTAGGTGGGAAGATCGCTTGAGCCTGGGAAGCGGAGGTTGCAGTGAGCCAAGATCACGCCATTGCACTGGGCAACAGTGAGACTCTGTCTCAAAATAAATAAATAAATAAATAAAATTAAAAATTTATGTAGTTTTAAAATAATTAAAATTAATATCTAGAGAAAAAACCTCTTATCAGTATACACTTTAAATATGTATAGCTCAGTAGACTTCAATTATACCTCAACAAAGTTGAAAAATATGAACAAATGTTTGTTTTAGAATAGAACCATATCCAGGAATATTGTTGTGGGACTTAAATGAGATCCAGCACTAGCCCAGTCTGGTGGGTGGTAAGAGCACCACAAATGTCAACTCATGTTGTTAGTGCCCCAACACTCAGCCTGCCCGTGGTACCGCACCGCCGCGGCTCAGCCTGCCCGTGGTACCGCACCGCCGCGGCTCAGCCTGCCCGTGGTACCGCACCGCCGCGGCTCAGCCTGCCCGTGGTACTGTACCTCTGTGGAGTCTTGCAGTTTTTGTTCCACTACAAGGTCCCATTACAGACAGGGGTCTGGGGCTGGGAGAGACCAAGGGCTCTGCCCCAGGTCCCACAGGGAGTTTATGCCAGCTTTTCTGGCCCAGATGAGTCCTGGGCCCCGTGGCACCTCTCACTGGCTTGACCCCAGGCTGGGCAAAAGGAGACAATCCCAGTGTCCAGGGGCCTAGAAATAGTCTGTTTTGTGGGAGTAAAGGCCACTGGAGACTGTGAAAGTGGCCTTCGGCCGTGTGAGAAATCCTCGGTGTCTGATGATGGGTTCTTATCAAGGACAATTGACCACAATGAGTGGCCTGAGACAGGCCGATGCTCGGCCGGCTTTGATGTTACACATCTTGTGGCCTCTCTACATGGATGCAGCGTTCCTCTATGCAGCACTCACTGGCCAGGCCTCACATCCCCTGTAAGCAAATGCTTGAAAGCCACTCTTGACAGCAACTGTGAGAAGCCCCCACCGCAGGCCGCCTTTGGGGCAGGCCAAGATTCAGCATTACTCAGAGCTTCCAGTACCTGCATAAGTTCAAACAGGAAGCCCGGTTTTTCCTCTTATGTCAACAACAGCCTGTATTCTGTTCTGGCCGCTGAGCTCCCTCATAGAGTGGGTTTCTTGGGGTGAAAGTTAGGGTATCAGTGGCCCTTGAGGCCCCACCAGCAGATGCCTCTGCCAAAAGTAACTCACCTGGGAAGGCCTGGGGGCTTTGTGCTACCAAGTCTTGGAAATGATCTAGCAATCTAAGGCTTTGCAAACAAAGGGGGGATCTGGCTGGGCGCATAGTAGGGCTCCAACTGATTTAGATTGAAATGCAACATGTCCCAAAACAAATACCACTTCTGCCAGATTCCTGGCTCAGCACATACCACTTCCACCTCCTCCCTTGAGCCGGACACCCTGAAGGCACCTCCCGGGCTATTTTGCTCCCTCATTCTCCACCCCGAGTGGAGACTAAGTCCATCTGTCCTTCTCCCTCAATGTTTCCCAAATCCTTCCCTCCTCCCCCTGCTCTCTGTGATGGTTTCAGTCCAGACCCCTGGTCCCCCTCAGATGGTGATGCCACTCTCTCCTCACTGTGTCGCCTGGTCCCATTTCATGTATGGGCCACACAGTGGCCAGAGCATCTCTCCTGGATGCTTGAAGGGGCCAGGCATGGTGGCTCATACCTGTAATCGCAGCACTTTGGTAGGCTGAGGCGGGAGGATCCCTTGAGCACAGGAGTTGGAGATCAGCCTGGGCACACATAGTGAGACCTTGTCTCTACAAAAAGATTAACAAAATTACCGGGGCATGGTGGCATGTATCTGTAATCCTGGCTACTCTGGAGGCTGAGGCAGGAGAATCAATTGAGCCTGGGAGGCAGAGGCTGCAGTGAGCCGAGATGGCATGACTGCACTCCAGCCTGGGTCACAGACTGAAACCCTGTCTCAAAAAAAGAAGAAGAGAAAAAAAAGGTTAAAAAAAAAAAAATAGACCGGGTGCAGTGGCTCATGCCTGTAATCCCAGCACTTTGGGAGGCCGAGGTGGGCGATTCACCTGAGGTCAGGAGTTTAAGAGCAGCCTGGCCAACATGGTGAAACCCTATCTCTACTAAAAATACAAAAACTAACTGAGTGTGGTGGTGGGCACCTGTAATCCCAGCTACTCGGAAGGCTGAGGCAGGAGAATTGCTTGAACCCGGGAGGCAGTGAGCCGAGATTGTGCCATCGCACTCCAGCCTGGGTGACAAAAGCAAAACTCCGTCTCAGAAAAAAAAAAAAAAAAAAAAAAATAGATGCTTGAGGGATGACATCACAAATGGACCTTCTTACTATCTTACACACCTGCTATGTGGCAAATGTAAAGGCCCTGCTGGCCCCAGGGTGGCCTTCCATGTGTCAGAACTCATCCTTGCTCCCCAGTGTGCTCTCTTTGCTCATTCTGTGAACACCCAGGTGCCTTGCGGTAGGGGGTCCCTAAACAAGCCCCAAGTCTTCCTGTCCTCCTGGGCTTTGTGCAGTGCTCTGAATAGGCACCTGCTCCCAGCTGCTGCCTGCCCCTGGACCTCACAGTGTACCAACTCTCACCTTTCAACTGAATCCCTCGCCTCTCCCCTGTCCTGCCCCACCCAGTTCACTTTTCCTGACCACAGCTGGAGTGGGTCTCCCTCCTCTGTCTGTGTGTGCAGCTCAGTTTTGCATGCATCTCCCACGGGCATCTCTAGCCTCTCTGAGGGCAGGGGTCCAATTTGGCTCTGTGTCTGCAGGCCAGCCCAGCCCGGCCCTGCTCAGTCAAGGAGGGTCTGGCATACAGCAGATGTTGGGCGGTGTGTGTTGGATGGCCACCTCTCTGTGCCTTTCATAACCTCAAGGGATCAGACTGGGCCTGGAAGCAGCTCGGAGCATGTGACAGACTCCACCTCTCCCCTGCGTCCTAGGCTCCCTGATGTGTCTTGCTGTAATAAGGAAAAAGTCCCGTGGCATTGATAATTAGTGGGCAGGGCCAAGGGAAGGGTCTTTTCTCGGGGAATTTCTCTGAATATGGAATACCTTTCATATGCTTCTCTAGCTTTAGTAGGAGAGCTGACCTGTGGCCAAGGCTGGAACACTCAAGTAACCACATTCCATTTTTGTGGAGCTGTGAAGAACATATTACTCCTAGAGCAACGCCCTCCCCACCCCAGGCTGGGTAGGTGCTTGCAGGGCAAAAGGGAGGCCCAGCTCTTCTCTGTGCCTCAGTTTTCTCATTCTGTACAATGGAAAGTACCTGTCTCATAGGGTTATCATGATGATTAAATGAGCGAGTATGCACAAAGCTCTGAAACAGAGCTGGACACACGATAGTTCTGATGATGATGGTTTATGGGGCATCCCAGCATGATGGGAACTGTGCAAGTCACAGTTTGGGAAGGTCAGGTCCCAGGCATATGAGACCAATTCATAGATCCCTTTCTCCTGAGGAGTAGGCTCCATGAGGGCAGAGGCTGCATCTGGCATATGGTAGGTCCTTAGAGTTTGTTGAATGATTTTCAGACCAGGCTGAGCTGAAGTTTTTTTTTCCTGTGCCAGGGAAGAAAGGCTTTAGTAGGCAATTGGGAGAGTAAAGAGGTTTAAAGGTGAATGTTTAATTCCCCTCCCCCCGCTTTTTTTTTTTTTTTTTTTTTTTTGAGACAGAGTCTTGCTCTGTTACCCAAACTGGAGTGCAGCGGTGCAATCTCGGCTCACTGCAATCTTGGCTCACTGCAGCCTCCACCTCCTGGGTTCAAGCAATTCCTGTGCCTCAGCCTCTCGAGTAACTGGGATTATAGGTGCACGCCATCACGCCTGGCTAATTTTTGTATTTTTAATAGAGACGGGGTTTCGTCCTGTTGGCCAGACTGGTCTTGAACTCCTGGCCTCAAGTGATCTGGCAGCCTCGGCCTCCCAAAGTGCTGAGATTACAGGTGTGAGCTACCGTGCTTGGCCTTCTTAAAAGAACAAATACTTAAAGTGCTTATTTACCAGAGTAGTGCTAATTAGTAATAATTATTATCTGGTCATTAAATTAGACCTGCCTCCAGATCTCCTGTTAGGTACCCGCAGAGGCCCATGTCAGGTAAAGAGCAGGCAAACTGTACATGTTTAAAATAACCTGATCCGCTCCCAGAGAGCCAGGTGGCTGTCTCTCCTGCCTCTTCAGCCTCCTGTACCTAAGGCCTCTGGAGTCTTTGGATGGGATGATATTCTATCTGATCCAGCCTCCTGCCTTACAACCAGATGCACACAGCCACTGGGAGGAGGGCCGTGTCTTGAGCCCTTTGAAGGCTGTGTGGTATAAGAACTCTCAGCCAAGGATGAGCCTCCCTGGGTATGGAGTCCCTCACACACACCATAGATCTTCCTGGGACCTGAATCCACTGGGTACTGGGCTATGCTGGGTGCTGGGGTGAGAGCAGTGAGCTAAGCAGACTCAGCCTTGCCAGTACGGGACTCAGGGTCTGGGAGGGGAGATGGGGAGACAGACATGCACAAACTTTAGACACACCAAAACACATATGGCAACAAAGGAAATGTCTGAGGTAACAGTGAAGGCTGACCTTGCAGAAAGTGACCTGTGAGTCTGGGGGACTCGGGAAGGCTTCCACAAAATGTGAGGATTCAGCAGAGATCTGAAGGGTGCATAGGAGTTATCAAGGTAAGAGAGGGCTGGTTGCGGTGGCTCATGCCTGTAATCCCGGCACTTTGGGAGGCTGAGGCGGGTGGATCACCTGAGGTCAGGAGTTCGAGACCAGCCTGACCAACATGGTGAAATCTTGTCTCTACTAAAAATACAAAATTAGCCAGACAAGGTGGCATGTGCCTATAATCCCAGCTACTTGGGAGGCTGAGGCAGGAGAATTACTTGAACCTAGGAGGCAAAGGTTGCAGTGAGCAAGATCATGCCATTGCACTCCATCCTGGGTGACAGAGGGAGACTCCATCTCAAAAGCAAAAAACAAAACAAAACAAAAAACCCAATAAAACCATGAGAGGGGTTGAGAGGGTTGCAAGCTCAGTAGTGCATGAGTAGTGTTGTGAAGAGTATTGTGAATAGTATGGAAACAGTAGCATGTATAGTGTGTGAATAGTAGTGAGTAGTGTATGAATAGTAGTGTGAATAGCAGCGTGAATAACAGTATGAAAGCATTGTGAATGTAGTGTAAATAACAATGCAAAGGCCGGGCGCAGTGTCTCATGCCTGTAATCCCAGCACTTTGGGAGGCCAAGGCAGGTGGATCACAAGGTCGGGAGATTGAGACCATCCTAGCTAACACAGTGAAAACCCGTCTCTACTACAAATACAAAAAATTAGCCAGGTGTGGTGGCAGGCATCTGTAGTCCCAGCTACTTGGGAGGCTGAGACAAGAGAATGGCGTGAACCCAGGAGGCGGAGCTTGCAGTGAGCCAAGATCGTACCACTGCACTCCAGCCTGGGCAACAGTGCAAGACTCCACCTCAAAAAAAAAAACAAAAAACAAAAAACAGTGAAGTCCGGGCGCGGTGGCTCAAGCCTGTAATCCCAGCACTTTGGGAGGCCGAGATGGGCGGATCACGAGGTCAGGAGATCGAGACCATCCTGGCTAACACGGTGAAACCCCGTCTCTACTAAAAAATACAAAAAATAGCCGGGCGAGGTGGCGGGCGCCTGTAGTCCCAGCTACTCGGGAGGCTGAGGCCGGAGAATGGTGTGAACCCGGGAGGCGGAGCTTGCAGTGAGCTGAGATCCGGCCACTGCACTCCAGCTTGGGCAACAGAGTGAGACTCCATCTCAAAAACAAACAAACAAACAAACAAACAAACAAAAAAACAGTGAATAGCAGTGTAAATAGTGTGTGAATAGTAGTCTGAATAGTAGTGTGAGTAGTGTGCAAACAGGAGTGTGAGTAGTGTTGGATAGGATTGTAAATAGCAGTGTGAAAGTAGTGGGAAAGGCAGTGTGGATAGCACTGTTAATTGCAGTGTGAGTAGTATGCAGATAGCAGTGTGAATCATGTGTGAACAGTAATAGCCTGAAAAGTGTGCAAACAGTGCAAATAGAAGTGTGAATGGTGGTGTGAACTGTGTGCAAATGGTATATAAATAGCATGTGCATAGGAGTGTAACTAGTGTGTGGCCAGTACTGTGAATAGTAGCAGTGATGGTAGTGTGAAGAGAATTATGAATGGTAGTATGAATAGCATGTGAATTGTGTGCAAATCGTAGTGTGAATAGTGTATCCAGACTGTGTACATAGTGTATGAAAAAGCTCTGTGGCTGGCTGACAGGCCAAATGGCTGGAGGAGCTGCACCACTGAGCAAAGTTATGAGCAGAGAGGAGGGCTAGGACCCAGGTCTGGGGTCTGGGGCAGTCACTGTGGCATTTGACTGTGCCATTTGCTCTGTCTAGGTTTTCCTGGGAAAGGAGCCTTTGATGGTGGATGTCTTCATGGCACATGTGAGGACCATCATTACCAAATCTCCCTTCAACTGTTTGGAGTTCCCTGCATCAGTCCATGATTCCTTATTGGGCAGGGTAAGCATTGTTCTTCAGGTTTCTTTTTAAAACTCTAAGCGCCATTGGGAAAGGGAAGCCAATGGTCCTCCCACCACCAAGTGACTGGGGCTGGGTGGGCTAAACCTGGAGGAGAAGAGGCCCGGGAAGGGTGAGGCTGCCACAGGTACCTCATAGGTTGGTTGACCAGGCCTGACTGGTAAGGCTGCTATCTGGCAACAAAACCTCTGCTCTGGACTTGCACTGTGAGCCCTCTTCCCTCTTCTCAGGGTGATCTCGCATTGGTGAGTCAGGGTCAGATCCCTGGGGCCCAGCTCCACCCAGGCTCTGTGTCTGACATGAGGTTACAGAACACCCCCATGCTAGCATGCTTGCTCCCAAGTTTAATGTCCTTTTTCAAAGTAGATGTAATTTCAAAGCTTTTATTCATTCTTTTTTTTTTTTCTTTGTGAGACAGTCTGGCTCTGTGACCCAGTGCAGTGGCGGGATCTCGGCTCATTGCAAGCTCTGCCTCCTGGGTTCATGCCATTCTCCTGCCTCAGCCTCTTGAGTAGCTGGGACTACAGGCACCTGCCACCACGTCCAGCTAATTTTTGCATTTTTAGGAGAGATGGGGTTTCACCATGTTAGCCAGGCTGGTCTCGATCTCCTGACCTCGTAATCCACCCACCTCGGCCTCCCAAAGTGCTGGGATTACAGGCATGCACCACCGTGCCTAGTCAGCTTTTATTAATTTTTATGTTGACTTTCGATGACATATAAATACAAATAATGGGGAAAAAATAGCGTGATTAAAGTTAGAGTTCTTCCATCTCTGTCCCCCACTTAGGGTTATCTGTTGGATGTGTCTTCTTCCAGTTTTTTTAAAATGCATTTTCACGGACAAGTATGTAGATACAAAAATAATTTTGTTTGGGATACACATACACACACACAAGTCTGAGTTATACGTATTATTCAGCAGCTTCCTTTTTCAGCTACTGGTACATGTTGGAGATCTTTGCACATCAATGTATGTAAACCTACTTCCTTCTTTTTAAATGACTGCTTAGTATTCTCCAGAGTATATTCCATGGGTTATTTACCATTCTCTCTCTGATTAACATTCACATTGTTTCCAGATTGTCACCATCACAAGCAACACTGTAGCAAACATCCTTGTATGTAACTCAGCCTAGCTCAATGCAAGGATAGCTGTTTTGTTTGGTGATGAGGTGTGCATCAGAGGAGGTATTCAAGTAAAAGGTGAAATAATATGTCTTCCTCAACCCACAGCAGTGATGCTCAAACTTTGTTGGGTATGGAGACTACCTGGAGAGCTTTTTAAGCTACATATTGGTGGGCCAGACCCCTGGAATTTCTAATTCAGGAGGACTGGGATGAGGCCTGAGAATCTGCATTTCTAGCAAGTTCCCATGTGATGCCCCTGGTTTAAGGACCTGACTTTGGGAATCGCTGCCTCAGGGTGTTAGCTGCTCAGCCTCTACTTGTTTGAAGAGTCGCATCATCCTAGGAAGGCAATATTCAAGGAAAATTAATCTTGTGCCCCTCCCTCTACTAAGAGGTAGGCACCCTAGCTGGCATCCCTTTGGGAGGCAAGGCCTTCAGGGCACTGGTGATGGGTCCAGAGGTCTGGTTAGCAGGGCTGTCAGGTCAGATGTTCCAGCTAGGCCTAAAAGCCTAGGACCTCTTGACTCTTGACATAGCCTGCAGGACCATCCTTTTCTAGGCACACAACCGCTCACCCCTGTGCAGTGAGCGACTCTCCCCGTTCTTCCCTTTGGAGCCAAATGAAGGGTTCTGAGATTGGCGGCGAGCTGTTTACACAACATGATTGGGAAGTGCTCTGGGGTTTTCATAACAGAAACAATAGGAGACCACATCCCCAGAGAAGGTCTTCTAAAGGTCTTGAGGTTTCAAGATCTTGATGTTCTCTTTGTTCTCAGCTGGACTGGAGGAGGTCACAATGGGGTTGGAGGAGACCATCACTGGGACAGAGATGGGAGGAAACTGGAGCTTGGACCCTTGGAACTAAAGACCATCAGAAAGACTTACTGCCCTTCCTGGGCTTACTTGGTGGCTTGGACACTTCTGCACCTGAGGATGGTCCAGTTGCAGGCTGAGGGTCAGACCCAATGGGCATTTGTCCGGTGTTTCTGCCCAGAGCAGAGCTGTCACCCTGCAGTTCACAGAACTCCTGGTCCTTTCCCCACAGTGTGCTGTCCATGAACATCAGCCATCTTGATCATGAGAAAGAGGATTCCTGTCAACTGCAGGCTCCTCTGTTTGATGCAGGTAGCGAAGGGAGGTGGGAAGGAGGCTCTGTTACCTACCACAAAGTGACCACAAATCCTGTGAGATGGATGGGAGCTCCTTTGGAGTCCCTGAGAGCTGCAGCAGGTCCTGCCCCTTCAGTGGCACAGAGTCTGGCTCCAGTTATAATCCTGGGTAGTAATGTTTGGGTTACCCTCTCTCTCTGGTTGGGTAATATATAAAGTCTTGTCTGTCTTGACTGGCTGTTGTTCATGGTTGTAAGACCAACACCTAATATATAGTAGGTGCCTGACAGCTCCTGTTGAATACATGATGAGATGAAGTTCTTAGAAGGTGTCTGCAAGATGAACTAGCCTTTACATTCCCTGGAATCGGTGGGCCAGACCCTAGGGTGAGCTGCTCAGCTGCTTGAGAACCCCTTTGCATGGCTGCTGCTGTAGGGGACTGGGTTCCACTACCAGAATCAACTTCCACACAACCTCAGATGCCAAAGGAGCCCTGGGGGGAAACTCCAGCCTCCTATCCAGGGGTTACCCTGGGACAGGCCCACCAGAGAGGAGAGTGTACAGAGAGGGGAGACTGGCTTCTCCCTTCCCAAGGAGGAGGGGTGGAATGGATCTGTGACCATTATGTCAGCATTTCACAGACCCCAGGTCCCCCCACACGGGCTAAGGGCAAGGCCATGCTGTGTCCAGGATCCATCACCCGGCCTCTCAACCCTCGGCCACCCTCCAACGCCGCACTAATACTGGAACTGGGTGGGGGTGGGGGCAGAGAATTTTAATTCTTTCAGACTCAAAACTTAACTTCTCATTTCTTTCAAGACACTCACCCCTTACCCAAAAAACGAAAGTCAAGGCTAAGGGGAATTCTGCGTGGTGGAAAAGCTTAAGGTGTTACTTTTGGTCTGGGTGAGGCTGGTCATCCGCATTTACCTCAGACAAAAGTGCCTGAGGCTGAGAGCCCTGAGGCTGAGGGTCTCTAGGTGGGAATGACAGGGTGGGTAGGGGCGTGGAGAAGGGCGCTCCCCCGAGGCTGGGCGAGGAGGATGTCGCCACCTGCACAGCTGGCGCGGCTGGGCCCGGGGTTGGGGGGAAGGGGCGAGTCCCTTTGTGGGCCTCCAAGTCCAGCCAGTCCCCTGCCGCCCCACACGCGGCGCTTTGAAGTGGCCGCGCTGGCTGCCCTCTCCCGCGCGGCGCCGCCCCCGCTGCGTCCGCACCTTGGCAGTGGCTGAGCGCTATCCAAGGGAAGGGGCGGGTGGCACCCGCTGGGCACTCTTTGTAAAGTCATCCCCCAGGAAGGCTGGGCCGAGGAGTCCCTAGGGGGAATCCGCCTGGGGTCGCGGGGTCGAGGGGTGTTGGGTTAACCCCTAACACTTCTGAAAGACTGGTCAGCCCTCGGGACTCAGGGTGGGACGGCAGAGCCCCCACCGCTAGGTTCCTCTGCTGGGCGGGGTTTACGCCCCTGGGAAGCGGCTGGAGACCAATTTCCTGTGAAAATCCTAAGAGCCGTTTTGGCAATAAATTTGTACAAGTTCTTTAAAACTGTGCCGACCTCTGATCCAGCACCTCCTTGCTGCCTAGAAAATAATCGCAGATACGTGCAAAAAGGTGTGTGCTATGACACATTGGAGCATTGCTTAGAACTGGGAAACCATGGGAATATTCAGCAGTAGAGACTGTTACATTCACTAATTAACTAATAGTTTACCACGGCCAGACAGCATTGGAGAAAATCCTAGACTTCAAATCGTGAGTAATGATGACATAGAATATTTACTATGAACAAAAAAAATGCTCTTGACATTGTTATCCAATAACTATATAAGCCTGTATGGAAAAAAGACTGGAGGGAAATAAGACAACACATTCTTAGTAGTAGTTCTCTCTGGGTGCTGGGATTAAAGGATGACTGTAATTATCTTAGGCGTTTCTGAAATGTTTAATACTCTATGCCATAATCATGTATTTAAAAATAAATGTTATTTAGATAAAACCTTAGTTCAGCCAGGCGTGGTGGCTCAAGCCTCTAATCCTAGCACTTTGGGAGGCTGAGGCGGGCAGACCACTTGAGGTCAGGAGTCCGAGAGCAGCCTAGCCAATGTGGTGAAACCCCATCTCTACCAAAAATAAAAAAATTAACCGAGCATGGTAGGAGGCACCTGTAATCCCAGCTACTCAGGAGGTTGAGGCAGGAGAATTGCTTGAACCTGGGAGGCAAAGGTTGCAGAGAGCCAAGATCATGCCATTGCACTCCAGCCTGGGCAACAGAGTGAGGCTCCACCTCCAAAAAAAAAAAAAAGAAAGTAAAGGAATAAAAGAACGACCGCTCCATAGACAGAGCAGAGGGCTGCTGGTTGCCCATTTGTACAGTTATTTTTTTATTACATGCTAAACAAGGGATGGATTATTCATGCCTCCCCTTTTTAGACCATATAGGGTAACTTTCTGATGTTGCCATGACATTTGTAAACTGTCAGGGTGCTGGTAGGAGAGTAGCAGTGAGGATGAAGATAGGTCACTCTTGTCACCAAGCTTGGTTTTGGTGGGTTTTGGCCAGCTTCTTTTTGCAAACTATTTTATCAGCAAGGTCTCTATGACCTGTATCTTGTCCTGACCTCCTGTCTCATCCTGTGACTTAGAATGCCTTAACCATCTGGCAATCCAACCCAGTAGGTCTCAGCCTCATTTTACTCAAGATGGAGTTGCTCTGGTCCGAACACTTTTGACACACCCATCAGCATGCAAACCAGCCCTAACCCAACCCGAACCCTCAAAGGTAGAGAAATAAAGAGAAACGCTGAGAAGCAGGAGTGAGACCCCCTCACTCCCCAAAGGCCATAGTGTGGTCTCCCAGAGGTTCTGGGTCTGATGATTCATCCTTTCTTCGATACCACTCAGGAGGCCTGGGTGGTAGAGGAAGCTTCCTGGACTTGTCAGACATTCAGCTTCCTTCCTAATAGGTGGTAATCAGTTGGCTATGGGAGAGACCCCTCACCTCTGCGGGGGTCATCATTCCTTCTTCCTGCCCTGCCCCACCTTCATACGTTCCTGTGGTTAAGAACAGTCCTGAATTATTAGCGGATGGCTGGTGGAGAAGTATTGAGAACTACATTCTCCCAGGATTTATTCAGAGGGTTTGGGCTACAGCCCATTGAAATGGGCCCCTCCATCCTGCACCATAAGGTTTAGAGAGCACTAAAAAAATTTCCCTTATCTCTAGTCAACTCTGGTGATCCTTTGAAGATTTTGTTTCTAATTTGGCAGATTATTACTGTAAGTCATTTTGTGCTTCTGATTTCTTTAACATTCATTTTTTTTCTTCTGAAAGCACAGTAAAACATTGGGGGTGGCTGTGTGGGTGGGAGTCTTGCTGGGACTCCCAGAGAGGGCTGCTACTAAGTAAAATTTGCTTTTACTAAAATGGGCGTGTGAACACACACACACACACACACACACACACACACACACAGAGTCACCTCCCAGAGAAGTCTTTTTCTGTTCTAAATTCACTTTAGGTAAGTGTACCGATTTGGCCTAGAGGTTTTTAAAAGACTGAAAAGAAATGTGAAAAGAAAAGCAAGATGCACAGAGGACAGAGTAAGTAGAAGAAACACCTCTACTATTAATTTCGGCAGAAGACAATGGAGAGAATGGGGAAGAAGCAATATGCAAAGAGCTGACAGCTAATAATTTTCCAGAACTGTTGGGTCTGTGACTCCTCAGGCTGAAGACGCACAGTGGTTTCCGAACAGAGAAAATATAAATCACTTTATACCTAGCCACGTTGTAGTGAAACTTCTTGACACCAAAGACAATGAGAAAATCCTAAAAGAAACCACAGAAAAAAGAAAAATTACCTACAAAGAAATCATAAGTAAACAGCCTTCTCATTAACAACAAAAGAGATCAGAATAATATCTTCAAAGGACTGGGGGAAAATAATTGTTATCCCCAAATTCTAAACTAAAATACATGTTGTTCAAGAATGAGTGCAAAATAATGACATTTCAGAC
The DNA here is from genome assembly GCF_043159975.1 of Macaca nemestrina. Taxonomy (NCBI): domain Eukaryota; kingdom Metazoa; phylum Chordata; class Mammalia; order Primates; family Cercopithecidae; genus Macaca; species Macaca nemestrina. The sequence continues at coordinate 46,370,208 of NC_092130.1, forward strand.
AAAAAAAAAAAAAAAAAGCACTGAGAAACATTTTCACATACGTCCCCTCATTGAAAACATTGCTGAAGAGTATTCCTCAAAAGGAAAAAAAAAAAAAAAAAAACTCTGATAGGAATGGAAGGGAAGACACAATACTAAGGGGAAAAAGAATATGTTGGGTAAATCTCATAATCCTTGTGTATAAAACAACAACAATAATGACAGCAACTAATTGGGAGGGTTTAAAATGAGAAAAAAAATAAAGTGATAGGTAACAGTAATTAAGAAGATGGAGTAGAGTAATTGAAGTGAAGCATTCTGTTTTTGTTTTTGTTTTTGTTTTTTGAGATGGAGTATCCCTCTGTCACCCAGGCTAGAGTGCAGTGGCATGATCTCTGCTTACTGCAACTTCCACTGCTCAGGTCCAAGTGATTCTCCTGCCTCAGCCTCCCACGTAGCTCGTATTACAGGCTTACACCACCATGACCGACTAATTTTTGTATTTTTAAGGCCGGGCGCGGTGGCTCAAGCCTGTAATCCCAGCACTTTGGGAGGCCGAGACGGGCGGATCACGAGGTCAGGAGATCGAGACCATCCTGGCTAACACGGTGAAACCCCGTCTCTACTAAAAAATACAAAAAAAACTAGCCGGGCGAGGTGGTGGGCGCCTGTAGTCCCAGTTACTCGGGAGGCTGAGGCAGGAGAATGGCGTGAACCCAGGAGGTGGAGCTTGCAGTGAGCCGAGATCCGGCCACTGCACTCCAGCCTAGGTGACAGAGCGAGACTCCGTCTCAAAAAAAAAAAAAAAAAAAAAAAATTTTTGTATTTTTAGTAGAGACAGGGTTTCACCATGTTGGCCAGGCTGGTCCTGAACTCCTCACCTCAAGTGATCCACCTTCCTCGGCCTCCCAAAGTGCTGGGATTACAGGCCTGAGGTATCATGCTCAGCCGAAGTGAAGCATTTCGTTGTTTTGAAAGACAGTGTAACAGAAAGTGAATTGATCATGAAGCTAGGGAAGTATAAGCTGCAAGAGTAATTTCTGTCTCCTCCTTCTCCCTCTTCTTCTCCCTCTCCCTCTCCCTCTCCTTCTTCTTTAAAAAAAAAAAAAGAGAGCTTCCAAATTGAATAAGCTTCAGATCCCATAAAACCTGGATCTGTCTCTGAGGTACCATTAATATTTATATTTGGCCTTTATTAAGACAGTTCTATAAGTTAAAAATGTAAAGACAACTACTAAAGGTATAAAAAACAGAATATATAACTTCTAACCTGCTAGGGAATATAAAGATAAGAACATTTGATCTGGCTGGGCGCGGTGGCTCACACCTGTAATCTCAGCACTTTGGGAGGCTGAAGTGGGTGGATCACAAGGTCAGGAGTTTGAGACCAGCCTGGCCAATATGGTGAAACCCATCTCTATTAAAACTTCAAAAATTAGCCAGCACTCTCTAGCCTGGGCGACAGAGCGAGACTCTGTCTCAAAAAAATAAATAGATAAAAATATTTACTATCGGTCAGGCACGGTGGCTCACCACTATAATCCCAGCACTTTGGGAGGCTGAGGCAGGTGGATCATGAGGTCAGCAGTTCGAGACCAGCCTGCCCAACATGGTGAAACCCCCATCTCTACTAAAAATACTAAATTAGCCAGGTGTGATGGCGGGCGCCTGTAATCCCAGCTACTCGGGAGGCTGAGGCAGGAGAATCGCTTGAAACCAGAAGGCGGAGGTTGCAATGAGCCAAGATGGCACCACTGTACTCCAGCCTGGGTGAAAGAATGAAACTCTGTCTCAAAAAATAAAAATAAAAATAAAAATTTACTATCTGGCCCTTTACAGAAAAAGTAAGTTTGATGACCCCTGTACTAATTCATAAAGCAATTTTAACAAATATCAAAGAATAGCTATCATACTGACTATATTATTTCATCCTAATGAAATAAAACTAGAAGTTAAAACCGAAGAGGCAGGGCATAGTGGCTCATGTCTGTAATTCCAGCATTTTGAGAGACTGAGACAGGTGGATAACTTGAGGCCAGGAGTTTGAGACCAGCCTGGCCAATATGGCAAAACCCTGTCTCTACGAAAAATACAAAAATTGGCCGGGTGTGGTGGAGCACGCCTGTAGTCCCAGCTACTCGGGAGGCTGAAGCATGTGAATTACTTGAACCCAGGAGGCAGAGAGGTTGCAGTGAGCCGAGATGTGCCACTGAACTCCAGCCTGGATGGTGGAATGAGACTCTGTCTCAAAAAATAAATAAATAAATAAATAAATAAATAAATAAAATTAAAACCAAGGAGATAGCCAAAATAACCCCATTATATTTGGATGTGTGTCTAAATAATTCATAGGGAAAAGAAGAAACCACAAAGAAAATTACAAAACATTTGGAAGTGAAGGTCCTTAAAACATCATATAAAATTTTTTTGGAATCAGCTAGAACAATGATTAGAGAGAAATTTATATCCTTTAAAGAACGTATTAGAGAAAGAAAAAGACTAAAAATTAATAAGCTGATGTATCCAGTTTAAGAATTAGAAAAAGAGTAACAGGATAGCCTGAAGAAAGTATTAAGAAAGGAAATAAAAAAGGAAACTAAGGCCGGGCATGGTGGCTCATGCCTATAATCCCAGCACTTTGGGAGGCTGAGGCAGGCAGATTGCTTGAGCTCACAAGTTCAAGACCAACCTGGGCAATATGGCAAGACCCCGTCTCTACTAAAAATACAAAAAAATAGCTGGGCATGGTGTTGCACGCCTGTGGTCCCAGCTACTTGGGAGGCTGAGGTGGAAGGATCACTTGAACCCAGGGAGCAGAGGTCACAGTGAGCCGAGAGCACGCCATTGTACTCTAGCCTGGGTGATAGAGCCAGACCTTGTCTCAAAAAAGAAAAAAAAAAAAAAAAGTTACAGAAAAACTGAATAGTTCTATGTTAGTTCTATATCCCTTGTATCAGTTATCTATTGCTGAGTAACAAATCACCCCAAAACATAGTATCTTAAAACAATAATCAGGCCAGGCCTGGTGGCTCACACCTGTAATCCCAGCACTTTGGAGGCCGAGGTGGGCAGATCATCTGAGGTCAGGAGTTCGAGACTAGTCTGGCCACATGGTGAAACCTCATCTCTACTAAAATACAAAAATTAGTCAGGTGTGGTGGCAAATGCCTGTAATCCCAGCTACTCGGGAGGCTGAGACGTGAAAATCACTTGCACCAGGAGGCAGAGGTTGCAGTGAGCTGAGATCACGCTACTGTACTCTAGCCTGGGTGACAGAGTAAGACTCTCTTTCTCTCAAACAAAAAACAAAAAAACAGTAATCAGTCAGCTGGGTATGATGGCTCACACCTGTAATCCCAGCACTTTGGGAGGTTGAGGCAGGAGAATCGCTTGCCCAAAATTACAGTGGAAGAAAAAAATTGCAATTTTATATTCAAGATGACGTGATTGTCTACATAAAAAATTCATGGACTGGGCACAGTGGCTCTTGCCTGTAATCCCAGCACTTTGAGAAGCTGAGGCAGGAGGATCACTTGAGCCCAGGTGTTTGTGACCAGCCTGGGCAACACAGGGAGAACCTGTCTCTACCAAAAAAAAAAAAAAAATTAGTACAGGTAGTATGCGCCAGTAGTCTCAGCAACTGGGGAGGCCGAGGAAGGGGAATCGCTTGAGCCCAGGGCTTTGAGGCTGCAGTGAGCTGCAATTGTGCTACTGCACTTCAGCCTGGTGACAGAGAAAGACCATGTCTCTAAAAATAGATAACTAAGTAAATAAATAAATAAAAATAAGACAACAATCATTTTATTTGCTCATGATTCTGTGGTTAGCAGTTCAGGCCAGGCACATCTGGACAGTTGTTCTGCTGGTCTTACCTAGGGTCATTCTGGCAGTGACAGCCATCTGGCAGCTCTTCTGGGTCCGGACAATCCAGGATGCCCTCCCTCACGTGTCTAGCAGTTGGTGCTGGCTGTCAGCTGAGTCACCTGTCTCCATGAGGTTATTCCAGACTTCTTGTGTTAGCAGAAGGATTCCCAGCAAGCAGCAAAATAGAGCAAGCCCCAGTGCACAGGAGTTTTTCAAGCCTCTGCGTCACACTTGCTAATGTCTCATTGGCCAAATTATAACAAATCTTGGCCAAAGCAAGTCACTGAATCAATGTGGGAGGGATTATGCATAGGTAAGGATACAGGGATAGAGATTCAAGGGGAGTAGGGAGGCTGTTACTGTAACAATCAACCAAGACTGTTAAGTAAACATATAAATCAACCCTCCCTAAATACAATGTGGTAGTCCACACTGGATGTTGGAACAGAAAAAGGACATTAGTGGGAAAACTAATGGTGGTGGTGAAATCCAAACAAAGACTGGAGTTTAGTTAATAGTAATATATCAATGTTAACTTCTTTAGACAAATATACCATGGTTATATATTCATATATTAACTTGAGGGGAAACTAGATGAGAGGTATAGGGAAACTCTGTTTACCGTCTTTGAAACTTTTTTGTAACTCTAAAATTATTCCAGAGCTAAAAGTTTATTGTAAAAAAAGCAACAACTTTCCAACATACTGGGAAACTATAGGCCTAGGTAATTTTATGGGTGATTTTTGCCAAATTATTCAAGGAACAGATATCCCTCTCTTATTTAAACTGTTTCAGAAAATTCAGGCCGGGTGCAGTGGCTCATGTCTGTAATCTCAGCACTTTGGGAGGCCGAGGAGGGTGGATCATTTCAGGTCAGGGGTTCGAGACCAGCCTGGCTAACATGGTGAAACCCCATTTCTACCAAAAATACAAAAATTAGCTGAGCATGGTGGTGGGCGCCTGTACTCCCAGCTACTCAGGAGGCTGAGGCGGGAGAATCGCTTGAACCTGGGAGTTGGAGGTTGCAGTGAGCCGAGATTGTGCCAAGCCACTGCACTCCAGCCTGGGCAACAGAGCAAGACTCCATTGCAAACAAACAAAAACAAAACAAAAAAAACAAACACAAGCTGTTTCAGAAAATTGGAAAAGAAGGAATTCTTCTTAATTAACTTTATGAGGTTAGTATAATCTTGTTTGGTCAAAGGCAATATGAGAATATTGTAGGCAATCTAACTTATGAAGAGAAAGGCAAACTTCCTAAATGAAGTATTAGCAAACTGTATATAGATACACATATACAAATACACATGCACACACCAGGGATAGAAGAACAGTTTAAAAGTAGAAAACCTAAAGTAATTTGCCAAATGAACACAGTAAAGAAGAACAATCATCTCAATAGATGCAAGTAGAAAAAACATTTGATAAAAATTTCGTATCACTCATTGTAAAACCTCTTGACTAGCCAGGTGCAGTGGCTCACGCCTGTAATCCCAGCACTTTGGGAGGCTGAGGTGGGTGGATGATGAGGTCAGGAGATCGAGACCATCCTAGCCAACATGGTGAAATCCCATCTCTACTAAAAATACAAAAATTAGCCAGGCATGGTGGTGGGCTCCTGTAGTCCCAGCTACTCAAGAGGCTGAGGCAGGAGAATCGCTTGAACCCGGGAACCTGGGAGGCAGAGGTTGCAGTGAGCCAAGATCATATCACTGCACTCTAGCCTGGATGACAGAGCAAGACTCTGTCTCAAAAAGCAAAACAAAACAAAACAACTCTTGACCAATCCAGAATTGAAGGAAACTTCCCAAACCTGAGAAAAGGTATCTACCAAATACCTACAGCGAACAATATCCTTGATGGCAAAATATCTGAAGCATTTCTGTTAAAATCTGACATGAGGAAAATCTGTCTGCTACCACTGATGCCACTCAACATTGTGCTAGATGTTTTAGCTAGCATAGTAAGATGGGGAAAATACATTCAAAGAATAAACATTACAATGGAAGAAAAAATTGCAATTTTATATGTAAGATAACATGATTGTCTTCATAAAAAATTCAGGGGCTCTGTGCAGTGACTCTTGCTTATAATCCCAGCATTCTGGGAGGCTGAGGCAGGAGGATCCCTTGAGCCCAGGAGTTCAAGACCAGCCTGGGCAACATAGGGAGACCCCATCTCTACAAAAAAATTTTAAAACTAGCTAGGTATGGTGGTCCTGTAGTCCCAGCTACTTGGGAGGTGGAGGTGAGAGGATTGCTTGAGTCTGGGAAGTTGAGGCTGCAGTGAACTGTGATCTTACCACTGCACTCCAGCCTGGGCAACAGAGTGAGACTTATTCCACACAACAACAACAACAAATCAGGGACATTTACAAGTGAGCTGTTTAAGAAGAGTTTAGTTAGGTGACTGGATATAAAGTCAATATACAAATGTGAAATAAAAAAATTTAACAATTATATCCAGGAGGGAAGATGAGGAACAGGAAGAACAGGATGGAGGACGGGGCTTTAGCCATAGGTGTAGTTTGTTTATTAAATTAAAAAAAAAAAAAAAAGGAGACTAGGTGTGGTGGCTCATGTCTGTAATCCCAGCACTTTGGGAGGCCCAGGTGGGCGAATCACTTAAGGTCAGGAGTTCGAGACCAACATGGTGAAACCCTGTCTCCACTAAAAATACAAAAAATGAATCAGGTGTGGTGGTGCGTGCCTGCAATCCCAGCTACTTGGGAAGCTGAGGTGGGAGAATTGCTGGAACCTGGCTGGAGGTTGCAGTGAGCTGAGATCGCACCACTGCACTCCAGCCTGGGTGACAGAGTGAGACCCTGTCTCAAAAAAAAAAAAAAAAAAGAAGAAGAAGAAGAAGAGATCTGCAACAAATAAAGCACAAGTATGTCTACTATATTTTTTCATTTGTTGAATGTTTCTATGTAGTATACATAATACATATAGAATGATATATGCAACATATATATGATTTATAAGGCATAATTTCAAAATGAGCCTCATGACCCTTACGACTAACTTAAAAACTAGAATTTTACGAAGACCATTTTACTATTGTGTCCTCCTTCCCCATCCTTTGTCTTCCAGCCTACAGGCAAGCTCTATTCTGAATGTCGCAGTTATAAATTATTTGATATTTTAAAATAGGGTTTGAGCTATCATATTATTTTCTGTACTTTTCAATGTGTTTGAAATGCTTCCAAATTTTAAAAATTGCAAAATATGTCTAGTCACAAGTGTATCATATATCTCTAAGAGGAAACACGATTATTGGAAAAGAAATGTTTGGAAAGAGTAGGTTGACTAGGGAGAGCTTCTTGGTTTCCTAATGTGTACTGACCTTACTATTCATTCATTCATTCATATTTCCTGAGCACATTCTTGGTGCCAGGCACTGTGCCAGGTGCCGGGGATGCAGTCACCTGCATTGGTTGATCCCCGGCTGGGATAAGGTGTGTGCAGTGCATCAACGTGGTAGCTGGAGCACAGTTGCACTCAATGGTGACCAGTATTATTATTATTAGCTCCTAAGGAATGGCACAAAGTTTCCAGCTGCTAAAATCAGGATCAGTTTCTGATCCTTGGCTTTACTGTGCCCAACATGTGTTCATTAGAGTCTGCATCTGGCTTGTTCCACGCACTTGATGAAGCCAGCATCACTAGCAGGGGACCTGGGGTGTGGGAGAGGCCCTCTGTGGAGCAGCCCTGGAGGGCGTGCAGGGTGCAGAAGGCCTGTGGATTTTAGAGATGCTCAGAGTCCTGGGGGTGGGTGTGATTGCTCCTGAAGGAGACACACAGTCTCCCTGGGCCTCTGCCCAGGCCTGGCTTTGGCTCTCATTCCTTGCTGTTTGGGCCTCTCTGCGTCACCTTCAGCCACACAATCAAACATGTATAACAAAGAAACCCAAACAAGACATCAAATTCGGGTAGCATTTAAGTTTGCTTTTACTGAGAATCAGTTCTTGAACCAAAAGGAATTTTGTTGGGGGTAGGATTGAGGTGGAGGGTATAGGGTGTGGTTGGCTTCATTATACTAGCACAAAATAATGACCCAGTTCTCTGAAAATTCTGGAAACCCTGCTGTCATGGAGAAGGATGCCAAAATGGCTCGGGGGTGTGCTGATGCTCAGAGGCCTGTGGGGTCAGCTCCTGTTTGGTGGGAGCTCATGAAACCGTGCGACAGGCTTCTAGCTTCCTGGCCCTATGAACAAGGCTGCTCCAGGCCCTCCCTGGGTGTGGAGATGTCTTAGAGGGCAGAGAACCACTTCCCTGGGGATACTGCCTTCAGCACGTGGGAGGCTCTCCCATAGTTTCACTTGAAAGATGCAGACTTTGAAAGTGTGCTAGGCTCTGATGCCAGCCGCTTCCTCTTGGTCTGGAGCCAAGGAATACCTGGGTCAGGGCATGTCCAAGCCTCTCTCCTGGGATCACATCACTGAAACTGTGCCTTGGCTTTGTCCTGGGAGCCTGGGAGCCTCACGGTGGCTGGTGGGGAGGGAAGCTGTAAGAGTGCCCAGTCTGCTGCTCCTGTCTGGGCCTTTCTTTCCTTACAGCCCTAAGCCTGGAGCTGTGGAACTGCTTGCCAGTGTTGCCGCCCCATAGGCTGGCAAAGCCTGCTAGGACGGAAGGCCTGTAATTTGTGACTCATGGCCTGTCGCCGACCATGGGTTGGCAAGCCACACTCCAGGCGGTGCTGAATCACTCTGGCTTGCCTGTTCTGCTGGCATGCAGGGTGCATAGCCTCTGCACTGGCATGCGGGCATGAGGAGGCGGGTATTGTAAAGCCCACCCTTGATGGCTGGGTGGAGTTGGGCTCAGCTCCTGGGGAGAGGGCAACGTGGGGCCAGGGGCTGTCTGCTGGGGCTGCAGCTCCCTGCAGAGGCTTGTGGAGAGGCCTTGGAGCGCAGGTCACGTTGCTGTGTCAGGTTCAGACACCTTCTGCCTCAGGAAGGCCCTGCTTGCTCAGGTCCCCTCAGTCCCTGGCAATGACAGTCTCCTTCTTTGCTCTGTTCCCTAGCTGGCCCTGATTAGAATGCAGTTTGCATGATCAAGGCTGGTGCAATGCATGGTCTGCCTAAGGTCTCTCAGGTGACCTTAGGAGTCAGAGTCCCTGGCTGGCCAGGGACAGCCCGGCTATTGACCTGGGCCCACTGGCCACTCACTCAGCCTTTTTTCATCATTAGCTTACAAAACAAGGACAGAAGTCAAAACAGTGAGAAGTGGCCGGGCGTGGTGGCTCACGCCTGTAATCTCAACACTTTGGGAGGCTGAAGTGGGCAGATTATTTAAGGTCTGAGACCAGCCTGGTCAACATGGTGAAGCCCCATCTCTACTAAAAATACAAAAATTAGCCGACCTTGGTCGCGGGTGCCTGTAATTCCAGCTACTTGGGAGGCTGAGGTGGGAGGACTGCTTGAGCCCAGGAGGCGGAGGTTGCATTGAGCCAAGATCATGCCACTGCACTGCAGCCTGGGCAACAGAGCAAGACCTTGTCTAAAACAAAACAGAACAAAAAAAACAGTGAGAAGCACCTTTTATTTTTTTCTGCCCATCAGACTGGCAAAAAATTTAAAGGACTAAAAATATCCAATGTTGAAATGAATGTAGGGAAATGGGTACTGCAATATGGCAGGGGCAAAGGGGTCAACCCTGTTTCTGAAGGGCCATTTGGCAGTATCTGTTAAAATTCAAAAGACACATATCCTTTTTTTTTTTTTTTTTTTGAGACGGAGTTTCGCTCTTGTTACCCAGGCTGCAGTGCAACAGTGCAATCTCAGCTCACTGTAACCTCTGCCTCCTGGGTTCAAGCAATTCTTGTGCCTCAGTCTCCCAAGTAGCTGAGATTACAGGCAGGCACCACCACACTTGGCATATAAATATATATATATTTATTTATTTTGAGATGGAATCTTGCTCTGTCGCCCAGGCTGGAGTGCAGTGGCATGATCTCGGCTCACTGCCGCCTCTGTCTCCCAGGTTCTAGCAATTCTCCAGACTCAGCCTCCCAAGTAGCTGAGATTACAGGCATTGTGCCACCACGCCTGGCTAATTTTTGTATTTTTAGTAGAGATGGGGTTTCACCATATTGGCCAGATTGGTCTCGAACTCCTGACTTCAAGTGAAATGCCCACTTCAGCCTCCCAAAGTGCTGGAATTACAAGCATGAGCCACTGTTCCCAGCCTTCACTTGGCTAATTTTATATTTTTAGTAGAGACAGGGTTTCACCTTGTTGGTCAGGCTGGTCTTGAACTCCTGATGTCAGGTGATCCACCTGCCTCAGCCTACTAAAGTGCTGGAATTTTACAGTCGTGAGCCACTGTGCCCAGCCAAAAGACACATATACTTTAGACCCAGCAGGAAACTTCTGAGAACACTTCATATAGAAAAACTTACATAATAATACAAAAACGGCCCGGTGCGGTGGCTCACGCCTATAATCCCAGCACTTTGGGAGGCTGAGGCAGGCAGATCACGAGGTCAGGAAATCGAGACCATCCTGGCCAACATGGTGAAATCCCATCTCTACTAAAAACACAAAAATTAGCTGGGTGTGGTGGCGCACGCCTGTAATCCCAGCTACTTGGGAGGCTGAGGCAGGAGAATTGCTTGAACATGGGAGTTGGAGGTTTCAGTGAGCCAAGATCACCACTGCACTCCAGCCTGGCGACAGAACGAGACTCCGTCTCAAAAAAACAAAACAAAACACCATTTTGCAATTCCAAGAATAACAGAAAACACAAAAAGTTATGTTCAAGAATGTTCACTGGAGCTGGTGCAGTGGCTCATGCCTGTAATCCTAGCACTTCGGGAGGCCGAGCCTGGAGTATCACTTGAGCCCAGGAGGTGGAGGCTGCAGTGAGCCATGATCACACCACTGTACTCCAACCTGGGCAACAGAGAGAAACCCTGTCTCAAAAAAAACAAAAACAAAAACAAAAAAAACAAAAAAAAAAAAAAAAAACCTCACTGTAACTTTGTTGGCAATTGTAAAAAATTTAAAAAGGCAACAGCTTTAATGTTCATCAATATAGTGATGTAAACACTAGGCTACTCACAGCTGCATATCTTTATGTACTGACTTATACAAAAATCATATATTGTAATGTGAAAATAAATCACAGACCCCGAGATCTTTTTTTTTTTTTTTTTGAGATGGAGTTTTGCTGTTGTTACCTAAGCTGGAGTGCAATGACATGATCTCAGCTCACTGCAACCTCTGCCTCCCAGGTTCAAGCAATTCTCCTGCCTCAGCCTCCCCAGTAGCTGGTATTACAGGCTCACACCAACACGTCCAGCTAATTTTTGTATCTTTTTAGTAGAGACGGGGATTCACCATGTTGGCCAGGCTGGTCTCAAGCTCTTGACATCAGGTGACCCACCCGCGTCGGCCTCCCAAAGTACTGGGATTACAGGCATGAGCCACAATGCCCAACTGACCCCTAGATTTAATATGATGTATTTAGGTAAGCAAGTTCTCTCTGTGTGTGCATGCATGTGTGCTTGCACACCCATAGGAAAGGTCTGGAAGGATGTTAATGGTGTTTGTCTCTGGGAGGGGCTGATAATAATGGAGATAATGGGAGACTTTCACTTTTTAATCTATATAGTTTACAGGCATGTATTTACTTTTAAAGAAAAAGACAATATAAAACAAAATAAGCACTTGTCCTCACGTGTCATGACGACCAGAATGCATGTACATGTATTTGTGCATGCCTGAGACACGGGGGAGTCTCCCCCAAGGCTGAAAACTGTTCCCATGCCACCCTTCCTCAGATCAAATCACCCCATAGCCACCACAGCGGGGTCCAACTGCCATTCCTAAGCAACAGACATCCCATGTCCACCCTCCATCGTGCTCCTATGGCTTCCTGGGGGCCACCCACCCCATCTCCCAGAGCTGCCAGCCTGTCTTCTTTTTGGCTGCTTCCCACTCTGTCTATCCAGCATCCCCACCCCATGCAGCTGAGCTGTGGGCACCACCAGGGCAGCCATCCTGCCCTTCTTTGCTTTCCATTTATGTGCACAGAGAGGGGCCTCAATCAATGTCTGGTGATCGACATATGACTGAATAATAAAGGAACCACCAGTGTGACACTGGGTGGGGACGGACCTCTGAGGTCACCTAGCCCACTTGCCTACCCGATGCCCAAATGCCCTCTGCTCACCACCTCTAGCAATGGGGCAGTCACTACCTTCCCAGGCAGCTCTGTCCCAGCTTCCTGTGGTAAGTGGTTCGTTGGGTTAATCAGGAGGAGGGCCAGTAACTGAGGCACTTCCCAGTTTGGTTGAAAGACTGTGTTCCGGTCGGGTGAGGTGGCTCACACCTGTAATCTCAGCATGTTGGGAGGCCAAGGTGGGCGGATCACCTGAGGTCAGGAGTTCAAGACCAGCCTGGCCAACATGGTGAAATCCTGTCTCTACAAAAATACAAAAAAATTAGCTGGGCATAATGGTGGGTGCCTGTAATCCCAGCTACTCCGGAGGCTGAGGAGGAGAATCACTGGAACCAGGGAGGCAGAGGTTGCAATGACCTGAGATGGTGCCACTGCTGTTGCCCAGAGCGAGACTCCATCACAAAAAAAAGGAAGGAGGGAAGGAGGGAAGGAGGGAAGGAATGAAGGAAGGAAGGAAGGAAGGGAGGAAGGAAGGAAGGAAGGAAGGAAAGGAAGGAAGAAGGAAGGAAAGAAAGAAAAGAAAGACAGACTATGGTCAGTTCTCAACAGGGAGAGTCTAGAAGCTCGCCAGGGTGAAATGAACTACCTCCGTTTCTCCAGCCAGGAGAGCCCTGAGCCGCTGCACCTTGTTCCTGCCTGTGAGATTCATCCAGTTCCAGCAGGGCAGCCCCGCCCTAGCCACCACGCTGGCAGAGTAAATCAAGCATTAAAAACAAACTACTTAGTACTTCAGGGCAGTTTCATTCAAAAACTGAGAAGGTGCCTCGTTTAGAACTGACTTAATTAAAAGACACTTTGTAAATTCCTGCAACAGATGAGGACAGTACTTTCCAGAAACACCATAATTGAAATGTTTTACTGCATATACCAAATGGTTATTAAATCCTTAATATCATAATTCCTTAAGAATGCCGTTGTCAGTGACAAACAGCAACTCGCACAACAAAGGAGCTGATTGTTTCCTCCTCTGGCCTGTAACCCACAGGAAGTCATAACGTAAGACTTCCCTGTTGCTGTACTTGGTTCTTTGCGTTTTTAATGAGTAGGAGTAAATGCCAGCTCTGGGAGGAATCCATCATAAAGATAAAGAATGGAAAGAAGCCCTGTTTCTGACTTGTTGACTTGTGGTTTAGGGAAAAAGGCATCTTTCCTAGGTAAGGGCAGGTGCTGGTTGACTGTCTGCTGTATGGGTGGGCTGCCCTGACTGGGTAGCACAGAGATGCTGAGTAAGTTGCCCAGCAAAGTGGGGACTGGAGAGAAAGTCCCACCCATGCAATGTGGAATGGCCTGGAATGTGGCTGGCGGGGACAGGATGGGGTATCCATAACCTGTTCTGTTTCTCCCCAGGCTTCCTCCCAGATCAGCTGCCCTGGGGCGAGGTCCTCCAGGTCTGACTCCATGCAGGCTGCGCTCAGTGCTTCCTCTTGCAGGATCCTCCTCCCTGGTGCCTGCCCCTGGCATGGCTCACAGGAGCCCTAGACAGTGGTGGAGGGTTGGGCAATGGGTCCATTGACCCACAGCAAACTGACAAAATGCAGGGTAACCCCAGGCATGGTGGGTGCGGGTTGGAAGGGGATTGTTTGTAGAATGGGGGGCTTTTCAGAAGGAACTGAAAGCCATCTTTTTGCTGACTTGCTAGGTGACCAGGCAAGTGGCATGGCCACTCCATGCTTCATTTTCCTCATTTAAAAAGAAGGTGGTGTTACCAGGGCCTGGGTTTGGAGTCAGTCTGATCTGAGTTCAAACCCTGCTCAGTTACTCACTATGGTATTTGGGGCTTCCGTTTCTCTTCTTTCTTCTCTTTTCTTTTTTTTTTTGAGACAGAGTTTCACTCTTGTTGCCCAGGCTGGAGTACAATGGCGCTATCTCAGCTCACTGCAATCTCTGCCTCCTGGGTTCAAGGGATTCTCCTGCCTCAGCCTCCCGAGTAGCTGGGATTACAGGCATGCGCCACCATGCCAGGCTAATTTTGTATTTTTAGTAGAGATGGGATTTCACCATATTGTGTCAGGCTAGTCTCCAACTCCCGACCTCAGGTGATCGCCCACCTCGGCCTCCCAAAGTGCGGGGATTACAGGCGTGAGCCACCGCACCCAGTCAGGGCTTCTGTTTCTTAACCTTGCAAAGTTGGGGGAGCGGCAGTAGCTCCCCACGGCATGGTGTCGGGGCTAAATGAGCGTATGTGTGGAGCACCTAGTACAGCACCTGGCCCATGGCAGTGCTCAGGAAGTGGACTGAATAGGGGAGGGAAAAACATCTCTCCTTTTAACTTTCTAGGTTCTCAGCAGGGACCCATAACAAAAGACAGCTTAACAAGAGAAAAGCATGCAGACTTATTTACTGTAAGCTTTGGCTGAGCGCGGTGGCTCATGCCTGTCATCCCAGAACTTTGGGAGGCCGAGGTGGGAGGATCACTTGAGCCCAGGAGTTCGAGACCAGCCTGGACAACATGGAGAGACCTTTGCCTCTACACAAAATACAAAAATTAGCCTGGCGTGGTAGCATGGGAGGATCGCTTGAGCCTGGGAGGTTGAGGCTGCAGTGAGCCAAGATCAAGCTACTGCATTCCAGCCTGGATGACAGAGTGAGACCCTGTCTCAAAAAAAAAAAAAAAAAAAAAAAAAGTTTTACATAACAAAGAGCCTTCCTAGAGAAACGAAGACCTGAAGACACAGTTAAACCTGCATTTTGCACCAGGTTTGATGAAGAGTGGAGAGTTGTGGGAAAAGGTGACAGGACAAAAGAGAATGAGGTCAATCAGAGTAGCAAACTGGGCAAAATCAGGAAAGCTTGATCCTTCAGATTTCTCTTTGTCTTCAGAGGTAAGAAGACGCGTCTTCCTTTCCCCCGGTAGAGGGAGGGTGCCTTTCACGTGAGGGGTTATGACCTGCTTCAGGGGAAGGTCCGAGAGTCCTTCTTGCTTGCACCAGCTGTTGATCAGATTCCTTCAGTTTAAAATATTCAGCCTTACACAGTGGCTCACCCCTGTAATCCTAGCACTTTGGGAGGCCGAGGTGGGTGGATCACCTGAGGTCAGGAGTTCAAGACCAGTCTGGCCAACATGATGAAACCCCATCTCTATAAAAATACAAAAATTAGCTGGACATGATGGCGGGTGCCTATAATCCCAGCTACTTGGGAGACTGAGGTGGGAGAATCACTTGAACCTGGGAGGTGGAGGTTGCAGCGAGCCAAGATCGTGCCATTGTACTCCAGCCTGAGCAAGAGAGCAAGACTCCATCTCAAAGAAAAAAAAAAAAAAATTCAACATGCCCAGGCACCAGGGGTAGCGTGTCATGAACCCTGTTGATTGGTATTGGTGATTAATATCATTTAATCTCTGTAGGAAGAGAGATATGGAACAGATGGTGTCACATCCAGGTATTGAGCAAGGGTGCTGGCTGACTCACTTAGCAAGGTTCTTACAAATGATCAAGCCCACAAAAGGGCACTGCCTGAAAGGGAAAGGCAATGGAAGAAGCTCTGGCCCCAAACCAAAATGCAAGTGACTCTGGAGCAGTCTTTTGTTTGAAGAACGTTGGTTAGTCTGGTTGCCCTAACTTGCAGAAGCATCCCAGGGCACCTTCTTCACTGTAGCCCAGGTCTAGCCCACTGTGGGTGCTGCCAGAGCTGCTGTGGACTCTGAGAGCGGGCTCAGCATCAGAGCTGAGTTAGGACTATTGCAATCTGGAGGGCTATGGCAGAGTTGGAGTCAGGGCCTGGCCCCTCTGGCTCCTGGACAGTGCTCCTTCTCCATCTCACTGTCTGTACAGTCCAGGCAGCTGTTGGCCTGCAGGGTGCCTTTGAGGAAACTGGAAGAAGGTGCTCTGTCCTCCTCTAGCTGGAGGGCATGGAGTGGATTTCAGCCTCACTGGTTCCCTGGGCCAGGTGCCCTTGTGCAGGGCACAACATATGCAACTGTGTAAAGCCTGATACACTGCCAACTCTTCCCTCAGCCAGGAGTTCACACACACCCTCAAGAACCACCAGAGGCCTCTTCACTTGCAAGGCCCTTCCTTATCCCCAGAAACTCCTGATGGCTTTTTTGGTGGGGAGGAGTGGAGTGTCTTTATCCACCTGAGTGCCAGCTCCCATCCCCACCTCGACTCTGCCACCACACTGACCCAAAGCCAACTCAGCAAACACGCATATGCCCAGTGACACCCTCATCTCCAATTTGACATGTTTTTAATATTCCATTTTAAGAATTTTTGCGGCCGGGCGCGGTGGCTCAAGCCTGTAATCCCAGCACTTTGGGAGGCCGAGACGGGCGGATCACGAGGTCAGGAGATCGAGACCATCCTGGCTAACCCGGTGAAACCCCGTCTCTAGTAAAAAATACAAAAAAATAGCCGGGCGAGGTGGCGGGTGCCTGTAGTCCCAGCTACTCGGGAGGCTGAGGCAGGAGAATGGCGTAAACCCGGGAGGCGGAGCTTGCAGTGAGCCGAGATCCGGCCACTGCACTCCAGTCTCGGCGACAGAGCAAGACTCCGTCTCAAAAAAAAAAAAAAAAAAAAAGAATTTTTGCATCCTTTGAGTTTTTCAAGAAGTTTCTTAGGCTAATTCCCATTAGGAGAATTCTGCCTTAATTTCAAGTCAACCAGTACATTGTGGAAGCTTCTAAGAAGAAGTGGAAGACTTTGAGAGAAAGTCATTCATGTGGAGAAGAACGGGCAAATCATTCCCCTGTAATTAGGAAGATATCAGCCTCCCTATTTCACACTCTCAGTATTTTGCATTCTCTTTCATCTCTCCCTCTGCCCAGAGGAAAGAGTTGCTGGGGGGGCTTGGAAGTGTAAATGGGGCTTCACTTCAGTGCATCCCCCAAAGGATGTGCTGAAGAACTAAAGGATTGAATAATTTAAAAACAAACTGTACAACCACTAGAAAATAGAATTATTAACTTCTGTAGAAGGGTAAAGTACTTCAAATCAGGAAACAGTGAGTAATATTGAACAAGAGAAGGTGGTGGATTTTTTTTTTTTCTTTTTTTCTTTTAGATGGAGTCTTGCTCTTTCACCAGGCTAGAGTGCAATGGTGTGATCTCGGCTCACTGAAACCTCCACCTCCCAGGTTCAAGCAATTCTCCTGCCTCAGCCTCCCGAGTAGCTGGGACTACAGGCACCCACCAGCACGCCTGGCTAATTTTTGTATTTTTAGTACAGACAGAGTTTCACCATGTGGCCAGGATGGTCTCGATCACCTGACCTCATGACCCGCCTGCCTCGGCCTCCCAAAGTGCTGGGATTACAGACATGAGCCACTGCGCCCCGGTCGGTGGTGGATTTAGTACATCTAAATTTCCATATGTAAAAGCTAAACTAAACAAAGTTGAGTGGAAAAACACACCTCAAAAGCTTTAGGTCAGCAACTGGGTGGCTTACACCTGTAATCCCAGCACCGTGGGAGGCCAAGGGGGGCCGAGGAGTTCGAGACAAGCCTGGCCAACATGGCTAAACCCCCGTCTCTACTAAAAATACAAAAATTATCCAGATGTGGTGGTGGGCACCTGTAATCCCAGCTACTCGGGAGGCTGAGACAGGAGAATTGCATGAACCTGGGAGATGGAGGTTGCAGTGAGCTGAGATCACACTGCACTCCTTCCTGGGCGACAGAGTGAGACTCCATATCAAAAAAAAAAAAAAGCTTTAGAAATGTTTGTACCAATTGAACTAGTAATTCACTTTCTGGGGAATTTTTGCTAATGAGTAACCCTTATATATGGAGTTGGGTTATGCATCAAGTTGTTTATTGAAGAATTATTTATGACAATAAAAAATAAAACCAGAAAATAATCTAAATTTGCAGTGATTGAGGAATAGCACGGGGTGGGCGAGGTGGCTCACACTTGTCATTCCAGCACTTTGGGAAGCAGAGGTGGAACGATTGCTTGAGGCCAGGAGTTGGAGACCGTCCTGGGCAACATAGAGAGACCTTATCTCTATTTATTTAAAAAAGTTAAAAATTAAAAT
Organism: Macaca nemestrina; assembly: GCF_043159975.1. NCBI lineage: Eukaryota > Metazoa > Chordata > Mammalia > Primates > Cercopithecidae > Macaca > Macaca nemestrina. The sequence goes on from NC_092130.1 coordinate 46,388,206, forward strand.
TAAAGGATAGTGTGAAATAATTTTAAAGGCTGTTTCTGAGAACATTCACAGAGAGTCAGTGATACATACTATTAGGAAAACAGTCTTGACATCAGCCAGACCTAGGTTAGAAACCCAGTGCTACCCGTGTGCTTTGGGACTTAATCTCTCTCTAAGCCTAAGTTTACACACCTGTAAAATGAGGATAATAGTAGTGGTTACCTCATAGGATTACTGTATCACATGAGATAATGTATATAAACTACTTAGCACAGAGTAAGCCCTCAATTTTCACATATCATGATTATTATTACTTTTGTATGACACGGAAACATTATCCATGTTAGTTCATTCATTCATTCACTCAGCAAATATTTAGTGAGGTACCATTTGTGCCAAGTACTGCTCTACATACTGGAGCTGCAGCAGTAAATAAATTAATGCTAAATGAAAACACAGAAGGTATGCATGCAGCACGAGGAGCACAGATACATTAAAAAAAAAAAAAAATGCCCGGCGGGGCATAAGGACTAGAAGAAAGATGCCCAGTGGGGGATAAGAGCTAGAAGGAAATAGATCAAGATACTGTCTGATCTGGACTGTCTTTGAATAATGAGGCCATTGGGTAGTGTTTCCTTATGGCCCAGTTTTCTTTAATGAGTATTTCTCTTTATGAGTAGTAATGAAGTTTCTATACATTTAAAAAGTCAGGCCAAGCATGGTGGCTCACGCCTGTAATCCCAACGCTTTGGGAGCCTGAGGCGGGTGGATCACTTGAGCCCAGGAGTTCAAGACCAGCCTGGGTAACATGGCAAAACCCTACCTCTACTAAAAATACAAAAATTAGCCAGGCATATTGATGCACACCTGTGGTCCCAGGTACTCGGGAGGCTGAGGCAGGAGAATCACTTGAAACTGGGAGGCAGAGGATGCAGTGAGCTGAGATTGCACCACTGCCCTCCAGCCTGGGTGACAGAGCAAGACTGTCTTAAAAGAGAAAAAAAAAAAAGGCCGGGCGTGGTGGCTCACGCCTGTAATCCCAGTACTTTGGGAGGCCAAGGTGGGTGGATCATGAGGTCAGGAGATCGAGACCATCCTGGCTAACATGGTGAAATCCTGTCTCTATTAAAAAATACAAAAAAGTAGCCGGGTGTGGTGGTGGGCGCCTGTAGTCCCAGCTACTCTGGAGGCTGAGGCAGGAGAATGGTGTGAACCCAGGAGGTGGAGCTTGCAGTGAGCCGAGATCGCACCACTGCACTCCAGCCTGGGCAACAGAGCAAGACCCCGTCTCAAAAAAAAAAAGAGAAAAATGATGGTGCTTGTTGACTAGCCTCTTATGATGCAATGTCATGCCGTCATGGTCATGTGGATGTCGTGAAAAGCAGGGCACTGTGGTGAAGTGTGCCTCTGGGACCCGCCGCTTGACGTCCCCTTCACTGTGCAGCCAGCCTCACTTGCCGTGTGGTGACAGCACTGGGCCATGTGCAGATTTGCTTTGCCCATCTCCACATTGCACAAACAGGTACACTGAACCAAAAAGGAAAACAGAAAAAACAGAACAAGAAACGCCCCAATGGGTTGCAGCTGATGAATGGTGCCTGCAGCACCCTGAGCTGATAAAATACTGCTTAGCAAATGGCAGTGAGGAGGCAGCACCGAGAGGGGCCCAGGAGGCCCTGCAGCCTCTGCTGCCAGTTTCCTCCGGTGCAGGCTGAACGGAGTCCCTGGGGTCTGCAGTTGGACACGAGAGCATTTTTCCTCTCTCCTATAGGAATGGTCCTTTCTGAGGCCCCACTCATGGCTTGGGCTCTGGAAGCCTTTCCAGTCCTTCGGGAACCATCCCTACCTCCTGTGTGGAGATGCATGGGCAGCACCTCTGAAGTGGCCCCTCTCTGTGGCCTCTCCGTGGGTGCACCTCCCCTCAGTGCACCACCTGCCTGCATCTCTGCAATCACTTGACACCCAACCTTTTTATTAGCCAGGGTTTCTGCCCTCCACCAGCAGATGGCTTTTCATGCAAAAAGCATCCCTTTGTTCCCTTTCTACAACCCACTTAGGTATCAAAGGCTTCATTCACTGGGGAGTTTCCAGGAAAGTGACCCCCCTGGCTCTGGTCCACTGCTCTGGGAGGGGCAGGAGAAAGGTCAAGGGCACTATCCCAGTTACCAGCCCTGCTAGTCCGAGTATAGTTCCTTCCCTCTCCCTGCCCTCACTTCTCCCATTTCTACATGAATTAGGGTGTGTCTCTGGGCAGGGTGGCAGAAACATTGCTAAAGCTCTAACAGTGCAGCCACAACACAGGCTCCTTGTACCCTCGAAACAGGCCACATAAGGACTCCTTATCATTGTCCCCACTTTACAGATGAGAAGATCAAGGCCTGGAGGCACTAAGCCACATGGCCAAGGTCACCCCACTGGTAGGTGTAGAGTGGAGATGAAACTCAAACCAGGTGCTATTGACCACTGTGTAGAGTATTTTTTTAGGAGACAAGCTGAAACGTGTATTGTGGGGTAGTCCTTTTCCTTTCCCCTGGGGTGCTGCCCAAAATGGCCTAGAACTGGGGGGCCCACCGCCTGAGTTCTGGCCTTTGGTCAAGCCCTTCAGACCTCAGGCATTTTCCTCCATTTCTGGGGTGGTAGGCAGAACACTGTCCACCTGCCCCAAGATGCCCACATCCTAATGCCCAGACCTGTGAATATGTTACCTTATATGGCAAAAGGGACTTTGCAGATGTTTGCAGATGTGAATACATTAAGAATCTTAGGGCCAGGCGCAGTGGCTCATGCCTGTAATCCCAGCACTTTGGGAGGCTGAGGCAGGTGGATCACTCAAGCCCAGGAGTTCAAGACCAGCCTGGGCAATGTAAAGAGACCCCTGTCTCTATTTTTTTAAAAAATAAAAGTGAAAAGGCCGGGCATGGTGGCTCATGCTTGTAATCTCAGCACTTTGGGAGGCTGAGGTGGGCGGATCACGAGGTCAGGAGATTGAGACCATCCTGGCTAACACAATGAAACCCCGTCTCTACTAAAAATACAAAAAATTAGCTGGGCGTGGTAGTAGGCGCCTGTAGTCCCAGCTACTTGGGAGGCTGAGGCAGAAGAATGGCATGAACCTGGGTGGCGGAGCTTGCAGTGAGCCAAGATCGTGCCACTGCACTCTAGCCTGGGTGACAGAGCGAGACTCTGTCTCAAACATAAGAAAGAAAGAAAGAAAGAAAGAAAGAAAGAAAGAAAGAAAGAAAGAAAGAAAGAAAGAGAGAGAGAGAGAGAGAGAGAGGGAGGGAGGAAGGAAAGAAAGAGAAGAATCACTGGATGTGGTGGCTCACACCTATAATCTCAGCACTTTGGGAGGCTGAGGTGGGCAGATCACCTGAGGTTGGGAGTTCGAGACCAGCCTGACCAACATGGAGAAACCCTATCTCTACTAAAAATACAAAAATTAGTTGGGTGTGGTGGTGTGCGCCTGTAATCCCAGCTACTCGGGAGGCTGAGGCAGGATAATTGCTTGAACCCGGGAGGCAGAGGTTGCGGTGAGCGGAGATTGTGCCATTGCACTTCAGCCTGGGCAACAAGAGTGAAACTCCGTCTCAAAAAAAAAAAAAAAAAAAAAAAGAAGATTCTTGGGATGAGGAGACCATCCTGGATTATTCAGGCTGACCCAATGTCACCACGAGGGCCCTTCAAAGAGGGAAGCAGAAGAGTCCGTATTAGAAGAGATGAGACGATGCAAACAAAGGCCAAAGACAGATTTGGAGATGCTGCTGCTTTGAAGACGAGGATGATGTCCTGAGCCAAGGAACGTAGGTAGCTCCTGGAAGTTAGAAAAGGCAAGGAAATGATTCTTCCCTAAAGCCTCCAGAATGAAGGCAGCTCTGCAGGAACCTTGGTTTTAGGACTTCTGACCTCCTGAACTGTAATAGAAGACATTCTGCTGTTTTAAGCCGCTAAGTTTGTGGCACTTTTTCCAGCAGCAGTAGGAAGCTGATACACTGGACTTCAACTGTCCTCTCTGTAGATACGTGGGGTGGCTGACCAGACAGGCCACACACACTGTGCTTTCTTGACTGAAGCTGATGAGTCCAGGCCAGCAGGGCCTAAAATTGTTCTGATTTTGTGGACTTTCTTTGGGAATCTAGTTCTCTGGCTATTCTTCCTCCCCCATGGAAGGAGCTTTGTCCACTGTGGCTTTGGAGGTTTTGACCTGTGATGTGATTGGGAAGCACAAGGAATGGAAATTCACAGGGCTGACCTTGTTGGGAGTTTCTGGGCCCCTGCTCTGGGCCTTGTCTTGGAACCAGCTGCCCAAAAGGCCAAAACTGCCCTCTGGCTCCCAGGCTGAATTACAGCCCCTGCCTAGGCCTCCCTTTCCGAGGATGGCCAGGGTTGATGGGGTCTCACATGGCAATGAGCTCCTTGAAGTCCCTGAGCTCTAGGTAGCCAGTCTCTTCTGTGCCCCTAGCTCTGGTGCACTACCTAACATGGGGTAGCAGCTAGAGAAATATTTGCTGAACAAATAAATAATTCAGTAGCACACATACACAGAAACACACACAGCTTGGCACATCACACGGTCTTTTCTATACCTAGATGCATACCTAGATAAGCAGCTACATACCTGTGCAGACACACACACACACAGAGATAGCAATATGCACACAAAAACACAGATATGTGCACACACACGTGCACCAATGGGTATGGGCACACGGACGTACAGATATGCAAATGTGCCATGGAGCCCTATTCTGAAGGAACAGAGGACACTTCTGTCCACTGAAGGAATTGAAATGCCAGCTAGCTTAGCAGGGCTTGGAAGTTTTTATGAATCCATAAAAATCCCTCAGCCGTCTGGGGAGCCTCCCAGCAGCTGAGGAGGTCCCCCAACAGGAAGGATGGGGCGGATTTCCCATTGATGGAGAGGGGACCCAGGTGTTGGCTGCTGTTGGTGGGACCGTTGTACAGACACCTGCATATGATGGGAGCTGGAGCTAGGGCGGGAGGGGCTGGGAGCACAGATGTCTGAGTTGGCCCCCAGCAAGGGGAGATGGGCCTCTGAAGTTCAGCCTGCCAATCATAACCTACCTTGGATCTTGGAGGAGGCCCAGGTTTTGGACAGCTCTACAGAAACGAGGGGGTGCAAGCTCCACATTCCATTGATAAAGGGATAGAGACGGGAGGCAGGGTACTGAGTAGAAAACAGCGCCTGCTCTGGAGTGTGAATGGCTTAGTTTGAGTCGCAGTCTGTACTCATCAGCTGGGTTACCTTGGGCTGGTTGATCAGCGTCTCTTTGCGTCAGCTTCAGCATCCCTGAAATGGGTGAACGAGGGCACCTACCTGTCAGGGCTGGAGTGAGGATTAGGTGAGAGAATGGAAGTCAAGTGCTCCATTTATCACCAAAGAACTAAAAAAACGGGAGCTTAAGAAAATGGAGGCGGCCGGGCGCGGTGGCTCAAGCCTGTAATCCCAGCACTTTGGGAGGCCGAGACGGGCGGATCACGAGGTCAGGAGATCGAGACCAGCCTGGCTAACACGGTGAAACCCCGTCTCTACCAAAAAAAAATACAAAAAACTAGCCGGGCGAGGTGGCGGGCGCCTGTAGTCCCAGCTACTCAGGAGGCTGAGGCAGGAGAATGGCATAAACCCGGGAGGCGGAGCTTGTAGTGAGCCGAGATCCGGCCACTGCACTCCAGCCTGGGCGACAGAGCGAGACTCCGACTCAAAAAAAAAAAAAAAAAAAAAGAAAATGGAGGCACTGGATAAAAGTCTACCTAGGCTGGGCGCAGTGGCTCACACCTACAGTCCCAGCACTTTGAGAGGCCAACGTGGGTGGATTGCTTGAGCCCAGGAGTTCAAGATGAGCTTGGCAACATAATGAGACCCCATCTCTACAAAAAGTACAAAAATTAGCTGGCGGCCGGGCGCGGTGGCTCAAGCCTGTAATCCCAGCACTTTGGGAGGCCGAGACGGGCGGATCACAAGGTCAGGAGATTGAGACCATCCTGGCTAACATGGTGAAACCCTGTCTCTACTAAAAATACAAAAAACTAGCCGGGCGAGGTGGCAGGCGCCTGTAGTCCCAGCTACTCGGGAGGCTGAGGCAGGAGAATGGCGTAAACCCGGGAGGCGGAGCTTGCAGTGAACTGAGATCCGGCCACTGCACTCCAGCCTGGGCAACAGAGCGAGACTCCATCTAAAAAAAAAAAAAAAATTAGCTGGCCATGGTGGTGCACGCCTGTAAGTCCCAGCTACTCAGGAGGCTGAGGTGGGAGGATCACTTGAGCCTCAGGAGGCTGCAGTGAGCCATGACTGCACCACTACACTCCAGCCTGGGCAACAGAGTGAACCTTGCCTGAAAAAAAAAAGTCTACCCACCCCATCCTAGGGCAGAATAACCAGAGAGGAGGAGGTGAGAGTCCTTTCCAGGCACCTTCTAGGTAGTCCCACAGTCTAGAATTCTGCTCTGGTTGGGCTAATTCCTGAGAGGGTTGTGGCCCAGTGCTGCCCTGGTCCTAGCCCTACCTCTGGTGCTAGCTTGCTGTGTGACCTGGAGTACGTTGTTTTGCTTCTCTGAACCTCAGCAGCTCCTTTTCTCCATCCTGGATAGTTGTGAAGCTCACATGAGACTGTGCATCTGAAACTGTTCGGAGAGGTGAGAAATCCTCACTCAGTGGGGAGCATCTCTGGTCACCCTTGAACAGTTGAAATTGATGATATCACTTTGCCAGGCCGACAGGCCCACCATTCACCGTGAAGCCTCAACCCCTCTTCTCCTGCCACCCCTGCCCCAGGACCATAGTGTTCACTGAGGCTCTTGGCAGGATCCCACGGCATCAGTTGACCTCCCTGGATCTGCCCCTGCTGTTCCCATTCCTTCATCCAAGCTCAGGAAAAGAAACGCCCAGGCAGGGTTTCAACCAGTCTGTCTCCTAGGATGCACATACTCAGTGCCAAGGGGGAGCCTCAGACATCCGGAGCACTCTGGTTTCTGTCCCACTGTGTGCTTTCCTCTGGAGGTGGGGGACTTGGGGGAGGCCAGTTTCGTCACAAAGCATAAGTTCAACAGGCAGGTAAGATGATGCCTGGCCGAACTCCCATTAAAACACCCAAAGCCAGGCATGGTGGTTCAAGCCTGTAATCCCAGCACTTTGGGAGGCTGAGGCAGGCGGATCACTTGAGGCCAGGGGTTCGAGTTGGCCAACGTGGTAAAACCCCGTCTCTATGAAAATAGAAAAAGTAGCCAGGCACAGTAGTGTATGCCTGTCATTCCAGCTACTCGGGAGGCTGAGGCAGGAGAATCGCTTGAACCTGGGAAGCGGAGGTTGCAGTGAGCTGAGATCACGCCACCGTACTCCAGCCTGGGCGACAGAGCAAGACTCTGTCTAAGAAAAAAAAAAAAAGAAACAAAAAACAAAACCAAAAAACGCCCAGTGCTGAATGGGCCCCTGTGGTCTCACCTACTGGCTCGGAGCTTTCACGGGGCAGGTTACCTAGCCTGGGCACCAAGCATGGGCCTGTGGGCAAGGGATGGCAAGACGGGATGGGTGGGGGCGTGAGGTCCAGGGTGTCCTCACACCCCTCCATGGTGAGGAAGGAGGTCTGGACCAGTGACTGGAAAGCTTGTCCCTATCAGGGCCTGGTCCCCCCAAGCCCACAGTGTCCAGGGTGAGTAAGCATGGCCATGACCCTGAGCCCACCATGGCAGCTGTTAACCCCAGGCCATCAGTGCCTGGTCAGTAGACAGCCCTGCTTCCGACCTTCCCACGCCGCCCCTTGACTCATTCTGAGAGCATTGCCACAAGGGGTTCTGGCCTCCAAGTTCACCTTTGGTTTGGTTTCTGCTCGGGCAGCTCAGAGCACTTTTGTTTTCAAGTGCAAACCCACAGAGCTGCTTTCCCCTTTCTCTGATCCCCCAAAACAAACAAAGGATGTTGGTGTGCATTTCGGTTTGTTTTGAAGCTGCAGAGGAGAGTGAGGGAAATGGGTCACCTCAGGAGCTTCGAGGGTGGCCAGGCCAGCCAGCGAGTGTGGGTGGTGGCCAGGATGGCGCCTTACTCTGGAGGACTGGCTAGCCAGCCCACCCTGGGTGGGCCCTGCTCCCAGGGAGCCACTCACCAACAGGGATGCTTGGAGCTGGGGGCTCCTCATGGGGCCATGCAAAGCGCCCTGTGTGGAAGGCAGGAGACCCAGGTCCCAGGCATGGCTCCAAGGCTCCTTGCTATGTGACATTAGGCAAGGCCTGCCTTTCTCTGAGTTTGAGTCTGGTGAAATGAGGCGCACTAGGCTTTGTTCCACTATCTCTCCCATCCTGGCTGGAGTAGTGGGGAGGGGCCACTACGGAGTCCCATGCCACTCACAGCACTGATGTCCAGGGCTCCCTGAGCAGCTGGTCCTGGGACTATTGGATAAGCACCTTATATCCTGCTAGGACTTTGGCCATCAGGGCTGGCCTTCTCTAGCCCCAGACCCATTCCTTCACCTTCCCACTGGTCAGCAGAGGCCCCCACACTACTTGGTTTACATGATCCATGGATGTGCCCCTGCTGGGCCTGCGGCCCCTCCCATAGTGGGTGCAGGTACCTGAAACAGTAAAGATTAGGTCAAGGAATTTTCAGCAGCAACCTCTTTTCTGACATCCCCCAAAGAAAGAAGTCCCCTGAGCAAGGCGAGCTCTGTCATTCCCAGAGCCTGCAGGTGACCAAAGATGTTCAGAAGGAGCCTGTGGGTCAGCCAAGTCTTTGAAGCATCAAGGAAAGGACCTGGCAATGATTTCCCTGGAGTGGGATCAGTAGCCGGGGGTTGAGCAAAGTGAGTGCATTTATTCCAGAACAATTGAACTGGATCCCAAGGACAGTATTTTAAATTTCTTCGTTAAAGTCCATCTGTTTGGACAGTTCTTCATCTTTTGTATTCTTAATCCTTTTAGTGAAAGCTACAGATTCTCTTCTTGGGGAAAAAATGCATACACAGAATTTTGCACCAGATTTAAAAAGATTCGCAGTCCTCCATGTGTAATTCTTGGGAAGTTAAAGTAATTCAGGGAGAACTGACTTCCTAGAGTGACCTTTCCCAACTAGGGAGGAGACACTATTGGATAGCCCGGGTTTTTCTTCAAAGGATGTTTTGGAGGACACAGAATCAGTTGCTTCTTTTAGAGAGACACAGAATCAATTGCTCCTTCTTTTTTTTTTTTTTTTTTTTTTTTTTAAATTTTATCTTTGAGACAGAATCTCGCTCTGTCACCCAGGCTGGAGTGCAGCAGTGCGATATTGGCTCACTGCAACCTCTACCTCCTCGATTCAAGCGATTCTCCTGCCTCAGCCTCTACAGGCACGTGCCACCATGCCCAGCTAATTTTTTTTCTTTTTTTTTTTTTTTTGAGACGGAGTCTCACTCTGTCACCCAGGCTGGAATGCAATGGCGTGGTCTCGGCTCACTGCAACCTCTGCCTCCCGGGTTCAAGCGATTCTCTCACCTCAGCCTCCTGAGTAGCTGGGATTACAGGCACGTGCCACGACACCCGGTTAATTTTTGTATTTTTAGTAGAGACGGGTTTCACTATGTTGGCCAGGCTGGTCTCGAACTCCTGACCTCGTGATCTGCCCGCCTCGGCCTCCCAAAGTGCTGGGATTACAGGTGTGAGCCACTGCTCCCAGCCTATGCCCAGCTAATTTTTATATTTTTTGTAGAGACCGGGTTTTGCCATGTTGGCCAGGCTGGTCTAGAGCTCTCGACCTCAAGTGATCCGCTCATCTTGGCCTTCCAAAGTATTGGGGTTACAGGTGTGAGCCACCGCGCCGGCCAATTCCTCCTTTTAGAATGGGAGTGCTAACTTCAGGATCTCTCTCTCTCGGGTGCCAAAAGAGGAATGCCTTTTGTGTGGACCCAGGAACTGAAGCCCCCGTCCCTGTCCCTGGGAGGGCCCAATTTTGGGGTTCCAGGAGCTCCTGCACCTGATAAGGGGGTGCTGGCACCCTGTGGTTTTTCTTAGTTGACAGCTCATAGGTGATTGGAAATGTGCTGTGTCTGCGTTCCAGACTGAGGGAGCAGTCTGGAAATTTGTCTGTGGGCAGACATGCCACCCTCCTAAGGTGAAAGAAACCTCGAGTGGCCAGAGCCTAGTGTTTGCTCCCCTAATTTGAAAGCAGGAAGCTGTGCCTCCTCCTGGAGACTGCAGGGTTTGGGAGCGGGGAGATGGCCCATCTCGCTTCTTTGGCCAGCTTCTGGCGCCGCCTCGTGTCTACTTCTCTAATAGCAGCCAGGTCTCATTCCGGCACAGAGGGTTCTCAGTAGAACCACCAGAGGGAGCTTTAAAAATACGCATGTCGGCCGGGCGCGGTGGCTCACGCCTGTAATCCCAGTACTTTGGGAGGCCGAGGCGGGCGGATCACGAGGTCAGGAAATCGAGACTATCCTGCCTAACACAGTGAAACCGCCGTCTCTACTAAAAATACAAAAAATTAGCCGGGCGGGGTAGCGGGCGCCTGTAGTCCCAGCTACTCGGGAGGCTGAGGCAGGAGAATGGCCAGAACCCGGGAGGCGGAGCTTACAGTGAGCCGATAGCGTGCCACTGCACTCCAGCCTGGGTGACAGAGCGAGACACCGTCTCAAAAAATAAAATAAAATAAATAATAAATCAATAACCATGTTGGGGGCTATTCCAGACTGATGAAAGAATCATCTATTTCATTGGGGCCCAGCATCAGTATTTATTTATTTATTTACTTTTGAGACAGAGTTACGTTCTTGTTGCCCAGGCTGGAGTGCAATGGCGCAATCTCGGCTCACTGCAACCTCTGCCTCCCAGGTTCAAATGATTCTCCTGCCTCAGCCTCCCTGGTAGCTGGGATTACAGGCATGTGCCACCATGCCCGGCTAATTTTGTATTTTTAGTAGAGATGGGGTTTCTCCATATTGGTCAGGCTGGTCTCAAACTCCCGACCTCAGATAATCTGCCTGCCTCTGCCTCCCAAAGTGCTGGGATTATAGGCGGGAGACACCACGACTGGCCCAGCATCAGTATTTATTAGGGCTCTCCAGATGACATCAACGTGAAGCTAAGGTTGTGAATCACTGTAACAGCAATAGATTGGTTCCTTGGTCTTGGCCCACTGGCAAGGGAGGACCGTTGAGGTGGGGAGGAGAAATTACGAGGGATTTCTGGAGAATGTGTTTCACTTTGTTTGCATGGACCTACCTGGTGCTCTGGAAAGCACGCAGGTCAGCGAGTAATGAATGCCACGATAGAGAATGTTGTAAATAAAGCACCTATTGTAAATAAAGTGTCTATTACTGGGCCTTTACGTTAGCATCTGTGGGTGTTTCCATGGGCCCTCCCTGGGCATTTGTTCATTTTTTGTCTATCTCAATGGTAACATTTAAAAGTCAACATATAAACATACCTTCACACCTTGGCTTACTTGGAAGGCTATTAACTGACTTTCTGTCCTGGTTTTGGTGTCCAAGATAACTTTGGAATTTACTATCCTATTGCTGCAAAGCAAAACTACGTTAATTGTCACAGGGTAATTAGCAAAGGGTAAAAGGACTTACTTGGTGAGGGATGTGTTTGAGCCAGGCAAAGACAAAACACTTGGGAGAATTGAGTTATCTTTTCAAAATATTTTCATGTTTACAAAACAATGCTGTAGCTATTTTGAACTCACAAGTACCTGCCTCATTGAATGATATTTGTGTGTGTGTGGTGGTGGGGGGGGGGTTGAAGGAGGGGGTTGTGGATAGGAAATAAAGTCCCAACTCCTGGCCAGAGTAGGCAAAACCCTGTATGCTCTCCTCTGCATTCCTTCCAATCCCCACTCTTACACTCCATGCTGACTGGCTCCCCTCCAGCCACACTGGGCTTTTTGCTGCCTCTCAAACATGCCGCCTTTTTCCCATCCCAGGGGCCTCTGAATCTGCTGTTTGCCCTGCCTGGGGCACTCTTCCCCCAGATATTTATATGGTTAGCTTTCTGAGTTATTTCAGGCCTTAGCTGTAATGTCAGAGGCCTTTCCTAATCACCCTAATTAAATTAGGACCCCTACCTAATTCTTCTCCCCATTTTGTATTTTCCATTGTACTTTTCACTGCTTGAATTGTATTGCTTATGTGCTTGTTTCCTTGTTTATTGCTTGGGAACCCTCATGTGTTATAACTCCTTGAGGGTAGAGGCCATATCTAGCATTTACCATAATTTCCCCAGTCTCTGGCACATTGACATGATTTAATAAGTCTTCTTTTACAAATTCTTGTATTTTGAAATAATTTTAGTTGCAATGATATTACAGAGTAATGGTATATTTTCACTCTGATTGCCTTACTGTTAATATCATATATAACCGTAGTACAAGGATCTAAAACAGGAGTTTAATGTTGATACAATACAATTCACTAATCTACAGGTTTTTTGTTGTTGTTTTGGAGGATTTTTTTTGCAGTGAGAGAAAGAGGCATTTATTACAGGACGTCAGGCAAGGAGGATGGGGAGCTCACACTTAAGACCCAACCTCCCTGATGGCTTACAAGCAAGGGTTTTTAAAGGCAGGGGTACATTTCAGGAAAGGAGAAGTTATAGGCCAATGTATAAACAAACATGTGGAAGCTATATATTGGTTTAGCCCAAAAAGGTGGGATATCTTGAAGCAGGGGCTTACAGGTCATAGGTACATTCGGAGATTCTTTGATTTGCAATTGGTCGAGGAAGGAAGACTTTGTCTACAATACTTGGGGTCAGCAGAAAGGAATGTTAAGGTTTGGCCTTAATATAGGCTAGCTAAGATCAGGAAACCGATTAATCATCAGGGGTGCTATACCAGTCAGGTCACCAGAGCAAGCCCTGATGCACTAGGTCAGAGTGACCAGTTTAGCAAATTGATGGCCTGCAGTGCCACTTTCTCCAGGCACCTCAGGAAGAAATTTAGAACACAGGACAGTGATCAGCGTTCAGTCCTCAGTTCCCCCTTATCTGAGGTCCACATGACAGCAATGGGCATTTTCCATCTGGTGGGCGTCCAGGTTTCTGAAAAACAAATCTATTAGGATTGTTGCTTTATTGGGCCTCGTTTCTTCCATCTGAATTTCACTTCTTGTCCTGCAGTGTCCGTCCTGGTCTCTGGATGGTTGCCTGTTTGTGCTGTGGTTGTTCCTCTGTTCTCCTGCACTTGGTTACTTGTTAAAGGGCACCTTCTGCATCCTCATCAGCCTGAGGAACTGCTAATAATGTCATATTAACAGTTTGTGTATTTGCTGCTTCTTTTTTTTTTTTTTTTTTTTTTTTAAGACGGAGTTCTGCTCTTGTTGCCCAGGCTGGAGTGCAATGGGGTGATCTCGATTCACTGCAACCTCCACCTCCCAGGTTCAGGTGATTCTCCTGCCTCAGCCTTCCCAAGTAGCTAGGATTATAGGCATGTGCCACCAAGCCTGGCTAACTTTGTATTTTTAGTAGAGATGAGGTTTCTCCGTGTGGGTCAGGCTGGTCTCAAACTCCCGACCTCAGGTGATCCACCCACCTCAGCCTCCCAAAGTGCTGGGATTACAGGTGTGAACCACCGCAACCAGCGTTTTTTTTTTTTTTTTTAAAGACAGTGTCTTGCTGTGTCACCCAGGCTGGAGTGCAGTGGTGTGATTATAGCTCACTGCAACCTTACACTCCTGGGCTCAAGGGATCCCTACAGATCTTACTAGAAGCGCACTTGACCTACTAATGTCCTTTTTTCTGCTTGAGGTTTTAGTCCAAGGATTCCACATTATGTTTAGTTGTCATGTCTCTTTAGTGTCTTCCAATCTGGGACAGTTCCCCAGTCTTTCATGACCTTGACACTTATGAAGAGTGTTGGTCAGTTATTTTTTGAATGTCCCTCAATTTGTGTTTGATTTTTTTCAGGATTAGACTGAAGTTATGCATTTTAGCAGAAATACCACAGCAGTGACGTGCTATTCTCAAAGGATGGCATCAGGAAGCACATGATGTTTATGTGTCTCCTTTCGGGTGTTATTAACTTTGATCACTTGGTTAAGGTGGTACCTGCCTGGTCTCTCCACTGTGAAGCCGCTATTTTTTCTCTTTGTAATCAATTAAATGTCTTGTGAGGAAATACATGGAGATGATCCAAATATTATATTTCTTGTCATATTTTAGCTCACTAATTTCAGCATCCATTGATGATTCTTGCCTGCAACAATTCCTGTATTGTTTGGCAAATGGGATTTTTCTTTTTTTTTCTTTTTTTCTTTTTTTGAGACTGACTCTTGCTCTGTTGCCCAGGCTGGAGTGCAGTGGCGTGATCTGGGCTCACTGCAAGCTCCGCCTCCTGGGTTCACGCCATTCTCCTGCCTCAGCCTCCCGAGTAGCTGGGACTACAGGCGCCTGCTGCGACGCCTGGCTAGTTTTTTTGTATTTTTTTTTTTTTAGAGACAAGGTTTCACCGTGTTAGCCAGGATGGTCTTGATCTCCTGACCTCGTGATCCTCCCGCCTTGGCCTCCCAAAGTGCTGGGATTACAGGCGTGAGCCACCGTACCTGGCCTGGGAATTTTCTTTCTTTTTTTTTTTTTTTTGAGACGGAGTCTCGCTCTGTCACCCAGGCTGGGGTGCAGTGCCCAGATCTCAGCTCACTGCAAGCTCCGCCTCCCGGGTTTACGCCATTCTCCTGCCTCAGCCTCCCGAGTAGCTGGGACTACAGGCGCCCGCCACCTCGCCCGGCTAGTTTTTTGAACTTTTTTTTTTTGGTAGAGACAGGGTTTCACCGTGTTAGCCAGGATGGTCTCGATCTCCTGACTTCGTGATTTGCCTGTCTCGGCCTCCCAAAGTGCTAGAATTACAGGCTTGAGCCACCGCACCTGGCTTTTTTTTTTTTTTTTTTGAGACAGAGTCTCATTCTGTCACCCAAGCTGGAGTGCAGTGACAGCGATCTCAGCTCACTGCAACCTCCACCTCCCGAGTTCAAGTGATTCTCCTGCCTCAGCCTCCTGAGTAGCTGGGATTACAGGTGCCCGCCACCATGCCTGGCTAATTTTTGTATTTTTAGCAGAGATGGGGTTCCACCATGATAATCAGGCTGGTCTTGAACTCCTGACCTCAAGTGATCTGCCCACCTCAGCCTCCCAAAGTGCTGGGATTACAGCCATGAGCCACTGCACCCAGCCTCTCCTCAGCTGTCTATTTATATTCTAGAATCATGAATTAAGCCTAGATTTGCTGGAACAAGGCCCCTTCCCTAGGATCCCAAGGGACCAACAACAATAATGTCCCAGCTACCACTTCCATTCCCATCACTTGCCACTCATGAGACAGACTACAGGGACCTCGCACTTTTGCCCTCAGGCGGTCCTGGATGACCACCTGGTGTGGGGATCAAGTTAGCCTTGGAAGAAGCCATTTGCAGGCCATTCCAGCTGATCAAGAAAGAACTAAACCCAGCATAGGATTTTAGACAGTGAGGAACATTGAAGACCTCCTGGTTTTATCCCTACCTTTCATATATGGGAAAATGAAGACTTAGAGTAAGTCTACAGGGATTAAATTTACTTAATTAAACAACAACAACAAAAAAATGTGTTACTTGTGGTAGACTAAATACTGACCCCCAAAGATATCCTGGTCCTAATCCCCAGAATCTGTGAATGCTGCCTTATGTGGCTTAAGGGACTTTGCTAACACAAAATAAGAATTTTGAAATAGGGAAATTATCCCAGCAGACCTTAAATCAATCACAAGTCTGTTTATAAGAGGGAGATGGGAGATTCTATACAGAAGAAGGCAATGTGACCAGGAAAGTAAGATGCTACTCTGGGCTGGGTACAGCTGGTGAGTAAACATGGCGGACAGTGAGAGCCAGGTTTCCCCTATGGAGGAGGAGCTGCGAGTAAGAAAGGGGCAAGGTTGAAATGAACCCTGTGGTGTTGAATTGGAATCTGAGGTATCGGTATACATTCATGATGTTTTCCTCTGACAACTGATCATAGGGAGAAAAATTCATGGTTTTTACGGTAGATGGAGAGATGGGGGATATGTAGCAATGGATATAGATGTGCATGTGTATGTCTGTCTGAACATACACTTCCTAGCTCTGTCCACCGAGAGGGCCTAGGAGCATTGACACCCCCAGCAATGAGGACAACTAGTGCCCAGAAAGAAAGCTGAGGGGAGAACTTTTCTACCCTCACCGAAACCTGTTGGTCTGAGCTTTCTTATTATTAGAGCTTTGAAACAGAACCTTGTGAGGAGGTGAGCTCTCTGCCACTGGAAGTTCTGAATGACTAGGAGATTTTACAGGGGGTTCTATGCATTATTGGGGCCTCCCTGTCCAACATTATGGGCACTAGCCATATGTGCTATGTAGTGCTTATCTCATATTAACTTTTTTTCTTTTTCTTTTCTTTTCTTTCTTTTTTTTTTTGAGATGGAGTTGTACTCCCATGGGAGTTGTACTCCCAGGCTGGAGTACAATGGTGCAATCTTGCTCACAGCGGACCTCTGCTTCCCAGGTTCAGTGATTCTCCTGCCTCAGCCTCCCGAGTAGCTGGGGTTACAGGCATGCACCACCACGCCCGGCTAATTTTGTATTTTTAGTAGAGACGGGGTTTCTCCCTGTTGGTCAGGTCCTGGCCCTCGAACTCCCGACCTCAGGTGATCCGCCCACCTCGGCCTCCCAAAGTGCTGGGATTACAGGTGTGAGCCACCGCACCTGGCCTTTTTCCTTTTTCAATTGAAATAATTATAGATTGGCCGGGCGCGGTGGCTCAAGCCTGTAATCCCAGCACTTTGGGAGGCCGAGACGGGCGGATCACGAGGTCAGGAGATCGAGACCATCCTGGCTAACACGGTGAAACCCCGTCTCTACTAAAAAATACAAAAAACTAGCCGGGCGAGGTGGTGGGCGCCTGTAGTCCCAGCTACTCGGGAGGCTGAGGCAGGAGAATGGTCTAAACCTGGGAGGCGGAGCTTGCAGTGAGCTGAGATCCGGCCACTGCACCCCAGCCTGGGCGACAGAGCAAGACTCTGTCTCAAAAAAAAAAAAAAAAAAAAAAAAAGAAATAATTATAGATTTCCAGGAAGTCATAAAAAGTAGTTGAGAGAGGTCTCATGTACCCTTCACCCAGTTTTCCCCAGGGGTTACATTTTACGTTACTGTAGCACAATATCAAAATCAGGAAGTTGATGTTAGTACAATGTGTGTGTATTGTTCTGTGCCATTTTCTCACATGTGTAGATTTACGTAACTACCACCTAATCATGATACAGAACTATTCCAGCATCACAAAGAGCTCCTGCAGGCTCTCCTTTTATAGTCAGTCCTACCGCCCTTTCCCACCATCCTTAATCGCTGGTCACCACTAATCCGTTTTCCATCTCCATATTTCTGTCATTTCAAGAGCGTTACATAAATGGAATCCTACACATGTGCTATTTAAACATCAAGTTTAATTTATTAAAATTAAATCAAATTGAAAATTCAGTTCCTCAGTCATATCAGCCACATTTTGAAGGCTCAATAGCCATGTTTGGCTAGTGACCATCAAATTGCACAGCACAGATACACTACTGTTCTATCATTGCAGAAAGTTCTATTGGAAAGTGCTGCTTTAGGGAATATGACCAGATCTGTGGTTCACAAATGCTGATTCATAGGCCAGATTACCCAACAGTGTGACAAAATACAGATTCCTGAATGTATGACTTATATATTGTGGCATAATAAATTACCCTAAAATGCAGTGGCTTAAAACAATGATCAACCTTTCTTACCCCACATATTTTCTGTAGGTCAGGAGTTCTTGGGTGACTCAGCTGTGCTGTTAGGCACAGAGTCTCTCATGAAGCTGCAATCAAGAGGTTGGTCAGAGGTAGCCCCCTGAAGGCTTGGCTGGGGCTAAGGAGCCTCCTCCAATGTGGCTCACTCACATGGCTGGCCAGTTGATGCTAGATGTTAGGTGGGCACCCACTTCTGTTTGCCTGGGACTAAGAAGTTCCCTGGGATGTGGGACTTTCAGTGTGAAAACTGGAACTGTCTTAGACAAACTAGAATGATTGGTCACCCTACTGCTGCCAGGAGGGCTCAGTTCCACCCAACATGGGCCTCTTCCAGGGCTGCTTGAGTGTCCTTATGACATGGCCGCCATCTTTTCCTAGGATGAGGGATCCAGGAGAGTGCTCTGGTCCATATTCAAGGACAGGGGAATTAGCATCTGCCTTCTGAAGGAAGGATTGTCAAAGAATATGGACGTATTTTAAACCTTCCTTACTGTCCCATCTGATTGGGCCAATGATACAGGGCCTAGGAATCTGTACTTGGTTGAGGGATCAACGATCGCTGATGTACAGTCACGTTTGCCCACCAGTGGTTTGGCTGGCCTCAAGGTCCTTTCCCACTGTGAAATGATGGTCATCCCACCTACCTCAGGAGGCATTCACGGGAGGGAAGGAGGGGGAAGAGCAATGCCAGCCAGAGGAATTAGTGAGCTGAGCATGGTTAGATTACTGGATGTTCCTTCCCAAAGAAAAAATGAACAATAATTACAGAACCATTTAGAAAATCCTCAGTGCAATGAAACATTGAACCCTGTTATAAATGATGATTACCAAGCCTACATAGCAACATGGAAGAAAAAACTCACAATACAAAATATACACTCACGGCGGGGTGCAGTGGCTCACACCTATAATCCCAGCATTTTGAGAGGCCAAGGCAGGCCGATCACCTGAGGTCAGGAGTTTGAGACCAGCTTGGCCAACATGATGAAACCCTGTCCCTACTAAAAAGACAAAAATTAGCCAGGCATGGTGGCGGGTGCCTGTATTCCCAGCTACTTGGGAGGCGGGGGCAGGATAATTGCTTGAACCTGGAAGATGGAGGTTGCAGTGAGCCGAGATGGCACCACTGCACTCCAGCCTGGGCAAGAGAGTGAGACTCTGTCTCTAAATAAATAAATTAATTAATGTATACACACACTCAAAGGATGGCTAAAATGCTATAGAAATACCTGAACATGGCCGGGCACAGTGGCTCACGCCTGTAATCCCAGCACTTTGGGAGGCCAAGGCAGGCAGATCACCTGAGGTCAGGAGTTCGAGACCAGCCTGGCCAACATGGTGAAACCCTGCCTCTACTAAAAATACAAAAATTAGCAGGGTGTGGTAGGCGCCTGTAATCCCAGCTACTCGGGAGACTGAGGCAGGAGACTCACTTGAACCCGAGAGGCAGAGGTTGCAGTGAGCCGAGATCACACCACTACACTCCAACCCGGGTGACAAGAGCGAGACTCCATCTCAAAAACAAAAAACAAAAAACAAAAAAACATGGACAAGGTCTAGAAATGAATTTATTATACCAAAAAGAACAGAGTTGCAGTCATGGTAGGTGGGCAGGGAGAAGATCCCAGGTAATTGAAACAAATGCAAGTTAGTGTTGGTTGTGTTGTCTTTTCGATTAAAGCGGGTGGCTCTTTCTTCAGACTTAGCTCAGCAGTCACCTTTTCAGAGGCTTTTCCAATCTTTGTTTAAGTTGGTCCCCTCTGTATTATTCTGTGTCTCAGTCCCTTTTTTGTCCTACCATGGCACTTGTCACATTTGTAAATACTTTGTGTCTCCCTGCAGACTGAGCTGCTGGAAGGAAGGCAGGGAGGGGCCGTCTCTCCTTTGTCCCCCATGTTCTCTCTAGGGCCCGGCACAGTGCCTGCACGCCTTGTTGCTCAGGAACTGTTCATGAATGCAGTGGGTCTGAGGGAGAGATGAGGGAGACCTGCAGGTGAAGGAGCCAATGGGAGCCCCTCTCATGGCTGCTGAAGGGGTGGGAGAGGGAGGAGGGCTGGGGATCATCCTCTCCAGTGGCCCCCGATCCAGGGATGTCTCAGCACTTTGCAGGCCATTGACTCTTGAGAATCTGATTAAATCAGTGTTTCTCAACCTCATCACTGTTGATATCCTGGGCTAGACATTTCTTTGTAGGGCAGGGTTGGGGCTTGTCCTGTGTAAGATGTTTAGCATTATCCCTGGCCACTACCCAGCAGATGCCAGTAGCACCACTCTTCCCCAAAGTTGTGAAGTTAAAAACATCTCCAGATATTGTCAAATGTCCCTGGGAGTCGAGGGTCAGGTTGCCCTTGGAACTGGGTCAGAAAACCAACCTAACACTCTAGTGGGAATGAAATCTTTGCAGCTCGGACTTAGGAGCATTTCCTCAGCAGCCTCGGTTTCCACATCTGTAAATGAGGGAATCTGATGCCAGTTTCACACAGGGGAAAATCTGTCTTGAGAATTTACCCTTGTGCAGATCCCTGCAGGCTTGGGGTGACCGACTTGGAGAGTGCTGCCACTTGTTGGTGAGTAGGTGGGAGTGCACCTATGGCTCATTCAGCTCCAGTCCACAGGGAAGCAAGTCCCCTGCCACGTGGAATGCAGCTGGCTTTTCTGGTAAAGGCCTGGCTTTAAGACTGGGCCCGGGAAGCCGAAAATAAGGCCAGCTAGGGTGTGTGGCAGCCAGGGGAGTCAGTGGGGATGGGACATTTTTCTATAATTTTGGTCAGATGTTTAGTGATTTTTTTTTTTTTTTCCTGAGACGGAGTCTCACTCTGTGGCCCAGGCTGGAGTGCAGTGGCTGCAGTGGCGCCATCTCAGCTCACTGCAAGCTCCGC
This sequence comes from Macaca nemestrina, assembly GCF_043159975.1. Taxonomy (NCBI): domain Eukaryota; kingdom Metazoa; phylum Chordata; class Mammalia; order Primates; family Cercopithecidae; genus Macaca; species Macaca nemestrina. The sequence goes on from NC_092130.1 coordinate 46,408,812, forward strand.
CTCCTGGGTTCACGCCATTCTCCCGCCTCAGCTTCCCGAGTAACTGGGACTACAGGCGCCCACCACCACGCCCGGCTAATTTTTTGTATTTTTTGTAGAGACGGGGTTTCACCGTGTTAGCCAGGATGGTATCGATCTTCTGACCTCATGATCCACCCGCCTCGGCTTCCCAAAGTGCTGGGATTACAGGCATGAGCCACCGTGCCCAGCCATTTAGTGATGTTTAAAAAAAGTTGGGCCAACTTTGTTTATTTCCCTCTCCCTTTTCCTGCAGATGCAGAGATCCCTCTCCCTTAGAATCTCTCTAATTCAGGGCTTGGCTCTTCGGATTTGTATGAGGGCAGGGAGTCTGAGGGTTGGAATCATGTCTCACTGCTTGCCCGGCAACGACTCCCTGTGGCCAGACTGGTGGTGATTCCAGGCATCTCCCGCCCCCAGGCCAGGCTTGGTGGAAAAGGCAGAAGGTTGGCACTGCCCATGGCAACCCAAATTCACATCTTTCCCTAAACCTGCCCCTCCTCCAACCCAGTAGGAGCTGGACCAGACCCTGAGTTCCACAGCTAGAAACATCACCTCCATTTGGGAGGCTGAGTGGGAGAATCACTTGAGGCCAGGAGTTCAAGACCAGCCTAGGTAACAGAGTGAGACCCTATTTCTATGGAAAAAAAAAAAAGAAAAGAAACTTAGCTGGGCATGGTGGTGTTTGCCTGTAGTCCCAGCTATTTGGGAGGCTGAGGTGGGAGGATTGCTTGAGCCCAGGAGTTTGAGGTTGCAGTGAGCTGAGATTGCACCACTGCACTCCAGCCTGGGTGATAGAGTGAGAATCAAATTAAAAAAATAAATAAATAAGAGAGAGGGAGAGAAGGAAACATCACTTCCATCACTGAATCCTACCGGCTCTACTTCCTAAGTAAGTCCAATTCATCCATTTCCCCCACCCCTACTGCTGCCCTCATCTCAATTTGAGCCTCTATATGGTCTGGATATTTGTCCCTTCGAATCTTATGTTGATGTGTGAGTCCCAGTGTTGGAGGTGGGGCCTGGTGGGAGGCATTTGGCTCATGGGGGTGAATCTCTTATGAATGACGAATGGCTTGGTGTCCTCCCCATGGTAAAGAGTTACCACGAGATCTGATTGCTTAAAAGAGTCCGCAACCTCCTCCCAACCCCACGCTCCCTCTTTTGCCATGTGACATGCCTGGTCCCCCTTCATCTTCTGCCATGAGTGGAAGCTTCCTGAGGGCCGTGCCAGAAGCAGATGCTGGCATCATGCTTCCTGTACAGCCTGCAGACTGTGAGCCAATTAAACCTATTTTCTTTATAAATTACCCACCCTCATGTATTTCTTTACGGCAACACCAAAACAGACTAACACAGACTCCCTCATCCCACGCCTGGGCCAGGGCAGTGGCTCGGCTTCACCATGCTGCTCTATGTGGTGTTGCCTGGGGCCATGCATGTGGCTGCCTTCAGTTGGGAGCTTGGCAGGGGCTGGAATCTTCTAGATGGCTTCACTCACATGTATGGTAGCTCAGCTGGCTAGGGCCTGGGGGAGTGGGTGCAGAGGCAGCTGGGCCTCTCTCTCCAGCAGAATAGTTGGACTTCTTACTACCCATGTGGGTCTGGGCTATAAGAGCAGAGAATAGAAGCTACCTGGCCTCTAAGGTCTAGGCCTAGCACTGGCACAATGTTCCTGCAACCACATTCTACTGGTTAGAGCAAGCTCTAAGGGCAGCACAGTAGTGGAATGTGGGGTAGGTAGACTCTAGCTTTTAAAAAATTTGTATTTTGCTGCAGTCATTTTATTTATTTACTCTTTTTTTTTTTTTTTTTGGGGAGGAATTGGCCACCTTTTTTTTTTTTTTTTTTTTAGGCAGGGTCTCACTCTGTTGCCCAGGCTGGAGTGCAGTGGTACAAGCTTGGCTCACTGCAACCTCTGCCTCCTAGGTTCAAGCAATTCTCCTGCTTCGGCCTCCCAAGTAACTGGGATTACAGGTGCCTACCACCACACCTGGCTAATTTTTGTATTTTTTGGTGGAGACAGGGTTTCATCATGTTGACCAGGCTGCTCTTAAACTCCTGACCTCAAGTTACTGCCCTCCTCAGCCTCCCAAAATGCTGGGATTATAGGCATGAGTGACTGCACCCGACCTGGCCACCATTTTTGCAGGCAATCCACCAGGCCCACCTCCTTCAAGTCAGGTCAGGGGCCTCTGTGAAATACTTGCTCACTTCATTCTTTTTTTTCTCTGGAGATGGAGTCTTGTTCTGTTGCCCAGGCTGGAATGTAGTGGCACGATCTTGGCTCACTGCAACCTCTGCCTCCTGGTTCAAGTCATTCTCCTGTCTCAGTCTCCTTGAGGAGCTGGGATTACAGTTGTGCCACCACGCCTGGCTAATTTTTTTTTTTTTTTTTTTGTATTTTTAATGGAGATGGGGTTTCGCCATGTTGGCCAGGCTGGTCTCAAACTCCTGACTTCAGGTGATCTCCCTGCCTTGCCCTCCCAAAGTGCTGGGATGATGCATGAGCCACTGTGCCCAGCCCATTTCATTCATTTCTGCTTATAAGTCACCTCCTTGGAGAGGCTTTCTGTGACTGTCCTGAGTAGCCCTCACCCCTTATGCCCACTCTGCCTTATCAACACTTGCCATCATACTTTTTTTGCTGTCAGTCTTGCCCCCTAGACAGTAAGTGCCAAGAGGGGAGGAACCACATTTATTTTGTCCATTCCTGAGTCTCCAACACCTAGCAGAGGGCCTGGCCCATGGTAGGAGCTCAATAAATATTTGTTGAATGCATGAATGTTCCTAAGAACGTTTCTTCCAAAGCAGTTATCAAAATCCATAATTACATATTTATTTGTATGATGATTTGTGCAAGTCCATCTTCTCCCTTGACTATTAGTTCCACAGGAAGGGACAGTGTCTATTTCTACTCACCATAGGAATATATCCTTAGTTCTTAGTGTGAGGTCTAGAAAATAATAACCTGCAATGGATTTTGGCTGAATGAGTGCAAGCTGAGTAGGAGGGGCAGGATAGAGGCCAAAAAATAGAGCATTCCCAGATAGAGACATCCCTCATCACAACACACAGATACTAGACCTTGATGAAGATGGGTTGCTGTGGTTTTAATAGTTGTCCCCTCCAGAACTCATGTTTAAATTTAATTGCCATTGTAACTGTATTAAAAGGTGGGACCTTTATTTTTCCTTCTGAGGTTGGAGTGAAAGTTTAAGTGAAAGAAGAAAGCTCTCTGCCATGGAGAGGGGGCCCAGAAGAGGGTCGTCTATTTTTTTTTTTTTTAACTTTAAGTTCTGGGATACATGTGCGGAACATGTAGGTTTGTTACATAGGTATACATGTGCCATGGTGGTTTGCTGCACCTATCAACCTGTCAGCTAAGTTTCAAGCACAGCATGCATTAGGTATTTGTCCTAATGCTCTCCTTCCCCTTGTCCCCAACCCCCTGACAGTTCCCTGGTGTATGATGTTCCCCTCCCTCTGTCCATGTGTTCTCATTGTTCAACTCCAACTTAGGAGTGAGAACATTCGGTGTTTGGTTTTCTGTTTCTGTGTTAGTTTGCTGAGAAAGATGGCTTCCACCTTCATCCATGTCCCTGCAAAGGACATGAACTCATTCTTTTTTATGGCTGCATAGTATTCCATGGTGTATATGTGCCACATTTTCTTTATTCAGTCCATCATTGATGGGCGTTTGGGTTGGTTCCAAGTCTTTACTATTGTGAATAGTGCTGCAATAAACATATGTGTGCCTGTGTCTTTATAGTAGAATGATTTATAATCCTTTGGGTATATACCCAGTAATGGGATTGCTGGGTCAAATGGTACTTCAGGTTCTAGATCCTTGAGGAATCGCCACACTGTCTTCCACAATGATTGAACTGATTTACACTCCCACCAGCAGTGTAAAAGTGTTCTATTTCTCCACAGCCTCGCCAGCATCTGTTGTTTCCTGACTTTTTAATAATCACCATTCTAACTGGTGTGAGGGGCTTGTCATTTTTATAGTTGAATGCAAAGACTTTTATAAGAAACTGATGAAGGCTGGATGTCTCATTTGCATAAGGCACAAATTTCTGGTACCTCCACCCCCTATCCTCCTAGTGCTTATGTGGACCCTTAACTTGAGTTTCTCCATATTGCTTTGTTCCACTTCCTGAGCATGTGTTAGGGGATGGAATTTTCCATTGTGGGGAGGTAGGACCTTTAAGAGATGTTTAGGTCATTAGGGCAGAGCCCTCATGAATGGCTTAATGCCATTATCTTGTTATTTTGGGAAATGGGTTGGCCTCGTCTTTCTTTCTCTCTCTCTCTCTTTGCCCTTCTGCCAAGTGATACTCTTCCACTATGGGATGATATACAAGAAGGCCCTCACCAGATGGCAGCATCTTAATATCAAACTTCCCAGCCTCTAGAAATGTATGCCAATAAATTTCTGTTTATTATAAATTACTCAGTTTGTGGTATTTTTTTTTTTTTTGAGATGGAGTCTTGCTGTGTCGCCCAGGCTGGAGTGCAATGGATGGATCTCAGCTCACTGCAAGCTCCGCCTCCCAGGTACAGGCCATTCTCCTGCCTCAGCCTCCCGAGTAGCTGGGACTACAGGCGCCCGCCACCTCGCCCGGCTAGTTTTTTTGTATTTTCTAGTAGAGACGGGGTTTCACCTTGTTAGCCAGGATGGTCTCGATCTCCTGACCTCGTGATCCGCCCATCTCGGCCTCCCAAAGTGCTGGGATTACAGGCTTGAGCCACCGCGCCCAGCCAGTTTGTGGTATTGTTATAGCAGTACAAAATGCATGAAGACATGGATGTAAATAATAATTTTCTGAATTGATTTTTTCAACACCCCAGGGAGCTGGTGTTTACAGCAGCCACATCCTGAACTTCTTTCCATGGTATTATGTAAGATCACAGCCTTTCAGCTGGGCACAGTGGCTCATGCCTGTAATCCCAGCACTTTGCGAGGCTGACGTGGGCAGATCACCTGAGGTCAGGAGTTCAAGACCAGCCTGACCAACATGGAGAAACCCTGTCTCTACTAAAAATACAAAATTAGCTGAGCAAGGTAGCACATGCCTGTAATCCCAGCTAGTCGAGAGGCTGAGGCAGAAGAATCACTTGAAGCTGGGAGGCAGAGGTTGTGGTGAGCCGAGATCGCGCCATTGTGCTCCAGCCTGGACAACAGAGTGAGACTCCATCTCAAAAAAGAAAAGATCACAGCCTTTCTCTGAGCCTACTGCTCCAGTATTACTTGGGTGCTTGTGAAAAATACAGGTGCCAGCCCCACCCCAGAAGTATTAATGGAGAACCTCCAGGGGCTAGGGGCTAGGCACCCCCACCTGCACATCCCAGCAGCCATGCAGGTGATTCTCAAGTGCACCACATTTTGCAGTAAGGTATCATCGCCTTTCCATTTCTATGCTTTAAGCTGGAAATTTCTTGGGCTGGGTTTTCCTTTAAGACACCCTATGTCTCTTAAGACCTCAGTAGCTTTATTTCCCCAGAAGGCTTTTTTTTTTTTCCTTTTTTTTTTTTAAAGACAAGGTCTCAATACTATGCAGCCATAAAAAAGAATGAGTTCATGTCCTTTGCAAGGACATGGATGAAGCTGGAAACCATCATTCTCAGTGAACTGTCACAAGGACAGAAAACCAAACACCACATGTTCTCACTCATAGATGGGAATTGAACAATGAGAACACTTGGACACAGGGCAGGGAACATCACACACCGGGGCCTGTTGGGAGGTGGGGGGCTGGGGGAGGGATAGCATTAGGAGAAATACCTAATGTAAATAATGAGTTAATGGGTGCAGCAAACCAACATGGCACATGTATACCTATATATCAAAACTGCACGTTGTGCACACGTACCCTAGAACCTAAACTATTAAAAAAAAAAAAAAAAAAAGACAAGGTCTCATGCAGGCTGGAGTGCAGTGGTGCGATCACAGCTCACTGTAGCCTTGACCTCCCGGGGCTCAGGTGATCCACCCAGGGCTCAGGTGATCCTCCCACTTCAGCTTCCCGAATAGCTGGGACTACAGTTGCACACCACCATGCCTGGCTATTTTTTTTATTTTTTATTTTTTGTAGAGATAAAGTCTCTTTATATTTCCCAGGCTGGTCTCAAACTCCTGGGTTCAAGCAATCCTCCCACCTTGGTCTCCCAAAGTTCTGGGATTACAGGAGTGAACCACCGTGCCTGGCTTCCCCAGAAGGCTTTGTAAAGAAGCCTGTTCCATAATCCCTGAAAAATGCGGCATGTTTATATACCTTTTGAGCCTTGTGGAGAGGTTATATGGCCCAGGGCCTTATGACTGGGCAGGATGACACTGAAGTCACACCAGGTAGGGAGGAAGCAAAACTGGATTCTCTTCCTCTTCAGATTTACTGTGTGCAGAATTGGGAAGTTTATGTTTGGGGTGTAGGGAGACAAGGGGTGGAGTCCTTGGCTGTGGTGATGGGGAGGAGCCTTTAGCACAGTTAAGGGGAAGCAAATATTTCCTCAGGGGTGAAGAGGAGCTGGGGAGGGGTGAGTGGGGGAGTCATGGAAGAACCTGTTTTGTAACAGATTGGGTGGCAGGCTGCTAGGTTTAGATTTGAACCTGAAACTTTTGGACTTTGAGAGGCATCTGAGGCTGTTTCTGCCTCTGACTACACTGGCTCTGGCAGGAAAGGCTGCATCTGTGGCTTGGCGAAACAGTGGCATTAGAAAAAGGTGGGACTTAATGAGTTTTAGGAAAGCTATGATATTTCCAGAGAAAATCCTGATGGTCAGACTACCCCTCCCCACACAGTCTCTCTTCCAGCAGGAAAGGCTAGAGAGTAGGTCATGGGGGGTATGAAAGGATGGGGTGAGGACAAAGGCAGGGACACTTGCAGGCTCACTGGCCAACCTGGGTATTAATTTATTGTGTATCTACCTGTCACTGCGCATGTCAGAGAGAACGTCCTTCCTGGCAACCAGGACAGAGGAGGAGGTGTTGGTGTGGGGCCAATGAGGAAGCAAGTCCCCTCCAGATTCAGGAGGAGGCTAGAGAAATAAGAGCCCATAGGCAGTGTGGTCTCAGCCAGGCCAGGTGCTTGGTCTGACACCAGGCCTCAGTCAGCCAGGAGAACCAGTCCTCATTCAGGTGCATGTGCACATGTGATGGGGGCTGGGGCAGCTGTGGGATAGTGCAACGTTAGAGTTGTTGTAGCCTTAGGTAGGGGAATGTGGCTTCTGTTATGTTGTTGCTTGGAAGGATAGGAGGTGGGGAAATAAATACTCCATTTTTTGTTTGTTTGTTTGAGCCAGAGTCTTGCTCTGTCACCCAGGCTGGATCACAGTGGTACGATCATGACTCACTGCAGCCTTAATCTCGTGGACTTAAGTAATCCACCCACTTCAGCCTCCTGAGTAGCTGGGACTACAGGTGTTCACCACCATAACTGGCTATTTTAAAAATTTTTTTTTTATTTTTCATAGAGACAGGGTCTCACTATGTTTCCCAGGCTGGTCTTGAACTCCTGGGCTTAAGCAATCTTCCTGCCTCAGACTCGCAAAGTGCTGGGTTTACAGGTGGGAGCTACTGTAGCTGGCCAAAGTTGTGGTTTTTGCAGTCTTTTGTGATCATTCTTGTAATTAGGTGTACACGTAGCAGAATCTTCCCTTTACCGCCCTCCCTGTGTCTACTTGTAGGGTTTTGTTTGTTTGTTTGCTTGCTTGTTTTTTTGTTAACCCAAACGACTCCATTTTCATTCCGACACCTTCACACATTTTATAAGTCATTGAAGGGACTCAGTGCGATCTTGATTATCCTAACAGTTACATTTTATTACAGGGGAAGGATGTAGATTAAAATCAGCCAAGTGGGGAGATGCATAGGGCAGAGTCAAGGAGGGTTCCAAACACAGAGCTTCCATTGTCCTTTCCTGACGGAGGCATATGGGGGGTGTGCATTCCTCCTGGTGATGATGTGTGGCAGTACACATAAAATCTTGCCAACCCGGAAAATTCACCTGAGCCTTCGGACCTAGAGTTTTTACTGGGGCTCCTTGGTCAAATGCCCACAGGGCTGACATCATCTCCATTCTCCAGAGATCCAGCTGAGCGTGCTTGACTCTCAGTCCTCACCCTGAATCACATTTTAGTTTATCCCATGTGGCCAACCCCACCCTAAATCACATTGTTTGTTTATCTGGTGTGGCCAGCCTCCGCCCTAAATATCCTCCTATCAGGCATGATATTGCAAGGGCTTACAGATTACCTTCTGGAAGCTGAGGGCAAAGGTCAGGCCTCTCCTTGGGCAAGGTTAAATTATTTACTCCACAGGCAGATTAAACAGGCCCCAGCCCACGCCAAGGCTGTGAGTCCATTGTTTCTCACAGATTGACAACCCAAGAGGCATGATTCCTAGCTGTCCCTAAGGTGTGTGATGTGGTTTGGATATGTGTCTCCTCCAAATCTCATGTTGGAATGTGAGCCCCAGTGTTGGAGGTGGGGCCTGGTGGGAGGTGTTTGGGTCATGGGGCAGATCCTTTGTGAATGGCGTGGTGCCCTCCCCAAGGTAATGAGCGAGTTCATGCTCTGTTAGTTCATGCTAGAGCTGGTTGTTTGAAGGAATCTGGGACCTCCTCCTTCTCTCTCTTGCTCCCGCTCTTGCCACATGATGTACCTGCTTCTTCTTGGCTTTCTGCCGTGATTGGAAGCTTCCTCATTAGGAGTCACTCACAGGCTTCACCAGAAGCTGAGCAGATGCCTGCACAATGCTTTTTGTGCAGCCTGCAGAAGAACCATGAGCCAATTAAACCTCTTTTCTTTATAAATTACCCAGCCTCAGGTATTTCTTCATGGCAACACAAACACGGACTAACACAATGTGCAACCTGCACAGAGGGGTGATAAGCCCCTCCACGTCAGTCACCTGCCTTTATGCCACACATCATTCATCATCTATTCAGTTATTTCTTTTTTTTTTTTTGAGACAGAGTCTCGCTCTATCACCCAGGCTGGAGTGCAGTGGCGGGATCTCAGCTCACTGCAAGCTCCTCCTCCCGGGTTTACGCCATTCTCCTGCCTCAGCCTCCCGAGTAGCTGGGACTACAGGCGCCCGCCACCTCGCCCGGCTAGTTTTTTGTATTTTTTAGTAGAGACGGGGTTTCACCGTGTTAGCCAGGATGGTCTCGATCTCCTGACTTCGTGATCCGCCCGTCTCGGCCTCCCAAAGTGCTGGGATTACAGGCTTGAGCCACCGCACCCGGCCCAGTTATTTCTTTACTCACCATTTACTGATACCTAAGATGTGGCAGGCATTCTGGAAAGGACACAAGCATGGACAAAGCAGAGCCAGTCCTGGCCTCACGTCCTCACTCTAGTGAGAAAGCTGGAGCAAACCAATGATGAAATACTTTTCTTTTTGAGATGAAGTTTCGCTCTTGTTGCCCAGGCTTTAGTGTTGATGGCGTGATCTTGGCTCATTGCAACCTCTACCTCCTGGGTTCAAGTGATTCTCTGGCCTCAGCCTCCCGAGTAGCTGGGATTACAGGCATGTGCCACTACACCTGGCTAATTTTGTATTTTTAGTAGATATGGCGTTTTTCCATGTTGGTCAGGCTGGTCTTGAACTCCTGACTTCAGGTGATCCACCTGCCTCAGCCTCCCAAAGTGGTGGGATTACAGGCATGAGCCACCATGCCCAGCTTGAAATAGTTACAATTTGCTGCAAGCTATGAAGGAAACAGAAGGTTGAGCTCAGAATAAGGAAGGAGAGGAGAAAAGAACCTGTGTTAGATTTTGTGGCAGGGAAGGTAGATTCAAGAAGGTCCCGTTTAAGCAGAGGCCAGAGAATGAGAAGGCACCAGCCATCTGGGAAGAACATGCCCAGGAGAGAGGCACATGGGCCTTGCTGCCCTGCCTCCTACAGATCGTGAAAGCAGAAACACAGCCCTTTCCTTGTGGCTGACATAGTCTGGTCAGGATCCAAGGCTTTGCAAGCCGTGCATGGCCAGGGTCTCAGTCCTACACATCCCCTGTGCTGATGCAGTGTGTAAGCCACACAACCCTACACAGCAGGTTTGGACAGACAGTGCCTGAAAGCCAGCACCCTGTGCAGCTCTACCAGGCTGGCACCAAGATGCCAGGCCATTTTAATTGCATCTGGCCTCATCCACATTTTATTTTTATTTTTTAATTTTTCATGTTCCCTGTCCCTGCATTGGTCCACATTTTAAATAATAACAAAGTGGTGCCCGTTAGCAAAGGCCATGGTGACAGAAACTGGGACATTCTTCAAGTCCCAGCCACTTAGCATAAATGCAAGCCAAGTGGAAGAGACAGCTCGGCTTTTGGCTTAAGGAAAAACTGCTTGGGTCCACTCACTGGTGGGGCCTGGAGAAGGGGTTCCATGTCCCTTGCAATACAAAGGGATCCCAGCCTAATTTTTTCCTGCTTTTCTTTCTTTTTTTTTTTTTTTTTGAGACGGAGTCTCGCTCTGTCGCCCAGGCTGGAGTGCAGTGGCCAGATCTCAGCTCACTGCAAGCTCCGCCTCCCGGGTTCCCGCCATTCTCCTGCCTCAGCCTCCCGAGTAGCTGGGACCACAGGCGCCGCCACCTCGCCCGGCTAATTTTTTGTGTTTTTAGTAGAGACGGGGTTTCGCCGTGTTAGCCAGGATGGTCTCGATCTCCTGACCTTGTGATCCGCCCGTCTCGGCCTCCCAAAGTTTTCCTGCTTTTCTTTAACCTTTATCAGGGACCAGAGTGTGCTGAGCAAAGGGGGAAGCCCTTGCCTTCTCAAGTCAGAGTTTTCTGGTGGGATTCCAGCCCCAGGCCAGTTCTCCTTACAATACCCACTCCCCATCACAGCCATGTGCACAGGCACACACAGTCGCTCTCAGAGAACATCACAGGTACCAGCACTGGGCCGGAGTTTGCCGTACAATAATAATGAGATCTGCACTTACCCCAAATTGCCATCTGTCTTATGCAGCAAGAATCGCTGCCTCTTTCCTGATTGTTTGATTTTAATACCACACTCGGCCTCCTTTAAAAGTTGGAGGCCTCCTTTGAAAGTTAGAGACCAGGTGTGGGGGCTCATGCCTATAATCTCAGCACTTTGGAAAGCCAAGATGGGTGGATTGCTTGAGCTTACAAGTTCGAGACCAGCCTGGCCAACATGGCAAAGCCCCATCTCTACGAAAAATACAAAAATTACCTGGGTGTGGTGGGACCTGTAGTCCCAGGTACTTGGGAGGCTGAGGTAGGAGGATAGCTTGAGTCCAGGAGGCAGAAGTTGCAGTGGGCCAAGATCATGCCACTACACTCCAGCCTGGGCAATACTTTGTCTCAAAATATTTATTTATTTATTTATTTATTTATTTATTTATTGATAGAATTTTGCTCTTGTCACCCAGGCTGGAGTGCAATGGTGCCCGGTCATAAATATTTTTTTAAAAGTTAGAAAGCAGGGAGAATAAAAGAAAAAGGCCTGCTGGGTGCAGTGGCTCATGCCTATAATCCCAGCACTTTGGGAGGCTGAGGCAGGTGGATCACCTGAGGTCAGGAGTTCCAGACCAGCCTGGCCAACATGGTGAAAGCCTGTCTCTACTAAAAATACAAAGTTTGCTGGACATGGTGGCATGCGCCTATAATCCCAGCTACTTGGGAGGCTGAGGCAGGAGAATTACTTGAACCTGGGAGGCAGAGGTTGCAGTGAGCCAAGATCACTCTACTGCACTCCAGCCTGGGTGACTGAGTGAGACGAGACTCTGCATTAAGAAAAAAAAAAGTGGGGGGCAGGCACGGTGGCTCACGCCTATAATCCCAGCACTTTGGGGAGGCCGAGGTGGGCGGATCATGAGGTCAGGAGATCCAGACCATCCTGACTAACATGGTGAAACCCTGTCTCTACTAAAAATACAAAAACTAGTCAGGCGTGGTGGCATGCGCCTGTAGTCTCAGCTACTCGGCAGGCTGAGGCAGGAGAATCGCTTGAACCCGGGAGGTGGAAGTTGCAGTGAGCTGAGATCACGCCATTGCACTCCAGCCTGGGTGACTCCGTCTCAAAAAAAAAAAAAAAAAGCGATTCAAAATAGGAAAAAACAAATCATTCAAGTGATTCTCCTACCTCAGCCTCCCGAATAGCTGGGATTACAGGTGCTCCTTACAACCTTGCCATTTGCCTTATTTTATCCAGGCTGTTATAGCAAAATGCCATAGACCGGGTGGCTTACAAACCATAAAGTTATTTCTCACAGTTCTGGAGGCTGGAAGTTCAAGATCAATGTACTAGAAGATTCAGTATGTGTTGTGGGCTTGCTCTCTGGTTCATAGATGGCACTTTATTTTTCTTTTTTCAATTTTTCTTTTAGATTCAGGGGTTACGTGTGCAGATTTGTTACAAGGGTATATTGCATGGTGCTGAGGTTTGGGGTATGATTAAACCTGTCATCCAGGTACTGAGCATAGTACCCAACAGGTAGTTTTTCAACCCTTACCCCCCCCCTTGTAGTCCACAGTGCCTATTGTTCCCATATTTATGTCCATGTGTACCCAGTGTTTAGTTCCCGCTTATAAGTGAGAACACACGGTATTTAGTTTTCTGTTCCCGCATTCTTTTGCAGCAGTTTCCTCCAGCTGCATCCATGTTGCTGCAAAGGACATGATTTCATTATTTTTTATGACTGTATAGTATTCCGTCATATATATGTATCGCATTTTCTTTATTCCATCCGCCACTGATGGGCACCTGGGTTGACTCCATGTCTCCTGCTATTGTGAATCATGCTGTGACAAACGTACATGTGCATATGTCTTTTTGGTAGAATGATTTATTTTCTTTTTTTGAGATGAAGTCTCACTCTGTTGCCCAAGCTGCAGGGCAGTGGCATGATCTCGGCTCGCTGCAACCTCCACCTCCCGGGTTCAAGAGATTCTCCTGCCTCAGCCTGCCGAGTAGCTGAGACTACAGGCATGCACCACCACGCCCAGCTAATTTTTGTATTTTTAGTAGAGATGGGGTTTCACTATGTTAGCTAGGCTTGTCTTGAACTCCTGACCTCATAATCTACCCGCCTCGGCCTCCCAAAGTATTGGGATTATAGGTGTGAGCCACCACGCCCGGCCATGATTTATTTTCCTTTGGGTGGAATGGTAGTTCTATTTGTAGTTCTTTGAGAAATATCCAAACTGCTCTCCACACTGGCTGAACTAATTTACATTCCCACTAGCAGTGTATAAGCATCCCCTTTTCTCTGCAGCCTCTCCAACATCTATTTTTTAACTTTTATTTTATTTTTTATTTTTATTTATTTTTTAATTTTAATTTTTATTTTTGAGACAGATTCTGGCTCTGTCGCCCAGGCTGGAGTGCTCTGTCGCCCAGGCTGGAGTGCAGCGGCGCGATCTTGTCTCACTGCAAGCTCCGCCTCCCGGGTTCACACCATTCTCCTGCCTCAGCCTCCCAAGTAGCTGGGACTACAGGCGCCTGCCACCACACCCGGCTAATTTTTTGTATTTTTAGTAGAGACGGGTTTCACCATGTTACCCAGGGTGGTCTCTATCTCCTGACCTTGAGATCCGCCTGCCGCGGCAACCCAAAGTGCTGGGATTACAGGTGTGAGCCATGGCGCCCGGCCATTTAACTTTTTAATAATACCCATTCTGACTGGTGTGAGGTGGTACTCATTGTGGTTTTGATTTGCATTTATTGGATGATTAGTGATGATGAACATTTTTTCATATTTATTGACCACTTGTATGTCTTTTTTTTTTTTTTTTTTTTTTTGAGAGGAAGTCTCACTCTGTCATCCTGGCTATAGTGTGGTGGCACAATCTCGACTCACTGCAACCTCCACCCCCCGGATTCAAGTGACTCTCCTGCCTCAGCTTCCTGGGATTACAGGCGCGCGCCACCACACTCAGCTAATTTTTGTATTTTTAGTAGAGATTGGGGGTTTTACCATGTTGGCCAGGTTGGTCTCAAACTCCTGACCTCAGGTGATCTGCCTGCCTCGGCCTCCCAAAGTGCTGGGATTACAGGTGTTAGCCACTGTGCCCAGCCCTCTGCCCACTTTTTAATGGGGTTCTTTGCTTTTTGCTTGTTGAATTGTTTACGTTCCTTATAGATTCTGGATATTAGAGCTTTGTCAGATGCATAGTTTGTAAATATTGTCTCCCATTCTGGAGGTTGTCTGTTTACTCTGTTGATAGTTTCTTTTGCTGTGCAGAAGCTCTTAAATTTAATTAGGTCCCACTTGTCAATTTTTTTTTTTTTTGAGACATGGTCTCTCTCTGTCACCAAGGCTAGAGTGCAATGGTACAATCATAGTTCACTGCAGCCTCAACCTCCTAGACTCAAACGATCCTCCCACCTCAGTTTCCTGAGTAGCTGAGACTATAGGCGTGTTCCACCATGCCAGGCTAATTTTTGTATTCTTTGTACAGATGGGTTTTTGCCATGTTGCCCAGGCTGATTTTTGTTTTTGTTGTAACTGCTTTGGAGGACTTAGTCATTTATAAATTCTTTGCCACGGTTGATGCCCAGGAGGGTATTTCCTAGGTTTTCTTCTAGGATTTTAATAGTTTGAAGTCTTCATTTAAGTCTTCAATCTGTCTTGTGTTAATTTTTATATATGGTGATAGGCAGGTGTCCAGTTTCATTCTTCTGCATATGGATAGCCAGTTATTCCAGCACCATTTATTAAAGGGGAGTCCTTTCCCCATTGCTTATTTTTGTCCAATTTGTTGAAGATTAGTTGGTTGTAGGAGTGTGGCTTTATTCCTGTGTTCTCTATTCTGTTCCGTTGGTCTATGTGTCTGTTTTTGTACCAGTACTATGCTGTTTGGGTTATTGTAGCCTTTTAGCATAGTTGGAAGTCAGGTAATGTTATGCCTCCAATTTTGTTATTTTTGCTTAGGATCCTTTGGTTATTCTGGCTCTTTTTTTGTTTAATATAAATTTTATAATAGTTTTTTTCTAATTCTGTGAAAAATGATGTTGTTAGTTTGATAGGAACAGGATTAAATCTGCAGATTGCTTTTGGCAGCATGGACATTTTAATGATATCGATTCTTCCAATCCATGAGCATGGAGTGTTTTTCCATTTGCTTGTGTCACATAGATAATGCTTTCTAACTGTGTCTTTACATGGTGGAAAGGGTGAACAAGCTCTCAGGCCTCTGCCCTGATGATAATCACATTTCAAAAGCTCTGCCTCCTAATACCATCATCTTGGGACTTAGGATTTCAACATATCAATTTTGGGAGATAAACATTCAAACTATAGCCCCATTCTAATAAATCATTTCTAGAATTGTCTTTTAGAGGTTGTATATTAGTTTCCTATTGCTGTTGTAACAAACTACCAAAGACTTGGTGGTTTAAACAACTCAGATTTATCATTTTACAGTTCTAGAGGTCAGAATTCTGAAATCAGTCTCTCTGGGCTAAAATTAAGGGAGCATCAGGGCTACCTCCTCCTGGAGGCCTTGGGAGAAGAATCCATTTCCTTGTCTTTTTTAGCTTCTATTGGTTGCCTGCATTCCTTGGCTCATGGCCCCTTCTTACATCTTCAGAACTAGCGATATAGCATCTCCAATCTATCTCCCTCCCTCCCTGCCTCCCTCCCTCCCTCCCTCCCTTCCTTCCTTCCCTCCCTCTCTCTCTCTTTCTTTCTTTCCCTCTTTCTTTTCTTTCTTTCTTTCCCTCTTTCTTTTCTTTTCTTTCTTTCTTTCTTTCTTTCTTTCTTTCTTTCTTTCTTTCTTTCTTTCTTTCTTTCTTTCTTTCTTTCTCTTTCTTTTTTCTTTTCTTTCTTTCTCTCTTTCTTTCTCTCTCCATCTCTCTCCCCCACTGCCCCACTCTGCTTCTGTCATTAAATCACCTTCTCTCACTCTGATCCTGTTGTCTTCCTCTTATAAGAACTGTAGGCTGGGCATGGTCGCTCATGCCTGTAATCCCAGCACTTTGGGAGGCTGAGGTGGGTGGATCATCTGAGGTCAGGAGTTTGAGACCAGCCTGGCTAACATGGTGAAATCTCGTCTCTACTGAAAAAACAAAAAGTAGCTGGGCCTGGTGGCAGACACCTGTAATCCCAGCTACTTGGGAGGCTAAGGCACGAGTATTGCTTGAACCCGGGAGGCGGAGGTTGCAGTGAGCTGGTATCGCGCCACTGCACTCCAGCCAGGGTGACAGAGTGACACTCTATCTTAAAAAAAAAAAAAAAAAAAAGAACTAGTGATGACATTCTTGTGATTACATTGGGCCCACTTGGATGATCTAGGATAATCCCCCCATGTCAAGATCCATAACATCTGTATGATCTCACTTAAATGTACAATCTAAAATAATCACTCTCATAGAAGCAGAGAGTACAATGGTAATTTTCAGGGCTGGAGGGAAGGGAAAATGGAGAGGTGATGATCAAAGGGTATAAGGTTTAGTTATATCAGATAAATAAATTCTGGAGATCTATGCATCTGACCAAAGGTCTAATATCCAGAATCTATAAGGAACTTAAACAGTTCAACAAGCAAAAAACCAAATAACCTCATTAAAAAGAGGGCAGAGGGGGCCGGGCACAGTGTCTCACACATGTAATCCTAGCACTTCAGGAGGCTGAGACAGGCGGGTTGCCTGAGCTCAGAAGTTCGAGACCAGCCTGGGCCACATGGCAAAATCACATCTCTACTAAAAACGAAGAAAAAAATGTGGGCAGAGGACATGAACAGGTGCTTCTTAAAAGAAGACATACAAGTGGCCAACAAACATATTAAAAAATGTTCGTCATCACTAATCATTATCTACTGTATATCACTGTGCCTACAGCTAACAATACTGTACTG
This sequence comes from Macaca nemestrina, assembly GCF_043159975.1. NCBI lineage: Eukaryota > Metazoa > Chordata > Mammalia > Primates > Cercopithecidae > Macaca > Macaca nemestrina. The sequence continues at coordinate 46,425,656 of NC_092130.1, forward strand.
TATACTTAGATTTGCCAAGAGGATAGATCTTAAGTGCTCCTACAAAAAAAAAAAGGGAATGGGGATGGGGGAGGAAACTTTGGTAGGTGTTGGGTATGTTTACATGCTTTATGGTGGTGATGGTTTCATGGAAATATACTTAGCTCCAAACTCATTGACATATATATATTAAATATTTACAGCTTTTTATATGTCAATGCTATCTCAGTAAAGTGGTTTTTGTTTTGTTTTGTTTGTTTGTTTTTTACATTCACAGGTTCCAGTGAGTAGGATGTGGATATCCTTGGGGGGCCATTATTGTACTTACCACAGTTTGCCTCCACAGTTTTTAATGTTGGGGTTGCAGTAATACTGAACATAGATTACCTTCCATTAACACTGTAACAGAAATATTTCCCCTCAAAGTGTTTTGTTTTTTTTTTTTTTTTTGAGACAAAGTCTCACTCTTGTCCCCCAGGCTGGAGTGCAATGGCGTGATCTCGACTCACTGCCACCTCCGCCTCTCAGGTTCAAGCGATTCTCCTGCCTCAGGCCTCCCGAGTAGCTGGGATTACAGGCGCCTACCACTACGCCTGGCTAATTTTTTTTATTTTTGTAGAGACAGGGTTTCATCATGTTGACCAGGCTGGTCTTGAACTCCTGACCTCAGGTGATCTGCCTGCCTCAGCATCTCAAAGTGCTGGGATTACAGGCGTGAGCCATCGTGCCCGGTCCCCACAGGAAGTTTTTGTAATCATATTTCCTCAAGGTTGTGAGTGATTCAATATGCCCAAGCTGGAAACCAGGTTGTGTTCTGTCCTGGGCTGCTGTCCATTTTCCTGCAGCGGGCATTCCCCATACTTACAATGATCGTCTTAGCGTGGGTTCCTAGCAGCAGGTCAAGGGGGGTGGAATAGGTTTATGATTCTTATCGCATATAGCCTAATTGCTTTTCAGAAGGATTGTATCACTTTACACATGTCCTGATGAACCTCATATGACTTTCTTAAAGCTGAAAAAAGTTCGTTCTTTTTTTTCTTTCTTTTTTTTTTTTTGAGACGGAGTCTCGCTCTGTCGCCCAGGCTGGAGTGCAATGGCGGGATCCCGGCTCACTGCAAGCTCTGCCTCCCGAGTTCACGCCATTCTCCTGCCTCAGCCTCCCGAGTAGCTGTGACTACAGGCGCCTGCCACATCGCACGGCTGGTTTTTTTTTTTGTATTTTTTTTTAGTAGAGATGGGGTTTCACCGGGTTAGCCAGGATGATCTCGATCTCCTGACCTCGTGATCCGCCCGTCTCGGCCTCCCAAAGTGCTGGGATTACAGGCGTGAGCCACTGCGCCCAGCCTTTTTTCTGTATTTTTTAGTGGAGACAGGGTTTCACTGTGTTAACCAGGATTGTCTTGATCGCCTGACCTTCTGATCCGCCCACCTCGGCCTCCGAAAGTGCTGGGATTACAGGCATGAGCCACCGTGCCCGGCTGCTCTTTTTATAATCAAGGTATTATGTCCTCATTAAAGCATATTTGGAGATTTTAAATAATTTTTTTTATATATATATTTATATATATAATTCTTAATTATATAATTCTTAAAAATCATAGCTATGATATTGGAACTTCTTGGAATTGTTTTAGACTAGATTTAGGACACCTCATGTTTTGGGATATGCAGGAGAACATTATTGATTGTGTTTATCTTGGGATGGTTTCTGTTCGTTTCCCCAAGTGATTACTGCTGTCACTCAGAACCTGGAGGCCTGGCTGGGTCCTTCCCTGGATGCTGAGTGTCAGGGCACAATGTGGGGAGTGCGGCCAGATATCCTTGACCACAAATACGCCATCTTGATTCTTCCTACTCAAACTCTAGTCTGAGAAGTTCGCTGGAAAATGATCGGAAGGCTAGGTTTTATGACAATGCAACTTTATCATCCAATTAATTGATGCTGATTACAAGCAGAATATTTTCTCTTTAAAAAATAATATACATAAGTTACTACTATTTCTGCCTTCATGAACTTCATCTTCAAGCTCTGGTACTTGGCATAGACAATGCTAACAAACCACATAGAAATCCAGCGACATCTGGCTCTGAAAACAGAAGAGTTGGGAGTGTTTCAACCTATGTTCTTGAAAGGGTAATTGGCTGCTTTCCACTTTGATAAATATCTACAGTAGAAGCCCTAAGGCTGTAAGTTAGAGACAAGAAAAAAACCAAAAACTCCCTAAAATGAAAGAGTCTTACATTGGTAACCCATTCTAATATTAACAATAAAAGAAAAACCTCATTTTTCCCTGGATGCTTTACATTGTTCTGCTTGAAGGGAGGAGAGGAACTGAGTTAGCATCTGGAAGAAACAATTCAAACTGGACTAGGCAAAACAGGAATCCATTGGTTCAGGCAGCTGGTAAGTATAGGTTGTAGGCTCAGGCATGGCTAGATTCAGGATCTCATCTCTGCCTTTCTCTTATGGGCTGACTTCATTTTCAGGGAAAGTCTTCATTTCCGTAGCTCCAGGAATTCTCATCTGGTCTCATTGGTCCATCCCTGTGAGGCGGGGATGGGGTGGGGACGGGGAGGCAGGGGCAGGAGAGGTATACAGGGCTCTAATTGGTCAGGCTGGGCCATGAGGCCACTCCCAGGAAGGCTTTGGAGTCAGAGATGGAGTCAGCTCCATGAAAGTTTGCTGACGGAAAGGAGAGGGAAACAGAAAAACTGACGTTGGGATTGTCCTATCCTCACAAACCTCCTTCTCCACCCACCAAGATTTGACTGTCTTCACCAGGGACTTGCTCTAGCTGGGTCAAGCTCAAGTGGGGTTATTGAAGTGGCATAGGGAAACCCACACATGACAAGAACAGGGGAGCACTCAAGGAACAAGGGCCCACAGCCACCCTCTACAGTGGCTGCTCCATTCTCTGCTCTGTGAAATGCCCTCGTTAGTTTCCCAACGTGGACAGGGATGCCAGACCCAGATCTACCCAATGGCCTTGAAAGCTCCCGCATTTTCCCCTCTGGTGTACTCATCTCTGGGTTTCTCAGTTCAGAATTGCAAGAGAGGATCTGATTGACCTGGCTTGGGTCAGGGGCCCAACCCCGGCCCAATCAGCTGTGGCAGATGGAGTGGAGATGGGGCTTAGGGGGTTCCCCTCTTCCTCAGAGTTGTGGTGGGTCAATGGATTCTAGTAGTTATGGGACCTGCAGATCTCAGCTGATTTTCTCTTTAAAAAAAATTACTAGTACTGTTTCTTGAGACAGGAACTCGCTCTGTGGTCCAGGCTGGAGTGCAGTGGTAGAATGCTAGCTCACTGCAGCCTTGAACTTCTGGCCTCAAGCCATCCTACCTCCTTGGCCTCCCAAACAGTTGAGATTACCCACGTGTGCCTCCAAGCCTGGCCCAGTTACTGAGTGCCTACTCTTTTTTTTTTTTTTTTGAGGCAGAGTATCACTCTTGTTGCCCAGGCTGGAGTGCGATGGCAAGATCTCGGTTCACCACAACCTCTGCCTCTCGGATTCAAGCAATTCTCCTGCCTCAGCTACACGAGTAGCTGGGATTACAGGCATGTGCTACCACGCCCGGTCAATTTTTGTATTTTTAGTAGAGACGGGGTTTCTCCATGTTGGTCAGGCTGGTCTCGAACTCCCGACCTCAGGTGATTCGCCCGCCTTGGCCTCCAAAAGTACTGGGATTACAGGAGTGAGCCACCGCACCAGGCCAAGTGCCTACTCTTTATGTGTTCCATTTTAAACTTACACCAATACTCTGAAGCTGAGGCTCTGAGAGGCCAGCCTTCTTGCACCTGGTCACGCAGCCAGTAAGTGCACGGTTAATCCGAAACTAGCACCTAGGGGAGCTGGTAAAGGGGCCCAGTGTAGCAGAGGCCATGGAGAACTCTCCCCAGGTTGTTTTTTGTTTGTTTGTTTTTTGAGACAGTCTCACTCTGTCACCCGGGCTGGAGTGCAGTGGCTCGATCTCAGCTCACTGCAACCTCCTCCTTCCAAGTTCAAGCGATTCTCATGCCTCAGCCTCCTGAGTAGCTGGGACTGCAGGCACGCGCCACCGCGCCCGGCTAATTTTCGTATTTTTAGTAGAGACAGGGTTTTGCCATGTTGCCCAGGCTGGTCTCGAACTCCTGGCCTCAAGTAATCTGCCCGCTTCGGCCTCCCAAAGTGCTAGGATTACAGGCATGAGCCACTGCGCCGGGCCCAGATTGGTTCTTGAAAGCGGAGTTGAGAGGTGGCTCTGGAGGGGAGGAAGCCCTTCGAAATTTGCTCCCAGCCTCAAAACTGGGCTGCACTGGCATCTGTTCCTAGCCCAGTGAGGTTCCTGGAGACCCGGCCTCCCTGAGTTCTTGTCCTCCCCCTGCCCACCAGTCTCTGTGTGTGGAGTGGGGACCACCAGGCTGGGAAGCCCAGAGGCCCCAGGAAACTCGTGGGCCTGGGAGGGTCATAGAATCCGTCCTACACTCCCTAGGATCTTGAAGGAGGCTCTTCTTTGCATTCCCAGTCACCCCTCCCCCAGCCCCTACACAGGGCCTAGGCACCCTGTCTGCACCCCACTTCCACTCTGTATCAGCTGCCCTCTTCCTCAGCACCCTATCCCACTGAAACAACTTTTCTAACTCAAGTCGCCACGTTCACATTTAATCTGCCGTCTCTTTCCAGCAGCCAGTCCTGATTGCCTCATCCGCAGCCCCAGTTGCCTACTGCTTTAGCTAGTGTCGCTGCTGGCTGTGAGGAGTGTCCTGATTCTGTAACCCGGCACCTCCTCCACAGGGCCCTAGACGCCTGAAGCATTCGAGGACGTTTGTTGATCAAAGGCGAAGGGTGTGCAGAAGCTTCGTCCATCTACGAATTAATTCTCGAAACCCGCTTCAAGTGGGCCTCGCGCGGAACACAGGGAACACTCAGTGGTGAACGAGACCACTCGCTTAGGCCTAGCAAGGAGAAGGTGACCGTTCACTCAACACATACTAACTGGGTCCCACAGGAGCACAGGCCCCGGCTGGTCGCGTGTTCCCCGCGGTGCCCTCAGCCGGCCGGCCGGCCAGAACCGGCGTGATTTCCTCGCGCCGAGAGACCCAGCAGGAGCCTCGCAAAACCCAATTCACGTTTTATTTTATTATTTTGCCTCTCGAATGCATGGAAATTGGCTGTTAGTAGCTTTGCTACAGGAGAAAATCGCTAATCTGCGGTGCAAAATCGGCACACAGGGGTTTTCTCCGCGATTGTCTAGACGCCATGCGGGCGGGTCGGAGGCGCCAGACACATTGTATCCGGAGCGCGGAGCTCTGGAGCAACAGTCGCCGCTGCTACTCAGTATCTGCGCCGCTCCAAGCGCCCGGTGTCCGCGCTGGGCCTGAGACTGACCTCGGGGGATGGGGCCCACCCGGGCTTTGATGGGGGGCCGGGGGTCACTTCGTCCACCCAGGCAAGGCTCGAGTCCAGCGCCGGCCACATCAACTCCCGGGGGATCTAGCAGCGCGGAGGCCGACCAGGAGGCCCAGAAGCCCCGCGCGTCTTCCATTAGCGCAGGGACCTCGGGGCCACCGCTCAGAGAATCAGAAGGCCTCCTCCCCCTTCCCGAGCGCTGCCACTGGGGCCGAGGTTTCCACCAAGAACCCGCGTGTCCCTGCGCACGCACACACGGTGCACACGTCAGTACCGCGCCTCCCCGTGCCCGGGCTCACGCAGGTCCTCCCGCGCGTCCGCAACGCGCCCGCAGGCTCCCGTGTCTGCTGCCGGGGCCGCGGGGCCCGGAAGGGTAAGAACGCGACTCGCGAGCGGGACGGGGACCCCGGCCCGGCCCGGACGCTTTCCCGGGCGGGGCCTGGGGGCGGAGCGCGCCGGACCCGGAGCGCGAGAGGGGAGGCGGGTCCGCGCCGCCGCCGTCCGCGCCGCCCCGCCCTTGGCCCCGCCGCTTGCTCGGCTCCGCTCCCTGCCTCCGCGCCGCAGCCCCCGCCGTAGCCGCCTCCGAGCCCGCCGCCACCGCCTCTGAGGTAGGCGCAGCGGAAAAGGACCCTGGCTCCCTTGCGCCCTGGACGGCGGGGGCCGGGCCCCTGGGGAACTGAGAGGGAGGCGCTGAGGGAGGAGCGGGCGAGGGGCCTCGGGAGTCCGGCCCCGGGGAGGGAGCCCGAGCGGCCGGCGCGGGCCTGGCTGGTTAGCTGGCGGGCAGAGAAGGCCGCGCAGGCGGGCGCCGAACGGGTCCGGGCTGGGGACCGCGAGGCCGAGGGTCCGGAGACGCTTGCGGCTGGCGGCGAGAGGCGGCCCGAGCTTGCGGGCGGAAGGGCAAGGGCGGCCGCGTGGAGGCCCGGCGGGCCGCGCGTCTAGGTGACCTTCCCCGGCGGCGCCCTCTGGCCCTGGATCCCACCAGCGTGGATCCGGCGGGGACCCGTTCGTCGCCCACGCTCGCTGGACCAGGCCAGCAGGCTGGTGCCGGCCACGCTGCCGCCGCGGGGATGAGCTCACGTGACGACCGTGGCCCCGCGTCCCCAGGCCCACGCGTCGTGGCCGGCCCACGCCCGCAGAAGCTGGCGCCCGGCACCGCCCGCCTGTGCCAGAGCCTTCTAGGGCGGAACCCGCCGGCCGAGAGTCGACTTAGGCCGTAAAGGCCGGAGCTCGGGCCTGGGCTGGAGGTTTGGCCTAGGAAAAGGAGGCCCCACGGGGAAGGATGTGGCCTTCTTGGCCTTAGGAGTGATTCCTGGTTCGGTCGTTCATTCATTTGCCAAACGCGGAGGTGCATTTGGGAGCCTGACGTTGGATCAGAGGCCGGCAGTCCTAGTCATTTGTACAAGGTCACACAGCTGGGAAGATCGCAGACCTTCGTTTTCTCATCTGTAGGATGGGAGCAATTATACCTCTCCTTCGTTGAGTTTTGGGGAAGAATAAAATGAATTAATTAACATGAAACCTTTAGAACAGTGCCGGTATGGAGAAGGGCTAAGTAGAAACCCTGACACCCTTGGGGCTTTTTGGGTGAATCCAGCCCATCCCCTGCAGACCATTTTGCTACACGTGGCGTTGTGGAAAGGGTTCAATAAATGTAGCTCCTGTTTTTAAGCATTTTTGCACTATTATTGACAAGCATTTGTATACCAGGTATTGAGTAACTTTCACGTTAATTTATGAAAAGTGTTGTAAGTTTACAGATGGACATTGTCAAGCTCGAGCAGTAAGTTTGCATGTGGAGACCTTGATTGCAGGAGCAGACCCTGTTTTAGAGGCCTGATCGGTCCGGGGTCCCTGTCCCCTTGACTAGCCTCTCCTCTCCTGGGGAGATAAGGGAAAGGGCTCCTCTGTTGCCTAAACTTCTCCACTGAGGCAGGGGAAGACCAGGGCAGACTACCGAGGGCCTGCCTGCATTCTGCCCACCCCAGCTCTGGACCGACTCAGCTCTTAAGGGTCAGACTGAGGCACTGAGGCCCTGTGCTACTTTGTCTTCAGTGCCTGGCGTGATGCTGTCTGGCACACAGTGGGTGCTTGAGAAGGGTCTGTGGGGGTAAATGCACTCTTGTATCAGAATCCACCCACCTTTATTGACAGAGTTTTACTATTTCAGTACATGGTACATAGTAGGTGCTTATTAGGTATTTGTGGAATTTTTGAATGGGCATGTGAAGGGCTGCAGGCCCAGACCATAGTCCTTTGATCCTAAACGTTTTTTCTTTTTCTTTTTTTTGAGACAGGGTCTTGCTCTGTTGCCAGAGTGCAGTGGCACCATATTGGCTCATGGCAGCTTCTATCTCCTGGGCTCAATCAATCCTCCCACCACAGCCTCCCGGAGTATCTGGGATCCCAGGCACACACTACCACGCCTGTCTAATTTTTGTATTTTTAGTAGAGTGGGGTTTCACCATGTTGGCCAGGCTGATCTCAAACTCCTGGCCTCAAGCAATCCACCCACCTCAGCCTCCCAAAGTGCTGGGATTACAGGTGTGAGCCACCATGCCCGGTCCTGGACATCGTTTTGAGGGACACACACATCTCACTTGTGGAAAACAGCCTCACCTAGAAGAGAGTCACAGATATTTAAAGAACTGTAACAGACTGTATAGTCTCTTGAAATAAGTGCTTTAAACACATTGTCTTCATTCTCTGGTTTTCCAAGTCCCGAGGGAAACTTGTTGAACTGGTGTTTCTGGGCTTGCAGGGAGGGTGACGTGGGTGATTGGGATTCTACAGAAGGTGTTGGGTCTGTTACCCCTTCCCTCGTGGTGGGTGGATGGACAGCTTATGCTGGGGTTGTCCAGAGTAGGGTGCCTGCCTCTGGGTAGTGGGGACTACTCATTGTTGATGATTTAGTTTTATTTCTGCTATTCTAGAGTGGGGCTGTAGGCAGGGGTTATTTGTAGCATAGAAAGTGGGAGACCATACAGGGATGAAGTGCCTGTGGGCCCCTGGCCTTGCTGAACACTAGGCGAGTGTGGACAGTGAACATGTTGGGGTGGTGAAGGGCCTCCACCCTCCACCCTTACCAGGAAGACGCTCCTGAAGCACTGAAGTCCGCTTCGCCCTTGATGGAATTTCCCATGGTGCAGTGTCTTCAGTGGTAGTGACAGAGAGGCGCATGTATGGCTGAGGACCAGCCCAGGCCTGGAGGCAGCACCTCCCAGTGCTCCAAGATTCTGTAGTCTGCGGCTTTGGGTTTTCCATGGACTCCTGTGGTAGCCACTGAGAAAAGGTGACCAGTGGGCTTCTCAGCTGGGTCTGGGCACATTTCTCCATTTTACCGCGTACTCAGGGGATTTGGGATGAGTGGGACTTTAAGTTATTTACTCAGAACTGTGCTGCAAAGAGCACTGGAGAGTAGTTTGGGCCCACACCACAGGTCTAATGAGCCACAGGGTCTGTCTCATACAGGTCAAGTCTCTTTCTTGTGCCTCAGTTTCTCTTTCTCTCTCTTTTTTTTTTTTTTTTTTGAGATGGAGACTCACTCTGTCGCCCAGGCTGGAGTGCAGTGGCATGATCTCGGCTCCCTGCAGTCTCCATCTCTCGAGTTCAAGCAATTCTCTGCCTCACGCTACTCAGCTGGGATTACAGGTGCCCGCCACCATGCCCGGCTAATTTTTTTGTATTTTTTAGTGGAGACGGGGTTTCACCATCTTGGCCAGGTTGGTCTTGAACTCCTGACCTTGTGATCCATCTGCCTCGGCCTCCTAAAGTACTGGGATTGCAGGTGTGAGCCACTGCGCCTGGCCCAGTTTCTCTGCTATAAAAGTATGATTGTCATCATCACAGTGATTGCTGATTGAGGGCTTGCTCAGCACCTTTCTAGGGGCTCAACGAATGTTCTGTGATGTTGAATTCACCACCCTATACCCAGGGAGAGAGGTAGTGTGTTTCCATTTCACAGGGCAGCAAATGAGCACAGAGAGGTGAGGTAACCACTCTGAGGTAACACAGCCTGGCAGGAGTGGAGTTGGGATTGAAGGCCTGATCTGAATGGTGGTGCTCTCACATTGCAGTTGCCCTCCAAGGGACCCTTGCAAGGTGCTAATAGATGTGAATGCTTTTTGGAAAGTCAAAATTGGTGTTCAGATGGGAGACATTATTCTTCCACACCAATCAGAGTGACCTTGTGCATGACTGAGTGTGGGCCAACTGGCAGTGGACAATGGAGTCACCTCTATTTCTTGTAAGGACAGTGGTGCTGAGTGTCTATTATAAGGGTCAGTTTTCCCTGGGATCTGGTGGGAGGCGTTCTTCCAGGACCTGGTCAGCTAAACAATGCCTCATTATGGACATGAAGGACTCTGGACCTTGTGGTTCAGGGTGACCTTTTGAACATGCTCAGTAGCCATTATTATAATAAATATACAAAATGAAAACGTGTGATAAAATACTGTGTGTGTTCCCTGCTTACCATGCACCAGCCACTGTACCAAGTGTATATTAACGAGCTGATTCAGTCCTCGCAGTGTCGCCAATTCAGGCTGTCTTTCTCCATATTAGAGCTGAAGAAGAAGGAGTGGAGAAGTTGCGACTTGCCCAAGCTCACATATCTAGAAAGTGGTGGGGTGGGTTAGAACTCAGATCTATTTGATTCCTGAGGCTACCTGGCCAACCACTGTCTGTCTCAAGCCCACCTGGTCAGGCCAAGCAGTGAAGCTCCAGGGAACTTGAGGTGCCTGAGGTCAGGCAGGAGCCCCAAGTGTGCCTGGAATCCAGACCATAGTGTACTGGCTGCCAACCCAGGCCATCTCCCCTTGATAGGTGTGTGGGCAGGCTGCCCTGAGTCAGCAACCTTCTCCTGAGCCTAGGAGCTCAGCATGGAACTCAGCTGTGCTGGTGGTGGCCCAGCTGCCAGGGTGTTTGAAAATAGAAGCTACCCCTGGAAAGCTCTACTGCCCACCGCGCGACTGTTGTGGAAGGATGGAGGGGAGAACAGCTGCACTGGGTACACAGACTTGCTACCAGAGCACAGGGCCATCGGCCTTTGCCAGCATCCTGGAGCTCGAACCAGGAACTGTTCCCCTGGGCTGTTTCTTCCTGGCAAGAAAGAGAAAGTGCTGGAGTGTATGTGTGTGTGCGTGTGTGTGAGCGAGCTGCTGACTGTGTTCGCCCCCACGTTGGCTTTTAGAGCTAGGGTTGCCTTCTGCTGGGGAAGTTGCTTTTCCTGGTCCTCAGGGCTAGGAAGAGGTGCTGTTGCTGTGATCCCTGGCTGGTCTGATACCCCTCCTATAGGCTGGCCTAGTTCTGCCCTGACAAACCACCTAGAATGGTGTTGGTGAAACAGCGGGGCCAGAGACTTTTCCATAGTATTCTCTTCCTCAGCAGAATCATAAGATGATGGCAATGATGGTGATGATGATTGTGATTGCTCTGTTGGTTAGGGTCCTTGCAGGGATCTGGTGCACACTTACACTTGGTAATCCAAAAGAGTTTAATGAAGACATCATTTGCAAAGCTGTGGACAGGGTGTCAGTTCTGGTCTGTTAACACTCTGAGGCCTACAAGAGAGGGAGCTTCTTGGCAGGAGCTGTGGCCTTGGGTAGAGGAAGGTAGTCGTTACCCATCTGAGGCCCAGCAGGGAGGGAGACTCGGGGTGACTACTCCGACTTCATTCTTCCCCAAACTCTCATCTTCTGCAAGTACCTCACATTGATAGGCTAAGCCCAATCCTAAACCCATGGATAGCAGTCCATAATGATCAGTTCTGGGGGCACAGAGCAGGGTGAAAGGGAGGAGAATGGATCTGGAGGGGCAGACAGAGTATCCAGTGTAGTGGATTATGGTTACCACTGCCATTTGTTGAACACTTAACTCCATGCCAGATACTTCCGCTGTTCTGCCTGTTTCACTTATTCCTTGTAACAACTTCCTTAGGCCTAAGGCCTTTCCTCCCAGCTGTTCTTAGCTGAGTCTTGGAGACCCATGGGCACCCTGCTCCCTGTGTCAACCATTGCAGTAGTTGTTGGCTCTTCTGGGATGCAAAGCTCGCCTGCCTGAATCCTTCTATTATTACTATTTATTTCTTTTTATTTTTTATTTAAAAGAGACAGAGTCTGACTATATTGCCCAGGCTGGTCTCGAACTCCTGCTTTCAGGCGATCCTCCTGCTTCGGCCTCCCAGAGTGTGGGATTAGAGGCGTGAGCCACCATGCCCGGCACATGCCTGAATCCTCTTGAGGGAGCCTCTGCAGAGAAAAGAGCATATTTCTACAAGATGGGGGCCTGGTGGGTGCTTAGTGCAGGGACCACCCTGAGCTGCTGCTTCTCAGTGGCACCTAGGGGCAGCCCTGCCTGTTAGGCACAGGCTAAGAGGTAGGGCAGGAGGAGTTCCACCTCCTCTGGCAGGCTCTTGTTGAACAAGTGCCTCCGGTGATTCTTGTGCACACTGAAGTTAGGGAGCTCCGCCCTGCTCATAATTTCTGGCAAAGTGGCCAAGCCACTAGTGGTCACCTGGGAGTGAAATGTGCCCCGACGGATCTTGCCTGATAGCTCTTCCATCTCAGTGTAGTTTAAATCTGTTCTTGCAATCTGTATGGACATTCTAGGTAGCCTTCTGGCATGGCTACTGTAGCAGCCTTGGAACATGACTTGGGACACAACACAGCTCAATTTCAGGCACAGTGGTTGGCTTTTAAAATGCCTTTTTTTTTTTTTTTTGAGAGGGAGTCTAGCTCTGTCACCCAGGCTGGAGTGCAGTAGCATGATCTCGGCTCACTGCAACCTTTGTGTCCGGGTTCAAATGATTCTCATGCCTCAGCCTCCCAAATAGCTGGGATTACAGGCGCTTACCACCACATCTGGCTAAGTTTTGTATTAAAATTCTTTATCCTTAAACAAATTATCAGTATACACAAATAGTTTAAATATTGAAGCAGAACAAAAAAATGAAAATTTGATTTGAAATCCATTCCTAAACCTCCTTCTCCAGAAGCATATCTAAGCCAGCGCCAATTTGCAGATTGGCTTGTATCCTTCCACGTGCTTTCCCATCCATTCATGAACATAGAAAGATGTGTAAAAGGTTTTCCTCCAATTACATGGAATTACAAATTTTCTGACTTTTTCCATTTAACTGTATCATAGCTATCTTTCAGTGCCACCGCATACATGCACTTTATTCTTTTTTTTTTTTTTTTTGGTGAGACAGTCTTGCTCTGTCATCCAGGCTGGAGTGCAGTGGCATGATCTTGGCTCACTGCAACCTCTGCCTCCTGGTTTAAGCTCGTGCCTCAGCCTCTTAAGTAGCTGGCATTACAGGTGTGCACCATCACGCCTGGCTGTTTTTTTTTTTTTGTATTTTTAGTACAGATGGGGTTTTGCCATGTTGGCCAGGCTGATCTCGAACTCCTGGCCTCAAGTGATCCACCCACCTCAGCCTCCCAAAGTGCCGGGATTACAGGCATGAGCCACCCACCTTATACTTTTTGATTACCATGTGGTACGCCTTAGTTTGCAAGTATAGTACCTTAATTTCTTTTTCATTCATTTTCCCTTTGATGGACTTTTAGTTTGCTTCTGGGTTTTGTGTTACACATACTGCTACAGTGAGCATCCTGATGTACACTGCTACAGTGGAGCAGCTTCCTAGGAGTGGGATTGCCACTAGGGTTAATGCTGGGTTAATTGCTTTCCAAAAAGAGTGTACCTGTAGTACTCCCACCTGGCATGAACGAGAGCGACCGTTTTCCACACCCTCACTGACACTGGATATTATTTACGTTTTTGCCAGTCTGCTGGTTAAGTAAGCTTCTGAAACACAGATGTGGCAGTCACTCAACAGTGGCTCTTGGTGGCCCTTAGAATAAAATCCATGCATGGTATTGAGGTCAGAGTTAACCAGTGCTTCGGAAGGCACTTGGTCCCCTCAACCTGAGTTCAGCTCTCCTTAGGCCGAGGTGGGAGCAGGCAGAGAGTGGGGGTCATTGCTAGTCGAGGGTCTCCCCAACTCCCCCACTCTTGGTGGTGCTGCAACAGTGGCCCTGCAGAGGGAGCTCGCTCTTCCTGGTTACATTATAATAAGTTCCTATTGTCAGATTCCAAGTTTCTACTTTTTCCCCTACTACTCAATAATACTTTGATGCTCATTGCTCATTCACTCATCAAACACATTTATATTGAATGCCTATTATGTGCCAGCCAGGCCTTAGCATCTTTATATACATAGCTTTTTCCATATTTTGGATAAATTTATGCATGACAGGCTCTGGGGTGCTTTGAGTACAAAGGTGTGATTTGGGGGTAGGTGTATGAGGTAGGGTGGGGTGGGGGCACGGTGAGCAGAGCAGCTGTCATTGCCATGCAGCTGATGAGCCAGGAAGGATGTGTACCCCCAAGACAGAGGTTACGTAAGTATTATGCAGACTGCGCTGGGTGATAGATACACTATCCTTCCCCTCTGAGCTTCCAGTATGGGCCAGATTTTCATTCCTCAGCTGGAATGGGGCTTGCATAATTTGTTCAAGGTCAGCCAAGGAAAGGTTGGGTAGGTAGACTGGCAGGCTGTGGAGGGGAACCAGGGACTCCTGTATCCTGGCATGACTTGCTGGTCCTTCTCAAAGTCTTCAGTGACTGCAGGCGGGTCTGCTCAGCCTGGCCCTGTCCATCCCTCTCTTTCCTACCAACCAGTGGGAACGAAGCCCCCAGGCTCTGCCCTGAAGCCATCAGTCAGGCAGAGAGGCCTGTGGTTTTGTCTCCCCCAGGACGCCCTCTGACTTCTGTCTCTCCAGGGCTAGCTGCTTTGCTGATGTCAGACTGCCCTGCTTCATACGCAGCCTCCAGAGGCTTGGCTTGTGATGGCCCCTGGGGGTTGGATGCTGCAGAGACAGCTGTGTGTCAGTAGCCAACTGTACAGACTCCGATTTAGAGCAGATCTGGGTGGAAGGAGTGACTGGGAGGGGTGGGGGCCAGGGTTCAGCCTTCAAGTCAGCGCCCTGGCAGGGTGTTAAGTGAAAGCAGGTTGCCGACTTTTCTTTCCTCCAGTCCTCGCCTTAGAAAACGAATGCAGATTATCTCTGAAATGGGTTCAAGAGCTGTGTAAAAATGGGCATTTTGGGGGTGCTGTTTGTAGCTGTAAGAAAGCTGAACTTCTTAGGGAGCGGCCGAACTGTCTGGGGCCTTCCTTAGTTCCGTCAGATCAGTGCAGCGGGGGATGGGCTGAAGTGCACAAAAAGCAGGAGGGGAAGCTACCACTACCTGGCAGTTGGGGGCCTTTAGTGAAGGGGCAAATCATCCTTTTGCTGTCCTCGGTGGTGTCACTTCAGGCTCAGGAGTAGACTTGACTCCATTTAGCCAGCGGTTTCTGTGCGTCTTCCCTGCCAGGTGCTGTGCTGGGGAGAATGCTTACCTAGGGGTCCAGAATGGGGGAGATTATGCTTCATTGTCTGTGTTCAAGGAGATGGGGAAGAGAGCATGACACACAGAAGAGAAAGCCAGCATCCAGCATGTTTACAGTGAGGTGTTGGATAAGGATATGTTTTAGTGAACCAGCAAGTTCACTTGTGTGCTGCTGGTACCAACTACGTGGTTGTTGTGGGACCCCACAGCCCCAAAAGAGCTTGGCGGTGTTGGAGCTCCCAGAGGCCCCAGGAGGGGTCCGGTCTGCTCTTCTGAGCTCTGCTGTCTGAGTCCCTTGTCCTTGGGTGGTAATCTCCTTAGTGGCCTGGTACTTTAGGCTGATGTTTGCTGTGGGTGGGGTGCTTTTTGACAGGTGGCTGTGCTTGTTGGGTTTTGGGGATTAGTGATGAGAGAGGGCATTTGGGGAACATTAAGTGGATGAGTGTTCTGCCTTTATCCTGAGCGGGGACCAGTCCAGATGTGAAGGCTACTGTGTCTGGGAGGCATCTCTTCTGTGGGGTCGGGGAGAGTCGTGAGGAAGGTTCTGGCTCCTAAGGTCCAGGGAGGTCTTAGCTGACCCACAGATATTACCACGGGACTGCTTCTCCTCCTGTCTCCCTAGCCCCACCCCGAGCTGAGTTTGTAGCCCAGCTGGGAGAGATAGCACTGAAGGGGGGTGCTTGGTTCACTGATGGTTTGTTAACCCTGTCAGGTGGAGAATGTTCTGGGCCATTTGCTGTTATGTTCTGTGTCTGCCTGGGGTTACATTGCCTCAGCTTTCAATCCAGAGTTGTTCTCCTAGGAAGGGGTCAGGCAAAGGATATTTCTTGAGGATCTGGTGGATGGTTTCCTGGTCTATCCCAGGGGGATGTACCTACAGGGTTAGTTTGGGAGGGAGGAACAGGTGGGGAGAGGGGAGCCCCCAGACTTGAAAGAGCCAGTGGCGGGCAGTGTAAAATGGTTCTTCCTCCTCATCGCTCTATCCTGATCCTAATGTGGGCTGACCTGTCCATGGTTCCAGCCTGATCATGTGCAAGAAATAACATAGCAGCGACAAAAATAGGACAGAGTAAACAGCTTGCTGCTCTTCTGTCTCTGCTCTGACACAAAAGTGAGCTGGGATAAAATTAACAAAGCATCTGGAAAAAGTAAAGTAGGACCTGGACCACAACTTCACAATTTAAAATTGTAGAAGTTTATACTGTTTCTTTTGCAACATACTCAGTGAGTCTGTGGCCTCCTGCAATGCCTTTGAAGTTAAAGCTTTGGCCAAGAATGCAACTTCCATTTGTTATATTGTTCCCTTAGGATCACTTGAACCACTTTTTAGTGGGCTCCCTCCCACTCACCAGGAGCAAGTCATACATGTGTTTACTTGTGTGAGTATATATACATGTAACTTCAGATGGTGTATATGCAGATGCATTTTGATAATTTAGGTATACTGTATTTTAAAACGAATGGTCCTTCTGGTTGAGACTAATGATTCTGGGAATGGAGAAGGTGCAGGAGATGAGGCTTTCTCATGCTTGACCCCCTCTGCTCCTGGGCAGAGCACACAGTGTACAGTCCCAGATGAGGATATTAATCCTGTGTACATAGCATATACAGCATGCCAAAGCAAAGCCTTCCAGGACTGCAGTGTGCTCCTCAGGGCAAAGACTATTTGAGTTACTCTCCTTCCTTGAGCACTGAGGTGCTTAATAAATGTTTGTTGATTGACTTAGTGATATGCAGCAATCCCAAGTAGTCCTTTGATGGTTATTTTTGAAAATAAAGTTACACTGGAGCTTAAAAAAATGTTTGTTTAAATTAATTTATTTGTAGGATGTATTTGGGTTTTTTCCACGTGAACAGCTGCCAAATTGGTTAGGTTTTACTGTATTTTCTATGAGAAATACAAAGTGGGTTCCCATAAAGTCCAAAAGTTTTGTGAAAAGTTGGGCCCATCCTGGCATGTAGTAGGTACTCTATAAATATTTGTTGAATGAATGAAATCAGAGCCACATGGAAAATGATGTTCCCATGAAAAGCTCTTATTTCTATTCGGCGCATTTAATGTCCTAGTAGCTGGCATTTTGTAAGAGGATATGTTTTATTGGCAACAGTCCTAAAATTCAGTAAAGTCATTGGCTCATGGGAATGTGTCTTTGACAGTTTATTCATTAAGCAAATATTTCCTGACTCCTACTCTGTTCTGGGCCTGGGCTCAGTCCTGGGGATGCTGAGGAGGAGAGGTCTAAATTGTTGATCCTCTGTCAACAAAGACTCACTGAGTGTCTCAAGCTCTGGCCACAAAATGAAGTACAAGACAGCAAGGGCTTCTTGGCCCATGTGGGAGGATAAGCTACCTGGAAGTTTTAGTGCTAGGTGATTTTTATTGGTTGCTAATTACATCTAATAATTGTTATTGATGGAAAGCTAATTTCCCTAATAACCAATGCATTTATTCTGGTGATTCTTTTATCATAGCAGAAGATGGCTGTGCCACCCACGTATGCTGATCTTGGCAAATCTGCCAGGGATGTCTTCACCAAGGGCTATGGTGAGTGTTGCAGAGAGCGGGTGCCTTTCAGCCCCCAGACTGAGTTGGCATGTTTGAGACTTTACCGATAACTGTTTAGGAGACCTGGGTAGGTCAGCTGTTCTGAACTTTCACGTGAAGGAAAAAAGCAGCTTTCATTTGTGTGGCAAATGAAGCAGTTTTGGTTGTGCCCCCAGTTGGACGGGCTCCTGCATTGATGCTGTCAAGTGGGTATTCCTGTTTTCTCTTCCAAGTGTGGAGCAACCCTGTGGAAGCTGCTGCAGTGGAGCGCGGCTTCTATATTTAGCCTGTGCTTAGGCACATGCCCACGAGGCCTGATGACTGTGTCTCTGCCAGCTGTCAGGCATCTTCTTCTCAAACCCTGCTGGGAGTGCAGGTGGGACCCAGGTGGGCCTGTGCGCATTCTGTCTGCTGCTGTTCCATGGCAGCTGAACTCCCCCCACGAGCAGCAGCAGAGACTGGGTGCCCTCAGCCCGTGTGGCAGTAGTGTACTTCTTCTAAAAAAGCATTTCGAAGCAACCGTGAGGGAGGCAGAGGTGCTGTTCTCTAGATAGTTATTTAACCTATTAACAGTTGTCTTCTTCTTTCTTTAGGATTTGGCTTAATAAAGCTTGATTTGAAAACAAAATCTGAGAATGGATTGGTAAGTTGTCCAACCCACGTGGAACATGAGTATTTATTTATTTTTATTTTATTTTATTTTATTTATTTTTGAGATGGAGTTTCGCTGTTGTCACCCAGGCTGGAGTGCAATGACATGATCTCAGCCCACCGCAACCTCCACCTCCAGGGTTCAAGCGATTCTCCTGCCTCAGCCTGCCGAGTAGCTGGGATTATAGGTGCATGCCACCATGCCCGGCTAATTTTGTATTTTCAGTAGTAGAGACGGGGTTTCTCCATGTTGGTCAGTCTGGTCTTGAACTCCCGACTTCAGATGATCTGCCTGCCTTGGCCTCCCAAAGTGCTGGAATTATAGGCATGAGCCACCACACCTGGCTTATTTTTATTTTGAAAAAAGATTTTAGATTCAGGCTATACACGTACAGGTTTGTTACATGGATGTATTGTGTAACGGTGAGGTTTGGGTTTCTAGTGTACCCATTACCCAAATAGTGACCATTGTATGGAACATGGGAATTTGTTGTAGATCAACAAATAACTGTCATGACATGGCCGGCAAAACCAAAAGAAGGTACTTTTTAAAAAAAATTCTGGCAGTTTGTGGTTTTCACATTCAGTCCATTTTCTACATGATGGGTGGTCCAGGGGAACCATGCCAATAGGCCCCCAATTCAGCAGCGGGTAATACTCAGAGCAGAATGGGGCAGGTCTCAGTTTCAGTTTTCTTTGTGCTTCTTATTTTCACGTTCACCTGTGTTCAACCACATAAGTGTTTTTAAAGTAATCTTAGTAGTCCCTTTTAAATTGTGTGTGCAGTAATTGTTGGAAGGAAGAAGTTTTGGGTTTGAGTTACTGCTGTGTCAGCTTTAGCTCAGTGCTTTTTTTCTGTACCGGGCTGGAGCCAGGATGGAGGGGAGATGCTTTCCTGTCCAGACTGAAGAGTTACAGGGAGGAAGGAAGCTGTCTGCTGACAACGAATTCCCCATAAGATTTCTTTACATAGCAGGCTCCTTTACTCCCATCTGTACTTTAAATATCTATTTGAATTGTAGAGTTAGCCTTGGCCCCGCCACATTCAGGGTCTTGCCTCTTGCAGAAAGGCAAGTGTAGTGTTTAGGAGTGGAGTGAAGCCAGGTGAATGCTGTGGTACAGGTTGTGACTCTCTCTCTCCTTTGAAGGAATTTACAAGCTCAGGCTCAGCCAACACTGAGACCACCAAAGTGACGGGCAGTCTGGAAACCAAGTACAGATGGACTGAGTACGGCCTGACGTTTACAGAGAAATGGAACACCGACAATACACTAGGCACCGAGATTACTGTGGAAGATCAGGTAATGGCTGCTGTGAAAAGACACGGATTTGCTAATTCACATCTGCCGGCCTGCCTTGTGACTAAACCTACTGGCAAATTTCTTTTCTGTTCAGCTTGCACGTGGACTGAAGCTGACCTTCGATTCATCCTTCTCACCTAACACTGGGTAAGATTCTCATCTGTTTTCTCCACAAGGATGTCCTCTTATGTTGCAGGTGGTGGAAGCCCTTTGTGACAAAATGTTTTGGGGGCTGATAACACCTAAAATATGGCCTCCAAGACCTGGCGATTTAAGTCCTCTGGTTTTAATTTGGTCCTGGGGTCGTACCCACATCTATGCATTAACAGACTGTGCTATAATGAGCGCTTCCTAATTCAGGATTGGTGTTTACCCAACAAATGTTTTCTAAGTGCCGCCTGTGCTTGGCCCTGTGCTCATCTGGAGATCTAAGGATGCCCAGGCCATGATTGTTACCCACAAGGAGCTCACTTTCTAATAGAGGATTCAGAGCAGTGTTTAGCAGTGTTTCTTAATAAGATTCTGCATTTTGTTAGTGCTCTCCTGGCTTCAGCCATGGAGGCTGCAGGATTTCTGGTTCAGTAATAGCCATTTCATGTGAGTTAGGCTGCTGGTGATATAAGTGGCCATGGCCAAATGGGAGTGGGTGACATTTGGAAGCAGGGCCTAACTGGTCACTGTTGCCAGCCTCATTTCTTGAGGTGTGGAAGTCCTTATCCCATCTTCCTGCTTAGGGACACTGAGACCCTGTGGATGTAACTGCAAGGTGGCTCCTGAGGCTGCACTTTCTCCAGGCCTTCTGGCCACAGATGTATTAGGCTTGTTAGTTCTTTTTTTTTTTTTTTGAGACGGAGTCTTGCTCTGTCCCCCAGGCTGGAATGCAGTGGCGCGATCTCAGCTCACTGCAAGCTCCGCCTCCTGGGTTTACGCCATTCTCCTGCCTCAGCCTCCCGAGTAGCTGGGACTACAGGCGCCCGCCACCTCGCCCGGCTAGTTTTTTGTGTTTTTAGTAGAGACGGGGTTTCACCGTGTTAGCCAGGATGGTCTCGATCTCCTGACCTTGTGATCCGCCCGCCTCGGCCTCCCAAAGTGCTGGGATTACAGGCTTGAGCCACCGCGCCCGGCCGGCTTGTTAGTTCTTAACCCATCAGTTGGCAAGATTGTATGGCGGTCTGCCTCAATTCCTGGGTGCTTTTCAAAGTGCCTAGAAGGAATTACTCCCTTTTAGAATATACCCTTGTTTTTTTCCACTCATATTGGTGGGTCTTCTAAACCTGGGGAAGACTGTTTTGTATACTGATGATGGGATCAAGGGCATGTACTGAATTTCAGTTTTTAAAAATTGTGGCCTGGGTGTGGTGGCTCACGCCTGTAATTTCAACACTTTGGAAGGCTGAGGCAGGCAAATCACCTGAGGTCGGAAGTTTGAAACCAGCCTGACCAAAGTGGAGAAACCCTGTCTCTACTAAACATAAAAATTAGCTGGGCATGGTGGGCGCATGCCTGTAAGCCCAGCTACTTGGGAGGCTGAGGCAGGAGAATTGCTTGAACCTGGGAGGCAGAGGTTGCCGTGAGCCTAGATGGCGCCATTGCATTGCAGCCTGGGCAAGAAGAGTGAAACTCCATCTCAAAAAAAAAAAAAAAAAAAAAAAGGGTTGGATGCAGTGGCTCATGTCTGTAATCCTAACACTTTGGGAGGCTGAGGTGGGTGGATTGCTTGCGGTCAGGAGTTTGAGACCAGCCTGGGCAACATGGCAAAACCCCATCTCTAATAAAAATACAAAAATTAGCCAGGCATGGTGGTGCGTGCCTGTAGTCCCAGCTACTTGGGATGTTGAGGCACGAGAATTGCTTGAACCCAGGAGAGAGAGGTTGCTGTGAGCTGAGATCGCACCACTGTACTCCAGCCTGGGCTACAGAGAGAGACTCTGTCTCCAAAAAAAAAAAACTTGTGGTAAGATATACATATAAAACTTAACATCTTTAAGTGGTGTAGTTAAATGGCAATATCAATTTTTCAGTTTTGCCATTTCATGTATTTTTTTTCTTTCTTCCTTTGTTCCTTTCCCACAAATATTTATTAGAGGGAGGATCTACCAAGTCCAGACCTGTGCTGGGTGTGCGGTCCACACAAGTGACTGGGCACACAGGGTTCCTACCCTCTGGAGATGTCTTCTTATAGCCTGGCTATAGATGATCTGAAGAGACCATTGTTAAGGGGCTGATTTACTCTCATTCCTCCTCTCTGCTGTAGTTTCTTCTGCAAGACCACTGCCTTCTTGCAGTGCTGTGTACTTTCCCCCCAGGAACTCTGCCATGATATCAGGGAGAGGTTATACAGAAAGATCCTGGGATAGGATGAGGGGCTGGAGGATGTGCCCACATGCTTGAATTTGCTGCCTGGGACTTTGCCTGCTGGGATAGCATACTTTGGAATTTGTAGGCAATTTCCTTCTCATTACCTTAGGGAGCTTTGCAGAGGTCTTCAGGCCCTGCAGTATAAAAACACAAAGGAAAGGTTTTTTGCTTTTTTTTTTTTTTGGGTGTAGGGGGGACGGAGTCTTGCTCTGTTGCCCAGGCTGGAGTGCAGTGGTGTGATCTTGGCTCACTGCACCCTCCTCCTCCTGGGTTCAAGTGATTTTTCTGCCTCAGCCTCCCAAGTAGTTGGGACTACAGACATGGGCCACCATACCTGGCAAATTTTTGTATTTTTAGTGGAGACGGGGGTTTCACCATATTGGCTAGGCTGGTCTCGAACTTCTGACCTCGTGATCTGCCTGCCTTGACCTTCCAAAGTGCTGGGTGGGTTCACGTGTTTCTCCTGCGTCAGCCTCCCGAGTAGCTGGGATTACAGGAATGCGCCACCACACCCAGCTAATTTTGTATTTTTAGTAGAGACGGGGTTTCTCCATGTTGGTCAGGCAGGTCTTGAACTCCTGACTTCAGGTGATCTGCTTGCCTCAGCCTCCCAAAGCGCTGGGATTACAGGTGTGAGCCACTGCACCCACCCTTTTTTAAAAAAATTTACTTTTTATTTCAAAGTAATTTTATACTTAGAAAAATGTGGTAAAAATAGTATGCAGAGTTCTCCTGTGTTCTTCCCCCAGCTTCCCCTAATGTTATTGGCTTATATAACTATAATGATCAGAATCAGCAAGTTAATGTTGATATCATACACTTAATCTGTTGTCACAATGGCGTCTTTTTTCTGATCTGTGATCCAGTTCAGGATCCTAAATTGCATCTAATTGTTTTTTTTTTGGGGGGGGGGGCGGGGTCTCTCTCTGTTGCCAAGCTGGAGTGCTGTGGCATGATCTCGGCTCACTGTAACCTCCGACTCCCTGGTTCAAGTGATTCTCTACTTGGGAGGCCTCGGCCTTCCAAGTAGCTGGGATTACATGCATGTGCCACCAAGCCAGGCTAATTTTTGTATTTTTAGTAGAGACGGGGTTTTACCATGTTGGCCAGGATGGTCTCGAACTCCTGACCTTGTGATCCGCCCACCTCAGCCTCCCAAAGTGCTGGGATTACATGCATGAGCCACCGCACCCGGCCAATTGCATCTAATTGTTAAGTCTTCCCTAATCTGGAATATTTTCTGACCCTGACACTTTTGAAAAAGAGTGGCCAATTATTTTGTTAAGATGTCCGTCAGTTTGGATTTGTCTGATGCTTCCTTATGATTAAATTTAGGTTTTACATTTTTGGCACCCATAGAAGTTATTGTGTTGTATTCTTCTCAGCAAGTGATGTTAGAAAGAATATTATCAATATGCCTCATTTTTGGTGATCAGTTTTGAAGTGGTGTCTGCCAACTCTCTTCACTGTAAAGGTACTATTTTTCTCTTTGTAATTAGTAAGTATCTTGTGGGTAGACACTTTGAGATATGCAGATATTCTATTTCTCATCATACCTTTGCTGACAAATAGTAACATCCATTGATGATTCTTGCCTGCAACAGTTAGGCTTGACAAATGGTGACTGGAGTGCAATGGTATGATCCCAGCTCGCTGCAACCTCTGCCTCCTGGGCTCTAGCAGTCCTCCTTTTCAGCCTCCCAAGAAGCTGAGACCACAGGCGCGTGCCACCAAGCCCAGCTAATTTTTGTATTTTTGGTAGAGATGAGGTTTCACCATGTTGGCCAGGCTGTTCTGGAACTCCTGAGCTCAAGCGTTCCACCTTTCTCAGCCTCCCAAATTGCTGGGATTACAGGTGTGAGCCACCACGCCTGGCTACAAATGGTGATTTTCTTTTCTTTTTTGTTTTTTTGAGGTGGGGTGTCACTCTGTCACCCAGGCTGGAGTGCAGTGGTGTGATCTCGGCTCATTGCAACCTCTGCCTCCCCGGCTCAAGGGATCCTCCCTCCTCAGCCTCCCCAGTAGCTGGGACTACAGGTGCCTGCCACCACCCCTGGCTGATTTTTATATTTTTGGTAGAGACAGTGTTTCACCATGTTGCTCAGTCTGCTCTCGAATTCCTGAGCTCAAGTGATCTGCCTACCTTGGCTTCCCAAAATGTTGGGATTACAGGTGTGAGCCACCACACCCGACCTCAAATGGTGATTTCCTATTGCCATCCTTCCTTTACTTGTTACTTGGTATTCTATTGTAAGGAAGAGCTATTCCTTCTTTCCCATGTATTTATTCAATCATTTATTTATATTAGTATAGATGCATGGACATTTAATCTATGGGCTATAATCCACAGTGTCATTTATTTTGTTGCTCAAGTTGTCCCAGATATGGCCTTTGGGAGAATACATCTTGTGTGCTTTTTGACAAACCTCTGTCATTTTTCAGAGCATGTCTTTATTTCTGGTTTCAGAAAATATACGATGCTCATCTAGTACTTGTTTTTCCCCAGTCCTGCTGTCTGCCATTTCTCCAAGGAACCTTGGTTCTTTATGTTGGAGAATGATGTTTAGAAACTAAGATTGTGGGCCTGGTGTGGTGGCTCATGCCTGCAATCCCAGCACTTTGGCGTGCCGAGGCAGGCGGATCACGAGGACAGGCGTTTGAGACCAGCCTGGCCAACGTGGTGAAACCCTGTCTTTACTAAAAATACAAAAATTAGCTGGCTGTGGTGGCGCACACCTGTAATCCCAGCTACTCAGGAGGCTGAGGCAGGAGAATTGCTTGAACCCAGGAGGTGGATGTTGCAGTGAGCTGAGATCATACCACTGCACTCCAATGTGGGCGACAGAGCAAGACTTCGTCTCAAAAAAAAAAAAAAAAAAAAAAACTAAACTAAAATTCTGGGTGCTAGGTGTACATATTGCTACTGGGTATTTGAGGAAAGTTCTGGTGATGCATGATGGAGATTAGAAATGAAAGCTGGCTTTCCAAAGTGACTGAGGGTACAGCCTGGGAAAACACCTGACTCCCAGGAGGAGCTGAGTGTAGACCACATCTGGATGAGGCTGCAGACCTCAATAAGGACCAGCACCCACACTGAGTATCTACCACAAATAAAGCTTGCTTGTTAACTACAAATCAGTCAGGCCTCTCTCGGGTGCTTGTCAAATTAGCACTACTGTTGAAATAGCTTAAAAATAAATCCCAATAATATCTGAAAAAGGAAGACTCCACAGACAAGTGTGCAGTGTTAGAAAGGGACCTGGAGAGAAGCCTGAGCACTCCCCAGCACTGCCCTTTCTCTTGGGGATCGTGGGCCCTGGCCAGAATCCAGTGAGACAGTGGGTGGGGGTGCCATGTAAACTGGTGCAGGTGGTGCACACCACTGGTCAGAGGCCCTGCCATAGGCATCATAGTTTGTGACCGTCAGCAGCTTTTTATTAAAAAATTAAAAAAGAAGATGGTTAGAAGATGCGTGATTTTATATTTCTTGGTCTTTTTGCCTTTCTAAATGTCAGCCTCTCAACAGCTGTCTAATCATCAGTCATCTCAACCAGCCTGGTGCCAATCACATACTTGTTCGAAACCCAGGCTTCTTTCCCCAGAGAGCAGGCAGATGAAGATAGGTTTCTTTTTCTTTTTTGTTGAGACAGTCTCACTCTGTCGCCCAGACTGGAGTACAGTGACGTAATTTCAGCTCACTGCAACTTCCACCTCCTGGGTTCAAGCAATTCTCGTGCCTCAGCCTCCTGAATAGCTGGGATTACAGGCACATGCCACCATGTCCTGCTAATTTTTGTATTTTTAGTAGAGACAGGGTTTTCCCATGTTGGCTAGGCTGGTCTCCAACTCCTGACCTCAAGTGATCTGCCCCCCTTGGATTGCTGGGATTACAAGTGTGAGCCACTGCGCCTGACCAGTTTTGGATTTTTCTTATTGAGAGATAATTTAGTTGTCACTCCTTTCCTTCAAACCTTGCCAAAATGTATAGAAGTAACTTAAACAAAGTTGAGGTTCCAAGGCATGTTTCATTGTCACTTGTTCTGTTGGTGAGCAGGTCTGTGCACACCTACCACCCAACTGCTGAGGGAGCTGAGCAGCCAAAGAAAGAGACTGACAAATCCAGTTTCTCGGAAAGAAACATTTAATAGAGACTTGCAAATAGAAGCAATGTCTCAAGCAGCCAAGAGACAGTGGATCCTTGCACTTATCCTCCAGAAAGTATTCTTTATATAGCAAGCTTTTAGAGTAAAGACGTGTGCATGTCTTAGACCGTCTTGTAAAAAACTTGCAAAACTTGTGACCACAGGGAAGTTAGATAAGCATCTTTACTTTTTTTATTTTTATTTATTTATTTTTTTGAGACAGAGTCTCACTCTGTCACCCAGGCTGGAATGCAGAAGCATGATCTTGACTCACTGCAACCTCTGCCTCCCGGGTTCCAGCGATTCTCCTTCCTCAGCCTCCTGAGTGTCTGGGACTACAGGTGCGTGCCACCACACCCAGCTACTTTTTATATTTTAGTAGAGATGGAGTTTTGCCATGTTTTCCAGGCTGGTCTTGAACTCCTGACCTCAAGTGATCCACCTGCCTTGGCCTCTAAAAGTGTTAGGGTTACAGGTGTGAGCCACTGTGCCTGGCTGGCATTGTTTCTTTTATGGGATTGTCTGTGATGTATTTCTTGGTTGTCATGGCTGTATTAGGCTGTTCTTGCATTGCTCTAAAGAAATACCTGGTCAGGCGAGGTGGCTCACGCCTGTAATCCCAGCATTTTCGGAGGCTGAGGCAGGCAGATTGCTTGAGCACAGGAGTTGGAGTCCAGCCTAGGCAACATGGTGAAACCCCGTCTACACACACAGGCACACACACGCTAGCTGGGCGTGGTGGTGCACACCTATAGTCAGTTCCAGTTGCCTGGGAGGCTGAGGTGGGAGGATCACCTGAGCTCAGGAGGTAGGGGCTGTAGTGAACCATGATCACACCACTGCACTCCCGCCTGGACAACAGAGTGAGACTATATCTCAAAAAAAGAAAAAAATACCTGAGGACAGGTAATTTATGAAGAAAAGAGGTTCAATTGGCTCATGGTTCTGCAGGCTGTACAAGCATAGCACAGGCATCTGCTCGGCTTCTGGGAAGGCCTCAGGAAGCTTTTAGTCATGGCGATTGATGAAGCAGGAGCAGACACATCACATGGCAAGAGCAGGAGCGAGAGAGAGAGAGTCGTGGGGAGGTGCCACAGTCAAACAACCAGATCTCATGGTAACTCATTATTGCAAGGACAGCACCAATCCATGGGGGATCCACCCCCATGATCTAATCACCACCCAGCAGGTCCGACAGTGGGGACTGCATTTCAACATGAGATTTAGAGGGTACAACATACAAACTGTATCAGTGGTGGCTTTGCTTCAAGATGGTGTCACTCTTGCCATGGAACAGGCTATTTTCCTACATCACTTGGGAGGGGGGTGCTGGCCTTATTTTCACCTGCGACCTCTAAAATTCTTGTCTCATTGAGAATTTGGAATGTTTAACCTTTATTTATTTATTTTTTAAATGAGAAATCTGAAACATACAAAAACATACAAAAAAAATGTTTAATCCTCATTCTATTCCTATCACACAGCTTTGATAGTTACCAACCCTGTGGCCAATCATGTTTTATTTATATAGCCATAAATATAGCACTCCTCCATGCCCATATTATTTTAAATAAATAACAGCACATAATTTCATCTGTAAGCATTTTATTATGTATCTTTAAATGGCAAGATTCCATTTTAAAGGAGCATAACCATGGTATTATTATTATATTGAAAAAAGTTGATATTTCTTTTTTTCTTTTTTTTTTTTTTGAGACAGAGTCTCGCTCTGTCACCCAGGCTGGAGTGCAGCGGCCGGATCTCAGCTCACTGCAAGCTCCGCCTCCCGGGTTCACGCCATTCTCCTGCCTCAGCCTCCCGAGTAGCTGGGACTACAGGCGCCTGCCACCTCGCCCGGCTAAGTTTTTGTATTTTTAGTAGAGACGGGGTTTCACTGTGTTAGCCAGGATGGTCTCGATCTCCTGACCTCGTGATCCGCCCGTCTCGGCCTCCCAAAGTGCTAGGATTACAGGCTTGAGCTACCACGCCCGGCCTCTTTTTTTTTTTTTTTTAAGATGGAGTTTCACTCTTGTTGCCCAGGCTGGAGTGCAATGGCGCGATCTCAGCTCACCGCAACCTCTGCCTCCCGGGTTCAAGTGATTCTCCTGCCTCAGCCTCCCGAGTAGCTGGGATTACAGGCATGCGCCACCACACCCAGCTAATTTTGTATTTTTAGTAGAGATGGGGTTTCTCCGTGTTGGTCAGGCTGGTCTCGAACTCCCGACCTCAGGTGATCCACCTGCCTTGGCCTCCCAAAGTGCTGGGATTACAGGCATGAGCCACTGCGCCTGGCGGATCGTTTTTTTTTTTTTTTTTTGAGACGGAGTCTTGCTCTGTCGCCCAGACTGGAGTGCAGTGGCCGGATCTCAGCTCACTGCAAGCTCCGCCTCCCGGGTTTATGCCATTCTCCTGTCTCAGCCTCCCAAGTAGCTGGGACTACAGGTGCCCGCCACCTCGCCTGGCTAGTTTTTTTTGTATTTTTTAGTAGAGATGGGGTTTCACCGTGTTAGCCAGAATGGTCTCGATCTCCTGACCTCGTGATCCACCCGTCTTGGCCTCCCAAAGTGCTGGGATTACAGGCTTGAGCCACCGCGCCCGGCCGGATCGTTTTTTAATATTGTCAAATCTCTAGTCTCTTCAAATTTACATGATTGTTTCATGATTTTTTTTTTTTTTTGGAGACTGAATTTTATTCTTGCTACCCAGGCTGGAGTACAGTGGCGCGATCTTGGCTCACTGCAACCTCCACCTCCCAGGTTCAAGTGATTCTCCTGCCTCAGCTTCCTGAGTAGGTGAGATTACAGGTGCGCGCCACCACGCCCAGCTAATTTTTGTATTTTTAGTAGAGATGGGGTTTTGCCATGTTGGCCAGGCTGGCTTTGAACTCCTGACCTCAGGTGATCCACCCGCCTCGGCCTCCTAAAGTGTTGGGATTATAGGTGTAAGCCACCGCACCCAGCCTCTTGCTGTTTTTAAAATAACAGGTTGGTTCTCTAGTCTCTAAAGATGACAGCTATGTGATTTGAGTGTTATTATAATTATTTATTTATTTATTTATTTTTTTGAGGTGGAGTCTTACTCTATTACCCAGGCTGGAGTACGGTGGCGCAATCTTGGCTCACCGCAACCTCTGCCTCCTGGGTTGAAACGATTCTCCTGCCTAAGGCTCCTGAGTAGCTGGGATTACACATGCCTGCTACCACGCTCAGCTAAGTTTTGTATTTTTAGTAGAGACAGTGTTTCACCATGTTGGCCAGGCTGGTCTCCAACTCCTGACCTCATGATCCACCCGCCTCAGCCTCCCAAAGTGCTGGAATTACAGGCATGAGCCACCACGCCCGGCCCTGAGTGTCATTATAATGCCTAGAATAAACATATTGTTTAATATGTTTCAGCCTTTTGCTGATATTTTCCTTATTGAGGCTCACATTGCTCCATTGTTGAATCCCTTGGGAGCCTCTTCAGGTTAGCTTGTAAGTCCTTTTGCCTCCACCCCAGTAGTCTTCAATAGCTTTGATAGATGTTTTAGGTCACTGTGTACATCTCCTGCCTAAGATCTATAGTCAGCCATTTCTCCAAGGAGCACTGGTTCCATTTAGGAGGAAATGGTCTAGGTGCTGAGGATGAAGCATTAATCTCAATGTGAATAAAGCTAGAAGTGAACAGTGCTGTGTAGTCCTTGGGGCTCTGAGTGGATCTGGTTCCTCCTGTGGTCTCTGCTGAGAATGCAGCTTCCTGTGGGAGATGTCAATCTTGTAACTGAATGATAGAAACAATCAGATAAAAATGGCCCATGTTTTATTTGTTCGATGTGATCTTGTTCTCCAGTGGGTACTTCTGGTAAAAGACATGGTAATAATAGGTCTGCAGGTAACACTATTCACCTGCTCTTCCTAGGGCATGCTGGGTCTTGAGGAACAGGCAGTACAGACACTGAACTGCTTATAGACTCACATCTGATATCATCAGGTTGGACCTGGGGTACTGTCTGACTAACACTTCCTGGCCCCCATGTCTGCAGAGTTCCAGGTTCTATATCAGTACCCGGTTCTCTGAAATATGTACTCATTGGGGTCTCATGAATATGTAATTGAAATCCATTTTACTGTTGTATTCACTTGGAAGGAAGGAACATAGCCTATGTTTCCTTACTTAACTGTGTGAGCCACAGAGTAAGAAGATAACCGTCTCTTTAAAAGCTGCTATTTAGGTAGCTGTCTTCATGACAGATAAATCTTTTCCCCAGGTTTGGAAAATATCAAAGATGCATCTGTCTCATAATTACATGGTGGCTTTCTACCTAATGAATGCCTGTGTAGGCTGCTACATTAAGCATACAAAGAGGATAGGACAAGGAAGTTACTCCGTATTTATTTTCCAGGCTTTTCCTGTCTGTGTTCTCACTTCATTAGTGTGGGTTTCTGCACACTGGGTCCCCGTGGAAGAGAGGTTGTGTCCTGCTCATTGTGGTACGGCAGTGCCTTAAGGGAGAACTGGAGCCCTGACTTCACCCCCACCCCACTCCCTTTATTTGACCTAGGATTAAAAAAAAAAAAAAAAAAAAAAAGGCATTTCAGGGTGAGTTAGCTTCTGATCTTAATATAACTTCTTTTCCTTCAGGAAAAAAAATGCTAAAATCAAGACAGGGTACAAGCGGGAGCACATTAACCTGGGCTGCGACGTGGATTTCGACATTGCTGGACCTTCCATCCGGGGTGCTCTAGTGCTGGGTTACGAGGGCTGGCTGGCTGGCTACCAGATGAATTTTGAGACTGCAAAATCCCGAGTGACCCAGAGCAACTTTGCAGTTGGCTACAAGACTGATGAATTCCAGCTTCACACTAATGTGTAAGTGTACATGGGGACAGCGGGGTGAGGGGTGGGGTTGGAGTGTGTGTGATAAGGGGATCGCATTCATTATTTTTTTAAAAAGAAAGCCCAATTTTTAACCACTGTAAAGTGAGTTTGTTGGCATTAGATGAGCCAGATGGCCTGCTGCTATCATTTGTTTCCCACCTACCCATTTCCTAGAGTGTCTTAGATCCTTTCCACTCTACGAACAGTAAATATTGCCACAGGTACACAAAGTGGCTGATTAATTACAGCAGGGACGTGGTGTCAGTCCAGAGCGTGTCCATTCCCTGCAGTTTTTGTTTTAGTTAACAAAACAGCTCTCAGCGCTCTTTCTCTGTCTAATGCCTGAGGATTAGCCTGCTGAGCTTGATGACATGTAGACATGGTAGACAAATTTAGGAGCTGATTGTCTGAGTTACAAAGTATCTTCTCTGTACAGTGAAACATGTAAAAGTAACTATTGGACATATGGTGAAGGGAAACAGTGATTATAGGTTAGGAGAGAGCCCCTTGAGAACTGAAGTAGATTGATGATTTAGGTTAAGGGAAACACATTTCATTCATGGATCTTGTTTTATCATAAACCTTGTTTTATTCAGTTTCATGAGGAATTAACCTGTGACAGGCACAAGCTGGGTGCAGAGTTACCATGTTTCTTTCTTTCCACTAGAGGTCACTAAAGAAGTAACTTCTTAAACTTAAGGCCAATCAATGGTATTAATGTGTAAACTAATATTATTTCCATTAATAAATTTTTTGAGGAATTTTTATCATTAATTTGGAATCTGTTACAGCTAAAAAGTCACAGGAAAACTATAGAGATGGACAATCTAGTGGTTGGAAGGGGCTGGGGAGGGTATGACTACAAAGTGGTGATTGAGGGAGTTTGGGGGAGGGAACTGTTCTATATCCTGACTGTAGTCATGGTTACATTAATCTGTGTATGTGTGTTAAAATTCATAAAAATGGGCCGGGCGCGGTGGCTCAAGCCTGTAATCCCAGCACTTTGGGAGGCCGAGACGGGCGGATCACGAGGTCAGGAGATCGAGACCATCCTGGCTGACACGGTGAAACCCCGTCTCTACTTTAAAAAAAAAATACAAAAAACTAGCCGGGCGAGGTGGCGGGCGCCTGTAGTCCCAGCTACTTGGGAGGCTGAGGCAGGAGAATGGCGTGAACCCGGGAGGCGGAGCTTGCAGTGAGCTGAGATCCGGCCGCTGCACTCCAGCCTGGGCGACAGAGTGAGACTCCGTCTCAAAAAAAAAAAAAAAAATTCATAAAATTGTATACCAAGAAAATATCCATTTTGGCCGGGTGCGGTGGCTCACGCCTGTAATCCCAGCACTCTGGGAGTCCGAGGCAGGTGGATCACGAGGTCAGGAGTTCAAGACCAGCCTGGCCAAGAAGGTGAAACCCCATCTCTACTAAAAATACAAAAATTAGCTGGGCGTGGTGGCGGGTGCCTGTAATCCCAGCTACTCAGGAGGCTGAGGCAGAGAATTGCCTGAACCTGGGAGGTGGAGGTTGCATTGAGCTGAAATCACGTCACTGCACTGCAGCCTGGGCAACAGAGCGAGACTCCATCTCAAAAAAAAAAAAAAAAAAGAAGAAAATATCAATGTTATTGTATGTTTAATTAAGAAAAGGTGAAACATACAAAAAAGCTATAGGAAACATACCACATGCGTAGAAATGTTTTTGAATGTAGAATTCTGATTGGCATGGGAAGTTTTTTCCTTGGTTTAAAATTGGGCATTGGCACCAATTCTAGGAGGAACAATGGCTGTTAGCCATTTCCCCCACATATCTAAGCTTCAACATTTTTAATAAGCAACAAGTGGGCATGGTTTATTTTTGGAACCAGCGTGAAGGCAGCTGACACAACTCATCTGGGTTGCCCTGGTGCTTGCAGGGGCCCAGATGCATAACAGAAAGTCTTTGTGCTTCATATAGATGAATTTGAACAGTTCCAGCTGTTTATTTATTATTATTTTTTTTTGGTGACAGGTTCTTGCTCTCTCACTCAGACTGGAGTGCAGTGGCACGATCTCTGCAGCCTCCGCCTCCCAGGATCAAGTGATTCTCCTGCCTCAGCCTTGCAAATAGCTGGGACTACAGGTGCACACCACCACACCTGGCTACTTTTTGTATTTTTTGTAGAGGCAGGATTTCGCCATGTTGCCCAGGTTGTTCTTGAACTCGTGAGCTCAAGCGATCTGCCTGCTTTGGCCTCCCAAAGTGCTGGGATTACAGATTACAGGCGTGAGCCACTGCGTCTGGCCTCTTGTTTGTGGTTTTGAAAGCTCTGTATAGGAAGGCAATATTGTGTTCCTGGTTTTGGGATATTCTGAAAAGTCTGGCCTTTTTAAAAACATGTAAGCCCAAGAAACTTCCCCAATTGAATATATTACTAAAGTCATTAAAAATCTGTTATTTTTGACAGGCTGCTGTTTTATTGTAGCATACTTGGGCTGTCTAAAGAAGACAGGATTCCCTGTGAATCAGGCAGTGCCTGGGTCTCCCTGTACTTTCTAGAAGCATAATGTCTGTCTCGCTGAATTTCATGGGGAAGCGAGAATTTACAATGTGTGGCTCATATGTGTAATCCCAGCTACTTGGGAGGCTGAGGTGGGAGGATCACTTGAGGCCAGGAGTTTGGAACCAGCCTGGGAAACAGAAATACTGTGTCTCTAAGAACATTTTTAAAAATTAGCTGGGCATGGTGGCAACATGCCTGTGATCACTTGAGCCCAGGAGTTTGAGGTTGCAGTGAGCTATGATTTTGCCACTGCTCTCCAGCCTGGGCAACAGAGCAAGATCCCATCTCAGGGAAAAAAAAATTTAGAATGTATTCTCTAATTTAGGGAGAGTGTCTTGTGAAAACTAGAGTTTTTTTTCTTAGGTCCTGAAGCCCTTTGCTGCATTCCAAAGTACATTGGCTCTGACGCACAGTTACCAATGCCATTTCCACTGGAAATGCCCACAATTATGAGACAGAACTCAGACAATGATTTTATGTTAAAGATGTTTGAGAGGGTTTAGGCAGGCTTGAAGACCATCTAATGCAAGGGGGATGGTCATTCCTTTTTAAAAAATTGCAGCATTAAAATTTTTCTTAATTTTTTTAATCAAAGGAGTCTGAGCCCATGGTTGTAAAATCAAACAGTACAGATGGGCTTATGAAAAGCAGTGATTCCAGCCTGCCTCAGCCTGCTCATCCCACCTCCCCAGTGGCAGCCACTTTAACTGTTTTTGTTTTCTGTGGTTCCCTCTGTGGAGAAGGTTGCTTCTGACCAGGCACCAGTATGCACTGTGCATATAAACAACAATCTGAAAGCAGTAATGAGAGACAGTAAATGATCTGTGCAGACCCCAGCCCGACAGAGGACAAAGTGTAGACTCTCTGAGCTGGCTTTTTTAGGGGTGGCAGTGACTGCAGAGTTTGTATAGGCTGTTCATCTGGGTGGGGCAGACTTTCAAATTCTGGGAGCTTAAGCAGGGCCCCCAAAGAGGAAGAGGAGAATTTGAATGACTGAAGAAGGGAAAAGGATATTCCCAGCAACTGGAGTCATTCAGTGTGTTTGTAAGAGAGGAGGGAGCTTGACCACCTGGGGTTTCATTCTGAATGTTTCTGAAAGAGCGAGGCATTTTATGATGTAGCAAAAAGCTCCCTTTCAAATCCTGCCAGGACCTTAGATGTTGCAGCATGGGTGAGGAGTGTGCATAGGTGGACGAGATGAATTGTGGATTAAGCTCTTTTGAAGTGCTGCTCCTCCAAGAGGCTGGGTCAGTGCCAACCGTATCTCCCCAGCAGTGGCTGCAGCAGGTTGTGCCAAGGGCTCTAACTTGCCTTCTGAGTCATATGTGCAGCCCTGCCTTTCTTGCCATTTCTGGCTGTGTTCTTTTCTCATTTTCTTCTCTTTCCATACCATTTTTTATTTTTATTTTTTGAGCCAGAGTCTCTGTTGCCCAGACTGGAGTGCAGTGGTATGATCTCAGCTCACTGCAACCTCTGTCTCCTGGGTTCAGATGATTCTCCTGCCTCAGTCTCCCAGGTTGCTGGGATTACAGGCGCCCGCCACCATGCCCAGCTAATTTTTATGTTTTTAGTACAGACAGCGTTTCATCGTCTTAGCCAGGCTGGTCTTGAACTCCTGACCTCAAATGATCCGCCTGCCTTCCCCTCCCAAAGTGCTGGGATTATAGGCATGAGCCACCGTACCCGGACTTCAGTGCCATTTTTCTGGTAGAATTATTTATAAAAGTAATAACATCAGTAGCAGTAAAAATAAATCCCTAAGAATCTCAGTGCTCTACTTGCTGCTTTTCTTTTTTTTTTTTTTTTTTTTGAGATGGAGTCTCGCCCTGTCACCCAGGCTGGAGTGCAGTGGCGTGATCTTGGCTCACTGCAAGCTCTGCCACCTGGGTTCACGCCATTCTTCTGCCTCAGCCTCCCGAGTAGCTGGGACTACAGGCGCCCACCACCATGCCCGGCTAATTTTTTGTATTTTTAGTAGAGGCGGGGTTTCACTGTGTTAGTCAGGATGGTCTCGATCTCCTGACCTCATGATCTGCCCGCCTTGGCCTCCCAAAGTGCTGGAATTATAGGCGTGAGCCACCTCGCCTGGCCTGCTTCTTTTTTCTTTTTTTTTTCGTTATAGAGACAGGATCTTGCTGTGTTGCCCAAGCTACATCCTGGGCTCAAGCGTTCCTCTTGCCTCGGCCTCTCAAAATGCTAGGATTACAGGCATGAGTCACCATGTGCCCCTTCTTCCCCGGCTTTTTCTTTTTTTGTTTGAGACAAGGTCTTGCTCTGTCACCCAGGCTGGAGTGCAGTGGCATAATCTCGGCTCACTGCAACCTCTGCCTCCCGGGTTCAAGCAATTCTCCTGCCTCAGCCTCCTGAGTAGCTGGGATTACAAGCGTGTGGCACCAGCCCAGCCAATTTTTGTATTTTTAGTAGAGACAGGGTTTCACCATGTTGGCCAGGCTGGTCTCAAACTCCTGACCTCAAGTGATCTGCCCATCTTGGCCTCCCAAAGTGCTGGGATTACAGGCGTGAGCCAGTGTGCCTGGCCAGGTGCCTGTTCTATACTTACCAGACTTCCTGTAATTTAGTGCCTGTTTTGTGAAATTTGGTGAACTTCTGACTTCCCTTAATACCAGTATTGGTTCAGTCCGTTTCTGGCATCCCTGTCTTCTGGGAGACTTGGGTGGATCTGTCTGGGCTGCAGCTCGCCTCCCTGGGAAGCTCAGCATCTGTGCTGTGCTTGTTTGCAGGAATGACGGGACAGAGTTTGGCGGCTCTATTTACCAGAAAGTGAACAAGAAGTTGGAGACTGCTGTCAATCTCGCCTGGACGGCAGGAAACAGTAACACACGCTTCGGAATAGCAGCCAAGTATCAGATTGACCCTGACGCCTGCTTCTCGGTGGGTATCTGTGGAATCACGCATCTCACAGGCAGGCCTATCTGCTCTTTACGTTGGAGTCCTTCAGGTTTGCTGGAGTGCTGTGCTTCAGCTTATTCAAAGTGAGAGATGCTGCTGCGTGTGGTGGCTCACGCCTGTAATCCCAGCACTTTGGGAGGCCAAGGCAGGCAGATCACTTGAGGTCGGGAGTCTGAGACCAGCCTGGCCAACATGGCAAAACCCCGTCTCTACTAAAACTACAAAAATTAGCCGGGTGTGGTGGCAGGCGCCTGTAATCCCAGCTGCTCGGGAGGCTGAGGCAGGAGAATTGCTTGAACCCGGGAGGCGGAGGTTGCAGTGAGCCGAGACCATGTCACTGCACTCCAGCCTGGGTGACAGAGCGAGACTCCATCTCAAAAAAAAAAAAAGACTCCGTCTCAAAAAACAAAAACAAAGTGAGAGATGTTCTCACTTTGAAAAGAGTTCCAAATGAGTACAGTGATCATACTACTAGTACTTCTTATGGGTACCAGGCACTGTGCAGAGCCTTTTATGTATAGACTACTGTGTTTAATCCCATTTGAAATAGGTGCTTTGTTTTTCTAATCATCTCTGGGTTTTTTTATTTCTTGTTTTTTTGAGACAGAGTCTTGCTTAGTTGCCCAGGTTGGATGCAGTGGTGTAATTACAGCTCACTGCAGCCTCAACGTCCTGTGCTCAAGTAATCCTGCCACCTCAGCTTCCCAGGTAGCTGGGACTACAGGCACACCACCATGCCTGGCTAATTAAAAATGTTTTTAGTAGAGACAGTGTCTTGCTCTGTTGCCTGGGCTGGTCTCAAACTCCTGGGCTCAAGCTGTCCTCCGACCTCAACCTCCCAAATGTTGTTGGGATTACAGGCATGAGCCACCATTCCTGGCCAATCATCTCTGGTTTTTTTTTTTTTTTGAGATGGAGTCACCCTCTGTTGCCCAGGCTGGAGTGCAAGTGGCACGATCTCAGCTCACTGCGCAACCTCCGTCCCCCAGGTTCAAGTGATTCTTCTGCCTCAGCCTCCCATGTAGCTGGGACCACAGGCACCTACCAACACACCTGGCTAGTTTTTGTATTTTTAGTATAGATAGGGTTTCACCACGTTGGTCAGGCTGGTCTCGAACTCCTGACCTCAGGTGATCTGCCTGCCTCGGCCTCCCAAAATGCTGGGATTACAGGCATGAGCCATGACCCCCACCCAATCATCTCTGTTTTTACAAATGAGGAACTAGAAGCTTAGAAAGGTGAGTAACTTGCCCAAAGGAACACACCAGGAAAGTGCTGGGGACTGGATTTGAGCCAGACTGGCTTACTGTTGAGCCTCTTCCATTAATACCAGTTCCTGTTCTATAAAGCAGACTGTTAAAAGGGGCACTCTGAAATCTAGGGTTCTAATTGATAATTCCCCCCACCCCCCCACTTTTCATTCTCCTTTTCAGCTCCTGCATTGCATATTAAGAAATCAGTAGTCAGTTGGCATCTTGCAGACTCTCTGGCATTGCTCACAGGCCCTCAAACTACTTCCCAGTTTTTGCAGTAAATCCTATTGGGCCCATTTCTCTTGTCACAGGGCACTGGAGGTTGTATCTCTTTGGGGTGGAATGAGGGAATCTCATGTTGCAGAATGGTGCCTGTACTGATTTCTGTAATTTATGGACAGCCCATTTTAAGTCTCCTAAACTAGAACCGAATTTGGCTCCCTTAACAGGCACTTAAAAACAAGAGAAAAGGAGCCTCATTATTTATATGAGCAAAAGGACATGGGCCCCTAAGAGGCCTTCCTTCTCTCTGCTTTGTTCTTACGAGGGGTGTCAGATCTCAGAACACCATTTGAACAGGAAAGTATGCACCTAAAATTGATATATTTTGTATTGAATTTAATGAATCTCGTGAACAAGATGGTCATAAAAAAATTTGATTCTGAAGTCAAAGGTTGGTTGACTAAAAAGCTCTTATTAATTTTGGAGATGGAAGCGCAAAGTATTATACTTAATGTTTTCTCTGTTTTGTCATTTCCTTGACTAGGCTAAAGTGAACAACTCCAGCCTGATAGGTTTAGGATACACTCAGACTCTAAAGCCAGGTATGTGTTGCTTGTGTGTGAAATCGGTTCTTTGTCTTAAAAAAAATTGTGGTGCTGGTTTGCTGATTTATGTCATTGTTTATAAAATGTTTATATAATACAGTGGGTATATATAAATGCGTATATATAAAGTATAATTAAATGTTTATAAAGGAGTATGGGGTCATTATAAAACATTTGGAGAATATGAGATGTGGCAAGCAGGAGGAAAAAGGCTGAGGCTAACATATATTCTTTGCTATTTTCTTCTGTCCTTTTTTCCAATGTGTACATAATGCTTGATACTTATTTCTGGCAGATTCTCAAAACTAACTTATAAATCAGTCCCACTGTAAAAAGACAAAGAAATAGGAAAAGTGGTTTGCAGGTTTCCTCTGCACAGTTGGCTAGGCCAGTCCATGATGTATTCTAGTTCTAGCATATAACCACCTTTGAACCCTGGAAATCTAAGATTACCAGCTACTTCCTGAATCAGGTTATTCCAGGGAAGGTCAGTTTGTTGTGTGCATCTGTGGATGTGCATGCACACTACCCATGTGTGTACACTGAACATGAACATGTAAGACCTTAGGTTGGATTCAGGATTGAGGTTTCATTTAAAGGGATGATTGCCAAAAAAGCTTACTGTATGCTACCAGTACTAGAGACTAATTGTACCAGGGGAACAGTGAGAGGAAAAAGGAAAGTGGGGTTCCAGAAGTAGATTTGGGTAGGCTCTCTGGGCGGTGGGATAATTAGTTGTTTTATAAGCCCACTCTAGGATACCTGTTGGTCAGATAGTGCTAAGTAACAAGGATTGAAGGGCCATGTGGACCCTGCTGATAATATCTGGAACAGGTTCTGAATTTGTTGTTAATCTTTCTTGTCATTTCTTTCCTCCATTCCTCCTCCTTTCCTCTCCCTCATTTTTCTCCCTGCAGGTATCAAACTGACACTGTCAGCTCTTCTGGATGGCAAGAACGTCAATGCTGGTGGCCACAAGCTTGGTCTAGGACTGGAATTTCAAGCATAAATGAATACTGTACAATTGTTTAATTTTAAACTATTTTGCAGCATAGCTACCTTCAGAATTTAGTGTATCTTAATGTTGTATGTCTGGGATGCAAGTATTGCTAAATATGTTAGCCCTCCAGGTTAAAGATGATTCAGCTTTAAGATGTTACCCTTCCAGAGGTACAGAAGAAACCCATTTCCAAAAAAGGTCCTTTCAGTGGTAGACTCGGGGGGAGCTTGGTGGCCCCTCTGAGATGCCAGGTTTCTTTTTTATCTAGAAATGGCTGCAAGTGGAAGCTGATAGTATGTAGGCACTTTGTAAATTCATATTGAGTAAATGAATGAAATTGTGATTTCCTGAGAATCGAACCTTGGTTTCCTAACCCTAATTGATGAGAGGCTCGCTGCTTGATGGTGTGTACAAACTCACCTGAATGGGACTTTTTTGGACAGATCTTCATGACCTGTTCCCACCCCAGTTCATCGTCACCTCTTTTACACCAAAAGGTCTGCAGGGTGTGGTCACTGTTTCTTTTGTGCCATTTTGGGGTGGAGAAGGTGGATGTGATGAAGCCAATAATTCAGGACTTATTCCTTCTTGTCTTGTGTTTTTTTTGCCCTTGCACCAGAGTATGAAATAGCTTCCAGGAGCTCCAGCTATAAGCTTGGAAGTGTCTGTGTGATCGTAATCACATGGTGACAACACTCAGAATCTAAATTGGACTTCTGTTGTATTCTCACCACTCAATTTGTTTTTTAGCAGTTTAATGGGTACATTTTAGAGTCTTCCATTTTGTGTGGAATTAGATCCTCCCCTTCAAATGCTGTAATTAACATCACTTAAAAAAAACTTGAATAAAATATTGAAACCTCATCCTCCTTCTGTTGTCTTTATTAATAAAATATAAATAAATAGGGCATTTATTTAGATTTGTTTTTTGTCTCCATGCTCTGTGTATGTATTATATATTATTCGTTTTCACTCGCTGTATTACAGATTACCATAAATTTAGCTGCTTAAAACAACACTCATTTATTTTACAGTTCTGCAGGTCAAAGTCAGGCAGGTATGCATGCCTACCTGGGCTCTGCTTAGGTTCTCACGATGCTGAAATTAGGGTGTTGACTAGGCTGTCTTCTCATTTTATCTAGGGGCTTGGCGTCCTCTTCCAGGCTTACAGCGTTGTGGTGGAATTCAGTTATTTTCAGTTGTAGGATAGAAGTCCCTCTTTCTTTGTTGGCTGAGGCACTCTCAGTGCTTAGAGGACACCAGCATTCCTTGCCACGTGGTCCCCTACATCGCCAAAGCCAGAAACAGAAAAACTCCCTCATGTGAAATCCCTCTCACACTTCCAGTCTCCTCCAGGAAGAGCCCCAAAGCTTTTAAGGACTCACCTGATCAGGTTAGCCCACCAATGGTAATCGCTCTTTCTTCAAGTTCACTGCCAGGTAAAGTAACCTAATCACTGGTAATATCCTTTCATATTTGTAGGTCCCTCCATATGGGTCATGT
Source organism: Macaca nemestrina (assembly GCF_043159975.1). Taxonomy (NCBI): domain Eukaryota; kingdom Metazoa; phylum Chordata; class Mammalia; order Primates; family Cercopithecidae; genus Macaca; species Macaca nemestrina. Next base: position 46,466,299 of record NC_092130.1, read on the forward strand.
GATTTTGGAATGGGTGATTTTGGAATTCTCCCATATATTTATATATTTTTAATAACTTGATTGTGGAATTTTTTTTTTTTTTTCTTTTTTTTGAGATGGAGTTTCACTCTTGTTGCCCAGGCTGGAGTGCAATGGTGCACAATGTTGGCTCACTGCAAGCTCTGCCTCCTGGGTTCAAGTGATTCTCCTGCCTCAGCCTCCCGAGTAGGTGGGATTACAGGCATGTGCCACCACACCTGGCTAATTTTGTATTTTTAGTAGAGACGGGGTTTCTCCATGTTGGTCAGACTGGTCTCGAACTCCTGACCTCAGGTGATCCGCCCTTGGGCTCCCAAAGTGCTGGGATTACAGGTGTGAGCCACTTCGCCTGGCCGATTGTGGAAATTTCAAACACAAAGAATAGTAATAAACTCTATGCATGATCCAGCTTCAACAAATACGAACATTTTTTTACATTCATGATTTTTCAGCAGAATTTTTTTTTCTATGTTTGAAAGTGACATTCAAAACAGGAACCGTCTATTTTTAGCATTTTATGCAACTGATCACCCAAAAACTGTGGGTCTCAGTATTTGACATACTGTCTTCAGGAACTTGCAGCTATTTCTTTTTTTTTTTGAGACGGAGTCTCGCTCTGCCGCCCAGGCTGGAGTGCAGTGGCTGGATCTCAGCTCACTGCAAGCTCCGCCTCCCGGGTTTACGCCATTCTCCGGCCTCAGCCTCCCGAGTAGCTGGGACTACAGGCACCCGCCACCACGCCCGGCTAGTTTTTTTTTTGTATTTTTAGTAGAGACGGGGTTTCACTGTGTTAGCCAGGATGGTCTCGATCTCCTGACCTCGTGATCCGCCCGTCTCGGCCTCCCAAAGTGCTGGGATTACAGGCTTGAGCCACCGCGCCCGGCCAACTTGCAGCTATTTCTAAGTGAATGTTCATAGAATTTGTCCAGAGATTATGGCACATAGTGGTTGCTGGGTACATCTAGTCAGATGTCAGGTACAGGTTTTTTTTTTTTTTTTTTTTGAGACGGCATCTTGCTTTGTTGCCCAGGCTGGAGTGCAGTGGCGTGATCTTGGCTCACTGCAACCTCCGCCTCCCAGGTTCACGCCATCCTCCTGCCTCAGCCTCCCGAGTAGCTGGTACTACAGGCACCTGCCACCACGGCTGGCTAATTTTTTGTATCTTTAGTAGATACAGGGTTTCACCATGTTACCAGGATGGTCTTGATCTCCTGACCTCATGATCCGCCCGCCTTGGCCTCCCAAAGTATTGGAATTACAGGCGTGAGCCACTGTGCCCGGCCAACTACAGTATTAAAATATTTTAGATACAGAGTTTCACTCTGTCAGCCAGGCTGAAGTGCAGTGGCATCATAATAGCTCACTGTAGTCTTGAACTCCTGGGCTCCAGTGATCCTCCCGTCTCAGCCTCCTGAGTACTTGAGATTACAGGCACAAGCCACCATGCCTGGCCCTAAAATATTTAAAAATGTATAAAGCGTTCCCTTGAGTATGAGGAAATATTTCCCTCACTAGTTACTTATTGTCTGCCTGTTGCATGCAGCATGTTGGAATATCATTGTGCAAAATGCCTTGAGTTCATAATACCTCACCAGTTCAGAGAACTGAGACAATCTGGTATGAGGACACAAATGGACAAAGTGGACAATGAGTCAGGGAAGAGGACTTCAGTGTGTTTATTATAGATGAACTTTAAAGTCAACAAGCAGAAACTAAGATTGAGAAACTCATTTGTTGAACTGAGTGGTTTTACAGAAAACTTGAGTACAGCTCAAAGAAGGGAAGCTCCTAGGGGACTGGGAGGACTTTGCACCTTGGCTAAGGTGGAGAGTTTCCAATAAGGACACCATTCAGTCTATGTGGGCTTCTGGGGGATTTCGGGAAATGTGCAGATGAATGACTTCTTAGTTTTCTTAACACAGAGTTTGTGTGTTTCTGAGCTGTCACCAGGGTGAGATAAAAGCTTAGGGGAAACCAGATTCAGGAGTAGAACACAGGCCCTTTAGAGAGGCAGCTCAGCTGTGTCTCTGTGGGATGACAGCAATCTTCGCAGGGAGTCATAGAGACCAGAGTGGTGAAGCTGTGGGTACAATAAATGTCTTGCTTAACCGTCACATTGATTTTCCTGAAATTGATCAAATGGAACTTTTATGAATTGAAGCCTGTATCTGTTTATTAAGGAGACATTCACAGAACGTACACACAGAGCAAAGTATGGTGCCAGGGCCCTAGGTGAACTTCTTGGAAGTTTGTAAGTTTGCATTTTTATATACTGGGGATTTGAAGTAACAAAATTTAAAAAGAGAAGCTTATTTTAGGAAATCGAAGTTATTTTCAATGGCAGCCCCTTACCCCTACTTCCTAGCTACCTACCTTTCCTCCACAATTTTTTTTTTTTTTTTTTTGAGACAGAGTCTCTCTCTGTGGCCCAGGCTAGAGTGCAGTGGCATCTCGGCTCACTGCAGCCTCCATCTCCCGAGTTACAGCGATTCTCCTACCTCAGCCTTCTCAGTTTAGCTGCGATTACAGGCACGCGCCACCACGCCTGGCTAATTTTTGTATTTTTAATAGAGACGGCGTTTCTACATATTGGCCAGGCTGGTCTCGAACTCCTGACCTCAGGTGATCCGCCTGCCTCGGCCTCCCAAAGTGCTGGGAGCCACTGCGCTCGGGCCGGTCCATAATATCTTTATCATCTTGTATAGTGTGTATTTTATACCACAGTCGCCCTCACAAGAAAATAAACTCTACCAAGGCTGGGGGTTCGTTTTGTTCACTGCTGTATCTTAAATAGGGAGAGGTGCTAAATCTTTTGTTGAAAAAAATAAATAATTGTGGGGAAAGATTATTAAAAATTACTTATAATCCCATCACCCAAACACAAAGTTAACACTTGTGTTTCTTTCGCCTTTGAGAGAGGAAGAGCAGTTAGTTACTTCGCTTTCGTGATCAGCCTATTCTACAGCTTGATCTTCTTTTTTAAAATGGCTAAAAACGCTTTTTTTGGCTGTATAGTACCCAATCACGCAGGCGGCAGGGAGGGGCTCGCTTTGGCCCTCTTAAGCATGTTACATTCTACCTTTAACCCGCAGCCGTGTAGCAGCCCCCACACTCGCCAACTGCAACTCCCTCCTCCCCGAAATCCTTTCTTTTTATTCCGGTTTCCAGAGCACGTCTCTAGGCTTCGACGTCACCACGCTGGGCCGTAAGTGCCGAGGGCCGCGGCGTCTGACGTCATGGCGTAAAGCCTAGCAACAGCGCAGGCTCCCAGCCGAGTCCGTTATGGCCGCTGTCGTCCTGAAGAGGATGAGGGGGTCAGAACAAGCGAAACTGCTGCCCGGGTCGGCCATCCAAGCCCTTGCGGGGTTGGCGCGGCCGCTGGTCTTGGCGCTCCTGCTTGTGTCCGCTGCTCTATCCAGTGGTAAAGGGGGCGCGGCGGCCGTGCGGGCTTAGCAAGGCTGGGAGGGCTCGGGGGCAGTCCAGGAGACAGGCTGGGCCAGGGAAAGGGCACTTCCGAGTGTCAGGAGCAGTGTCTGGTTGGGGCAGGGTCTCCGCGGGCCTGAGAAAGGAGAGTATGGTGTCTGAAGGGGTCCAAGGTGGTAGGGTCTCCAAAGGGCCTGAGCAGTGGGGTCCCTGAGAGATGCAGGGACCCTGGGAGCAGGGAGCAGGATGTGTAGATGGGCGGGAAGGGAGGAGTGGTGTTGGCGCCTAGAGATCGTTGAAGAATGGGCTGCCACAAGGAATGGCAGTGGTGGGGTCTCCAAAATTTCTTGGATCGGAAAGTTAGGAGACTCTAGAAGAGAGAGTAGTGACAGGAGCTGAGGAGATGGCCGGGTCTGGGGATGTGGTGTCTGGAAAGGGTCCTGAGATTGGGGGACTCGGGAATCTTGCAGGACCAAGGAAAGGTGGGGATTTTCCAGAATGGGAGAGGTCAGTGGTAAAGACCGAGGCGGGCAGGGGCAGTAATCCAGTGACTGAACTGAGCCAATGGAATATTTCCGAGAGGGAAAGTGAAAGGGAAAGAGCTGTCTTCGGGTACTGGTGCATATTTGAGGCCTGGGAGGTTCTGGTGTTTGATAAAGATTCAGAGTACTGGGCCGTTGGGCCTCTGAAGGCCTGGGAGGTGGAGAGGAGTTTGGGGACAAGGGAGATCATGATTCCTCTTCCCTGTGTTCTGGGTTAACCAGGATAACCCTGCCTCATTTTATTGAATCTGTAGGATTTGATTGATAAAAATTTTCATTTCTTGCAAATGTTGTATGGCGAAATCAAGAGATTGAAGGCTTTTATTGAGAAATTAGGAAATCTGTAAACCAGTGTCTGATACTTGGTGGGAAAAATCCACTAATAAGAACTTGTAAGGATTAAACGGTATTTTGTTTAGTAGTTCCATTTTTGTTTCAGGCCAAGACACAATCCTGCGTTTCTCCCTAAAAGCTGAATTTTCAGCTGCAAAACAGTATGACCTGGTATAGTGTTTTCTTTCTTGCCACAGGACCTGTCCAGCCCTACATTCCTCTGCTACAGTACTGTGGGTACATACCTATGTTTCCTCAGCAACATTTCAGTGTTGCTAACTGGACACCCTCTCAGAAGTCTTTGCAGTCTCTGAGGAAGGACTGCTGTCCATTTCCCAAGGCCCTTTCATCATTAGTGAAATGTAATGAGGATTTCCCTGGTTGATGCAGATGTTTCCATTCCTAAAGAACTTAAGTAGCTTAATTGTTTTGGCCATTTAATCATCTAAGAAAAATAAAACACAGACGTTTATATTTCCTGCTGGAATGCTTAAGGGGTATATATCTGGCAACTGTAGTTTCAGAAACAGCTTTTTTCCCCTAAGAGGTGGTTGAAAATTGGGCAAGCAGTGAGGCAGAATGGGGAGTGTTAAGTGTCCTTTAGTCTTTGCTTTTATTTGTTAGAGACCTATAAATATTGTTCTAACTATACTGAGTCATTTTAGAGAATCTTTATCTTTTAAATTAAGTCTTTACATATACCAGTTTAAAATGTCATAAATTCAAATGATTCTGTCCTGGAAAGAACCTAAATGAAAACGAACATACATGGTTTTAATAAGCGAGCAGCTCCACTGCACTAGTGTAGCTTGGGATATAAGTATTTTTTGTAAATATACCTTATAATTTCAAAGTAGTCATTCCTATAGTAAGAAAATTAGTCTAGAATGTGTTGAGTTCCAAATTTCAAGTGACTTTACAAAAGTAGATTGTAAACTACATTAGATTTATTTAAGTTTGTTCTATATTAGGTTTTAAAAAATGTCAGTGCTTGGTTATATGCTTGTCAGTCTGTAAGAATTTTTGTTTTATGTTTTTGTTTTGATAAAGTCTGAAAAATTAACATAAGCAGTTCAGCTCACTGGGTGATTAACTCTTGGTCATGCCATTTCAAAAATGCCTGCTTCTCTACATTTGCCATTATATTGTCCCCAGATGATCACCTAAACTTAATGTATAATGCATTTCATTTTTAAGGCGTTGTTTCTCAAACCATTGTGTGAATGAGTTCTTGGGGGTCCTCTACATTCTTAAGTTTAATAAATGCTGATATAGTTTTATTTTAGGGCAGTTTTTAAAAACGGACCAGTGGAAGGGGAGAATGAAATTTAGAAAGGTGTTTTTTTTTGAGTCTGTTGCCAGGCTGGAGTGCAGTGGCACAATCTCGGCTCATTGCAACCTCCACTTCCCGGGTTCAAGTGATTCTCCTGCCTCAGCCTCCTGAGTAGCTGGGACTACAGGTGTATGCCACACCTGGCTAGTTTTGTATTTTTAGTAGAGACGGGGTTTCATCATGTTAGCCAGGATGGTCTCCATCTCCTGACCTCGTGATCTGCCCGCTTTGGCCTCCCATAGTGCTGGGATTACAGGCCTGAGCCACCGTGCCTGGCCTTTTTTGTTTGTTTGAGACATGGTTTTGCTCTGTTGCCGAGGCTGGAGTGCAGTGGCACAAACTTGGCCCACTGCAACCTCTGCTTCCTGGGCTCAAGCAGTGCTCCCACTTCAGCCCCCTGAATAGCTGGGACCACAGGTGCTTGCCACCGTGCCCAGCTAATTTTTGTATTTTTGTAGAGATAGGGTTTTGCCATGTTGGCCGGGATGGTCTTGAACTCCTGAGCTTAAGCGATCCGCCTGCCTCGGCCTCCCAAAGTGCTGGGGTTACAGGTGTGAGCCACCGTGTCCGGCCTAAGCTGTATTTTTAAAACGTCAAACTTCAACTATCAATTAGGAAAGGGAAGATTTAGAAGTCTTATTTATATGCTTGTAGAAGGTCAACAGTTAAATCCATAAAGTCAGAGTTGTACCTTTGTTCTGAATACTCTTTATATCTGACTTAATCAACTTCTCTGATGTGAAGGAGAGGAGTTCGAGGAAGTTAAACAATGAATAGGGTGATATTGGAGGTATCCTTAGAAGAATGAGTGGCGTTTTGCTGGGAACCATGGGATGGCCTCTTGAGGGAGTGCAGTAGGTGCATAGATACTATGTGGGATGTGGTGTGGGATTTGTGGTAAGATTTATGGTGAGAGTTGAGTCAAGAGCATATTTAATAAATATTGAGTGTCTGCTATCTATTAAGTAGGTAATGGGGATAGAACTGTTAGGGAGATTAGTAAGATAATGAGAGTGAGGTAATGGGGGCCAGATCATGTAGGATCTTGAAGGCTATTATGAAAACTTTCCCTTTTGAGAGAAATGGATGGCCCTGGAGGGTCTTAAGTACAGGAGTAACATTTGGTTTTTACAGAATGACTCTGGCTGCTGTGTTGAGTATAGACAGTAGAGGTTAGGGTGGAAGCAGGCAGATTAATTAGGAGGCTATTGTAATAATCCATGTGAGATAACGGTTACTTGGACCAGGCAGGAGCAGTGGAGGGTGAAAAGCCCTTAAATGCTGCATTTGTTAGAATAACAGATTGGATGTGGGATGTTAAAAAAATGACAACTCCAAGGTTTTTAGTTTTAGTAACTAGAAAGATGTAGTTGCCATTAATCGAGATGGAGACTAGGTAGAACAAGTCTTTTTTTGTTTTTTGAGTGGGTCATAGGAATTTATTTAAACTTTTTATTTTGAGATAATTATAGATTCACTTGCAGTTGTAAGAAATAATATAGAGATCCTGCATATCCCCTACCCAGTTTTCCTAATAGTAACATCTTTCAAAACAATAGTGCAATATCACGACCAGGATATTAACGTTGGTACAGTCAAAATACGGGGCATTACCATCACCATAAGGGTATCTCAGATTGCCCTTACAAAGCCACCCCACTTTCCTCCTACCTCACCCTTCCTGAACTCCTGGCAACCACAAATTATCCATTTGTATAAGTTGGTAATTTTGAGAATCTTACATAAATGGAATCATACAGTCTGTAACTTTTGGGATTGACTCTTTTCACTCAGCATAATTCTCTGAAGATCCACCTAGGTTGTTGCATGTGTCAATAGTTTGTTCCTTTTAAAATTTAAATTTAATTTTTAAAATTTTTATTGTTATTATTATTATTTGACACAGAGTCTTGCTCTGTCGCCCAGGCTGGAGTGCAGTAGCGCTATCTCGGCTCACTGCAACCTCTGCCTCTTGGATTCAAGCAGTTCTCCTGTCTCAGCCTCCTGAGTAGCTGGGATTATAGGTGCACACCACCACACCCGGCTAATTTTTGTATTTTTAGTAGAGACGAGGTTTCACCATGTTGGCCAGGCTAGTCTCGAACTCCTGACCTTGTGATCCACCCACCTCAGCCTCCCAAAGTGCCCAGATTACAGGTGTGAGCCACTGGTCCTGGTCGTTTGTTCCTTTACATTGCTGAGTAATATTCTATGGTATAGATAGACTACACTGTTTATTTATCTGTTGAAGGATGCCTGATTGTTTACAGTTTTTGGCTATTAAGAATAAAGCTGCTATAAATGTGTTTGTGCCACTGCACTTCGGCCTGGTTGACAAAGTGAGACCCTGTCTCAAAAAAATAATAAAGGCCGGGCACGGTGGCTCAAGCCTGTAATCCCAGCACTTTGGGAGGCCGAGGCGGGTGGATCACGAGGTCAGGAGATTGAGACCATCCTGGCTAACACGGTGAAACCCTGTCTCTACTAAAAAAATACAAAAAAACTAGCCGGGCGAGGTGGCAGGCGCCTGTAGTCCCAGCTACTCGGGAGGCTGAGGCAGGAGAACGGCGTAAACCCGGGAGGCAGAGCTTGCAGTGAGCCGGGATCCGGCCACTGCACTCCAGCCTGGGCGATAGAGCGAGACTCCGTTTCAAAAAATAAAATAAAATAAAATAAAATAAAATAAAATAAAATAAACTTTCTATGGATATCATATAGTTGAGTCTGCCAATCTCTGTTTTTTAACTGATGTATTTAGGTCATTTATATTTAATGCACTGTGGATATGTTAGGGATGAAGTCTGCCATTTTATTTTTTGTCTTTAACGAGGGATATATGAAATAAAAAGAAAAACCCAAGGAAGTCACCACCATGTTGTTTCACATATCCTGAGGTCTCTAATGGTTCTACCCAGTTCTTTCCAACTTTCAGAGTGTTCTTGTGTTATTTTATACATAATGTCCAGAGCTTTTCGTTGTTATTAGTGGGAGAAATAAGGAAGAGTGTGTTTGTCTTCCTGAAAGCCAGCCAGAATTCATTTTGAACATATTAATGTCAATGTCAAACATCCAAGAGGCGATGTCAAGTAGGTGGTTGGATTTATGAGTCTAGAATTCTGGTAGTTCTTGGAAGTTCTTTTAATTTTTCTCAGAAAAGTTAGGAATTGATGTCATCAGTTGAAAATGAGGGTAACAGAGAAGACATTTGAAGTTTGTGGATAGAGGAAAATGTGACTGGTGTCCTAAGAGACTAGAAGGGTAAGTGGACTAGGAAAATATAATTGCCAGCAATTTTAATTGCCAACAACTTTAAACGTATACCTGAATCTTTGGTGTTGAATTGAAAATGAAATGAAAACAGTGGCATGGTTGTATATTTTTTCCAGCCATGTTCAGCTGTTGGGTGCAGATGTGAGTATTCAGAGAGTTTGATTTATTAATAAATAGGGATGAGTGTAGTCTCACCAAGTGAATGGGTCAAAGTGGACAAAGGGGAAGGGAATTGACGATGGATGTAAGAGAGTGATTATAAAGCAATTATAATAGCTGACACAGAATTGAATCTGAATAAAGAGATAAGAGAGTGTATTGGGCAAGGTTTGGTGGTGACCGTAAAGGAATGAAGATCAGAGGGTTGGAGGTGTTGATGGATTGAGAATACCAGGAATGAACTGGAAGGATAGGAGGTCATGTCAGCAAGTAGAATTCAAGAAATTGAGATTATGGAAGAGTTGTGATAATAGATAATGACTCTGGGAGTGAGTGGCTGAGGTAAAGAGGAGGGTTAGGTCATGAGAAGAGAGGAGGTCAAAGATTTTGAAATCAAGGCAGGAGTACTTTTCTTAGATAGAGTGAATTCTAGAGCCAGGAGCTAAAGATCATTAAGAATTAGGGGCCATGACCTTGGAGTTGGTGGATGAAAGTAAGTTAGTGGATGATAGCTTAAGATAAGAGAATCAAAGCTGGAGGCATTTAGGGAGGAGAATAGGAGAATAGTCTGAAAAGGGCAATGAGGAGGAGAGCTGTGCCTCCTCGAGACTCAGTGGTACAAGGATGTGGGAGAAAAAACAGCTATTACTTAAACGGGCTGAAGGGAAAATGTGTCCTTAAGGGAGAGTCAGGTTTCAGTAATAACAAGAAAGTGAAGGGTGAAAGAAGGGATTTGCTGATGACTGTGAATTCTGTACTGCGTGGTGGAAATTTCTTTATAATCATTCCTCTCCTAGCAGCGTGTGTCCTTTAAAGGTGCTCACCCGTAGCAAAACTGTTCTTTTAAAAGTTTAGTTAGTTGGCTCTCAGTTATTTCAGTTTTAAATTTTATTTTAAAACATGTTTTTTGTACTTTGGCAGGAAAATTAAATGTATCAGAAAATAATAATTCATAAATTCCTGAATTATAACTAAGTTGAAGTGATAAATGCAAAAATTATTTTCAGAAATTCCTGTTAGTAGTTTTCTGAGTAATGTACTCAGTTGTAGGTCCTGTTTATTTCTCTTTTCTTCAGTAAAAAATTTCAAGGAACTCAATTATTGAAAATGTTTTAAGAGTTTTACTGTAATCCCAGCACTTTGGGAGGCCAAGGGGGGAGGATTTCTTGAGCCCTGGAATTCAAGACCAGCCTGGGCAACATGGCGAGATTCTGTCTCAAAAAAAAAAAAAAAGAAAAAAATTGCATGTAACATTGGACAAATATATGAAAAATAAAAAAAGCTGGGCAGGGTGGCATGTACCTGTGGTCCCAGCTACATGGGGGGCTTGAACCCAGGAGGTCGAGGCTACAGTGAGCTATGTTTGTGCTGCTGCATTTCAGTCTGGGCAACAAAGTGAGACCCTGTCAAAAAAAAAAAAAAAGGGGGGGAGGGGAAGAGTTTTACTAATTTATTGGGGTTTTTTTTGTTTGTTTGTTTGTTTTGTTTTGTTTTTTTGAGACGGAGTTTTGCTCTGTCACCCAGGCTGGAGTGCAGTGGCGCTGTCTGGGCTGACTGCAAGCTCCGCCTCCCGGGGTCACGCCATTCTCCTGCCTCAACCTCTGGAGTAGCTGGGACTACAGGCGCCCACCACCACGCCCGGCTAATTTTTTGTATTTTTAAGTAGAGACAGGGTTTCACCATGTTAGCCAGGAATGGTCTTGATCTCCTGACCTCGTGATCCTCCCACCTTGAACTCCTAAAGTGTTAGGATTACAGGCGTGAGCCACCGCGCCTGGCCGGTTTTTTTTTTTTTTTTTTTTTTTTTTTGCTGTTGTTGTTTACTAACTTACTACATTATTTTTCTGAGATCCTCTGTTCATTACAACTGACACCAGCTATTTCTTTTTTTTCTACACAAAATAGATGTCAACTGTGATACACAAACCACAGTGTATTCACATGAAGAAAGGGTTGTCTGTTGGATCGTTAACTTGTGTGAATGCACATGTTTGTGAAAGCACTAGAATGACTTGGTTTAATCTTACACCTATAAAATATTTTAGTTTAATGTGATAGACTTTAAAATATTGTCTGAGGCCGAGGACGGTGGCTCACACTTGTAATCCCAGCACTTTGGGAGGCCGAGGCGGGCGGATCACGAGGTCAGGAGATCGAGACCAGCCTGGCCAACACTGTAAAACCCCGTCTCCACAAAAAATACAAAAAATTAGCCGGGCATGGTGTCGGGCGTGTGTAGTCCTAGCTACTCGGGAGGCTGAGACAGGAGAATGGCGTGAACCCGGGAGGCGGAGCTTGCAGTGAGCCGAGTTTGGGCCGCTGCACTCCAGCCTGGGCGACAGAGCAACACTCTGTCTCAAAACAAACAAACAAAGAAACAAATATATATATAGTCTGAATATGTTTAGATCTCACATGACAGAGGTTTTTTTTTTTTTTCTTTGTTTTTTCTTTTTTTTTTTTTTTTCAGTGTAGTAGAGATTCTTGAAGTTCTTCAACAGATACTACCTTAGATTATAAATTAGAGACAGGGATTCCTCTGTTGAATCTTCCTCTGTTGACTCTTCCTCTGTTGACTCTTCTTGATAGAATAATAATAAGAATTCTTCTTACGTAAAGAATTTTACTTTTAGTAAACTGTGCTGAGTAGGTAGCAGCACAGGGAAATAAGAATGTGTGTGTATTTGGTGACATTTCCCATACCTACATGCCTTCCCCCATCTTTAAAATAGTCTAGTTGTCCCTTAGCTCTCAGGGATTATAGGTGTGAGCCACTGTGCCTGGCTAAAAACATAATGGATTCATGGTTTACAATTTTTGGTTCAGAAATAATATTGTGATGAGCATTTCTGTGCTGTTACCGGTTTGCTGGGTTACATGAGGCACAAGAGACATCTATAGGACAAGATACATCACATTGAGTGTGAGGGTACATGTTGGCACTGAATAGTCCCAGAGCTGAATAGTTAAGCCTTTTAAAATACTTAAAGGAGAAGCATCCAGGTTCGGATGCTTCTCCTTTAGAAGTTTTTTCTTCTTTGTAAAGATCCTTCTTTTTTTTTTTTTTTTTTTTTTTTAAATTTAGGAGAGGGAGTCCTCTAGTTCAAGTATCACTTAGAATTACTGTCTACAGCTTGCTTTTAGCTTCCTCTGAATTTGTTATATTGTGTTGAAAGTATTTAGGTCCAAACTCCATATCTTTTCTTGGACCTACTTGAGTGAGAATCAGCCACTTACTGTTCTGTTCTAGGGATCAGGTAGAGTCTGGGCAAGATAACTGAAGTCCACACCCTTTATGAAATGAAAACAGAGGGGATGGGCGATGTATGTGGACTTTACCACCGTGACCTAAAGTCAGACCTTTTTCTTTTCTTTTGGTGGCAGGCTGTATAATGCAGTAGGTCTTTTATGCTGCTTAAGTTGTTAGTATCTAGCAAAGCAGTTATCTGAAGAATTACTGACTAAGAAGAAATGTAACTGATTGCTGGCTATTGAGACTTAATAACTAGTTTTCGAGAAAGTTATAGGAATTTAGCAGAGAGAAATGCTTAGTGTAAAATTTGGGTAAATATGCTTTTAGCTTGGTGGAGATAAAGTTGGAGATTTCAGTTTAATATTCTTTGTTTCAGTTGTATCACGGACTGATTCGCCGAGCCCAACTGTACTCAACTCAGATATTTCTACCCCAAATATGAATGCTTTAACACATGAAAACCAAACCAAACCTTCTCTTTCCCAAATCAGTACCACCCTCCCTCCCACAACGAGTACCGAGAAAAGTGGAGGAGCATCTGTGGCCCCTCATCCCTCGCCTACTACCCTGTCTCAAGAGGAAGCTGATAACAATGAAGATCCTAGTATAGAGGAGGAGGATCTTCTCATGCTGAACAGTTCTCCATCCACAGCCAAAGACACTCTAGACAATGGCGATTACGGAGAACCAGACTATGACTGGACCATGGGCCCCAGGGACGACGACGAGTCTGATGACACCTTGGAAGAAAACAGGGGTTACATGGAAATTGAACAGTCAGTGAAATCTTTTAAGATGCCATCCTCAAATATAGAAGAGGAAGACAGCCATTTCTTTTTTCATCTTATTATTTTTGCTTTTTGCATTGCTGTTGTTTACATTACATATCACAACAAAAGGAAGGTAAGTTTGGGATTTTTTTTAGCCCTTTATTTCAGTCATAATGCTTTTGATGATTCACGGTTCTTTCTTTTTTTTTGCAAGAAAAAGTGTAGTGGGTTTCACTCTGTACCCAAGCTGGAGTACAGTAGCACAATCACAGCTCACTGGAGCCTCCACCTGCTAGGCTTAAGTAATTCTCTTGCCTCAGCCTCTCGAGTAGGTGGGACTACAGATGCACACTACCACACCCGACTAATTTTTAAAAATTATTAAATTAAATTTTTAAAAATTATTATTATTTGTAGAGACGAGGTCTTGCTATGTTGCCCAGGCTGGTCTTGAACTCCCAGGCTCAAGCAATCCTCCTGCCTTGGCCTCCCAAAGTGTTGGGATTATAGACATGAGCCACCATGCCCAGCCCTCTTTCCTTTTTTTTAGTGAAGTTTAAATTCATAGTAAAATATTGAGATGTCTAATCAGCATGTAAATCTGTTGTGTATTTTAACACACTGCAGACAGAATGCTTGAATGTATGTACTTCTAAAAAAGGAAATAGTCCTATTTCTTAATGAGCAATACTAAAGCCCAGTGATTTTTTTTTTAAGGGTTTATGTCTTAATTTGGCATCATTACTTCAGTAGGAATACTTGTGGAGAAAGTGTTAATACTTGTCTTTTAATTTATTAATACTGAACTTAATGATCTTTTAATTTTTTTTTCTGGTTATAAAGTGTTACATGTTTATTTTAGGGAATTGAGAAAACAAGAGTTTAGAAAAGAAAATTTAAACTACTTCTCAGCATTATTAACATTTTGGTGTATTTCTGGTCTATAAATGTTCACATAATTTATACATATAGGTGTATGTTATAATTTTTAATGAATATTATCTCACAGTGTTTTTTTTTTTTTTTTTTTTTGGAGACAGAGTCTCACTTTGTCTCCCGGGCTGGAGTGCAGTGGTGCGATCTTGGCTCACTGCAACCTCCACCTCCCAGGTTCACCCAGGTTCAAGCAATTTTCGTGCCTCAGCCTCTTGAGTAACTGGGACTACAGGCGTGGGCCACTACGCCTGGCTAATTTTTGTATTTTCAGTAGAGACGGGATTTTGCCGTGTTGGCCAGGCTGGTCTCGAACTCCTGGCCTCAAGTGATCCACCCACTCCAGCCTCCCAAAGTGCTGGGATTATAGGCGGGAGCCACCGCACCCCGCCTATCTCATAGAGTTTTATGTCTTGAATTTTACCTGACCAATCATGAGCATTTTCCATATCCTTAATATTCTTTAAAAACATTATTATTATTATTTTTTGAGACAGGATCTTGCTATGTTGTTCACGCTGGTGAACTCCTGGCCTCAAATAATCCTCCCACTTCAGCCTCCCAAGTAGTTGGGATTATAGGCGTGAGCCACTGTGCCTGGCTAAAAACATAATGGATTCATGGTTTACAATTTTTGGTTCAGAAATAATATTGTGACGAGCATTTCTGTGCTGTTACCGGTTTGCTGGGTTACATGAGGCACAGAGATACCTTTAGGACAGGATACATCACATTGAGTGTGAGGGTACATGTCGGCACTGAACAGTCCCAGAGCTGAATAGTTAAGCCTTTTAAAATACTTAAAGGGAGATTAAACACACAATTCCTTTTTTAATACTTACTGGTCAGGAAGTTTCAGTTCTTGACTTTATTGTAACTTGCTTTGTAACCCTGAAAGCCACCTTCCCCTTCGGGGCCCCGATTTCCTTACCTGACAAATAGTGAAACTGGACCTGATAATTTCAAAATGCCTTCCAGCTTTGAGAATTGGTGAATCTAATAATAGTTCACAAAAAAGCAAACCAACCAACTGTTCTGGTTATTTGTATTTAGTGATATATTGCTAGCTTTGTAAGTGTTTATGGGTAGACAGAACCTTGAGTGCTGCTGATATTATATCCCACTGTTTAGTGTTTGGCCATCTCTATTATGAACATCTAAGGGATTTGTTAAACAAGTAGATTCCTGGGCTCTTCCTGTGTATATTGAAATTCGAGAAGCACTGTTTAGCCTTGTTTACAAGATGGAAAGCAAAATAGCTTTTTTTTTTTTTTTTTTTTTTTTTTTTGAGACAGGGTCTTGCTTTGTCACCCAGGCTGGAGTGCTGTGGTGCTGTCACGGCTTACTGTGATCTCTGCCTCCTGGGCTTAAGAGATCCTCCCACCTTAGCCTCCTGAGTAGCTGGGACTACAGACAAGCGCCTCCATGCCTGGATAGTTTTATATTTTTTGTAGAGATGGGGTTTCACCATATTACCCAGGCCGGTCTTGAACTCCTGAGCTCAAGTGATTTGCCTGCCTCGGCCTAAAATAGGTTTTTTTTGTTGTTGATATTTTGTGTTTTATATTTAGAAACCTAGAAGAGAGATATTTCACTTGTAAAAATGTTTACCATATTCTCTGTTTTCTCTTTTGCCTATTTAATTACTTTTGTTTTCCAGATATTTCTTCTGGTTCAAAGCAGGAAATGGCGTGATGGCCTTTGTTCCAAAACAGTGGAATACCATCGCCTAGATCAGAATGTTAATGAGGCAATGCCTTCTTTGAAGATTACCAATGATTATATTTTCTAAAGCACTGTGATTTGAATTTGCTTATTATGTAATTTTATTTGCTTGACTTTTTATATGACATTGTGCAGATGTTTGCCATAGGCAATTGGTACTTAAATGAGAGGTGGGTCTCTCTTTTGCCTTGGTGCTTTGGAAATTAAATGTCACAAACGAGTATATAATTTTTTATCTGTACTTTTAGAGCTGCATTTAATCAGGTGTCCAAAATGTGAGTTAAGCATTATCTTATATTTACACTGTTAGTTTTTATTGTTTTAGATTTATTACGCTTCTTTTGGAAGGATTAGTGATGCTACTTTCAAAAGATCCCAAACTTGTAACTAAGTTCTAACATATCTGTTACTGCTGACTCACATTCATTCTCTGCCATTCAAATACTATTTTTTATCCACACATTTTTTTGTGTTCCCAAACTGTAATGTACAAGGACATGTGTGATAATGCTTTGGATTTGAGTAGTATTTTTTTTTCTTCCAAGAAAACTGCTTTGGATATTTTTAGATAATTTAAACATAATTTAGGATAACGATATTGCTCAATCTGACCACAATTTTAGGTAAAACATTAAATGTGTCAAGAAATCTTGGCAACAGAGACTCTGCAGCTTGCAGTGGACATAGATAAAATGTTACAGAGATACTATTTTTTTGGTTGGAATTACTATATTAAATTTAGAAGTAGAAACTGGTAAAATGTTAAATACATGTACAATTACTTTTAGTTAGCAATTGATTATAGCATGGGTTCCTCCAAGGTTTCAAGCAATGGGCAGAGTTTAAAGTTGTATCAGATTTGTTTACTTCGTTTATTATTTTACAGTGAATTTGAATAAATCTTATGGGCCATTATCACTTAAATAATACTGTATGTAGGTCTTTCAAATTAAAATTATACCTGAATGAAATTGTTTGTATACATAAAGGATATTTGTGTACAATGACCTTTTTTCCCCCCACACTTGTTTTCTTTTCTTTGTTTTTTTATGGCAACTGGAAATTATTTACTATATTTCATTTATGTTTGTCTTTCTATCATAAAGAATTGATCAGTATGTAAATATGTGATTTGAACCATGGTTAACTTACAAGTGTTAACTACAGCTTTTTAGAAAACATAGCCCTAAGATATGTTAAGCAGGGCCCGGGGGAGCCAGTGGGCTTGCGCTTTCTGTAGAGCTGGAAGAAGGCCTTCCATCCCGCCTCTTGGGCGGAGAGTGTACTTTCCTAATAAGGAAGGGAAGCACAATGGAAACACCCCTGAACCATTTTATTGCAGTAATTTTTTTCATATCTGAAACTATTATTTAATATTTTGAATAAGATTTTAAAAAATAAATGGCAAAGATATAAATCTATGATTTCATGAGTGTGTTTCATTTCAGTGATGACATTTAGGTGGTGACAGGGGAGTAGTGTATGTCTGGGAGCAATCTAACCTGACTCACTTGCAGGTATCCCTCTCAATTCTGCCTCTGTGAATTCCACTTACATTTGTAAATTCTTCTTTAGGTCCAACTTACTAGGTACTGAAGTTTATTGGAAACTGTAGCAAAGTAGGATGGCAAAGAAAAGCAAAGTGGCTAAATCAGTGTGCTCTTTCTAGCATCCTGGGGTCCCTATCTGGGATGGAAGGCTCCCCAAGTGTGGAGGCTCATCCCCCTTAATGGATCAGGGATTCTGGGGTACTTACTTCCTGGTGGTCCGGACACCTAGGTCACAGTGCTGCAATTAAGTAGCCTCAGACTTTTGGAGCATCAGATCATACATTGATTAAAAATGCCGCTGGAGTCTCACGGAGGCACTTGAGCACTGGGCACTAGTGCTAGGGACTAGGCACCCAGGGGCCATGGTTGAGCCTCACAACACTCATGCCGCCTCCTCCTGTGTGGTGTTATCTGCTCCCTTCTCCCAGACTCACTTTCTGGACAGATCAGAAGCTCTGCACCCGATTTTGGTACTAATGGTATAATGGATTACGTTTTAGCTCCCGTTTCTGTGTCTTAGCTGAAAAGGAATGTGTTGGAACTTGTGGGGCAGACAGAAACAGACATTTAGAATTTGGGCAGCCAGGCAGGCATGTTGTATTAGTCTGTTCTCACATTGCTATAGAAATACCTGGGACTGGATAATTTATAAAGAAAAGTTTAATTGGCTCACAGTTTTGCAGGCTGTGGAGGGAGCATGATGCTGGCATCTGCTCAGCTTCTGGGGAGGCTTCAGGAAGCTTACCATCATTGTGAAAGACAAAAGGGGAGCAGTTGTCTCATACAACAGGAGCAGGAGCAAGAGCAAGAGAGAGTAAGGGGGAATGTACTACACAGTTGGTTTTTTTTTTTTTTTTTGAGACGGAGTTTCGCTCTGTCACCAAGGCTGTAATGCAGTGATGCAGTCTTGGCTCATTGCAACCTCCACCTCCTGAGTTCAAGTGATTCTCCTGACTCAACCTCCCACGTAGCTGGGACTACAGGCACCTGCCACCACTCCCAGCTAATTTTTTTTTTTTTTTTTTTTTTTTTTTTTTTTTTTTGAGACGGAGTCTTGCTCTGTAGCCCGGGCTGGAGTGCAGTGGCCGGATCTCAGCTCACTGCAAGCTCCGCCTCCCGGGTTTACGCCATTCTCCTGCCTCAGCCTCCGGAGTAGCTGGGACTACAGGCGCCCGCCACCTCGCCCGGCTAGTTTTTTGTTGTATTTTTAGTAGAGACGGGGTTTCACTGTGTTAGCCAGCATGGTCTCGATCTCCTGACCTCGTGATCCGCCCGTCTCGGCCTCCCAAAGTGCTGGGATTACAGGCTTGAGCCACCGCGCCCGGCCTAATTTTTTTATTTTTTATTTTTTTAGTAGAGATGGGGTTTTACCATGTTGGCCAGGCTGGTCTTGAACTCCTAACCTCAAGTGATCCACCCGCCTCGGCCTCCCAAAGTGTTGGGATTACAGGCGTGAGCCACTGTGCCTGGCCTTACTATATACTTTTAAATCACCAGCTCTCATGAGAACTCACTATCCTGAGAACAGCACCAAGGGAGATGGTGTTAAGCCATGAGAAAACCACCCCCATGATCCAGTTATCTCCCACCAGGCCACACCTCCAACACTGGGGACTACAATTCGACATGAGGTTTGGGCAGGACACGGGTCTAAACCATACCACATGCCTTGACTGGGCTTCCTTGATTTTATTTATTATTTATTTATTTATTTATTTATTTATTTTTGAGACGGAGTCTTGCTCTGTCACCCAGGCTGGAGTGCAGTGGCCGGATCTCAGCTCACTGCAAGCTCCGCCTCCCGGGTTTACGCCATTCTCCTGCCTCAGCCTCCCGAGTAGCTGGGACTACAGGCGCCCGCCACCGCGCCCGGCTAGTTTTTTGTATTTTTTAGTAGAGACGGGGTTTCACCGTGTTAGCCAGGATGGTCTCGATCTCCTGACCTCGTGATCCGCCCGCCTCGGCCTCCCAAAGTGCTGGGATTACAGGCTTGAGCCACCGCGCCCGGCGCTTGATTTTAAATGTGATCTCCTGAGGGTGAGTGCAAGCTCTTGTGGAATGTGTGTAGTTTGCCCCACTGAGTGAGTTGCTTGAGAACAGGAACTGGCTCTTACTCCTCTCCAGCCCCAAGCTCATTACTCTGCCTGGCACCTGCTAGGCCCCTTTAAATTGTTATTCAATGAAGTATTTGAGAAATTAGTTGAGGAGAAAACCAAGACAACTCAGCTGTGCACAAGATCACATAGTCTGCATAGAGTCCAATACTACTAACGTCCTGGGTACACAGCAGCATGTGCGGGGTCAGAGCCGAGTGTAGTGTGTCAGTCCTTATCTGCACATCCACAATTCTACAGGAAGCTAAAGCCCGCACTAGTTGTATGAGATACCACGCCTTCCTCCAAATCCCAGGTTCTAATCAGAGCAGGTGCTGCCTGTCGAAGGTGAAGGAGGTCACTGCCGGCACTGCTGCCGATGTTCCAGTTCTCCCTCATCCTGCGTGTGGGGTGGGGTGAGCAGGGCTGGCTTTGCCCTTCGGCCTTCTTTCTTTCTTTTTTTTTTTTTTTTTTTTTTTTTGAGACGGAGTCTCGCTCTGTCACCCAGACTGGAGTGCAGTGGCCGGATCTCAGCTCACTGCAAGCTCCGCCTCCCGGGTTTACGCCATTCTCCGGCCTCAGCCTCCCGAGTAGCTGGGACTACAGGCGCCCGCCACCTCGCCCGGCTAGTTTTTTGTATTTCTTAATAGAGACGGGGTTTCACCGTGTTCGCCAGGATGGTCTCGATCTCCTGACCTCGTGATCCGCCCGTCTCGGCCTCCCAAAGTGCTGGGATTACAGGCTTGAGCCACCGCGCCCGGCCTCGGCCTTCTTTCAGCCTGGTTTGCTGGTGCGACAGTTCGTCTCCCTTCTGGGTTCAGCATGAAGCAGTTCATCCTTCCCAGCTAAAGTTCAAAAGGTTAAAAGTCTTTTGAGGACCAAATGTCTTCCAAGGGAACAGAAAAGAAGGCTGTCCTGAGGTTGTCAGTCTGGCCTGACCCAGCACAGCCTGAGCCAGGATATACGGGGTGGTTCTCTTCGATTAGCTGGATTCTGTTTTCATTTTGACGTTAGGAGCGGAAGTTGCTGGGACAGATTCTGGAAATGGAGCCAGGGCTATTTCTGTGTAAGTACCATGCGCCAACCAACTGCACCGCTGGAGCTCAGAGCTGGAGCTGTTTCTGACTGACATCTCAGTAGCCGTCTGTGGTGATGGCCTGCTGTCTAGGCTGTTTAAGTGGCTCAAGGGAGTGTGATTTTGGACCAGTAAGCAGCAGCTTCTACCCTGTGAGGTTTAAGCCCACCTCTCTACTAGCTCTGTCCTAAAGAATCCCAGACCCATCTGTACCAGCTGGTACCAGTGGGCACCATAAGGGCAGAAACAGCATCTGACTTGAACCACTCTGTCATCCCAGCACGCAGCACAGGGCCTGAGTAAAAGGAATCCAGGTGTTTTGTTTTTTTAATGCAGTGCCTACCCTATGAGGGATTTTTTTTTTTTTTTTTTTTTTTTAGATGGAGTTTTGCTCTTGTTGCCCAGGCTGGAGTGCAGTGGCACGATCTCGGCTCACTGCAACCTCCGCCTCCCAGGTTCAAGTAATTCTCCTGCCTCAGCCTCCTGAGTAGCTGGGATTACAGGCATGCACCACAATGCCTGGCTAATTTTGTATTTTTAGTAGAAACAGGGTTTCTCCATGTTGGTCAGGCTGGTCTCGAACTCCGGACCTCAGGTGGTCTGCCCGCCTTGGCCTCTCAAAGTGCTGGGATTACAGGCGTAAGCCACTGCGTCTGGCTGAGGGGTTTTTTAATCTAATGAGGCTCTAGATTTAAAAAACCCCTATTCCTTACTTAGGAAGCCTTTCTCCGCCTATCTTAATTGTTCCGCTCTGAAACCCTATTCCTTCTCTTACAAACTCTAAACTGCTTCATTTCTCTGCTGGGAAACCCAGAGATGCCATGTTCTGGGGATCCTTGACTTCCTGGATGCCTTTCTTCTCATAGGGCCCTTTGTACTTCTCTCCCCTTGGCATGTGGATTGGATAGCACTCCCACCTGAGGAGGCCATGCTTTGCAGTGGGCCCTGCAAGAGCTATGATGGGCCATGAAATCATACAGGTCTGGGTTGGAATCCCTCTCTGGGCCTAACCCCTAGGCTGAGTGTCCTCCCCAGGCCATTTTTCCTGACTTCCTTGGAAATGAGGAAGGGTCAAGGGTCTTGAGGGCTAACTCAAATGTCCTGCACCTTGCGGGGACTAAGGTCATCCTGGCCCATGTGGCACCTACCTGGTCTTCTAGGAAGACAGACCTAGAGAGAAATTGAGGGAAAGGAAGGATAAGGGTTGAGGTCAGGGCTGGATGACCATAATCTGAATTTGCTGTGCCTGTTGCAGCCTCCTACCTTGTAAAGTGAGTGATAGATTAGCTCGCTGGCCTGTTAGGAAGAGTAAATGGATTGATGTTTGTGGAAGGACTTTGTGCATAGGGAGGAGTTTTCACCATGTCACTGACCACAGAAGAGCCACCTTGAGCCTTGAGCCCACCAAGGAGGGATAGCCCACAGTTTCTGCTCAGGAGTGGCCCACAGTCCTGGGGCTGCCTTCCCTAGTCCCCTTGGGACTACCTTGAGGCACACAGCTGGTCAGAGCTGGGTTTCTCCTGAACCATCCAGGCATGTATGGTCCTTTTAGGGAATAGGTGGGTCTCCTTTGGAGCCTCTCAACCCCATTCCCTGTTCTCCATCCTCATCCTTTCCCAATAATGAGGCCAAGGGGTTCTTCCCATCATTCCCTGGACTGTTCCCAAGAAAGGACAGAGGCAAGGGGACCGAGGACCCCAGAGAGGTGGCTACTTTTAGGCTACACGGTATGTATGTCTGAGCCTCTCCTTGGGGAGCAAGGATGGAGGCAGGACTTGGGCTGTGGAGGGTCACTCTCCACATTCTACTATGACCATGGCATTGCATTAAAAGCAAAACACCTGGACCCCTTTTACTTAGGCCCTGTGCTGCATGCTGGGATGACAAAGTGTTTCAAGGCAGATGCTGTTTCTGCCCTTGTGGTGCCCACTGTCAGGTAGAGAAGAAAAAGAATCATAGTGAAGTGTGATGAATGCTATAGGCTGAAAACTGCGTTTTACTTTTTTTTCCTCATAAAGGTAATTTAGACATTCTGATAACAGCTAACACAGGGCTCACTACGGATTGAGAATTTGCTGTTTCTGTGTGTGCAACCAACCCAATAAGGCAGTTACTATTATTATCCTCATTTTACAGATAAGGAGCCAGGAGCATAGAAAGTTTAAGCAAGTTGCCCAAGGTCACGGACGTGCTGAGAGAGAGCTGGGATTTGAATTAAGGCACAGTCTGTTTCCATACTCCCTGCTCTCTATCACTAATTCTCCATTACTCTGGAAAATGAAACAGCTACAGAAGGTAAGAAAAAGAAATTATTCAAAAGTTCTCTACTCTTAGGCCTTCAACATTTGTGTGTATTCTCCTTTTTTTCCCTTTTAAACTTTCTTTTATTGTGTTATGACACAGCACACTACAGAAAAATGCATCAAACAAATGTACAGCTTAACAAATTATTATAAAGTAAATACTGTTTAACCACTGCTCAGGTAAAGAAATAGAATTTTGCCAACACCCCCAATCCTCACTTCCTAATTATTACCCTCAGTCTCCTCCCACAGGGAGCTATCATTTTGATCTTTATGGCAATTATTTTTTCACTTTGCTTTTGAGATTTACTATCTAAGCATATATGTGTAAAACATAATCATTTAGTAGGTTTTGGAATTTTAGATAAACTGCATCATACCACATGCATTATACATGTTTGTGCTGGCTTCTTTCACTCAACATTAGATTGTGAGTTTCATCATGGTAGTTAAGTGTGTAGCATCAGTTTATTCATTTTCATAGCTACATTGTATTCTACTGTAAAAATATACTCACTATGCTTAACTAACCCACATTTGATAGACGTTTGAGTTGTTCCTAGTTTCATACTATTATGGGTGATACTGTTAGGAATATTCTTACACATGTCTTTTCTTGTTTGCATGGGTATTTGCATCTTTGGTGGGTATACACTTAGGAGTGGAATTGCTGGATGTATATGTCCAGCTTGAATAGCTAACATCAAACAATTTTATAAGGTGATTGGATCAATTTATATTTCTATAAATTTTTTCTTTTTTTTTTTTTTTTGAGACGGAGTCTCGCTCTATCACCCAGGCTGGAGTGCAGTGGTGTGATATCAGCTCATGGCAACCTCCGCCTCCTTGGTTCAAGCAATTCTCCTCCTTCAGCCTCCTTAGTAGCTGGGGCTACAGGTGTGCGCCACCATGCCCAGCTAATTTTTGTATTTTTATTAGAGACAGAGTTTCAGCATGTTGCACAGGCTGGTCTCAAACTCCTGAGCTCAAGTGATCCACCCGCCTCAGCATCCCAAAATGCTGGGATTACAGGCATGAGCCACTGCACCCAGCCCAAATTTATATTTCTTCCGGCCTGTGAAAGTTCTTGTTGCTCTCTACATCTTTGCTTATACTTGGCATTATTAGTGTTCTTAATTTCAGCTATGCTGGTGGATATGCAGTGGTCTCTCCTTGTGGTTTGACTTTGCCTTTCCCTGATGACTAATCATATTGATAATTTTTCATATATTGATTGGACATTTGCATATCTTCTTTTGTGATGGGCTTGTTCAAGTCACTTGCTTATTTTTCCATCGGGGTGTCTGTCTTTTTCTTATTAGTGTGAGTTCTCTGTTCTGGATATAAGCCCTTCATTGGTTATATATGTGATAAATAGCCACTTGTATGCTGTGACTTGCCTTGTCACTTTCAGAATGGTATCTTTTCATGAACATTTTTTGTAAGGAAATTACAGCTCTGTTTTATTGAGGTATACTTTACATACATAAATTCATAGATTTTAAACATTTAATCAGTTTTGACAACTGTATATATCTTTGTAACTGCTACCCCCAAACAACATAAAAGATATTTCCATCACTCCTGAAAATTCCCTAGTGTCATTTTCTACGCAATTCTTCACCGATCTTCCAGAGGCAATGACTTTCTGATTTCTATCACAATACATTACTTCTGCCTGTTCTAGAATTTCAGATAGAATAAAAAGTATATGTTCTTTTGTGTCTAGCTTCTTTTGGTCAATATAACGTTTTTGCTTTTTATTTTTAGATTCATCTATATTGTTGAATTATCAATAGTCATTGCTTTTTATTGCTGAGATTCATCAATAACACTGAGTAGTTTTCATTGAGTGAAGAAACCACAATTTGTTTATCCATTCTCCTGTTGATGGATGTTGGTGGTGTTTGCAGATATTGATCTAGCTATATATGAATTTAATATTATAAACATTTTAATATATTAATCCTATATTTTAATATTTAATAATTAATGTATAAAATATTATGAGTATATATAATTAATCTTTTTACTTTGAGATAAACTGTAGATTCACATGCAGTTGGAAGAAATAATACAGGGGTCCTATGTACACTTTACCCAGGTTCCATCAATGATAACTTCTTTTTTTTTTTTGAGATGGAGTCTCCCTCTGTTGCCCAGGCTGAAGTGCAGTGGTGTGATCTTGGCTCACTGCAACCTCTGCCTCGTAGACTCAAGTGATTCTCTTGCCTCAGCCTCCAGAATAGCTGGGATTACAAGGTCACACCACTACCGCCCAGCTAATTTTTGCATTTTTAGTAGAGACAGCGTTTCGCCATGTTGCCTAGGCTGATCTTGAACTCCTGACCTCAAGTGATCCCCCCACCTTGGCCTCCCACAAGTGCTGAGATTACAGGCGTGAGCCACTGCACCTGGCCTGATATAGTTTGAATCTCCAAATCTAAAGTTGAAATGTGATCCCCAGTATTGGAGATGGGGCCTGGTGGGAGATGTTTGGGTCATGGAGGCAGATCCCTCATGAATGGCTTGATGCCCTCCCTGTGGTAATGAATGCATTCTTGCTCTGTTACTTCACATAAGAGCTGTTTGTTTAAAGGAGCCTGGCACCTCCTCCCACCCTTGCTCCCTCTCTTGTCATGTGATGCACCTGCTCTCCACTTGCTTTCTGCCATGATTATAAGCATCCAGAGGCCCTTACCAGAAGCAGATGCTGGCACCATGCTTTGTGTTCAGCCTGCAGAACCATGAGCCAAAGTAAACCTCTTTTCTTTATAAATTACCCAGCCTCAGGTATTCCTTTATAGCAATGCAAACTGATTAACACGTGGTGGGAGGGCTAGACTGGTACCAACTACTCCATCATAGTTGGAAGCAGAAGTTTCCCTCTTTCTTTCTTGATGAAGTGAAGCATGTGTTGGCAAAGATGTTGAGACAGATGCCAGGCAGAGCTAGACACTTTCTCTGACCCTTTGTCTTTGTCGGGTCTCTATGAGCAGTATGGCAACTACTTGTTAGACTCTGTAAGTGCATAGCTGTAATGTCTTGCAACCCCCTGCCTTTAGCATACTCCAAATGAAGGAGCTTCTGCTACATAAACACTGGCGTAAGGTTTTCTCGGATCCTGGAAATAAATCATCTTACCGTTACCACCAAATAGAGTGTGTTCATTTCTTATTACAAATCCAGTTCCGCCTATATTAGTTCCGCCTATATTAGTCTGCCCTTTTACAGTGAAAAAGTTAAGGTTGCCCTGCTGCCTGGTTGAGAGTAGTGGACCCTTTCAAAGGTCTACTGGGCTTCTTTGCTGCTGAAAGTCATTAATTCGTGGGCTAGATTGTTGGCCTTGGGCCTGCCGGCACTGTTTACTGTAGTAAACAGTGCTCCAGCAGAGGGAGACACACAAGGGATGTCTTTCAGCCTGTCAGGAAGGAGGCATGGCCAAATCAAACGCTGGCACAGGGAAGTTACCCTGAGACATGCTATGCCTATAAAGAATGTGAAGCTTGGCGTCTCACTCTGCTCCAGGGGCCCACAAGCAACTCATTCATTCAATAGACATCCAGTGGTTGCCTGTACTGAGCCAGGCTCTGTGCTGAGTTCTGGGGAAACAGAGCAAGGGAAAGGTTCACCAAACACATGAGGCTTGGATTGGCTCCTGGGGTCAAATGTTGGTTCCAAAGAAAACTGAAAAAAAAAAAAAAAAAAAAAAATTGCAGTGAGCTCATCGTTTCCACATTTGAAGAAAAGAGCATACAAATCGAGTTCATATTTTGGAAAGGAACCCAGAGATTTCATTTTGGAGCTCGGGTGCACTGCTTGGAGGGGGACCCCTGGCCTTGCCCAACTCATCCACAGGCTCTCAAGAACCCAGACCCAGTTGTATTTCCATAGCGGAAGATATGAACACGCTTCTCTCCTTGTTGGAAGCCTGAGGACTCTTTCTGATTCTCTCCTCCTTTTCCTCCTCTCTCCCAGAAACAGATGTCTGAGCTTGAGGACACCAATTTCACATTGTAGGATCAGGTGTGGCCCTTTGGGATCCATCACTGGGTTACTCTGGGGGCTGGACCCTCCCTTCTTGCCCTTCTGGCACCCATAGTCTGTGGTTGGGTTTGTGATGGGTAGAAACGTGGTAGTTCTGTTTTTGGTGTCCTGAGCAGGGAGGCTGTTGGCCAGGGTGAACATTTATGGGGTCTGTGTGTTCTTTGGATAAGTGAATCTACCTCCCTAGAGTCTTGATGTTTTCTCTGAAAATTCAGTTTCTGTTGAGGGGGAGGTCTCTGCAGGTTCTAAGATTCCAGAGACTTCCTAGGTTTCCAAAGATGATTTCTGGGATTCCTTTTGTTAGTTTTATAAATATGCCTTTGACTTCCTTTCTTGGTCATGTTCTTGTGAGCCCTCTGGCTTTGGGGCCTCGGGTCATGAACAAGGGAAGCAGACAGAGCTACCTTGCTTACTAGGTCTGGTTGTTTTGGGTTCACTTGACCACATTGGTGGATAATACCTTGAGGCCAGGTAAGATGGTGTGTCTGGACACATCCTTGACCATATCTTGTCCTGATTCCTCCATCCCTTCTCTGCCCTCCCACCAGGTTGCAGAGTCCTTTTCTACCTTGTATCCATTGTCACTGGCAGGATGATGATGTTCCTTCCACAGACAGGCTTAGAATTTTGAGGAAACCCCAGTGGGTTTTTTTTTGTTTTTTGTTTTTTTTTTCCAGGGAGGAAAAGTCTATGATACGGTGGTCAGAATTAGTTACAATGAAAGAATGGAAGTTTGTGGATTTAAAAATAAAACAACTGGGTCTGGAAAATACACTGTAGAGGAGGTTCTCTAAGTGGAAATTTGTGAATGCTGTGGCATTCTAAGTTTTCCAGTTGGAAAGGGATTACTAAGTTGGGAAGCTGCATCCTGCCCTGGAAGCTAAGAAGGCAAAGGGAAGCCTGATTTGCTACCAACTGAGTGGCCATCAGAAATGGGAGCTACAACCTTCCTGGGTGACGGTATAAGGCCTCTTTGCTCTCTCAGTAGAACAAGTATGAATGCCAATCAATGAAGGGCACAGTGTTTTCCTCATCTGCCCTTCTGCATGAAACAAGGAAACCATTTGATAACATGCCAAGACTCACCAGAGAGGGAGGGGACTGAGGCTTCAAAGTGATGTGCTAGATTCTTTGGGAATGTACCAGAAGGGTACAGCTTCCTGACTCGGTAATCCCATTTCAACCAGAAAACAGCATGCCACAGAGTCCACAGATTCCAGTTAGGCCAGGGAGAAAGGAAGTCCATAATTACTTCTGATAAAAAGATACATGAATAGCCGGGCGCGGTGGCTCATGCCTGTAATCCCAGCACTTTGAGAGGCTGAGGCAGGCGGATTGCCTGAGGTCAGGAGTTCAAGACCAGCCTCGCCAACATGGTGAAACCCCATCTCTACTAAAAATACAAAAAATTAGTCAGGTGTGGTGGCAGGCGCCTGTAATCCCAGCTACTTGGGAGGCTGAGGCTGGAGAATTGCTTTAACCCAGGAGGTGGAGGTTACAGTGAGCAGAGAGCGTGCCACTGCACTGCAGCCTGGGCGACGGAGTGTGACTCCATCTCAAACAAACAAACAAACAAACAAATAAATGAAAAGATACATGAATAAGTAGGGAAAATTCATGAAGGTGTGGCCAGTTTTGGATAAATGTATCCAAAGCTTTCTGATGGATCAGATTTCAATAAAAGGATTTTCCTGGTACATAAACTGCTCTGAGCCCCCAAGAGTTTGATTCTTTCCTTCCAGCTCTCCTGGCACAGCCAGAGGAGGGTTTTGTGTAATTGGCCCTTGAAACATTATTACAATCACTTTGTGGCTTCTTTCAGCTTATTTTTAATTACAAGGTCTATTGCATTTTTAAATTATTAACTCTGACAATTACTTATCTTGGCATTTTCTTATCTTGATGAAAATGAAAACAGCAAGGTCATGTTAGCTCACTTGAGGTTTTGGTCTGCTGCAGCTTAAATTGAGCTGAATAGTTCAGCAAATGTTTGCAGTGCGGGGACCAGCTGAGGTTGCAGAGCGTCTGTTCAGGGAACAGGGGCGGGAAGAACTCGGCAACACAGAGGCTAGTTCAAGGGCGTTTGGAGCCCAGGTGGTCAGGGCCCGTCTGTGGAAGTGGGAGGTGCCCTTGTAGGTGATGATGGCCCATGAGCAGCTTCTTCGCCTCAGGAGCTCTGCATGGGACAGACAGCCGGAGGCAGAGCCAGGAAGGAGACAGCAACCCTCTGTCTCACAGTAACTTCTTTCTCTGACCTTCTGTGGTGGTCCTCACTCTATGACAACAACAGCAACTAAACAATAATGATAAGTGACCGTTACTGAGTGGTTACTATGTGTCTAATGCCTTGCCCACGACGCTTGGCAAATATCCACGGATGCTGGGCATGGCAGGCCCGCATCGCCATGCTGCCATCTGTCCAGCAGGGGGTAGTGTGACTACACCATAAAGGGGACCTCCTTCTTTACCTGGGTTCTCAGGAAAAAATATCTCGAGTTTCTGCTGGATGCTGGAAGGATGCTTCTGGCTTTGACAGTGAGTCCAAATCTCCAACAGTGAGGGCAAAACAAAGTATGATTATCGGCTGGGCATGGTGGCTCACGCCTGCAATCCCAGGACTTTGGGAGGCCGAGGTGGATGGATCACAGAGTCAGGCGTTTGAGACCAGCCTGGCCAACATAATGAAACCCCGTCCCTACTAAAAATACAAAAAATTAGCCGGGTATGGTGGTGCAGGCCTGTAATCCCAGCTACTTGGGAGGCTGAGGCAGGAGAATTGGTTGAACCCAGGAGGCAGAGCTTGCAGTAAGCTGAGATCGTGCCACTGCACTCCAGCCTGGGCGACAGTGTGAGACTCCATCTCAAAATAAATAAATAAATAAATAAATAAATAAATAAATAAAAAATTAAGAAAAAAAGAAAGTATGATTGTCATTCCTCCACCAATCTCAGGGCGCCTGCCGGTCCATGAGTCCCAACCCGAAGTCCTTCGGTGTTCAGGCCCCAGCTCCATTGACTCCACCAAGGGCAAAGGGCAGGCATGAACTTGGAGAAATGGCTTCAGCCTCAGTGGACAATGCTGATACCACGGTAGGGTCCTTGGCAACATGCCTCCTTAGAGATACACAGACAGTTCCTCAACCTGAGAGCTGCTTGGTGGGAAGTAGAGATGGGGTGCCCCCATCCCCAGATGTGTTATATGCATTAGCCAATGGGCACTGCTGTTGAGAGACTGCTTGGCCATTTGGGGCAGCTGTCTTAGAAGACACACCCCTTGGATGTCTGCAGCTTCTCAGCCAGAAACCGGAGAAAAAGTTCCATCTTTCCCATAGGCTGGGAGCCAGTCACACCCAGGGTATAATGCTGAAAGGGAAGGGAGCAAGACTGTTGGTGGGACATGGTTGTCCCACAGCAAGACTGTTGGTGAGACAGGGCTCCAACTGCCCTGGCCCTCTGCAGAGCCTCCTGAGAAGGTAAGGTAGTGGCTGGCTGTCTGCTCTGGATGATTTCTGCTGACCTAGTTCTGGGAGTGGTTTCATGGCTTGGGGAACAGCCAAGAACTTTCCAGAAAGGACTACACAGAAATTTGTGACAGCCCCAGAGGCCTGCTCAGGACTCTGAGGGCTGAATTTTTTTTTTTTTTTTTAATCTTGGGGAGACAGTTTTGGTTATGGTCCCCAGCAAAGACAGGCTGGGAGATTTCTTCTACCAGCCTCCGTGAGGAGTTCAGATCCTGGGTCCCTCAGCACAGCCCACATCTAAGGCTGTAGCTGTGACGAACTTAAAAATCAATGCCGCCGCCCAACCGCTCAGCTTCAGAAGTGCCCTAGGTTCAAATGTTCAAAGCAGCCCCGAGTTATCTTTGCAGCTTCTTCAAATTCCTCCACTACTCTCTAGGCCCTGAGAAAGGAAAATGTTAATCTATCTCAGACTGCCAACTCCTCCAACCCCAAGCACCTTCTTCCTGCTAGGCTGGAAACTTTGCAAACTGGAAAATGTCTGTGCACTGGAGGCCAGTGCCCATGCTCCAGGCCTCTTGCTCCCTGGCCGCAGGCCTCATCCCAAATCCAGTCGTCCCTGTAAAGTTCCAAAGCTCAAAAAGCTGCTTGCGTGTGTGCAGGCAGGCACGCGATGGTGGTGGGCACGCGATGGTGGTGGGCACACGATGGTGGTGGGCACGCGATGGTGGTGGGCATGCGACGGTGGTGGGCACGCGATGGTGGTGGGCACGCGTGGGTGCATCTGTGGGCCTCTCCTCTGGAGAGATTTGCCTTTCACTGCCTGAGATGCAGCTGAGGAGGAAATGTTCCCCGATTCCTGATCTGGTAGATCAGCTGGGGCCATTGTGTGTTCTGGTTTATAATGTTAATAGGAATACTAATAATACCTGACATTTCTTGAGCGCTTTAACTAGGTTCTTCACCAGGGTTGTTTAATTTAATTCTCACAAGAGCCCTATGAGGTAGATGCTATATAGAATATAATATATATAAAATAATATAATTTTTTTTTGAGACAGGGTTTTGCTCTTGTTGCTCAGGCTGGAGTGCAATGGTATGATCTTGGCTCACCGCAACCTCCACCTCCTGGGTTCAAGCGATTCTCCTGCCTTAACCTCCCAAGTAGCTGGGATTACAGGCATGCCTAGCTAATTTTGTATTTTTTGTAGAGACGGGGTTTCACCATGTTGGTCAGGCTGATCTCAAACTCCTGACCTCACCTGCCTTGGCCTTCCAAAGTGCTGGGATTACAAGGGTGAGCCACCACGCCTGGCCACTTTTCTTTTTTTTTATTTTTGAGACAATGTCTCATTCTGTCACCCAGACTGGAGTGTAGTGGTGTGATAACTGCTCACTGTAGCCTTGACCTCCTGGACTCAAATGATCCTCCTGCCTCAGCCTCTTTTAGTAGAGATAAGGTTTTGCTATGTTGCCTAGGCTGGGCTTGAACTCCTGAGCTCAAGCAATCTGCCTGCCTCAGCCTCCCAAAGTGCCAGGGTTACAGGCCCTGTTTTCTGAGATTCACCTGAAGAGTCTAAACGTGAGACACAGTGGGGGTAGATGGGAAGAGAAGAAAGGGGAGGAGGGGAAGGGAGGAGACAGGGTAGGGGGTACAGACACACATCACACACACACACACACACACACACACACACACACAGAGGTGTGAGGCACATTTGGAGCCAACTGTGCTTCTACCAGTAGTAAGACCACTGATGTATAAGTAAGTGTTTCTTACAGACATGGGCCACATGGGGCAAAGGGCTGGCCTCATAAAACTGCCCAGAAGGGAAAGGTGACCCTGAAGACAGAGGGACCCCCAAATTCCTGGAGATTGAGGGAGGAAAGCAAGAGCCACACAGAGGAGCCTGCAGCCAAGTGTTCCATTTGGGGTCTCCAAAGAATCCACAAAGCACCCATGAGGGAAAGTTCAGGCCAGAGAAAACCCACCTTACATGTCAGTTGTGAGCAAAAAAAGGCAATGCCGGATGACACTGGTAACAGTCAAATAATACTGTTCCTGCCCTCCTCCTTCTCCCCGCTCCACACTTATTCAGAGTGGGAATCAGAATGTCTTGATGGACGGGCACTTTGGTGGTAGCTGCTTTATCTGGCGCCTCTAGGATTGAAGTGGATGGACAGCACACTGAACCGTCCTGACAAGCATGATCTGGTGGCCAGAAGCCAACTTCAGCCGCTATAATGCAGTCATGGTCCCCCCTTCAGTTTCCCAGGCCTAAGCCGGT
This sequence comes from Macaca nemestrina, assembly GCF_043159975.1. Lineage (NCBI taxonomy): Eukaryota > Metazoa > Chordata > Mammalia > Primates > Cercopithecidae > Macaca > Macaca nemestrina. Next base: position 46,498,872 of record NC_092130.1, read on the forward strand.
TCATGTCCTGGAACCACATGATCAAAGCGGTTCTTGGCCTTCTTGAGAAAGAAATCTGCAAAGTGCCACAAATACATCCATATATATACCGCAAAACTACTCCTAAGCCTTGACCAGTGGGATCTGCAGACACTGGATCTGAGGAGTGAGGAAATAGGCAGTCCTTTAAGGGACCCCTAGACACTAGATTTTAATTTTTGCTAATTCCTCGGAACTCAAACTGCCCCCTTGGCCTGCCAGTCAAAGGAAAGGTTTGTGGTGGTGAGCTGATAAATGGAGTTTTGACCAAACTTCATCTCACACTGGGCCCATGGACTCACTCTTGTGATACTTCCCTAGTCTCTAGGTATCTAATTGGAATAGACATACTCTGCAATTGACAGAATCATCACATTAGCTCCCTGACCTGTAGACTGAAGCCATTATGAATTTTCCTCTTCCTGCAAGGATAGTAAGCTAAAAACAATATTGCATCCTTGGCAGGGGGGTCGGGGGAGGATTTTAGAGAATAGTATCAAAATACAGGGATCCTGGAATCAAGAGGGTGAAAGTGGGCAGAGCTTCCTTCACTACTATACCTAATAACACACTCATAATTTTTGCTTCCTTACTTTGCAGCTTTGGACTCAGCTAGTTTGGAATTCTTGGTTTTCAAGGGAGAAACCAGGAAACACAACAATGACACCACAGAATTGGAAGTTGAGACTGCTATCTAGCCTCTAATGTTAGGCTACTAACAGGCACAGATAGTGTTTACCATTTGTATTAGTTTTCGCATTGCTATAAAGAAATACCTGAGGCTGGGCACGGTGGCTCACGCCTGTAATCCCAGCACTTTGGGAGGCTGAGGTGGGTGGATCACCTGAGGCCAGGAGTTCGAGACCAGCCTGACCAACATGGTGAAACCACATCTCTACTAAAAATACAAAAATTAGCTGGGCATGGTGAAGCATGCCTGTAATCCCAGCTACTTGGGAGGCTGAGGCAGGAGAATCACTTGAACCTGGGAGGCACAGGTTGCAGTAAGCCAAGATCGCACCTTTGCACTCCAGCCTGGACAACAAGGGTGAAACACCATCTCAAAAAAAAAAAAAAAAAAAAAGAAAAGAAATACCTGCGACTGGATAACTTATACAGAAAAGAGATTTAATTGGCTTAGAGTTCTGCAGGCCGTGCAGGAAGCTAAGTGGCTTATACTTCTCAGGAGGCCTCATGAAACTTACAATCATGGCGGAAGGCAGAGGAAGCAGGCATGTCTTATGTGTGGCTGGAGCAGGAGAGAGAGAGAGAGAGAGAGCTGTACACTTTTAAACAACCAGATCTCACAATAACTCACACACTATCACAAGAACAGCACCAAGGGGAATGGCGCTAACCCATTCATGGGAACTTCACCCCCCCGTGATCCAATCACCTCCCACCAGGCCCCACCTCCAACAGTGGGGATTACAATTTAACATGAGATTTGGGTGGCGACACAGATCCAAACTGTATCACCATACTAGTAGGGATGATTGATCCTGATTACCAACACATTCATTGTTTTGCTTAAGTTAGTTTGAGTTGGTTTCCTGTCCTTTGCAACAAAGATATATAGTAGCAGCTCAATAACTACTGAATTGTGAGTTAGTTTCTCTTCTATCTCTTTAGGTCACTCCATGAGTGGGCCACAGAATAGCATGAATAATTCCCATTTGTTTCTATGGGTGGGAGGGTCCATTCTGACCCGGTTCCTGACTACACCTGGAAATGAGTCCACCCTGAGGTGGGGTGGGGGCAAAGGGGAGTGCAACCTGGAGAGAGCAGCAGAGAATGGAAACAAACTTTGCTTGTTTTTTAAAACATGAAAAAAAAAGTAGCAATTTCACTTCGTGTTTAATATCACTTTACATTTTATTCCTCTCCCCAAACACTCTCAGGGCCTCTGAAAGTTTCTGCAGTGCACAATTTGAAATTGCTTCTTCGTTTCACAACTCAAGGGATAGCTTGAGCTAAGAGTCAGAGCTCTAAAGGAAGTCACCTTTGTGCCCTGCTTCTCTTTGTTACAATGCCCAGTGACGTTTACTTAATGGGTCGGAAATGAGGTCTCAGGTGTTTATGTCAGAGCTTTGAGAATCTTATCTGGTGGTACAACTTTCACTCAAAATTAATGTGCTGCATGGTGAGGGGGATGAACAAACTCGTTAGGAGAGCAAACCGATTTCCTCATTGTCACCTAACAGCATTCATTGTGTGTGTGCTTAGAGTAATGTCTTTTCTACAAGCCAAATGGGAAAATGCTCTAATGTATTTCCCTGAATTTGGCCTGCCACTATTGTAAATTACCTTGCTTAATGGACTTTGGGATTCTGTTATCTATTTGGAGACTTCTGAGCTCCTGGAGAACCAAATCAGGTGTCTTAGTCCCCAGGAAGGGAAGGCAGGCTTAGAAGATTTACAGCTCTGTGAACATCATTATTGATGTCTGTTGTGTTTTGCAAACAACTTTCCTGTGGAATAAGTGCTTATGATGAGGCTGCGGGCAGTTTTTTTGATAAGTCGCCCTGAAATAATGACTACCAGGGACCATAAATTCCCTCTGGAAATCAACATTCCAGGAAGGTATTTGGCAATTATTTCAACCCCACCCCCACCACCACCTCAGCTGTGTGTGGGAACCCCGCCAAGTTCCTCAGCAACCTTCAGTGTATTTACTAAGAGTCGCTAAAATAATCATAACAACAACAACTACAACAACAACTCCAACTCCAACAGCACACATTTGTAGAGCACTTTGCAGCTTACAGAGGGGTTCACAGACCTTATCTCACTGAGGAGATGCGGAAGTTGAGGCCCAGGGACACCAGCCAGTAGTGAGGGCTGCTGGAAACAGGGCAGGGCCCGGTCTTCCTGATTTGCATCCATTGTCTCTACTCTCTACTTCTGTGTTGGTTAATTTTATGTGTTGACTTGACTGGGCCACATGCCACCCAGATACTTGGTTAGATATTATTCTGAGTGCTTCTGTGAGGGTGTTTTTGGATGAGAATAACTTTTCTTATTTTTTATTATTATTGTTTTTCAAGAGTCAGAGTCTCACTTTGTCACCCAGGTTGGAGTGCAGTGGCATGATCACAGCTCACTGCAGCCTCAAACTCCTGGGCTCAGGTGATCCTCCTTCCTCAGCCTCCCAAGTAGCTAGGACTACAGATGTGCACCACCACATCCAACTAAGTTTTTATTTTTATTTTTGTAGAGATGAGGTCTTGCTATGTTACCCAGGCTGTTTTTTTTTTTTTTTTGAGACAGGGTCTCATTCCATTGCCCAGCCTCCAGGCTGGAGTGCAGTGGTGCGATCTCAGCTGACTGCAACCTCTGCCTCCCAGGCTCAAGTGATCCTCCCACCTCAGCTTCTGAGTAGCTGGGACTGCAGGTGCATGCCACCATGCCTGGCTAATTTTTGTAACTTTTGTAGAGATGTAAGTTTCACCATGTTGCCCAGGCTGGTCTTGAACTTCTGAACTCAAGTGATCCACCTGCCTCAGCCTCCCAAAATGCTGGGATTACAGGCATGTGCCACCACACCTTGCTGAGAATAACATTTAAATCAGTAGACAGAGTAAAGCAGGTTATCTTTTCTAATGTGGTTGGGCATCATCCAATCAGTTGAAGGCCTGAATAGAACAAAAACGCTGGCCCTCCCCCAATGAAGAATTCTTCTGCCTGATGGCCTGTGAACTGGAACATAGGCTTATTCTGGTTCCACAGCAACTTCTGGCCTTTGGGCTTAAACTGGGACATCGGCTCCGCAGATTTTGGATTTGCTAGACTCCATAATGATGTGAGCCAATTCCTTAGAAATCTTTCTTTCTCTCTCTCTCTCTGCCATCTCCCAGTAGCCATGTTCACAAATGCTTTCTGTATATATATGGCTGCTATTGGTTCTGTTTCTCTGGATAACTCTGACTAGTACAGCCACTCATCTCATGTCATTAAACAATGTACCCCCACAGGCTCCCCTTGCCAGTCCCTGAGCTGAGGTGCAGGCTTGAGTTGGGGGATACAAAAGGCTAAGATTGCTTGTGGGATTAAAATGTTTTTAGATTTTTTAAAATTTTAATTGTGGTAAAATACAGAAAAAAATTTACCCTCTTGATCATTTTTGAAGTGTACAGCCCAGTAGGATAATATATTCACAGTGCCGTGTAAAGTTTTGATTTTAGCTGGACTAGATAAGACTCTTTAATACCTGAAGATAACATCATCCGTAGAGCCAAAAGTGACCCCAAATTATGGGATTTTCAGGGAGAGGGAAAAAACAAAAAAAAGCTCTTGCCTGTTTGCCCTGTGGAGCTGCAGCCTTTCTCTAAACCAGGGCGGGAGCCAGCTGTAGAGCTGTGATATCAAGGTCACAAGGAGCCACAGAACCGGAGGAGGGGCCACAGAACCAGAGGAGGGGCCACAGAACCAGAGGAGGGGCCATAGAACCAGGGGAGGAGCCACAGAACCAGGGGAGGAGACACAGAACTGGAGGAGGAGCCACAGAACCAGACAAGGGGCCACAGAATCGGAGGAGGAGCCACAGAATTGGAGGAGGAGCCACAGAACTGGAGGAGGAGCCACAGAACCAGGGGAGGAGTCACAGAACCGGAGGAGGAGCCATAGAACTGGAGGAGGAGCCACGGAACTGGAGGAGGAGCCACAGAACCAGAGGAGGAGCCTCAGTACTGGAGGAGGAGCTGCAGTACTGGAGGAGGAGCCACAGAACCGGAGGGGATTTGGGGAGGAGGGGTCATCCTAGCTGAATGTTGAAGAATGGTGGGATCTGAACAATTGAAGATGGGGAGGGAGAGGGGTCAGTCTCAGCACACACACCTGCCACCCTGCTGCCAGGATGGTGGGCATGTGTCCTTAGGCCACAGCCACCTTGATGGCCATAAACATTCCTGTTGCCTTTGCAGTCCTAGCTGGTTCTCTAGTAGCTCTAGATTCTGGAGGAACAGTGTCCATCCTCTACTCCCTCTGAGCTTTCTATCCACACCTGAGAGGCATTTTATAAATAGCCTGTTGACAAAACCTTAAGTATAGTACCCCTGCGAGCTAAATTACCCAGTGGCACAGCTGTAAGTATGTAAGGACCATCGGAGTGTGACCAGTGGGGCTGGCAGGTGCAGGGAGGAGCAGAGCATGGCCCTCTGCCCCCGGTCCATGTCCTGAGCATGACCAGGACTGGCCTGAAGGAGTGGGATAGGAGCTGTCTGATCAGAGAGCCCTTCCTCGGGGTCCTCTGTCCTGACCAGCTTCTTCTCTGAGACCATGAAAGAACAGAGCATATGGCTGGGGCAGTTTGGGGAGGAGCCAGCCTCTGGGGTCAGGTCTGGGACCCTGCACCAGGATTCGAAGCAATTCAGCCCCAAGCAGTGGACTGCATCCCAGGCCTGGGGGGTCTGACTTCAGCCTGCTGGCAGCTCCCACTCACCACATTGTGGTCACAGGAGCCTTCTTCCATGACTTCTATGCATGAAACCCAGGCTCCCTGTGGGGTCCCTCGCCTGCCAGGAACACCCTCCTTTTCTTACTCTTTCGACCAGCTTCTTCTACCTGCCCCTCAAATCCCAACCAAAATTGTGCAGATGGGCTTTCCCATCATTCCACCCTGGTCTGGATGAAATCAGAGCCCCTGGTGTACACTCCTGTGTCCCTCAAATTCTAATAGTTATTATTAAATACTCATTGTTGAGTATCATTGTCATTGTTGGCTGAAAGCCTGCCACCATTGAAAGCTCTGAGGACAGGGCAGTGTCTGGCTGTTGCTCCCTGTATCCCTAGCACTTAGCATGGGGCCTGGCACGCCGTGGGTGTGCAGGGAGTGTGACTGAATGAAAGACAGAATCTTTAGCAGAGCCTACACCTCTCTGAAACCAGAAGCACCCGTACTCCAACAGCTGAAACCTCCCTTCATCTCCCTGGAAACATCTGGCAAGCTCCACAACTCAGTCCAGCTGAAGGAAGTGGAAGGGCCAGCCAGACCTTGCACCAGGGTGTGCTGAGGACACACAGCCGGGAGCACTGGGCCGCAATCTTTAGCCAGGCCGGAGTGGGTGGCAGGAGAGGCGGCGCCCACACTGGATCATCCTGGTCGATGCCACTGTGTCAGCCGCCCAGAGTGGGCCATAGAGGACAGAGAGGCCGCCCTACACTCTACAAGGCAGGTCATGGAGGGGTGAGGCCTTCTTGGGCAAGGGCGACTGGGCAGTGTGGCCTGTTAGGGTGTTGGGAGTGTCAGGTAGGGAGGCAAAGCTCCAGGCTGTGTCAGGATATCAGGAGACACAGAGATGAGGCCACAGCGAAGGTACAGGACTTGCCGTAGTTCCTGCAAGGAGGAGCCGCAGTACTGGAGGAGGAGCCACAGAACCGGAGGGGATTTGGGGAGGAGGGGTCATCCTAGCTGAATGTTGAAGAATGGTGGGATCTGAACAATTGAAGATGGGGACTTCAGGCCAGTAGTCTCAAGGTCTGCATCATGAAGCCCTTCCTGACGAGTCCAGGCTTTGCTGACCACACCAGCAGAGTTAAAGTGAAGTCCTGGTCATGTAGATCCGGAAGGTTGGCGCCCCTGGGACAAGCCACAACCCAGCAGGTCTCAGGTGGGAGGGAGCGGGTGAGGCAGCAGCAAGCGGTTGGGCTCACCTGGGGCCACAAGGTCCCCATGGGCTTTCAGGGCTCAGATGTGTGAGTGGGGGTGGGGGCGGAGGGGAGAGGCAGTGGAGGAGGGTAAGGGAGAGAGAAGGATGGGTGGGAGGAGAAAGTGGGGACAAGGAGGAGGAAGGGAAGTGGATAGAGAAGGAGGAGGGAAGAGCGGGGAAAGAAGAGAAATGAAGGAAGGGGTGAGGAGGGAGGGGAGCCCTGGCCGCGTGGCTGTTGGGCAGGCCTGGTGCAGGCAGTGTGGCCCACATGCTGCCCCTCCAGACACAGGGCTCAGCCTGGTGGCCGGGGGCAGGGAGCCTCTTGGCCTAAGCCTCACATTCACAATTGCCTCTTTACATTTAGATGTTGGGAATGGTTCCAAGTGAGGTTTTAATGTTAGGAGCAGTAATTTGTTAAATGTAAGCATTTAAAACCTGCCACAGGATTTATATCCGCATCTTGGTATGTCTTTGGTTTTTAATCTATAAGAGGCCTGATAAAGTGGATGTGGTTCAGACCTCTGGGCCTGGGGCAGCCCCACGGGGAAAGCCTTTTTCGGGGAGAGAGCCTCCGGCCGCGGGGGCCCTAGGCCCAGTTCCCACTTGTACACATTGCTGGATGTCTCACCTCCCTGGCTCTGCAAACCCTGGCCAGACACCAAGCCTCCCCACCAATGGGAGAACTTAGGGTGTTTTAATCACTTCTTTTTCACCCCATTAGTGAGGTAGGATCTCACCCTATGGTTACGGGATGTGTGAACACTTGACACCCAGCACTGGACAGACAGATTGACAGCAGTTTATCAGTCATATGTGCTCACAGCCCCGGGGAGGAGGACTCAGCACTCCACACCAGCCACAGGGGGGTCACACTCAGGAGCAACGTGAACCACCTGGGGCTGTGGAAGCAGGCTTTGTAGTACCAAGAGGGCAAGGTGCCCCTGCTTCCCACAGGAGGATGTGGTTGACTTGGCTGAATAGTTCTGAGGGCTGGCAGGGAACCGAAACCCACTACTCAGAGAGAAGCAGGAACTACATCTGGTCTCCCGGATAAGGAGGTTGTCTGGCCTGGGGACCTTATCCGCAGGAAGAGAGGTGGAGGGGGAACTTGTGGTTAGACCATCCGAGGCCCTCCCAATTTTATCAGATGTCATGGTGGCACATAGTAGGCCTTCATATAGTGCAAAGGAACTAATAGGCTTAGAGCTCCTTCCTCAGGTGCAGGGTAGAGGAGGAAGGCTGGAGCTGGAGCAGACGGCAGCATGGTCAAGGGCTCAGTGAGAGCTCGGGAGAGGCTGTCGGGGACTGCGAGGACCCCAGGAGGTCGCCCAGGAAGACACATTAAAGCTCTCTGGCACATTCTTGCCCCTGCTGTGCTTAAACCAAATCAAACTTATTCCTGGTAGAGGACCATTCCATTTTTCTGATCTGATGGAGAAGAAATACATTGAATTGAATGAAGATGCATTGAATGTCTTCAGGCCAGCAGTCTCAAGGTCCAGCCACCAAGAGGGCAAACTGACCTTGACAGGTGCAGGCTCAGGATCCTGGGATGTGGGAAGCCCCAGAGTATCTTCCGTCCCCCTTCTCCCCTTGAAACCCTAGATCTGGGCTCACAGGATGGCCTTGGGGAGCCATCAGAAAGATGGAGACAGGCCAGGCATGGTGGCTCATGCCTGTAATCCCAGCACTTTGGGAGGCCAAGGTGGGCGGATCACGAGGTCAGGAGTTTGGCCAACATGGTGAAACCCCGTCTCTGCTAAAAATACAAAAAATTAGCTAGGTGTGGTGGTGCGTGCCTATAATACCAGCTACTCAGGAGGCTGAGGCAGGAGAATCACTTGAACCCAGAAGGCGTAGGTTGCAGTGAGCTGAGATTGTGCCACTACACTCCAGCCTGGGTGACAGAGCAAGACTCTCCCTAAAAAAAGAAAGAAAGATGGAGATGTGGCCCAGGGTCACACATTCCAGATCTCCATGGTTTCCTTTGGAGTCGTTGTCTCCATCTTTTCAGACTGACAGGTCAAACCCTCTAGTGTGCCCTTAACCCCAGCAGTCTCTGCACCCTCCTTCCACTTGGGCTTCGCTGCTCCTCTGAGCCCAGTGCCAGACTCAGGGGCTGCACAGGACCCCACCCTTGCTTTCCTGGCCCTCATGCTGTGGTTCCCCCATCCTTTACACAACCCTGATTCCATAGGTGCTGGAGCTTCTTCCTGCAGTGGCCAGTGGTCCATTGTCCTTGTCATGCTTTTCTGACTCCAGTGAGGGGACTGTGTATTTGAATATGAATCTGTTTTGGTCTCACTGCAAGATTTGGGACACTTTTCCTAAAGCTGGGAAGGGGCTGGTGGTTCAGTGTGCAGGTTTCGCAAGCAACAGAAAATGGTACACTTGGCCTAGGCATTGCTAAGACCTGGCAGGACCTCAGGGGGGTATCTGGCAGAGGCCCACCCTTGCTGCCACATCAGGGGTGATGTGAGACTCTTCCCTGAATGTTCTGCTGTGTACAGGACCCCCAAGAATATTGCACGATCCTAGGGAGGGAAAGAGGCCTCACTAAAACCTGACCAACGTTGGCTTTCTCATCAGCCTTGGAAAGTGGCTCATGAAGCGCTGCATACTCATTTTTTCCTCTAACTATAAAAGCAATTATGAAATTTAGAAAATATGGAAGAATGTGAAGACCACCAGACTCACCCAGTACCCCACCATCCAGGAGAAAGCACTATTGCCATTCAGGTCTCTTTCTCTCCAGTCATGGTTTATGCCTGTCTAGTGATGAATATATGCGGTTTACAGGATGAGGGTTCCACTGTAGAGAGTTCTGTTTGCTGCCTTTTGTTTAACAGCTGCACAATATTCTCCTGTGTGGATCTGCTATCATTCATTTCCCCTGTTTTTGGGCTCTTTGGGTTGTTTCCAGTTTTTTTTGTTTGTTTGTTTGTTTTTGTTTTTCTGTTATTAATAATGCTGCTGGAAACGTCTTTGCGTATTGGTCTTTATGTATGTCTCCGATAACGTGATTTGTCAAATGTCACTGTGCAAAAGACCCAGCTTGGGTGCCCAGTTGCCACACACGCTGGACTCTTCCCAGTTCCAGCAGCCTGCAAAACTCCTGAGCCTGTCTTTCCAGAATGTTCTTCCAGCCAAAGTCTAAGATGCTGATGAGGAAAAAGCAGAGTAAGACTGTGATGATGCTGGAGGGTGTGTACTCTCCAGTACAGGGACTGTCGTGGGTTGACCTGTGTAAGGAGGTGTCCTGACCCAGAGCTCCAAAGCTAGATGCAAACACCCATTTTCAGAGCTCTTGTCCCTTTAGCGAGTGTGTAGTGTGTGCCAGATTAGAGCTAACCTTCTCTTTACCTGCCTGAAGCATTCAAGTCTTCCCCACAACCCTTTAAGGTGATAGTATTTCTGCCCCTGATTGACAGACAAGGGAACTGAGGCACAGATAGAGGCTAATTACTTGCCCAAGATCCCAGAGTCAGTGACAATGCTGGAACTTAAAACAAACAAAAGCAAACCACCCACCACAGTGCAGGGACGGTGGCTCTGACACAAACGTAAATCGCATCGTCACTAGCTGACTCCCACATGCCTGTTCGCGTTTTTCCTTTCTCTGCTGCTTGGGTTTTACACACCCCATCTTCCGGGTGGGTGTCTGAATACTTCCAATTCAGGACTGTTGAGCCTGACACTTCCTCTGCATTCGTTTGGCTCAAAGCTCCTGTCCACCTCCATCCACCGCATCTGAAACTTTGAGAAGGAAACTTCAAAATGTCATTGGAGCTGGAACAGCACGTTTGCTGGTGGGGGACCCTGCTGTGACTCACTGCTGGGCTCAGAGCCACTGAAAACATTTCTCTTGGTAAGGGGGCCACTGCGGCCAGCAGAGCTTTACGGGCCCAAGGCTCTGCCTGAGCTACCTTCAGAAGAGAGGAGGCACTGTGCAGTGCTTCCAAAAGGCCTCCCACGGTTCCCAGGGGAGCGGGGACCCATGGATGTGCTGAGGAGAGAGATCCAGACTGTGGGTGACACATGCAAGTGCCCAGTTGCCACACACGCTGGACTCTTCCAAGTTCCAGGAGACTGCAAAGCTCCTGAGCCTGTCTTTCCAGAATGTTCTTCCAGCCAAAGTCTAAGGTGCTGATGAGGAAAGAGCAGAGTAAGACTGTGATGATGCTGGAGAGTGTGTACTCTCCAGTACGGGGACTGTCGTGGGTTGACCTGTGCCATCCAAAAGACATGTTACAGTCTCAGCCCCATTATTTCAGAATGTGACTTTATTTGAAAATAGGGTCTTCGCAGATGAGTTTTGTTAAAAGAAGGTAACACTGGATTGGGGTGGGCCCTAAATCAATGGCTGGTGTTCTTATAAGAAGGCCATGTGACAATGGAAGTGGAGATTGGCGAGATCCGGAAGCGAGGAGACGCATGGAATGGATTCTCCCTGGAGCCTTCAGAGGAAACATCGTTCTGCAGACACTGTCTTTTTGGACTTGGCCTCCAGAACTGAGAGAATACATTTCTTTTGTTTAAAGCCACCCAGGTTATGAACACTAATATAGGGTGTGAATTGGAGGGCTTGGCCCACCCGGAGGCACTAGATTCCATTCCTAGGGGCTGGAACGATGTCCTCAAAAGAGGAAGGAAGGGTTAGGACAGGATTTTCAACCCAGAAGTCCAAATAGAAGGAGACATTCGAAGCTTGGCCCTTAAGTCTGTGCTCTTGGCTGTCTCGATAGTCTGTCCCTGGGGCCTCCCCAGTTTGGTCAGGCTCTGGGACCTGTGTGGGTCTGACAGTGCAAATCCTCTGTGTGAGGACTGGTCTGGCTGAGAAGTTTCTGTGTGTTATGGGATCAATACTGAGACTGGACTTTGTATGTCCACACCAGAAAGTAGAAAGTGATTTCCTTCAAATCATCTTTAAAAGTTTCTGACTAGAATTTTAAGTCTGTTTATCAGCACAAGGGACTCTATATCATCCTCTACCACCCCCTATTTCTCTATTTTAACTGGAAGATAAAAATAGTTAATCAGAGAGTCAGAGTTGAATGGGGAAAGTACCTGATTCTCGCATTCTTTCCTTTTTCTCTCACTCGCAAAGTGAATTTAGAGATAGGGAGCAGCTGGCTGAGGGAGGAGCACCTCAGTATCTGTATTGATGGAGAAGAAACCGGGCTGGGTCCCTGAGGACCCACAGCTGCCACCATCAAAGCCTCAGCCAGCATAGGCCGGAGCAAAGGTAAAAGCTTATTTGGGGGAGCTGAACTTCCCCTTCCCCAAAGCCGGGCAGCAACCTGAGTGACCCGGCTCAGAGTGAAAGCCTTCATCCTCCCCTCCTTTCTCTTTTTGTCATTATTTAAAAATCCTTCAGTCCTCTTCAGGGTTCAGATCTTATTGCTGTTGATTCCCACCCTCCCACCTTTTTTATTTTTTTCGAGACAGTGTCTCACTCTGTCGCCCAGGCTGGAGTGCCGTGGCACAATCTCAGCTCACTGCAACTCTGCCTCCTGGGTTCAAGCTTTTCTCCCACCTCAGCCTCCCGAGTAGCTGGGATTACAGGCATGCGCCACCATGCCCAGCTAATTTTTTGTATTTTTAGTAGAGATGAGGTTTCACCATGTTGGACAGGCTGGTCTTGAACTCCTGACCTCAGGTGATCCATCCACCTCGGCCTCTCAAAGTGCTAGGATTACAGGCGTGAGCCACCATGCCCGGCCCCCGATGTCCATTTTTTATGCATATGGTTGTTTATTATGTCTGCTCACAGCCCTAGGAGGACAGGGATTTTGTTCCTTTTGTTCACTGCTGTGTCCTCAGTACGTAGAATGTGCTTGACCCATAGTAGGTGCTTAGAAAGTATTTATCAAATCAATCTGAAAAAGATTGCTGCTTTGCGGAGACACGTGCTGACTGTGTTCTCAAATCCATGTGCAAGGAGACAGAGAGGGCACACACTTTTTTCCTTGAAAGTGAAAAAGAAGAATCCTGGCTGGGCGCGGTGGCTCAAGCCTGTAATCCCAGCACTTTGGGAGGCCGAGATGGGCGGATCGCGAGGTCAGGAGATCGAGACTATCCTGGCTAATACGGTGAAACCCCGTCTCTACTAAAAAAATACAAAAAAAACTAGCCGGGCGAGGTGGCGGGCGCCTGTAGTCCGAGCTACTGGAGGCTGAGGCAGGAGAATGGCGTGAACCCGGGAGGCGGAGCTTGCAGTGAGCTGAGATCCGGCCACTGCACTCCAGCCTGGGTGACAGAGCGAGACTCCGTCTCAAAAAAAAAAAAAAAAAAAAAGAAGAATCCAAACCACATATTCACAGTGCCTGTAATTTCTCCAGAGTACCTTTACAGGTATAAAGTGCTGGAGTCGGCGTTATAGTCACCGTGTCACTGATGGGAAACAGAGCCTGCGTGGAGTGAAATGAGTTGCTCATAGTGACACAGGGTTAGGGCCAGGACTGGGCCAGGAACCCTGCTGTCCTGCCTGGAGTCCATGTCCCATGCCCTGGATCAGTGTGGACTGTAAAAGTTGCATTTATTAATTTATACTTGAATCATGGCATTGAAAAAGAAAACTGGCTGATCCAGCGTTTTCCAAAATGTATCCTAAGACTCTAGGTCCTCAAGATCCTTTGTGAAAAATCTGCAAACTTGTTCCTCCCGCAGAGGATGTAGGGGAAGGTATCACACACACATCTCTCAGGATCTCTAAGTCCTACAGGAAGGGGGCCCATTTAACTTCATCGAGTCCTGTGTTTTCCTCTTGTTTTGAACTTTAGGAGCCCGCCCCTTCCCTCCCTTTCTCCCTCTGCCTTTCCTTTCTAGTACTAAGCATCCTGCAGTGGGAAATTTGGATGCCATCCAACTCCTTCATGTCTTCCTTACAAGGAAAGCCCTCATTCACCATTTTCAGACGATGGCTTGGAGGCAAGAAGGGCCTAGGGCTGAAACCTCGCTGTTAAAGACTCAGGCCTGGCAACAAAACCCTCCTGGGCTCTTGTGCTGGCCGGTCCTCTTGGGAAGGATGGCTGGGCTCTAGAGGGTGGGTGCCTGGGGTGTTGCTAGCAGGATGGGCGTTCTGGGGTAAGGAACCAACTCCCATAGCTGGCAGCTGCCCTCCTGGAGCTGAGTGGAACAGTCTGTGGTTAATTATTTGCTTCTCCTGAACAGCGCTGCCTACTCCGACCCGCAGCTCCCTGAGCCTGATTACATTACCCCTTCCATGAAGATTCATCTCAAACTTGTTTGATGCCTCTCCAAAGAGCTCCATCTGGTTCCCTCCCCATTCCTGACAGGTGGCTAACGCAGCTCTCTGAAGCCCCCCAAACACCAGGAAGCATCTTCTGCAGAACTGACTTGGCTTTTATGTCACATTGCTGTCTCCCCATCGTGCATTTGCTACAACTACAGACATTTGTATGGAAATGGAATCCGTGTTTGTAAGGGTTCATCTGCTCAGGCTGCCTTGTGAGCAGGCACTGGGGGACAATCTGCCCGGCCAGCACCCACCCACGTGGCTCCTCGGCTCCTCGGGCAGGACTTCTCCAAACTCTGAGAGTGGGGGATGCCATTGGGCTGGGATTTATGGCCCGTGTGAGCCTTCCTGGGCCACAGGAGCATCTGCTTCACCACTGCAACAACGTCTCTCCATCTCTAAGCATATGTCCAGAGTGGGGCTGTCACTTGCCGGGCTGTGGGCCGTGCTGTGGAGCGCTTGGCCAGAGGGTGGGGCCATGCTGCACCAGGAACAGCGGTGGGGAGGCCTGGGGCCACGCACTGTAACAGAGGCACAGAGGAGCCACGTGTGGCACATCAAGAGAGGGGTTAGGCACGAGTGCACCTTTTTCCATCCAGATACACCCTACATGAGCATGGACTCAGCGTTTACAGAGCACTTTCACCTCCCTTCGGAGTTTTTCTTCAGGACAGGAGTTACCGAGTGAATGCCTGCGTCCTCACCAGATTCATCTGTTAGAGGTTAACCATCAGTGCCAAGGCATTAGGAGGTGGAGCCTGTGGGAGGTGATGAGGGTTGAGGGAGGGCATGTGAGTGGGGCCCTCCTGATGGGATTAGCGCCTCTTGTAAGAAGAGGAAGAGACACCAGAGCTTCCTGTCTCCGCCATATGAGGACCCAGCAAAAAGGCAGCAGGCTGCAAACCAGGAAGAGGGTCTCCTCAGAACCTGGCCATGCTGGCAGCCTCCTTGGAGTCCCCGCCTTCACAGCTGGGAGGAACACGTGTCTGTTGTTTAAGCCCCCCAGGCTGTGGTGTTTTTTCACAGCAGCCTGAGCTGACTAAGACAATGGGAGACTTCAGCTTGCAGGAAGAGGAGGTTCATTGGCTCCAGGTCACAGTCTGGTCCTGCAGCTCCAAATTCCAAGCCCCTTGCTCAGTACCAGTGGGTCAGGGTCAGAGAATTCCAAGGAAGGCCAGGCTGGGGAGGGGCCCCTGAGGGTGGGGATGGGGACAGTCCACCCTAGAGATGGGGTCCCACTCTGCCACATGGTTCAGAGCAGGCCCTGCCTTGGGGACCCTGCCCTCCATCACTCTCAGGCTGTATGGTTCGGGGGCCCCCCACCTACACCACCCGCACCTTCGGGAGTGCATTAGACCTAGGCCTGGCCAAGCCAGTAAATGCCTATTGAGCACCTTCTACATGGCAGGTGCTGTCCAGGCGCCTGGGAAGTAGCAGTGAATAAAACAGGCAAAAGTCCTATGCTGTGACTTTACATGTTGGTGGAGGAAGAAAGACAATAAAAGTCATATCCACTGCATTAGAAAGTTAGAATGGTCGGGAGAACAATACAGTGAGGAGGGGACAGGGTGTATGTGGGTGGAATGGAAGTGGGGAGGACTGAGGAGGTGGCCCCTGAGGAAAGGCTTGAAGGAGGGGAGAGAGGAACAGGGAACGGAGAGGGCAGAGTCCCTGAGGAAGGAGCACTGGTGGGTGGGTTTGAAGAGCAGCAAGAAGTTATGACCAGAGCAGAGAGGAGAGGATTTGGAGGTGGGGGCTGAGGTAGGGCCTTTGGCTGGTGCTCAGAGGGTGATGGGAGGTCACTGAGGGGTATGGGGCAGAGAAATGCCACCGTCTCACCCACATTTTGACAAGAGCACTCTGTTGTGATGAACGGCTGGTGGGGAGGGGGCTCTGCTGGAGGCTGGCACAGCAGAATCCAGGTGAGAAACGGTAGAGGGGGCAGAAGGAGTCCGACTTGGTATGTATTTTGAAATGTTTGCTGACCACTTGAATATGGAGTGAGAGAGAGGGAGGCAGTGAGGATGCTTTCAGCATCAGCAAATGGGAAGATAGATTTCCATTGACCGAGAGGCAGATGAATGTACGAAGAACAGTTTTGCAGCTAAAGACAGGATTTCCCACTTGGAAACGTGAGGTTTGTCATATCCCTTAGAAATGCAAGCGAGGCTGTCAAGTGAGCCTCCAGCTCAGGGTGGGTTGGGGCTGGTGATACAAAATTGGGAAGCATATGGAGGGCATTTGAAGTCAGGAAACTGCACAATGTTGCAAGCTGGTGATTGCTGGTGCAACACAGAAGCCTGAAGCTTGCATCCTCAGACATCCAGTGATAAGCAGTGGCGCAGGCCAGGTGGAATCCACAAAGTTTCTGGAAAGAAGCCGCCAGGGAGGTGGGAGGAAAGCCAGGAGGGTTTTCATGCTGGCGGCTGAACCTCGTGGCTTCTTGTCACCCCTGGCCACTGTGTTGCCCATGGTGCAGGCACAGGACCCGTGTTGGTCTGATCAGAGCACAGCCAGGGTACTTACTGGAGTCACAGAGCACAGGAAGCAAGCTATTTTCTGTCTTACCGTGCTTAGCTGGGAAGAGGAATGAGTCGGGAGCTGTTGGTAGCCATTTTCCCAGTCCAAGTAAGCAACTGGCACCAGATCAGAATTGCCAGATGCAAGACGCAGAGGGAGGCAGAGTCCCAGGCCATTTCAGCTTCACGTTCAACCATGCCCCAAGCTCCTGGCTTTTAGTTTCATCAGCCAATAATTTCCTAATTTTGCTCAAATCGGCTTAAGCTGGGTGTCTGTCATTTGCAACTCAAACAATTCTGACCAAAGCATCAATGCACCCAACACCTACACGGGGAGAACCTCCCCCACCGTCATTTTGAGGCTGTGCCCTCCAGTTGAACACCTGTTCTCTGTGGCACTGACTCCTCTTTCCATAGGGACATCTTACAACAGTCGCTTTTATCTGAGGTTGTGCAAAGAGGGATGGAGGAGAAAACAATGAAGAATCACTGGTGAGGATTTTTTTGTTGTTGTTGTTAAAAGAAACATTTTAGATAAATGTATCAGTTTAATTGAGCAAATAATTTGTGAATCAGCCAGCGTCTGGCACTGGGGTAGGCTTAGAGAGACTTTGGTGCTGTCCTGTGGTTGGAGAGAATTTGCAGACAGAAAAAGGAAAGTGAGGTGAAGAAAAGGGAGGTGACTGGAAAGCAGAAGGGAGGTACAGAAACAGCTGGATTGGCTACAGCTCTGCATGTGCCTCATTTTTTGTTGTTGTTGTTGTTTTTTTTTTAGATGGAGTCTCCCTCTGTTGCCCAAGCTGAAATGCAGTGGCATGATCTCGGCTCACGGCAACCTCCACTTCCCAGGTTCAAGTGATTCTCCTCAGCTTCCCAAGTAGCTGGGGTTACAGGCACCTGTCACTACACCCGGCTAATTTTTGTACTTTTAGTAGAGATGGTGTTTCACCATGTTGCCCAGGCTGGTCTTGAACTCCTGATCTCAGGTGATCTGCCCACCTTGGCGTCCCAAAGTGCTGGGATTACAGGTGTGAACCACCACACCTGGACCTGCATGTGCCTTATTTGAATATGGTTTGACAGTTGGCCATATGTGAGTGGTTGACGTGTGGCTGTTGTGATTGGTTGACACCTGGCTACTTTTTATAAGTTAGGCTATAGTCTGTTTATAGGTTTAGTTAGAGCATAGTTTACTATATATAGAGAAATCTTTAGACCAAACTTAAAATATGTTAGGAGGCAACTTTAGGCTAAACTTAATTTAACGTTTTGTTTTTTTTTTTTGATGGTTATTTTCATTATTTATTTGAAAGAGTGGGGACCAGGGGTGGTGGTTCATGCCTGTAATCCCAGCATTTTGGGAGGCTAAGATGGGTGGATCACTTAAGCCCAGGAGTTCGAGACCAGCCTGGGGAACATAGTGAAACCCTGTCTCTATAAAAAATGCAAAAATTAGCCCAGTGTGGTGGTGTATGTCTGTAGTCCCAGATACTCAGGAGGCTGAGTTGGGAGGATCGCATGAGCCTGGGAGGCAGAGGATGCAGTGAGCTGAGATCATGCCACTGTACTCCAGCCTGGGTGACAGAGCGAGACCCTGTCTCAAAAAAAAAAAAAAAAAAAAGAAAAAGAAAGAAAGAAAAAAAAAAAGGTGGGGGGTGGAAATGACAGGACCATCCCTGTACTTTCCAACCCAAGAGCTGTAATGGGGATGAACTGCAGGGGCTGAGTCTCTCCTGAAAGGTGGGCTGGGGGGCAGATATTAGAATGAGCTCCTGAACTCAGGAATAGGCAGCATGATGGATTCAAGAGAAACAGAAATCTTCAAGAGGGAAGACATTGATCTGAGGGGCTTGCGAGGAGAATGGAGTGTTGAGGCTTTTTTTGTCTGAAGCAACTGGGTGGACAGTGATAGAGCCACTGAGTCAGAAAAGGAGGTGGGGGAGGTCAGCCCCTGGGAACGGGAAAATCCAGGCCTGAGCTCCCGAAGCCTCTCCCCATATTATTAATCTCCTGCTCTACCTACATGTTTGCTTTTGAAGGACATTTTTCCTCCATGCTTTGAAGCCACTTAATTCATTAGTTCTTTATCATTTATGTCCTATTTCATTATGTTATAATCTTTACAGTTGTTAATTTGCATTTCATTTCCTGCAGTGACAAAAAAATTCTACCCATGAAAAATGTTATTGTTGTAAATATTAATACAAGTCACAAATGATCACCATCCAGACCCATTTATCATAGCAGCGGCTCCCTTTGTCTGAGGCTGGGAAGATTCAGGGTAATTACTAAAAGCTCGAGCTCTGTATGCCCCAGGGCTGGAAGAAGCAGAGCTGGTCACAAGCCCTGAGACAATGCTAAAAGAGGCAGAAAAAACAGTACCTGACTACAGCCGACTACCTGCATTTGTACCTCCTGTGTCACTCTTGACACAGACCTCACACTGCCTGCACCTGAGCATCTCAGAGGCCAAAGAAGGACAGATGGCTGCTTTCATGCCCAGCAGGGGAGAGTCTGTGACCAGGAGGATGGAGCAGGGAAGGAGCCGAGGTGAGGTCTTCCCTGGAGGAGAGCCAGGAGAAGGCGTGCTGCGGGCCTGAGAGGGAAGGGGGCATGGTCAGTGGCGGGGCAGTGGCGGTTACACATATCCCAGCCCCAGGCCCCTCAGTTGCTTCCCTCCCGGCTCAGAACAGGACACTTGCCCCTGGGCCTTCTTAAGGAAAATCGCGCTGCAAAGAGGCATTTTGCTGCCCTGCAGATCAGAGATGATGAATACTCCTAGCCCCTCAATGAGCTGCCTCAGTGTCTAGGCCTGGTGGGAAATACTCGTTACTCTTTTTCTTTCTTTCTTTTTTTTTTTTTAGACAGAGTTTGCTCTTGTTGCCCAGGCTGAAGTGTAGTGGTGCGATCTCGGCTCACTGCAGCCTCTGCCTCCTGGGTTCAAGTGATTCTCCTGCCTCAGCCTCCCGAGTAGCTGGGATTACAGGCATGCACCACCACACCCGGCTATTTTTTTTGTATTTTTTTTCAGTAGAGACGGCGTTTCTGCATATTGGTCAGGCTGGTCTCAAACTCCCGACCTCAGGTGATCCACCCACCTTGGCCTCCCAAAGTGCTGGGATTACAGGTGTGAGCCCCCGCGCCTGGCCCCATTACTCTTTAAAGAAATGCTGCAGCCCTGCAAGAAACACTAGGAGCAAACTGGGTGGCAGCTGAGTCAGAGCTCTGCCAGCCAGGGCCCAGTGCTGTGGTGTGGGGATTGAGGCTGTGAGTGTTGTCCTTGCCGGGAGCCTGTGGCCTTGGCTCTGTTCCAGAACATATCCGAGTCCCATCTCTGATCCATGACTAGCCCCTGTCCCACACCTGACCTGTCCTGCCTGTATCCCAGCTCCAGACTGGGCTCCAACTCTGACGCCCACACCCTTACCCTTACCCTTACCCTGGCATGGTGACCACCACATCTCTTCACTCTAAGGTCACATTTTCCTCTTCATAAATGTGAAGTCATCTGTGGGTGGTACACTGAGATCCTGTTCCCCAGCATCCTTTTTCCCAGTGGGCTTAACATCTATTCATGATTCCTAATGGACTCAGTTTTCTAATTTGATCCTTTCTTCTACATTTATTGGTTGCCATTCTCTGATAAAAAGATATTTTTCCTTTTTTCTCCTTTCTTCCTTCCCTAGTCTCCTTTTGTGGAGAATTGCTGTGGTTTCAGAGATTTATTTTTTCCACTAAATATGTTAGACTCTCCATGCTTATCACTCTTCTTTTTGATGTCGTAGTTGTCCCACGTTTGGCCCATGGGACCCCCTTTCTGTTGGCACATGTGTCTTTTAGACGTGACTCCCTGGTCTTTGATTTTTCCCTTGCTTTCTGGCCTGGGATACTCCAGGTACACCTGTACTTCCCTTTCTCTAGAACCGGACTCAGTTGTTTTTCCAAGGAGCCCTACCTTTTTTTTTCTTTTGTCTCTGCACAGGCTGGGCATAGAGCACGTACCTACCTACTTCTTATAGAACAGGTGTTTTGGGGACATCTTCTGCACCATATTGTTCACTGTTTGAAGGTAGTGTCTCTGGTGATGGTGGTGATGACAATAGAGATGTCCTTTGGGCAGTCACAAATCATCAACCTGAATGGTTGAACCAGGCATGTATTAGGTACCAGCAAAGCACAGGCTTTGTGGTGGCTGAACGAGGTCCCCTCGGAAGACATGTCCATCTTCTGGAACCTGTGAATGTAATTACGGTCAGGATCTTGATAAGAGCCTGCTGGGCTACCCAGGTGAGCCCTATAGCCAATGACAATTATCCTTATAAGAAACAGAAGGGGAGAAGATGCAGACACCGAGGAGAAGGGCAGATGAAGATGGAGGCAGAGATTTGTGGGATGCAGCCACAAGCCAAGGAACTCCTGAGCTGCCAGGAGCTGGAAGAGGCAAGGAAGGCTCGCCTATAGAGCCTTCAGAGGGGGCATGTCCTGGCGACACCTTGATTTTGGACTTCTGGCCTCCAGAATGGTGAGAGCTAAATTTCTGTTGTTTTAAGCCATCTAGTTGGTGGTACAGTAGTCCCCCCTTATCTGCAGGGGATATGTTCCATGACCCCCAGTGGAGGCCTGAAATCACGCATAGTACCAAATCCTACATCCACTGTTTTTTCCTATACAGTAAAAGGTGAGTAGTGTGCACTGCCCTGCTCTGAATTATCCCAGGACAAAGGGATAATTCACATCTAAGGTGGGATGGAGCAGGACAGTGTAAGATTTTGTCATGCTTCTCAGAATGGCGCGCAACTGAAAACTTCAGACTTTTTTGTTTCTGGAATTTTCCACTTAACATTTTCAGGCTGTGGTTGACCGTGGGTAACTGACACCTTGGAAAGTGAAACTGTGAATGAGGGGGAGCTACTGCGCTTTATTATGGCAGACCCAGAAAACCTACACAGGCTCCAGGAAAAAAATTGACTGAAAAAGCATCAAAGCCATTGCCGTGGGGGAAATCAGAACAGTGTTGACTGCTCACACTCACAACTGGTTTGCTGTTGTTTTTATTTGAAATTACCGTTGGATCCTCTAAGGTCTTAATCCAGTGCAGCCCTGTGTCCTGCCGGCTGGTGCTGTAGTGCGGTGGTGTTAACCAGGGTCACAGAATAGTTGACACAGTCCCAGATTCAGGGTGGCCTGCTTGGAGCCCTGTGCCAGGAGTCTGTGGGGCTGCTTTCCACGAGAGGCTGCTGCTCCAGCCTGACAGCCCCCCTGCCCCAGGTGGAAGGGCACCCCATGCATGACTGTGCCTGCTATTCCCTAGTCTGCACCCCCGGGCCACATAACTGGAGGGGCCTGGGGACAACTCTAAGGCAATGCCAAGGAGCTGGTGTGGACCGGTGCCCATCACAGCTGCACACGCCCCTGCCAGTTCTGAAACTGCCTGGCTGTGGGTAGCCCCCATAGGGCAGGCCTTTAGGCCAAACCACAAGGCCAAGGAGATGCCTGTGGTGGCTGAAAAGGCCAGGGGAGTCTGAATGCTGAGAGTGATGCTGGGCAGCCCAGAGAGCACCACGTGATTTGGTGAGGGCATCTGCTGCAGGGTGCGATTGGTGAGTCCTGAGGGGATGAGAATGGGGACTTGAGGCAAACCCACCCTGGTGGCTGCCCAGGTCTGACCGAGGGGAGAGAGGCTCAGAGGAGCCAGAGGGAATCCCTTGTGGAGACGGGTCTGACTCCAGGCTTCGCTGAGTGTTTTTGCTCGCTTAGTGGTTTAGCACTTTTGAGAAGGGGGAGTCCTCAGAGATTCGCCAGGGCAGGGGACCTAAGTCCTAGGCCACAGGGATGCAGGGAATCTAGAGGAGAGCTTTCCACAGAAGCCCCCACCCTCCATCCCTGAGATGCGCAGGACCCTGGCCTTCAGACCGGAGGAGGGCAGGGGGCATGGCCTTGGGCCCCAGTCCTGGCCGAGGCCTCCAGCTCTGGAAAAGCGAAACTGCTGTGACCCTCCTCATCTCCACTAACACCCAACAGAGCCATAAATTCCGATTAGGGAAAGATGCCGGTTGGCAATGACATACAAAAAGTTTGTGATTAGTGAACTGTAAAAGCTAACATGACATGCTCATAATTGGGATGTATTTACTGCGCAAAAAACGCCACGCTGCCATTTGGGCAAAGTGACTTTGAGGGAACTTTCTAAAGGAGACTGACACAACTTCCCTCTTTTGCTTACCAAACAGCAATAACCATTATTGATGGTGCTTTTCAAATGGCAGCTACAGAGAGAGAGGGGCTGTGATTTCTTGTCAGAACTGCTTTATGGGGTCGTATTTTCCGGGTGTTTAAGGAACCCTGTTCATTTGCGGCATTATCCTGGGTGATTTATGGACCCTCAAAGAGCTGACTTCATTTCGATGTTTCAGGCATTTCGCTTCTTTACAACAAACCTTATTCCAATATAATCAATGGAGGTTTCTCCTTCTGGCCTGGGAGGGAGTGCCATGTGGGTTTATAGCAAAATCAATATGAGGATAAATGGACAGCAAAGAAAGTCCACTGTCAGAGTGGAAAGAGCGTGTAAGTCCCTGGCCCAGCAGCAAAGCCATCAGGAGGGGCTTGTCCAGAGGCTGGCCTTGCAGAATGTGGCCGCCGGGCGCACTCCTCATTGACCAGCGGGCGCACTCCTCATTGACCAGCCCAGAAGACTGGGAGCAACATAGTCAGACAGTTGAGGAGAGGGCTCAGTTACGCTTTTATTAAACATAGTAATAAGTTTGTTTATAAGCGACCCCCCTGCAAGTCTCATTAATGTTTGATGCTGTTCAAATGTGTGTTTTCTAATTAAGGTAAAAAATGATTCTCAAACACATCAGAGTTCCAGCATTTGCTTTCTGGGGGATGAGAAAGCAGATGAGTAGCTCACAGTTGGGCCTAAAGGTCTCTTAAAGGAGACCTGGCGGCGGCAGAGGCCCTGGAGGAACCCCAGGTGTTCTTGCTCACCCTTTTCCCTCAGTCAGTGTCAGGGAAGTCCTCATATTTTCTCTGGAGACATATTTCTCTGGAGGGGAACCATAGCATGTTGCTGCTTCTAGAGGGGCTTGGAGGTGGGGGAGAGTGTTGGGGTACCAAGATGGGGTTCACCATGAGGTAATTGAGGTAATTTAAGACAAATGCAAGTTTGTTTTTGTTGGAGAAGGAAAACCTTTATGCCTCTTGAGGTCCCTTGGTGGAATATAGCAAATACTGAATTATTGAGCAAACAAAAGTTCAGGCTGGAAATGAAATCAAGCTCCAAGCAGAGTAGATACACATGTAGGGGGTACCTTCCTCCCTGGGCAGCCTCACTGTGCAGGCAGACGCTCACTGTCCCACCAGCTGGCCTTACATTCATTCTCTCGTGTGTTTGTTCAGTGAGCACCTAGGTGGGCCGGGGCCTACTCAGGACCCTGGGAACACAGTGGTGCACAGGACAAGCAGGCTGCTGCCCTCAGGGAGCTCACAGTCTAGAGCAGGAGGAGATTCTAAAGAAGTAGGCATGGAAATAAATATAAAATTAACGGTGATAAGTATCATGAAGGAAAAGAATTAGGCCCCTTCCCTGGTCCTCAAAACACCTCTGCTACGTTCTGACCAGGGAGATCACTGTTGTTCCTAGTGTTCGATATATTCACCCCCATCCCCAGGCCTTTATTTAAGCTATTTCCCTTATAATCTAGTAACCCTCCACTCCCTAATACTCCTTCTAAGGAAGGCCACAGAACACTCAGGACTGCCACTTTCCCCTTCTCTATCCCATCTTCCCAGACAGCTTGAGTGGGCAGGGAGCTTTTAAGGTTTGGCTCTATGCTAGTGCCCATGCTGAGCACTAAGGACTCAGTGGTTAACACAGAGATACAATTCCTGTCTTCAAAAAATGTACACTCTCATCTTTGCTTTAGGGGCTGTTCAGTGTTGACCCCCCTGCTTTGGGCTGGTCCCTGTTGATTTTATGCATTAGAGTCTCAACAAGTCTGCAGGTTCCTAGAAGTTCCTTGGTCTCCCCTGCAGCACATCTGAGCGTAGGGCCAGACACAGAGTTGGGGGTCCTACTAGACTTGCTTCTATCTGCCCTAGTGGACAAATTACCTTGCTCTAAACTGCAGTGACTCTGTCACTAGTCTGTAAACTTCTAGAGGGCCTAAGCCATGTGTGGCAGAAATGGCTGACTCCCTACCAAAATCCTTTCTCTTCTGACCATGGCAAAGAGCTGTAGATGGAAAGTCTGTCCAGGAACTGCATTTTCCAGCCAGCCTCTATTCTCACACCCTCATCCCTATGCATCTCAGCATGGGTGTGAGACCAGATTTTAACAATAGAATATGAACAAAGGTGATACACATGCTGCTTCTAGGTCAAGTTCTTTTCCTTTCATCAGCTGGCTGATGACCACAGGTCCTGGGAGATGGGAGAGTCACAGGATGGAAAGATCCTGGGTCCCAGAATCACTGAGTGGAGAACAACTGTCCACCCACCTGGGACCCTGGCTTTTAAACTGATTTATAAGCAACAAATAAACCACTATTTATTTGTGTTTGAGTCTTTATACATATTTAGGTGTTTTGTTACAGTAGTACAAATAGACCTTAACTAAACTGCCTCTTCTCAGTCCTCACCTGGCCTGGAATATAGGGAACACCAAACAAAACCGTGACAAATGAATAAATGAATATGGGGTTAGTGGCTACTTCTTGGCTTACATTAATAGTCTGCAGAAGGAGGGATTACTGTCCTATGATATCAAGAGTAGAGAAGAAGTAATGTGACTAGTCTTGGATTAGATTTTAAATTTTGTGGTGGCTGGGGTTGGACAAGGGAGGATAGTTCTAGAAACAGATCCTGGGAGCCTGCTCTCCCTGATCTGGGCACCAGGGTGAGCCCCGTGCTTCCGGTCCCTGCCGGGATACACTTTCTCTGAAACTGGCTTATCTCCCTCTGCCTGTTGCTTGTGAGGGAACTGTGCCTTAGCCAGAACAGGTCTCTGAAATCATCATGCTTTGCTGGTTTTGTTTTTAAACTTAATTACATATAAACATACATAGAAAAGCAGAGCAAATGATGCAGTGAGCACTCGTGCCTATCCCTAGACTAAGCTATTGTATATATCTTGCAGTATTTGCTACATCTTTTTTTCCCTAAAGTATTTAAAAATAAATGACAGGTATTTTACCCCTATTTCAACATGCACTTCTAAAAAAATAAGATACTCCTGGCCAGGCGTGGTGGCTCACACGCCTGTAATCCCAGCACTTTGGAAGGCCGAGGCGAGTGGATCACTTGAGGTCAGGAGTTCAGGACCAACCTGGCCAACATGGTGAAACCCCATCTCTACTAAATATACAAAAATTTGCTGGGTGTGGTGGTGCATGCCTATAATCTCAGCTACTCGGGAGGATGAGGCACGAGAATTGCTTGGTCCCGGGAGGCGGAGGCTGCAGTGAGCTGAGATTGCACCATTACACTCCAGCCTGGGCAACAAAGTGAGATTGCATCTTAAAAAAAAAAAAAAAGAAGAAAAATACTTCGTATAATCATAATGGCATGATTATACCTAACAAAGTTAACAGTTTCCTGACACCATCTAATACCTTGTCTGTGTTCAAATTTACCCAAATGTGCCTTATAGAAAAGTTCTTCAGACTGGTGTCCATCAGGGACCAAGCTTTGCATTTGGTTGTTGCCCATGACCTTTGGAGAAGCCCAGCAGTCAGTGTCAGTGACTGCTCTAGTCCTGTGGGGTGAAGATGTTTTGATGTGGCTGCAGGACTAAGGATAATTATTCATTACTGAGAACAAGCTTAAGCGCTTCCTCGTAACACTCAGGAATCCATCCCTGGTAATTTATGGCCCCAGTAGTTGAGCACTTTGTCTCTAAGTGCTTTACATCGTTTATTAGATACACCCGGCAGCCCCAGCAAGAGCGAGTCAGCATGACCAGGGTAACGTGCGGAGAGCAAGAGACGGTGAGTGGCCCATGCAAGGTCACCAAGCTTGTCTGGACCTGAATGTGGGCAATGGCCTCTATACCCAAGGCCTGGCCCCAAGAAGCCAAAGCCCAGCCTGAGAGGGGCTTGGGCACCACCAGGCCCTGGCCAAGCATTTCCAGGCCTAGGATTGGATTTGACCTCCTTCCCTGTAGGGGAAGAAGGACGTCAGCTAAGGAAGCCCAGGGACAAATATAGTTTCCCATCAGGTCATGGGCAGGACACCAAAAATCCTAAGTCAGGTCACATTTTAAATGCATGGAGGAAGTTGTGCTCAAAGTCCAGGTGAATCCTTTCCCAAAGCCAAAGATCCTTTGTGATGTAAATAATTCGTCCCTAAAGTATCAGATTTCTGTGAACTGGGTTTTCTGAAACTAAGCAAAACAAAACAAAACAAAACAAAAAAACACAGGAGTTAAAAGCATGGACCCTGGAATTGAACTCCTTGGATTCCAGACTCTGCCTCCCCACAGATGACTTGCCTGTTTAATCCTCAGTTTCGCCATCTATAAAATGGGGGTTATAACTCTGCCTTAAAGAGAGATTATGAGGGCCATATAAGATAAAGCTTACCTTAGTGGCTGGCATATAACTAACAATGTTGGCTAACTGTTATCATTACCAATTGTTAATTTATTAACCAGACAAAACTACAGGATTTAGCTCAGGTCCAAGGACTTCTAGAGGTCGCTCAGACTATACTAAAACCTGGAGGCAGTCCTCCTGGCATGATGGTCACAAGCTTGGGTTCCTGGTGGGATGGGGATGTCAGAACAGGACAGGGGAGCTTAGGCTTGGGAGGGTGTCTGGGGCTAGACATCATCCATCACCAAGAAGAATCCCAAACGTGGATCTTGTCCAAGTTTCAGCCAGGACTGAGACTTTGTCATGCTATTTAATCTCCTTTTAGTGTTAGTTTCCTTGTCTGTCAGATGAGGATAGTAATGTCCACCTCCCACTGTGGTGAGGACAGAATGGAATTTAGTATAGAATTTATTTGCCCAGGGATTGGCATTAAGTACTCTGAGGTAGCTGCAGTACATGCTGAATCCTAACTCTTCCTGAGGGGTGGCTCCAGAGATGGTGGCTGCCACCAGGAGCAGTGACGCTGTAGTGTCCTGACATCCTTCACCAGGTCCAGGGCCTGTCTGGCCATTCCCATCTCCACATTCCAGGTCAGGAGTGGAGGAGTGGAGAATTCTTCTTGGAGAGCCTTCCTGCTGGGGTGAGTGGACTCCTGGCTCCAGGTGCTCCTGCTGCGGAGTTCCCTGTCTGTGCAGCAGTTCAGGATGTTCCTGTTTGGAATTCACAGCAGGTTGCCTCTGCTCCCCCACCACATTATTTTTCAAAGCAATTACTGTTCCAATCGGGATGGAGATCTCTGCAACCTGCAGCCAAGCATGGCCTCTGTGGCATCTGTTACTCTCCCTTATCTCTCCCCGGGCCTCCAAAGACCATCTCATGCCCATGGACGATTTATAACGGCTCCAACGGCAAGGCCAGATCCCCTCTGAGCAGAAACTTTTCTTAAGAAAAGGGTCTTCTCATTACCCCAAGCATCTTTGTGAAGAAGCCTTTGAGTCTACCTGTGCTGTTTGGATTCTGAGTGTTTTTCTTCTTTGGAAAGTAAACTTAATTACAATTACATTTTTTTATTTTTTGAGACAAGATCTTGCTATGTTGCCCAGGCTGGAGTACGGTGGCACCATCATGGCTCACTGCAGTCTCGACCTCCCGGGCTTGAGCGACCCTCCCACATCAGCAACCCGAGTAGCTGGGATGACAGGCACACGCCACCATACTCAGCTAATTTTTAAAAACTTTTTGGGGAGACAAGGTTTCACTATGTTGCCCAGGCTGGTCTCGAACTCGTGGGCTCAAGAGATTCTCCTGCCTTGACCTCCCAAAGTGCTAGGATTACAGACATGAGATACCACGCCTGGACTTACAATTACTTTTTTTTTTTTTTTTGAGACGAAGTTCTGCTCTTATTGCCCCAGCTGGAGTGCAATGGTGTAGTCTCGGCTCACTGCAACCTCTGCCTCCTGGGTTCAAGCAATTCTCCTGTCTCAGCTTCCCTAGTAGCTGGGATTATAGGCGTGTGCCACCATACCTGGTTAATTTTTTTGTATTTTTAGTAGAAACAGGGTTTTACCATGTTAGCCAGACTGGTCTCAAGCTCCTGACCTCAGGTGATCTGCCCGCCTCGGCCTCCCAAAGTGCTGGGGTTACAGACGTGAGCCACCACACCCTGCCTACGTTTTATTGATACATTTTGGGTGCAGAGTTTAATTTTGGAACAGCAGTTCCATACTGCTTAACTGGGCATGGTTGGTCTATGAAATGACTGCTCCAAGGTACCCTCTAGCACGAATAATTCCAGAGTGGAAGGAAGTAAGATGGGGTAGCCTCCAGAGTTGCTTTGTATCTGACGGTGTACAGACCTGGCCATGCGGAGCCACGTTTCATCTTACATGGCAGAGGGAGATCGCCAGCCCGGAGCTGTGGAGAACAGGGACAGGCAGCATCCCAACCATGGGGGGCATTTAACTGCAGCCATGGGATCTTTGCACTTTGAAACAAGCAGTGTGGGCAGGGCGATGCTTGACCCTTTCTGTGAAGTCTTCCACTGTCACTCCTCCGTCCCCTAGAAGTGTCCCTCTGAGAAGCTTAGCTGGCTTGGGCTCTAACAGGCCCTCCTTGACCTCTACCTCCCCTGGAAGCCTTTTCTGGTTAAAGCCACTGGCACGACTGCGCCTGGCCCATTATTCTGTCTGGCTGCCCACAGTGAGTTCTAGTTCCCCGGTGTTGTCTGCCCCTGCAGTCCATGGGCCTCAGCCATTTCTGTAATGAACATGGACCAATCTAGGACAGAGTGGGTGGCAGAGTCCTTGCTCCTCCCTGCGCAGGTATGTGAGCAGATATTCTTGAGCTTCATAAGAGGTTGAATCTACGCATTTCAGGTTTCCCAGTTCCGAGGCATTGCGTGCACATGTTGGTGGTTCTTGATTCAAGAAATTGTAGCCAGGATGCTTTTCACAGGGAGGACAGTTCATGCCTGGCCCCTTCAGACTGCGGTGAGGCACTCTGGCAGTGATACAATTCCTGACTGTAATGCTATTGCTGTATTATATCCTCTTCTTGCAATAAACCATAGATTTGTAATCACTGTCATTTTGGTCCTGTGTGTTTTCTTTAGACATTAAGTCCTAATTGTCACCACAGGTCACTTTGCTGGGGAAGGGGGGTCCTGGAAAGACCATTTCCTGACATGCTGCCGAACTTGTCCCAGCAGCCTAGCCTGAGGCCATCCCAATTGCCTGCCGATTAGGACACAGTGGACGCCTGGGCTTACAGACCACTCCCAAGCCCCGCAGTCAGGATACCCAACTTTTCCCAAAGGGCCCAGCTTCAGAGATGTCAAGACAATGAGGTGTTTTTGAATACCAGCGCCTGGCGTCCCTGCAGGAGGACTCGGAACTGCACTCTCCCAAATCAGAAGCAATGGCAGTGCGACTGTCATCACATTTGTTATTTTCCGCCTGCATTTACATAACATTTCTGCAGAGTGCTTTATAATCATTTCATTAGTCATTCATTTGCTTAATTGCATAGCCTTCAATTCAGTTAGAGAATCTGATGTGAAATTCAAGTTTCCACTATCACAAGTTTTAATTCAGGAAAACTTTTTTGCCCCCCAGAATTTGGAAACATTTCGAAATTTTGAGTGAGCCCCATCTCACCAGCAATGGGCAGTTCTGGAGCACAGAGCGAAAGACAAATTTGAAAGAGGCTGCACTGGTGGCCTGGTTCTAAGATCTAATTTAGAAAGGCAGAGAAACCCTGCCCAGCAGTTAAAACAGGAAGAGTGTTAGAGAAAGCACCGAGGGTGGCAATTAGACAGGGTTCGATGGCTAAAGAAGACGCACAGGACCCAAATGACAGTGCTTACAAATCTATGGTTTATTGCAAGCAGAGGATATAAGACAACAGTAGCATTACAGTCAGGAACTGTATCACTGCCAGTGCCTCATCGCAGTCTGAAGAGGCCAGATGTGAACTCCGATTGTCCTCACTGTGAAAGGGCATCCTGGCTGCAATTTCTTGAATCAAGAACAACTGACATGTGAACGGAATGCCTCAGAACTGGGAAACCTGAAATGCAGTCTTGACCGGGGCTTCTGATATCCTGCTGGTCACCTAGGCATATTTCTTATCAGGGTACCACCCCAATGGAAGTGCCCTTTGGTGGCCTCATTGAGACCAGGTGTGTCATCAATCTTGAGTTATCAGTAAACAATGCATCAAGCTGGTACAAACTGCCCTGCAACTCCATGGCTGGAAAGCAACACTGTTAATCAGTAAGTTTCTCAACCTGACCAGGGCTCAGCACTGTGTAGGTACAGCCCTTATTTTAGTAACGCAGCCCAGATGAATTCCAGGCCTGCTAGAAGTAACCCTCACAGCTCAGCTCAGCGAGTGTGTCTAAGAATGAAGAAGGCATAGAATCCACCCACCCTGCTACCGTGAGCTTGGGGAGCCACCGGGCTCAGCCTGCAGGGGGCAGGGCTCACCAACCCCAACCATTGCCCTAGCCCCTAAGTGCAACGCCAGTCGTCCAGCTGCCCCTGTCTCCTATTCATTCACTACAGCATCACCTAAGCAGACTCCTGAGCATGCAGATGTGACCGTGTCTTTACTCAGCTGTCACCCTCTCTGTCAGCCTTTCTCTACACTGCCTACTCCCCTTCCCTACTTGCTTTTTCCATTGGTAACTGACGTGATCCGTGTTTTGTTCTCTTAGGTTTGTTCATTGTTGTCTGTCCCACTGGAGTGTAGATGCCACCAAGCAGGGTTTTCATCTGTTTTGTTCACTGTGTGTCAGCGCTAAGGTGGTGAGAGCTTGGCATGTACTGAATGAATGTCTCCACTCCATCACTGGCTCCCTCTGGCTTCAGAATCCCAGTGGGGGCCCATCTCAAGGTGGACCAGAACCTTCTCACCTCTTCTCCCATAGCTTCCTCTATCCCACCCAACCCCACCCAACATGAACCTGTCCTTTGCCAGCAGCTGCTTCCTAGGCCCTTAATCAGCCTTAATTTCAACCTGTCCCCATTTCACCCATGCTGTTTCCTGCCTGGAATTCCCCCCCATCCTTCTCCTTCCTGCAACCTCCATCACTGCCCCAACCACACCCCTGGCTCCCATCTACCGTTCAAGGCCCAGTTGAAATAATGCCTTCTCCCAAATGCCTGCCCCACGCTGCTGCCTCCAGACCCAACCCTCTGTCATGGCACCTCCCACATGGGTCCAGCTGGGCATGGGTCCAGCTGCCCAACTCTGCTCCTGTGTGGTGATGTCCTGTCTGTGGCCACCTGTCTCCTGCACTGTGAGGCCTTGAAGGAGAGGCTCAGATAATTTCAATGGCCACAACAGCCACCACCATCACATGCAGGGCATTGGGTTAAGGCCTGATGTGGATTATCTTTTTGATTTTTCAGTCTCCCTATGAGGCAGGTGTGTGGCTATCCTCATTCTACAGAGGAGGAAGCTGAGGCTCAGAAAGCCTAAGAGACTTAGCGTCACACAGCTAGTGAAGCCAAGAGTGGAACACAGGCCTGTGTTCTTTTTTTCTTTTTTGAGACGGAGTTTCACTCTTGTGGCCCAGCCTGGAGTGCAATGGCATGATCTTGGCTCATTGCAGCCTCCACTTTCTGGGTTCAAGCAATTCTTCTGCCTCAGCCTCCTGAGTAGCTGGGATTACAGGCGCCCACCACCATACCTGGCTAATTTTTTGTATTTGTAGTAGAGACGGGGTTTTGCCATGTTGGCCAGGCTGGTCTTGAACTCCTGACCTCAGATGATCAACCCACCTCAGCTTCCCAAAGTGCTGCAATTACAGGTGTGAGCCACTGCACCCGGCCAAAGCCTGTGTTCTTAGCCACCCCTACTCTGTGCCTCCTCCCCCGGGCTTGTTTGTGTTTGTCTATGCCATGACGTTAGGGGAATAGCACTTCCCACACCTCTGCTTTCCCAATCGCTCCTGGCCTCTTGCCCCACCCTGGCTGTTCCTGGCTGACAGGTGTGGGGCAGGAAGGGGCATGTACACCTGCCCATCTCTTTCCTCCTGGTCCTGGGAGCCGGGCTGCTTCTCGACAGTGTGTGCTCCTAACTGTTCTCAGTCCTATGGCGTGTCCTCACCTGACTCAATGGGACAGTCTCCCTCATTTTGAGGTAGAAGAGGAGAAAGGCATTTGCCCTTAGACACAAGTCATGGTCTCCAATTCAGGCTGTTTAGAAATAAAGGTGACCTTTTGGTCCCCTACCTGCTTTAGTGTCGTATTTATAAACTGGTTTAGAGTCTAGATGGAGAATGAAACATTTCCTGAGTTGAACTAAAGTGGGAGAAGAGAGTGTGAGGTGTGGGAATGGGGGGCAGGGAGGGTCAGGCTCTTTGCACAAAATGGAGATGTTCTTCAGGCATAACGAGAGCCTAGGGACAAAGGAGCAGCTAGAATAACAGTTCAGGGTAGTAACCCTTGGCCCTGGTGGCCCATGCTGGGGCTCAGTGAGAGCGGAGTTAAGGGAGATGGTGGTCCCTCTGGTGCAGCTCCCAGGGTGGCCTCTGAAGAGGCCCTTGGTGCCTCTCCTGTTGGCCCAGCCTCCATCTGTTTAGCATGCTGCTAAGGGCCCCGTGGCTTATTTGCAGAGATTATGTGAGGCCGTGGCCTCTGGGGGAAGGTGGAAAGCCTCTGGGCTTTCCTCTGGGTCCTGTGAGTGCAGGCTGCACCTGCTTCAAGCTCAGGGCCTGCCATCTCGGTCTTCCAGATGCTTGCCCCTCAGCACAGTAGGCTTCTTGCCAGCTCTTGCCTGTGAGGCAGTCGGAAGCTCCTGTGGCTGGATCTCGCCTCCCACAGAGCAGGGTCTCTAGTCCATCTGCCTGGCTGGACCCCCCTAGGCCCTTTCTGCAGGTTGGAGTCACATGGAGCCCTGTGCAGGCAGGCTCCCTGATGTGGACATGGCTGCTCAGAGCTGTGACTCAGGGGCTGGACAGTCATTTTGTCTGCCAAGATTTAGCTCTCGAGCCTCAGGCTGCGGGCTCAGTCTCGGCAGTCTGCCCCTGTGGCTTGGAAGAGGGAAGAATACAGAGGCCCAGGGCCTTCCACAGCCTCAGCCAGAGTCTTCGGCTCCCGCCCTCTTCTCCGCTTCCGTCTAAGCATGTCAGCTAACATTTAGTAAGTGCTTGTGTGCAAAGCACCTTTCATGCAGCACCTCATTTAATCCTCACCAGTCCTCTTCCCCCTTTGTGGCTGAGGTCAGAGAGGCCAAGGCTGAGGTCCCACAGCTAGTGCTCACACTCGCCTTCACAGAAGAGCCATGAGCTGCTCTGAGCAATGGGACAACCGCTTTAGACACATTTCAGGCTGATCACTGCTTGCAGTGAGTCAACATCATCACGAAGGTAGAAGCCACAGTGAGATCCATTCCTCCAGGATAGAGATTCCCTCAGGGAAAAAGACCCTTCCTTATTTGACTTTTCAGACCACCTCCTCCTTTGTCATATCACTCAGTTCTCCCAGTAACACTATTAGCAGCTCTCTGGGCTGGTTTGTTTTTTGATAGGGGAGGACTCTGAGAGGCCCTTAGGGGTATGCTGCAGGGGAGCCAGATTTCTAGAGGGCAGGTAGTCTCCACTAGGACCGCCCACCTCCCATTGCCATGAGATGTGCATGAGCCTGGGAGGCCCAACCTGGAGCCAAAGAGTCTCCACCCATGGGAAGGTTCTGGCCAGGACAGAGCCCACGAGGGTGTCTGTTCCTTTTCTGTGTGGCTGATGTCTGACCCTCGCCAGGTCCCTGATCCTCAGCTATCACTCTGTGAAGGACATGTGACTTAAAGTGCTGGCTCAGGAGACAGCTGAGCTGGAAAGGAGACCAGGCACTACTAGTCCCAGTCCCTGGGGTCTATCAGGGCAAATGCTTGCTGCTGAGATGGAAAACACTTGCCATCTCTGTAGCTGAGCTCAGTACTATACGGTGTCTTTCCTTTTTACACCCAGTCCAGTAGGAGTGACCCTGGTCGGGTAGCCCTCCTCCAGGCAGTGATTTGGGGACCCAGGTCCTCTTCTGTGTCATGACCCGTCTGACTTTAATGACCCGCCCCCATCACTAAGGGGTCATCTCCATTCCAGCCAGAATGGAAAGCAGCAGGGTGAATCTCCCGT
Organism: Macaca nemestrina; assembly: GCF_043159975.1. Classification (NCBI taxonomy): domain Eukaryota; kingdom Metazoa; phylum Chordata; class Mammalia; order Primates; family Cercopithecidae; genus Macaca; species Macaca nemestrina. Next base: position 46,533,548 of record NC_092130.1, read on the forward strand.
GGAAGGTTTGGATGGGCCAGGCTGGCAAGCCCATCACTTCTGCCCACATCCCACTGGTCAGAGCCCAGGTATATGGCCACCTCTAGCTACAAGGGCAGCTGGGAAATGCCTTGCAACTGAGGGCCCAGGAGGAGAGCAAAACAGGTTATGGTGCACATGGTCCACTGGAGAGTGAAATAAGGCCTTTTGGGCGTTTGCATTTCCTCCCTGCCCTGTGTCTGGCTCTGAGATCCCAGCAGGATGGGGCCCTGCTGTCCTTGTTCTTATTGCCCCTGAATTATGCAGTGCTCTGCCGTAAGGTCTGGCTTGGCCACATGGGAGGAGCTGACTGCAGCCTCAGAATGCTGATGTATCTCAGGCTGCATGGTCCCCTTGCTGGAGACCCCAGTGCCTCTGTAGGATCAGAAACCCTGAGTAGTGGACCCTGGGTTAGGGCTGGACTCCGGCCCTGACCAAGGCACCAGGTGACCATGGGCGAGGCCTCTCGTCCCTTGTGGCCTCCAATACTTGATGAGCCCAGCTTGCTTCTCAAGCCAATGGAGGCACCTAGAGATGATAAAGCCCTGAAGGGAAGAGGAGCAGGGGGAGGTGGACTCGGAGCTGAGAATGCCCCACAGAAAGGCCCTGAGGATGCACAGGTACCCAGCAGGCATGAGTCATTAGGCACTGCCCTGCCTCGCATGGCCAGACCACCCACCTGGAGTGATCACTCCGCACCATACACGAGGCCCAGGGGATCTTAACACATTAGTAGCATTTGATCCATCCTGTTCCACTCCAGTTAAAAATAAGGCTCATAAATTGAGGCCATGCCCTAAGGGACAACAATGTTATAAGCTCATCACCTGATGATGTTCAAACCTAGTTATAAAAATATACAGCACCTCTGCACCAGGGAGGGAGTGACCTACTTTCTACCTCGTGGACGGATGCTGAGTTGTCAGGGGTAAGGTCCAGGCCCTTATTCTGTTTTTAAATTCAAGATAGCTCATGGGTTTTGGCTGGTCACTCTTCCTAAAGTCTGAAGCCCCTACCAGTGTGTTTCTGGGATGAATGCTGCAGCCTGCTTGGCTCCTGGTCCACCCAGCAGGACTCTCTATAGCACAGGCTCACTGGGCACCTGAGCCGGAGACCTCTTGGTTTTCTTCCTGTCTCCATCCCCATGCGGTCCGTCCCCTGGAGTGAGGCACGAGGTTTTCCCACGTGTTTGTCTCTGTGCCCGGAACTGAGGGCCCCGTAGGAGGTGGCTCCTTTGCCCTTGCTCTTTTTATTTCTTTTTTGAGATGGAGTCTTGCTCTGTCGCCCAGGCTGAAGTGCAGTGGTGCCATCTCCACACACTGCAACCTCTGCCTCCCGGGTACAAATGGTTCTCCTGCCTCAGCCTCCCGAGTAGCTCCCGAGTAGCTGGGTGGCATGTGCCACCACGCCCGGCTAATTTTGTATTTATAGTAGAGATGGGGTTTTACCATGTTGGCCAGGCTGGCCTGGAACTCCTGACCTCAAGTGATCTGCCCACCTCAGCTTCCTAAATTGCTGGCATTACCGGCATGAGCCACCTCACCCAGCTGCCCTTGTTCTTATTATCTGTAGTCCGTTTGGAAATCTTTCACTTGGGTGCCTCTCTGGGGTCCAGAACCCGAGAAATATTCACTTGCTCTTCACTCATTTGTTCAGCAAGTGTATCCTGAGTATGTTCTGTGAGGCAGATGTGAAGCCTTCTCTGGTGGAGCTCGGCCTCTGTTCATCACCTGAGCACATGTGAATTTATAGTGGTGGTAAATGCCAAGAGAGAGGCACACATGAGGTGCTGGGAGAGCCTGGTGTGGAGGTTGACTCAGTCATCAAAGTCAGGAAAGGCTCTGTGGAGGAAGTGACGAGGGAGCTGAGCTCTGAAGATGAGGAGGAGTAAGCTAGGTGGCAGAAGTTAGGACAGGATCAGGAAAGAGACCCTGGAGCACAGAAGGTCAGCTGAGGAAACCTTCTTGAGCTCACCTGACCGTAGCTGCATCTGGCTTCTATCGGAGTCTGCAAGGGCTGTGGAGTGGGGCTGTCTCCTCCTGACCCTCTCCCTTTCCATCTCTGCTGCCAGCAACCTGGGTGCACAGTGGGAGTGCAGCAAGCCCTTGCTGGGTTGAATTCCAGAACAATTCTTTCTTTTTCTAGCAACCTTCTTAAGCCCCCAAGGTTTATGTAGCTACTTTGAGGTCACAGTACAGCTCAGCATCACCCGTCTGATTGAGGCTGGCAGAGCTGACAAGGTGACTACATTCTGTCTTTCAGTCACCTTGGTGGCAAATGCCCACACTATCACTGCCCATCCCTGTGGATTTCAAATATACTTTTTTCCCCAGGTAATAATATGCATATTTAAAAAATAAATTTTATTGCGTATATATGAGGTTTACAACACGATGCTATGGGATACATGCAGGTAGTGAAATGGTTACTGTAGTGAAGCAGATGAACAGATCTGTAGTGAAGCAGGTTAACAGATCTATAGTGAAACAGATTAACAAATCTCACATAGTTTCTTATATTGGTGACAAGAGTAGCTAAAATCTGCTTATTATATAATTCTTGCCATTAATGTTTTAAAGAATGTATTTTGTTTGCCTGCACAAAAAATGAGGAAATTGTTTGTGTGCTTTGGCAGTGGGGGCACCATCCTACTTGATGTATTGAGAAGCTGGGCCTGAGCATTTAAATTGCTCTTTTCTGCCTGTGGCCTCCTGGTGGATCTCGACTTCTCACCCTTTCTTGTGTTGGCAGATGGCACTGCTGTCAGGTCTGTGGGTGTCTAACGCGTTCACTGTGGCTGGGTCTGGCCCGACGAGGCTCCAGGAGGCGGCCATTGGGCTCATAGGAGCTACCATCTGGCAGAAGCCTTGGGGGATGCTCCTGAACATGGCGGGTGGGGGACAGTGATAAGATGAAGTCACTCCAGGCAGCACAAAATGCCTCTGTCCCCTGGGGCCCTCTGGAAGGCCACTGTCAGACCTGGAAGCTGCAGGCCCTGCTCTAGTCTGAATGCCTCGGTCAGCACGTGGTGCCTCCTCTTCTTCCACATCTTAACCCCTGCACTCTTGTCACAGGTGTGGAGCCGGTTTGCTCTGATGTTATCCTGGGAGAGGTTGCCAGGGCTCTAGCTTTACTCATGAGTGCAGGTTTTAATGAGGTCCTAGCAATTTCTTTTCGTTTTTCTCTTTTTTGAGACTGAGTTTCCCTCTGTCGCCCAGGCTGGAGTGCAGTGGTGTGATCTCAGCTCACTGCAACCTCTGCCTCCTGGGTTCAAGCGATTCTCCTGCCTCAGCCTCCTGAGTAGCTGGGATTACAGGCGTCTGCCACCACACTCAACTAATTTTTGTATTTTTAATAGAGACAGGGTTTCACCATGTTGGCCAGGCTGGTCTCCAACTCCTGACCTCAAGTGATCCACCCATCCTGGCCTCCCAAAGTGCTGGGATTATAGGTGTGAGCCACCGTGCCTGGCCCTTAGCAATTTCATGTTAGAGCTGGACCTGTCACCTCCCTAATTATTTCTGAGGCTGCACTTACTTCTGTTTACGGAAACATCCAACCTGCTAAACCAACCTCCAGGAGGCAGCCTCTCTGGAGGGACACGCCCTCCCAAATGCTGCCAGTCCAGGACTGCCTGGGAGACCTAGGACATGAGCCCAGAGGGGCCTCAAGGTCTCAAAGGGCCAGTGCTTGGCATTAGAGATGTTGCTAAAGAGATTATGACAGATATTACTGTTATAATCATCTAATTATTGTGGAACAATTAGATGTAATTAGGTGAATAAATGAATTGGCAACACCGATTTACCACATTGATGACACATTGTGACACACTGATACTTTCTGAAGAGTTTTCCCAACTGGGCTCTCATGTATTTCCTTCTAAAATGATCCTATGATATCAGGTCCTACTAATCTCATTTGCCAGAGGGGGAAATTGAGGCCCAGAGAGGCTGTTGACTTGCCCAGGTTTTCTCATCAGGCCCAGCAGAGCTGTGAAGCCCTGATGTACCACAGCCGCCTGTCTAAGTCCTTAGGTGCACAGCCTGAGAAACCAGATCTGACACAGATGAGGAAGTTTGGACTCTTGCCTCCCACCCCCAATTATAAAAAGTTACAGAGACTGGCTGGTGGTGTTGTCTTTGCTTCACCACAACCACTATGAGAACTGGCCTGAGTCACCTGTGACTTCTGGGGTCTTGTGTATTCCATGATCCGCAGGCAGATTTCCTAGGATGAGAGAAGGATATCCAATTGCTCATCGGCGAAGGTGCTAGGTCTCCCAGCCAGACACCCTCAGAGACCAGTGTCAAGTCTCCCTCACCTCTGTGATGTGAAGTCAGCTCGTTCATGACCCAGGCAGGCCGAGGGTCAGAGGGGCAGACGGAGCACTCCTGGCCAGATGAAGGTGAGCCCTGGGGACACCAGAGGAGAAAATCAGGGACCCCGGGAGGGCCAAACACACCCATCCTCAAAGAGGAAACACATGCGTGGAGTGGCCCAGACTCACGCACTCTTGCTGGAGACCGTGTGATGCCTGTCCTGGAAGGGCCCGCTGGAAATGAGGCTGCCCCGATCAGTATGCTCAGAGCCAAGTCCTCCGAGCTCCTGCTACCCTGCCTGTCCTGCCCAATGTATTATTAACGAGGCAGCCTTCATTCCCAGTTTTTGGGTAGCTAATTTGTTCCTACAATCATGATTTCAAATATCACATGAATAATTCAGAAAATGATTTTACTGTAGTTAGATAAGCCTGTTAGCTGTCACACATCCGAATAAATTAGCTTCTCTATCCCATGGGGCTTGGAGGGGAGGTGCTGGCCATGCAGCAGGGGCCCTAGTGCCAGCCACCATAGCACTCAGAACTTTACTTCAAGAGGCCAAGCTGGCCTCAGGGCCAAGGGAGTAATAGGCACCATAATTTGTCATGGAGGAGCTTGGTCACTGCTGAGAGTTGGTTGGTCACAAATGGCAATTAGTCTCCCCCTCCCAGATCTGGATTAGAGATGCATGTGGTTGCTTGACAAGCCCTGAGCAATGACCCCTCCAGCTCAGAAATGCAGACAAGTGTCCTTTCTCTGTATGTGAAGCAGCCAGCTCTGCCATGTGGCAGTTAGACATAGAAAGACCCCTCCCCCCGACAGCCATATACCCTCTTCAGGAAGGCAGGGCCTAAGAAATTCACCTGATTTTTTTTTTTTTTTTTTTTTTTTTTTGTGGTGGTGCTGGGGAAGGGAAGGCCCTATCTCTGCCCCTTACTAATTGTGTTATATTAGGGAGTTTGCTTCCCATCTCTGAGCCTCAGTTTCTTCATCTGTAAATTCAGCACAATATTCCCAGGACTGCCTCATCTCCTGGGTTTTTGTGAGAGATGAGAACGAAACAATGGATGTGCAAAACTTTGCAAATCACAGAGTGCTGCAGAGATATAAGGCTTACTCTGTGCCTGCCTCCTTCAAGAAGGGAATTCTCTGCATTCCTCCTCAATAAACACCCTAGAAAAGGCAATTCTGGCCTTTCTCCCTGATACTCATTCTTGCATTTGAGAACTTACATGGTCCCTCATTTATGGAGCAATCACTCACGATGGCCAGGCACCTGCCTTTGACCTCAGTCTCTTGCATCCCCAGGAGATCTCTGGCTGGGACAAGAGGTCGCATGTGCCAGTGGCAGTAAAACTTCTGACTCTGGGCACGGAGCTGACTCTGGTGTAATCAGATGTCTGAGGAGGTTCACTGGTGAAGACAGAGTGTCAGTGTGCCCATAGGCCCCATCAGAGAGCAGCCTGAGAACCACAGGCCAGGGGAAAGGGGGTGTGGTCTGGTGGGATTTTCACCTGTGCCTGGCACCATGCTGGCCACAGCACGTGCTCACCAAATGCCTGTGGAAGGCATGGCTCAGTGACACATTCCTACTTAGGGGAAGGAGACCCTATCCACATGTGGATTCCAACTGGAGCACAGCTTAAGGCTGCAGATGGGAGCAGCCAGGCCGGGGCCTCTGAGGTGGATGTGGGATCCACAGCTGGGTCTACTGGCTGAGGTCAGGATGGGATCTGAGGTCCTTCTCAGGGGAGGGGAGAAAGAAAGCACCGGGGAGGGCAGCGAGAAGGACAGGAGAGAAGAGCAGAGGCCAGGGTACAGGGACAAAGCTGGGATGCCAGGGAGAGCGGGGGTGGGGGTGGCCAAGGGCACCACAGCACAGGAGGTTAATAAGGCAGGCACTTGGTTCAGAAGAGGGTCAATCCTGGTGCTGCCACTGGGCAAGAGGCATGACCTTTCCAGACTTCAGTTTTCTCAAAGGTAAAGTGATGATAATGATAACACTTATCTCTTGGCACTGTGGTATGGGTTACATGAAGTGACGCCCTGAAAGTGGGTGGCACAGTGCCCGGCATGCAGGGAGGGCTCAGTCAACATCAACTCCCACCACTGCCATTATCATGACCATTGCACCTATTGCGATCCTCACTGGTTTCCAGGAACATCTCAGCCGCCCCTGATTGCAGAGCTTTCCCTGCAGTCCTGGCCAGGCAGGCACTAAGACCTGGAGATAGCGGGTGTGCACACTGCGTACCCTCTAACTAACTCCCCCAGAGGCTCACAAATGAGCATCTTGTCTGGTACTGCCCACTACTCGCTGCCTGGGAGTCCAGAAATCCTTGTTGTCTCCGGTTTTCCCTCAGTCTTCTTCTCTTGGTGGGACCCTCAGGCCCAGCCTGTATGCCCCGAGGCATGCTTGGAGGAGGTGGCCGGATGACATCCTTAGAGACACTTGGCAAACTTAACTGAAAGATTAGCCACCGAAGCACCTGGTGCTGGCCAAGTGGGTGCAGAATGTCCTGGGGGAGGCAGCGGAAGGGCAGAGTGGTCCCCTCTTTTGGGGGAGCTTGAGGATAGAGTGGGGAGACCAGACCTGGCCAGGGAAGAGGGGTCAGAGTGCTACATGAGGCCCTGGTGGAGGGAGGAGTCGGTGAGACTGTGCAGAAAGGGGGATGGCTGGGCTGAGCTTCTGGATGCAAGCAGGGCTGCTGAGCAAGCCATTTATCAGGATGGTGGTGACAGGTGTTTAAAAGGAAAAATATTTGCATGTGTATGTTTTTTTCATGATGATTAATATTCAAATTAGTGTTGGAGATCCAAATCGCTAAAGTGTAACTAGGCAGAAAACTTCTCTGATAGCTTGTAATTTTCAGACCATTCCACCATTCCCACTCCATTCCCCTCCTCGCACCCCACCGACTTCTCACAACTGGGCTTCCACAAACTTGTCCTGGAATGGCAGCGGCTCCTGGGACTCAATTCCTGAGTCTTGCCAAGCTAAGGGCACCTGATCCTCCACAGCTTCCCTGTGTCTAGCCAGAGCCCGTGAGAGGCCATGTCCTGACACACTCCCCTTTCTACTAAGGTGCCCTCCTGCATACATCGCCCTCCTGAGTGCCTTAGACAGATGTCTTTCTAAGGCACTGCTGCAAGCACGCCAAGCCCTGCTCTGGCGACATCAGTGTTCCTTCCCTGCTTACAGAACCAAGTTCGAACTCCTTTTTCTGGAAACGATCAACAGGCCCCAAACTAGCTTTCCAACCCTATAACCTCTGCCTTTCTCTGCCAGGCCCCCATGGCTGCTGGGCATGAATCTGTTTCCCACTCCATACTGTTGCTTTGCTGTGGCTGCAACTGGAGTGCTTTCACTTCACTCGCAGCGTCAAAGTTCATCAGGACCCACGTCCCCTTAACTGAATGTGATCCTGTTTCAGAGTTTAGAAAACTAATCTGGAAGGAGGTAATCTCAAGAGTTATCTCAATAATCTCAATACTTTTATTTCTCAGGTTTAAAGCAGAATCTACATGTGGCATTCCAGCTTAGAGACCGCACCTAATCCTATAGGGCATGCATGGAGGAAGGGCGTTCGTAGCAGCATTGAATTCAAAACCTTTGGCAGCCCTTATGTCCCACCTATGAGAGCTTTTGTCTGAGGAGGTTTCACTGAGCATGCGCCCCATGAACCAGATGCTGGCAGACTGATACTACCAGGCCGTCACACCTACATCTATACCTAGTCACACACACATCTACACCTAGTCACCTGCATCCTTATCCTTGGCTTGACTTTTCTAGACCAAGTGTTCCCCAAGGGCAGGTACAGTGTCTTAGCACTCTCCATGTCCCCAGTATTTGCCATTCATCTACCTATTCATCCATCTATCTACCCATTTATCCACCCATCCGTCTATTCACTCATCCAGCCCTGCATCCACCCATGCACCCACCCATGCATCCATTCATCCAACCACCCATCCACCCATCCATTCACCCATCCATTCACCCATCTACCCATTTATCCATTAATCCACTTAGTGAACACTTAATGACCTTTAAGCCCTTTCCTAAGTGCTGGTAACCGAGCAGCAGACAACCTGCCCTTCATTTCTGCCTTCAAAAAGCTCCTTGTCTTAAAGGCGAAGGCAGGAAGGCAAACAAGCGATTACCCATCAGCGCAGCCACAGGGCTGTGGGACCAGAGGAGGCACAGGCCATCATAGGGTAGGGTAGGAGCAGAGGGCAGGGGTCAGAGAAGGCCTTCCAGAGTCAGTGATGGAGAGTGGGGACTTTGGAGTAAGGCGGCCCCAGATGTAAGCCCGAGTTCTGCAAACTGAGGGACTGTGGATGAGCAGCTTACCTTTCTGAACCTCAGTCTCTTATCTATGAAATGGTGATAACATCTATCTATGTCATATGGTTATTATGAGGATTTAATGAATTAATATACGTAAATTACTCAGCATAGTGACTGGCACTTAGCATGTGCTCACATCTCAGCTATTAATCTGAGACCCGAAACGTGAGTAAGAAAGAGCCAAACAAAGTCAGAATATTCTAAGCAGTGGGACTGGCACAGGGAAGGTGCATGCCTTCTCCTGCCTCTGAGAGTGTGGGGGTGGTGGCGAGGGAAGCAAGACAAGCTTAGAGCCAGTCTCTGGAGTGAACGCAGTGATGGCCTTTTCGCTCAAGTGAACGCAGTGATGATAGCGGGTTGGGGCTGAGCCAGGGAGACCTCAGGAAGGAGAGACCTGATCAGGCGGTAGGGGGCGCCACTTCAGAGGGCTGGAGGGGGTGCTTCGAGGAGGGTGGCTTTGCCTCCTGGATGTCACTGGCGATAGGGAAGGAGCCAAGGCCTGGCTACATCCTTGTCTGCCTGGCATCAAAGGCCCCCAGAACACCCCCAGGACTCTGCTGTTGACTTCACAGACCTGCACCCAGCTGCTGGCTTCACACAGGGAGAGCAGGGCCCCTGTCACAAGTGTGACCAGGATGGAAGCACATTCTATTCCTCTCTCACCTCCTCCCCTAGCTCATCCCTGGCTGAGAGGACTCTAGTCTTTGTAGGGTCAGTTCAGCAGGCAGATGTACACTGGGAAGGCCAGAGAAACACAGGTTGGAAGCAGAAAAACTGTTGTAAGAAGGAGGAGGGGCAGAAGAGATCAGGAGTTGAGGCAGCAATCACAGTCGCTGAGTCAGCCATCACACCTGGAACCCCAAACAGTGCCACTTCCCCTAGAGCGTGCTGGACTGTGGGTAAAATTCCACTTAACACATTCCCAACCGTAGCACAAGAAGGTTAGAAATAAACAGAACGTAATGTAATTTTGGGGTGCTTCACTAATGGACATTAAAAAGAATTGCCTTAAAAGATGCCTAAGCCAAGAAGAAAATCCAGAACAAAAATCATAATTAAAAAGAAGTGTAACGTATCAAAATATATGGGATATTGCCAAAAGAAAAATTATATTATTTTAAATCCCTATGTCTGTAGGAAAGATTAAACACACACACACCTACACACACAGTAAACTAAGTCTCTTCCTTAAAGGTCTTAGAGATGTGAGAAAGAGGTCAAGAAAATTAGGAAAGCAGGCAATAATAAATAGGATGGAAAAAAAGAATAAATAGGATGGAAAAAATGCGTATGGATGGACAAAACCAATAATTAGGCCTTTGAAAAAATCTACAAAGCCATTAGTCCAACTGATCAAAGAACCAAAACATAAACTAATAAAACCAGAAATAAAACATGAACTGCAACAAAGAATATAAATGAGATTTGTAAGATTTGTGGAGAATATTGATTTCATTTATATGAATAAATATGTGGATGTGGAAGAATATCTGCAGAGTCCAAGTCATTGTACCTGGTGCCACTAGCACATTTGCAAAGAAAATGCATCTTCTTGCTTTGTCATTGGGTTCTGTTGTGGGTTGAATTATGTCCCCAGAAATATATGTTGAAGTCCTAGCCCCGGGCATCTGTGAATGTGGTCTTATTTGAAAATGGGGCCTTTGCAAGTATAATCAAGTTACGATGAGGCCATTAGGGTGACCCTAATCCAATATGACTGATGTGCTTATAGGAAGAGGGAAAACTGCACACGGAGAGATGTGGGGAATGCCATGTGATGTCAGAGGCAGACATTAAAGTAATGCAGTTAAAAGCCCGCAAGGATTAACCATGAGAAGCCAAAGAGAAGTGAGGAAGGACTCCACCCAGGATCTCAGAGGGAGCATGGCCCTCCTGACTCTTTGCTTTCAGACTTCTGGCTCCCAGAGCAGTACTCTCTGGAGAGTACAGAATACTCAACAGAATAATTTTTTCTTATACTCAACAGAATAAATTTCTGTTGTTTTAAGCCTCCCAATTATGACACTTTGTCGTGGCAGCCCTGGGAATGAATATGCGTTCCCTCCATGTGTTGGCTATTAGGCCACATTTGCCACGTTCGTCAGGCTTATAGTTTCTCTGTTCTTGGTCTGTTTGATCTGTCCCTTAGAGAGTAGAACGTACAGTTAGGGGCATAGAGCTATCCATCTTTCTTGCATCTATTTTGTGTTCATAGTGTTTGAACTGCCTATTTCTGTTGACTGTCATTATTGTTTCATTTTTTGAAAATATTCTGCTGTAACTTTGTGTATCTCACAATTCTCTTTGCTACCAAATCAACATTATCTGTTGCAATGTGACCCTTGCTTAATTTTTTTGGTATAGATAATATCAGGGTCATATTTTAGCTTTTACTACTTAGAGCTAGGGTTTGTTAGGGTTTTTATTAGCAGTTCCCTAGGCAGATATATGTGCAGATTTTGTTTTAGAATTTATTCTTAAAGTTTTTCAAGAATTATTTATTGTGGAGGTGTTGGGTGCAGGCACAGGGGTAAGCCCTGGGGACCCTGAGGGGGACATAATTCCCTAGCTTTGCACTCATAGACCCTGGAGCCCGAGGAAATTCTGTCAGCAGTTGATCTTTTTTTTTTTTTTTTTTTTTTGAGACGGAGTCTCGCTCTGTCGCCCAGGCTGGAGTGCAGTGGTCGGATCTCAGCTCACTGCAAGCTCCGCCTCCAGGGTTCCGCCTCCCGCCATTCTCCTGCCTCAGCCTCCTGAGTAGCTGGGACTACAGGCGCCCATCACCTCGCCCGGCTAGTTTTTTGTATTTTTTTAGTAGAGACGGGGTTTCACCGTGTTAGCCAGGATGGTCTCGATCTCCCGACCTCGTGATCCGCCCGTCTCGGCCTCCCAAAGTGCTGGGATTACAGGCTTGAGCCACCAGCAGTTGATCTTTTTTTAGCAAAGAGGTCAGCTCGTGCATTTCCTGCCAGAACTGATGCAGAGAGAGAACACTCTGTCAGTGTCCATAAAGAGACAGTGAACACTGGAGAAAAGCAGACACAGGAAAACACACAAGGGAGGCAGAAGGGAAGAGAGGCAAGAGGTGAGCAAAGAACACACAAGGGAGGCAGAAGGGAAGAGAGGCAAGAGGTGAGCAAAGAACACGAGGACTTTGTGCTGCGCAGCCACTGTCTTAGGGTCTTGAAGGATGCTGCTGCGCAATGTTTAGAGAAATGTTGTTTTCTCACAATCAGAAGTCAAGAGGCCGTGTCCCTGGTCCTGTTCCATGGGTCAGAAATAATTTGGACCAAGGTGGGGTTAGCGCCACAGGCCATCTTCACTTTCTCTTTCTAGCATTCTCAAGCCCCAAGTCCCTTCTTGGCTGAACCACTGTCTCTGCCCTTGGGGAGACTAAAAGCAGCTCTGATAGTTCTTTGTTCTCAAAGTTCTTTGTTTTCAAACTCCTGAGTGGGCTGGATCCCCAAACCCTCTGCTCTCATCACGACTGAGAAGTCCCTGGAAAATTGCGTCCCTCTGGGACAAGACACCCAGTTTTCCTCTTTGGAGGCAATGCCTTGTGATCTGACGCCTCATGCCTCTAACTTTGAGAAGCTGTGATCTCTAACGTAAGAGAGAGGGCCTCCAGTTAGAGACCATCCAGCTCAGCCAGCTCACAGGACAGATGAAGGAACTGAGGCACAGTGTGGTGAAGACCCAGTCAGCTCCTGTGGTGAGCTGGTGGTGGGTGGTTTGACTCGCAGGCCAGGGATCCCTTGGCACTCTGGGTGGGCATTGGTGCAGCCCTCAGAGGTCACTCAATTCTCAATACCCAAAGGGACAGCCAAGCCTGGAAGCAGCCAGTGCCCTGGCTGCAGAAGGCCTTCTTCCAACCAGCACACGTTCTCCCCTCACTTTGATTTCCAGCTCCTGTCGAGCCATTAGAGTGAGTGCATCCATCACTCCACAGCTCCTGCCCCGGAGCCTTCATGATTTAAGAGCCCTTTGCTGAAATATGCTCTATTAATGGAAGCCATGGGTCCAAGTCCTCCGCGAGCGTCTCTGGACTAGAATCTCGAACTTAGCCAAGTTTATGTATCTGGTCATCACTGGTCATGATGGGGAGGCCCTAAAAGTCCATAACCAAGCAGCATGGGGAGGGGGTGAGGAACTCAGAAACAAGTCGCCAATCCTGGGGGCTCCGTGCTCTGATTCTGAGGCCCAAGGAGGCAGAGTGGCTCCCTCCCCCAGACTTAGCAGCTTCATCTGGCTGGCTCATTGCAGAGGGTGGTGGGACGACCCTGCATGGGGTATGTTCTGGGAGGAGCACGGGGTGAGTGGACCTCGAAGTGTTAGATACATGGGCGAAACAGCAGCTTCCATTGCAAGAAGGAGTCTTGCTCCAGGGCCACACGGGCTTACCCTGTGCACCTGTGGAGGCAGCCTCTCCTTGCCTGCCCTGGGTCTGTCCCCAGTGGTGCCCTCTGGAGAATCTAAAAACTTTCCTCGCCGCGTCTCACTGAGACTCACAGCCAACGAACAAAGTGGGTATTATTATTCACGTTTGTCAGGTCAGGTCACCAGTCCAAGGTCTCAAAGCCACAAAATGGCAGAACTGGAGTCGGTACCCATGCATTTTTGACTCTACAGTCTGTGCTGTTAAGCATCCACTGTCCTCCACTGCTCAGTTGGGAGGATTGGCTGGAGGGGAGGCCAAGTCCTGGATCCTTTCTGATGAGCCCTGTTCTTTGAGTCCTTTCTCTATACCAGCCAGATCCACTCAGAGGAAAGAAGACGTCCATCAAGTTCGGCCGGCTCTCAAGGCCAATAGATTGGTGGGTCCGAGGCCAGAGGTGGGGGCTGACTCAGTGATGTGCTCCCCATCAGGGCTGCTTACCTGCAAGACTCCCATATTCCAGCTGCACTTGAACCCCAGACCCAGCCATCCTCAGAGGGCAAAGAGATGTCCCAGAGGCCAGAGCAAGGGCTCGGCTCATCTCCATCCTGATCCCTGAGGGCCATTCCATGCAGTCGATTCCAGGGGCAGGGGTGGGTGGATGGCTTCCATGGCTCCTCTGCAAGCCTCCTCTCCATCTCAGCCCACTGGTCAGGGATTCACTCCAAAGATTATCCAAAACAGAGACTGTCACTCCACCCCCCACCCCAGACACCCAGAGGTGGCTTTGGGATACACCCAGGGCCTCTATGTCTATTTTTTTATAGATGGCAAAAACCTATGTCAGTTTTTCTTCTCTGAATTGCTGGGCAGTGATCAGGGCCCAAGGGACACAGAAACCAGGTAATTCACACTTGGAGAGAAGCTGCCTGTGACAGCTCTGAAACTTTGGGAAACTCTGGAAAGGGTGCAGCCTCATGGAGAATGTAAAGGGAGTCCTGTGATTTAATCCTGAGACACCTGTGTGAGTTTCTAAAACTTCATTATTCCAACTGGATGTCTCTGAATCTTCCAAAGAGCAAAAAATGTTGTAAATGTGGACCTTGGTTTTTTGGGCTTCTATCATCAACTTGTTTATCCTGGGTGGGAAACTGGGAGATTTAGAATTTGCAGATCCACTGAGTGTCTGCCTCAGTGTGTCTCTAAGAGACTTCTAAGCTACCTGGGCATGTGGGACGAGGTGAGAGGTGGATTTGGGGGAGGCTGATGGCTGATTCCTGAGCGTCTGTGTCTGGATGGTCAAGGTGGCTCTCCCAGGGCAGGTCACCCTGCCTCTGAGCCGGGCTCCCCACCTTGCTATCCACCCCCACTCTTCAGCAGCTAAACACAGTCCCCAAGCCTGCCAGCCTCAGAGGGGACTGGTTCCACCTCCGCAGCTGCTGCTGCCTCCACAGACTCACACATCTGCAATCTCCACTCCAGCAGGGCCCCAGAATGTTTGCAGCCTTGGAAATAGTATGTGCTAAAAATGCAGTGACAACAGCCGCCTTTGGAGGATATTTTTAAGAGTGATAGGATCTGAGAGTCATTAGTGCCAGAAACCCAGGATTCATCTTATTTTTAAAAACAAAGTGCCACATCTCCAGATGCTGTGGCCCACACCTCAGGCCATGTCCTCCAACAACAATGCCCCTGGTGTTCATGGGCCGAGACCCTGGCACAGAGTGCTAGAGATACAGCCAGAAACCAAAATGAGGGCCTACATTGGGCTTCAAATCTATATGATTCCAACTTGGACAGAGATGCCAGTCTGCAGAGGCAGGGCTCCCACCTCAGCTGCTTCTTTGACCTCAGTGCATTCCACAGGAGACTCACCCAAGGGAATGGCCATGTTTGGGGCCCTCTGGGCACAAAGGCCACATCTGGCAAAGGAGCCTCCCATGGAGCAGGTATGGCTGACCTTTCTAGCCAGTGTCTGAGGCCCAGGCTGCAGGGAACTTTGAGCTCCATTAGCAACCACTGAGGCCAGTGCTTCTTGGCTTCAGAGGAGGATACAGCTTTCTCATTTGTTGTGATGAACAGGCAGAAGCGACTCTCTGGGGAGGGAGCACGGGGACCACAGAGGAAAGCCTCCCACCTGTGCCCAGCATTGCTTCCCAAGTGGCTTTTTACCTCCAGATCAACACTGTCCTACACACAAATACAGTGTGAACCACACATGCAACTTTACATTTTCTAGTAGCCACATGAAAAAAGTGAAAAGGAGTGGTAACATTAATTTGAATAATGCTTTTTATTTAATCTGATTTCTCCAAAATGCTATCATTCAATGTGTAATCAATATATAAAACTATTAATGAGAGTTTATATTTACATTCTTATTTTGTACAAAGTCTTTGAAATCCAGAGTGTATTTTATGCTCACATATGTCAGTTTATATTAGTCACAGTTCAAGGCTCAAAAGCCACATGTGGCTGGTAGCTACTGTATTGGGCAGCACAGCTCCAGCTGTTCTAGGTGGGTGTGTGGGAGGGCCCACAGTAGGGAGGGGACAGTCCCTGGACCTGGAAGGGCAGATCACATATCATCCTTTGTTACCTTTTGTTAGGGGATCCGGGACAGCAAGCGGTGCTGGGCTAGTCCTCAGGCCTTTGTGCATGCTGTTTCCTGCCCACATGGCCACTGCTTGGGGTGGGTGTGGGCAGAGGGCCAGGTTCTGGGGCCCTCGTGGGTCATCACACAGGGTGGAAAGAGTTCAGAGGCAAACTTGCTGGGGATGTGGGCCGTGGGAATAGACAGCCTCCCACTTCCCTTACAATACTGTTTCTCCCTGAGACAGGGGCAAGGTCATGCAGTCCTCACCAAATATTCCAGGGCCCTGGGTACACACAAAGCATTGCTTTAGGGGCTGGAAATACACAGTGAAGTAACAAACATAGCGAAGTAACAAACACAGATCAAAATTCCTGCCTTCATGGAGGTGGGGTGGGACAGAGGAAAAGACAGTAAGTGAATATACATATATACGAGGTGCTAAGAAGAGACATAAAGCAGGATGAGAGATGGGGTGTCCTGGGGCGGGGGGAGGTTTGCACTTGCATATGCAGGAGTCAGAGAAGGCCCCTCTGAAAGATGACGATAAGCAGACACTGCAGGAAGGGAAGGAGGCTCACAGACATCTGGGGGAAGAGGTCCCAGGCAGAGGGAGTAACCTATGCAGATGTCCTGGAGCAGAGATGCACTTGGTGCATTGGAGCAGCAGCAAGGAGAAATCCAGGAGGAGCTGGGGAGAGCCAGCCGGGAAGCGGGAGAGGGAAGGGCAGGAGAGGGAGGGCCCAAGCCACAGGCCTTTCCAGCCTTTGTAAGGAATTTGGTTTTTACCCTGGGTCAGATTAAAAGCCACTGTAGTGTTTTGAGCAGAGAAGTGACATGATGATTCCCATTTTGCCAGGATGCTGGATGGGGAATTGGATTAGTTTCCAACTGTTGCTGTAACAAATTACCACAAATTTAGTGGCTTAAGAAAACACAAATCTATTACTTTACAGTGCTAAGTCAGAAGTCTGAAAAGCTCTTGACCTTGGCTAAAATCAAGGTGTCAGCAGAGCTGTGTTCCTCTCGGGGCTCTAGAGGAAGGTCAGTTTTCCTCACTCTTTCAGATATTGGCCGAGTTCGGTTCCATGGGTTGTGGGCCTGAGGTCCCGCTTCCTTGCTGACCATCAGCTGGGGCTGCCCCTGCCTCCTACAGGCCCTGCTGGGATCCTCGCATGGAGCCTCCTACCTGTCAGAGCCAGCAACGCTGTTGGATCCTCACGCTGTGTTCTCTCTGACTTCCTCCTTCCATTGTCATGTTTGTGACCACAGCCGGAAAAGGTTCTCTGATTTTAAGGACACCAGTGATTAGACTGGGCCCACTTGGGTAATCTGGACTGCTGTCCCTAGCTCAAGGTCGTGAACCTCAGCCCCATCTGCAAAGGCCCTTTAGCCATGTAAGGCATTGTAGTCATGGGTTACAGGGATGAACAGGGGGGCGTCTTTGGGGGCATCATTCTGCTTATCATAAGAACAGACTAGATGGTGGTGAGCAGAAGGAGGCCAAGGCAATAATCTGGCCAGAGAGGGTGGTGGCCTGGACCAGGGTTATAGGATGGAGGTGGAGTGAAGTGATCAGATCCTGTACATTTTTTTTTTTTTGAGACGGAGTCTTGCTCTGTCACCCAGGCTGGAGTACAGTGGCGTGATCTCAGCTCACTGCAAGCTCCGCCTCCCGGGTTCACGCCATTCTCCTGCCTCAGCCTCCCGAGTAGCTGGGACTACAGGCACCCGCCACCATGCCTGGCTAATTTTTTGTATTTTTAGTAGACACGGGGTTTCACCTTGTTAGCCAGGGTGGTCTCGATCTCCTGACCTTGTGATCCGTCCGCCTCAGCCTCCCAAAGTGCTGGGACTACAGGCATGAGCCACCGCTGCACATGTTTTGAAGGTAGACCTGGCAGGACGTGCGGACAGATTGGACATGCATGTGGTCTTCGAAAGAGAGGAAGGAGTGAAACATGACTCTTAGGTTTTGTCCTGAGCAACTGGAAGGATGGCTTGGGCCCTCTCTGAAATGGAAGGCTGTGGGAAGAGCAGGCTTAATGTTTGCAGGGTCAGGATGGGAATCAGGATTTCGAAGAAATCCTGGCTCTTGCAGAATCCTGGTCTAAACTTAGGGAGGAAGAAAGATGAGGAACACCATTAAGGGATCAGCCAGCAAGCCTCCTGGAGAGTGCTCACTGTGGCTGCAGCTCATCTGATGAGCACCGGTTACCTGCCAGGTAGTGTGGAAGCATTTACCTCATCAGCTTAATGCTGCGGCAGGAGCTAACCACCACTGGGCACTCTTGGCTCTCACTGAGGAGACCAGAGCCAAGTGCAGGACACACTAACCTCCAGAGCCAGATAGTGGCTTTGTAGAGTCCGGCTCCAGGGCCATATAAGATCTGACTTTGATGTCTCTCAACTTGGCTACTTGTTTTTCTTTTAAAAGCGCTGTACATGAAGTTTCCAGCTGCAAATAAGCATTGTCTGGTCCTGGCAGATGGTAGATGCACCTGACAACAATAACTTAACCATACCCTGAGAATGACCCTGGATGGCAGATGTACCTGACAGCAATGGCATGCTTTGAGAAATGAGGGTTGCCACAAAGAGGTTTCTGGAGGGAGGTGCTAAGTGAAGGTGCTATATAAGCTGCATACTTTTTTTTTTTGAGACAGAGTCTCGCTCTGTCACCCAGGCTGGACAGAAATGATGCAATCTTGGCTAACTGCAACCTCTGCCTCCCGGGTTCAAGTCATTCTCTCACCTCTGCCTCCTGAGTAGCTGGGACTGCAGGCATGTGCCACCACGCCTGGCCAAGCTGCATGCTTTTTGCGAGTGGTTGTAGTTATCCTGTCCAGCCCACAGCCACTGGACTGTCCCTGTATGTAAGTTCCCCAAATAAAACCCTGTCTCTTTTGCTGGCTTTGGGTCTCTTCTTCAGCCTCTTGAACCTCATGCCATCGCTATTGGAGTCAATAGGGGTCCAGCACAACAGTGGGCACCCAGGGGAAAAAGCTGAGGTCTGCCCTCCAGACAGGCTTGTGAAGGAAGAGTCCTGGGTTCCCTACCCAATCCTGAAGCCATGGCTGCCCTCTCCCACAGCTGACGTCTGTGGCCTCCCCAGTCCAGTGTTCATGGTTCCCCATGTCCGATGTCCTTGTTCTCCTGTGTCTGTGTCTATGATCCCTCATGCCTAATTGCCATCTCATGTCGATGTCCAAGATTGCCCATGTCCAATGTCTACCTTCCCTCACGTCTAGAATTCTTTCCTGAAGCTGCTGGACAGGCTAGGGCAGCCAACAAGGCAGGATGCCTGGCCCTAGTGACCTCATTCTGGGTGCATATGGCTAACTTGGGAGCCAGTATGGACTTCTGTAGGATCTCCTCAGCTCCAAAGAAGGAGGTGTCTGCACCAGAGAGCTAAACTCCACCATTCTTTTGTGTGATATGAACAGTGAGACAGCTCTCTTGCAAAAATGCTGGAGCCCATGTGATGATCAGAGGAGACACTGACCCCTGGCATGGAGAGAGTGCCTGATGGTATTGAAAACAGAGGATGAGGGCAGGGTGGGGGCAGCCTCCAAGTGTGCCTGCTTCAAAAGAAGCAGGTCCTAGTTAATTTCTTTGTCTTTGAGTCTCATTCTGCTGCCCAGTCTGGAGTGTGGTGGTACAATCATAGCTCACTGCAGTCTTGAATACCTGGGCTCAGGTGATCCTGATCCTTCCACCCCAGTCTCCCAAGTAGCTGGGACTGACTGACAGGCATGTGCCATCATGACCAGATCATTTATTAATTTTTTTTTTTTTTTTGTGGAGATGGGGTTCTTTCGATATTGCCCAGGCTTGTCTTGAAGTCCTGGGCTCAAGTGATCCTCATGGCTTGGCCTCCCAAAGTGCTGGGATTACAGGTGTGAGCCACTGTGCCTGGCCAGGTCCTACTTAATTGATGTGGGATTTGTATTCTATTTCAGGTTTGAAGGTAAATTGGAACTTTGTTCTATAGATATATATACATGTGTGTGCATATGTGTATATATATATGCATGTATGTATATATAAAACAAGGCTTCTGGATGGGTTAGATAAGGACTTGGTCCTTAAAAATTCAGAAGGTATTCATTGAGTGCCTGCCCTTTGCCAGGTATTCTAGGCACTGGTATACAGCAACGAACAAAACAGATGAAATCCCTGCCCTCACAGAGCTTATATTCTTCTTAGAGAGCAGACAGGAAGAAACAATAGACAATGTAAGTAAAACGTATGGTCCAGTAGGAAATCATAAGTGCTGAGGAGAGAAGAAGTGGCAGGAAAGGAAGGTGGGGCCACAGGGTGACTGGCCAGGGAAGGCTTCATAAAGAAGGGGCCTCTTGAGGAAAGACTTGAAGGCAGAGAGGAAGGAGGCCTTGGAGATCTCTCGGGGAAGGACATTCCAGGTGAGGCACCAGCAGATACAAAGACCCAGGGCTTCGGTAGCTTCCAGGTCCAGCCAGGGAGGAGGCTAGTGTGGCTGGAGTGGGGGAGGTGAGGGAGAGGGTACGAGCTGGGGGCCAGATCCTGGAGGGCCTTAGTAGGTCTTGGTTGAGAGGTTGGCATTGGAGGGTTCCAAGCAGCGGGATGACATGACCTGCTTTTCATTTTAGCGGGCCTGCTGTGGCTCCTGTGTGGAGAATACATTGCAGGAAGGCAGAGGCACACAGAGCGAGAGACAGTGTCGGTTTGGACTGACCATGGCGGCTGTGAGGGTGAAGGCTGCCCCAAGAGATCACTGGTCTGACTTCCTCTGTTTTAGATGGGGAAACTGACTGAGGGGGCATGAGGGGAAACCCTTGTCAAGCTCCCCCTAGGGGCTGGTGGCTGGACGGAACCCCAGATCCAGCCTCTGGCCTCGCACACCATTGCCCAAGGCCTTTCCCTTGGGTGGCTTTTTTTCCACACCTGGTCTCGACTGGACCCTTACTTTGGAGGATAGGGGGTGTCGCCCGAAGACCAGGTCCACTCTGCTTGTCCTCCATTGCCCTTGCCTCCTCCCAGCTCCTCCCCCTCACACTGAGGCACCCTCCTCCCCTGTCAGCTCCCCCTACTTTTCCCTCCCTCCTTTCTCCGCTTCTCTCCTCTGCTTCATCTTCCTCCTCCTATTTCTCTTCCCCGTTGTCCTGGTTGAAGAAGGAGTTGGGGCCAATTTGAGGGTGCCCTGTTGCTGAAGTCTGGGTGTAGGGGTGGTAGTTGGTGTCCACCAGCTGTCTGCCCTGTTGCTGGGGGATGAGGAGGAGAGGCTTTGGGTGGCTTTCCTGCCCCAGGTTCTGATTCACAGGGAAGCGGGGGGACATCTGATTTTCTATGTTGGGGAATCCCTGGAACAAGGACTGCCTTGGGGCAAGTCTTCTGCAAGCTGAGGACGACATCTTGGAGGAACGCCTGTGACGATGACCTTCAGAGGGTTCCATTTATTGGACTATGTGGTAAGTAACGTCATTAAGATGAATGTGTGTTTTGGTAAAAGGTGTAAATATATGAATAGTGTCCTCTCCAGCCCCATATATCACGATGTGTTTATTTAGTGCCTGGTGCATAAGCTAGAAGAAACACATTGCTATTTGGGGCTGTGAGTTTTAAAGTACATTAAAGGAGTTTACTGAAAACTCTTGGCAAACAGATAAAATACAATTACTCTAATTCCCAAGGCATTGCAGTCAGAATGTCCTGAAAACCTGCAGTGTAATAATTCACAGGGAGCCGTGGCAGGCAGCCTTTGAGGCATCAGAAGCACTGCTTTTGTAAACTTCAGAGGCAGCCAAGAGTTGTCCCTCGGGAGACCCTCGTCCCGTGTTTTATTAACCTCCCTGTTTCTGGCTGAGGAGCTGCAGGGGGAGTCTAGCCGGCAGGGCTGGCTTCTGCCCTGGTGAGCTTTCCTAGGGTCACGGTGTGGGGGAGGGGATGAGACCGCCTGTGTTTCATGTGTGCCTCCCTGTCCATGTGACCTTCAGTGGCAGGCTCTGCTAGTCAGTCACTTTGCATGATGGGGAATTCTGACTCCCCATGAAGTGTCGTCCAGGACTCAGCCCTTCCTGAGAAATGGATATTTTTGGTGGGGTACGTGGAAGAAGGATAATAGTGATCAAAATAATTCCTGGTGCAGAGCTGGAGTTGTCACCCCATGGAGCTGGGGCAAGATCCCACAGGTGCCCTGGCCTGCCCTGCTTCACCGCACTTGCCAGGGAGATGAGCATGCAGACTCTAGGCCCACTGAGCGAGCGGTAACCCGTGTCACAATGGGTGCTGGCGCTGCTCTCTGGAGCCCAGGGAGAACCAGGACGGTCCTGGGGAGGAGAGCTGGTAAACAGTGGAGGCTTAGCTTCTGGGCCTCTGTATAGTCTGACGTGGATGACAGTCAGAGAGTCAGAAATTTGAGGGCCTCGATCTCTTCTCCTGGAGCAGAGGGAGCACAGGATGGGCTTTCCTTGAGCAAGCCTCCTCCCTGGCTGCCAGTTGTGAAGCTGAGGGCGGGCCCACTCCCTACAAGTTGGGCCTGGGTCTGCTGGGTCTGCTACGCTGAAGGCCATGGGTAGGCCCAGAGCATTTATGGGAGGGGAGCAAGGGGTCTCTAGCCAGTGACACATAGAGTGGGCAGAGGTGACTGGAGGGCAGGGGCAGCCCAGCCCCCTCGATGAAGGCCCCTGCGTCATCCAGCATCTGTGACCAAGTTCTCAGAGCAGAACACATCCTTGTGGGAGAAGCATCTTCCACAAACCGGAGACATCGCAGCAGCCAAACCCAAATCAATTGCATGAGCTAAAACGCTGGGGGTCTGAGGAAGGTGTCAGGTGGGATGAAAGTCTGGAGGGAGAGATTTCTGGACACCACTGTCTACCTGCACTGATAGTTGACTGTGACATTGCGCTCACCTGTGTCATGAAAATATGGTAATAATGAATACCTGCCCAAATGGCCGTGCTTGGAATTTACAAAGCATGCACTTCTGGGGGCCAGGATTGCTGGTAAAGGGCCAGAGGGAGCGTGCTCCCTGCGGCTGCCTCAGTAGGGTGGTTCATGTGCTGTCCTTTAGGGAGGTAGTCCCAGCGCCTTCAGCCAGAGTCTGATTTTGATGTCTCTCAACTTGGTGACTTGTTTTCTTCTTTTAAAGGCTGTACATGAGTTTCCAGCTGCACATGAGCATTGTCTGGTCCTGGTGCTTAGCGCACACAGCCTCACAGCTAGGTGTGCTTGCAGTCCAGGCCAGTCAGGGTTCTCCCTTGGTGTGGGGATCAGGAACGCTCCAGGTGGCCCACATGGACTCCACCTGGACTTCCTTTCAGTCCCAGGCTTATCAGGAAATTGATAGCTTTGGCTGAGATTTAATTGCTCGGATAGAATAATATAAAGTCTCCCAAGGGAGATCCAGAAATCAGACCTGCTTTACTTCCTGGACTGACCCATTCTCAGCCACAGCCGCTGTTTGAAAGCACCCTCTTCCGCCACCGGGGAGACCATGTGCGTGGTAGGGTTTAAAGTAGTTGTTTGACGAGGCTACTTATTAATCTAGCATTAGTTACGGTAGTTAAACTTTTAGAGATAATGAAATGTAAATGTGCCTCCAGAACATGCCGCGTTTCCTGAAACTGAACACATTCGTGAAGAAAAATGGTTGCGGTAAGATTATGAAGAGTATTAATTGTATGGATTTACATACTCTACAGATGGCAATGCAGATGCTGGGGACAGCCAGGAGCCACGCCAGAAGCAGGCAGAAAGAGGGGCCAGCCTTTCTTTGCTCTTCCTGTAGAGGATGCTGCCCTAACTAGATACCGAAGCTTTCTTGCTGGAGTTTGTTTGTGTGTGTGTGTGTGTTTTATTTTTACTTTTAAGAGACAGGGTCTTGTTATGTTGCCCCGGGCAGGCCTTAAACTCCTGGGCTCAAGCAGTCCTCCTGCTTCGGCCTCCCACTGGAGTTTTATGAGTGGAGAAACAAAGGGTCAGAAAGTTTAGAAAGCCTGTCCAGGGCCACACAGGGAGGAGCGGCAGAGCTGGGCCCCAGGCCTGGGCAGCCTGATCAGGCACTGGCTTCACCAGCTGCCCGCAGAGTGGCTCCCAGGCTGCCCTGTCCATCTGTGTCCCCGGTGGGGGCTTCAGCTCGTCACTCGGCATCTGTCCCGACCACTTCTCTCCTCTATAGCCCTCTTCCACCAGGACAGTGACCCTTAAAGTCAAGAAGAGTCAGTGATGATGATTTTTAATCAACAGGTGTTAATTAGCACCTGTGCGTGCCAGGCACAATGCCAGGCTTCAGGTTATGATCATCTTGGAGCTGACATCCCAGCAGTCAGCAAATCACCACCAAGTAGTTGTGCAGCCACCACCCATGAGAATGGCTGGGCAGGCAAAAGAAGGAGAGTGATGCGAGATTAGAAGTGATGGTAATGATAACAACAGCTGACACTGGTTATTTGCTGCATGCCCCACACGATTCAAAACATTTAGAGGGGATGACATTGTCCTTTTATCTTCATAACAACTCTATGGATTTAGCTTTGCTTTAAGATGAGGATACAGGTAGAGAGTGATTAAGCAGCTTGTCCACGGTCCACAAGCCCGTGAGCAACAGACTGGGATTTGAACCAGGAAGTCTGACTCCAGATCCCCTGCCATCCACCACTGTGTGCTATTGCCTCTTACGGAAGAAAAAGTAGGCCGGGCGCGGTGGCTCAAGCCTGTAATCCCAGCACTTTGGGAGGCCGAGACGGGCGGATCACGAGGTCAGGAGATCGAGACCATCCTGGCTAACACAGTGAAACCCCGTCTCTACTAAAAAAATACAAAAAACTAGCCGGGCGAGGTGGCGAGCGCCTGTAGTCCCAGCTACTCGGGAGGCTGAGGCAGGAGAATGGTGTGAACCCGGGAGGCGGAGCTTGCAGTGAGCTGAGATCCGGCCACTGCACTCCAGCCTGGGCAACAGAGCGAGACTCCGTCTCAAAAAAAAAAAAAAAAAAAAAAGAAGAAAAAGTAAACTTGGATTACTCAGGAGGCAGGGAAGCCTTGCCAGTGGAGGGCATGCCCCCACTGGACCTGGGAAGTAGATGGCCATGTGCAGGCGGCAGGGAGAGGGGAGTTCCGGGAGGGGAGCTGGAGTGGGGCAAACCCGCAAGAAGGAAAGAGCTGGGTGCCTTGAGGGAGCTAACGGCTTGCTTGGGGCTGAGGCTGGAAGGCCAGGCCAGTGGGATGCAGTTCAGCTTCACGGGGTCCCTGGGACTGGTGAGCTGTGAGTCCTTATCCTAAAAGCCACAGGAGGCTGGGCCAGAGTTCTGAGCAGGGAAATGGCAAGACTGATCATTCTTTCTGTGGAAATTCCTCAGTGAGGGGATGAGCCCCGCCCCCCTTCTGTGTCCCCATCAGCTTGAGAAATTGACATTTGGTACATGGGGAGGGCATAGAAGTCAAGGACAGTCTGGGTGTAGCACAAGCTTCTGTTGGCTCGCACAGTCCATTTCCAGACTTTGAAGAGGGAGGGAAGAGCCTGGCCACATCGCCTTCCAAGGTGGTGTGGTGTGCAGGAAGGTGAGAGACTGGCCAGCCCTAGAGCCGTGTGTGTGTGTGTGTGTGTGTGTGTGTGTGTGTGTGTGTGTGTGTGAGATGCCTTCTGAGACGGGACAATGGTGAATGCATTAGCATTGGCATGCACATTAATCTTTGAGGGAACTGCAGCCCAGCCATGGCTTATTGGAAAGATTATAGCCCGGAGGAAAGACACACATTGGTTAGTAATAACTTGAGGTTTATGAGTCCCAGGACCACTGACTCTTAGTACGGAATGACTGTTTGTAGCACAGAAGGAAGGGTTCCCTGGTGTTAAAAAGGAAAAGGCTACAATGCATAACTTGGTGACTGACTGTCACACACTTAAAGCAGAAGGAAATGGAGACTGAGGAAGTGTCTGATTCTGCCCTAGAGTGGGATTCTCTGGTGGGAAGATTTTGGTTGGTGTGTTATTTTGTCAAGCTCCAGGAGAAGGCCAGGGTCTCAGTGACCAGAGTGGGTCGATAGCTGGGAATGTACAACACACTTTTTCATAGAAAATAGAAATACCAACCAGGCATGGTGGCTCATGCCTGTAATCCCAGCACTTTGGGAGGCCAAGGTGGGTGGATCACGAGGACAGGAGATTGAGACCATCCTGGCTAACACAGTGAAACCCCGTCTCTACTAAAAATACAAAAAATTAGCCAGGCGTGGTGGCGGGCGCCTGTAGTCCCAGCTATTCGGGAGGCTGAGGCAGAAGACTGTTGTGAACCCGGGAGGCGGAGCTTGCAGTGAGCCGAGATCGCGTCACTGCACTCCAGCCTAGGTGATAGAGTGAGACTGTCTCAAAAAAAAAAAAAAAAAAAAAGAAAGGAAATAGAAATACCTCCATGGTATAGTTGAGGAGGTGAGAGGAAGTGAACACACCAGCTATAAGAAAGTATGAGCCGGGCGCGGTGGCTCAAGCTTGTAATCCCAGCACTTTGGGAGGCCGAGGCGGGCGGATCATGAGGTCAGGAGATCGAGACCATCCTGGCTAACACAGTGAAACCCTGTCTCTACTAAAAATACAAAAAAAAAAAAAAAAAACAGCCGGGCGAGGTGGCGGGCGCCTGTAGTCCCAGCTACTCTGGAGGCTGAGTCAGGAGAATGGCGTAAACTCGGGAGGTGGAGCTTGCAGTGAGCTGAGATCCGGCCACTGCACTCCAGCCTGGGCGACAGAGCGAGACTCCATCTCAAAAAAAAAAAAAAAAAAAAAAAGTATGATAGGTGTTTACAAGAGGGGTGAGTCCAGGAGGGCTTCCTGGAGGCAGGCATTGAGCTGGATTCTGTGACTCTCAGGACAGTGATCATTAAAGCCTTGAATGCCTCAGCAGAATGGCCCAACCCTAGGAAAAGGTCTCACTTCTGTTAGATCCTCACGAGGTTCCATTAGCTGAGGTTCAGATAACAGCTCTCGGGACCAAGTCCAGCCTTCTCCTACAGAGAACTCTGTAGCTCTAGAGTTCCTCCATGGGAAGGAGAGGCTCAGGGCAAGGGTCTGTGCAAGGATGGAGCTAGAGGACTAGCTACGTTTGTGTGGCGCTTCACATGTGCAGGGAAACATGGGCAACCATCTTGTCAAGAGTTGGGGCACTGATAGAGCTGTGGCCCCAAAGACACCCCCAGCCACTTGTTATCTCTGCCACTGTTCTCAGGGTCTGGTCTGAAGTCGCTGCTGGGCTGAGGGAGGCTTACCAACAGCAGCCCTCTCTCCTGTGCCTATGTCTAAGAACGCAGGCTCGCGTAGTTTTCAACCCACCAAGGGCTGTTCTTGACCGCTCATTCTTCTATGTCTGCCAAATTCCGGCTACCCTTTGGGACTTTTTCCCAGTCCTTCCTTTTCCACTCCCCAGACGCTCCAAAAGTACAAGGATTCCTGACTTCATTCCTTGATGTTTCCCTAGAGTGCAGAACAGTGCCTGGTGTGTAGTAGGTGCTCAGGGAATATCTGGGTAATGAATGAATAACACTTTCCTCTCCCTCCAGCCTTGGAGGTCCCATGGGATTTTTACAAACCCAGCTGGCATTTATTGAGTTCATTCCTGTAGTGGTTGAATAGTATCCTCCCAACATTCACGTCCATGCAGAAACTCAGAATGTGGCTTTATTTAAAATAGGGTCTTTTCAGATGTAATTAGCTAACCATCTTGAGAAGAAATCATCCTGGGTTTAGAGTGGGCCTGAATCCAATGACTGGTCTTATATGAAGAGGTGAAGACACAGAGTACATAGAGAAGAAGGGCCTGTGAGGGTGGAGGCAGAGATTGGAGTGATGCATCTAAAAGCCAAGGAACGCCAAGGATTGCCAGCTGCCACCTGAGACTGGGAGAGCCACTGGGCAGATTCTCCCTCAGAGTCTCCAGAAACAGCCAACCCTGCCAACACCTTGATTTTGAACTTCTGGCCTCCTGAACTGTGAGATAATAAATGTCTGTAGTTTTATGTTACCCAGTTTGTGGTGACTTTTTATGGCAGCCCCATGACACTAAAACAATCCCTATTAATATTTTGTAAGCTCTCACTCCCTTCTAGACCGAGAGCTTGGTCAGATCAGGGAACAAGCCTGGTTTACCACTGGATGCCCAGTGCCTAGCACGTGGGGTGACCAAGCATCCGGGTTTGCATGAAGACTGAGGGATGTCCTGGCATGTAGGACTCTGACTGTGGTGAATCTGTAGGTTTTTGCAGCAACCTCAATTCTTGCCTCCTGAGAAGAAAGACTTTGACCAAAGGGTAGAAGTCAGAGTGAGGCAGTGAGGCAAGTTTTCGAGCAGGAGTGAAAGTTTATTAAAAAACTTTAGAGCAGGAAGGAAAGTACACTTGGAAGAGGGCGAAAGGGGTGACTTTCAAGGTCAAGTGTGTAGCTTAACCTGACATGGGGTTTTCTATGTTGTCATACTTCCAGGGTCTTGTGTTACTTCTCCCTTGATTCTTCCCTTGAGGGAAGAATGTGCAGCGGCCTGCCAGTACTTGGGAGGGAAGCATGTACAGTGTGTTTACTGGAGTTGTACGCATGCTCACTTGAGGTGTTCTTCCCTTACCAGTGGAATGTTCCTAGAAGGTCATAGACAAGTTAAACTCTGCCATTTTGCCTCTTAGTGTGTACGCGGAGCCCACTCACCCAACTTCTGAGATCTTATTGGGAAGCTGCTGATCACCAGTTTCAGGGTTTTTTTTCTACTGGGAGACTGCGTTTCCCTGTTGCCAGCTATGATCAATTATTGTTTTAGAGAGACAGTGTAACAGCTGCCTGACCACCATCTGATGGTCATCTGACATTTCTGGTTGCAGAACGGAGGCAGGGGTGGGGGCATGTTGGGGGCTGTCTCCTGTCCTGCTCATGTCTGCCTGACTACCTACTGTAACAGGACTTTCAGAGCTAAAATTCAGACAGACAACTGGTCACCCTGCCAGCACAGTGCCTAGTACCAGGCTGGGGAAGTTGTGTCTTATGTGTGGAAACACTAGACAGCTGGGCCTGCCGCGGATGGTGTGTGCAGCAATGCTATGCAAATGAGCCTGGAGGGCTGAAGAATTAGCACCCTTCTCTGGGCAGTGGAGAGCTGCAGCAGGTCTCTGAGGGTTGCAGGGCTATTCCTGTGGAGGCCTGGGGATTCCTGGGCTGGAATGGGGGGTTCCCTCTAGGTCTGTTCCTGGGAGGTCCAGGCATTTCCCCTCAGAGCTGGCTTCCCACCCCCGGGGCTGTAGCTGGCACCCGCCAAAGCTAGGAGCTTCTTTCTAAAACACAAGCTCACCCTCCTCCTATTTGAATATTCCAAATGGAGCTGATTGCCTAAATTGAAGGTATTATGCTATAATGATTGTTATAATTAAAACTATTATCATCTGAAAGAGACCAGAACATGGGGAAACCACTGCAAAGACTTTTAAAGCTTTCAAAGCAAGATAAAAGCGCCTTTGTATGAAGTGTTTTAAGGAGAGGGAGACTGAGTGGGCACCTGTGGGCTCTGAAATGCCACTCTGGCTGCAGCCAGGACAGGGAACCTGGTTCTCAGTGAGGTGGGTGCTGGTGGCAGGAATATGTGGTCAAGGGGTGGCAGCTGCCCACTTGGCCCAGACCAGAGACTATGTGTGATGTGGGCAGAGAAGAAGTTGTTTTGAGGGCCCAGGGTCATGCTGGGATCGACAGAGCGTTGTTGTGAATGTGGGGCTTGTTGAAACTGTTGCATCCTCCCACATTTGGGGTGGACAGGTTGGCTTTTGCAGGAGAAAGGGAGGCAGTGTCTGGGCCTGGAGGTAAGAGACCCTGGGGCCTCCAGATGGTTGCAGGAGGGCACAGAGCCTCTAGAGTTGTGGGCTCTGGGAAGACCTGGTTTGGCAGTGTTACCGGAAACGGGTCCCAGTCCAGACCCCAAGAGAGGGTTCTTGTACCTCATGTAAGAAAGAATTTGGGGTGAGTCCATGGAGTAACAGGAAAGCAAGTTTATTAAGAAAATAAAGGATTATAAGAATGGCTACTCCATAGGCAGAACAGCGGCATGGGCTGCTTGACTAAGTATACTTAGAGTTATATCCTGATCATATGCTAAACAAAGGATAGATTATTCATGAGTTTTCCAGGAAAGGGGCCAGGATTTCCTGGAACTGAGGGTCTCTCCCCTTTTAGAATATATAGGGTAACTTCTGGACATTGCCATGGCACTTGTAAACTGTCATGGCACTGGTCAGAGTGTCTTTTAGCGTGCTAATGCAGTGTAACTGCTTATGAGCAGTGAGGATGACCAGAGGTCACTTTCATTGCCATCCCGGTTTTGGTCAGCTTCTTGACCACATCCTGTTTTATCAGGAGAGTCTTTGTGACCTGTATCTTGTGTTGACCTCCTATCTCATCCTGTGACTAAGAATGCGTAGCCTTTTGGGAATGCAGCCCAGTAGGTCTCAGTCTTCTTTTACCCAACCCCTATTCAAGATGGAGTTGCTCTGGTTCAAATGCCTCTGACAGCAGGACCTGTGCTTGCAGCAGGCTCTGAACTTGGCACCCCAAGGCTCAGGTTACCCAGGTGGGTGTGGAGCTGCTGTGGAGAAGGAGGTAAAGGTTGAGAAGGGGAGGTGCTGACATGGCAGGCAGCCACATTCCTAAGACCATTTAGACTCTCACTGTGCCCTGCCTCCCCACCCTGCATTGTACAGGTTAGGAGAATGTGGTTCTGAGAGGGAATGGGTGGGCCAGGTCACCCAACTGGTAAGGGGCAGGGCTAAGCTCTGGACCCCCACCCTAGGGTGCTGGGTCTTTCACCTTGGTCCTCTCTGGCAGCTGGTGGCGGTGGCCATGCTGAACAGGTTCCTTTTGGATTGGTACTGTGGGTATGAACTCTTGGCTTGGTTGAGTTCTTTGTCATATTTTGTCCAAACTTGGTTTCACTTTTTTCTTTTCCTTCTTTAAGATGAAAAGATTACATGATTAGTATATGAAATAATTCTTGATAAGAAATCAGAGTATGGATGATAAAAGCTAACATACAGTCCTAATTTTAGACATTTACGTGTTTGAATATATGTATGTATACTACATTTAATCCCCATATAATCCCATGAGGTAGGTATTATTTCTCTTTTATACACGAGAACATGGACACCCTTGCCTGAGAACACACAGCTGAACTTAGAACCCAGGCAGGCCAGAGCCTATGCGTTTGATTCCTATGCTATGTTGCAAAGGGTCGCAAAATATGCCACCCCCTAAAATGCCACTTTGGCATAAGGATTATTTTGAGCTAAAGGCAATTGAGATGAAGCAGATACAAGAAAATTATTTTTCCTCCCCTACAATTGCTTCCATTTATCCTTATGAAAGTGAAAGTCTCCCTTGAGAATATTCCCTCTCACTCACCAATCTTACTCTCTCCTCGTCTCACAGAAGCCCACAGTTATACTTTGGTCTGTCTTGTTTCATACCTTTTCCCGTGAATTTACACACAAATTTCTCTGCCCTCCCCATCTTTGCCTAACACAGGACATACATTTACAAAGGTGTCCCTCCTCGCCTCTCTACCAGGAAGGACAAAGGTTGATCACAAAAGACAATTTAGACCCTAATTAGTCAGGAGACCGCACTAGAGGAATCTATGTACCAAAATTTAGTAATTAGTCTTTACCACTTGTTTCCTATATATTTGCCTTCCCACAATTTGCCTCCTTTAGAGACTCAAGGTTTTTTTCTTTTGTCTTGTCGCTTCTCTAAAAATTTATTGTTCTTTGTTGAGATGCTATATACCCCAGAGTTGAAACCACCTCTTTGAGAGTTACTCTTTCCCTGACTTTTTGCCCATGTATATATGAAATATACATATTGATAAGCTTTTATTTGTTTTTCTCTTGCTGATCTGTCTTTTGTTACAACAGTTCTAGCTAAGAACTCACAAAAGTAGAAGGAAAATTATTTTCCTTCCCTACAATTGCTTCCATCTATCCTTATGGAGAAGGTGAAAGTCTCTCTTGAGAACACTGCCTCTCACCCACCAGTCTGACTCTCTCTCCCTCTCACAGAGGACCAAAGTTATGCTTTGTTCTGTCTTGTTTCATACCTCTTCCTAAGAATTTACACACACAGGTTTTCATGTTTCTGAACATAAGTAGTATCATTTGCTACATATTGTTTGCAACTTGTTTGCTTCACTGAACAATAAAATTGTACCTATAAACCTTATAAAATTAAGAAAAAAGGGAGAGGGCAGGGTTCAGGGGCTCACACCTGTAATCTCAAGGGCAGATCACTTAAGGCCAGGAGTTCAAGACCAGACTGGCTAACATGGTGAAACCGCATCTCTACTAAAAATACAAAAAATTAGCTGGGCACGGTGATGTGCGCCTGTAATCTCAGACACTCGGGAGGCTGAGGCAAAAGAATCACTTGAACCTGGGAGGTGGAGTTTGCAGCAAGCTGAGATCATGCTACTTTACTCCAGCCTGGGTGATGGAGTGAGACTCTGTCTCAAAGGAAAAGAGAAAAAAAGGAAAGAAAGAAGGGAGAGGGAGAAATGACAGTAAACCAAGCTTGCAGCACACCCAGCATTGATCATGAGATCAGCTTGCTATCTGACCTCCTGCTTCCTCATAGCTGTTTGGTGCCAACTGCCTCAGAATCATGTAGATCCTGTCACAAGATTGTAGTTCCTCTTAACTACTCTGTAGACAATAACTTGAACACTATAAAACATTGTTTTCCATTTGAGATATTCTTTCAATACTGTTGTCAGCTGGTGTGAAGGGCCCCACAGGAGCTGACTAACCAGAGTATGCAATTTCCACATCCAGATGATTCAATCTCCCTTACCCCGACCAATCAGTGACTATGATTTTCCAGTCCCTCACCCTCCATAAAAACCCTTAAAAACCCCAGCCCAGAACTCCTCAGGGAGATGGATTTGAGGGTCTCCTCCCATCTCCTCACTCAGTGTTCCGTGATCATTAAACTCTTTTCTCTGCCACCCACAAACCCTGCTGTCTCAGTATATTGGTCTATTACTGAGCAGCAAACACAGGAACCTGTTGGTCCTATAACAATACATTTTGGAGATATTTTCCTGCCAACACCTTACCCTTTTTAACTGTTGCAGGCTATTCCCTGTTTATTTACTATAGAACATGACAGTAATAATGAAGGTGTAAATTTAAAAAAATGCAATTTTTTTCACCTGGCAGTTCGGCAAGCATTAAAAAGATTGCTATTATCAAGTGTCAGCAAGGATGAGGGAGAACTCTGCCTCCTTGCTGGTGGCAGTGTATGCTGGTACAGCCTTTGCAGGGGGCAATTAAAATTTAAACCAGGTACGCCATTGTCCCAACCACTCAGCTTTCAAGATCTCTGGCCTAGAGAAATACCTGCATACATGAGCAAAGAGGCATGATATTTGCCATAGCACTGTAACAGGGCACCATTGAAACAGCCTGTGTTCTTTCTTGTGTTGCTTCTCAGCTGACTTATAAGTTCCAGAGGCCAGGAGCTGGGTCCTTGGCTGTTTCTCAGCCTCCCCAAAATGGATGCAGATCTGACTGCATGCCAGGAGATCAGCAAACACTTTGTGGTTTTTTTTTTCTTCTTTAATATTCTATCCAGGTTCTGTGTACATAGGTATCAAAATAGAACTACTGGGCTTGTAGTGAAAGATGGTAGTGCCCTGCCGCCTCATCCCCTGCTCCCATCTCCTGGGTTTCACCTGTTTTCAGTGTTTAAGTGAGTTTTTCTTGTATTTTCTCTACATTTCTATGAAACTTGATGTAACTGCTATTTTTTATTCTTTATTTTCCATTTTAGAGGTCATCAATTGACTTCCCTTTGTGGAAGGGAAGGCTTTTTTATTGTTATTACCTGCACAGCCTCCCCCATGGCCCCCACAAGCTTCCCCTTCCCCTGGCCTCCTGAGAATGTTAAATCTTCATTTTGGGCTAAGTCAATATTCAATGTTCACATTATTATGACTATGTAGCCATTGTTCACAGCGAGCCACGTGTAGTACTATGATTATATTTTTCTTTCTTGTACAACTTTTAATTTTCTCAGAAGTTAATTATTGCCCCATTTCTTTTCATTTGTTTGTTTTATAGGTATCAATTACAAATTACTTCTCAAACTCCATGACAGAACTGAAAATCTCTGAATATTTCAAACACCTCAGGCAATCTGCTTGTTTTATTTGTTTGCTTATTTTTCAGACGGCCCTGCAGAGTCTCCCAGCCCCACCTCTGTCTAGATTGCTGTTCTCTAGCAGGTTTTCATTCTAGAACTTTGTCACCATCAACCAGGGCATTCCCTGGACCCTGGATTCCATCTTTTTGGATCATGCTTTTTCTTGGTTCTTTCTGTTCTTTGGGGGAAAATATTTCTGGTAACTTCCTGAGAAAGGGTGAAAAAGTGGTTAAGTGTGTTTGAGACCTCGTTTATCTGAAATGTCTTTATTCTAGCCTCATATTTGATTGATAGTATGGCCGACTCTAGATTGTAAATCATTTTCCCTCAGAAATTTGAAGGCATTATTCCATTGTCTTCTAGTTTCCATTGTTGTTGAGACATCAGATGCCTTTCAGATTCCAAGGTTTGTATTTGAGCTGCTTATTTTCTTTGGAAGCTTTTAGGATTTTTCTCCATTTCTGTGTTCTGCATTTCATGATTATGTTCCTTGGGATATGTTTGTTTTCTTTTTTAGGTTTAATTCATGGTGCCATGCACTTAGATAATCAATACAATCTTGAAATACGGTCCCTTTAGTTCTGGAGCAATGTCTTATATTATTTTTTATAACTGCATTCTCTCTGTGTTATTTTCTTTTTCTGTAATCGTTAGTTGAGTGATGGACCTCTTAGATTTATCCTTGAATTTACTTATCTTTCTTATTTTCTACTTTCCCCCTAATTTTAATGGAGACTTTCTCTATTTTTCAAACATTTTATTGATTAAAACATTTCTGCTGTCATATTTTTAATTTCCAAGACTGTTTTTTTGTGAAAAATTTTTTTTTGTTTCTTTGTTTTGTTTTGTTTTGTAAGAATTGCCAAGCTGTTTTCCCAAGTAGCTGTAGCACTTTGCATTCCCATCAGCAATGAATGAGAGTTCCTGGCACTCCACATCCTCACCAGCATTGGTGTCAATGTTCTGGATTTTGGCCATTCAAATAGGTGTGTGGTATCTCATTGCCTTAATTTGGAATTTCCTTCCTTCCTTCCTTCCTTCCTTCCTTCCTTCCTTCCTTCCTTCCTTCCTTCCTTCCTTCCTTCCTTCCTTCCTTCCTTCCTTCCTTCCACCGGTTCTAGCTCTGTCACCTAGGCTGGGGTGCAGTGGCACAATCAGGGCTCACTGTAGCCTCGACCTCCTGGGCTTAAATGATCCTTTTGCCTCAGTCCCCAGAGTAGATGGGACTACAGGTTAATTGAAAAAAAAATTTTTTTTGAGATGAGGTTTCACCATATTACCCAGGTTGGTCATGAACTCCTGGCTTCAAGTGATCCTCCTGCCTCAGCCTCCCAAAGTGCTCTTATTACAGGCAAGAGCCAAGTCATCACAGTGTTTGGTCAAATTTGTAATTTTCTAATGACATATAATGTAGGGCATCTTTTTTAATATGCTTATTTGGCATCTGTATAGCTTCGATGAGGTGTCTGTTGAGGTCTTTTGCCCACTTTTCAGTTGAGTTGTTTATTTTCTTATTGTTGAGTGTTAATTTCCTCCTGTTTTCAATCCCACCTATGCCTCTGCTTTCTGAGGAAGTTGGTGCTCTCTCAATTCCTGGGTTTTCTGGGTTCTGAATAGGCTCACTCATGCAAACTGAGGCTTAGGTTTCAGCTCCTTCTGATCTGCTGAGTCAGTTAGCTCTTGCCTCTGCTTTTCAACATCCAAAGTCTTGTTGATATAACTTGTTTTCTACCATGTTCTCTATTCTTTGTCCTTGTGGGTTTCTGTCACTTTAAGATACTCACTGCTATTTTAGGGGAGTTTGTTTTTGGGAGATGGAGATTGATACCAGTTTATACTCCCATTGGCGACATATGAGTGGCCTGTTTCCCCACACTGGTAGCATGTGTTCTCAACCTTTTGGGTTCTTGCCAATATGGTGGGTGAAAAATGATTCTTGTGTCTCTATTTAAGAGCTAAGAAATCATTCCATTCCCAGGAGGCTCTCTAGCAGACTTGTTCTCCTGAGCAATGTCTCCTTGGCCAGAATTTTGTAATGTGCTTGTTCCTAAGCTAGTCATCAGCAAAGGAATGCAACTGCCCTAATTGGTTTAAGGTTAATCCAGCCTCACATCCTGCCGTGGGGCTGGGATACAGGCCAGCCTTCCTGCTGCATGGATGCCTGGACAGCACCAGGGTTCTGTTAGCAAGGGAGATGCGGTTAGTGGTTGTGTGTCTGTGACTGTATCCTGCTCTACCCACCTGCTAGGGGCCTTGGCCTCCCAGGTCAGGCAAGGCTGCTCTTAGGAGTCCCCATTCTCACGTGGTCAATGCCACTTGGCTGCCTGTGATGGGAGAATGGTTTTTGGTTGTGGAAATAGCCTGTTTGATGATCAGATCTAAGATATTGGTTGTATAAACCAGATAAGGGGAGAGTCTAGGCTTTAGAACTGAGCAGCCTGGGTTCAAATCCCCACTCTACCACTTATTAGTTATGTGACTGCTTAACCTCTCTAAGCCTCAGTTTTCTCAGTAGTAAAACTGGGCCAGGAACTCCTATCTCAGGACCCATCTGGAGACTGAGAGGTTTGTCCACAGCATGTCCAGCCCAGGGCCTGGCACATAGCAAGTACTCAGCAGGGGACCACCCTGACTCAGGTCTCTCACCTTCCAGAGGGCAGGGAGAATTCTACCAGCTCTGCCCTGGGTCATGAGCTCATGGGGGATGGTGATGGGGAGACTCAATTGTTCCTGTGTCCTCAGATGTAGCACGCAGCCAAGCTCACAGAAGGTGCTCAGTCTCTTCTTGTTGAGTAAATAAGAGAACAGCAATAAATTAGGGCAAAAGCAGCTGCTGCTCATCCTAACAGCGTTCGGCATTCTCGGCCATATTGAGGGAGAATTTCCCCAGATACCAATCTGTATCGAATCATTTACACATGCCGTGCCTCCTGATGACTCGCGCTGTTTATCTACAGCATCAGCTCCGTATTGATTTATCAATGCCCATTTTGCATGAGGATCAATAGCTTAATTGTATCTCTGACCAACATGGGGATACAACCTGTTTGCGATGTAGAGAACAGGCCTGAGTTGAGAGCTGCCAAAGCCTTTGTTTGCTCCTTGTGAGTCTTCCTGCACACAGTGCAGCTTTAATGGCCAGCACCCAAGTCCCGATTGACCAGCCATCGTCACTGTCTTGGTCGAGGACCATTACTTCACACAGAGGTCAGCACCAGGAGAGACCTGGCAGCTGTGTTGGGTGTGTAAAGGGGTCTGAGTGGATGAGGAAGAGGGCTTTGCCTGCTTATGGCCAGTCATCTGGTGGGAAGTGTTGGGGGCTTGTAGCTGACCTGGGCTTCTCTCTTGTGACCTATCCCGCAGCGGATGTCATCCCGTTTAGCTCTGCCTCCCTGGTCATTTCTCTTGTAGATTGAACATCTCGGAGCAGGGATGCGTTTTGTCTTGTCTGTTCCCCCAGGGTCTGCCTCATACAGAGTAAGGACTGGCTAAATGCTTGATAATAAAATGCACTCTTTTCTACTTTTTCTTGTGGCGATTTTGTTAATAGTGGGTCTGCAAGAAGGTGGTGAGGCTCGGGCAGTAGGTGGCGCTGTGTCAAAGTCTGAGATCCAAGCGCTGGGCAGGAAAGCCCGTCGCACGCGAGGGCTTCGAGAATCTACCCAACTTTAAAATTAAACAGGAAATGATGATTAAGCGTTTCGTATTTTAAAAATCTTGACATGATATTGAAAAGCTTTATTTTATAAATGTTATGGAATTTCGATCAATCAAGTAATATAATATCCATTTATTAAGCACCTACTAAGTGGTGCGGTATTAATTAGCATATTCATTCTGATGGAGCCTTCCTTTTTATGTAACATGTCACCCTTCGCCCCCATCTAATATTTCTATATTACTTACCTTTGAGAGGAATACATTGATGAATTGCTCTATTAACAGAGAATAAAGATATTTAAAGTCTTTAATGGGAGAGGAATCACAAAGGAGTTTTTAAGATTAACTTAGAATTGTATAGAACGTTCAGCACATTATGCTAATTTTTTTTTTCAGAAGTTGAGCAGCTTAGAGGGGAAAAGAATCAGCCTGCTCCCATCTTGTTGCAGAAACTGGGTAATCTATGTCTCATCAACGTTAACAAATATACCCCCTAACAGCATTTTGTGTTCGTAACAGTGAGAAATGCTTCCCTGGAAAATATTATTAGCACTTATGTTATCTTACAGATTACACTCTCAATCAACAAGGGTCCCAGTAAAAATATAATGGCAGATTGCAGCTGATGGGCTCCCTGTTTTTATGTTAGAGATGTCATTATTTTGCAAAGTTGAAAGTATTTGAAAATGCACACAGGCACATGCATGCATATGCGCGCGCGCGCACACACACGCATACATACCCCCTCCCTTCCCCACTCCCCCGACACCTGCCAGAGCCCGAGTTGGCTAAGACCATGGGGCTGGGACGGGTTGTAGTTTGTAGGTCTCAGGCAACTTCTCTTCCATGTCAAGGAAGCTAGGGGAGCGGACAGAGTGTGGTGTGGAAATGGTGCTACCTTCCCCAGGGTGGTACCGGCACGGCTCTCACCCTGAGTTCTGCGTATTTGCTCACTGGCCATCTTCCAAACCGGGCTTTGGCTCCATGAGGACAGGGTGCAGCATGTCTGGTTTCTGCTGTTCCCTCAGCACCCAGCACTGTGCCTGGCACACCTAAAGGCCTCAGTAATCCTAGATGAGCCGAGATACTAATATTTAATGCACAGGACAAGTGGT
This sequence comes from Macaca nemestrina, assembly GCF_043159975.1. Taxonomy (NCBI): domain Eukaryota; kingdom Metazoa; phylum Chordata; class Mammalia; order Primates; family Cercopithecidae; genus Macaca; species Macaca nemestrina. The sequence continues at coordinate 46,572,175 of NC_092130.1, forward strand.
CAGAGAGGTGGGCTAAATGTCACCCAGAGACCCAGTGAGCACTCCCCCCCTGCTTGGGCCACCTTTTGAGGCCATGGACAGGATCCCAGGCTCCGGCTGTACTTGAGGGCAGGACTGTGGCCCTGGAAAGCTTACTGTAAGGACGAGCGGATGGCAAGATCTGCCTGGACTGGGACAGAATGAGCTGGAGATGGCTTCTGGAAGAAGTGGGGCAAGTTATGAAGAGGAGAAGGGAAAAGTCTGGGAGCAAGAATGAGATGAGGGTGTCTGTTGTGGGTCTGAGGATCCGGCAGGGCAGGGAAGAACCTGACTTGATGCAAACCCAGGCTTCCGGGCCCCAAGGGACCTAAGTTCAAGGCTCCATTCTCCATCCTTTTTATCCTTGGAGGAGCACTTTGGGCTTTTCTCCTCCCAGGAGCCTCTTCTCCTTTCTCAAAGGACCGTTTCTCATCTGCAAAGTAGGGCATGCGGTCAGCTGTGTCTCTGCAGACTGTAGTGCTGGCTGTCCCGGAGTCTGTGGACATGTTTCCACCTGTGTGTTCACCAAGTGCATCACAAAGTGGCTGCTGCATTTCCCTGAGGGTGGCCGTGTGTGCTTAGCAGGGAGGGAACTCCCCCAAAGAGCTCACAGTCCAGTGGAGGAGACAGAATTGGCTTGTGGGATTATGTGGTTCAAACGCCACTGCAGGAGTCTCATCCTTAAGTCTTTGTGTCCCCAGACCAAGTACACAGCTTGCGCCTCAGCAAGTCCTGATCTCAGTGAATGGAAGAAAAATCACAGGGGTGTTGGGGACTATGAGTGGGGGCTGGAGCTGAGTCACTTCTTACTACAAGTATGGGCAGGGCTGATAAACAGGAAGGGGAAAGGCATTCTGGGCTGAGGCAGTGGCAAGGACAAAGGCTCAGAGGTAGGAAAAGATGACAATGTTAGGAGTGATCCAGGCTGTCTTGCATGGGGTGCAAGAAGAGGGGCCAGAGCCTTTGAGGTCAGATCACAGGGGGCCTGAGAGGCCAGAGCAAGGTGTCTGCACTTGCTCCTCTTCTGTCTCTCTGCTTGGGGATTCTGAGCAGGGTATGCCCAGAAAGGGGTAGCATCCTGTGGGCAGAACTATGGAGCCCTCTGAGGTTGGAGCTGCTCCCCCACCTGGAGCGCTGAGCTGGTTGGAGAAAGGATTGGAGGACAAGGGGCTCCAGCCTAAAGCTTGAAGCCAGGGAGGGCTGGCCTCTCACCTTGCAGATGCTGAAAGGGACACCACACCTTATTGTGAAAGGAAAAGCAATACTGGGGAGTGTAACGTTGGCTTTCTGTGTTTCTGGCAGGGCCAGGGCTGCCTTATGGCCTATCGCCCCCTCAGCTGGGGATGGAGCTCAGGCCTCCAGGGGCTGTGTGAGTCCTGGACTGGGCAGTCTCTAGGCCCAGGCAGTGTACGCAAACAGAGGAAAGTGAGGACAGATACTGCAGACCCCACGGGTCCCTCACATCCCTGTGGCCCCAGGGTATGGCCTCTGCATCTTCTACAGAGCTGCCAGGGTACGCTTATCCTGATGGGGGTTGTGCTCTAGGAGGTGGGCCAGTAAGGGGTGGCAATCCAGTGGGTAGGCTGCCAGGATTTGCTGGGCTCTGGGGAGTGCTGGCCCCGGCTGCTATGGGAGGGAGGCAGGAGAGAGAAGATATGCTGCTTATGGAGGCTCACGCTCTCTCCGCTTCCTCAGGTGAGAAGCAAGGCCAGGCAGCCGTGCAGCAAGGAGGAAGAAGACCTCAGTGCTATCTGAACTCTGTGCCCCACCCCCTTGGGGAAAAGGTTGAGTATCCTGTTAAATTACAGCTCTGCAGAGCTGTGCACGTATTTAAGAGTGAGGCACTAAAGCGCAGAATGGAAGAGTGTGTGTGTGTGATGTGTGTGCACGCCCGCGTGCTGTCTAGCAGTGGGCTTCACTGCAGAGGGTAATTGGATTTGAGGGGTATTATATCTTTAGTTTCCTAAAAATGCTGCAACAAATGACTATAACAGCTCTGGAAGCCAGAAATCTGAAATCAAGTTGCAGTCAGGGCCGCCACCTCCAGCTGCTGGTGGCTCCTAGTGTCCTTGGGTCATGGCAGCACAACTGCTGTCTCTGCCTCTGTCTTTACACGGCTGCCTTCCCAATGTCTCTCTCTGTCCATTTTTTGTCTCTTACAGGGACATTCTCATTGGATTAGGGACCAGCCTAACCCAATATGATCCTGTCTTGGTTTTTACCTCAACTATTTGTGTATCTGCAAACACTCTATTTCCAAAGAAGGTCACATTCTGAGGTTCTGAGTGGACATGACAACCCACCAGAAAGGGGGACCCTTGTGTGTCTGTATCTACAAGTCTCTTTTCTTGAGGCTGTAATCTTCCTGGGAGCCAGGTCACCAATGTTATCAGAACCAGGCAAGGGGAGGGGCTGGGACTCTTGCCATTTGGTAAGTAGATTTCCACTTCATTTATCTTTCGCTCAGCTGGGCCTGGGGTCCCAGAGAGCAGCCCTTGGGGACCAGCCTGTCCTGAGAGCAAATTTCCAGCCTGCCAGAGACAAGTGGGGAGGTGGGGGTGGGGTGCAGCTCTCAGTTGTACAAGGCGAGGAGGGCACGGGGGATCCAGTGCTTCTTCCATAGATTTCCGGCAGCCCCTCAGTGTGCAGTGCCACCTTCCCCCAACTCTCACAGGCGTGTGGGCCTCTCGTTCCAGAGCCCGGGTGGCATTGAGGAGGTTGCAAATCAGCTGCTTCCAGACTTCCCCCCTGCTGGCTTCGACTTGGCTTTCCCTGGTCGGCTGTGTCAGTCACTGTTTACCCATCTGCTTTCCAGCTGCCTAAATTTGGATGCCATTCGCCTCCTATCTCATTCACATCTTTGTGGATGTCACCCCTTTACTGTCACTTTCTTCCTAAAGTCTGCCAGTGGACTCTAATTACATTCAGAATGAAGCCTGGACTCTTACCACCTTCTTCTCAGCCTGTGGAAGCTGCTGCTGCTGCCACCTCCAGCCCCTCCTACCCTGAGCCTCCTCACACACCACGTGCCTGCCTCCAAGGTCCTCAGCTCATCCTCATCCTCTCTCCTTAAAAAAGTCACTCTTTAGAAAGATCTTCCTGACCTCCCTCCCATTCATCTTATTGCTGTGCCCCATGCTGCCCAGCAATAATTTGTCTTTCTATATCTGGATTGTCCACTCTTCCCTTCAGACTCTGCACCCCTCGCCACCGGCTCTGGGCTGGAAAGCTCCCATGCATAGGCCATGCCACGGGGCTCCCTTGCTTCCAGCATCTTGTTGGATTTATTCAATGTGGGCACAGGCCAGAGGCTGGAGGGTAGAAAGAAAGGGAGATGGGCACGTTTGTATATTGACCTCTGTGTCCCTTTGAGGAAGGCCTCGGCCCCCGTCAGGGGATTCTTTCCATGCAGTTCCCCTCCCAGCATTCCAGAAACTTTGCTCTTCCCTTGACTCTCAGGCTTAGAGGTCACTGCTTCCTCCTTAAGTACTGCCTTACACACACCTTAATCAATAGTCCCCCCTCCAAGTAGCAGGTCTGGTGGTGCCATTACTTTCTGACTAGGACTCCTACCTACTTTTCTTTTAAATTTATCTGTTTACTATTCGTCTCCCCTTCTAGATGATACAATCTGGGGGGACCAGCACTATCTGGTTTACTGCTCAATTCCCAAGATGTGGCACACACAGGGTGTTCAATAACATCTGTCAAATGAATGTGCACCCCCACGTATGTGTGCCTACATACAGACACGAGCCTGGGTGTACATGCCAACGTATCCATACAGCAGAAGCCTCTGCAGGCTCTGGCAGCTTGGGGTTTTCAGATAGTTAGGAACAGAGGCTGCTCCTGAGCAAGTGGGCCTGGAACTTCTTGACCTCCTTCCATTTATTTGTGATTCAGTTTGTGGAAGCCACCAGTGTTCCTACAGTCCGGCCACACTGTGTCAGCGTAGCCTCTCTGGGCTTCAGCTTACCTGCACAGACATAGCAGTACCTTCTCTGTGATCACCTCCCTTGGTGATCCATGAACTTATGTGCCAGCTTCTCCTGGTCTATCCGTGACCCCTGGAGGTCACAGTGTGGAACGTGGGATGTGCCAGGTCAATTGTGGCAGCTGGAGGAAGGTCGCAGGAGTCTGGAGGGACTTGCCCAGGAGTGAGGATGGAGAGAGACTCTGAGGGTTTATGGTGTCAAAATGCCTTCTCACTAAGTGTTTACTCTAGGCTATAGTCAAGTACTGGTGGGTCTAGTTTTCCATGGAATTTATATCCAAAAGGGAAGTGAGGCTTGGGAGAGGTCAGCTGGGCAGCCAGGCACCCAGAAGTGATGCCCCGCTCAGCTGGGAGGCTGGAGAGGGACAGATGAGCCTCTGTGCTCCGGAGAGAGTTGAGGAAAGCGATGACCCCCTCTGGTTGTTCCCTCCTCCACTTCTCTTCCTTCTGCAGGTTTCTCTTCTCCCTCTCTTTCTCTCTCCTGGTCTGCCCAAGACAGCCTGGAAGTTTCTGGAGGGTTTCTTGGGGAGTCTGGGATATGAGGCTCATTCTCACTGAGGCTTTAAAAGGAGGCCATCAAACCTCTCTGAGATCAGGTTTCTGTTACATGTGTGGAATGTCGAAGCTGATGATCGTCTACGAAAATTCAATAAACCTTGAAAATGACATCAGGGTTGATGTCTGTAATTTAAAATAATGGATACCAAGAAATTGTTTCTCATTTATCTCTACTGCTGAGATGTTGGCACCAAAGAGACTTCATTAGGTGCAGATTTTTTTTTTTTTTTTTTGAGACGGAGTCTTGCTCTGTCGCCCAGGCTGGAGTGCAGTGGCCGGATCTCAGCTCACTGCAAGCTCCACCTCCCGGGTCTACGCCATTCTCCTGCCTCAGCCTCCGGAGTAGCTGGGACTACAGGCGCCCGCCACCTCGTCCGGCTAGTTTTTTTTGGTATTTTTTAGTAGAGACGGGGTTTCACCGTGTTAGCCAGGCTGGTCTCGATCTCCTGACCTCGTGATCCGCCCATCTCGGCCTCCCAAAGTGCTGGGATTACAGGCTTGAGCCACCGCGCCCGGCCGCAGATTTTTTTTTTAAGTAAAAAATAGTGTCATTTATCTCAATCAATAACATATGTAGGAGGTGCTGATGGTCGTGTTTAATAATACCTAACCAACAAAAGCCCCAGTTCTTTTCACAATTTGGGACAAGTAAATGGATATGCCAAAATTGCTTCACAGTAGGAGAGGCACAGAAACTTATAAAGCCTCATTCTGATATAAAAGTACCACTTTTGGTTTGTTAAGCAGCACATTTGACTTGTACTGTTGCTCAGAAATAGGGGAAGGTGGCAGGAGGGTTCTGACAATGTGGCCAGGTCCTGGGCCATGTTTGATCAGAAGTCCTCCTCTCTACAGCCCTTTTCCCATCTAGGAGCCTTGAGCTGAAGGTAGAAAGGTACCTGTGAGAGACAGTCTCTTTCAGAGTAGTTACTGGCTCTTAGCTCCCAAGATGAGCTGTGCTTGACTGGAGAGATTCCTGAAGTGTATGTGTGTATACGTACATGAGTACGTGTATATATGTATGTATGTGCATATGTGTGCCTGTGTGTCTGTGTGATGCCCAGGCTTCTCCCTAATGAGTCAGGAGTAGCATTACTCTTTTTGCAGCATTCTTGTTACCTGGTGTCTATATTTTAACCCCTTCATCCCTCACTAGTCAAGAAGTTGATTTGTAAGCCAAGCTCCTGCTTTTCAATTCTTTTTTTTTTTTTTTTTTTTGAGATGCAGTCTTGCTCTGTCCCCCAGGCTGGAGTGCAGTGGCACGAACTCAGCTCACTGCAAGCTCCGCCTCCTGGGTTCATGCCATTCTCCTGCCTCCGCCTCCTGAGTAGCTGGGATTACAGGTGCCCGCCACTACGCCTGGCTAATTTTTTTTTGTAATTTTGGTAGAGACGGGGGTTTCACTGTGTTAGCCAGGATAGTCTCGATCTGCTGACCTTGTGATCCACCCGCCTTGGCCTCCCAAAGTGCTGGGATTACAGGGGTGAGCCACCGCACCTGGCCCCTCCTGCTTCTCAGTGCTACAGCCATCAAATAAAGCCTGCACTGCTCGGTGCTCACTTTTGATGATGTGTATTGGCTCTGTGGCACCAAAGAGGGAAAGACCTCACTTTCTGGGTGGGGACTGGCTTTGTAGGTAACATTCTCATTTTAGAAACTGAAGATCAAAGCAAGTATCCAGTTTCCTGCAAGTGACAATTGGCAAAGTAGAAGACAATCCATCTGAAGGTGATTAATTAATCCCTTTGTTGGGATAAAGAACATTTACATGAGCTCTTAAACTCCTCCACCGTCCTTGCTTGGCTGCAGGTGGGAGGCAAGGACTGGTGGTACTGCGTCCAAACCTACAGGACATCTGGGAGTAGAGGTTTCACTGAGCCCCCCAAGTTTGGATCACTTGTTTCTTTGACCCTATGCTAGTTTTGTGCTGTGTGCCCATATGGTGCTGCCAAAGCCATGGTGGCGGTGACAGTGATGCAAGCTGATTGGGCATAGGTAGCCCTGTGGGTGCTCAGCTGGGCGAGGCAGGGGACTCCCAGGGAAACATCTACTCTGCTAACTTGTGAAGCTCTGCTGTCCTCAAGTCTCAATACGGGCTGCTTCTGCTTCTGTGTTTCATGCACAGGTCACAGGTGTGTGTGCGCGCCTCTTCCCCCTTGCACATGCATGTGCACACACTTGCATACACGTGAGCCTATACCCACAGCCACCTCCTGAAACGAGCCTCGTTCATCCTGTGACAGCAGCCAGGCACATCCTACTGTTAGAAATGGATCAAAGATTGCTAATTGATCAAATATGAAATGCTAGTTAAACACCGCACTGAATAATTCACCTTTTCTCATATGAGCAACTTTGTAGCTGCTGGAACAGGAAGTAGGAATTTTCATGCTGCTATCAGTGTTAGAGATGCGGTGAGGATATGTTGTTTGTTTTCCTGAAGTGTTGCGGAATGTGTGAGAACCAAAATCTTCACTTATTAAATTCAGTCCTGTGGGAATACAGTGTCAAGATTTCCTATCTCAACCTGATTTTTTAGAGAATCAGGTGGCAGAGACATAGAGAACATTGAGAGGAGAGGCGGCCTTCAGATCAATTTATTTTATTTTATTTTATTTTATTTTATTTTATTTTATTTCATTTTATTTTTGAGCTGGGATTTACTTTGTCACTCAGGCTAGAGTGCAATGGCATAATCATGGCTCACTGCAGCCTCAAACTCCTGAGCTCAAGTGATCCTCCTGCCTTAGCTTCCCTAGTAGCTGGGACTACAGGTGTGTATCACCATGCCCAGCTAATTATGTAAAAAAATTTGTATAGGCAAGTTCTTGCCTTTTTGCCTGGGCTGGTCTCAAACTCCTGGGCTCAAGCAATCCTTCTCCCTTAGCCTCCTGAAGTGCTGGGATCACAGGTATGAGCCTCTATGCCCAGCCTGGAAAGGAATTCTTTGGTGGGAGGAATAGAGAACAGCCTTGACTGGGGAAGAGAAGGCTCAGAGACCCTGGAGGAATCCTGCTATGGTAGGCTGAATCATGTACCCCAAAATGTCCATGTTTTCATCCCCAGAACTGTGCATAGCTTCCCTTACACAGCATCAGGGGCTTTGTAGATGTGAACAAGTGAAGAGTCTTGAGACGGGAAACTTACCCTGGATTATCCAGGTGGGTCCAATGAAATGACAAGGGTCTTTTTAAGAGAGAGGCAGCTGGGTGTGGTGGCTCACACCTGTAATCCCAGCATTTGGGAGGCCGAGGTGGGCGGATCACTTGAGGTCAGGAGTTTGAAACCAGCCTGGCCACATGTGAAACCCTGTCTCTACTAAAAATACAAAAATTAGCTGGGCGTCATGGCACATGCCTGTAGTTTCAGCTACTTGGGAGGCTGAGGCAGGAGAATCACTTGAACACAGGAGGCAGAGGTTGCAGTGAGCCGAGACGGTGTCACTGCACTCCAGCCTGGGTGATGGAATGAGACTCTGTCTCAAAGAAAAAAAAAAAACGGAAAAAAAAAAAGAGGCAAGGGTGTCAGAGTCAGAGAAGGAGATGTGACAATGGAAGCAGGGCTCAGAGTGGTGCCACCAAGACCCAAGGAATGTGGGCAGCCTGTGGAAGCTGGACAGGGCCAGGAACACATTCTTTGTTAGAGACTCCGGAAGGAACACGTCTTTGCCCACACCTTGATTTTAGTTCTGTATGATCCATTTTGGATTTCTGACCTCCCCAGCTATAAACTATAAAGTAATACATTTGTATCATTTTAAGCCAGTACATTTTTGGTAATTTGTTACAGCTGCAGTGGGAAAGGATCCATGCACCCTTGACTCTACCTGCAGCTTGCTATGTGCCCACAATAATACCACCAGACTCGCTCCTTTAGGGGCACTTGTGGGAAGCAGATATTCTCTATTGTAATTAATAATATTTGTAAGAACTATGTGCCATGCTCTGTGCTAGGAGCTCTATCTGCACTTCCTATTCACTCCTTACTACGACCCTGCAGTCAGATACCACTACTATCTATACTGTATTAGTTATCTACTGCTGTGTAACAAATAACAGCTCAAGACAACACACATGTATTATCTCTCAGTTTCTGTGGGTTAGGAATCCAAGAGAAGCTTAGCTGGGTGGTTCTGGCTCAGAGTCTTTCATGAGACTGCTGTCAATGTGTCAATTGGGGCTGTAGTCACCTAAGAGCTTGACTAGGGGAGGGCCCACTTCCTAACTCAGGTTTGGCTGTTGGCCGGAAGCTTCGGTTCAGTCTGTCACATGGGCTTCTCCAGTGGGCTGCTCACAGCCTGGCAGCTTGTTTCCCCCAGAGCAAATGATGAGAAAGAGAAAGAGAATGAGAGTGGAAGAATGCAAAGTGAAAGCCACAGCCCTCAATTTCAGAAGTGACATCCTGGCCAGGCACAGTGATGCAAGCCTGTAATCCCAGTGCTTTGGGAGGCCATGGTGGGAGGATTGCTTGAGGCCTGAACAACATTGTGAGACCCTGTCTCTCTAAAAGTATAAAAATAAAAAATTACCTGGGTGTGGTGGCATATGTCTGTAGTGCTAGTTACTCAGGAGGCTGAGGCAGGAGGATGGCTTGAACCCAGGAGCTGGAGGCTGCAGTGAGCTATGATCATGCCACTGCTCCAGCCTAGGCAACAGCAAGACCCGGTCTCAAAAGAAAATAAAAGAGTGACATTCTATCATTTCTACCATACTCTATTTATTAGAAACCGGTGGCTAGATTCAGCCACACTCAACTCAAGGGGAGGGGTTTCCACTGGGGTGTGAATACAGCAGGCAGAGATCATTGGGGATCATCTTAGAAACTGCTTACCCACTCACTTTACAGGTGGGATAACTGTAGTCCAGAGAGGTTAAGCTAGTAAAAGATAGAGCTGGGGTTTGAATCCAGTCCTGGGTGAGCTCAGAGCCCACCTTCTTAACCATTTTGCTGTCTTGCTTTGTTAAGCCAATGTTATTTAAACACTTTTGCTGTCCTCAGACCATTTGAATGGCCCTCCTTGGTGTGCCGATGGCCCTCATGTATACCTCGGTCCTAGGATGGGCCTCCCTGCACTGCTATAATTGGTTTCTTCTCTGTCCGGCTAGATAGGATGACGAGCCAGACACAAGACAGATAATTGAAAGTAAGGAATGAAGGCATGGGCTCAGGAGAGTTTGCTATTTAAGGAAGAGTGTTCTGGCAACATGGGGGCCACAGGAGGAGGAGTCCTTCCCTGATGGGGAGGAGTGTGCGCTGACATCTGTTTTCTGTGTTTGGCTATTTCTATGTGGGGCTTTTCTGGGTCCTTAGAAGCTCACAGCTTGGCAGCTTCCTTGACCTGCCCTTCATCTCTCCTGTAGCATCTCTTTGGACCCCAGGGCACAGTGGCAGGACAGAGCAGTGTCCAAAAAAGTTCAAGGTGAATGGGTCTTGAAGGGCCCATTCTGGGAAAAGGAGAGGCCATCAGTGTCCTCTGGACACAATTCAGGGACACAAGTGGTGTCTATTGTGCATTGTCTACGTGGGACAAAGCTCAGGCATCCCTAGAAGGTTGATGTCTTCCTGCAGGAGTGAGGAGGTATTTCCCCATCATTGATTCAACATGGTGGTATTGCCTTCTTCCTAAATGCCATCTGCTGGGAGCTTCTAGGACAGTGGTTTTCAAAGGATCTGGACCAGCCGCATCAGCCCCGCCTGGAACGTGTTAGACATGCAAATTTTCAGGCTTTCCTACCCAGACCCACTGAGTTAGAAACTCCAGGCATGGGGCCCAGCAATCTGTGTTTTAATGAATCCTCCAGGTGATTCTGATGCGGATAAAATCTGAGAACCATTGCTCTAAGCAGCTTTTTCTTTAAATCCTCCCAAGCTTTTACGTTTTTAAAAATAAAAACTTCCCAAAGCAGAAATGTTCAATATATAAATGTTGGAAGATCCAGGGAAGCACAATGAAGAAATTTTCAATAATCTGCTGATTAGTATTAATTTTTTAGTGCACATCATTTCATTATTATAGGTATATGTATGTATTTACAAATGTACACAATTTTGAACAAGATTGAGATTTTACTGTAAATATTGTTGTGTATGCTGCTTTCTAACGTTTCTCCAAGTCTTAAACATTGTCCCACTGCACCATTTATGCATGGCTGCGTAGTATTCCGTGGTTGGAATGTACCATCATCTGACCAATCTCTGGGATTGACACAATCCGTTCCTTGGAGAGGGCGTTGATTGTGAACTCTGCTCAGATGTGTTTACAACACAGACAGATGGTGGGCAAAACCAATTAACCTCTCCCTCCTCCTGGGCTAGGAGGTCAGACCAGCGAGGAGGGTAATGAGAGCCTGGCATTAGGGCACTGGGGGATCTGAATGCAGCCACAAAGCAGTGAGAATGCACATAAAGGGACAAATGAAGGAGGTGCCACAAGCTCGGTGAGTGCCCAGAAGTGGGTTTTGGGGGAGCGGGAGTCATAGATTCTGAGTCTGTGTGAGAGAGAATACACTTTGATAGGAATAGAGATAAGGAAGCCAATGTTCGGATCCCATTTTTGCTTTAGAAAAAACACCCCACAAAACCAAAAACCTGTCTTCATATGCACACAAAAATGTGTGGAAGACTATAAACCAAAATGTTAATGTGATTTCTGAGTGGTGATATTATGAGAGATTCTCATTTTCTTCTTATGACTTTTCTGTATTTTTTGAATTTTCTGTAATGAACATCTATTACTTTTGTAATAAGAACATGGAAGAGAAGACTAGGGAAGTCACGGGGAGTAGTTGTTCTGGGTGAAAAGTGCTCGATGATTCCGTTTAGTTGTGCTTTGGTGACTAGGCCCCACGACATTTAGGAGAAGAGGGTTGGAGTTCAAGGAGTGAATCTATGAATCTTTCTCTTGAAAATGCCCCTGGCCAGAGTGAGCATTCTGCTGGTGGGTTGATGACCCTGGGCTCCTTGGCAGTTGATCGAAGGACCCTTGCTGGGTGAGAGAGGGTGCTGGCAGGGATGGGCGCTGTGGCCTGGCCTCCGCAAGCCTGCTCTGTGTGTGTGTGTGTGTATGTGTGCACATTTGTGTGTTCCCAGCCTAGTCAATGCATGAAGTGACCGTGAAGACTGAGCCCTGATGTGGGCTCCACAGGTCTTGGCGAGGGGCTTTGGCAGGCAGCAGGCATCCAATCCCAGAATCCCCTCCCAGCTGAGGCTGATTAGAAGGGAGTCAGAATTATTAACCTCTCCTCCTTCTCCTTGGCTTTTGCTCATTGCAATGCCCTGCGGAAGGAACCTTGAAAGACAGCGCTCAAATGAGTTTCAGTGACAGCTATCTAATCTGACGCTGAAGGGGCTGTGCTGGTTTTTTATTAAACTTCATTACTTTCAATTACAAAAGAGTGGGTTTGGTGGGCGTATGCCTTAAACCTAATTGAACTGTTTCTCCTATTCTTCTCCCTAGTGTGAAACATTCTCACCTTTGGGGGAGAAAAAAATTTCTTCATTTTAAGGAAACATGTTTATCCTTGAAGGGCATTAAGAATTGAAGAAAACCTAATGGGCCTGGTGTGGAAGTGAGGGAAGCAGTGGCTGCAGCACGGACAGTCAGCAATCCTGGAGGCCCTTGAAATCCAACACCAGTGGGGAGGGTCTGTAGTGCCAGTTCCAAGGATTCCTGGATCCTTGATGGAATTCCATAGGCTGGTTTCTTTGCCTGGACTTAGAAGCTGCTTCATAGTGAAAGCTTTACAAAGCTGATGGAGGGCCCCTTGGCTAGAATGACAATGGATTAGTTCCGAGGCTAGCAGATCTCTTTCTCTCTTCTCTCCCATTCTTTCAACAAGATTTCTGGCCTGGAAAACAGTGATGATGGCTGGAAATGATGCTTGAAAGGTGCTGAGCTAAGTAGGCTGAACTTCCATGGGGGCCTCCCAGGGGTTTCATCATGAGTGTATGGTGGAGGGACTGGGGCATGTCAGGCGAGGTGCCAGGAAGCTCAGTGTTGTACTCGCAGTCACCAGTTTGTTTTGTAATGTTTTTCCTAAAGCATTTCTGCAGGAAGTCTGATTTTAGAAGGCATGCAATCCAGTGAATGGCAAGAAGTGGGCTGGGGATGAGGAAGCAGGGCCTTGGTTGCTGTGTCACAGGCGAACTGGGGGGCCACGTTGCCCTTCCTGTGCAGGAGACCCCGTTACTTCCTTTACCATTATGTAATGCCCTTCTTTGTCTCTTTTGATCTTTGTTGGTTTAAAGTCTGTTTTATCAGAGACTAGGATTGCAACCCCTGCTTTTTTTTTTTTGCTTTCCATTTGCTTGGTAGATCTTCCTCCATCCCTTTATTTTGAGCCTATCTGTGTCTCTGCATGTGAGATGGGTCTCCTGAATACAGCACATTGATGGGTCTTGACTCTATCCAATTTGCCAGTCTGTGTCTTTTAATTGAGACATTTGGCCCATTTACATTTAAGGTAAATATTGTTATGTGTGAATTTGATCCTGTCATTATGATAGCTGGTTATTTTGCCTGTTGATGCAGTTTCTTCCTAGCATCGATGGTCTTTACAATTTGGCATGTTTTTGCAGTGGTTGGTACTGGTTGTTCCTTTCCATGTTTAGTGCTTCCTTCAGGAGCTCTTGTAAGACAGGCCTGGTGGTGACAAAATCTCTTAGCATTTGCTTGTCTGTAAAGGATTTTATTTTTCCTTCACTTATGAAGCTTACTTTGACTGGATATGAAATTCTGGGTTGAAAATTCTTTTCTTTAAGAATGTTGAATATTCACCCCCACTCTCTTCTGGCTTGTAGGGTTTCTGCCAAGAGATCTGCTGTTAGTCTGATGGGCTTCCTTTTATGGGTAACCCGACCTTTCTCTCTAGCTGCCCTTAACATTTTTTCCTTCATTTCAACTTTGGTGAATCTGACAATTATGTGTCTTGGGGTTGCTCTTCTCGAGGAGTATCTTTGTGGTGTTCTCTGTATTTCCTGAATTTGAATATTGGCCTGCCTTGCTAGGTTGGGGAAGTTCTCCTGGATAATATCCTGAAGAGTGTTTTCCAGCTTGGTTCCATTCTCTCCATCACTTTCAGGTACACCAAACAAACATAGATTTGGTCTTTTCACATAGTCCTATATTTCTTGGAGGCTTTGTTCATTTCTTTTTACTCTTTTTTCTCTAAACGTCTCTTCTTGATTCATTTCATTAATTTGATCTTCAATCACTGATACCCTTTCTTCCACTTGATCGAATCAGCTACTGAAGCTTGTACATGCGTCACGTAGTTCTCGTGCCATGGTTTTCAGCTCCATCAGGTCATTTAAGGTCTTCTCTACACTGTTGATTCTAGTTGGCCATTCATCTAATCTTTTTTCAAGGTTTTTAGCTTCCTTGAGATGGGTTCAAACATCCTCTTTTAGCTCGGAGGAGTTTGTTATTACCGACCTTCTGAAGCCTACTTCTGTCACCTCGTCAAAGTCATTCTCCATCCTGCTTTGTTCCGTTGCTGGCAAGGAGCTGCGATCCTTTGGAGGAGAAATGGCACTCTGGTTTTTAGAATTTTCAGCTTTTCTGCTCTGTTTTCTCCCTGTATTTGTGGTTTTATCTACCTTTGGTCTTTGATGTTAGTGACCTACAGATGGGGTTTTGGTGTGGATGTCCTTTTTGTTGATGTTGATGCTATTCGTTTCTGTTTGTTAGTTTTCCTTCTAACAGTCAGGTCCCTCAGCTGCAGGTCTGTTGGAATTTGCTGGAGGTTGACTCCAGACCCCGTTTGCCTGGGTATCACCAGCGGAGGCTGCAGAACAGCAAATATTGGTGTCTGATCCTTCCTCTGGAAGCTTCATCTCAGAGGGGCACCCAGCTGTATGAGGTGTCAATCGGCCCCTACTGGGAGGTGTCTCCAAGTTAGGCTACATGGGGGTCAGGGACCCACTTGAGGAGGCAGTCTGTTCGTTCTCAGAGCCAAATACTGTGCTGGGAGAACCACTGCTCTCTTCAGAGCTGTCAGACAGGGATGTTTAAGTCTGCAGAAGTTTCTGCTGCCTTTTGTTCAGCTATGCCCTGCCCACAGAGGTAGAGACCTCCTTACTTCCTTTTTTGCTGAAGGAGGCTGATGTGGGGACACATGGATAGTCATCTGATCTCCCCAGACCAGAGCCAGAGTGGTGGTGGCATGATTCAGAGAAGTGAAGTTTGGAGTAGTATCCTGGCTGAGTGGATGCTGATTACTTGATTCCCTACCTTTTATTTGAATCTGAAGGAAGATGGAGGAGAAAGGGCACGGAAGGGAGGATTTGCTATTCTGGTGTAGCTGTTGGAGAGAAGTGGGTGATTGTTCTGGAGCCTGGTTTACCATCTGTCTGACTCTAGGAAACTTGGGGTCCTAGCTCTTAATTCCACTGTGAAATCTGGGTCCCTGGGGAATCAACAGAGAGCCTCATCCTTAATCAGAGCTAACAATACCAGTTCTCTCTTTCTGCTGTCTTGAAGACCAGAAACCTCTCATATTGGTTGCCTGGGTCATATCTAGCTGTGTGCCCACCTGGGCCTTCTGAGGTCATCTACTCCCACTAGGCCCCCTGTCTTCTGGTTCCCTGGTCCAGGGCTCAGAGTCCACTGCCAACACCATAGGAAAGCCTTGAACACTCTGAAGACTCTGCCAGTGGGAGGATTCTTGGAGAACCCACGATGGTAGGTGGTGGGGATGAGGAAGTCCAGAGCTGCTATTTGAATTGTGTCATTGTTTTATTAAAGTTTAAAATTTAATAAAATTTATGAGAGATGTTCCAGCTCCACATACATCATTCAACTTCTCGCTGACACAGCATATTAGCAAGTATACAGCCCAGCCTCCCGTCTCTGGATGTCAAAAATGGTAAGGCTTGATCTTTTGTGTTTCCTAAGTGTGATGATTGGGTTTTCATACTCATGTGAGGTGTGCCTCCTTTAAGCCTCATTGTGACATGAGCATATTACCCATCTGACGTTAAAAAAAAGAAAGCTTGTGGTTGTTTGAGGATTTATAGGGTTGTGGGTGTGCTGGTGTCGTGGTTCATATTTGCCAGGGCTGGGAGTGGGACAGAGCCTGGGTGGGATGGAGCCTCACGTCCTTGGTGCTGCTGTTGGAGGCCCCAGAGTCTTAGCCCACCAAACATTTCTGCCTCCATTACATCAGCATGTCCTTGAACCAGTTGTGGAGGATAAGCTGAGAGTGCTTACCTACGCACGGGGGAAGGAGTGGAGCAGAGCCAAGAAGGAACTGATTGCACAGCCACACAGCCAGATCCTGGCTCCGCTGGTTACTTGCTGTACAAGATCCTTCTTCATCTGTAAAATGGCAATAACAAGAGACCTTCTTCCCTCATTGGGTTATAGCCAGATAGTGCCTATGTGGTACTATCAGTGAGCACTAAATGCTCACTATCAGTGAGCACTAAATACTTTTCATTGTATGCTAGATGCTTGCTGGGCATTAGGTCACTGCTTCACAGAGCATGCAGTCAAAATAAGATTGGAAAGTTCACAGACATCTGAAATACTTTGAGGTGTGCGAAGTCCTGAGAGGCGCCAATAGAGGATGTGTGCCTGTGTGTGCACATGTAATCTGGGGTGACTTCTAGAAGGAGGAGATTTTTGATGTGGCCTTCAGAGAGGTGGGAAAGATTTCAATTAAAAGATCTAGAGAAATTTGACAAACACTACTTCAGCCAGGTGACCAATATAGACATCAACAATGATAAATCATGTTGATAGTATGTACTCCAGGTATGATATGACGAAAATGGCACTTCACCTCTGTGGTTTTCCACCCATAAACCCAGTTTAACAGTGACGAAAACATCAGACAAATTCTGATACGGGATCATTCTGTAAAACACCCGACCAGTGCCCTTCAATACAGTTGAGGTCATGAAAACCCAGCAAAGTATGAGAAAAAATCTCACAGCCAAGAGGAGCCTAAGCAGATGTGACAACTAAGGGTAATTGGGGTCCTGGAGAAGATCCTGGAGCAAGAAAAGGACACCAGGCAAAAACTACTAAAATCTGAATAAAGTATGGACTTCAGTTAAAAAACAACAGGAAGTAAGCTCATTTTCTCTGCAAAGGGAAGACTCAGAAAAGTTTAGCCTATGGTAGTTCTAAGGGGGTCTTAACAGTGATTAACTCATTTATGCCTGAGGTTGTAATTTTTTGAATTTGAAAAATCAGACCTTGGTGATGAACTTGAGCAGTAGGATATAAATAACTCCCACATGCTTACCATTCCAATAATGGAATGCTAGGCATAAATGGAGGCATTAGCCAAAGGCTAGAACTGCAGCCATCACTGATGAATGTTGTTAACAATAACAGCAGTAACTAACAAGACCAAGTGAGGCTGACTACACAGGTGTCTACTGGCTGGGGTTTGGCCTCCTTCCTGACATGCCTCTTAGTGTGTGTGTGCGGGACACACCATTCTTTAGTAAATCTCACTGACTGCCCAGAGCAGGGCAGGGTTCCCTGGAAGCCACACAGGGTGGCACAGGGTGTGATGAGTGTTGTGAAAAGGCGACACTGACCTAGCCCTATGATGGATGAGGGAGGCCTCCTGGACCAGGTAATGTTCAGGGGAGCCCGCGGAGGGGAGTCAGTCAGCATGCACACAGACCTCTGTGGGATGGCGGCTCCAAGGGGCCCCCCGGCACCAGTGCTTGGTCTCTGCTCAGACCAGTGCTGGTCTCTGCTCAGACCCTTCTGTCCTCAGATCCGAGCCCACCACCAGGGACAGAACAGAGCCCCTCAAAGAAGCTGGGGGTGACAACAGTTCTTTAAAAATCAAAGAGATGGTTACAGTTTGGCCCAGATTTCTGGGACGGACGGAGCAGCAAGACATTTGCATGAAGGCCTCGGAGGGTCTGGAGCTCTCGGCTGTCTTTTGTAGCTTTCCTTTTAATCATGCTTTATTTCTAAATATCTGTCTAATGTATAATACAAGCTTAGGCTCTTGCGGCCATAGCCTCCCTTTCAGCACTGTTTCTAAAATCCCATTTACAGAGGACAAATAGCTTTTGGGTAAAAGAGTCTTTGCCTCTTCAAAGAAGCAGTTAGCCGGCTGTTCTCCCCTGACTGTGCCTATCTGTGGTTGGGGCGACGAAGTGAGATTATTTCATTTCTATTTAAAATCTCTGGGGGTCTGGCTGTCGAGGGAGGCAGCTGCTGTCTTTGTTGGCTGCTTTTCATCCTGAAAGTGCTGTGTAGGTTTCTTGGGGTGGGGGAAGCGGGTAGGCAGTGGCACTGGCAGGGGTCCTATCTCCACTCAGCTGTCCCCGTCTTGGCCTGAGGAACTGTGCCCAGCATTTCTCTGAACTTCAAAGGCGCTCTCAGCAGGATATTTGCGGTCATGGCTCAGGAGGGTGTGTTTGCTGAGTCTGAGTATTTGTGTGTGTCAGTGCCCCAGGCCGTATGGTTTGCTGGATTTGTTAAGAAGCATGCTCATTCCACGAGCCAGAATTTTTGGAGTACCAACTGCATATACCAGTCACTGGTCAAACAAAGATGCCATGTTACCTCCCAGTTTCCCTTGGGAATGGGGAAGGATGGGGTTCTGTGGGAGCTTGGAGGAGTGGTACGTGGCTCAGCCGGGGAGGGCCTCCTGGAACAGGTGATGTCTAAATTGAACTCTGAAGGATGAGCAGAGGTCACCCTGCTGGCACTTCCCTCCTCCAGCAGAAAAGCAGGGGGCACTGGGTCTGCCATGTGCAGGCCTGGCACCACGAGAGGAAGCTATGAGATATGAGGACACACATGGTCAGACCCATGGAGCTCAAAGGACTGTGGAGGTGACAGCAAGGGGCCGCTGGCACCAGGGCCCACCTGACATGATGAAGTTGTCTTAGGCTGGGGAGAGGCGACTGTGAGTGTTTCTTTTCCTCAGACCTTTGGACCAGTTGGGGGACAAAACAGCTTGGGAAAAAATAGTACAAACTGTATCACCGAGCAAGGAGAGCTTGACCAAGAGGTGGTTCCAGCGGGTAGGGTAGGGGATTACTTATTTTTATTAACTTCATCAAGGCCCAAAGGAAGATGAGTGAGTGACCTCATATCAAGGGTGATGTAGGGGCCAGTGACCTCTCCTGCTGGGACCCTCTTCTGGGGATTGCTGGGAGATGGCATGGCCATCAGACCCACCTTCCCTTTCCAGCTGGTGCGGAAGCAGTCCACAGGTTCTTTTTGCCTCTGTTTAACCTAAAAGCTCCCTCCAGTGCCTGGGGTTGCTTGGTTCCTGGCTGGGGTTTGGAGGACTTGTGGGTACCTCCTTCAGGGACATGAGACAGGCAGGCGCTGAGGACCCCTGGCTCAGGCTCTGTTGTTTGACTGAGACAAGACTGCCTCTTGACCAGGGGCTGGAAGAGTCCGGGGCATTGGTGGGAGGTTCACTGCTTTCTCAGAGAACCAGGCCCTTGAGCTGTGTGTGTGGCTCCCTGGAGGCTGGACCAGGCACTCTGCCCATTGGTGCCCCAAAGGGGAGCCAGAGGTGGGCAGTTGGCTCACCTGGCATCCACTGGTGCAGCAGCATCACAGGACCAGGAATTGGAAAGCTCAGGTCCTGGCTTAAGGATTTGCTGGGTTATGTTGTCACCTAGCCTGGCTTTACCTTTCTCCTCCTGCTCCTTTTCCTCCTCCTGCCACAGCTTTGATGTCTGTAAAGTGTAGGTAACTAAGATTATATGTGGCATTCAGTGCTTCACTAGTATAGGCTGGTGTTCAAACCTCGTGCCCCACCCTGCTCCTGAATTCTACAAAGTTCACTTCCCCCAAATCCCTACTGGGCGTCAGAGATCCAGGAAGTGGCCAGAGCAAAATACCCACCAGGACTGACCTCTCTGGTGCTTCAGCTCTTGAAGCACAGGGAAAAGAGCAAAGGATGTGAAGATGATCTCAGCAGCAAGGACCTGAAAATAGCTCCTCTGGCAGTGTGAGATGCATGGGCAGCACTACTTCTATCTGCCTGCGTTTCCTCAGTTCGCAGGGACAGCAATGTGCCCTTCCTAAATAGGGCCAGATTGTTCAGGGTGGTTTGGGGTTGGGGTAGAGCCCCTGCCAGCCTACCCTGTGTGAACAGTGAACATCAAGACTCTCCTGTTGGAGCTCTCTGGAGGGCTCAGGCCCCACCCTGGGGAGCCAGGTATTATTGCCTGAAGACTCTAGTTTTCTGCTCTGCAGAATCCAATGTTGACAAGCCCCATAAGCTGGGAATAGTGTCTTGCCCAGATTTTGGGCCGAGTGATGGGCAGGCATTGCTGTACCCATTTTATTGGTGGAAAGGGCTAGGTCCAGACTTTACCTGACTCTCTTGAGGCAGGGCTGAGTCTAGAACTCATTGCTATGCTCTTTCTGTATTGTCCCAAGGTGGGTCACCCAGTGGCGGCTCCTTGATTTTTCTTCTTTCCTCTCATATTCTTTTCCTTTTCTCCCATTCCCTGGAGCTGCACTGTCCAAAACAGCAGCCACTAGTCACATGTGGCCACTGAGTGTGGAAGTGTGGCTAGTTCAGATTGACATGTGCTGTAAGGGTAAAATCCACCCTGCAGTTTGAAGACTTAGTACAAGAAAAGAATGTGAGCTATCTCGTAAGTAATTTTTTATATTCATTATATGTTGACATAATACTCTTTTAGGCACATTGGGTTAAATAAAATACATTATGACAATTACTTTTTGATGTGTTTAGGAGACACTTTAAAATGACTTATGTGGCTCTGCTTCTGTTTCTGCTGGGCAGTGCTACTCTTGAGCTTTGCTACTCAAAGTGTGGTCTGTGAACCAGCAGCATGGGTGTCACCTGAGAGCATGTGGGAAATGCTGAATTTCAGGTGCTACTCCACACCTGCTGAGTCCAAACTGGCACTTTTACAGGATTCCTAGATGATTCTACAGTTTGAGAAACTCAGAGCTCAGCTGAAGCTAGATAGGACCCTGCTTGCTGTGAGCCTGAGCCCACTTGTAAAACAGGAGTCCTGGCTGGGCGCAGTGGTTCACGCCTGTAATCTCTGCACTTTGGGAGGCCGAGGTGGGTGGATCACCTGAGGTCAAGAGTTCGAGACCAGCCTGGCTAACATGATGAAATGCCATTTCTACTAAAAATACAAAACCGGGAGTGGTGGCATGTGCCTGTAATCCCAGCTACTCGGGAGGCTGAGGCAAGAGAATCGCTTGAACCTGAGAGGTGGAGGTTGTAGTGAGCCAAGATCCCGCCACTGCACTCCAGCCTGGGCAACAAGAGTGAAACTCCATCTTAAAACCAAACAAACCAAACAAGACTCCTGACCCCAAAACTCCTTCCTAGAATCCTGAGTCAGAACAGTAGCAGGCTGAGGGCTGTGAAAAAGGTTAATCCTGCTCCTACCCCCTGGCATTAGCTCTGGGGGTGGAATTTTCACCTTGGGGACTGGGAGAGGGACCTTGTGGAGGACCCCTCAGGCCTCAAGGACCATAGGTGAGGTCACAGTGAGTGAGGGAACTCCCTCAGGGAATGTAAGAGCAGTATAGGCTTGAATCTTTCAATTCAAAGACCTTCCAAAAGGAACACTGGAAAGTTTTGGGATTTGTAGTCAACCAAAACAGAGACCACAATAACCCCAGCAGCGTCAAACAAATCTCAAGGTTTGCCTCAGCATGTTTGAACAGTGTTTGCCCATCCACACCCTGCTCTGTGACTTTCCCCAAGGTGTAATTAATGACTTGTTGGGCTTGACAGATGCAAACATGTTCTGAGTCTCCAGGTCCCAGACGCCAGGGAAAGTGTGGAGACACAGGGGGTGGGCGGCAGGACTGCCGCGTGTAGCTGTCCCCAGGACACGACCTAATCTGACTCCCCTGCCAGGGCCCTCTGCCCGGCCTGTTCTCTGAGATTTGCCCCAAGGCTTTGGCGTGGGGCTGGTTTGCTGCCAGGAGAGAGGCACTGATGCCCAGCAGCTCATAGTCACGCCGATGGCTGTGGCCACCTTTATTCTTTTTTTTTTTTTTTTTTTTTTTTTGGAGACGGAGTCTCGCTCTGTCACCCAGGCTGGAGTGCAGTGGCCAGATCTCAGCTCACTGCAAGCTCCGCCTCCCAGGTTCACGCCATTCTCCTGCCTCAGCCTCCCAAGTAGCTGGGACTACAGATGCCCACCACCACGCCCGGCTAATTTTATTTTGTATTTTTTAGTAGAGACGGGGTTTCACCGTGTTAGCCAGGATGGTCTCGATCTCCTGACCTTGTGATCCGCCCGTCTCAGCCTCCCAAAGTGCTGGGATTACAGGCTTGAGCCACCGCGCCCGGCCCTGGCCACCTTTATTCTAAAGTCACAGTCTGTTGCCATGCCTCAAGTCTTTGTCCCCTGCCACCTGAGTTTAGGGGGTGGGATAAGGGTTTTAGGTGAGGTCTCCACCTGCCAAGAATCTAGTCCTAAAGAAGTTGATTCTGGTCACCTGAGTCTGACTCTCATTTGCAGATTTTGCAAAATCTGACCTTTTTTGTGTGTTTGGAGACAGGGTCTTACTTTGTCACCCAGGCTCGAGTGCAAGTGATATGATCATGGCTCACTGTAGCCTCGACCTCCAGGGCCCAAGCAATCCTCCTACCCTCAGCCTCCCGAGTAGCTGGGACTGCAGGCATGCACCACCATGCCTAGTTAATTAATTTTTTTTTTTTCTTTTAAGAGACAGGGTTTCACCATGTTGCTCAGTCTGGTCTCGAACTCCTGGGCTCAAGCAATCCTCCTGCCTCGGCCTCCCAAACTGTTCCCAGCTGAGGGGACCCTAAGAGTAAAGGTTCTGGAGGAGTAAGGGGCCCTGGGTGGAGTGGAGAAGGCCGGTGAGACAGGGTGAGGGGCCCCCTGTACAGGCCTGGGAGTGGGGAGCCAGAAGAAGGTGGACTTTATCTGAAAGGCTGTCGGGGTCATTTGGGGTTATGGTGTTTTAATTGCGATGGGTGGATTTTCATATAAACTTGATTCTTCAAATCAAAAGCCAGTTTGTTTCTGTTTCCTCTCTGGGCTTGAAGAGCTCATTGAAAGCAGCTGGATCAGGGCAAGGCCCAGGCCTGCTTCTCCCTTAGGGCTCTTGGGCAGCAGCTCTGGCTGGGAGCTTTACAAAGGCAGATCCCATTTCTCTGGGTGCACTGATCTGGGGGTGGGGTCCAGGAATCTGGGTGCCCAGAACCAGGGTGAGGAAATAACCTGGTGGGTAATGGGATTTGCTTGCCTCAGTAGTTGGGAGCTTTACAAAAACGAGATTTTTTTTTTTTAGGAGAAGCCGTAAGAAGGTCTGAGGAAGGGCCGCCTTTGGATTGGAAGTGGATTATTGCTACTTGGTGAAGAGAATGCTTTTGCAAATACCTCTTCCGTGCTGTGCGGCCTGGGGAAGGACTGCTCCTGAGCCCCTCCGTCCATCCCTTGCACATCCACAGTACCTGAGCCCACTGCTTTCTTCTCCACTTGGCCAGGTGTGGAGGCTTTGCCTGGGAGAAGAGCTGCCAGATGCTGTAGGATTCTTCTCTGGTGTGTGGGGGAAGGGGAGCGAGATTAGAACCAAGGTCCAGTTATCAGCAGAAAGGCTGCCTCCACACAAAGACGGGGAAGTGGAGGATCTTAAATCCATGTGTGGTGGGCAGGATTCCGAGACGGCAGGATTCCAAGATTCCCACCCCTGGTGTACATGGCCTGCACAATGCCCCTGCCCCTGAATGTGGTGGGACTGTGGATAGGAGGGGATATCACCTACCCCGATTAGATTACACAGTTTAAGACTGAAGAGAGACTCTCCCGCTGTTTTTGCAGAAGGAAGCTACCATATTGTAGCGGGGCCCGGAGCTAGGACCTGAGACAGCCTCTAGGAGCAGAGAGTGAGCCCTAGCCAGCAAGAAAGCAGAGACCTCAGTCCTACAGCTGCAAGGAACAGAAATCTGCCAAGAGCCTGAATGAGATGCACCTGGAAGTGGATTCCGCCCTCATCAAGCCTCCCACTGTGAATGTGGCCCAGCTGACACCTTGACTTCAGCCTGGTGAGCCCCTGAGCAGAGAATTTAGTCACGCCTGGACTTCTGACCTACAGAACGGTCAGATGATTAATGAGTGTTGTTTTAAGCTCCTAAGTTTGTGGTAATTTGTTATATAGTAATGGAAATATAGCAGGGAACACCTCTGAGTTTCTGGTGGTCTCTGGGTCCTTGGAAGTCAGGGCCTGCAAGGCTGTGGTCATGGTGGCTCAGTTCCTGGTGGCCAGTCTAGAGCCCTGGGCTCCCTGGCTTACCTCCCACAGAGCCCCCAGTCACATGGCATCCTACTTTTTATGGCCTGGCACAGCCATATTTTATTGTCAAATTAGTAGGAATAACAGCAGCATTTTAGTGGCTGATTGGGAGCCGTATATTAGCGATTGTATTAATAAGTGCACAGTGACAGGAGACCAGCGAGAGTGAGAAAATGAGACACAGTATTTATCCCCAGTGCAAAATCTTTTTTATTATTAAAGACATTGGGTTAACTGAGGATAGATTTAATGCCTGCTGGTAATGTTACTGGATAATCAGCGGCCTAGGGTCCCCACCGCAGCCTGAGCTCTGGAGCTCCCATCTGGGGCCATTGGGTACCTTGGAGAAGCCCCAGAGCTGGAAAGTTGCAAATGTGGACACTTTCTCCAGACTCTCCCCTGGGGCCTGCTGCTCCCTGTGGGTGAATCCAGGGCAGCTGATATGACAGGGTGAGTCCCTCACTCATTTGGAGATGAGCAACTTGAAGTTTGTACAAGTGCTAGGCATCTGAAGAAAGAGATTGCAGTCACAGCATCAGAATTGGTGCAGGTCCATCCTGGACTTGGGACTCGCTGCTGGAAGCTTTGTTTCTCTAGGGGGAGCTGCCCAGGAGAGGGCTGGACACTGGGAAGGTCTTGCGTTCTGGGGCCAGCCAGCCTCTGCACCTCACCAGTACCCTATTACGTCTGGTGCCCAGCTGGTTTTGCACCCCATGTGCCCAACCTTGCAAAGGGGCTGCATATGCTTGGCACTGGCCGAAGGAGCCCCAGGGCTAAGGGCCACCCAGTGGGAGGTATTTGGGCTGGCGAGGGGACTGGACTGAGATTCCCTGCAGGCTCTTAGTCCTCTGAACATTTTAGAGGAGGGAAGGAGGGTGGAAGATGAGACAGGAGAGAAAGGCAGACAATCCAGAGATGCCGGCAGCCAGTGGTCCCAGCCAGGCCTGCCTCCTATGGACAGGTAAGCCCTAGACCTCTTTGCTGCTTCTCCGTGGTGCTCCTTGGCAGCCCTGCTCAGCCCTTTTTTTGCTAGTCTCTCTCAAGTACTCAGGGGTGAACTTCTTTTTGCACCTTCCACCTGCTCTCTCAGCAGACCCTGAGAGGAGAAGGCAAGTGATGGCAGGTGAGGGTCTCATGTGACGTTGTTGACAGGGAACGTGGCATAAGGGAAAGAATGTGGGCTTTGGAGCACCATCACCTGGGGCCTTCCCCGCTGGCCCTGTGCTGTGTGTTGGGTGGCACTGGCTCTGGGCACACGGCTAGCCCCTCTGAGCCTTACTGTCCTCTACTGTCAACAACACCATCTCTACCTCACAGTGGGAAGTGGTTGTAAGGACCAAAGGAGAGAATGGACGTGTGTAAAGGGCTGTGTAGGCCAGCTGGTACATAGCAGGTGCTCAGTATGGAGCATCTTATTATTTCTAGAAGAACTCAGGCTCCTGTATTGTTCTCAGAGGAACCTCCTGGTGGATATGGAGGCCAGTTTGTTCACTTGTTTGTTCTTTCTGCAAGTGTTTGGTGCTGGGTGCGGTGACACCGTGCATGAGAAACAGTAGGTGCTCAGTAGATATTTATTGTCTGGATGGCTACAGAGATTATAGACAAAGTTCTTCCCCTTTGGGAGCTTAACCTATGGGTGATGGTGGTAGTGGAGCTGCTGAGTGGGGATATTTTCTGATTTTCCCAGGCCAGTTGATCTTACTTCGATACCCAGGGGCAAAGAAGCCTTGAAGAAGCCCCTATCTCAGTAGGCCAGAGAAACTGCCTCCTTCGTCCATAGTCTGACACTCTTGTGGACACAGCCAGGAATTGCAGGGAGAGAGGTGACTGATTTCACCCCAGCTGGAAAAGACAATGCAGATGTCCTTAGCCAGTGGCAAGGTGTCAGTGGTACCTTGTGGACATTGCCACCTTGTGGGCATGAGGAGGTGTTCATCCCCTTCCTAACCATGCAGTTCCTCTGCCTCCATCAAACCTAGAGCACATACAAAACTGCACAGCAAGTACTTAGCTGAGAAACAAGCAATCACCTTTGGAAAATCTTTGTGTGCTATTCTGGAAGACTTGAGTGAATTCCCGGGGAGGGGTCCCCCTGTAGAAAGATTGAGAAGGGAGTGATTTACCTCCCCTTATACTTCAGTTCTTTTTGGAGTAAAGGTCCTTGCCTCCAGGTTGAACTCCTCATTCTCAAATCCTGTGTAGACTTTTAGCCTGGTAGCTCTGGCTTGAATAGCCAGCTTTAGAAGCAGTTGGTAAAATAAAGGTTGACTTTGTTGCTGCTAAAGTTGAAGAAAGCAGATGGGCCTGTGAGCACATGGAGGGCATCTCAAGGGCCCAGGAGCTGGCAGCCTTTGGGCTCTGGGACCTTCACCTTCAGAGGCTAATTGTGCAGAGACCAGCAAGAGTCCAGGACCCTGTGATGGTTCAACTGTTCTGAGACTGAGGACTGGAAAATAGTGTTTATTGCCTCCATTTTTTATTATCAGCAAAAGTTTAATTACAGCTCTCACTAAACCTACTACCTTCTGCCAGCATTTACAAGGCAATAAATTTCCCCTTCTCTCCTTATACAATCTGAACTCCAATAGGGCTGTGCATATGCACTGGAAGATATTGATTCCCCGAAGAAATTATAACAGCATTTGTTCTCAAGTAAACACACAGAGAGGCTATTACAACACTGAGGAAGAGTCGATTGTCTCTGTTTTATTAAACAACACAGCTCTCAATTGGAAACACATCTAAATTATCAAGAGATTGGTAGAACAGACAGGCAGCAGTGCCTGTAATGAGGCTTTGAGTGGGAGGGCTCTCTAATGTGGAGGGTAGAAGGAAGGTTTGTCCCTTTCTCCTTGCTTCTTACTCTCTCCCACCTCTCACCCCTGCAGCCCTTTAGCATTGAAGCGGCATTGATCGTGGCTCTCAGCTAAAGAGTGGGCAGCTCACTGTAAGCTGGCAGAAATGAAGCTCACCAAGACCTGCCAACTGGCTAATGGCCCCATGTGTATTGGCAGACAGTAAACAAAAGCCTTTTAAAAACTCCTTGTTGTGTTACTGGCAGGTGGAAAAGGTTGATGCATTCATCAGCCTAATTTGGAAAATGGTACATGGCCCATCTTTGCTTTGGAACACCCAAAAAAGCATACCACTCAGCAAAGGGGCGCTCAGCCATGACTTAACTCCCATAAGGCAATTTGAGACACAATGTTTTACTATGCACAACTTAGCTCCACAGTCCCACAAGAGCAGTGTGGGATCAGAAGTCTAGGGATGCTCTGTTCAATGTTTGCGTGTTCTGTACAACGCTCATGGGGTGTTCATTTCTGTCCTGTTAATAAAAAAGCCCCTCAACCCACTTTCTGTCATTAAATAAATTCATGAAAATGGGGATGAAACAAAGTTTCTTTGCTACAGGACTTTTCAGAGGCTTTATGCTAATATGCATTATGAATCTGGAAGAGGGGGAAAGAATATGTTAAATTCTCTGAAAAAAATTTTTAACAGAATTCATACTTTGTACAAACAGCGTTTTTACAGAATATTCTTTGTACAGTACTCATCTGCAGGAATAAAGCAAAGGTAGAGTGGACCATGAGGAGTGGTGTGGATTTTCTTTATTGGGCTTCTAGAAACCAGCCTTGGGAGTGAGTCTGAGTGGGGCAGCAGGAGCCTCAGGCCATGTCTGCCTTAGCTTTGCTAAAATGGTGCCAAAGCTCTTACTGGGTCTCTGAGAAGATGGGTTCAGCTGAGCTGACACAAGGGCTCCAACACGGCGGCATCTCCGTTAGAACACAGTCATGGCAGTCTTTTCTCAATGACAGAAAACTCCAAGTTAACGGAGAGGGGATTTTCTACTCCTGGAAATGGCAGACTGACTTGTTTTGTTTGAGACGAACCTCCTATCAAGGACAACTGGAGCCATTGTGGCAGTTGTATTTTCCAGATGGCCACATCACTAGCTCGCCCATGCTGTGTGCCCATGTGTGTGATGTCTCCTTACAGGGAGACAATAACTCACCTGCACTGAGAGGTGGCTTTTATGTTTCTTCCCTTCAACACAGACGGGCCTTTGTAATTGTCATGACCAGCAGAATGCAGTAGAAGTGAAACTGTGTGACTTTCAAGACTATGCCATAGAAATTACCTCCTGCCTTTCCTTTTCTCCCCTAGGATACATGCTTTTGGTAGCCCTTAGCCAATTTGTGAAAGTCCAACTAATCTGAAGCTTCCGTGTGGTAGCAAGTTATAGGGAGAGGGTACATAAAGATAGTTAGAGACACTGGAGAAGCCCAATTGCTAGCAATTTGAGTTTTC
This sequence comes from Macaca nemestrina, assembly GCF_043159975.1. NCBI lineage: Eukaryota > Metazoa > Chordata > Mammalia > Primates > Cercopithecidae > Macaca > Macaca nemestrina. The sequence continues at coordinate 46,600,323 of NC_092130.1, forward strand.
CCAGACTAGGTACCAGACATGTGAGTGAAGCAGCCTTTGAGATGAGCCCAGCCAAAGCCAGCATCTGATTGCAACCTCATGGGAGGCCACAAGCTAGAATTGTCCAGTTGAGCTGCTCCTGAATTCCTGACTACAGTAACTGTGGGAGATAATAAATGACTGACATTGTTTCAAGCCACTAAGTTTTAGGGGAATTTGTTTTGCTGCCATAGTAATTGGAATACAACTCTACAAAATTAAATAAAACATGAGTTGAAGTCTTTGGAAAGCTATCAAGGTGACAAGAGCTTGGCTAAAAGGGCCAAGATTCTTGGAAGAAGAAAAATCCTGGCCAGGCGTGGTGGCTCACGCCTGTAATCCCAGCACTTTGGGAGGCTGAGTGGGGTGAATCTCCTGATGTCAGGAGTTCGAGACCAGCTTTACCAACATGGCGAAATCCTGTCTTTACTAAAAATACAAAAATTAGCTGGGTGTGGTGGCAGGTGTCTGTAATCCCAGCTACTGGGGAGGTTGAGGCAGGAGAATCACTTGAACCTGGAAGACACAGGCTGCAGTGAGCCAAGACTGTGCCATTGCACTCCAGCCTGGGTGACAGAGTGAGACTCCATCTCAAAATATATATATATATGTATATATATAATAAAAATAAAGGAAATTCCAAGGGGAGAGCCATATACTTGGTGCTACTTTTACCCAAGTTTGCTGACGTGAATGCAGCTGCTGAGAGGCTGAGCAGAAAGTCGCTCGAAATGCCTGAGATGTTGATCACAGCTTTTGGCATTTTCATGGGGCTTCAGGGGAAAATTGTGGTTCTACCAGATAGGAAGTCCTGGTAAACACCTCCCCAACTTTGAGTTGAAATTTATAAGAATAAAGTTGACCTTGAAATAAGCCAGCTCTCACAAAGGCCATCATTAAATCAGCTCAGTTATTTACTGGATTAAGGTCATCTCTTCCTACTCTAACTGCCACCAGAAACAAACACGAACCCTCTCTTGAACGAGGCCACATCATCCAAAAACTCAGATTATCTCTACAGCATCTGGAATCCAGTAAAGAAATAACTAGGTGAGCACAAAGACAATAATTGACTGAAAACCAAGAGATAGTGCCTGTAGGAGAATAGACTTACAGGAAACCTGAAAATTGGAGTTATCCATCATGAGCTTTAAAATGACTGTGGTTAATATGTTCCAGAATTGAGCAACAACACTGAGACTTCTGTGGAGAATTGGAAACTATATAATCAAATAGAAATTTGAGAATTGAGGAATCAATAACTGAGGCTTCATATATAATTTGGATTTGTTATAGATTCCTAGTATGTTGACCCTTTATCATCATGAAATGATTATTTTTATCTCTGGTAACGATTTTTGCCTCTACACATTGTGCCTCTGATTAATATTTGCATAGTAAATATACAGTAAAAGTTACTTTTTCTCCTTTTACTTTCAAATCTTTTTGAATTCTTACACATAAAAATATGTCTCTACGAAACATAGTTGAGTTTTGTTTTTATCTAGTCTAACGATCTTCATCCTGTAATTAGTCTATTTAATAGCATATTAGGTGCAGTGGAGGAGCAGATTAGTGAGCTGGAAGAAGGATCAGTAGAAAACTTCCAGTTTAAAAGACAGGAAAAAAAAATGATAGGAAGTACAGGAAAGAGCGTAAGAGACATATGTGAGACGGTGAGATGGTCTAACATGCGTAACTGGAGTCTTGAGGGGGGGGGTAGAAGCCATATTTGAAAAGATAATGGACAAGAATTTCCCCAAACATACTAAAACATCAAGCCACAGATTCAAGAAGCACTATGAACCCTACATAGAAAAAATTAAAAGGAATACACCTAGACACATCACAATAAAATGACTGAAAATCAAGGAACAAGAGGAAATCTTGTAAAATTCAGAGGAAAAAAGGACAAATTCCTTCTAAAAGCAACAGTGAGCATGACACTGACTTCCAAGAAACAGCAGAAACTTGAAGGCACTGAAATATCACTCATAGTGAAACAAAATAATCTCCAACTTAGAATTCTATATCCAGTGAAAAACTTCAGAGACACATTTTTAGACAAAAATTGTGAGAAATTATTATATCCACCCTAAAAAAAAAGAACTTCTGAAGACAGAAGGATGTTGATCCCAGATGGAAACATGGAAATTGAGGAATGAATGAAGCAACAAAAAGTATAAATATATCCACACACATATGTGTGTGTGTGTATATGTTTATGTATGGGTAAAAATCTGACTATGTCTTCTAGGGTTATAAATATACAATTAAAATACACAACACAAAGCACAAAAGGCAGTGGGTTTGGGATAAACGAAATTAAAATTTTTAATTTGTCCAAGAAATAATACAAAATACTAATTTACTTTAGGCTTTAACAAGTCAAGAATGTACTCAATATAGAGTATGCACTATAAGATTTGTAAAACAATGCATAACTAACTAGCTAAGAGTGAAGAAAAATGAGATAGTGAAAATACTTGATCCAGAAGAAATTAAGAAAAAAAGAAAAACATAAAACAAGCAGGACAAGTGGAAATTAAACAATAAGATTATAAACTCAAATATATCAGTAATTACATCAAATGTAAATAGACTAATTACAGGATGAAGATCGTTAGACTAGATAAAAACAACTCAACTATGTTTCGTAGAGACATAATTTTATGTGTAAGAATTCAAAAAGATTTGGAAGTAAAAGGAGAAAAAGTAACTTTTACTGTGTATTTGCTATGCAAATATTAATCAGAGGCACAATGTGTAGAGGCAAAAATCGTTACCAGAGATAAAAATAATCATTTCATGATGATAAAGGGTCAACATACTAGGAATCTATAACAAATCCAAATTTATAGGCACCTAATAACATAGCTTCATAATATAGAAAGCAAAAATTGTTAGACTCAAAAGCAGAAATAGACTTATTTATAATCATGGTAGGAAATTTTCTTTTCAAGTTAATACAGTTTTCTCAACTTTAAGTTTTCTCCCATATATTTTTTTCTTAAATATCTGGGTCCTGATACCTTTTATTTGAAGTTAGCACTAGCAGATGACAAATTAAATAAAAACAAGTATCAATGGAAAATAATAGCAGGGCAGGCATTTTCTTAGGGCTTGCTTTACCTGTGGTCTTATGTGCTCATGGAGATCTCTGTAGTATGTATAAATAGAGATTACTCACGAAGAGAGATCTTCCTGGTTCATATGATACAGATCAAGTATACTGCTACATCCAAGTGTTACACAGTAAGTTCCCTGCTTCCTGGGTGTCTAACTACCTGAACAAATTTCAGGAACTGGTAAGAACTTTAAAGAATGCCAAACCTCCATTTGGTGCTCTCTTCCAGAACCATATTTTTCTTACTGCCTAATATTTTATATCAGTCAGCAAATTGAGACTCACACACAAAACACACATGGGCTGACGGGTATTGTCTGTGAGATGCCCCAAAATGGAAAGACAGAATATCAGAATCGGGACCCTTGAGAGTCAGTAGCAAGAATCAAAAGTGTGTCCCTAGTCTTAAGTGTGCTGGGCTCCCATTGTTCCCTACTGCCTCTTCCAGGCAGCCTGTTCATCCACACAGTGGTGATATAGAATCACGGGGAAGTTATAGAAGACCATAGAGGTTGCTGTCTTTGTGTGTGTGTAGGAGGAAGGGACTGATCTAGTGACTTATTTAGCATTGAGAGCAAACTTGCCTGAAGCATCTGGATCTTTCTTAATTCACTTATTTTTAAAGAGTTTTATTTCCTTTTTATTGTTTTTACACATATATGTTCAGTGTAGAATAATCAGAAAAAAAGACAAGAAAAAAATTCACTCATAACCCTACCCCACAAATCACTTAATTTTTATGCATTTTTCATAAAATATGTATCTCATATAAGTATCATAAAGATATTTTCAGTCTTTTTCTCATTTTCCAAAACAGGATCTAACTAACTATACATGTTATTTGATAGCTAACTTAGAAAAAATACTTTTCAATTGTGTCAAGAACACCTTTGAAATCAATAAATATATAGATTTATACTTTTTAGTTTTTACTTCCATTTAATGCTTATTTTTTCTGATTCTATAACAATATAGAAAATGAAACGTAGAATTCAGAAAATTAACACCTCTAGAGATAACTACTTCCATTTTTGGTATTTTGATATTTTTGATATTTGGTATTTCCATCTTGATACGTTTTCCAGTCCTTTTTTAATGTATGTCTATAATTTTTACTCCCCCCACCCCCCGCAAAATTAGGCTCATATAATGTATGGCAGCATTATCTTTAATGGCAGGGTGGTATTTCATTTTATCAAGGTACCATTTTTAATTTATATAATTCCTTACCTTTAGTCATTTACTGTTTCTAATTTTTTTTGTCATTAGAAATGATGCTGTATCCATTTGTTGTGTTATCTAAGTCTTGGGCTTATCCATTTTTTTGAAAAAACAAAAAACAGTAGATGTAGTGCTATTGCTTGGTTAAAGGGGGTGCCCATGTTTATCGCTTTCAATACATATTGCTCTAGAAAAACCATGCCAACTTACTTCCCCATTAGCACAGAGTCTCTAGACTCCCTCCTCTTACCAACGTGGGATATGGTCCTCTTTATGAACCTTGGCAAAGCCAGTAGACGGAAAATGGTTCTTGATCTTAAATCTGTATTACTCTAATCTCTAGCAAGACTGAATATTTCTCAGACTTTCATTGTTCATTGTTCATTTGTGTTTCTTCTTTGGTCAGTTTCCAAGTCATTCTAGATTAATTCTGTGGGATCAAAATAGGGACACATCTGACTTCTTTAGAAGACTTTTAGATAAAGAGCTAGATTGAGTGGGTCCAAAGGCTCTTTCTAGTTTGTTTTTGTAGTCAGATCCAAAAGGGTTTGTTTCAAATTGTTGGACATTATATCTAGTCTTAGAATATCTAAACTAAAAGCGCTTACAAATATTATTTATTCCAACTCCCAGTTTTACAGGAGGAAAAAAGACCCAGAAAGCACAAGGGGCATACCCGAAGTCACATGGCATACCTTCCTGCTTCTGCCTCTTCCTGTCTCATTTATTATTGAAATGTGATGTCTGGAATGGTTAATTCTGTCTGGAATCCTACTCATCTCTTGGGTTAAAGACGGAAAGGTTTGGTATGAGGCTGAGATTCCCAAACCGTCAGTGTCCCTGATGAGACAGATGAGGAGAAAGCCCAGGCTGAATGTAAATATCCTTGAAAAGGAAAAGAAAGGTCATGACTCCGAAACTTCCCCGTGATTCTAAATAGATGTAGGAGATGTTGTCAAGTTTCAGCATATTCAGGATCTGCTTTAGTGAACAGATTAATATTATGCATAATTTATGATTTTAATAAAAATGGGTACTACAAAAAATAAAGTATGTTTCAAAAAAATCATTCCTTAATAATCTCTTTATATTGCAATTTTGTCTAGTCCATTAATTATCTTTAAAAATCCCTCATAGACTGTTTCAGAGGGTGGGTTTGCTGCAGTAACAACCTCCCAAATCTCAGTGACTCCAACAATCAAAGTGTCTTTCTTGTTCACTCTCCATGTCCAATGGGGACTGACTGTGGGCTCTGCTCCCATGGGCACTCATGGACCTGGACCTATGGTGGAGCTGTCTCTGCAGGGAGAGGGGATATAACAAATCATCCACTGATTTTATTTACGGCAGGGGTTGGCAAATTATGGCCTTGAGACCAAATCCGACCTGTCACATTTTTTTGTGCATTCTATAACTTTTTTTTTAAACCGTTCTAAAATGGTTTTAAAAAACCAGAAGATTTTGTGACACAAAAGTTATATGAAATTCAAATTTCAGTATCCATTAGTAAAGTTTTATGGGAATACAGCCACACCATTAGATACATATTATCTGTGGCTGCTTTGGTGGTGCCACAGTAGCAGAGTTGGATAGTTGGTGACAGTGGCCATATGACCCACAAAGCCTTAATATATGTCCGGCTTTTTATAAAAAAGTTCTCTGCTCCTTGTTTTAAACCACCTACCAGGCACTAATATGTGATACTCATACTCACATTTTGTTGGCCAAAACAAGTTTAATGGTCTTGCCTAACTGCAAAAGAGATGGAGAAATGTATGTAGGGAGAGAAGCTGGAAATATTTGGTGAATAGCTGTATGGAATGGCCCATGGGTAGAGAGAAGGTAAATTCCTACCTAGTATCTGGCTGAGATTTCACCAATTCTTAATCAAATCTGAACTAAAGATAATTGACTATAAATGTCTGTCAAAAGCCTGAATTGCCTTTGTCCACACAGACCTGGTCCTCCCTTAGAATGACTGCCATCGATCTGTGGTGATTCTCATAACTGCAATTTACAACTTGATAACAACAGCTAGAGAAATTTATAAGCAAACCAATGAGCAGTTTTAAGAAAAAAAAATCAATTCTAGTTCTCCCGAGTACGAGGGGACATTTAATACTGTAAATCGTCTGAGCTCAGCTAGAAAGAGAAAAAGAAAAACATTTATTTTCTTATTCACAGCTTCCTTTAGAGCAATCACTTTGGACTCTTATCTGGGAGTAATGTTTCCCAACCAATGCAGGAGGCGAAATCGCAAGGCTGACACTGCTTCCTGAGACAGCATAAACCCCTCCACCAGCTTCAGACAAGCCCCAGTTAAGTCCACAAGTGCTAAGTAAGCCACTGAGTAAATAAGAAAATGCGAGTCATTTCAAAACGTGATTGTAGGGCTGCTGGATTTAGAACCCTCTCATGAGATGAAGACACTCGCTCAGCTTCCCTCCCTGGAGCTCCACCGTGTATTCATCACCAAAATGAGCAGCTCAGGCATGCCCTACCTAGGCTGCTTTCTGACCCTTGGACACAGGGACCCAAGAGAGCCAGCTTGCGAATCCTGCCCAGCGGTTCCAGAGTCAGCCTTGCTCAGTTCTGGCTCCCTGAGATGTTTCCTCCCTGTCCCCTCTCTCACAAATTAGCATTCCTTTCTTTTTAAAAATCTCCAAACAGCTCTTGTGCTCTTGCAAACCACACTTCCTCATAATGAATCATCCCCAGAGGGCACATCTTCATGCAGTCTTTCCTACTTCCTTATGGTTCTGGCAACTGAGTAATCAGAGATATAAGAGCCCTTGTTCCCTGCCATAAAGTAAGTTTATAGAGATATAATTAGCAACAATATTATCTTCATTTGGACTTAGCCATGCTAAATGTCCTATAAGAGTTGTTTACGAGGCGATATGAATGGTAATGGTATTAATAACGCCATTAGCCAGAAGTATCAATATTTTCCACCACTTACTGCCTCCTAATGAGGTTGCGTGTGGAGTTCTGGGGTGGGGATGAGCTGGTGGATTTATAGAAAATTGTAAGGAAGCACTTAAAGAGTCATTAAAAGGAATTTGGTAACCTCAAGATGTAGGGCCCTTGTCCTTCTTGGAGTTAGTAGCTCAGGGAAGGCCTCTATATGCACAGATACAGCAGCCTGGATGTGCCTTGCTGTTTGAGAGGTCGGACCATGGGCCTTGCAGACATACCCTTCCATGGGGTCCTGCTCTCTTGCTACCTCCTCTAGGAGCACTCAGATAACTCACTGGGGCTTAAATCCATCCACCTAGTGGCGGACAGCCTTGACTCATGGGCTGTGTGGAACCACGGTTTCATTTTCAGTATCTTTTACAATAACAGGGCAGAAATAACTTGCACTCTCCACCTGCTAAGGGTCTCAGCCCTGTGTTTTTCAGCAGTCTGACAGGTAGTGAACATCTCCCAGATGCCCCTATAATTATAGTGGGGAGAGCTGGGAGGCCCTGGATGCCCTGTACAGATGGGGAAGCTGAGGCTCAGAGGTGATCTGTTCTTGGTGAGTGGCCAAGCAGAGAACAGAGACCATCTCTCTGAGTTCCTAGGCCCGGCCTTTAAATAGATGGATGGGAAAAAAGAGGAAGCTCCAGTGCCAGGTGGCGGGTGCTTCAGGCTGTGTTGCAGAGTCTGGGGTGTTCACCTAATTGATGAGGACTCCCCTAAATGAGGCAGAGCAGTGTAGAGGAGGGAGCACTGGGACTGGAGGCAGGAGGCCAGCACAGGTGCCAGCTCTGTCCTTTCAAGCACGGCCCTGCCTGAGGCTCGGTTTGTTCATCTAGGAAGTGGGGATGATTTTCTGTCCTGATGGTCTCCGTACCTGTGAGAATCACATAGAAGGCTTGCTGAGAAAGCATTTGTGCTTCTGTGTCCCTTCCCTGGCTCTGGAAGGCTGGGCAGAGATGGAGGGAGAGTGAGTACAGGGAGGCAGGGCCTCGCCCCAGCCCTGTGCTCTTGTTGGCAATGGTGGCCCCCCGCTTCCTCCATGCGGTGCTGCTTCCAGACCCGGTCCCTGGCAGGGCCTCTGAGAGCTGCTTCTAGCCATGCTGGGCAGCACCCCTGGGTACAGACAGTCAAGTGGCTGGCTCTTCTGACACAGGCACATCCAGATTTATGGCCAAGAAGCCTGCTCAGTCAGGGATTAACTCATCACTGAGGCAGCTCCAGATCTCACACCCCTCTGATCCTTTTACCTTGACTTGGGTACTCAAGTCTGAGCACAAAATGAACACCCATGGTTCTGGGTCAGGGCTATGACTATCTCAGTAGCCCATTTGTCCACTGATGTGAGGACATGCTTGTCGATCTTATCACTGGGGCCTGCATGTCAGGGAAGCATCCTCAGAGCATGTCTGAGGGCAGAGGTGGGCCCACTCCTCATCCTCATCCAGGACAACCTTGGCTGTCACCAGGGGGGATTCCATACCTTAGTGGGGGCTAGGGTCTTCTTCAAGGCCTCATGGGAGTCTTGAGCCAGGGCAGATCACTGGATTCCCAGACCCAGAGCATCTTCTCGGCAGAGGGACTATAGCTATAAGGGTGGAGGAAGGCTGACCGGTCTCCCTGGAGCAAACCCCAGAGACCCTGTCTCGAGGAAGGACTTCTTCCTCAGTCCCAGCAGCAAGGCTCTAGAAACGGCCTCTTTGAGGAGAACAGACTTCATAAGAAGAATTGGCATGAGGTTCTTCTATCTCTCCCCGGGCTGGGACCTTTGGGAGCCAGCAGTTCTGGCTCTTTTCTACCACTCTCGGGGCAGCAGGGGCAGTAAAACCATGAACCCTTTCTCTTCCCCAGACAACACGAGGAAAGCATCTGTCAGCTTGTGAACTCCTGAGTGTTGGCAACTGTATCTAATTCCTCTCCCTACTCACCTTGGTGGACCCAGTAGGTGCTTAATATAGAGCAGGTGCTGAATAAATAAATGGGAGAGCAGGGCACAGGGAAGGAAGGGCTGTTTGGTTTGGGTTTTGGTACCAGAAACAACCATGAAATGTTTGAGCTTTTTGTTTCTTTTCTTTTCTTTTGAGATCAAGCCTCACTCTGTTGCCCAGGCTAGAGTGCAGTGGCGTGATCTCAGCTCACTGCAACCTCCACCTCCCGGTTCAAGCAATTCTCCTGACTCAGCTCCTGAGTAGCTGGGACTACAGGCACATGCTACCACACCTGGCTAATTTTTTTTTTTTTTTTTTGTATTTTTAGTAGAAACAGGGTTTCACCATGTTGGCCAGGCTGGACTTGAACTCCTGACCTCAGGTGATCCTCCCACCTTAGCCTCCCAAAGTGCTGGGATTACAGCCCTGAGCCACTGCGCCCAGCTGTTTGAGCCTTTTCTTGGAGGAACATGAGCAATCCCTCTGAGGATCACCTGATGAAATGGTGCCTTTTGGAGGTCCCAGATGAGAAGCATGTGGCCCCAGGGGGCTCTGCCATGTGTTTCCATGCTCCCCTCTGCTGGTGAGGCTGCCTGCCCGCTGTTATGTGGCTCCTCTTAGCCCCACTCAGATCCTATTATGCCAACGCAAATTGAGTTACAGCATCAAAAGCTCTTTGTTTAGTGAAGCAAGCACTTCGTATTAGTTACTACATCTGTCTTATTATTTTGCATCGTCTTTGCTAGAAGCCTGCATGCGTGTCCTTGAGGAGCAAACTGTAAAGACAAAGTGATTTATGAAATCTATTTTGTATTTTTGGTTATTCTTGAATGGGATAAACAGCGGTGTTGGGGCTTCAGTGTTTGCAGAGGAGGGAACCAGCAGTCCGGTGTCCCCTTGAGCCTGGAGGATCACGGTGCCCATAGTGACTGATGCACAATTGGCCGAGGGTGTGGCTGGGTTTTTCCTAGAATTTAATTAGGCACAATCTGTTACGAACAGTTGACAAATAGGGCACTCGTTCCTACAGAATGGATATAGTGATCTGAGATTAAGAGTGCCAATTCTTTGCATTTGTATAGTTTAAAAAAATAGCACTTTTTCACATTATAAAAGTAATATAGTGTATATTGTAGAAAATTTGGAAAATAGAGACAAAGCACAGTGAAAAATCCCATGTCTGAGGATGAAGCATTATGAACACTTTAATGCACAAACTTTAGGATCCACTAGGCACCTGTGTCTATGTATACTATACGTATGTACTTAGAATTTTTATGAGACAGGGGTCAAAAGCGCACTTGCTCTTTCCCCTCACAGCCCTGGTGTCTTTGGTTCCCCAGGAAGCTGCCAGACGCATCAGCTCACATGAAGCCAGCCTTGTTCCCAGCCCTTGTCCTCTGTTAGGGAATCTTCCCCAGCTTAACACACAGCAGAGGAGGGCAACTGAACACTGACCGTACGTTCCCAGCCCACAGGTCTGTGTCTGCCGGGGTGGCGTTTCCATGTTGCTGCCAGGGACAGGAGTTGGGGTGGCCAACCCTCTGGATTCCCTCGATGGCTCTGTGACCCAGGAGATGCCAAGTGTTCCGCATTTCTTGGCAGCTCTCTCCCGCCCAGGGGGCTAGGATAGCTATTGACGCACCGGGTGTGGCTGACCTCTCAGGTTTTGAGGCAAATCCTGATCCTTACAACCTGCAAGACTCCCAGTTGTACCTGTGCCTCATGCTCTGTCCTTTGTCAACCCTGGGTCGTCGACGATGACCCTCTCCTGCTTGAGGATGGCTCCAGGGAGGTGTGTGACCAGCCTTGTGTACAATGTACAGAATTTTTGGTGAGATGGTATGGAAGAAAACCATGACCTTGCAGGTCTTTTCAGCCTGAGGAGGAAAGTCATACTAGAGGAGTTCACAGACTTGGATGTCTTCTCTCTGGCCTTGAGAAAAACTCTTCGCTTGGTCACTGAAAAGTGATGTTTAAAGGATCTCCATGTTGGTGCTGATATATAAGAATATTTGCTCAGTGTCCACTCTCCCTTTTCCTAGAGAAATCAATCTTCCTGGTCAGAAACTTGTGGTCCCCAGACTGTATCTGCATCAATATCAGCTGAGCTCAGGGGCAGTGTCGGGGAGGCAGGCGTCTGCGACACTCCTTAGTCAACATTCTCTGACCTCCCAGCTCACCCTGACTTTGTTCAGTTGATCTCCCGGCTGCTGTCAGGAAGGCCTGTCCTTGAACATGGTTGAGCGATTCATTACCTGTCGGAGGCAGCCAGGTGTGTCTGTGCTGGGGGCTCGCTTATTTGGCTTAGTAATTAAAAGCAAACAAAGCCTGGATGGAGACCTATTGGTGCTGCTGGGGGCGCTGAGGCAGAAACAGGCAGGCAGGCAGCCAGGTCCCAGAGCCGAGGATGAGCAGTATCATAAGAGGTGACAGAGTGCTGCTTCCCTGAGTGGGGAAAGCAAATGGCTCCTCTGCAGGCCATCTTCACGGACCCACGAAGTTCCTGCTCCCATCTGGGCCTGGGGCGGGACTGTCACCGGGCGTGCCATTGGGCCTTCTGTGGTGAGAGGGGAGGAGGGCAAGGCCTGTTCTCAGATCCCTGCCCTGCTGGGCCCCTTTATTGGAATCACACTGGGTGCTGGTGACATCCTAAGAAAAGACAGAGTTGTAGTTATTAAGTCAGTGGCAGTGGTGGGATTCAAATCCAGTGCTTCCTGACTCTAAATGCCAGACTCTTGCTTTATTCCCATAGGCTGGATAGGTGGGCCCCCAAAAGGTGAGCCCCGTGTGTGTGTGACTTTACTTTGAAAAAGAGTTTTGCAGGTGAAATTAAATTAAGGATCTTGAGATGGGGTGATACTCCTGGATTACCTAGGTGGGCCCTGCATCCAAGTGTCCTTGTAAGAGAAAGGCCAAGGGGGATTTGAGGCACAGAGAAGACACAGGAAGAGGAGGCAGTGTGGCCACAGAGGTAGAGGTTGGAGTGATACAGCCACAAGTCAAGGAACGCTGATGGCCACCAGAAGCTGGAAGAGGCAAAGGCAGCTTCTCCCTTAGAGTCCCTGGAGGGAGTCTGGTACAGCAGGATTTTGGACTTCTGGGCTTCGGAGCTGTGGGAGAATCATTTCTGTCGTTATAAGCCACCCAGTTTGTGGTCCTTTGTTACGGCAGCCACAGGAAACTAACATGGGTGGCTCAGCACACGTCAAAGGCTGGGATTTTCAGTCCCTCTGCAATCACTGTGGCATCTTTTTAGATATCAGAGGCAGTCCTGTCGGGCTGAGCGTGGAGCCATGTGGCGCCATCTGAATCCATCTCTCCAGGCCTCTGGTGACATCGCAAGCTACCCTAGTCTCAGTGTCCCTCTCGTGTAGCCTGGAGTCCCCAGCCATGGAGCGCAGTGGAAGCTGGCCTGATGCTGCATGTACTTTGTGAACTGATTTTGCTCAGCTCAGAAGTTGCCTGCTTCTCACCTGGAGGCAGTGGCAGGAAGTTGGTGGTGTTTGGGGCCTTTTGCCCTGAAGTGGCACACCCTTTCTGCAGCCTCACTGGCAGATGACCTCACAGGAAGGTTATAAATAGCAGCCAGGAACGGGTTCTGAGTGCCTCGAGGTGGAAGCACAATGCTTGATGACAGCTGAGTGCAGGGGGAGACGGCTCGATGCTGGGGGCCGCTGCTTCTCCGCAGCTCTGACAGTAATCAGAGCAGACAGATGTCACTGACAGCTGGAGCTAATGGGCTGTCAGACAGGGCCGGACCAACCTGGGACATCCTCCGTGCTCCCTGGCATGTGTCCAGTCCAGACCGAGGGCACTCAAGCATGGGATGCCGGGGGAAGGGCTTTGATGCCTACTGGTGAGGGCCATGCCCCTCCCTGCCTGGTGAAGCCTCATTAGGAGTTGGTGGCTCTGCTGCACCCACCCCACCCGGGCAATTTTATTTTTCATCTGTGGGAAATGGTCATTTGAATTGTTGATGAGAGATTAAAACTAAGCTAATTCAGTTCAATTTTTCAATAGACAAAACTATTGATAATTAACCTAGAAGCAAAGGTCAGTGCAGTGGCAAATGGCTCTAGAGGCAGAGGAATTGCAATGAGGAGATATTAGTTTGTGCTAACATGGAAATTAGACAAGAACCATCTTGAGAAACACTTTGAAATGAATCCAAGATTCTAGACCAAAATTTGGTGACCACCTGAAAGACCTGCATCTCAGCCTTGGGACTTTTCGAGCAAAGGGTTGGCTGGGCTTGTTTCTTGACTATGAAGTCCTGAAAAAGGAGTGAGCTGTGGTTTCTGGGGGGTGTGTCCTTCAAGGTGGCATGGGAGTAGGGAGACCCAAGGCCTGGTTTTGACTCCTGGGCAAGGCACCAAGTCCCTGAGTGACCTCCGTGTCTCTGTGGAGGGAGGAGGTGCAGCCAGCCCACTGAGCCTCTTCATCTCTGCCACCCCAGACTCTTGCCCTGTGGTTGTAATGAATGATTCCAGGGACACCAAGAAAAGGCAGGCAGGAAGCTGTGTTGCCCTCTCTGTTTTTACACACAGCCACCCTCTGAAGGAGATTCACCCTGTGATTTCTTAACTTGTCTGTCTGTGGAGTTGGGTGTCTTAGTGGGAGTCCTGGACTCAAGTACCATTCAGCAACCTTGGCAGGTCAAAGGGCTCAGCCACTGGGTATGTGGTGGTTTCCCGGTGCATGCCTGGCTCCACCTCTCCCCTGCTCAAGGATGCCTGTGTGCTTTGGGCGGGAAAAGCCGAACTTGGTTGCTTTGGCAACGTGGGTCCTGGTGAGGAGCTGGCACACAAGTAGATGCTTCCAGTGCGTCAGAGAAAGGCATAGGGCCTTCTTTGCCCCGAGTCTTCTTACTTCTCTGATGGAGCTGAGTCATGCATCACCTCTTGTTTAATGGTGGTGAAATACATTCAGGTACTGTGATACTGTGAAATACACATTTGGTCTTCATCCCCCTTTCTTGGCACAGAGCTCCCGAAGCCCTTGGAATCTCTAGAGGGATATGGGTGTCTTTTTTCTGCTTCTGAGATGGCTGGTGGCTCCTAGATAGCCTTGGGACAGGGGCATATGCCTTGTTCTGTGGATCTCTTCCACCTGGATTAAACTGGTAAATGTCAGTAGAGTGTTTCCCTGAGTTCTATGAGCTGCTATAGCAAATTAATTGAACTCAAGGAGGGGGATGTGGGAACCCTCATTTATAGTGGGTCCATCAGAAGCATAGGTGGCAACCCACTACTTATGATTGGCATCTGGAGTGGGAGCAGTCCTGCGGGATCTGACGCTCTCTCCAGGTAGACAGTGTCGGAATTGAATTGAAGCTGGTGTCTGCTAGAGAATCACCTGCAGAACTGCGTGGTGTGTGAGAAAACCCTCCCGTGCGTCTGGTGTCAGAAGCCTTCTCTTGAGTGGCTGGGTGATGTGGGGGCAGAGGGAAAAACGCTTTGTTCTTTGTCCTGTCTCTTCAAAGGTATTTATCTCAATCTCAGAACACTCAAAGTGGCTTTCAAACATCTATTTAGTAGCAACATTCTTTAAAAAATTAAACCTTATGAGGAAATTCAACATGTAAGACAAAGAAAAGGGGAGCTGTTCTGCAGGGGGGAGTTGCAGCCCTCCCATCTGCCCTTTCTCCCCAGGGGCAGGCTGGCCTTGTGGGGGGCATGAGGACTTCCCCATGCCCCAGTTCCAGAGTATGCTGACCTTGGTCAGGAAACCACCCAATCAGCCTCCTCATTTTACAACAGAGGGACTTGAGACAAGAGAGGGGAGTGGACTGGTCCATGTGTCCCAGCAGGCTCCTGGCCCAGCAGGACTCCCTTGGTTTCTAGCTTGGTGGAGGAGTGAGGAGGGAGAGGGGGGCACTCTGTCCGGGACACCATACTGCCTCTCTGGGAAATATTCTCAGCCCTGCTGGGTGTTTGAGTCTCTGATATCCTGAGGATCTGGCCTCTAGTGAGATCTCCCCTCTGTGTGACAAGTCCCCTAAGATTGACTTTCAGACTAAGGCCTCACCGCTCCCTCTGTCCAAAGGGCCTGAACCAGCCCCTGGAGAGGAGGAGAGTGCAGGGGTGGGGAGAGATTCTGGGTACAGGGGCATGGTTTGGGGCTGTGCTAAAGTCCTTTCCTGTGGAATGTGATTGTTGCTCAGGGGACTAGAAGGGCTGCTGTGGGACACTCTCTTCTGATGTTTTCATTTCAACGTATTTCCTGGGGTGCTGAAGCTACTTTTGAGAGGAGCTGGTTGGGACCTATGAACGGCCCAGGAGCGTGGTGGTGGCCAGCTCCTGACCCTGCTTTCTTTCCGTTTTGTTCTTGCTCATCTAGAAGTTCTTGACTTCTTGCCTTGAAGGTTTGTCTCCTGAGTGCTGTGGTGCTTGATCACCTTCTAGTGTGCCAAGTGCTTTACCTGTTTACCTTGTCTATTGTTCATGGTCGGTTTCCGTGCCCATGTCCTCACCCCCACCTCCCGCCCTCACATGGAAGCTACTCCGGGGCAGGGATACTGTCTGTTTAGTTCACTGCTGTAGTTTAGGTAAGATCTCTATGGATATTGTTAAAAGACTAATGAATAAGTGAATCACATTTCCTTCCCACGTATCTTCAGACTTTTGGCAGAATTACCTCTGGGAGGTAACTCTCTACTCTTTGTTTTTTGGTTTTGGACTTCCTTTTGTGTGGCGTTAGAGTTCATGCATCCGAAAAAGGATGTGTAATGTCTGCTGAAGGACTAAAAACTATTTCTTAAAGATGGGATTCATATTCTTGTTGAAATGTTGCCTTTCCAGAAGCGTTGGTGAGTGTGCCTTTCCATGACGCCCCCTGGAATGTTCACATCCTTAGCTTTCTGGCTTCACTGGGGACCCTGCGTGATTTCCCTACGGCTCCACCCTCACCTTCCTTAGATTTCTGCAGTTTTAAAGTCTGCTCTCCCCTCTCCGTAATGAAGAAATAAACAATGGTGCTGTATGTGACCCCTGATTTTAATTGGATTTTAGAGCAATTTTGAATGAATGAATGAAGTTTCTGGGCTCTGAGAACATGCTCTTCAAATAATGAGCTGAAACGATTACATTAATTTCCTAAGGACCTCTTCCTTCCTCTGCTCAGATTATTTGCAGACACTGGTCAATGCTGCATATAAATTGAGGTCTCAAAAGGCTAACTTAACAATTAATCGGAAGCATCTCCAAGCCCCTAAAAATGGAAATAGCTCCACAAATGGAAGAGGAAATCTACCTTCAGAGACCTCTTGTTATTAAAGATGTGCACTTTGGATTCATCAAGGGAATCGGGGTGAACTCTGTTTTTCAGGGTCCAGGGGGCGAGGAGTGTTCATACATCAAAGACATAATTCTAAGCATTTTGTCATATCAGCTTTTCTCTTTGTTCTTGCAATGCAGAGTCTTGGAGGAAAGTCATCTTCATCACTCAGGAAGTGCAGAAGGTTTGATTGAGAAATGTGCCTGAGTATGACCCCCACGGTCACTTGTCTTCACTCTTCCCTTCTCACTGTGCCCCCATTGGGCTCCTGTAAGACCCTTGGCGTCTGATCCTCCTGCCTTTCGTGTTCCTCCTCCTTGCACCGCCACAATCCTGGCAACTGAATTTCCGACCAGTCTCCTTGCCTCTGGTATCTCACTCCTTGTCCTTTCTGAGCATGTTGCCTGGGGCCATAATCATCCTGCTCAAGAGTCCTCAGTGACTTCCTAATATACCCACAGGATGAAGTAGGAGCTCCTCCCTGCTGGCTTCTGGGCCCTGTTAGATCCAGCCCTGCACCTCCTCCACAGCACCCTCTTCCCTTTCCCCACATGTGCTCAACTCTCCACTTGAGCTGGAGTCTTCATAGCACCTCTCACCCCTGAGCACACACACTGACAATTCCTGCCTCTGAACTCTTGTTCCCACAGTTTCTAGAGTGGCCCTTGTTACTTATTATCCCAATCAGGATTATTCTGGTAAGGAAAAGGGACACTGTTAATAATTATGCTGGAACAATGGGTGTGTATTGAATTGTCCCAGGAAGCCAGGACATGTGGTCACTGTAGCTGTGTTCTACCCCTGTTTGCTTTCACTTTTCATCTTCATTCTCCCTCCTACTGCATTCAGCTTCTGTCTCTCTCGTCCTTGATGGCTCATTTCCAGGGAGGGTCTGTCTTTAGCTCAGGCTTATCAAGAACAAGATGAGAAAGAAATCATGACCTTTTGCTGAAGGCATGATGTTAGCATGAAGCCCTCAAGAAATTCTGTGACTAACCAGAAAAAAGTTATTTTTTCTAAAGTAAGGATCTTCTTCCTTTAATCAGTATTTTTATAATTTAATAATTTCTTTCTTTCCTTACCTCCTTGTGAACTTTTCAAAGTTTGGCAACAGCCTATGATATAGTTTGTATTAAGCCTTTAAAGGGATACATTAAAACAAGTTTTCAGAAAATGTATAGTTTATAAACACAATCAATGTTTTCTCTTATAACTTCCCTTCAAATCTTAAACATTTCCTATTACCACCCTTCTCTGAAAATAGCAGCTTATTTATTAAAACACACTATCAAAAACATACATTGCATTGTTTTCTAATAGTTTAATGAATCTTTTTTCCCTCCAACAAGTTGAGAAGTCCCCAGGGAGGGGATATAAGATATTACATGTCTTGGTTCCTCCTTGGTCCCTAGCTCAGGGCTGGCCACAAAGAGTTGGTTTCTGCTCTTTAGTTGCCTACAAGAGAAAGTGAAACACGAAGCCTAAATTCCAGCACTTACAAAAGCTCAGGCTGCACTTGGCTTTGGGTTTGGCGAATGTTGTAGAGTTGGAAGCCTGTCATATTGTTCTTCCTGTAAAGTAACTATTTTCCTCTGTTGTACAGAGGATAGCAAACACTGTAATGTATAAATCACAGACACGAAATTGAAAGACCATGTACATGATCCACAGAGAAAAATATACGTAAGTGGAGTAGGGAATGAGGAGGTTATGCCGGTACCAGACAAGCCTCTGGTTTCAAGGGTGCTTCCCTCCCAAAGGGAAGAAAAACAATGTTGTAACCAGGAAGAATGTGCCCTCGCAGCTGATGGCACTATAATAGCATAAACAATGACAAGTTCCATAAACATCACAAATGTGGGAATTTGCCTTGAAGTTCCTTCTGGGATCTAATTTAAAGGCACATCTTGTTGAAACTGAGGTCATGAGGGAAGCAGAAGTACGTGGAGAGAAATGCAGCCTGACAGCTGGTCTCTCCCAGCCGGCCCGGGCAAGCCTCGCCGCTCCGTGGGGAAGGACTTCTGGGGGAGGAGGTGTTGGTCGGAAGGGGCCCTAGAGTACACAGGCTTCTGCGACTGCAACCCCTCAGGCCTGCCGACACGAGGCACTGCAGAACCTGCGTGATGCCATGCTGGGAAGAGGATTTGGAGCAAGAAGACCCAAGTTTGAGTCTTCCTTCTGCCGTTTTCTATAGTTGTGTGACCTTGAGCAAGTCAGTGTGCCTAGGAGTGGCCACCTCCTCACGTGAAGAATGGAGCTGAAGCGAATGCCTGACGGGGCTGCTGTGAGGATCAAACGCAGCAGCCCATCTCCAAGGGCAGCGAGGGTGGCTGCCACGCTGTCATTTGGTGAACAAGGAGGTGCAGGCCAGGAGCAGTTGATGTGGAGGTCCCTCAACCTGAATATTCTTCATGTGCAAGGCTTCATTCAGGATTTTAGTTTTTGATAAACCAACTATTGCTTTTCTTCTTTAAAATCAGAATTGGAAATTTGAATGTGGAAACAGGAGGTGTCATCTGGAACAACGCGTGGGCAGCCCGGTTTCATCTTGATCTGTGGATGTATTGTGAATTTCTCGGGTCACCTAAACCTACCTGTGACTCCAACAGTGCTAGGAGTTTAGCAAGTGAAGAGCACACAAACAGACACTTAAATTATAGCCTGCAGTTCAATGCGCCCCTCGGGCTGAGTGTCCTTACGCAGAGAGGGTGAAGAGCCTGGTGTGGGTTCCAGGAGGTCAGAGAGGCTCCTGAGAGCTCAGCAATGACACCCTGTGCTTCTCAGCCACTGAGCAGAGTAGAGGAGCAGGGTGGGAGCAGGGAGCTGACAGAGGTTTGGTGGTCCGGGCATCCCTGAAACCTGTATCTAAAAACTCAGAAGGAAAGGCTTCCTCCCAAGGGCCCTGCACCCAAAAGCCGTTCCTGTCCCCTGCCCAGGCTGGGAGAGACAGAGGACATGCCTGTTTATTTTCAAAGTGAAGTTGACTTCACTCTCTTGTTCTAGGTGGTTCTTATTTTAGCTGAACTTTGTGCAGTCTCTCTCCAGGGTTGGAGGGAGGTGCTCCATGCAAACGTGAGGCAGCGAAACAGCAGATTCTGACCCAGCATTGAGAAAGGATTGGGGAAGCTATGTGTGTGGGGGTTGGGCACGTGGGTGGAGGGCTGGGCGGATCTCCTTGGGTCTAGAAATTCTGCTGTTCTTCCTGGAAATTGTGTATGTGTGTGTGGGTGTGTGTGTATGTATACATATATATGTGTATGTGTGTGTGTGTGTATATATATAATATCTTCTAAAACATCTTTTGCTGGACTTTGTTGGAAGAGAAAGGCTGGGTGAGGGACTTTAAGCCAAGTCCTTGTCTGAGACGAGTGAGGTTCTTTTGTGCTCAGAACTGTGGTACAATTCGTCCTAGAAAAGGAATCTGAATTGAGAGGGGATTTGGTGTGAAGCAGGGGAAGGTGTCGGGGTGCATAGATCTGTTCATTAGGGCAGATTAAAGTCAAGCCTCCCCTGAAATTGGTGGAAAGGCTTGCAGCCCTCTGTGGTTTGGAAGATTATGCAGCTATCACAATGCACTTCATGAGTAGGCTGTGGGGGCTGGATTTAATTTTATGTCCTCCGGGAGATTCTGGCAGTGTGTTTCTGTGGTGCGGAATCATTATTTACAATGAAACACTTACACGGAAGTAGTAAAGTTAATGGAGGTTTCAGTGGAATTAGCCTTGTTAAGTTCCCCAGTGACAGAGCCGGCTCCCCTCTCCAGTAACTGGATCCAGCAAGGAGGTAGCACGCAGAGCTAGTGGAGTTTGGGATGTGGATGAAATTGGGAGTGGCCCAAAGCAGCAAGCCCCAGGCCTTCAGTACTGGCCTGCAGCTGGGCTCTGTGATGGGGCTGCCTCTCTGGCCAACAGCCCCTGCATGGCCATGCTGTGTGTTCCCAGTCCTGGCAGCTCCTTGCGGAGTAAATGCTGTTAATCCACAGCCCGTTGTTGACTCTTGCTGCTGCTGTCAGAATTTCTGGGACCTGGAGCATGCCGAGGGCTGTGAGAAGGTCAGATGTGATTCACCCCCGTGCTCACATTCCCTAAAGTGTGACAGGACTGCACCACGTGGAAGGAGAGTCATTCAGGTGGGCCGCATGCCATGAGATTCTTGGATTGAAGTTCTCTTGGACGAGGTTGCCATGTTTACCCCCAGTTCCCTGGGCTTAGGAGCCAGGCAGATATGGGTTTGAATCCAGATTCTACTGGATGACCTTGAACGTGTCATGTGTATTCTCAAGATTCATTTTCTTTATCTCTAAAATGGGGCCACTATTTTTGCTGGCATCATAGGTTATTAGGAGGATGATGTGACTTAAGGTATGGAAAGCACTTAGTACTGTGCCAGGTCATGCTGTTTCTTTATTCTCTGTCCCAGCTTTCACCTGCCCCTCCATACTCTGTGTTTCTGGGCCAGAACACCCACAAACTGCATTTTCTGGGCTCCCTTTCCAGTTGGCTCCCTGTCAAGTTCTGCCCACGGGAGATCAGAGGGCTGGAAGAGAGAGGAGCCTTCCTTCTTCCTCATTCTCTTGCTCGTTGTCTTCTTCTAGGGGTGTCTCTGAGGCAGGGGCAGCTGTGGTCCTTCCTCCATGCTCTCAGCTCCTGGGACAGAAGCCGGTCCTCTTAGACTTCAGGTTTAGGTCACGTTTTCTCTTGTCTTTGTGACTCTCAGCCCTTGGGGAGATATTGGCTTCCTGCATTACCTAATCTTTGGTCACCCTATCTTCCTTCTTACTGTCACAGCACCTGGTAAGCAATTCACTGTGCGAAAACTCCTCTATTTGAAGGACCTAGCATGGTTTCTGTTTCCCTGACCGGACTGTGACTGATACAGTGGAACTCCCATTAGTTATAACAAGTGCATGGCCTTGGAGTCAGACAAGACAAGGTTTGCACACCCTGGCTCCACTCCTTACTTGCAGTGTGACCTGAGCCTCTGTGTTTGCATCCGTAAAATGGGGATGATAATAGACTCAGCTTCATAGGGCTGTCGCAAGGATTTAAAAAGATAACAATAGAAGTGAAAAGGTTAACACAGTGGGATAGTGAACATCAACACAACATGAGGGTTTGTTTCTAGATGTGTGTGTTGCTTTCTCAGGTTGGCCCAGGAGTGTTGGGGATGCCACTGGGAAGGGCAAGTGAGGCAGTGGGCCTGGACCTGGGTATCTGTGGGCAGCAAGGAGCCATGGGAGGCTTGAATGGGGGCTGCCTGGAGTACAGCAGTCTTTACACCCCTGATCTCCCTGTCACTTCCTCCCAGTTTGGTTCAGAGCTTCAGCTAAGCACCAGAGGCTAGGCCCTCCCTGTGGCCACCTGGTGCCATGGCTTTTCCCCCAAGTCTCCAGAGCTCAGGTAAGAGAGCAAGGGTCAGTGCTTCTGTCTGAAGAGTTGCTGGCAGTGTGGCTTTTAAAATCTACTTATTCATTTCACCTAATTAGCCAATGACCTAACACAAACCTATAATGTTATTTTCCCCTCAGAATGACACTCGTGGGGTTTGGAGAGCTACAGTATTTTATCTGCTGCTCAATGGCCAAACCTCTCAGCACTTACTTGCTTAGACAGTCCAGTGGGGATTGGTGGTGTTGGCCTTGCCCGGGGGTTATCTGGGAGTTGCAGGGCCTGGGAGCCGATCGATGTGCCATCCTTCAGGCTCCTGTGGAGTGCCAGGTCAGTATCTCTATTGTAAATGGCTTTCCCTGGGCTTTTCATCTCTAGGAGGGAAGAGTTGTGCTGAGCAAACCAAGACTGTGCAAACTTTGGAAGGATCCGAATCAGCAGAGACAACCTGCATCCTAAGCAGGTCACCTGGGCAGTGTAGACTGCCCACCTGACTCCACACTCTCAGGCCCTGCCTTTTCCCAGGTGGTCCTGGAGACCCGGAACTGGGAACCACGTATTTGGAGTAGCTCCAGCAGCCCGGAGAGCAAGGCCTCCACTCTACCATGTGCCCTCACTGCAGGGAGCCCACTTGCCTCACAAGCATCCTCGCCTTCAGAGAGGTCAGCTTCCAAGGTGCTCAGTACGGCCCCTTAGTCTTTGGCTACTTTGCTCAGGCCTCCTGTCCATGATTGAAGATCCTACTTGTTCTGTAAGGTCTAAGGAACCTTCCCTGGCTGCCCAGAGCCCGCTTAACTCTGTCTTTCTTGTCTTCCTCTGTATTGTATAATAGATATGTCATTATGTTTTCCTTTAAATGATTCTCCAGGTCTTTGTAAATGTCAGGCTGGAGTGTCTTTGTTGGTCTCTATAATGCATGGGATTGCCTGGTCAACCCTACAGGAGTCTGGACTTCCTTTTGGGGCCCTTTGTACAATTCTGGGTACTTGTATCAAGAAGA
Organism: Macaca nemestrina; assembly: GCF_043159975.1. Taxonomy (NCBI): domain Eukaryota; kingdom Metazoa; phylum Chordata; class Mammalia; order Primates; family Cercopithecidae; genus Macaca; species Macaca nemestrina. The sequence goes on from NC_092130.1 coordinate 46,623,246, forward strand.
CAGAGCTTTTAGGATATTGTTGTGCGGGCCAGTCACCTAAGCTTTCCCACCTGTGGATCAGAGAAGACTATACACTAAATGTTTTCAGACCTGACTTTGTGCCAGAAACACCTGGGAAAATATTTAAAAATACGAGCCCAAACCATACCCCTAATATTCTGCTTTAGTAGATTTGGAGGAAGGGCCTGGGGATGTGTATTTTAAAACCAGATTCCCCCAGGTAATTCTGATCTCCAGTGTACCAACCCTGGCACATGAGCCAGCCAATTACCCTTACCACAACACCACATCTTACATTTCTGAGGACAGTCGTATTTCAAGCATTCTGTTCCATTGCTCCCATAAACCATGGAAATAGTTCAGAACGCCTCAGGCTTTTTACCCAAGGTGAATCTCTCAGGCCACCTCTCAAACATAGATCAGGCAGGAGGCATTCTCAAGATCTCAGGTCCTGAGTTAGGAAATGGAAACTGTACCCTTTCCAGAAAAATCATCAGGAAGCCTTTGATTTTTAATTCTCTTGGTATCTAAGATTTGGAAGCTACTTTAGCCAAATAGTTCAAGAATCTCCTCTGCTGTAGTCACTCCCTGCGAGATCCCTTCCAGCTACAGGAGCTCACTCTTTCGCCATATTGATGACTCCAAGAGCAGCCTGACCTGTTAGAATCTTCTCCATTAGAGGATCAGTATCCACATCTCTGTCCTTTTAGGCCACGAGTCTTATCCTAGAGTGGTGGTTTTCAACCCTGGCCGCACCTCAAAATCACGTATTGATACCCAGACCTCTCGCACTGAGATTTGGATTCAGTTGTTCTGTGGTGAGGCCCTGGGTTTGGTTCTGATGTGAGCTGGATTTGAGAAGCCCCTGGAACAAGCCACGTAGCTCACATACATGTGTGCAGTATGAGGGGAAACAAATTGGAGCAAAATTTAAGAAAATAGAAAACTTAGGGCACAGTTTAGAATTTCCCTTACTATACTCTAGTTATTTCTCATCACTGAGGTTTCTTACTCCATTTTCCAGATAATTTTAAACTATCTTTCTCATTGCTGCAATTTGTTTCAAAACGACACTGATGGTGGCCACCCTCTGATCCCTGCTTGCTGACTGGACAGACTTCTGCTCTCGACAGAGTTGCTTGGTTTACTGCTTGCCTTTAATGCTGCTTTTCACTGTCTGTGCCTTCTCTGGCCCTTATTTTTATTGTGAGGGCAAGATTAACTGTTCGGTCCACTAAGTCAACTGAACCTTTTCTCTCCAGAACATCAAAAGAAAGGAGGAGAAGGAAGTCTGCAGCCATCCCTTGTGTTTTTCTCCATCATCTTTTTTCTAGTGTGACCTAGCTCCTGGGCTGGGTGGTGTCACTCTCTGCTATGGTGTGCCAGGGGCATTGGCATGGAATACAGATTATCCACCAACACCCTCTAGCCACACCCAGGGACTCCTGCCCGATTCAATTTCCAAGACAGCAACGTGCTTGTTATGGTGAGCACTGGAAGACCGCTTTTCACTTTCCACATGGCTTCCCTGCAACCTCCAACCGGAAGATGCACATCCTGCCCAATTCCTCCCTTTCTCCTCTCCAGACCCTTGTATGAAGACCCAGCCAGCCCTCAGGAAAAACTCACTGCATCAAATTCAGTTAAATTTCTCACTCTTCCCACATTGGATCCCCCCGAAGAGGCAAGCCTGAGAAGTATTAGTGTCAGGTTTTGCGTTCTCACTTCAGCAGGCTGTTGCCGTCCTTTTTGGTGACAGTCCCTGGTTTCCCAGCCCCTGTTGCATGGTGTTTAGCCCAGTACAATAAGCTAGTTGTAGGAGTCAGGGGAGAGATTTGCTAATATGAAAGTGTATGATTCCTACACATGCTCAGATTTCCAAATAAGCATATTGTATCTTTGCAATGGAGTTGCTCTCACCCTGTGCTACTGGTTTATAGGATTCATTAATTCTGCTATTAGAAACAGATCCCTATTGAAGTCAGTTAATAAACTGTAATAGTCTCTTGGTGAACTCAAAGCCAGGAAATATAGGAGCCTGATGGTAGCAATGCCTTGGGGGGGGGGTGGGAAACACTGCTTCTGTTCCTTGGCAGGGAAGGGCTGGTGCCCATTATTTACACATGCAGCAAATTTAAGGCAAGCCAAAGGAATGTATTGCAGAAACGTAGGGGAAAAGAAGAAAAATCAATGCAGCTTTTGTGTTTTAGTCTTATGGCAAGAAATCCTGCATTGTGTAAAAAGACAAAACATATGAGAACAAAATGCATCCTACATTTGACATTGTGCTCTCCTCGAATCTACATGTGTGAAGCTTGGTTATTTTTAGGTCCCCACAGTTCAATATAGCAGCCATTAGCCACATGTAACTACTGAGCCTCTAAAATGTGACTAGTCCAAATGGAGATGTTCAATGTGTATAAAGAACACTCAGGTGTTTGAAGGCTTGGTACCAAGAAAAGTGAAATATTCAATAAAAGTTTTATATTGATTGAAATGATGCTATTTTATTGTTTGTCTGAAGCAATGAAAAATTATATTTTAGATATGTTGGGTTAAAATGTATTATTGAGATTTATTTCACGTTTCTTTTTTTCTTTTTAAAAATGTGTCCACAAGACCATTCCAAGCTACATGCGTGGCTTGCATTTCTATAGGACAGTGTGCAGGAGAGCGGACTCTCCTGCGCTGGACAGGAGGCTGCTGACTTCTGGAGGGGAGTGTGGGCGTGTGGTTGAGAAACTCATTGGCCCATCTTAGCCTCTCCTTTGCCAGAGTCTGTTCTTCCTGGAAAGCCAGTCAACAGAATGTTAACACGATGTCCCAAAGGGAGCTATCTTCCAATGAACTGTCTTTTGGAAACCTTGGCCCAGTTTATGTTTTTTCTTTGTTCAAAGCAGAAGTGCTACCATGAAGGAACCAGCCGAGCCCCCATGTCATAGAGCTGGGAAAATACTCAACAATCATGAATGTATTAAGCACCTCCCAAGTGCTAGGCACTGTCCTGAGCACTAGGATGCAGTGGTGGACGAGGCAGGTAAGCTCCTCCTCCCCTGGAGCTTATATTCTGTAGTGGAGACAGACAATAAACGGGTATGTAAATAAATGAACAAGATGCCTTTAGGCAGTGATAGCTGCATGGATGTAAAATAAAGTGGAGACACGGAGTAGAAAATGACGCGGGGTTGAGTGGGTTTAAACCGGGTTGTCTAGGAAAGCCTCTCTGAGGAGGTGACATTTGAGAGTGAATGACAAGAAGAATCCCATCATGCAGAAATGTGAAAAATCAATGCTTTAGGTAGAGGGATCAGCTGGAGCAAAGGCCCTGAGTCTTCACCAAGCCTGGTGTGTTTGAGAACCAGAAGGAAGACCCATAGGAAGGGTGTGGTAGGAACTGGGGATGGAGAAGTGTCACGGGACAAATCATGCGGGACCTTGTAGTCATGGTAAGGGGTTCCGATTTTAGTCTGAGACTCTGGGAACCCTGTAGGGTTTCAATCTGGGAGTGACGTGACCACTCTGGCCCCTTAGTGGAGGATGGACCACAGAGATACGAGCCTGGCAGCAGGAAGACCACTGAAGAGGGTCCTCCCAGGCAAGGGATGGTAGTGAGTGAACCAGGATGACGCAGTGGACGTGGAAAGAGGTGGTTGAATTCAAAATTTATTTTGGTGGTAGAGCTGTCTGGAGTGGCTGATCATTCGGCTGTGGAATGTGAGGGAAAGAGAGGCATATGGATGATGCCGAGATGTTTATCCCGAGCAACTGGATACTTGACTGGTGGTGTCCTTTACTGAGATGAAGAGGCCTGGGTGGGGGAAATGAATTTTGCAACAGGTGGGAATTAAAAGGGTTATTAAGAGTGCAGTTTCAGACATGTTGAGACATTCCAAGTGAAGACAGGGGAGGAGGATCTTGAGTCTACGACCCAGGATAGAGCTCAGGGGAAAGGTCTGGGCCTGTGATAGAAACAAGGAAGCTGTGGGCACCGACGTGACATTTACAACTGCACATCTGGATGGGCTCCCCAGGGGTGCGAGGGTAGATGGGGAATGGCAGAGTTCTGGAAACCCCAGGCTTTAGGGCCTTCCCATATTTAGAGGCTGAGCAGAGGAAGAGAAGCCACCAAAGGTGAAGGTAAACTTGATTAAAAGTACAGAAGCCAAACCTGAAAAAATCTAAAACTCCTTAGCCCTGCGTGGCGTCAGGTATAAACTCTTAGTTTTTGGCCTTTTGCTGATTTGTGTTTGAGGAATTCCCAGGCCCAAGGAGGCTCAGTGTTGGGTGGGGAAGACACGCTTCTTGGGAATGCCTCAGGCAGCAATCCTGCTGGCTGAGTCCCAGGGTATACCCAGGAAGCTGCAGAAGGAGCTTTTGTTCAGGATAGGATTTTAGACACCCACTTATGAGAGCAATCTAGGAAGGCTGCATGGAAGAGGCAAGTCCTGAGCAAGCCTTGAAAGGCAGTGAGAATAAAGATATGAGAGGGCCCGCTAGGTGTGAAACCAAACCTTGAGGTGGAAGTGAGCTCAAAGTGCATGGGGGAAGTGGTGAAAAGGAAATGGATTATGAAGAGGTCTAGGGTAAGTGTGACAGCTGTCTATATCAGAACTCAATAACTTTTGCTTTTTCATCAAAAGTAGAGGTTTTGTTTCGGTGCATAAGGGAAATAGAGCTGGACAGGCCCACGAGTGCCTGCTTGGAAATAATGCACTTTTGAGGAGTGCAATTGATATGGGACTTAAGAAATTATTTAGGCAGATAGTGAGGGTATGGGAGCCCCTGGTAAGGTTTTCCTTTTAATGAAAAGCAGCCACCAAATAATTTTCTTTTCTAACGAAGAGGAGCCTGTAAAATCGAGCTGCAAGTATAGACAAGCTGGAAGCTTGCACAGGTGAATGCCAGCAGTTGTGCCAATAGGAAAAGACTACCTGGGACTAGGCATGTTCAAAATGGTGGCTGCATCTTCCTTCTCTTTGCCAGTCTCATGTACAGTAAGGAACAGGCAACATGGCGCTGGCCGGGCAAAGACCCTATTTGCATAATAAGATTAGGTGGGGCAGTCAGTTTCCCCACATTTTATGTAAATGTCACACCTGGTCCAACCAATCTTTGAGCCCTATGTAAATCAGACACCACCTCCTCAAGTCTGTCCATAAAATCTGGTGCACTCCACTGTGGGCCAGAATTCCCACTCAGGGGCCCCTTTCTCTCTCGCAGGAGAGACAGCTATTCTCCTTTCTCTTTGTTTTGCTTGTTAAACCCCCACTCCTAAACGCACGCCTTGTATGTGTCCCTGTCCTTAATTTTCTTGGCATGAGACAATGGACCTTGGGTATTACCACAGACAACAATGCAGTTTCAGAATGATGAAATAAAGGTGGTGTTTGAGGCTGATTAATCTGGCATGAGGCAATGGGAAAGGCAACTGAATTTTCGAAATACAAATCCTGTAGCCATCATGTCTGGAGAGCTGGACACAGGCTCCTGGGAAGGCTGTGTGAGAAGAACTGGAGGATTCTCAGAGCCTGGAGGTTCTGAGCCAGCCTCAGGGTGTCATTTGTAAGGGGCAACCCTAGTAGTGATGGCCCTGGGAGTCAGATCCTCAAAAGCCAGAAGACCTGCATGGACAGGTTTTATGCAGAGGAGGTCCTTAGGTGTCATTCCCAGGCTCTCCCTGCTCTCAAGAATGAGCTGAGTCTGTGGCACATGTGGTACCCTTTGAAAGAGCCTTACAGCCTTGAAGCACCTGTCCCGCCTATCAGTGCATTGCTCCTCTTCGTGTAATTGTGTATTGAATGTATCCCCCGCTGAGCCAGAATGCCTTGAGGGCAGCCTCGGTCTGTTTTTGTGAGTCTTGATATTATTCCCAGACCCCCGCACCAGGCCTGGAAAATAGCAGGTGCTCGATTAATGCCTCTGGACTAGTTGGAAGGCAGTGATGTCCTCCCGATCTGGACTATCAGGCTGGGAAGACCTCACACAGAGGCAGAAGTCGTAACTTCCATTTTCCGTGCAGCCACTGACAGCTGTGGGATGCGTGGCATTGGCTTCTTCGGGTATAGTCCTCACACTGGTCCCTACTCCTTCCTTCTGTCTCTGCGAACTGGTCTCATCTGGCACATGGTAGTTTGGGATTTATTTCTACACAACATTCTTTTTTTCTTTTTGTTTTATTTTTTATTTTTTCCATTTTTGGTGCTATCCTGACTTGGGGGAGACTTTATTTCTTGGAGCTTTTGAAACCAGATCTTGTTCATTGAGACCAATTCTACTGAAAGTAGGGTGCAGGCCCAGGAGGGGATGCCAGGACACACCAGACTGAACGCTTTGGGGATAGCACGAGATACTCCTGCACTCCTCTGTTGGCCACACCACCTTCAGCATCTATGTTACCCTCTGAAGTCTTTTTTTTTTTTTGGAGACATGGCTTCCTCTGTCACCCAGGCTGGAGTGCAGTGGTGTAATCTCTGCTCACTGCAACCTCCACTTCCTGGGTTCAAGCAATTCTCCTGCCTCAGCCTCCTGAGTAGCTGGGATTATAGGTGTGCGTCACCATGCCTGGATAATTTTTTGTATTTTTAGTAGAGATGGGGTTTCACCATGTTGGCCAGGCTGGTCTCGAACTCCTGACCTCAAGTGATGTGCCCACCTTGGCCTCCCAAGGTGCTAGGTTTACAGGCATGAACCACCGCACCTGGCCTGAGGTAATCTTATTATACCTACCACTAGGAAACAGCCCTCTCGTCTGTGGCCCTTATACTCAAGTTCACACAACCTGTCCAAAAGAACTGCCCTTGAAGTGAGCAGATTGAGCTGCTAGTGACCACACGTCCTGTGGACCAAACAGTCTTGGTGGTTCACTGAATTCCTTTTTCTGTTCTGTTTTCCAGGTTCAGTTGTGTTTCGTTTGTGTGCAGGGGTGGGGGAGGGGTGGGGGGAGGGGCGGGGAGTGAGTGAAGGGTACGTTTGCCCCTTGTGGTGTTTGGGTTGTCAGGTTGGCTCTGGGTTTTTCCATCTTCTCCTCCAGCACAGAGGCATGGAGGGGCAGCTGAGTACAATTCCAGCTGGCTTGTTCCTGGATGTCCTCTTTCGCTGACTTTGGGGGAGATGCGAGGGAAAACGTTTCAGAAGGCTCAGTTTCACTATCAGGGTTTCAAAGTCATCCGGAAGGAAACAAGCCAAGACAGCATACTTAACTTTTCTCTTTAATTTTTTGATTTTATTTTTAATACTGCGAAGTTCACACTGAAGTCCCTTAACATCTGGACTTCCAGCTGCAGGTATTCTCCTTGGTTCCTGCTTCACACTAGCCCTCAAGTGTGGGTGGGTTGGAGGACAAGATGACGAGAGTCATATCTGGTAGCAGTTAATTGACTTGGACTATCAGGACTGGAGATTGAGCTTCACCAGATGTTCCCCAGATTGAACAACATGGCTTCATTCTTTTGAGCCTGCTCTGTCCCGGGACGCTCCCCTCCTCTGTCTGTCCTCCCAGGGTCTAGCCCCGAGGGCTCCACGAACTCTCAGCACCCTGGCTACTTAGAAAAGCCACATGTTGTGTTCTGTTAGAGATGTACTATGTCTTAAAAGATGCATTCTAGTTTGGAGTGACAACTTTAATAGAAGTTTAAATTCTGGGGAAAAATAAAATATTTGACTATATTACAAAATAAAGCCTCAGTTGAGGATTTCATATTTCATGCCTTAGAAACATGAAGTTCTGTGTGTAATCTAACAAGGATTTATTTCAGGTTGTGCAGACGAACTCCTCCTTTTTCAAGGAGTTCGTAGTGCCTGGTGGGTAGAGACAGAGGTAGAAAAACATCCAAGGCAGCAGAAGGCAGTGTCCGAGTGCCTGGGAAGCTGAGCGCAGGAAGGCTAGGGCAGGGAGGACTCAGGCTGGAAATCAAGGAGGTTCTCCCAGAAGGAACCATCCTAAGCATGAGGAGAAGACACTGTCTCTACCATCAGGGACCAGATTCACTCATAAGGTAAGCTGTCTAGATGTGTGACTTGGGTCTCCCTTAGTTCCATTTGGATTTTGCGGTGAGAGGACATGACCCTCTGGCCATCTCAGCTTCAAGAGGTAACCTGTCGTTCTCCCTGCCCTATCCTGTTTACCAAAGACCTCTTGGTTTCCAGGGTGTTGCCTCAACGGCCCACATACCTACAGCTCTGCTGGTTACAGAGCATCCTCACTGACTATCAGAGGCACAATTCAGCTGGTGGAAAGAGAGGGAACAGAATTCCAAGGGAGAAGAGCAGCATGACAGGCTTCCTGAAATGTGAGTGCCCTCCTGTGCTGTTAAACATCTGTTTGGAGAACATCCTTTTTAATTATGCCATTTGTCCTCCATTTAAAGTGTGAGGAGCCCCCTTGACCCCATCTAAGCTGATCATAAAAGAATGTTTTAAGGAAAAACTCTCTGAAGTAGAATTCTATTTACAGAAATACAGTTTGAACACAGTCTCCCTATATAGAGCTGGGTGAGGTGAGCAGCACTCAAGGGGTCACGTTTGCATCTGGAAAGCAGCCACTTGCCCTTGAGGCACGAAGCATTTTAGCTACAGTAAGTAAATATTAGCCCTGGCTGGCTGGGAGACTGAGGAACAGAGAGGAGAGATGTATATTTCCTTCCCAGTCTCCTCTTCTGACCCAGCAGACCACTTAATGTGAAGAGGCTGTTTAACAACAAAAGGAATTGTGCTATTGTTGTAAGGAGGAACTTTGAGGTTGCTGGGATACTTATGAATATCCATCAAACTTATGCATATTCATAGAGTGTGGGTGTGATTGACAGCCCACACCTGAAATGTTCCCTGGAGCATCCTCAAAAGTCCTTTCAGTCATGATTGTGGGCATCGCCCTGACTCAGTGGGCTCTGCAAAGACTGGGCTCCCTTAGGTGGCATCTGCCTGGAGGATCGTCTGGGGTACTTGTCTTCCCATTTATGCACAGCAGGGTGTCCCCATCCAGGTTGCTCCAAGTACCGCTTCAGAAAATAAGCAGTTATGGGGCAGCATAATTGGTACCAGAAGCTAATACCAGCAATTGGTACCAGTAACCACCCAGCAGCACTCAGTGGATTCTCAGGGGCAGGGGCACTTCCTATCCTCTATCCGCTTAGCCCTGGGCCAAGGCCCCTGAACGTCGAACTCAGGAAGGGTTTACTCCTGTTACTGTGCATCAGCAACCCAGTTTGGGCTGCATTAATAAGAAAAAGTTGGCAAGAGGTGGCCAAACCTCTGAATTAGATGCAGAGCTTTCTGTGAGATAGAAGAACAAATAATCAGGACAAAATATACTGTGATAAGGAAGCCTGCCCTTTTGTTTAGTGACATGCATCTCTGCTCATGCTATTTAAAAAATGACTATTTCATTTGCAAGGTGATAAAAGAATGAATGGAAGTGTACCTATGAGCACCTCTGTAATTGAGTGCCTATCTGCAGGATGAATAGTAGAAGGAAATTATCTACGATGGGCCAACTCTCTGCTTTTCTAGGACTGTGCATTCTATTCTTTCTGTTCAATGGAGGACGTTGTCTACTCCACCAAATTAACCAAACACAGATAATGTTGTCAGAGAACGACTCCATTAGATTTCACAGATGCCTGACACCAAGACAAAAGCCTCTACCCTCACAGCATTTCAACTTCAATTTTTTCCTACGTGACTCAAAAAATAAATTTGTTTTGCGGGCCAGAGATGATGAGTTTGACAGATTTTCAGAATAGGAAATAAAAGAAAAGTTAGCAATATTGGATGGGGTGATTCCAGCAAATTTCATTAGGCGGTGTCCCACACATGGGGATGCAGGCAACTTGGTGAACTGGAACCTTCTGATTGGGGTTTGGGGGTCTGGCCCCAGCCTGACTGTGATGTGAACTCAGTTTGCACATTCTGCCACATAGAGTTGATGACACTGAGATTCAGAGCAGTGACCCAGAGCTGAGAAGTCTGGCAGGGAACTGAGGGCTGGTGAGGGGCTGCACCCACAGTCTCCAAACAGGTCAAACGCAAAATGGCGCTCAAGTAATAGTATCGTGGAAGTCTCAGGCCTGTTGGGAGAACTGAGCAGAGCAGGGCACAGGACATCCTGGAGGTGGAACATCTATCTGGGAGAGGAGAGTGTGGAAAAATTCTTCTCCCACAGTGCTGCCTGGGCTAATTTTGCACTCATACAAACCTTCAGGAAGATTTAAGTGATCATGTGATCTCTTTCTATTTGTTTCTCTTCTTTTTACTGAAAGGATCATGTATAACAGGGAATCTTAGGAAACAACCCCATCATCTCAGCACTCTGGATGCGATAGTCACATTGCTGCGCATTTCTTTTCATACGCACATTTGGGAGCTTGGGTTTTTTGCTCCCTCTTCTCTACCCTCTGAGGCTGGAGCATGGCACACACCTTCCTTGCGGGGCATACGCCAAGTTGGGAGAGCTCAAGGGACTCTTGAGTGATGCAGCTCAAGGAGGGAGTGGAGGCGGAGGCCCTTTCTGCGTAATAGCGCATGCGGTTATGCCTAGGGTGGACTCCCTGGCAGAGCAGGGGCATGATTGTCTGGTGTATTTTTGAATGTGGGACCTTCATTGCCTCCCTAGGGGCCTGGCTGTCAAGCTCGATGGGGAAATGGGCTGGGAAATGAGGGGAGGTGGGTGAAGTGGATGAAGGAGTACTGAGTCTGAAGACTGAGGAGGCCAAGAGAGGGATTCTGGGAGGGGCAAGCAGAGGGAATTAAGAAACCAAGGAGGCAGTGGGGTTGGGGCTAAGACAGAGGTGGCGTTAGGAGAAGGCTGCCTGAGGGGCTGTGAAGAGGGTCCCCACATGTGCAGTTCTGAGAGTCAGGAAGAGAGTCAAAGCCCCAGCCAAGGAGGGTTCCATACTGGTGACAGTGGGTGACTGGGTCTGGCATAAATGACTTCCTTGCACCCCTTTCTGGGTATCATGCAGATCAGTCAACAAGGAGTCAGACTATTTCATGGCTTGTTCTATCCTGCCCTTTCAATGTTTAGGGGTCAGAGATACAGTTTTACTCCGTGTGTGTGTGTGTGTGTTTTCAGTCATAGTATACCCACTAGGCTAAGTTCACTTATCCTTGCCTGGTGTGATCCTATAAGGCTTTGCCAAGTTTTCAATGACCATACAGTCATTGGCTGTGCTGACTTGCTATGGTGTAGTGGGCACTGCACTGTATCAGCGGTGCGGTATCCTGGTAGGCCCTGAGGACAATGTGACCAGGCAAGGCTTTTCTCCAAAGTGCCAGGAGAGACCCAACTTTTCTTCTGGGCCACTGTGGGGAGAGTTTGTCTTGTTGTGTTTATCCAGGATGAGGCCAAGGTCCTTTAGGGCATGGAGAACAGGAACCTTTCCAGGCATTTTGAGCAGAAAGGGATTGAATATAGGGATTTAGAGGCTTATCCAATTGTTGGAGATGGGGTGGGGTTAAGCAAAATTCAGAAAGGCTACATTCAGGATTTGGAAATGTAAGCATCTTATGGGAAGCTAGCTGAGGATTTCAACTGCCTCCAGCCTTGAAGCAGGAGATTCTCAGAGGAAACCTGGAGGCCGTTGGTGGAGCCTCAACTCATTGGCTCATAGCTTCCACCTGAAAGTCAGGGCTTATCTTTCTCTTCTGCCCTCCAAATCTCACAGGAGTGCCTCTCACTGGTATACTCTAATTGGAACCCTGCTGATACGGGACTCCTGGGATGTGGAAGAGGGTGTAGAAAGAGGCCTACTGATACCAGGTAGACAACAGACAGTTTGGCATGAGGGTCTTTGTAGCCCCAGTGCCTAGCACAGTGCCTGGCACAAAGTAAGGACTAAACACACAATTATTGAAGAAACAAAGAGTGGGTGGGAGTACAACTCAGAGGGGCATCCTTACTCCACCCAGAAAGACCACGTTTCTGCCCCCATGTTTCTGCCACCTAGGGTGGGGTGGATAGTGGGTTTCCAGGGATTTTTTCCCATTTAGAAGGAGGGACGGTCTGGGACTCCAGGAGGTGCTCTTGGACTTGGGGAGATGACAATTATGGCTCTTGTATTCCAAGCTTCCTAAGGTGGGGAAACAAAAGCCTGTACTGGGAGGTGTATCCCTGGGAGTTGGGTTGAAGTATAGAGGCGGGGCCCAACTGTGATTTCCCTTCTACCTTTCTGTCGCCTAGCCAGCTCTTACATGCAGACTATGATCTCAGACATCTTAGACACTTGGCTTGGAGTTGGAGGAGGTGAGTTTGTTCGGGTATGTGGGTGAAACTGGGGAGTGTCTCAGGAAGAAAGCTATATTCATCAGTACTCTTGATTGTACACAACAGGCAAACCTCTCAAGCTGAAAAGTTTGTTTGACTCACAAAGTGAGACATTCAGGGGTGCCTGCTTTCAGGTAAGGTCAGATCCAGCAGAACAAATGATAGTCTTTCTCCCCCTTCTCTTGGTTCTGCCCTGATTGTTTGTTCTGTGTGAGTCTAATTCTCCCCCTACTGCAGGTGAGCTTCCTTCATGTAGTCAGGGAAAATGGCTGCTAGCAGCTCCGGGCTTACATGGCCTCAGCCTGGCAGTCAGTGGAAAGCAAGCCTCCTCTCCACACCTATGTATCTGCACCTGGAAATGAGAAGCCTTGCTAAGTTGTGTACGCCTATACCAGTTACTGTGTTTGGTGAGATGTGGCACTGTAGTTGTTTCAGCTGGGCACAGCCGCCCACCTCCGTGGCGAGAGTCTGGGGCTAGAGGAGGGAAACAGTGACTGGTAGTCCCACAGGACCACAAGGAGAGCAGAAGGGATGGTTCCCCAAAGGAATAAAAGTTGCAGGTACAGCAATCTATTTTCAGAAATAAACAGAACAGGAAGAGGCTTGGGCTGGGATGATGGTACCTCTAGGCAGAGAACAAACGCTAAAGACCATCAGGGAAGTCAGGTGTTCAACACAAAGACATTATCCAGTTGGTTAACATATTACTTAGCAGCAGTGGGCTCTGAAGGAGAGGCACAGGTGTTCAGACAGCTCAGGACTGACTTGGTCCATGGGGCAGGAGGCTCCCTTGAGAAGGGCACAGTAAGCTGAGAGAGGAAGGATGGGCTGGATTTCGGATTTTGATGAGGTGAAAGGGGTGGGGAGTGGGAGGTGTGTTTGCATGTCCAGGCTCTGACCAGGGAGCACAGGGCTGCTGGCTGGAAGGAGCAGCGACTGAGGGTCTCCACTTGCCATCTCCAGCTCGCCTGGGAGTGGGAACTTGCTTCTGTCCCACTGGAGCCCTCAGGGGAGATCAGAGAAATGGGTACTGTCTGGCTCCCCCATGCCTCCTCTTGTCTCTCCAGCCCCAGATAACCTGGAGAGGAGGAAGGGGTTCTCCTAACGGCACCTGGGCTGAACTCGCGTCAAGGCCCTGGCTGGCAGTGGGGCGAGCACACCGCGGTGGTTATGCTTGCTGCAGGATGGCCTCCCTAGCTGCTGCATGAGGCAGACAGAAAGGAGGCTAGGCTGTTGTGCAGGTGAGAGATGGTGGCTGCTACAGGAGGCTGAAGCAGCGGAGGTGGTGTAGAGCGTCACATTCAGGACGTGGTTAGGAGGTGAAGCGAACTGGTCTCATGGATGGAACTGGTTTGGGACATGGTGTGGAGAGAGAGAGGAATGAAGGGTGATGGCAAGGCCTGTGGCCTGGGGAGATGGTAGTGCCACTGGCTGAGGTACGGAAGGCTGGGAAGAAGCTGATTGGGAGGAAATAAGCACATGTGTTCTTCAACATTGAGTTTGAGGAGATGCTTGGAAAGCAGTTGGTCTCTGGGTCTGGGCTGGAGACACAGGCATGGAAGCTGTTGGTTTAGAGACAGTGAGGAAAGTCGCAGCGGTGGGCACCTGTGTGTGGGATCAGGATGGACCAGGCCTCGGGCCCAAGGAACAGAAATATGTGGAGGTCGGTGAGAGGAGAAGCAGCCAGAAAACGGAGAAACCCGAGCAGGTGAAGGCGACAACCTGCCTGCGATAAATCATGCCAGTGCTGCCGGGCTGCAGATGTGCACTTCAAGGACCCCCAGGTGCCAGGGCCTGTCGCGGCAGCGTGATGGATGAAGGCTGCTCCCCACCTCCCTACCTCCCGCCGGTGCCTGCTTCCTGCCACCACCAGGCAGTCCCTCAGGAATAGAGAAATAGCTGAGCAGCTTTGCCATGACAGCCTTTTAAAAGTGACTTTTAAAACTTCTTATAATTGTTGACTAAAAGGCCCCTTGCTCCAAAGGCTCTATTTGTGGTGGAAGAAGGAAAGTCATTTTAGAAAAAATGTCTGGGGAGGTGAAGCGTTCTAGTAAATTGGCCAGGCAGCATTTGTAGCTCCGGGCTTATTTCAAAAGTCATTAAAAGCCCCTCAAGAAAGGGCTGCAAAGTAGTTATTTTGAGAAAGGTGGTCATTTGTGGGGGGAGGGGAAGGAGAAAATGCCAGCTTACAAGTCAGTGGGAGGAGGAAGCAGTTGGTCCCTGTTTCCCTTAAACGAAGCTTGTCCAACCTGTGGCCCAGGATGATTTTGAATGTAGCCCAACACAAATGCGTAAACTTTCTCAAAACATTATGATGTTTAGGCACCGAGCTTTTTTAAAGCTCATCAGCTATCGTTAGTGTTAGTGTATTTTATATGTGGCCCAAGACAATTTTTCTTCTTCCAACGTAGCCTAGGGAAGCCAAAAGATTGGATACCCCTGCCCTAAACCTTGGTGCAAGATTGTGCCTCACCAGCCTTGGCCAGGAAGGTGGTTCCTCCCTGTCCCCTCCCTGGGTACTGTCTCTGTCCCATCTGCATCTCTTTGCCCTTGCTTTGACTGCCTCCAACATTTGGAAGGACCGCTTCTCAGCACCAACCTTTCCAAAATAAGGCTGTTTTGTAAACTCCTTTCCCTAACTCATCCTGGACTCTGATAGCTCTCTGAATTCCTGAAGCCCACATGGTCTACAGGCCCTGCACTTTCCCCTGAACTCCTGTCGTCCATGCCGACTGCACAGGCTGGGACGCCGCGTGCCGATGTTTCATGCAGGTCCCTGGCTTTCCCCCAGCAGGCAGGGATGTATGCTGAGAGAGAAGGGTGCTCAGGTGCTGCGGGGGATGAACTGCAGAATATCACCAGGTGCCTTTCCTCCTTGAGCAGTGCGGGGAGCTGGTACGTGGCACGTGTCGCATCTCTGTTGTGGCCTTGTTATGTTTTATGTGGGGTTATCCTAGCACACACAGGCAGGAGGTAAATAGTGTGGTGCACGTGTGTCTAGTCTTTGGCTTTTCTGTGGTTGTCAAGGTGAGGGCAGCTAGGCAAGCTGGGCCAGGAGAGGGAGGTGTTACCAGCCGCAGCCTGGGAGAGAGATGAGATGGGTAAGAATTTGCAGATAGCATACAACCACCTCCTGCTGGGGGCAGGGTAGGAGGGTTGTGCCTGCCAGCCACAGGTACCCCGTGTCTCTGAATCTGAGTGGGCTCCCAGGGCCTGCCTCAGAGCCCTGTACCTAGTGTGGAGCTGCAGACAGGTGGGCTTCTGGAAGGGCAGAGTGGCTCACCTGTGAGGAGCTTGGAGGTATGAAAATGAGAAGAAGTGTCTGTGGCTTAACCCATCTTCAGTTCTAGAATTTTCCTGGGTCCCAGCTCTGGGCACCATGGGATGCTTTAGTGACCTCATAAGTTCTTTTCTGCTGAAACTAGCTTGAATGGGTACTGGTCACAGTGGGCCATTTTCAGAGTGCCAGACCAGAAAGGTCTGCAGGGATGGCTCACCCCCGGTGTTGGCTCCCCAGCTAGGTTTTGTCCCTGGGACTGGTGCCCATGGGGTGCTAGGAAGATCCCAGTGTTAGAAGACCTGTGAACATTAGTTTACGTGCCCCGGAGAAGAGGGGCACGTGGAACCCAGGGAAGCTGGTGTCTCACCAGTCAGGGGTGGCTGGCTGGATTCTTTCTCCCTGCCTTCCCTCCCTCTTTCCCTTCCTCCCCACCTCCTTTCCTCTCTACCTTCCTCCCTCTCTCCTCCCCTCTAATTCCTTCCCTTCCCCTCTCTCTCCCTCCCTTCCTCCATCCCTCCCTCCTTTCCTCCCTTCCTTATCCTCTCTCTCCTTCCCTTTCTCTCTCCCTCCCCCACCTCCATTAATAAATTAATTAATGTGTCCTAGGCCCACCATAGGAGGCTGGGGATACAATGACTAAGGTCTGTGCCTTCAGTGTGGGAAAGGCAGACAGAACCGACAGCTGCTTGGTAAGCATGGGGGTGATGGGTTTGGGGAGTACAGGGCTGTAGGAGCCCACAGAACTGAGGGGGGAAAAGAAGCTTCCTGAGTTTTTGGTTGTCCCTGGATGTTCTCTGTTATGGCTGGGTATGGCCAATGCAGGATATCATGAGGTTGGCTGGGTCAGAGCCCTGTGCGCAAGGATTGACTGGGAGAGAAGGGGGAGCCCAGTACCTGTACATGGCGTCCCTTGTTTCTGTTCCAGCTCTCCCTTATTTAAATACCTTTTGGTGCCTTTTTGTTTGTTTGTTTGTTTTTCTCTAAATCTAGTCTTACAGCTTAGCTAACATAAAACCATGTCTAGGAACCACATCTATGAGAAGAGTTCATTTGTCCACAATGATAAAATCTGGTATTTTTTAAAACTTCCCTGTATAGACCCCCCTCTGAGAATCACAGCTCCTTCATCCCGCTCACCCTGAGTTTGCTCCTCTGGGAAGCGAGGTGGCTGAAGTAGCTGCATTTCAAGGATTATAACATTTCAAACCTCCAGAACCCATCTTCTGGAAACTCAAAATATATGATTTAAAATTTTATTTTTACTTCTTTTTGGCCTGAGGGGGAGAAACCTCAGAAGGAGCAAATCACTTGAGAAAAAGCAAGTACGCTGAGCAGTACGGTCTGGGATGGGCCCGTGTTCACGGATGAGCGGAGGGCCAGGTAGGATTGGAATGAGCCAAGTTGCACTTGCTTTGGCTCAGCTGTAGGTGTTGTTTGATTCTTGTGCGAAGGAAGAGGCTGCAGGCCAGTGTTGTCCTTGCACGATGGTGTGTGTGGGGCGGGGAGGGAGGAAGAGGTTTGGCATATCCAGGTTTTCTTGGCTGTGCTCTGGGGCCAGGAGGCTGTTTTTAGAGTAGACTGTCTTGAAACTTGAAGGTGGGGGTTGCCTGGGTCCCCTGCAGGGCACTGGTTGACCTCAGGGCATGTTTGGGGAGCAAAGCACTGCTCAGGGTATGAGATGGGGCTTTGGAGCAAGGGGTGTTTGTTGATGGAAGATGCAAATAAGGCATCCCAGTCCTGGGGAAGGAGGAGGTTGAGTTGGACTCCTACGGAGAACTGAGAAAACTGTAAATTAAAAATTAAACCCTGAGCCCACCCAACTGACTGAACAGACTGCCTCTTGGCCAAGAGGGCCCCAGAGAAACCTGAAAATCTGAGTGCTTGGCCATGACAGGAAGGGAAGCTGGACACGCCTGGTTATACCCCCTTTCTTTTGGAGTTTAGGCATAACTGACCAGCATTAATGCTAAAATAGAGATCCTAAGACGGATGGAACAGACCCTTTGTGGCAATAAGATGCCAAATTATAAACAAGATCTAAGGCCATGCAAGGCAAGGACTGCAAGTCAAGCCGGCAGGCCATCAGTCTTACTACATAGTATCCTTACCTTAATTTAAAACATTCCTTTCTGCTGACTCCCAATTTTAGACAGAGCCTTACTCCTTTAACCAACCGCAAGTTAAAGAATACGTTAATCCACCTAAACCTGGAAGCCCCTGCTTCAAGACGTCCTGCCTTTTCAGGCCAAACCAATGTCTACCTTCCATGTACTGATTTATGTCTTTGCCTGTAACTCCTGCCCCCCTAAAATGTATACAACCAAACTGGAATATGACTGCCTGGGGTGCCCTTTGTCAGGACCTCTGGGGATTGTGTTTCCCCGGGCCATGGTCACTCATATTGGCTCAGAATAAATCTCTTTAAAATATAGTACCAGAGTTTGGTTTTTCCATTAACAAGAGGAAGGGTGTGAAGGGGACTGAGGAGTCCTGGGCTCAATGCAGTCTACTCTTCAGTGGAGCCAAGATGGGCATTGTTCGTCTCCAAGATTTTGTAACACTTTTTTGACTTGGTGAATCTGGTAGTGACACAGACAGGAGGCCGAAACACTGGGTAGAAGAGGGTGGTTCCCTGGCAAAGGCCTCACCCTCAAGCCTGGATACCCAAGGCCCTAAATGGGAACAGGCATGCCCATTTTCATCCCCAAAAAGTTGTCGTTTGGCCCACCATGCTCCCTATCCTGTACCCCATATGAGCCCTGAACTGCAGGCTCCAGAGTAGGTAAGGATATGAGACAAGCAGACAGACAGATGGCAGAACGGTGGAATGACGTGGCAGAGAAAGAAGAGGAGGAACATCTGAACACCAAGGGGAGTTTGGTTGGGGGCGGTCAGAGAGGGATTTGGCTGCTGGACAGCCAGGCTCCAGGGGAAGATCATCTTCCCATTCCATCCCCAACTTGTGACTCCCCATCCATCCCTCTGAGAGCCACCTCCACCACTCAATAAAACCCCTGCATTTATCCTTCAAGTCCGTGTGTGGCCTGATTTTTCCAGGATGCTGGACCAGAGCTCGGGATACAGGAAGCTGTCACACTGGTCCTCTGCCCTTGCAGAAAGGCAGAGGGTCCACTGAGTTGGTTGACAGTCAAGCCTTCCACAGACGGCAAGGCTGAAAGGGCACACTGTAACACACGCCCACTTGGGCTCCTGCACCTGTCTGCCTGTGTGCTCCCCTCCCATAAGGGATTTGAGCAGCAGCAGTGACTGAACAGGTGAGCTACACCCCTGTTGCATGTCCTGCCAGGGGGATCAGGGAACTCTCCCATTTCAGTAGCACAGATTTCTCTGTTGTTTCAAATAAGATTTGTGTCCTTATCTGAGGGATAGCTGTGTAAGGAACACATGGGAAAGTGGTTGGAGGAGCGGGAGAGGGGCTGGTAACCAGAGCAGAAGGACTAGTGACCAGGGGAAAAAAGAGGTTGGAAGTGCAGGGCAGGGGTGTTGGACACTGAGCAGGGGGCCAGGGTCTTCAGTGCTTGGGAGACCCTGTGGACTCCAGGTGACTTCCTTCCCACGCAGGCCTGGATTCACACTCTACATGTCCGCTTGGACTCCAAGCTTTGGGCATGGTGCTTCCCTTACTCATTGGAGATTTCCAGGTGGGGAATTTAGGCTGCATGGAAGAGGAGGCCATGTTACCCAAAACCACAGAAACTCGGCTCCTGTGAGCACTTGTGTCTTTCTCAGAACTTCCTTGGACATGATTTCACTCCATTTCAGAAGGCCTTATGGGGGTAGAGTCTCCTAAGATGCTCTGTTTATGCTGCCTACGGCCAACTGAATAATCCTGGAAAATGTCCCATTCTGTGCTTCCTTCTTAGAGATTCCCAGTGAACATCAGCATTCCAAAGCTTTCAGAAATCCTTCTTCTAAAGAAACCTGTTAAACTTTTTTTTAATCCTGTGTTTCCCAAACTTATTTAATCACAGATCCCTTTTGTCATAGAAAGCTATGAAAGTTGACATGCACACCTTGGGGAACTCTGATGACTTTATATTCTCATGCTAACTGCCTTGTGGACTCACAAGCTTGAAATCTCCTTCCACAGTGAACATGAGGCAGGGCATTTATTCTCTGGCTTGCTGTGGCCTCCCCTGAGCTTCTAGGGCGCAGGCGCGTTTGCTCACTCTGCACCACCCCACTATCCCCTTGCCGGCCTGAGTTTGCAGACGGATTGCTTCCTGCTTCAGTCGGAGCATTTGGCCCCATAGCCAGCCTGTACGTTCACCTTCACGGACAAATAAAGCTCACTTGGGGCCAGGAAGCTCCGCAGGGGACAGGATGTGTGCAGAAACTCTCCATCTGTCCCATCCTCAGTTACCTGCAGCTGCTCAGGCCCCGGGCTGTTCTGACTGCCTTGTTTTGCATATAATGATGAAATATTAAATTCTTCTGATTTTGAAAACCTTTTTGTCAAGGCACCAGGAGCAGCCTGAACATGTGACAGAAAGCCCCCCCGAGCTTAGAGGGAGGAGTTGAAGGGCCAATGGGAAGGAGGAACTACTTCAGAGGTGGAGCTTCCTTGAGAGGTCCAGGAATGGCTCAAGGGTGGCTGGCGATGGATCTTCTCCTGTCTTCTGCCTGCTAGCTGCAAAAGGTGGGCACTGCTGGTCAGGAGTCTGGGAGGACGTGGTCTGGTGTGTGCTTGGATACGGTGCTGGGTTGGGAGTCTTGCAGTCCTTAGGCAAGTACTTGTCCCTCTCCAGAGGGCTTGGATTTGCCCACTGATAGAACTACATGGGTGACCAGATGCCCTCTGGGGTTTATGTAACTGGATTCTACTTGGAAGCTGGCTTGTCTGTTCACACGTTTGTTACCTGCAATGCTGCCTTGATTCCCAGTGAGAGAAATTGGATCCAGTGGCCATTTTGGAAGAAAGGGCTTCACTTACAGGGCCCACCCGAGTGTGGTCTCCTGTGGGTCGATCAGAACCCGGGCTTTCCTGCCCACAGAGTCGCTGCTGGAGCTGGAGCAGCCACCTCTAAGGGCCAGCATGGCCTTGGCCAGCCACACTAATGAGCTGACCTCCTGGGGACAGCCCCATGACTTGACTCCTGATGGATATGCTTGTAGTGTTATGTCTGCATCCCTGTCTGTAACCGTGGTGGGGTCTGCTGTGGGCAAACACACAGTGGTGGCCCCCTGGCATTTCTGACCCAAAGCATGAGCACTTCTAAATGCTGTCCTGACCCTCTGTCTTGGCCTTGTCACTGCCTTGGCCTCTGGGTTGGATACACCTGGCCCAAGTCAGAGACGATTCCAGAATGGCAGTGCATCTGCACAGCCCGCAGCTCCAGAGGTGCCGCCCCATGTTCAAGGGCGTGCGTACACACCCATCTCCCAGGAAAGGGCAAGCGGCTCCCCAGGATGATTGATTAGCCTCCTACATTTTCATTTGCCAAGGAGTCTCAGAAGCACACAAGCAGATGGCTTCTCAGGGAATTCCTCCGGGGAACTAGGCGTCTACAGATCCCACAGAATTCAACATTCAAATGAGAGAGGAAATTGGGAAAGAAAATACTTTCTCTTTTCCTCCCTCTAAGTTAAAACCTGGATACAGAGCTGGAAGGTCAGAAATGGCCTCAAGGCTCCTGTGGTTCCCTCCAAATCAGAGAGGGAGAAACAAACCCAGCGCTTCTTCTAGTAGGGCCAGGGTAGGAGGTGGTGCTGACCCTGAGGGGCTGCTGGAAGATGTGAGACCGCGGGAGTGGGCATCAATTCAGTTCAGCAGGCTTTGCTTAAGCAGCTACTGTGTGCTAGTCTTGGGCTGCCGCTGTGTGGAATCAGGTCAGGTAGCTTCCGGCTGAAAAACACGGACTGCTGACACAGACCTGAGTTCTAGTCCTGGCTCTGCCATGTTCCAGCTGTGAGACCTTAAACCAGGGACTTAGGTCCTCTGAGCCTCAGTTTCTAATCTGTAAAACGGGGAGCCTAGTGCCTAGCTCACAGGGTTGTTGAAAGGATCAAATGAGTTGGTGTGGGCGGGAGCTCAGCACGGTGCCTGGGAACACCTTCATTGCTCACACGGTGCTTTGCACCAGCTCTAAGCCCCAGCAGCAGGCAGAGGGGACGTGCCCGTGGCGAGGATAACAAAGCAGAGACAGAGAGCGGTTGTATGAGTTTACCTAGAATCCTTTTGGCTGTCACTAATAGGGCGGAGACTGGGATTGGGATCTGTCTATTCTGTTAGGATGTCCTGTCCCTGCACCAAGAGGATGGTCCCTCCCCAAGTCTCAGCTGGTCAGGGATGTAGAGCCTGAGGGGTGGGCCTCAGTTGTCACTGCGCTTTGGCAGAGGTTGGCCATTAAAAGCACACCTTGTATTTTAAGTTTTTTCTTCCTCCTCAAGAAAAGCATTTATGGAATTCCAAGAAATTAAAAAACCTGCCCAGATCCACCTCCCAGAGCCAGCAAGGACAGTCCCTCTGTGAAGGGGAGATCGTGAGCGCCCCTTTCCCCAGAGCTCTGACCTTTCCCCTCCTGCTCTGAGCCTGAGTTTTACAGCGTCACTGTGCTCTCTGCCATTTGGCTTTTCCTTTTCCTTTCCCTGAGGTTTGGTCCCATTAATGTTTATGAGCAAATAAAACTTGGATTGCTGCTTTGGGCCGTGGGATCACTGCTGACTTGAGGAGGGATGTCTCATTTAACATAATTCCTCTTCTTCGACTTTCCATGACTTCCACTGCATTTTCCTCTGGGAAGATGAGCAAAAGGAGAGGAAATGTGATTACAACATAGGCCACGCCTTCCTCACCTAACCTCGGTGCCTCAGTCCCCCGCTAGGAGCAGGAGCTAAAGTCGGTGACAGACGGAGTGATGGAAACAAGGATGTTGTTTTTATGTTAATTTCTACATGTATGTGCATGGATGAAGCAAGCTTTGGGGACACATGAACTCTGGGATGTCATGGGTGGTGTGTCACCTATTTTCTCAGAGAATGAGGTTGCAGGGCAGGGCTGGTAGATATGCTTTTGATCATATGCATTGCTTATTCCATCTTTTGAGCAAGAAATTGCCCAACAACTCATTCCTTCGAGGATTAAAACCAGTTGAACTGGAGTGTGGTGCCTGGTAGAACCCGTGTTTATAGCAAGTGTATCATTGTTCTGTTCCTGAATGCACACAGTCTTTTTCATGGGCTGGGAGGAACAGTCCTAACGGGGGCCTGGGGTGGGACCTGAGGGCAGGCTGTGCAGCAGCTGCATTTGGTGGGAGGACACAGGTCAGCTGCGTCATGGAGACATGGCATGAGGGAGAGGCAGCGCGTTCCTTCTGGGGCTGTTGATGGGGTTGTGAGCCTGGCAGGAGGAAGGTAATTGTATAATTATGTGCCACTCTTGTCTCAAGGGGCCAAATTAGCTGACTCTCCAAGACTAAGGTTTACTTTTGCCTTCTGAATTTACAGGCTGATACAAAGGCATGCCAACTCACTCCTAAATCTGGACCAGCTGAGGTATGCCTGGCACCACGGGTGAGGTGGAGAGGAGCAAGGCGCGATTAGCAGGAATGTAGGACAGGACATAACCCATGCCGATGCCCAGCAGAGTGGGAAGATGGCCAGAGGAAAGGCATGGGGAAACTCAAGGCCAGGCCCCCACATCGGATGCAAAGCTTCACAGAGGAGGAGGAGGGGAGCTGCCCTTGGCGGAGGCCTAGGATTTCCACAGGTGGAATAGGAGTGGGCAAGGCTGCAGGGGAAAGGGCACTCAGAATGCAGGTGTGTAGACAGACGAGGGCAGTTTAGTAAGAGGTTCTGCGGAGGGACATCCAGGGAAAGTGGCTGGAAAGGCCTGATGGGCTTGGAAGATGCTCAGCAGATATTTGTTAAATAAATGTGTGAGTGAATGGCTCAGCTCTCATTAGTTCAACAAACATTTACTGAGTGACCTCTGTGTGCTAGACACTATGTTAGGGGCTGGATATATAGCTGTGAATAAAACAAGTAAATATCACTCCTATGTGAATTTAGTTTCTACAGGGGGAAGCAGACAATAAACAAATAAATATAATATACCTGTCATGTATATAGTATGTTAGCGAGAGGTAAGTACAAGGAAACAAGAATGAGTAGGATGAGATAGGAGGATGGGAACTGTGTGTGTGTGTGTGTGTGTGTGTGTGTGTGTGTGTGTGTTTGCGTGTAGGTTGCAATTTCGCCAAGGGTAGCTGAGTAGACCTCTTTGGGAAGATGATATTTGAGTAATTTGAGAAGGCTGTAGCGAGCTAACCAGGTAGCTATCTGGTGAAAAGCACTCCAGGCTAAAGGAGTAGCAAGGGCAGAAGAGCCTGAAGCAGGAGTGTGCCTGGCATGCTAAGGACTAGCAAGGAGGCAGTGTGGCTACAGCAGAGTGAACGAGGGGACTGTGGTAGGAGAAGGGATCAGAGAGCAATGGGGCCTTGCAGGCCAGTACAGGGCTTTGGACTTTACCCTTCGTGAGATGGGGGCTTCTGTTTTGAAAGTGTTATTTTGTGTGTGTGTGTGTGAAAACCTGAGCTTTCTGGGGCAAGGGTGGAGTCAGGGAGCCAGTTAGGAGGCTGCCGCTGCCTCCAGGTGAGAGGCGAGGGCTAGTTGAATGCCGTGGAGGTGGTAAGTGGTTTTGTTCTGGACACAGAAGATTTCTTAACATCTGAAGGTGGGATGTGAGAGACAGCGGGGAATCAAAGGTGACTTCACAGTTTCAGCCTCAGCAGTCAGGATCAGGAAGGCTGTGAGTAGAGCAGGTTGGAGTGGATCAGGAGCTGTTTTACATGTGATGATCCTGAGGTGCCTGTTGATATCTGCGTGGAGATGTTGAGGGGACAGCTGGCTTCATTCATCTGTAGTCCTGGAGAGAGATCAGGGCTGGAGATGTAAATGTAGGGGCTGTTGGCCTTTAGATGGTGTTAAAACCGTAAGAGGGGCTGCAATCACCAGTGGGTTGTTGAGAGAGTGTAATGACACCCAGAGCTAACATTTCATTTGGTTTTAAATGCCAAGCACTCTGTTAGGCACTTCCCAGCATTCCCTCTTTCATCTCTACCACAAACCAATGAAGTAAGAGCTGTTATTTTCCCCATGTTATAGATGAGAAACCTGAGGCTCTGAGGGGTTAAGTAAGTTATCCCAAATCACACAGCTACTATAGGTCAGAGCCAGGATTTTCACCTAGGTCTGTCTGACTCTGAAGTTTGTTTGTTCGTTTTTAGATCAATGCATTTACTGGCTCTCTAACTTATGGACTTAATTGTATGCATGATGGGGGAGCCACTGAAGTTTTTGAGCAGAGAAAGGACTCTGAGCTGTGGCTTGGGAACCGGAGCCTCCTGCAGAAAGTACTGGGTAGGGAGAGGTGGAGACCAGAGGTGGAGAGCATGGAGAAGGTTTGGGCCACCAAGTGGGGGTAGGAAATGGAATCCTGCGAGTGGAGAACCGAGTTGTGGCAGACCCAGTGTTATGGGGTAAATATTTATGTCTCCCCAAAATGCATGTATGGAAGCCCTAGCCCTCAATATGGCTGTATTTGGAGATGAGGCCTCCAAAGAAGTAAACCTGAGGTTACTTGAGGTTAGATGAGGACATAAGGCAGGGCCCTAATCCAGTAAAATTCATGTCCTTATAAGAAGAGACATCAGAGATTCCCCCACCCTAACATATGAGGACAGTGAGGAGTGGTCATCATCTACTAGCCGGGACGCATGCCCTTGACAGAAACTGAATCAGCCAGAACCTTGATCTTGGACTTCAGCCTCCAAAACTGTGAGAAAAGTTAACATCTGATGTTTAAGCCACCCAGTCAGTGGTACTTTGTTACGACAGCCTGAGCCAACTAATACACCAATCTCTTTGCATCCCGGCTTCTCCTAGAACTGTGTTTTCTGGCAAAGGTATAGGTCCCAGCCGTTTGGTAATTGGTCCTTTAAGGGACTTCTACTTTTTCCCTCTCTAAAAATTCAATGGATTTGAATGGACCTGAAGAGTCATTGAACAATTATCTAGTGATTAGCTTCCTTGTAGAGCCCAGAGAGAATTGCTGGAAGAAAATTGGTAAATTCTTTTCATTCCTTATAAAACCTAACATTACCTTGCTAATGCCTGATATTAAGAGTTCAAAGTCATCTCTATACCATTGATCTTCAAAGGAAGAGATTTCCTAATTTATTTGACAAGGCCTGAAAAGATGTAGGTGAGGTTCCCTTCAGATGGGGATTTAGAACATGAATGAATTGGTAACATGGCCAACCTTCCCCCACCACCCTGGCCACCTCCTACTCCTGGCTCTGTTTGAATCACTGGGCTCAGGTTAGCCTGTGCCCTACCTGTGTATCCCAAGCCACTGAGGGGCAGGGACCTCTCCTGAGGAGGCTGGCATCCTTGTTTCCATCTCTGGTCTGAAGGGGAGCAGGTTCTATGCCATTTTATTGAGTTCATTTTGAAGGAGGAGTAGAGATGGGTGCCCAGTGCAATGAGCCTCTTGGAGGAGTGGATGTTTCTGGGGTCATAATGGATTTTTTTTCTCTTTCCTGAGAACACCTTCTTCCAATAAAAATGAGTTGTCCACTGCTCTGGAGGCCCTATAAATTGATTTTGGCTCTGTCCATTATAGGTAGCTTCTGTGGGAGGAAACCGCATAAATCTTACTCAGTCAGGGAGTGTTTAAAATGGCAAATTTCAGAGTAAAGGTTTAACAAAAACCATAAATAAAACTTCAGAAGTAATGGAAGTGTTTATAAGCATCTGTGGAATTCACACAAGAACAATGAGCATGGTGTGGGTGCCCAGAGATTGACGGAGGTGTTGTTTGCTGCGAGAGAGAGCAAGTCCATCTTTATTTGGCCTCTGCTCAGAGAGGCTGGACTTGGAGAAGCCACAGAGACATGGACAAGTGATGTGTGGCCGGGTTCATGGAGGGGGAGTTTGTCGCCATCAGGGCCGTGGCCAGTCAGGGCTTGGGAGGCTACTGGTGTGAATGGCACTTACCAAGGTCCAGAACCTCAAGTCAACTGCATTTTAGGCCTCCTGTGAGACTCGTCTTGCAGGGAGGTGCTACTATTATAGTGGTCCCATCATCCTAGCAACCAGCTGCTGGGCAGCCAGAGCAATGTGTCCATGTTCCATTTTCCAGCCAAGGAAACCGAAGTGAAGAGTGGTCTGTGACTTGTCCGAGTCCTAGAACAAGCCATGGAGAGAAGCAGAGGAGAGGCAGCACTTCCCAGGCCTGGACTCTCCCATCGTGCTTCTGATCTCCCGATCTCATGTCCCCCTCTTCGGCAAAACAGTTCTTGCATCTCCTCCACACCAGACCCTGGGCTGGGCGCTGGGGATATGGAGACATATCAGTATTCCTCTGTTGAGTGTTGTCCCTGGATCTCCTCTGGCACGCCCTCCGTTCCAACCTCTGCTGGGTAACCACACACATAGAAAGCAAAGGTGCCAGACAGAGTGACCCTCAGTCATTCACAACCACTTACAGAGCACTAACAAAGTTCTAGGCTCCATGCTAGGGGCCTAATAAACAATGTGCAAACGTTTGGTCTAAGGGATATAGTCTAAGGGCAGGCCAGCAGGCGTGAGATTGGCAGGTAGAACAGGGGAGGATGGAGCTGGGCCCTTGATGAGAGGCGGGGTCTGGGGAGGACAGGCAGCTTCTAAGTGGGAGGGGCAGAGTGAGCACAGGCTGGGGCTGTGGGTGTGGGAGCTGTGGACTTGGGTCAGCCCATGGGATAGCAGGCGGGCCCGTCTGGGTGGGGCCTCCTATGGGATGGGCCTGGCCCAAGTTTTGCCTTGCCCTGAGTTTGTTGCTGTGAGTGTTGGGCTCCAGTGGGGTTTTTGACTGCACCCAGGAGGGGAGTGCAGGCCTCAGGAGCAGGGCGTGGGACTGGGGGTGGGGTGGGGAAGGCAGCCTCCCTTCCTTCCTGTCCTTGCTCTTCTTCCCATCTCTGGGCTCAGCTCAGGCCCTGTGCTCCTCCAGGAAGATGTTGTTTTGTGAACCTCTGACCCTCAACAACCGTAGGCATTCAGCCGGCAGATTTGGATCAGACTGCCCCTGCCCATGTTTGTCCCTTGTGCTGGTGTCCATCTCGTTTAAGCCCAGGCAGGCTGGGTTCCAATTGAAGGCAGTCCCTGTAGTCCCAATCCTAGCACAGTCCTGGACACATGGTGAGTGGCCCCAAAATAGAACTGCCAGGTAAGATAGAGGTTACCCAATTAAATTTGAATTCTAAATAAATAGCGAATCATATTTTAGTATAAGTATATGCCAAATATTGCCCACACAACAGGTGTTCTGTTTTTGTTTTTAACGAAATCTGGTAACTTTACCCTAAAAGCCTTGCTGATTGGTTATGGAAACTCAAGGGTTTCTAGGTTCCTAGGACATCAAGTTTGAGGAGGCAGACTCACTTAGGAGTACGAAGTGGTACAGAGATTGGGAGCCTGGCTCCAGGTCAGCCTACTCAGGTTTGAATCTCATCTCTCTAATGTACTGACTACCGGAACTCAAGCAAATTACTTACCTCTCTCTAAGCCTCAGTTTTCTTATCTGTGAAATGGGAATGGTGATAGTCCCCACCTCATGAATGAGAATCAGTGAACTAATGCCTGGGAGGTGCTCACATAGTACCTGACACTTAACAGTCTGGATAGAGCAGTCACCATCATTACTATTGCTATTATAATTGTTGTTGTTATCTTTGCCACCTGATGGGCCACACAGGCTCTCTGTAGTTGACCCTAGGAAGTCCTTTTTGCTCCCTCAATGCCTGTCTCACTTCCTCACAATCCTCAAGGCCGGCCTCCCTTGGGAATTCCCCCTCCCTGCATCCGTCTCCCCTGGGTGTGTTTCCCAAGCCAAGGTTAGACTTGTTTGACCCATCGGGCCTCCAGCCCTGCCTGGAAACAGTCCTGCCTTCACCTAATGCAGC
Source organism: Macaca nemestrina (assembly GCF_043159975.1). Taxonomy (NCBI): domain Eukaryota; kingdom Metazoa; phylum Chordata; class Mammalia; order Primates; family Cercopithecidae; genus Macaca; species Macaca nemestrina. The sequence goes on from NC_092130.1 coordinate 46,651,747, forward strand.
TGAGTGTAGATCCACAAATTCAGCTTGTATGGCAAATTCTTTGGTAGACTTTATAAGGGGACATAGATCATTACAGATGGGATTCAGGTTTTACAAAATATTTTAGGAGGTAGATAAATTAGATCATGAAAAGTACATAAGGGCATCAATTATGCAGGTGCCAGAAGAATGATTATAAAGTGATCTGGCCTCAGTTTTGGCCCATTAAACATTTAACTGCAGCCATTAAAATAGAAAACATCCCTTGTTCCATTCTTCAGAAAAGTGGGATGGTCCAGGATACAGGCCTGGCCCAAGGGAGGCTGTAGAGTCCAGGATGACCTGCTTTGCTGGTAGGCACTTGGGGAGGAAAAGGCCACTTGGAAAGTACACAAAACTGGGCTTGCTTGGTTGGGGAAGAATCACGGAGGCTCTGGGAGTACAGGGGTCAGGTAAGGGCCCAGTTGGGGATGCTGAAGTTTTTTCTCTACTGACCAAGGGCAGAAAGGTGCATGCCAGCACATCGTGGGTGTATGGTTAGAGGCACTGTGACTTCAGGGTCCTCAAAAATCCTGCAAAGGTGTCATACTTGTCCTACCTCCTGGCCAACAACAGCACAGACCTGACAGTGGGCTGGCATCTGCCAGCTTCACCTGGCCTACGTGCTGCTGGTTGGTGATTATGGGCATCTGGGAGAACAGGCAGGTGATTGTGACCCTGCAGACATTGTCTATGTGCCTTTCTCCACCAAGCTTCAGCAACCGTGGCTGTCCCAGACACGGCCATGACTTCTGTCTCTGAAAGAACCCAACCTCATCCTGAGCCACACCACTTGGCCCTCGATTCTGTTCTCCACTGAGGGCCCCGTGAGTGTTTCTCATCCATACCTGGACAATGTGCTGTGCTTCTGGAAGGTGGCACCTTCTTCCTCTTCCTCTTCATAGACCACATACTAAGTCTATTTTATGGATTCATAAACTGAGGCTGGGAAAAACAAGTGCTTGCCCCCAAACTCCAACCTCTAAAAGGCCAAGCAGGGCTGAAGTTCCCACACTCATGTCTCTATCGTTGAAGAGTACTGGTCAGAGGCGTTGAGCTGAGCATTGAGTTGGGCATGTAGAAGTTCCCTGGACCCTGATGGGGGCAGTAAAGGTGAGTTACCTGCTAAAGGTATCTTGGCAAACGTTCCCAGGCTTTCCTTCCCTGTGATAGGTCACTCTAGGCCTATAGGTGCCTTTTTGAATTAGGGCATGTTTCTACCTGGAGTTGGTCTCTTGGTTTTAGGCCCATCTGTCCTTTGGAGCACAGCTGCACATGACCATCAGGAAGGAACGGGGGTTGCAGTGCCTGCTTTCTCACCAGCATGTCCTCAGCGGGTGAGCCCGGCATGGTTTGTAAGACTTCGTGTGCTTTGAGGGCTGAGAGCTTTGTGAGGGGAGGCAGAGCAGGTGTTGGGTGTACCCTGTCGGGAGTAGATCTGTTCCTTCTCAAGCTCAGAGGAGCAGGAATGTGTCCCTGTGGGCTGGGTTGTCATCTTCCCCATGGCCTTATTCCCTTGGAGTCTCTACTCTTTCTCCCCCAAAGTCACCATTTCACCATTTCATTTAGAAGAAACTAGGAGGAGAATTTTCTCATGCCAACAGCCACTCATAGAAACACACAGGACCATACGAATATCCAGCCCTGAAACCTGAAAACAAACTTTGTGCCAAAATAATTTATTATTTGCTGCTTTTCTTTTTAAGGGAAATAAGACGTTAACAGGTCTCACTTAATTCTGCCCTACCATTAGGCAAGAGCAAAAGCTTTTTCTTGGAGTAGTGGAAGCCAGGATGCAACTTACTCCTTAATATCACAGGATCTGGACTTTGACACAGAGATCATGTCCCTGTTCTGCCACTTACAAGTTGTATGTGGCCTTGGAAAAGTTAATTAACCTCTGTAGACCTCAGTTTTCTCCACTTCAGAATGGGTATAACAACGATGTCCACCTCACATGATGCTTATAAAATGAATTCTTTGACCAGTACTCTTCAAGGAATGGGGTGTTCTCCCCAGGATGGTGACATGAGTGTGGAACTTTCAGCCCTGCTTGGCCTTTTAGAGGTTGGAGTTTGGAGGCAAGCACTTGTTTTTTCTGGCCTCAGTTTATGCAGCCATAAAATAGACAATATGTGGTCAGATTAGTCATAAATATCAGCAAGTCAACTTTTCAAATGCCGAGTGAATTTCTCACTAAAGCATACCATACCCATCTACTTTAAACTTGCCATTGGTAGATCTTTACTACTATTATTAATGACGATAGCTAACATTTATCTAAAGCTTCCCATGGTACGGAGCGCTGGGCTAAATTCCCTGTACATATTTTCCCATTTAATCTCATAACTCAGTAGATGATGCAGCTGAACCTGCTGATGTTAAGCAAGGTGGCCAAGGTCATAGAACTAGTAAGTGGAGGAGGCAGGGTTTGAACCAGGGAGTATGACTGCAGGGCAGGAGACCTGCATGGTAGGAATTCTAACTCCTGCCTGTGAGCTAACTGTTCTTGCAGACTCTGTGTATGTGGGGAGGGGAGGGGGGCAGGGACAGTGGAAAGGAATTTCTATTGTTTTCTACAAACCTGAAAAAAGGAGCCTCACAAAGGTGATTCATTTTCTTTTGGATTTGTAACTTCCCTTGAACTACAATCCAGTTTGGAGAGAGAAACATTCCCCCAAACCACTTGAGGATGCTGGCATGCTGGAAAGGACGAGGCAGCACAGCCCACAAACAAAGAAAAGGGCACAGGGCTGGCTCAGCCATTTTGTGAGCTGATGGCAAATGAAACTTGGACTTTCCTTCTCCGTCATTTTGCACACAGTGGAAGGAAAGTTTAAAAGATATTGCCTGGAGCTCAGACGAGGCAAGAGATTCCATTGTTTTCCACTATGATGAAAGCAGCAGGAGGCTATGTGAGGCCATGTGTGTGTTGGGCTGGGACTGGCTGGTTTATAGATTTATTGATAGATAAGGCTAATTTATCACCTAAACCAGGATGCCTGTGAGAGGGAAAGGTGTTATTAATAATTACACTGGGATAAAAGGCATTAAGCTGGGATTGTCCTTGGGTACAATCATAATGATGCCTATTTATTTATTAAAGCAGCCCTTCTGGCTTCTGAAGAGCTGGATCATGTTTGTCTGGTTGGAGTCATGTCCACATTTAGAAGTCGTGTGAGAGAGAACCTAATTTCATTGAGGTTGACACAGAGTAGGTATCTTGGAAGAGGGAAGCCACAGAGCTCTTTGGAAGGCTGGGGGCGCTGCAAAAACTGTGAGCACTTGGGAGTTTCTGTACTTGCATTCTGTCACATCAAGGGTGTTTCTAGAGGTTTGGAAATCACTTCACGAAATGTACACTCTGTAGTGTTTTTTGTGTTGGGAGGGGTGTTGGTGAGGGTGCTAAGAATTGACATTGCAAAGCAATCATTGGGATGCCTACAGAAGGGCATCCCCTGCGCCGCCACCTGCAAGTCCCTGACAGAGGAAAGTAGTAGACAGGGTTCCTCCTCCCTCCCATAGAGCAGCGTGAGGGCCTGATTCCAAGCTTGCTCTGAGCTTTCTGTATTGTCCTTATGATGGCCTGGGATGAGAACTCAGGCAAATTGTCATAGTTTCTGAGGGAAATAGGCAGGGACTTGAGGGATGTGGCTTGGGTACTATTTGCTGTTGTGGATGACAAAAACACTAACTAGCTCTACAGTATTCTGGGTCTTGGTTGTACAACTCCATGTTTAAGTGTCACAGAGAGTTGGACGGAAGATGGCTGCTGCTGGCTCCCCCAGCTTCCATCCCCTAGATTTGCCCCTTTGTTAAGAGGTACTGAAGCTATCTACGCTCTTGGATCCTAGATGGAAAGATCACAGGGAAGCACTCTCATTGGCCTGGCTGGGTCACATGCCTGTGGCCGACCAGTCGTGAAGGGCAGTGAGGTGGGCATCTGTAACGGGCTCGTCTTAGGTTGAAGATCTACTTCTGGCCATTTACAGTAGATGGAGGTGACAGAAAGAAAGAAAGAAAGAAAGAAAATGACAGCACCACTTCCTACTATGTGATTGCAGAAGGTGGAAAAGTGATTATTTGCAGGAAGGGGGTGCATGTTCTAGAAGGGGAAGAATGTGGCAGACAAGTCTGTAGTGGCCCAGTATATAGTTTTGCTAACAGCAGCAGTTGTAGTTATAAAATACGTCTTTGCCAATTTGATAGAAGAGATGGTGTCCGATTTAAATGGGTGTTGCTTGATTACTAGTGAGGCTAAATATTTTCCCACAGATGTGTTGGCCATTTACATTTCTTCTTTTGTAAATCTCCTGTCTGTGGCCTTAGCCCATTTTTCATAGCTGTTGAGTATTTCAGAAGAGTGGGGGTGGGTAAATCTGAGTTTGCTGTTTTCCACAGCCTTTGATGGGTAATTGTGTCAGCTATATTTACTCCTGCTTGGAATAAACCCAGCTGAGCCTTCAGGAGATCAATGTGGAAATCCAAGAAAAATGCTTTCTCCTTAATCAAATTTCTTGTATTATGAATGGTTATTAAATATTTTATGTGAAAATTATAATTACCATTAAAGTCAATATCAATAGCCTTAGATAATCAGTGTGTAACACTAATTAGAAGGTACTGAATAACCCCCAGTGAGTTGTCTACTGTGATTTAGGAATTGCCATAATTGCTGGCACGCTCAGCTGGGAGGTGGGCATGCTGGTTGGTGGGGGGGTGCACATGTGTCTGTTTCAAAGCCAGGTTGTTGAGCAGGCTACACACAGTGTGGCAGGAATCATTTCGCCAATTCGGAGGGTTCCCCTCAGGGGATCTGACTTGCTGGTGGGTGATGTGGTGGGCCACACTGCACCCTCCTCCAGTCTCCAGTAATGTGGTATCTGGGTTAATGAAGTCTCACTCTGAATGGTAATGGTGGGAGGTTTCCGGCCTTGCTAGCTCATCTGCTTGTCCACACATCCCTCTGGCCCTTCCTACCCCTTCTAAGACAACACGTGCATGCATACACACACACACACACACACACACACACAGACACACACACACCACACAACTGCTTAAAAATCAGTGACTTTGTTTGGAATGCTTCTTTTTGAGACCTGTATTCTACCTGTAGGAAGGGGTAGCTGAATGTGCTGCAGGGAGGGCTACTGGCTGTAAGATGTCTGGACCTGTTATTGTCGCAGCTGGGCCACCAAATAGCCTGTGTAGTTTGCAGAGAGTGGGAGGTAAGAGGCTTCCTCAGCCATGGGGCGGCATCTCTCTCCTCCCTGGAAAGTGGGCTGGAGGTGATCACCAGGGACCAGTGCAGAGGGCCAAGAGCATGCAGTGAAGAGTCAGAGGAAGAGGGACGAGGCATCTGCGCATGCTGCCAGTAAAGTCACTCATAGCAGCACCTGGGTTGGGGGATGACTTTGGAATCAGAATCTCAGTTCCACTTATCGCCAGATTTGGGGCTTGAGCTCAGTCACGGAACCTCTCTGAGTGTTTTCTTCTGGATGGAGGATAATGATTGCCACCTTGCAGCAGGCTGTTTAGAGCCAACAGAACCTCTGAAGCCTCTGGACTGGGCTTGGCACCCTGGCCCACATCTCCTACTAGCCGTGTGACTCTGAGCAAGTTCTGTAGCCTCCAAGTCTCAGTTTTCCCAACATGGAAAATGAGGATAGTAATAGTACCTACCTCATCGGGTTATTCTGGGGATTAAATAGGTTGTAAGGAATTTAGATAGTAAATTCTACGCAGGTGCTTGTGAAATAGAAATAAATGAACTTTAAATAGTTATGTAAATTGCCCTGCTATGCTCCAGGCAGTATTAATAAAGTCCTCAAAATGTCTTCTGCGCTAAGTGCTAGGGATACAAGATGCAGATAAGCCAGGCCAGGTCCCCACCCTTCCAGTCCAGTGGGAGACCCCAACAATACACAGGAGACAAACTGATTTGCTTGGATCATTTCAGAGGGAGTTTGGGCCATGAAGATAACTGAAGCAGGGTAAGGTGGCAGAGTGACAGGGTGGGACGGAGGGTGATTTTAGGGAGATGGAGCCAGTGACAATAGAGAGGACATTGTAGGAAAAAGAGGGAGTGAGTCATGCAAGGAGATGGGAAGAGCAGGGAGAGAGATGCTGTTGCTGCTCTGCTCATGTCCCCACGTGTCTGTGTCCCCTGCTTGTGCACACGCCTCCTCCCAGTGCCCACATCTGCAGCTCTTTGGCAGTTCTGCATTGGCGGACTGGCCTCAGGCTGCTGGAACTGCTGTCCTTCCCTAGATAGCAGGAGGTTGCTGGGAATTTTCATCCCCGTCGGGGCAGCCCTTGACCTACAACTGATGGGTGTGTACCTGAGAGCCCTTTTGTCCCTGATGAGGATGACTCCAGGAGTGACGTATGCTGTTTCCGTGGCTCCCCAGAGGTATTGGGTCACAGACACCCTCCGTAGGCGTTGGTGGGTTGGTACTCACTTCCTTGGCTTCCTTCCCCTTCTGATCCATCTTGCTCACCTCCCTACTGTACTTGGGTTTCTGTACTTGGGAACACTTCCCTAATAAGCACTTTCACATGAACCCCTCCTCTCAGGTTCTGCTTCTGGGAAACCTGGGACAGACCCTGAATCAGGAATGGGCATGGTCTGTCACAGGAACAGTGAGAAGACCAGCAGAGAGCTGGGGAGGTGGGATAGAGCCGAGGCTGGAGAGTTAGGCAGGGCCTGGGTCATCTGGGGCCTTGTAGGCTATGCTAGATTTGAATTCTTCCAAGAGCAGTGGGGAGTTGTTGGAAGGTTTTAGGCAGAGGAGTTACATCACATCACTTATTTTATTTTGTTTTTTTGTTTTTTGAGTTGGAGTTTTGCTCTGTTGCCTAGGCTGGAGTGCAGTGGCAAGATCTCGGCTCACTGCAACCTCCGCCTCCAGGGTTCAAGTGATCCTCCTGCCTCAACCTCCCGAGTAGCTGGGACTATAGGTGCCTGCCACCACGCCTGGCTAATTTTTTGTATTTTTAGTAGAGATGGAGTTTCACCATGTTAGCCAGGATGGTCTCCATCTCCTGACCCTGTGATTGGCCTGCCTCAGCTTCCCAAAGTGCTGGGATTACAGGTGTGAGCCACCGCGCCCGGCCCACATCATTTATTTTATAAGCAAAGATCTCTCTGATCACCATGTAGAGAATGGACCATTAGGGGACAGGAGTAGAAGGAGGCTGTGGGAGTCACCCAGGAGACAGGATGGACTTGGACTAGGAGGGGAGCCAAGGAGATGGACTTGGGATTTGTTCTGGAGGATCAGTAGATGATTGACAATACAGATTCAGTTTTATAGTTTTCCCAAAGTCATAGCAGGTCTAAGAGTTCAAGATGGGTACTACGGGCCACTAGGGTCCCTCAGAGGTCCTACTCCATGGGTCCTCCCCCTGCCCCACCATAGAGACAAGAAGTAACCTTCCTCTGAACCCAGGAAGCCCTTGTTGGTGCCTTTTTACTGGGTCACTTTGTACCTTGTCCCAGCTACTTGTGCCCTGCCTTAATTCCTGCTGCCAGGCTGTGCCCAGCTTGGGCCTTGTGAGAGCAGTCATGTGGGAAGAGCCCTGGCAGGACGGTGAGGTCTTGGGCAGATTTTGCCCCTTTTGAGGGCTGGTTCCTTGCTTTGGAGTGAAGAGAGTCAGCGCTGCGAGTGCCAAAACCCTTCTGAGGCCAATTCTGAGGCTTTTCAAAGGGAGGTTTTGGAGAGAGCTTTGCCTGGGATGTGAAAGGCCAAAGGCTCCCTCTCTCCCAGAGGCATCTGCTCTGTCACAGCCTCTGTGAGGTGAACTGAGTGGAGGGTGTGTATCCCAGCATCCCACAAGCTCAGAGTTCCCACAAGCTCTCCTGAGGACCCTCTTTTCAGCATAAGGGCCAGAATGAACTCACTTTAGCTGCAATTGGGTTGAGCTGAAGTTCACTTTGCCTCTGCAAAGAAAGATAACATTTCCTGAGAAAGCAATGATGGTCATTCTAAGTTATGTTTTTCCCAGAAATTAATTAATTAATTATCTGGAATATTAAAACACTTGGCTCTGACTTTCAGGCCCCCAAGGGACTTTTTTTTTTTTTTTTTTTTTAGAGGAAATACCTCCTTTCTGCATGAGGCAAAAAGAACTATGGTAAACTTCAGTGGGTGGTGGGCTTTCTTTGAGAAGCCTTTTCCCCCACGTTGCTCATTTGTTCATTATCTAAATGCTAAACAGGATGCTGCGGGTGTCTGGCACCAGGCAGGGCCTGTGGTCTGATCCACAGGGCACATCTTGGGGGCAGATGTAGAAGGTCTGTGTTCCTGGGTGACAGGCAGCCCATCAGAGACCCCAAGGACCTCGAGGATGCTAGGAAACCCCACCTCTAGAGCCTTAGGGCCCAGTGAACAGCTGAGACTCCCAGTTTTCCCAGAAGTAGCTAGTGGTGTCTGGGGGAATGGGATCTCTATATGGAAACTTTTAAAATTAAAATATCCAAAACTTCAACTAAGAAAGTCTGCTTCTTAGTGTCCGTTCTAGACACAAAGTCCTACATATGTGCAAAGAGACACCTATGTGACTGTTCACTGCAATTTGTTTTTAATAATGACAAAATGGAAACAACCTTCATGGCCCGAATATTAAATAAGTGCTGGAGTAGCCATATCAGGATCCACTATTAATGTTTAAAATCCTTAGCTAGATATGTGTACAGTATCTGTGGAAAGATCCCCGAGCTTTATTATTAAGTGAAAAAAGTGAGGTTGCAGAATAATTTGTGTAACGTTCCACTTATGTCGAAAACCTCCCATAAATAGTAACTTTCTCTCTGTACATGAGAAACCACACAAGTCAAACTGAGAACAGTGACTGTCTTGGGAGGAGACTGGGATTAGAAGTGGCATTCTCAACTGGGCTTTTGTTTCATAACTGCAGTTTGAATATCTAAAAAATAGTGTTCAAAACTACTTATGTATTTAAGAAGCTCATAACAAGACATAAGTTAATTGATGCCTGTTATAAGAAAGTTGTTAAATACAGAGAAATGTCACACTACGTCCCACTACTAGCATTTTGGTGCATTTCCTTCCAGTCCATTTTTTCCTTATGCATTTTACATAAGCACACTATATAACATTTTGTATTCTACTTTTCCTCTAAACATTTTGTCATAAAAACTTTCTATGCTGTTTCAAACTCTCTATGTGTATATATATATATCTTTAATAGCTGTGTAATTTTCCGTTGTGAATGTTTATTTCGCATTTTTCCTTCCCATTTTAAAAGTGATATCTATTTGCCTAGGAACTCTTCCACCTGCCTTGTGAGCCAAATAAAATCATTATTTCCATGGTTGGTGCAGTGCCTGGTACATGGCGGGGAGTCAGTGCATGTGCACGTGTGTGTGTGAATGAATGAGTGATGGGAGGCTGAGGTACTCTCTAAGGGGTAGGCTATCCATGGCCCTCTTGAGGGTCATTTAGGCACAAAGGGGTGGGCCGTACATTCAAGCCAGAGGCGGGTAAGCCAGGTCAGTGGGACCTTTTGGACATGAAGTCCTCCTCTGTGAAATCATTGACAAAAGATGGCCAGGAAGCATTTGGTTCTGGGGCTCTAGAGCCCTGGGTTAGAGACCTACCTTGGTACTGACTCTGTTTCCCTCTATGGAAAACCTTTTTCACCAGCCTGCAAACCATTTTGTCATCTGAAAACAGAAAAGGAGGTTTCTGGAGGTAAGTATGCGGTGTGATCAGGTCCCCAGAGTGCCTCTCATGGGCAGTCAAGGAGAAGCTGCACCTATCCTTCCTCTAGGCCTCAGTTTTCTGCTCTGAGAAATAAAGGTATTTGCTTCAGTTAGGATCTTACCAGGAAAAAAGATAGAAAACCCAAAAGAGCAATTTAAGGGAGGTTAAAGAAGGGGCTATTTAGAATGCTGTGGGTGGGATTAAGGGAACCAGCAAGAGATGATTGTTGTACCCTGGGACTAGCAACATAGGCAAACCATTACTACCTTTATGACTGAAGGGGAAAGGAGAAGGAGATGTTACTGGAACTCAAGGAGAGCTGTAGTCATGAGAGAGAGGCTGCCAAACAGAATCTGTGGCCTTAAGCTATTATTCTAAGCTGAGATTTGGCATAAAGGCAGCTTGGGACATAAACACCCCAGTCTCTTTTTCCTCTAGCTGCTGGTACCTCCCATTGACAAATTTAACCACAAAGCCAGAGGACAAGGGAACTTGGGTGATATAGTCTCTGTAGGCTGCCACCCAGAGCACAGAGCAGGGTAGAGACGGGTGGAGGATATACCTGGAGGGCAAATGGGGACTTTCCAGCACGTTCAGCCCCTGCTCTACTCTCTTGTCAGGGAAAAAGTATGGCCCCTACACAGTGGAACACAGAGTCCCATCAGCTAATGGGTCTTACTGGGATGATGTCAATTCCTAGGAATCAACTTAAAATGTTAGCTTCTATTTGTGTCCTTCATATAAGGTAGTGGGGAAGAAAGGGGGAACAAAATAAACAATTAACATCGATTCTGCCCACTGGGAGCATTCCCTTCACCATTGTCTTTTAGAGTCACCCTTGAGTGGGATTGTGATATATTGTCTATTCTGACTCATTTCAGTACACTGTGCAAACCGTCGGTAATGAAGAAGGCCATGCTTTCTTCTCCTATTTATTGATTATAGGAAGTTTCCTCTGAGGTGTGGGTCAAGATAGAACTGCTGAATCAGTAGTAGTAGGTGCCATAGGAGTCTAAGTCACCTATTGTGCAATGTACCCTTCCACCTTCTGGGCCTGTTCAGGCTTGAACTTATAAATATCATTTCCATTTGAAAATGGAATTCTGCTGTGTACTTCCAATTTTATGATTCAGTGGATCACATAACACTATAATCGGTGGTTTTTGTCATCAATGCCATGACCTTAGCACAGTGTTTCTCAACTTCACTACTGACTTTTGGGGCTGAATAATTGTTATGGAGGGCTATCCTGTGAATTCTAGGGTGTTACACCATCTCTAGCCTCTACCCACCAGATTGGTGTCCCGTGGTCTGGTGTTTGGTCTTTGCCAGGGCTTACTGGGAAGGCAGAAGCTGCTTTACAGATAGAGAACAATTATTAGCAGAATTCTTACTTTAAAACCATGGGGTTTATGCTGTAATTTCCCTATTCAGGCTTGTTAGACACTCTGTGTAACATCTCTATCTGCCACAGATATTTCTCGTACAACTGGATATACCGGATCACCAAATAATAGAGAAGTTTATTGACAGGACCATCTATAGAAACTTCTCTTGATCAAGACCTCTCACAAACTAGGAGACTTACCCATTATTTGGCAAGAGGTCAGAGCAAGGTATATGTTTCCTCTGCAATTCCAAGAGCCTCAATCAAGTTGTGCTTTTCCTTGTGGTGAATGATGGAAGGAAAGGCAACATTTTTTTTTATGTCATTTTAGAAGAAATATACCTATACATTCTAGACTATTGCATCCTTAGAAACTTCACTTATGTGTCACGTCTGAATTTTTGCGAGATTTATCATCCATTTTCTGGCATGCATGTCTTGCTAAAATACGTATGGTTCTTACTCAGTCCTGCTCAAAAGGTACAATTAGCATAATAATATCCATGTAACAGACTATTGTGATTTTCTATGAGATAGCAAAACAATTAAGGCTATATTGTGACAGAGAATGGGAGGGTAGATAATAGCTTTATCTATAGGTAGATAAGATGGCAAAGGTATACTGCCATACCTGCCATGTGAAAGAAAATGGCTTTTATTATAAGATAAGAGTATGCTTCAACCAGCAAACAAATTTTAAGAGGATTTAGGGATTCAATGTTCTCAACTATGTAAGTGTCCCTATCCCATGTATCAGTGTCTTAGATTTTGTTCATCAGTGACATGACCTTAGCACAATGTTTCTTAACTTCAGCAATACTAACTTTTGGGGCTAAATAATTGTTATGGGGGCTATCCTGTGTATTGTAGGATGTTTACAACATCTTTACTCTCTAACCACTAGATACCAATAGTACCCTCTACAGTTGTGGCAACCCAAAATGTCTTCAGACATTGCCAAATGTTCCCTGACAAGCAAACCACTTCTGACTGAGAATCCTTGCCTTAGCATAAGAGCCCTGGCAAAGATACATATTCACTGGTACCACAACTGTGTCATCCTCATACTTAGGCTTTATGCTTGATCTTCAGCCATATCTGTTCTGCAACTACAGATGATGAAAAACTCCTTCAAAACTGCCAAGAAAGTCTTCCTGATTTCCAGCTATTCTTTTACTCAGGAATTCACTGTTTTCATTTTGTCCTTCTTTGTATGTATTCTCTCTAGAGCAGTGAGAAGCAGTTAGCCTATCCCAGGGTTTTCATAATCACCATTGCTCTTATAGTGACAAAGTGCCAGAGCCACTTCAGCTCTCCACACTTTTTCTTCCACCTGCACTCCATCATATGCCAGTGATAATTTTAATTGTAATGCTACAGATGATCACTATCCCATCTACCTTTAGAAGCTTGTTTATGTTCTCTACAAATGGATGAGTAACCCAATCTCCAAATTCTAGTTTTAGGGCCTGCTTCCTGGGGCCAGTTCCAATACCAATTATTTTAAAAGTCAGGAGAAAAGTGACACACTCAAAAGAGTAATTAAAAAGAGCTTAATGCAAGTACTATTTATAAAGGTATAAGCAGGATGAAGGGAACTCACAAAAAGAAGATGAAACACCCAGGGACTAGTAAGAACAGTAAGCTGATACCTTCTCTAAACTGAAGGAGGAAAGGAAAGAAGCTGTTACTGGGACCCAAAGAAAGCTGTAGACAAGGGAGCGAGGTCTATTACATTATTGTTTTCTTAGGTAGAGAAATGTGGCTCCTGTTAAATTGCTGCCTGGAAGGAGAGAAGGTAGGGGAATAAATACTCTGTCTTCTCTGTCTACCCTCTAATCACCTGGTCCCTCCTATTGGCTGAACTAGAAGCCAGAGGTGAAGGAAACTCATTTGCAATCTATACAGGTCAGTCTCCCCAGACACAGAACAGAGCATTCTTCTTAGAGAAAAGCGGAAAGAAATATCGAGGACAAATCAAGACAGTGGCTGAGCAGGGTCATTGCTCTTTCTCAACTTTTTTTTTTTTTTTTTTTTTTTTTTTTTGGTCGGACGAACTTATTTTGCAGTACTTTAGTCTCCCAGTCCCCATAAGAATTTTAGAAAATCACTTAGTCATTCTTGAATGGTATATAATAAAGGTAAAATTTTAATTAAAAAATTGAGATCAATATTGCTAAAGTTTGTGTTATAATTTGTTGCCATAGATAACATTTAGTAATATTAATTCCATATGAGAACAAATTTAACTTTTTCCCATTTGACAATTGATAATTTGATAATAAAAATAATAACATTTATTTTGTGCTTTTTATATATTAGGTGCCATATTAAGTGCTTTACAGGCATTCGTCAATTTAGTTTCTTTTTAATTAGTTACATAAGGAAAAGCATGCTTTGCCAACAAAGAAATTATGACGTTCGTTGGTGCTATGGTTTGTGTGTGTCCCTCAGAGTTCGTTATTAGAAATTATCCCAATGCAACAGTGTTGAGAGATAGTACCTTTAAGAGGTGATTAGGTCATGAGGATTCTGCCCTCATGATGGACTAATACCATTATCTTGGAAGTGGGTTTGTTACTGCAGGAGTGGATTTGTTGTAAAAGCAAATTTGGCCCTCCCCGGCTGTCTCGTGCACATGTGTTCTCTTGCTTTTCTACCTTTCTCCATGGAATGACACAGCAAAAAGGCTCTCTCTAGATATGGCCCCTGGATCTTGAACTTCCCAGCCTCCAGAGCTGTGAGCCAAATAAATTTCTGTTCATTATAAATTACTCAGTTGGTGGTATTCTATTATAGCAGCACAAACTGGACTAAGACAGTTGGAGACTGAATATATATTAAAATGCAGATTGAAATTTACATGATTCAACATCAAATGGACAAAAACTAATTTCATGACCCGATATTTTGGATTCTTGCTTTTTGCACTAAAAAAAACAAATGGTTTATTTTTACAACATTTGCATTATGTTTTAAATGACAAGATAAGAGAGATCGCCTCATGCTGTTGTTTGTAAACACTTTGCCACAAATAACATATGGCATCTATGAGCAGTCTTTATTTCCAACAAATGGAAAGCCAAATTGGATGTAATTGTCACTATATTTTCTTCTTTAAGCATTTTAATTTTGCAGTACTAAGGACATCTAGATGCATTATATGTGATTTCTGATCAGATGGATGCAACTTACTTACCTGGCAAAAATCATCCTGGGTTATTTTGTAGAATTATTATCCTTTTTTACAGTCTTCATTAATTTATTGTATGTTAACATCAGTGTTTCCATGCTTTCTGACTCTAACCAATGATCCATTGTGAGTAGAAATTAAATAATGTATAACTAAGAATAAGAACATTTGAAAAGAGTATAATGATGAAACCCACTATGGCAGTTAGCACTTGTTCAGCTAAGTTATAAATTGATTACAAAACTGATTTGTTTGCAGGTTTATCTGATCTTCACAAACTGCTATTGCTCTCTTGATGTACATGAAAGAGATCTTTAATTTCTAAAGAATTAGTTTAGGAAGTCCTCACCAGAGCAATCAGGTGATAGAAAAAAAATAAAAGCATCCAGATTGGAAAAGAGGAAGTCAAATTATCCCTGTTCACTGATGATATGATCTTACATCTAGAAAACCCTAAAGACTCCCCCCAAAAAATCCTTAGGTTTGATAAATGAATTCAGTAAAGTTTCAGGATACAAAATTAATATACAGAAATCAGTGGTGTTTCTATACACTGATAAGAATCTAGCTGAGCACCAAATCAAGAAAGCAATTCCATTTACAATAGCTACAACAACAACAACAACAACAAAACTAAACAAAACCTAGGAATATACTTAACCAAGGAAATGAAAGATCTCTATAAGGAGGGCTACAAAACACTGATTAAAGAAATTGTAGAAGACTCAAAAAAATAAAGCATCCCATGCTCATGGATTAGAAGAATCAATATTGTTAAAATGACCATACTGCCCAAAGCAATCCACTGATTCAATACAACCCCTATCAAATTATGAATGTTGTTTTTCACAGTTAGAAAAAACAATCCCAAAATTCATATGGAATCAAAAAAAGCCTGAATCATCAAAAAATCCTCACCAAAAAGAACAAAGCTGAAGGCAACGTATTATCTGACTTCAAATTATATTACAAGGCTGTAGTAACCAAAACAGCATGGTACTGCTATAAAAACAAACACATGGATCAATGGAACAGAATAAAAAGCCTAGAAATAAAGCCACCCTCCTACACTCAATGATCTTCAACAAAGTTGACAAAAATATACCCTGGAGAAAGAACATTCTATTCAATAAATGATGCTGTGAAAACTGGATAGTCATGCAGAAGAAGGAAACTGGATCCATACCTCTCACCATTTACAAAAATTAACTCAAGATGGATTGAAGACCTAAACATACATTGAAACTGTAAAAATCCTAGAAGAAAACCTAGGAAAAACTCTTCTGGACATTGGCCTAGGCAAAGAATTTATGACCAGGTCCTCAAACAAGCAAAACAACAACAACAAGAGTAACAAAACCAAAAATAAAGAAGATGCAATTAAACTAAAAAGCTCTGCACAGCAGAAGAGACAATCAACAGAGCAAACAGACAACCTACAGAATGGGAAACAGTATTTGCACACCATGCATTTGACAAAGGGCTAAAATCTAGGATCTGTAAGGAACTCAACAAGAAAACCCCATTAAAAATTGGGCAAAGGAATGAGCAGACCTTTTTCAAAAGAAGACATACAAGCAGCCAACAAACATATGAAAACACTGCTCAACATCACTAATCATCAGAGAAATGCAAATTAAACCCACAATGAGATGCCATCTTACACCATCAGAATGGCTGTTATTAAAAAGTCAAAAAACAACAGATATTGGCAAGGATGTGGAAAAAAGAGTATACTTACACACTGTTGGTAGGAATGTAAATTAGTACAACCTTTATGGGAAATAGAATGGAGATTTCTCAAAGAACTAAAAATAGAAGTATCTTTCAATCCAGCAACTGGGTATCTACCCAAAGGGAAAGAAACCATTATATTAAAATGATACCTGCACTTGTATGTTTATTGTAACACTATTCGCAATAGGAAAGATATGGAATCAACTCAAGTGTCCATCAATGGAGGATTAGATAAAGAAAATGTTACACACACACACACACACACACACACACACACACACACACCCCCAACACAGAATACTACTCAGCCATCAAAAAGAATGAAATCATGTCTTTTGCAGCAACATAGATGGAACTGGAGGCCATTACCCTAAGTGAAATAACTCAAACAGAAAATCAAATACCACATGTTCTCACTTATAAGGGAGAGCTAAACGATGGGTACCCATGGACATATAGAGTGGAATAATAGACACCAAAGCCTATAAAAGGTTTGAAAGCTGGGAGGGGATTGAGGGATGGAAAATTCCTATTGGGTACAATGTTCACTATTCAGGTGATGGGTACGCTAAAAGACCAGGTGTCACCACTATGCAATATATGTATATAAAAAATCTGTACTTGTACCTCCTAAATACATAAAGATTTTAAAAAAAGAATTAGTTTATGTAATTTTATAAAGACTGGAAATGGAAATACTTACTTACAGATATGAACTCTTGCTACCATCTATAACCCCACAGAAGATTTGTAGATGGCTGTGTTGGGCAGAGCTAGGGGCCCCTTTCTTTGCCACTGATGATGCTGATGGGCCAGAGTAGCTTTATGGGAGGTGGAGCAGGGGTGACCCGACCCTACAGAGTGGTATGTTCAGGAAGTCAAATATCCAGCGTGTCAGAGCTGGAAGAGACATTGGCGTCATATGGTCCACATCTTTTTGAATATTGTATACCGAGGAGGAAACAGAATCCCAGAGATTTACCAGTGTCAGAGCCATGATGAGACCAAGCACTGTCACCTCTTCTGATAAATGATTCTGGAAAAATGTCTGCTATTGGGCACATTTCCAGCCACCGGGATCACCGATTCCTGTTCTCTTCCAGAATTAGAAAGCATCGCCCAAAGAACTTTCTTTGAAGCCAGAAGCTGCTGGTGAAGCCAGCAAGCAGAAGTTGAGATGTACTGATGTCTTTGCAACAGGCTCTGTGTCCTGTTTGGAGAAGCAGTGTAGCTTTCCACACAACAATTCTTGTGATCCACAGGACAGACCCAAAGAGCCTTGAATACCTGATGTAAAATGCAGGAAACAATAGTTGTCTTTCTTGAGCGTCAAAGTACCCTAGCAGTGGAGCTAACTTCCTTGCATTGAAACATTTTTCAAAGCTTTTTAAAATTTTGTAGCTTTATTCTCCTTCCTTTTTCCATAACAGAAGCTTCTCTGTTCTCTGAGGGAAGATTCAGGGTAATCTTTCTGCTGCCCAGTGGCTCTGTTAGCAGCCTGCACAGCAGATCTTCCAGGTCGGCAGTGGTCTGGGGGCAGGCACAAGAGCAAACTTTACACAGAATGAACTCCCTTGGTAGATGTGCCTGCAGCAATGGCAGGTCAAGTTTTTTTGGTTCTGACAGTTTTCTGCAAAGTATAGGGAAAATTTCATCCCTGCCTATTCAGGGAGGTCTCTGGTCTACTTCTTGCCATTCCACCTCAGGCTCATGATGAATGAGTGTTCAGAGTGGCTGTTTCACTGGTTCTTTGGACCTGTGGTTCTTGTCCTTCATAGGTTCACAGAGCCCTTTGAGAATCAATGAAAGATCCTTTCCTCCACAAAATGCTTACTGCACAGGCACACTAGGTATTGTCAACACTTCCGCTGGTGGTGGTTGAAAGTTCAGATTATCCAGAAATATATACACTTGAGGTTCAGGACACGGGGGTATGACAACATCCATCGTCCTGAATTGCAGAGAGTTGGATTCGCCACAACCCCGGGTACACTACCTGCTCCATTCCAGATGGAGAGATGGTGCTGGGCCTGGGTGTGGACCCCGGGAGGAGGAATACCTTCGTGTGGGAAAGAGTTAGCTGCTAAATATCCTCTCGTTTCTTCCTTGGGTTCCCAGCTTTTTTCTTCTGCTTCATTGACTCATTCCTCCTCTTCCATCAGCATAAATATTTTTCATAGTTCTCATATAAATCTTTCAAAATCCTTTCCCTGAGTAATCTTGGCCATGCCTTGACCTTTTTGTCAATGTTTTTCCACCTGAGTTTTCAGTCCTGCATTCTCTCTAAAGCTCCAGACTCCAGTCTAGTTGCTACAGAGGGAGATGCTGCACAAACCAGCACCCCTGCAGAGCCCCTATCCATCCTGTGACCCATCCACCTTACTTTTCTCTCTGCTTCTTTGCACAGCTGCCTGAGTGCTAGAACCATGGGAGCATTATCGATGGCCTCCAGGCATCACTGTGTACATGTGTTCCCTCCTCTCCAACCTCAGTATCATGGGGGCCTGGTTCTGGCCCCCATTATCAGCCTTTTGGATAGTTACAGAATCTTTCCATGAAGGTCTGAGCTCACTTGTCCCTTGACTCATTTGTACTGTGGTCACGTAGCTTCCTAGGTTGTAGTCATGCTACCTCCAGGCTCAAAAACCTTGTTGGTTCCCATTCCCTATAGACCAGTAGACTCCCTAGCATAGATGCACTCAAGGCTCTCCACAATCAGGACCCAGCTGCAGCAGATCCTGTCGATGCCCTCTCATATCCCTTATGTCTAACCATATCAGCACCCGCAGGCCCACCTTCCACCCTCCAGGTGCCAATATCTGCATCCGTATGCCTGAGGGCTCACTGGCATATCTGTGCAGATGCAGAACCCACTCTATAAGGGCACATGATGGGCTAGAATTGATGCCCCCTCACCCACGAGAACCACTCTTGATAAATGAATGACTGATGGGAGTTGCTGTAGATATATCACAGCTTTCTTTCCCTTGGGTGGGATAACTCTGAGGTTCCTGTTCTGCATTGACTCCCAGAGTTCCCCAATCAGGTTAACTCCGGTAGCCTTCAGGAGTTACCACCTCCTAAATATACTACTTGTGCTCAAGTCTTCATTGCAGGATCTGCTTCTAGAGGAACCCAAATTAAGTCACCAACTGACCTTTTCCTACTCTGTCTCCTCACCAGAGCCTCTGCCTTTCCTTGACCATCTTCTGGTTCCACCTGTCTTTGCACCTTTGCTCAAGCCTCATCCTCCACCTAGGATGCCTTCTAGAGTCCTGCTATGTTTAGGCTCATCTGAAAGGTGGACTTGCATGGGAAGCATCAAAAGACCCCACCCAGCACTCCCACCACACTTTCTGTTGGTTCCCTTCTCTATGTCATATTGTTTGTTGGATTTGATGTCTGTCTCGTTGGTAGGAATGAGGCCTTTTTACGTTTTTATTTCCTGCAATGCCTAACCTGGAGCTTGGCACTTAGATCTTCAACAAATGCTGACGACATTAATCCTCCACCGCCAGCTCTTCCAGGTCACTGTGACCCTCTCTTTCCTCTCACTCTGCCAGGGCACTCAACCTGAGACTCAGTGGCACAGTGCCCCACAGCCTTCCTGTGGAGACCGGTTGAGTCTCCCCTCAGAATTGTCCTCCAAGCTAAAGGCCAAGAAGGACTCTTAAAATTCTCCAGGCAACCAATAAATTCAGTGAATCATTTATTAGGATAGTGTCTATGGGGATAGGAAAATACAAGGTGAGTCTTAAATTCAAGGTGTTAACTCATTAGTTCGGTGGTAGGCACACTTTTTCTGTAAATGGTCAGATAGCAACTGTCTTGGACTTTGTGGGACACATATGGTCTCTGTCACATATTTTCCTCCTTCCCCTCCCTCCTTCCCCCTCTTCTTCTTTTTCCTTTTCCTCTTTTTTCTTCTTCTTCCTCTCCTTTCTCTTTATCATCCTCCTCTTTTCCATTTTAAAACCCTTTAAAAAGGGAAAACCATTCTTAGTTGTCAGGCAGTACAAAACCAGACCATGGGTTGAACCTGGCCCCATAGGCCAAGGTTTTCTGATCCCTGCATTTATGCAGCAATTCACCCATCCAGCATTTATTGAGCACCTACACTCTGCCTGGCACCTATCTGGCAAAGTCACTCCTCCTCATGGGTCCCCTCCTCAGTGTGGGTACATATCTGGTAGGTGTTTGAAAATATGCCTGAGAGGTTGAAGGGAGCGGCCATCATCTGGGTGGGGAACTTTTTCTGCACAGCTCTTGCTCCATCCTGCCATGGCTGCTCTCTCTCAGCATGGCTCTCTTGACTTGATTACAATTTTAATTTCAGCTGGAATTCAGCGGTCTCTGCCTTCCTAAATGGCTGCTGCTGCTTAATGAATTTTCAGTGTAATGGCATATTCTTATTTCTGCTTTTCCTTTGGAAACTCACCCCATATTAACCTCCTAATAGGCTCCAATCCTTTACCCCTCCCTACCACATTTGCTGGTGCCTGTCTCTTGTTATTGTAGCCTCCTTCTTCCACTGTGCTCTGCCTCTGTTCACCCACCTCTCCTCCCTTCCTGCCATTCAAGGGCCTTCCCAAGAATCACTGATGGCCTCTCTTACACTGATAGCCAGACCTCTTCCATTGCTGATCCCCTGAGCTCTGCAGGGGTACAGGCCCTGATATTGGCCTGAGATCACAGCTGGTCAGTAGTCAATGAGGTGTCCCTTGCTGGCTGCACCCAGTACTGTTTTGGACTCAAGTTTTTTTGCATGTCTGCCCCTTTTCCTGTTCTGTTCTCCACGGTGGGTGCCTTCGTGATGAATTAGGTCCCCAGACTTCCTGTCTGTCCTCTTCACATCAAAAAATTTAGTTGTATACTGGCTCATTTAGTTTTTGAAACAGAGAATACAAAGTAATATTTTCTATGAAAAACTCTTCCTGGATGCACAGATACATGATAAATAGAAACCTTATGCTTTGACCTCCCCCTCTCCCCATTTTCATTATTCACTTATAGTTACCCATTCTACAGAAACCACTTCAACAAAGGGGAGAAATAATTTGCACATTTCAAAGTTTCCCTTGCTTCGCAGAAGAATTCATTGCCAGGTTTTACAAAGTAGCAAGCTCCCTTAGTGCATTTTAAGTGGTTTTATTTGCAAGGTTTTGATTCAGGTATAACTTTTCCGGAGCATAGGGACTGCATAAAGCGCAGCATATTCATGCTCACCTGGAGAAAATTGTTACCCCACGTATGTGAGGAAAAGGTAATTTGCAAGTCTGATGTGGATGTTCTACCCCCAAATCCCACAGGGCAGTTAGTTCACATTCCAGAATGCATATTTCTTCTACTCTTTTATCTTAAGAAGCTCACCTGTAAGAATCTGTCTTTGGAATGCAGGAAAGTCAAGATCTGAAGATTGGGGTCGAATGTGACTATGATCCATGGAAGGAATTCAACAGATCATGGTGGTATTTGAACAGAACCCTTAGAGAGCTCTGCCCACTGAAGAGGGCCTTGTACCAGCTTTCTCTTTGCTCAGAGGTTTCTAACCTGGTGTTCTCAGACCCCCGGGAGTCCACCTGTGAGCTTCAGGGATCCACCAGCTCTCTGAAAAGGCACATGGTTTTATGTGCCTGTGCTTAAGTGCATTGTTTTGGGGGAGAAAGCCTAGAGCTTTTCTTTGGATTTGCAAGGAATTGGGGGAGCTAATTCTTTGGCTTGCCTATGGCATGGTTTCAGGAGATGAGATGCCTCATGAAGGGGGACCTTTGGCTTGTTCTCTGCTGGGTCCCCAGGTTCCAACTCCTGGAATCATGCCTGGTGCATCATAGGGGCCCACTGTGTATTTGTAGGCTGAATGATTCAATAGGTGAAAGAAGAAAATGGCCACACCAGGACTTGAACCTGGGCTGCTCTGATCCCAGAGCCCTCTGCCTGGCATCTTCCTGAAGGAAAGAGGCTACTTTGGTTTTCTAGGAAGGCTGGGCTCGGAGCTGGGCAGGAAGGAGGAAGGAAACGGCTGTATTCACCAAAGACCCAAACTGTGAATCAAAGACCCACATCACTGCAAAAGAAATCTCAAAGCAATAAGCAAAGCAAAGACTGCAGGAGGAAAGACAAATTGGATTTTCTGAAGCTCACTCTCTGAGCAGTTACCTCTGAGCCTGGGGAGGGCTTGGGCTCTGGCCAGCCCTGGATGCCGCAGGCAGGGACTGTAGCACAAAGCACTTCTGAAGTGACTCTCTGTAGCAGGAAGCAGCTGCCTTGGGCTGGCTTGGAGTCTGGTGGACAGAGCACGGGCCGTCTGCTGCCATGTTTTTCTGTTCCAGAAATATTGCCAGGGGCTGCCTGAACAAAGCAGTCTGTGGAGGTGGAGAAGGGTCAGGGGCCTGGGGTCTGGGTCTGCCTCTTGCCCTTGGGGTACCGCGGATCACCTGCCTCCCCATTTCATATTTTGATCTCTCTCTCTTTTGAAGAATGGTTAGCAGTATCTGTTCTTCCTTTTCCCAGGGTTGGATGGGGGAGTTGGGGAGGAGTTGTGATGAAGCTTTATAAACTATAAAATGAAGAAGGCATGTGGGGAAACAAAGGCCCATATGAATGTGCTGGATGGGGTCTTGTTGTCTGGATTATGGGTCTGTGCAGTCAGCTGGTCCAGCAGATGCTCGCAGTGAGCCAGGTCTGCCTGGAAAATGCACGGAGGAGGCTCAGAGGGGCTGTGGGACCGTCATGAGAGGTTCATCTGTAATTCAGATAAATGCACGAGGGGAATTGTTTGTCAAGGAAACCAAGGAAGGAGGAGCTAGGGTTCCATCTGTGCCCTCAGCTGATGATGTGGCCCCTTTTAGAGAATAGGAGTCAGTTGTTAGAGTCACTTAATTAATTCCAAGATGTTGAAGGGCTGAGATGAGCAAGACTGGCTTAACATACTCTCAATGGCAGAGCAGTAATTGGCTGCTCCTGTAGATAAACATGGCCAGTGGCCTATCCCAGAGTTCTAGACACACCTGCAAGGGCTACTGGGCATGTCCTAGTGAATAGAGGAATTCGTGTCCAAAGTGGTTGGTGATTTCAGGATTCACAATCCTGGAGGGGAGATGAGTGGTTCTCAGCATTCCTAGGACTCCTGAGGTTTGGCTTAAACTGAATGCCATCACAGACAGTGCTCCTGGACCCAAAGCCATTTGCAAGGAAGGAGACAGAACTGTTAGGAAGAGGATGAAGGTTGGAGAGCTTAGTGCTGCCCTGCTCAGATGCAGGAGGAAATGGACACCATGGGTGCCTTGCCAGCATCCATCTCACCCTTCCCAGGTCCAGTAGCTTCATGGTTTGGGTGGACCTGATTGGCCCAAGTGAGTCAGGAAAATCCCACTCCCCACTTGCTGGAGGGATAGAGAGACAGAGATGGTCCAGTCAGAACAAAGCCTAGGGCTTTAGTTCAGTGGTCTCAGAAATGACACTTTCTTTCCCTTTGGATGTAAAAAGTGAAGCATGGAGTCCTGGTTGCTATTGGTGGCCATTTTGGGACCATGAGGAAAGCTGATCTGAAGATAAAATTAACACATGGAGGGCAGCAGAGCAGAGAGGATTACAAGGAAATGGAGCTGGACTTTCTGTACATACGAGTCCATAAATCCCTTTATCATTCAAGTCAGTTTGATTTGGCTTTTTTCATTCTTGCATCGAGTGCTCTCTAACTGACACACAGGGCCAGGACACGTTAGTTTCTAAGGATCCTCTCAGTCCTAAAAGTTGATTATTTGACTTTATAGTCTATGTTCTGGGGCTACAGCCCAAAGGAGGTGAAAATAAAAGTTTGGGGCTGTGACTTGAGGGCTAGTTCTCTGCTTGTTTAGAGGTTGGAATCTACCAGCTGACCTGTGCTGGGCACTTGTTTAGTCCAGTTACCGTAGTTCCCTTTAAAAGCATGGAAAGACCCTCTTTGCATTGTTGGGGCACTCAGGTCTAGAGGCTGGACTAGTCTGTGGTATGTTAGGGGTTAAGGGTGATCTAGATCTAGAAAATTCCAACCTGAAGATTTAGGTTCATTCTTCAAATGGTCTGTGGATTGGAAACTACTAGTGAAGAGAGAAAATTCTCTTTCCAAGTTGTGTTCTTGCCTCCCACAGTCAATTATCTGTAAGTCATTCAGCTCACTCTGGTACTTAAAATTGCACAGTTTCTTAGCCTGTGTGTCAGGGGAAGCCAAACAAACAGGCTTCCATTTTACAAATCCTCAGATGTTTCCACAAAGGCTCCCTTAACTGTCTCTGACAGTAAGAAAATTAATAGATGCAGCTGACAATGTGTAAAATGATTGTGTGTGTCGAGGTCTCAGAGGATAACATAATGTCTTCACTAGAAATGACTGGTGTGATGCGGACTAGTAGCACAGGAGATGGATGGCTAGAAAGCTTGCCATGGGTTAAATGCCATCATTACAGGCTCTTTCAATCAGTAAACAACTGTCAAGCACCTCCAGCCTGTCCAACACTGGGCCAGGTACCCAGGAATTCAGGCATTCTGGATGATGTTAAAAAGGGCAGAGCCTCCCTTGACCTTGAGGGGCTGCTGTGTCAAGCTTGGAAGAGAAGGTACACAAACCTAACAGCTAGGCCACATTTAAGGCTGTGTATATTCTAAGAAGTCTGGAAGAAGAAAACGATTGTTGGGAATCTGGGTTTTCTCAGGGGAAACGGGGCTTGAATTAGACTTCAAAGGAACTGAGCAAATCATTATTTGGACTGGAATTATGTATTATTGAATGAACCTTGAAGCAGCCATTCATTGGCTGGAGCTTGGAGATTTTATTTACCGAGAATGTTAGGATAAAATTTATTATAACAAGAATTGGCCTACCCTGTATTTGTCCTATATTTAAAACATGTAATTTTTCACAGTAACAGCAGAGAACATGAAATTTAAATGTAGGCTTCTTTATGGAGTCTTCGAAATGACTTTTCTTCCTGGATGGAATTGGACTATTGACTGTGTTAGGTTTGGAGGTGATTGAGCAAATAGTATTTTCTATTTGATCTTATTATATTTTAATCACATTGCAAGAAATGTCAGAATAGAACAAAATGAGAAACTTCACAAGCTCATATTTCATTATGAAGTCAGTTTGTGCAGAGCTTTGGGAGGGACCTCACTCACATTGATTTGCTGCGGTGATCAATTATGGCTTAGCTCTAACGGGATGAAGTCTGTGTGCAAGGAGCTTCCGCCATGCTGCGCCTGAAGGTCACTTCTCCACATCCCTCTGCCTGGAGCTGGCCGTGCTGTTCTCCATTTTGTGGTGTGACTTGAATCTAGAGGTCAGTGGATGAAATACCACTCACCTTCTTCTGGTTCACTACCACACCAAGCCATCATGGCTGAGCAAATATTGCCTGTGGGCTGAATTATATTTTGAGATATTCATTTTTCTTGCTTGTTTTTCCTAAGTTTTCCCCCTCTTCCTTTTTCTCACTCTAGCAGGCAGCACACTTGGGGTTTTGTTGCCTCAGCGGACCTGCATGGCCAGGCTGCAAGCAGAAGTCACCTGCCTGACTTCTTGTTGGCTTTTATTTTTTAAAAGCCCAAGACCATGGTATAGAATGGGATTTTGGGAAAACGACAGAGTGCACTGGGCAAGGAAGAGGCAGAGAGCTACCCCCATCACCCTTAAATGGAGATTGCCCTGACTGGACACTCCAGGTCAAGTGATAAGGCCCAAATGTGGTGCGTCTATAGAGATGGGGCTTCAGCCCTGGGGTCCCATTTTCTTGCACGATGGCATGGAGGCATCAGAGACCCACCAGTTGCACCAGACAGTGAAGGCCATGAGGAAGTCAGTGGCCAGTCAGTGACTCCTGGAAAGTAGAGGTTCTGCTCCCTTTCCAGGAACCACATAATTCTGGTGAGACTGGAAGAGCAGGAGCCCTGAAATGACTCTGTGGCCCTTAGACATCTAGTGACTCTGTGGCTTCCATTCACCAATCCAGGGACTTGCAGTCAAGGCTGGCCATTCTGGTGTCCCTGTCCAACCTCCCCAAGGGCCTGATGCCTCTTTGGGGTACAGTCACGACAGGGCTGATGCTCTCAGGACCAGCCTGTCTTTGCAAGCCCTGTGCAATCTCCAGGGACGGACCCTCTCTCTTGCTGTCCTCATAGACTGTCTGCGAGAACCAAGGAACCTGGATAGGGATGAAGTGGGAGCTGGAGAAAAAGTGCTCAGCCTGTTTGGTTTTTCCATAGCGGTCAAACATAAAACACATCTTGGCATCTAGTGTTTTCATTTTATGTGTTTTTGTTTGTTGTTTTTTGCCATCCTTATTAAACAGAGAAGCACAGTGGGAAACAAAAATGTCACCTCTCATCTCCTCTACAATAGAGTGTAGAATCATTTAGTGTTGAAATGGTGAACTGACTCAAGCTAGTAGTTCACGTGGCATCCAACAATGTTAAGTAGCCCTGTGTTTCCTTCAAAAATCTAAAATATTCCATGGCATCCTATGAATAGCTGCAGCACCCAGGGTGCCTTGGTACACAGTTAGAGAATCAGGGAAATAGGATTATATTGTACATATGTTTTTGTATATAGTTTAAAGCTTTTTGTATACTTGTATAGTGCTATATTTGTGTATATCACATAGTACTGGGCCCTATTGTTGGACTTTAAGGCCATTAACAAGTTTTCTCTGTTACAAACATTGCCATAATAAATAGCTTTGTAGGTAAATATTTGAGCACATTTCTGAATCTTTTGGGGCAGGATACATTCCCAGAGTCGCATGAGTAGGTCAGAAGTAGTTACATGTTGAGATCGGTGCATACGAATTACCACATTTCGCTGAAAGGGCTGTGCCAAGTGATGCTCTCACTACGCATGTACAGGAGGGCCCATTTTCCATTCCACCTCTACCACTGAGTATTGGCATTCTTTTTAACCTCTGCCAGTCTGAGATTTGCTTGCTTAATTTGCATCTTCTTGGTTGTTAACAAACTTGAAGTTTTTCATATACTTATCAGTCTTTTCAGAATTTCCTGTTTATATCTTTTGCTCATTTTTCTATTGGACTATGTGATGGTTTTAAAACACGCCTGCACATTTTTTGACTCTCCTCCTTTCAAAGGGTGGACCCTTATTCCCATCCCCTTGAATGGGGATTGGATTTAGCAATTTACTTCTGAATAACAGAATGTGGTAGAAGTAAAAAGTGACTTCTAAGTCTAGCTCATAAAAGAACTTGCAGTTTCCACCCTCTGAAATAGTTTGCTTGAGGGGACAGTATCCACCATGTTGTGAGAACATTCAAGCAGCTCTCTGAAGAACTGAGGTCTGCTATCAGCAGCAGCGTCAACTTGCCAGCCAGCCACGCCTTCAGATGACTGCTCTGGTGGTGCCATCTTAACTGCAACCTTGTGGGAGACTGAGTCAGAACCACCCAGCTAAGCTCCTCCCAAAATGTTGACCCCTAGAACTGTGTGAAATAATACATGTTTATTGTTTCAAACAGCTAAATTTTGAGGGTAATCTGTAATGCTGCAATCCATAAATAATGCCGAGTATTTGTCTTTTCCTATTGACTTGTAAGGGATTTTTATTTATAAAGAATATCAATTACTTGTAGGCAAATGTCACAAATATCCCTTAGGATTTTTACTAAATCTGCATTGAATTTATACTTATTTTGGGAATAGGCAACATCTTTTCCTTTACTTGGGGAGAAGAGTGTTGGTTCTTCTTGTCCAGCAGCACAGATTGAAATATTCTTTTGTGCCCTGTAGTAAACTTACTTGTTTTATTTGTTTAGGTCTTGTCCTTCCCCACTTTCCTTAGGGCATTTTATATTTTTTGTTGATATTGTGAATCAGATTTATTTTTGTATTTTCTAATTGATTATTTATGATAAGACTACTTTAACAGTAACTAAAAATTGATGAATTCAGTGATATATCTATTCTCAACCTTCCTAGGTTCAATTCTTTGAATTATATCTGCCATGTCTGTAGAATGGGAATAATAATTGCACATCCCTCAGTGAGTGGCTGATGAGGATGAAATCAGATAGTTGATGTAAAGGATTGACCTTAATGCCTGGTACATGGTAAGTACGTCCCATAAGTATTTGTTGCTACTGCTTTTATTCATAATCAAAGGAAATAAAAGCAAACATTACCTATACCGACTCCCTTGACTCAAAGTAACCAAACCGTGTATTAAGAGTGTGTGCATACAACATGCATAATGAGTTGTTTTACCAGCTCTCACAGGGCTCCAGGCTGCTCTCATTCCATAGCAGTGAGATTGACTGCCTTTCAAATGTGTCAAGCCCTTGGATTTAAAATCCTTGTAGGCGGTACAAATTAGTTAGCTGCATTTTATATTGTACATCTGTGGAGTTACCACCTCTTGACTTTTCAACATTCAAATTTATGTGGAAATCATGCAAATGACGCATCCCTGAATCAACTAGAAGAGCCTCGGGTGTCTTTGTCTGAGGTCTTCACTGTCTCGCATCCCGAGCTCTGTGTTCCCAGCTCCTTCTACTCACTCCTCTGAGAGAAGCTCAGGGCACCCTAGGTTGTCCTCCACACCATGCCGAGTGCTCCATGAGGGTGGGGCTGCTGGAATCAGTTAACTCAGCAAACATGTAGCATGATGCCAAATCCATCTTTTCCTGTCTTAGCATTTAGCTAAGGCTTCTGAGGTGGAGAACAAAATTTCAGCTGCCAAGTATCCCACATTCTAAAGCAAGCCGTTAGACCTGGGCTGTCCAGTATTGTAGCCACCAATCACCATGTGCTATTGAGCGCTGAAATACAGCTAGTTCAAATTGAGATGCACTGCAGGCATAAAATACACTCTGGATTATGAAGACTTAGTATGGAAAAAAAGTAAAATATTCATTGATAAATGTTTATATTGATTACGCACCGAAATGACAACATCTTAGATATACTGAGCTAAAGAAAATTATTAAAATTAATTTTACCCCTTTATTCTTTTAATGTGGTTACTAGAAAATACGAAGTTACATACGAAGCTCACGGGGTTAGACCATTTGTGCAGGATTTGATAAATGGGAGGGGCCTGGCAATTCTGGAGTTTCTGGGGGCAAATTGCCCAGGATTCCTGTAAGTCTGGTGAGCCAGATAGGGCTCCCGCTGAAAGAGAAGAGTTAGATGGGGGCCACTTGAGAGGGGCTTCACATGAGACCATTGTCTGGGGTGGTATGAGCTGACTCCTCTGTACATGGTAGATTCCCAGAAACTGCTTACTGAGGAGGTTCCAAAGTGGGCAGCAGGAGGAGGCATTAACCATACCAGAGGATTGCAAGAGAGAGACCCCACCCCCCAACACAACCCCCCAGGGATGGTGAAAGATCTGTTAGAAAAAAACCTCACCACAGTACCCATAGAAGAAAGGCTCAGGATATAGCACCTGCTATGTCCAGACAGCACCAATGACAAATCACAGCTCTACCCTCCCTGCCTCTATCCCGCACTCCCTCCCCCACCTCCATGCCGGAGGGCCAGGTGCATTCGGTGGGTGTGAGAAGAAGTGAAGACCAAGGTGGGGTGTGCAGAAGCCCCTGACAACGCCTCTTCCCATGGTGGGCTGGAACTAGGGGAAGGAAACCTTAAACTAGTCGAATTTAGAGCTTTAAAACTCTGACCAAAAGGCTATGCACTTATTACCCCATGATCTCTTCTCAACTAGCAGCCAGATTGAGCCTCTTAATATATGGGTCAAATCAGGTCCCTCCTCTGCTTGGAACCCCAGTGGCTTCTCTGCCACACAGAGTAAAAGCCACAGTCCTATAATGGCAGGGCTCCGTGTGAACTGGACCGGCAGACCCTCTCTGCTGCATCTTCTGCTCCTGCCCCGTCCACCTCACTCCTGCCACCCAGATTCCCCGGTGTCCCGGCACATCCCATCCCAGGACATTGTGCCTGCTCTTCCTCCTGCCCGAAATGCCTTGCCTGAGGTGTCTGTGCATCTCCTTTCCTCTCCTCCTACAGTCTTGACCCAAACACCACTATTCTCAGACTGACTAAAATTATAAACCCACTCTTGCCAGCTGCCTCCTCCCTACTTAACATGCTCTGCACTGTTTTGCTTACTGCCTGTGTATTCCACTAGAACGTAAGCTCTGTGAAGGCAAGAAGGTTGTTTTTGTTGTGTTGTATTTTGCTTCTTGTTTTATTCATTGATGTGTTGCTGCAACCTGGGACATAGTAGGCATTCAGTAATATTTGTGATATGGATAAATGACAGTGACCAAACAGCTGTGAAATTTGCCAGAGATTTTCTCCCTTAGCAGGGAAGATGGGCTGAACACAGTTTGATGAAGAGAGATAGTTGTGAGAAAGAATAGGGTTGTTTTATGCTTATACCCACCAGGTGCTCCCCTTGGAGTCCAAAGCATTGTGGAAGGTGAGTCTCAGCTCCCAGTGCTAAGAACCAGTCCTCCTGTAAAGCAGAGAGCCGGCTGTGATCTACATGGGGAAGGGTGCTTTGGGTAGCGGTGCTGGGGCTGGATTTTGAAGATGCAAGTAGAAGGCCATCAGGCAGAAAAAGGGGAGTACACATTTATGTCAAGATTTGAGGTATGCTGAAATGTGGGTGAGGTCTAGGGTATGTGTGAGAGGTGGTGGGCAGGAGGAGGAGAGGATGTGAGGGTCTGATGGAAGAGGTGCTTGGGTTTTACTGCTTTGGGTTTGGGGCCATTTCTGAGCCCAGAGAGCTGGTGGAGGAAGGATAATGGTGGTATTCTGGCTATATCAGGTTGAGGGGCAGGTTTATTGCTGCTTTTATTGTCCCAGGACCAGCTCTTGGTCATCAGAATGTTTAGAGAAAATAAAAATGATATTTCCAGGCAACTGGGACAGAGTGAGGGTGCTAGCCTGGGTGTAGGTTGATAACAGCTCACAGCTGCATCCCTTTCTAGGAATTGCCCTTGGTCAAAAGGAACTGCATTGCTCAAGGGGTCATGGAAACTTGGAAAGAAATGGTTGCCAGAAGGAGGGAGTGATGGGCAGAGAAGGCAATCTGAGAGTTTCCCCTGGAGTTGGCAACACAGAGGTCATTGGTGACTTTGGCAGGAGGAGCCTATGAGGAAGGGTGAGGTCTGGCTTGCAGGGGGATGGAGACCATGTCACAGGCAATGAGGAAGAGCTGGAGCTAGGTCTTGAAGGAAGGGTAGGAAGTAGGGTATGGGAAGACCTGCCAGACAGAGTTGATAATGTACATGAAAGAACCCAGGCTAAAATAATCCAGTTTGATTTCAAGACGTGGGGGAAGGTGGGAGGGATGGCTGGAAAGGTGGATGGTGTCCAGGAATGTTTGTCTTAAATGGTAGGCTCTAGAGTTAGAGCAGAATCAACATGTTTTCACACGTCTGAGCTCCATTGGGCTCAGGATACTGCCCTCTAGTGGGCACTGGACATTTTTTCCCCAGAGCGTGGACCTAACAGATTATTTTGACCATGGTCTCTTGGGCTTGGTGTTTATGAATGCAGACATAATGGGTTTTCTCAGGTGAGTCTCATTAAACTAGTTTAATTCCTTCATCAGTTCTCTATCCTGTCTAGTAAACTTATTTCTAATACTAATTTTACTAAAGTCATTTCAAAGAATTTAATTCTGTTTTGTGTAAACTATACAGGGAGAATTGAATACATCTATCAGACAGTATCCATTATAACTTCTGCCATTGGGAATTTTTGTGTGGCCACTGTTTCTTTCAAATCCAATTTACATGGACAAATATTTGCAGATCTAAATTTCATTAAGACATTTTGATATATATGTGTGTGTATATATATATATCTTTTAGCTCTAACAAAGTGTACAGTGTGGAATTTTAATCATTGTCAGTTCTATTTCATAGCGATCATACCTTCTAATAAACTTCATTATGACTAGGATAAAAATAGATAGTTTATATTTATTTTCTTCACTCATTTATTACAAAATGATGAGTAGGCTCCCTGAGATGGTTCCGGTTTGCTCTCTTGCCCAGAGTTAGATGATTGAATTGTAAGTCGAATTCTCCTGTCTGACTCTGATTACTTCATGTGCTGTGTATAAGTTGCCTCCTCTGTTGGCATAACATGGGGCTGCAATATCCTCAGGGCACGAATGGTGCAGCAGAGCTTCCTGTCTGGGTTCCCCACTATTAGTCGTCATGCTAACACTCATAGCCATTTTCTTGTTGCATTCTCCTTTCTTATCCTATTTTATAGAGGCTGAAACTGCAGCTTAGAGAAGTTAAGGGGCATAACTGGGACTTGAACCTAGGCTTATCTGCATTTAAAGTCCATAGTTTAAACACTGGGCTGCACTACGGCTCACTGTATTGGTGTCCCCAGACAGCCACTCACTGCCTGATGCTATGCAGGAATGGGGAGGGTTGGTTATGGTCACAGAACGTCTGGGCCAGACCTTCCCTGTGACTACACACACATACACACACACACACACCCAAAATGTGGACACACAAAGACCCAGGGCAGAGAAGGGATAAGTCCAGGATCAAATAGTTATTGAGTGGTACAGCTGGCAGGACCCATGTGTCCAGTCCCCATGCCAGCCTCTAGTGAGAGTTACCACCTGGCTTAGCTCAGTTTCCCATATAAGTGTCTGTGAATCTTCTCCAGCTCACTGAGTGGCCAATTTGATGGGGGAACCAGGCAATGTGAGCCACCTGAGATTGGAGACTGCTGGGTCCCACCCTCCTTTATTTCAGAGGAGTCAGAAGAACAAGCATCAGTGATGAGGGCTGTTAGGTCACTGGCTGGAAGTAACCATGCCTGCCAGTGGACACATGCCCATGTGGGGCTCTTGTGGCTCTCAGCAGGGTCCAGTTTTCTGGTTAGAAGGAGCCAAAATAACCCTCCAGATCTCATTTCCCTGTTTGCAAGATGCCGAGCAGGGAACAGAAGAGAAGGTTGCCCTTCAGTTTGTGGACTTGGGAGCAAGCCTGGATTGCCTTTATTGTGAAAAATGCATACAGGTAACTTTGGTCCTGGAATGACCACAAAAAGACTCTTTCTTTTTGTTGTTATAACATATTTACATTTTCTGATCATGTAAGGGAAGCTGGTTCATTGTGGTATAGTTTTCTTTTAAAGGGGTTATTTCTCAACAACCATTATACTTGGAATCATAATAGTATGAGAATCACAAAGAGGTCTTGTTTTTTCTTTTCTTTCTTGAAAACCCACATTCACATGAAGAAAGGAAGTGTGGGGCTCAGAGCACAGGAAAATACTGCAACTTGACCTCATTAGACGGGGAGAGAGCTGGTCGACTAGTAACAGGCTGTGGTGGCTTTTCTCTGTGTGGGATTCTGGGGTGTCTGTGCTGGCAGCACTGACCCTTGACCCCACTTCCCCCCATGACCCCTGCGGAGTAACAAATGATCACTGTTATATAGGCAGTGGAAGAGGACTTTCAAAATTCCACACTCACTTTTTCCACGAATGCTAGGAAAGGAAGCCATTTTATATTTTATTTTATTTTATTTATTTTAGACAGAGCCTCACTCTGTCACCTAGGCTGGAGTACAGTGGCACAATCTTAGCTCACTGCAACCTCTGCCTCCCGGGTTCAAGCGATTCTTCTGCCTCAGCCTCCCAAGTGGCTGAAATTACAGGCACCGGCCACCACTCCCGGCTAATTTTTGTATTTATAGTAGAGACGGGATTTTACCATGCTGGCCAGGCTGGTCTCAAACTCCTGACCTTATGAGAGGGGGATTGTGGCCAGACAAGTTACTGGGAAAACCCGTAGGCTCAGCCATAGGGCTGTTGCCTTTGCTGCCCTCTCTGTCACTCCCAGGGTCTGAGCCAGGGGCCCATAGTGCTGGGTTAATCATAAGCTGCTGACTTTGCTCTTTGAAGCTGGAGATAGATACTCCTTTGGTTTTTAAGATTCTACCCAAAATGAGGCCCACAACCAAGGATCCAGTCCTGATAGAGTGTTTTGAGCAGGTTGGGCAAAGGCAGGCCCAATCCCTTCACCTGTCTAGGTTTTTGGTTGCCGTTTCAGCCCCTTCCTTGGCCTAGCATCTCAGGTAGACAGCATCTCGAGTGTGCCTGGGAGGGCAGGGCTTGCAGGATACCCGCCAACGTTCTGGCAGCCTTTGCCATCCAGCCTCCATTAGCAGCAGAGACGGTGGAGAAGGGATAACATTGCTGACCTGCCAGTGAGTCTTCCTTTGTCTGATCCATTAGCAACTGATTTATCAGACTTGATGAGGTAAAGATTTCAAAACCCACCTGTGACTCCAAAAAGCTTTCAGCAGAAACAGTTGGTCTGTGCCCCTCTTGCAGAGAGCTTTGGGCAGAGAAAGAAGAAATTGCTGTTGTACCTCCCAAAAGCTTTTCTTAAAAAGACTATTTATTCTAGATGCAGTCTATTTTGCCCGACACCTCTCAGACAGTCAATAATTCCAGTTTGTTTATGATTATCCTTGCTCCCTCCCCCTCCATCTGCTACCGGAATTTGTGCCTCTTGCTGCAGACGCCCCACTGAACGTGGGAGCATCTGTCTCTCTAATGACTGGCCATGGCAATCTTGCCTGTTCAATATGGCTAGATGAA
The DNA here is from genome assembly GCF_043159975.1 of Macaca nemestrina. Taxonomy (NCBI): domain Eukaryota; kingdom Metazoa; phylum Chordata; class Mammalia; order Primates; family Cercopithecidae; genus Macaca; species Macaca nemestrina. The sequence goes on from NC_092130.1 coordinate 46,686,410, forward strand.
GAAAACATTTAATTCCTACTATATGGGGAACTCCAAAGCCAGATTTGACAACTGTTCCATTGAACACTAGTATTTCACAATTTCCTTAGATAACAAAAAGTTACTCCCAGAGGAATATCTTTACAAGATGGGAAGTTGATAACTAGGCCACTGGAATGACAAATGGTGCTGAAATACACTGTGTATTGACTTTGATGAACGTGCCTTGCCTTCTGTGACATAGAATTCTTCCAGAGTGCCTTGTTCGTAGCCCGAAGGGCCTGCAAAACTCTTAGTGAGAAGCAAGGGTTTGTGTCCTGTTTCCTGGGGTCTTCTTGGAGTTGAAGGAGCAAGGAGTGAGAGCTCTTGCTTGGGGGCCTTTGAGACAGGCTTGACTGGCAGGTAGGGCTTCTGAGTGGGGGAGAACCCTGAGGGCTGGGAGGAGAGGGGGCTGGGTCAGAAGAAGCTTCATGCAGAGGTGGGGTGCACATAGGGTGGTGAAGGATAGGAGGGCCTTGATAAGGGGCAAACTTGGGGGACAGGAAGGGTGAAGACATGCAAATTATTTTCTGCAGTGGAAGTGCAGAGTGGCCCACTGGAGTACTGGGCCGGGGAGGCTGCCCAGTGGGCAGAGGGAGGGATGCGTTCTCAGGGCTGTAGACTTCTGACCTCGGTCAGCATAGATCAGTGGTCACGTGTGGCAGGCAGAGGGCAGGGGTGTCTTGTGCCTCAGCCCTGCAGCCATGGAGGGAGAGCTTCCAGGACTAATTACAGGGGCGACCACTATTGAGGCCCACCCTGTGCCGGGCAGTGGGTCCCACATCTGGGGGTGTTTTAGTAGAAGAATCCCTAAGGCCAATGGCCATGTTAGGAGCTGGGGACAGGGAGGTGGCTGGGCTCCTTCAGGCCCCTGGAGGTGGGCTTCTCACACCCGCTTTAGGGACTTGTTTTCCCTCACGTTCCTCTCTCCTCATGGGCCGTGACCCGAGCCTGTGATTCAGAGGCACGTCTGCCCTCGCCCACGGTGATGCTCCTGCTGGTCCCAACCCTCTGACTGTCACTTTCGGCGCCACACCCTGGGGGGCCTGGGCTGTGATGGGAGGGAGGGAAGCTGGGAGTCAGAACATCTTTTTGTTTCATAAATGGCAGACGTCCTCAGAGGCCAGGGCAGTGAGGAAATGGGCACAGAAAGTGTGCAGTGATTCTCCAAAAAGCACCTTCCGCCAACATTTTGCTTTAATTCACCACTGCTTTGGGCTTTTTTTGAATAATTACTTTGTGGAGCAAGCACTTGCCCTGGATTTCGTAGATAATTAGTAGGTCAGGTTACCTACCAGAAAAATGATTTCTTAGGGTCCCTCTGGGTCCTGCACCTTCCAGTATTGTCCTCTCCTGGTGCCATTTTGTGAAAAATGTCACCTAACTCTGACTTGTTTTATGGCTCAAAATATGATTTTATCCATCTCATCCCCAGCTCACCCCTCCCATGAATCTTTAGTCAGCTCACACCGTGGTGGAGTGAATTCCTACAGACCTGGATTGGGAGCCCCCTGGGGAGAAGAGGATTTTGTGGCCTGTTCCCCTCTGCAGAACACATTTAACTTCAGAAGGAAGTGGATTAAAACATTTTCTTATGAGATTTTCACAATGTCACTTGAGCTGTTTTAATACCTGGTTTAAGCATTTCTGCCCTAAACCCTACTCAAGTCATTTCTAAGGCTCAGGGTGATTTAGTGATGATGCGATGCTTTTATTTCTGACACCTCCACCTCGCAACAGGACTGAGAAGGGTGGCAGTGATTGTGGGAGGGAAGAGCTTGACTGCCAGATACATGCTATGAGGCTGGTTCCAGCTCTGTCCCCTCATCAGTGAAACAGGCCAGTAATCCCTGCTTTATCCCTTCCATGGGAGGTAACGGTGTGGGAGGCTTCGGAAAGGGCAAAATGTGAACATGTTATTAGGTGTCAGCATCATGTGTGTGGGCCTTGGTTCTTGCTTTCAGCCTGTGGCTGTTATTTCACTGAACAGCTGGACTCTTGAACAGGTTGTACACTGCCCAGAGGAGTTCAGCTGAGGGAGCAAATGGCTGAAATCCAGTCTTCACTGCAATATCAACTGTGGGCCCTGGGGACTGTATCTGCCCAGGGGCGTCACATTTTCTGGTTCATACAAAATAACAGGCTGGTTGGTGGCACTGGCTAGGAACCCTCAGGCTGGTCTCAGAGTGAAGCCTGGTCACTCAGAAGTCTATGCTTTCTGAATCCCTCCAAGAAAGTGTACCCATGCCTTAACTCCCTCCACTTTGGCTTCTCATTTGCCACTTCCCTAAACCGTACCCCTGTCCCTGGTTCCCAGTGCCACTTCTCTGATGTTCATTCATCATTGCATTCCTTAAGGGATTCAGAGCTCAGCCGGTGGCTTCTGTCTGGCACTAACTGGTCAAGATCAACTCTTCTAACCTATTATCTACCTACAACCAACCCACTCCCAGAGAGCTTCCTCTGCCTCTGACCTGCATTTCCTCCTGCCAGAAGCACCAATTGTCCTGTCCTTGAGAGGGTGGGTCTGTGTTCATAGTCTTATGCGTCTGCTCTTTACCCAAAGCCCCTAGGTTTGCATCTCTGGGCTTTGCATCTCTGACCCTGACTATTATGAGAGAGCTGCTCTTGGAACTGTCTGGCTCATATTCTCAATGCTCTCTCTCTCTCTCTCTCTCTCTGTCTCTCTCTCTCTCTCTCTCTCTCTCTCTCTCTCTCTCTCTCTGCCTTCTCTTCCCTTCCAAATGCTTGAGTAGTCAGGGCTTGGGGCTGCTGCCCCCACCTTAGGAAGGCCTGACTGCATCAAGTCACGATGTGGAGTGTGCCTGTATTTCAGGAGAAACACATTAGGGCTGACTCTGCTGCCTCCAGCTGAGAGCAAAAACCTCCCAACCTAACCAGTCTGCCCAGCTCCCTCCCTGAGCATCTTGTGGGGAGGGGTTGCAAATCACCAGTTAGCAATTCAGAACTCTCTTTTGTCTTATTTTGTGTGTGTGTGTGTGAGATGGAGTCACACTCTGTCACCCAGGCTGGAGTGCAGTGGCACCATCTCGGCTTACTGCAACCTCCGCCTCCTGGGTTCATGCAATTCTCCTGCCTCAGCCTCCAGAGTAGCTGGGACTACAGGCATGCACCACCATGCCCAGCTAATTTTTTGTATTTTTAGTAGAGACAGGGTTTCGCCATGTTAGCCAGGCTGGTCTCGAACTCCTGACCTCAAGTGATCCACCTGCCTTGGCCTCCCAAAGTGCTGGGATTACAAGTGTGAGCCACCACACCTGGCCTCTCTTTTGTCTCCTATGCTTAAATTCCTCCCAGCGACTTCACAAGAGCAGGGAGCAGTTGGTTGAAGAAGGGTTTGGGTTTTTTTTTCTTCTTCTTCTTCTTTTTTGAGACAGAGTCTCGCTCTGTCACCAGGCTGGAGTGCAGTGGCATGATCTTGGCTCACTGCAACCTCCACCTCCTGGGTTCAAGCGATTTTCCTGCCTCAGCCTCCTGGGTAGCTGGAACTACAGGTGCGTGCCACCGCGCCCAGCTGATGTTTGTATTTTAGTAGAGATGGGGTTTTACCATGTTGGCCAGGATGGTCTCGATCTCTTGACCTCATGATCTGCCTGCCCCAGCCTCCCAAAGTGCTAGGATTACAGGCGTGAGCCACTGTGTCCGGCCTGGGTTTGGGTTTTCAAAACTGGGTGTATCAGCCATTTGATCCCCACTCATCACCCACTGGATCAATCTGTCTAAAACCATCCTCCAGAGCCAGTCCAACACCAGTCCCACTCCCAGCTGCCCTCAGGATGTAGGTGAGATCAGAAGGTAGGGAGAAGAGGGAGGAGGCAACCAAGGACACAGAGACGTTTCCCAGCAGCTCTTTAGGTGCTAATAAAATAAAAAGAAAATTAACCCAGATTCATTCTCTAATCGCTGATCTTATTAGAGCCTGATTACATAATCTAGCTTGGTTTACATACTCTCTTAACCTGTTTTTTTAATTGGCAATAATAGACTTTGGGAGCCTCATGTTGGATTCATACATCTGGCTGGGATGGGTAGGCTGAGCCAATTTACCGTGAGCATGAATCTGGGAGAACCTGAGGTCTCTGTACAATGAGAGGTTGCTACTAACAGTTCTTACTCTGGGTTATGGGATTTGCCATCAGGATTGATTAGCATTTCAATAAAGGGTTGCTAAATTACCAGGTGCCACAGCTCTGATGGAATCACTAGATTTGGGTTCTCTGGAGTAGTACTTTAGCTTCCACAGGCCTGCCAAAGCTAGCTGAAGTTAGGAAGGAAAACTCAAATTTTTAAATTAAGAATAATTTGCTTGGCAAATTTAGTGCAATGATCTGTCCCTGTGCCCTAGGGTTCTCAGCCCTGCCTTCACTGTGCCTACTGCTGCAGAGGGCAGGAGGTCACAGGCACCAAAGCAGGCCTGCAGGAGAAGGTCCACCTTAGAGCAATAGAAACAACAGGCAGGGGTAGCATGAGGCCGATCAGCCACAGCCTCTAGGCTGGGTGCTCTATGGCCAAAGAGAAGCTTCTCATCTCCCCTCACAGTGCTCCTGGTGGCCAGGAGGAGTCACTGGGGGCATTTTCTCCAAGTCCATCAGGATGCCTGGGTCAGTTAACAAGCACACTTAAGTATGCTTGCTATTTCATCCCCCTGGATGAATATCCTGAATGAGTATTCTCTCATCTGCCAGCTATTCTCAGAGCTAACTCAGGTAGTTTAGCAGTGGACAATGACTGGCCACTGTTATTTTCAATGGTTAGATTTGCTGTTTTAGGCAAAAACATTTAGACAATTAGAATAGACCTAAATGTCTATCCAGTTTCTGTTTGCTTTCCTGGTGAAAATGCAATCGTTTTTTGTATACTGGCAATGTCTTTTTTGCCATACCAGTTTTCTGTCTATTCTGGTTCTTGTTCATTTAGCTTATAATTGGTGTTTCATTTGGTTGTTGTGAGCAGTTTGTCTGGCTTTCTGAGCCAGAAATTATTTTTTCTGTCTGAGAAAAAAATTATTTTTTCTATCCAGAATGAGATCCCTCACTCTGAAACCTTTCTGCTCACTATTTCTGGAAAGCACTTTTTCCAGATTCAGAAGACAAACTGATTTACATGATTCAGATATAAAGTGCATTTTTTTTTTTTTGCTTTGTAAGTTTTCAATTTTCCTTCCTAAGAAATATGCAAATAGCTGTCTGCTTACGCCCGTCTGAGAGAAGGACAGGACCATGTAGTTTCATGAACTTTTGTTTATAATCTCCACTAGGCTAAAAAAGAGAAAGAGAATCACACACATACTTAAGTGTGCTTGCTAACTGATGTGCTTTTCCAAGTAATATATCGTATGCTTTTGAATCCGTGATTTGCAGATCTCAAATCCTTTGAAACACAGTGACTAGACAGCCTCTAGGACAAAGCCTCATTGTGAGGTTTTCAAGGATAATGGGGCTGTCTCAACTGAGTGGAGTCCTTAATATTAATTTTCTTTGCTTTATTTTCTCAGGTGTTAAAAAACTTGTTTTGCCTAATTTATTAGCATTCATTTCTAGGCTTTGAAAACTAATCCTACATTGAAAGGAGAGTTTTAAATTTGAAATATGAGGCCTGTATCATGGTGCCTTAAAATCATTAACTGTCCCTCCAATGTTAATTGCAGGTATATCCATCACGGGGAACTTGTTTGCCATTAACGTGAGGGGGATGCAAAAGCAAAATCTCCTGGAACCCCTGCAGGGGTAATGTTGTCACTCAAAACTTTGTTCTGGAATCGATCTAACCTCAGAAATGGGCTGTACTTATTGACAAAATGACAGTTCGTAGTTTTAACAAAGCTGACAAGTGGCAGTTTTAGCAAATGGAATGAAGTTGGTTTGTGGATGAATCTGCCAGGCAGCTCTGGCCCTGAGCAAAGTTCTTATGAATGAGTTTGAGGAGGCCAAGAGGTCAAAGGGCAGGGCAACCTGGAGTCCCTGTTTAATTCTACTTTTCTTCCAAGGATATAGTTTATTTGCAATTCAGCCCACCTGCTATAGGCTTGGCCCCCTTAGGGAAGGCAACATTTGTATCTATTTGGGTCTCTGGCTAAAAGAACATTAATCTATGTATATACTATGTGTGGATTTTTAAATTTTACACAGCCCTCTCCTCCCACCAGCAGCTTCTGTGGCTGACTTCTTATGTGCTTATTGAATTATGCACTATTGATTCCCTGCTAGAGCTGGTGGCTTTTCACTTTTGCCCTTATTCAGCTGTTTTGCCTGTTAAATTCTAATCTGGGTCTAAAACATTTTCCAATAAAGGCAAAGCTTGAGGATCATCCAGTTGGAAGGGAAGCTGGGTCTATAGGAGGTGCTCGGCGTATGTCCACTGAAAGGGCTTTGCCTGTGCTGAGGAGAAGGGCCCTCCCTCTGGAAACCTTTCTGCTCATGGCAGGATGGGCTAGCATTAAGTGTCTCTTTTTAAAAATAGGTTTCTAAAATAAGCACCCTTGGTTTCTTACAGGATGTCATCTTCCTGGTACAGATGGGAAGAAGGCCAGATCTGGCTCCTCATTCCTGAAAACAAACAGCCTTGACCCCAATGTTGATAGCAGTTCCTTGCCTCCAACTCCCAGCCTGTCCCTTCGATGGGCCAGGTAGTTTTCCATGGCGATGCAGACCAGGTATGGGAATATCCAATTCACTTTACTTTTCAATACTTTCAATCCAGGAAACACTTACTGAATGTTGGCTCTGTAAAATCACCATGGAAACCCAAGTGGAATCTTTAAAATACTCTAAGGAAATTGTTCCGAGTTCCCACATCCCACCGACACTTCAGTGAGCAGGAAGGGTGCATCTTAGTCCAGTGCATGCCTGCTTGCATTCAACCTGAATGGCAGAAAGGGGGAAACAGATGGAGGAAAATGTGTAAAGCTGATGATACGGCTTTTTGTCCTGGGTGGTGTAATATTATGCTTCCAAGGAAGAAGGGTGAGCAGCCAGAGCTTTAATTTCCACTGGAGCAAAGAGATGAGTTTAGTCACAGCTGCCTCTGCTCAATGGTATCATCGCCCACACACTCTATACCAGGGCAGGACCTACAAAGCAATGTCGTGGTGCCTAGTGACAGCCTTGTCTGCAGCACCATGCGGCACAGCGGGGGCTGTGGGCTACAGAATCACAGAGCCTGGATTACAAGGGGCCCTTATCACGCAGCAGGAGCTGGGCTCATACCTGACACAAGGACTAGAAACCATAGAATCATGGTCCTGACTGGGGTCTTAGAGGAATGGGTAGATTCCATGTGGCTTGTTTTTAAGAAAGACAGAAGTTTCAACTGTGCTTAGAGAAGTTCCAACTTAGAAAAGGGGAAGATGTGGCTTTGGCATTTAAGTTCATTAGGATGGTTATAAATCTTTGGGTTCCAGGTGACTCCCCTTCCTCCTCCCAATCAAACTAGCTTTAAAGCATGAAGGAAATGTGCTGGTTCAGTGAATTAAAAAGTCCAGATGTAAGTTCAGGTGAGGACTGATCCAGGAACTGAATGATGTCACCAAAGACAGTTTCTTTCCTAGATGGGCCTCCGCTGGCTGCCAGCTGCTCCTAGGGCCATAGGCTTCTTCCTCTATGTCTGGCAGGGAGTAGAAACATTTGTATCTCAACTTTCCCAGCAGTCCCTGAGATTCACTTTGATTGAAGTGGCTGGGGTCACCTGACTACTCCTGAACCAATTGTTGGTGGACAGAAGGAGCTCATAAGCTCCATCTTTGGGGTATGGGAACCAAATGGAAATCAGGAGCTGTTGAAGCGGGTTAGATTCAGAAAGGCAGGCAATGAATATTCATCACCAAAAAGACATGGCTGAGTTTACCCAAAGCTTTGCCTGCTAGTATCTTGTTTACAGATAAGTATAATGAAAACAGGTTCTTCAATAGCAGTGGCTACCATTTATTTGAGAATTTACCATTAGATCTCACAGAAGACAATATGTTAATCACTTCATGTGAATTGCATTATTTAGTTTTTACACAAATGCCTGACATTATTATCTTCCATCATCATCAATCTTTTTGTACAGGTAGAGAAGCCAAGGTACAGAGAAGTGAATGGATTTGCCTAGAGTCACAAAGACAGCAAATAGTAGAACCAGCAGCTCAGTCCCTGGTCTGTGACTCCAAATCCATGTATTTAAAGATACCGTACCAGAACCACTATGTTATACATATTGCAAGGTGAGGATTTTCCAACAACAAAGAGTTTGAATATTTTTTCGGGTTTTTCTCAAGAAATGCTCTCCAAATTCCTGGATTCCAGGCCTGTTCTTGTCATTAACCCACCCGAAGACCTTGGGTCTTTGCTTTCTCCCAGTCTCAGCTGCCTCACTTACAAAATGAGAGCTTGGACTCTACAGTCTCTCAGGTCTTTCCCACCTTCAACAATAGCCCAGGGCTCCCTGAGTCTGAGCTGTGCTTGGATTTTTTTCTCCTGAGAGGCAGAAGGAATTTTTTCCCCTGGTAGAGAGATGGCTCCTTTGATAGGCTCTTGTTTTTCCCCTAAATGAAAGAAATATTCAAATATTTTATTTGCTAATCTCAGAGAATTGAAAAGCCACAAACAGTCACACCCGGGGATGACTTTCTGGCGAGATGACGGTAGATCTGCCTGAAGGACATCACCAGGCAGTCCGGGGACTTTGATCTCCACTCTGCGCTCCTGTCATCCAGGCAGGTGCTCTGCCTGAACACCCCCAGCCTGCTGTGCTCCCTGTTCCTTCAGGGACACCAGAGAGCCCACATGGGTCTCCAGTTCATAGCATCAGATGAAAGCGCTAACCCCCTCACACCTCCTCAGCCTCCAGAGGAGGAAACAGTTTAATTTTCAGTAGCTTGTTCTGCCTATTATCTGGTTTTGCCATGGTGTCCTTTCCACCTTTCCGTCTCCTCAGGGTCAGCCCTCCGAGAGCTGAGGACCTTTCATGGTTGAGGGATAGCAGGTACCCACATACGTCAGTATGTTGCTCTGTATTACCAACTTGGTATTACTGCTGAAAGGATGCCCAGTGACAGTCACATCTGAGCTTTCACTTCCTCCAGTTATGTAGGTGTCTCTGTCACCAATCTTGAAAATAGCTTTTGTTTCCTTATATATCACCTCCCTTTTAATTTGGGGGACATTGATTTTTTTCTCTCTCTGTATACATCTCCCTTGTGGTTGTAAATGGCTGTGCCTAGCCAGCGTCAATGATGCCGTCAGGGCTTTGGGAAGCTGCGGCTTGGGGGCATGAGATGACACTTCTGATGGTGCCTGGGTGTGCCCGGCCACATGTCGGTCTGCTCAGCATACTCCACAGGGTGGCCTTGCTAGTTTCTTGGCGTCATGTGGCCAACTGTCAGGATGATTGACTATGTTTGTGTTCAAAATTAATGAGCTGCTGTGTCACCATGTGGACCTGCCAAAGGTAAGAGGGTGCAGGGGTCCATAGCACCGATGTAGTGACCCCATGCAAGAAAGCCATGTGGGCAAAATGCTACATTCACATTTCCCTCCGGTGGGGCCCAGCACCAGTTCATGCAATGTTGGTCCTTCATGATGGAGGGCTGTTTGTCCTGGGGTGGTGATGCCTCTAGGGGGTGAAGAGTCATGCACTCTTTCAAAGTTGTGAGAAGCCAGTCTGAGTTCTGAAGCATGGTGCTGAATGTCTTCTTGAGGATAGAAACATCTCCTAAACAGTGTTTTACACGGCCCTCGGTCATGAGAGCTGGCAGGGAGAGGCGCCACTGGCTCCTCGTGCCATCCTGTGTTAGCTTTTGAGTGCATGGCCTGTAGACAAAGGAAGTGCCTGAGGCCACAGCACAGAGCGGGGAGTGTGGATACCTGAGTTTTACTGTGACAACCTTGACCCTCAGGTTTCCCACCTGGGCAGGGAGGCCTCTGTGGTCTTTTAGGGCTTTCTGGCTCTTGCTGTTCATTGTGTGATGGAGTGGATGCTCTTGGTCCTGTCTTGGCCACTTTTCTTGCCAATGCTCCCATTCCCTAGCCGCTATGGGTGGTTGCTGCTCACAGGCTGTGGTTCTCTAGGAATCACCCTCTGCCAAGAAAGTTTTGCCACTTCCTCCACCCTTGCATGGGGAGACAGTCCGTAGCCAGTGACTGAATAACAAGAAGACACAAAAGGCCAGGTCACTTTCCTCAAGGTGGGGCCGGCCTTGAGGGGCAGTTTGTGCTTCAGAGCATGCCACAGAGTTGACTGCAGCCAGACTCCAGCTGCAACCATGCCCTTGTTCTACCCGTCTTGCTCTTTCATCCCCCTTTCTTGATAATATTTGCTTAACAAATCACATAGATTCAAATCCTTGCCTTAGGTTCTGCTTCTGGGAATATGGTTTAAGACACTTGGTTGACCAGGGTCATGTCATCGGCATAGGTGTGTCTGGAAGCCTATTAGCAGTTGTTGTTGGTGGGTGTGTCTTCCATTCATTCTAGTTATGCCAACCCATTCTCTTTTTTGTGTGATTACCCTTGCTCTCTTTTCCCCTCCTTTGGTGTTTCATATGCTTGCAATATACCCACCTGCCCATCCATTCATTTATCCGTTAACCCTCTCACCCATCCATCCATCCATCCATCCATCCATCCATCCATCCAGAGGCTGACTTCAAACTCTCCCATAAAAGGAAAGATTAGGAGTCAGATTCTGCCCAGATTGTCCTGCATGGGGCCACCCATCCCTTCTAGGCTGGCATCTACCAGGGTGGATGCCATTGCTTCCAGCCAAGAAGAACAGCCACCCAGAAGTGGGAAATGGCCCTGTGGATCCGGCACTGATACACCTTTAGTCCATTCTCCACCATTGCATGAGCCTGCTTTTCAGAGGCTTGCCACCTGGCCCTGGCCACTGGCAGATGCAGGAGAGGGAGTGTTTTTCACTTATAAATGGTGTAGAAAAAAATCGAGGTGAATTATCTGGCTGCTGCGTGAGTGCTTTATTGATTACAGAGCACCAATCAAATTAGCTGTCAGAAGAGAATGCAGATGGCACCACGTGGAATGGATTTTCTATATCCCCTAATTGTGTTATTTCAATCAGCAGGTCAACACCGCATGGCCTGCGGTGAGGAGTGGGGGCGGGTTGGCACACACTCTCTGGGCCAGGCTGGAGGTATGGGTTTGAGTGTCGTATGTATTTTAATATCAAGATTGAGGGATTAACAAAATGGGCCTGGATTGCTTTATGCATTAGATGGGGGGCAGGGGCAGGCCTTCAGACATGTGCTTATAGGAGAGAATGCCTGCCCCACTCTTAGGGTTTGATGTGTCAATCCCAGGTATAAGGAGAATGAAACAACTGTCTTCCACCTGTCTAAGGTGGCATTGCTTAGCACTTAAGAGCTTATGTTTTGGGCCGGGCGCGGTGGCGCATGCCTGTAATCCCAACACTTTGGGAGGCCAGGGCAGATAGGTTGAGTGAGCACAGGACTCAGACCAGCCTGGGCAACATGGCAAAACTCTGTCTCTACAAAAAGTATAAAATTTAGTCGGGCACCCCTGTGGTCCTTGCTGCTTGCAGGGCTGGGGTGGTTGAATTGCTTGAGCCTGGAAGGTTGAGGCTACAGTGAGCTGTGTTTGTACCACTGCACTCCAGTCTAGGTGATAAAGCAAGACACTATCTCAAAGAAAAAAAAAAAAAAGAAACAAAACAACAACAACAACAAAAAAAACAGCTTATGTTTCATTATGATCTCAGTTCTCCTCCTTACTAGCTGGGAGCTCTTTGGTGGGCTACTTAACCTCTCTGAGCCTCGGTTTCTTCGTTTGTGCCTCAGGGCTAATAGCTGTACCTTCTCCACAGAAGGAAGGTATTATTGTAAAGATTCAAGGAGATCGTGTATTAAAGGAGATTGTATATGCAACGTGTTAGCACAGTGCCTGGGACACGGTTGGTGCTCAGTAAACGTGAGCTTTTCCTCTGAGGGCCTAGGCCTTTCCTGTGGACCCTTGAAGATTTAGACGGGCTCCTAGGTTACGCTGTGGGATGGCTGGTTTAATGATGGAGAAAGACCCAGTTGCATGATTTCTGCTCTTCTCAGAAATTCTTCTAGGGTGGGTGAAGTTCAGATCTGACTCTCCCTCTGATTGGGTGAGATAAACACAGATTTTCCCAAAGACCCAGTTGGGCGGAGCCTTGATTCTCTGCTGGCGGTGGGTCTGGCTTTGTAGCTGTTCCTTGCCTGTGACTCCCTACCCAGTGCCTCCTGGCGGGCTCACTTCGATGACAGCACAAGGCCCACACAATCACAAAACCACTTAATGTTAAAAAAAAAAAGAAAAAGAAAAAGAAAAAGAAAAATCAAAGCCCTCATTGGTTTTATAGGCTCTGTGTGGCAGGTTTTTGGATCATCAGCAGTTTGTGATTATTTGTGGTTCTCCCTCTGGGTTAGAGTGTTTCTGTGAAATTGAGAGTTGAGTCTAACAGGAATTTGGATTTGGTGCTCAGTAAAAAAAAAATCACAGGTGCTTTGTAGGCAGCTGTGTAGCCATCCTGTGCCTGGCACCTGTGGGCTCTGAGGGGCACAGCTGCTTCCATGAGGGGGTGGCACTGGCTCAAGGCAATTGATCAGTAAACCCCAGCCCACTAAAGCCCACAACAGCAACCTGTGCGGCCCCCAATCAAGGACCCCTACAAAGTTCTGGATGGAAAGAATGAGAGTAGGAATAAGGAGGAAGGGTGGGTTAGGTCTGTGGGGCCCCAGCCTTGTCTCTGGTGCCTCGTTGAAGTAAAATCTCCATTTATCAGTAGTTCTGGACCCAGAATGGCATCCCTGACTCCTACACACAATGCTTACAACTCTGGGGTCTTTCTGGCTGTCCATGTTGTGGTCACTTGCTCCTGTCATCTCTTAGCCCCACCTGAAAACTTGATCTTTTCTTATGGGAAGTGTACTACCTCCCCCAGGATAAAGCAGGTGGAAAGCAAGGGGCAGCAGTAAGACAGCATCAGGGCCCGATTTACCGTCTAGAGAGGCCACAGAAGTTCTTTGGGTCAGAAGGAGAGCCACTCTCATGTCCACTGCCATGGCCGAGCAGAGTGGGTGCATGCAGAGGAGGGGATCTGGAGCCTGTTCAAGTACACAGGCTCATTCATGTGGCCCATCCTTAGGTGCTGCATCATACACATGGCCTTGGCCAGGCCTGTTCAGGTCACAGGAGGAGAGGGAAGAGGCTCAGACCATGTCCTGCTCCACACCCTTCACAAGTGGAGACTGAGGTCTAAATTATGAAATGCTCTTATAAGAACACAGACATACAAACAAGCAAACCTCGATAAGTTCACAGTTCAGAGCACTGAGCTCCTCAGAGAGAAAACTCCAAGGAAATTGAATTAGGAAGGCTATAATCCAGTAAGTCTCTGAGCTCTGAGACTCCATATTTTGAAGGACAGAGAGAGCGATGTTGGGAGGTAGAAGTCCAGCGATTCTTTACGTCTGGTTTGGTGGGAGCCACGGATGAAGACAGGCTGGCTAGGATGCGGATGGGATGTTTCTACTCAATGAACCAGAGACAGTTCCAGCGCGTCCCAAGAGCTCACTGATAACCCCCAGCCTGGAGAAACAGGCACTGCTGGGGAGGCCTGAAGGGTGTCCTTAGCCCCTCCTTCCTGCACACAGTAAAATCCTCATGTTCATTGCTGGGTATATACCCAAAAGAAAGGAAATCAGGCCAGGCGCGGTGGCTCATGCCTGTAATCCCAGCACTTTTGGAGGCAGAGGCAGCTGGATCACAAGGTCAGGAGTTCGAGACCAGCCTGGCCAAGCTGGTGAAACTTTGTCTCTACTAAAAATACAAAAATTAGCTGGGCACGGTGGTTGGCACCTGTAATCCCAGCTACTCAGGAGGCTGAGGCCTGAGAATCTCTTGAACCTGGGAGGTGGAGGTTGCAGTGAACTGTGATCGCACCACTGTACTCTAGCCTAGGTGACAGAGTGAGACTCCATTAAAAAAAAAAAAGGAAATCAGTCTATCAGAAATGTGTGCATGCCTATGTTTCTTGCAGCACTGTTCATAATAGCTAAGATTTGGAGGCAGCCTAAGTGTCCATCAACAAATGAATGAATAAAGAAAATGTGGCACATATACACAATGGAGGACTATTCAGCCGTAAAAATGAATGAGGTCCTGCATTTGTAACAACAACATGGATGGAACTGGAGATCAATATGTTAAGTGAAATAAACCAGGCACAGAAAGACAAATGTTGCATGCTCTCACTTACTTGTGAAATCTAAAAGTCAAAACAATTGAACTCATGGACATAGAGAGTAGAAGGATTGTTACCAGAGGCTGGGAAGCGTAGTGGGGAGATTAGGGGAGGTGGGGATGGTTAATGGGTACAAAAAATATACCAATTTTTTCTAACTATGTATCATAGTTAGAAAGAATGAATAAAACTTACTATGTGATAGCATAATAGGGTGACATTTTGAAATAATTTAAAGAACATAATTGGATTAATTGTAACTCAAAGGATAAATGCTTGAGGGGTTGGATACTCCATTCTCCATCATATGCGTATTTCACGTTGCATGTCTATATTGAAACATCTCATGTACCCCATAAATACATATACCTACTATGTACCCACAAACATTTTTAAAAAAAGATCTCCTTGTTCTCTGTGGGCATATCTCCAGCATTAGAATGCACACATCTCCCACAGCCAGCCTCTCACATTGCTGGACCCATGACTGATGCTGACGAGGCTGCAGTCCATCTGCAAACCTGTCTCCTGCTGTTCCTGGGGAGCCAAGCTGCAGGTGGGATGCCAGCAGGCTGCAATGCAGTTGAGGGGCTGCTCAGCAGGGACCCAGGCACCAGTGCCTTTGGCTCTGCGTCCTCAGCTTGTCTCATGTCTGCTCCCTCACTTATCTCTCCACTGTGCACCCCTGGTTCACAGACCCCTGGTGTCTCTCGTCTGGACTGTGAGGCTGCCACCTGCTCCTCATGCATCCAGGTTGGTGGCAAAAAGAGTCATAAGTCACAAATGACTGACCACTAAGGCACCAGTGTTTCAAAATAATTTTCTTTTTTCCAGATTAGCAGAATCAAGGTTGTGGCTTTAAATCTCACGTTCCTTCTGCTGTTGTTTTAATGGAAGACAAGAGGTGCCATTCCAGGAAAAGTTAGGGGAATTGCGGCCTCTCTTGCCTCCTTCAGAGCCTGTGGTTCAGAAGTATCCACAAGAGTGGGTTGTGCATTAAAGTAATTAATGCCAGAATTGAAGTAATAATTGGTATCCTGGACTTGAAAACAACCTCTAAGAGGTCTTCTTACCATCAATTCCGCCTCTTCTAGTCCCTCCTCTGCACTGTGGACAGAAAGGTTTTTCTGGAATACAACTGAACACGTCCTCCTCGGCTTGCTTTTACCATAGGCCAAGGCCCATACTCCTTGGAAGACTCCTGGGCATGGTCTGCAAGGCCCTGCACAGTTGGTTCCTGGTCCCCTCCATCCTCCAGGCACTGTGCACGTCCTGTCTCCTTGTCAACTGATAGCCTCCAGGCCAGGGATGGTCAGGTGTAGGTAACAAACCTTTCTACCCACTGTTGTCTTCCTCTGCATTTCAACATCAGAGACTGGAGACTTGTCTTACTGAGTCAGAAAATGGGTAGTGGAGAAGTGAATTCTAGCTTTCACAACTCTACCATGATACAGTTTTGTTTTCTCTCTCCTTGTTTCGGGAGAGCTGAAGCACTGTGGCAGGTTTTCAGGAAGATATTTATCTTATGCTTAGGACCATATAAATGGAGGGGTCACAACAATAGAATCCATGTTATTATAGAGATGTGAGGTCCCTCTTCAGCTTGCAGAGGCCCTGCATTGCTTCTGAGAAAATAGACCCATGCTAGCAGGTTGGTAAATATGTTTTTCTATTTCTATAGTTGCAAAGAAATCCTCAGACCCTTGTTAATAGACTATGACTCAGAAGCAGGAAGGCAGCCACAGCGATTAAAAATGGCAAAGGTTGTTTGGGGACAGGCAAGTGTTTTGGTGAAGGGAATGATGAAGGGAAAAAAGCCATCATGAGGAGTGAGCTGTAGCCTTTTATGTTTTTGTTTTTGTTTTTTAGATGGTGTCTTGCTCTGTCACCAGGCTGGAGTGCAGTGGCTCAATTTCGGCTCACTGCAGCTTCTGACTCCCTGGTTCAAGCAATTTTCCTGCCTCAGCCTCCTGAGTAGCTGGAATTACAGGCACACGCCACCATGCCCAGCTAATTTTTGTATTTTTAGTAGAGATGGGGTTTCACCGTGTTGGCCAGGATGGTCTTGATCTCCTGACCTCGTGATCCATCCCCCTCACCTCCCAAAGTGCTGGGATTACAGGTGTGAGCCACCGCACCCAGCTGGCCTTTTTTTTCTAAACTCATGTTGGTTGTGGGATGGGTAAGGCATGACGTGCTTCCAGGGCATGCCAGGGGACTCAATTCTAATGGATGTTTGTGAAGAGGGACTTTCCTTCAGTGCTGCAAGGCCTGTTGGGAAGTGGGAGAGCATGAGGAGCACTTTGTGATAAGGAGCTTCCTTGGACAGTCCCATGGGGCCCCCTGTTCTTTGAGTTCCTGCATTGCACAGCTCCCTGTTCATTCTCACTTGTTGACCCATGATGGTGAGGGTTTGCCGACAAGATGCTCCCCCTCAATGCAAAGGAGTTGGAGGGGAAAAGTGACAGACATGGAGGGCAGAGAGTGGAGATCTGACACACAGATAACCAGGATATGACACATAGATAACTAGCCAAAGAGAGCAGAGCAGAAGAAATAGAAGAAATAAAGATATAATAGAAGAAAATGCTGGGCTGAGAAATGAGACTTGTATACAAACTGAAAGGGCTCATCATGCTCCAAGCATGATAAGTGAAATGAGATCTATAACTAGCTATAGCCTGCTATAATAATTTGAAAACAAATTATGAAAAATTTCAAACATACATAGATGTAGAGAGTTAGTGCAATGACTCCCCATCATGTGCCTGTCACCCAGATTTTAAGTCATCAAAATTTTATCACATTTGCTTCATCTATTCCCTTTTCTTCTCTTGTTCTTTTTCTCCTTTCCCTTTGTTTTCTTTCTTTTAATTTTTGCTGAAGTATTTTAAAGCAAATCTCAATACCTCTACATATTTGGTACACATCTGTAAAAATGTGAGTATTTTTCTCACATGGCTACAATGCTATTATCTTACCTAGTAAAATTAACAATAATCTTTGGTATTGTATAATACCTATCCATAATATAACTTCCCTGACTGCAGGATGCCTTTACAATTGGTTTGTCTTAGTTGTGATCCAAATAAAAGTCACTATGTTACATTTGCTTGCTCTGGTGGTTTTAAGATGTTCTTACATTTTTGGACACTCTTTCCTTCAGAAGGTGGAGACTCCTTCCCCTCCCCTTGAATGTGGGCTGGATCTAGTGACTTTCTTTTAACAAAGAATAAGGCAGAGGTAACAATATTTGCATTCCAAGGCTAGGATATAGAAGATGCTTGGCTTTACACTTTGTGCTCTCTTGGAGAGTTCTCTGTTGGGGAACCCAGTTGCCGTGTTATTAGCACTCTCAAGCAGCCTGCAGAAATGTCCACATAGGGAGGCACTGAGGCCTCAGTACCAATGCTCCAACCATGGGAATGGGCCCACGTGGAAGAGCATCCAAGCCTCAGTCAGACCTTTGAATGAGTTTGCAGCCCTAGCTCACATTTTGACTGCAAACTCACGAGAGACCCAGGCCACTGTGACTCAGCTAATCTACTTCCAAACCCCTGACACACGAAACCATGAGCTAATAAATGTTTGTTGAGTTTTAAGCATTAAAATTTGGAGTAGTTTGTCATGCGGTGATAGATAGCTAATGGAGTTGTTATTTTAAACTCTGTTTTAATCTACAGCACACCCTTCCTTTTATTATTCTTCTTCCATGCTATAGAAATAGAGTCAGTTGTTTTACAGAATGTCCCACCATCTGGATTTTTCTGTTAACTTCCATGTAGTGTCATTTAACTAGCTTTTCTGCTTTTTCTATTTCCTGTAAATGGAAGTTCACTCTAGAACCTTGATTTGGGTTCAGTATTTTTAGCCAGAATACTTCACAGGAGCGTGTTGTGTATGTGATTATGAATATCAGGAGGTACCCACTGTCTGGGTATAACACATATGGGAGTGTTAATGTTGATCAGTGAGTTTCAGATGGTCGGGCAACACTTTTGAATTTCAAGGATGGAGGGGAAAATTCTACCTACATTGCAAACATGTAGTCAGAAAAACTAGATTACCCACCATGGGATACACTAGGAATATGAGAGTGTTATAACCAATGAAGTTGGTTTTTACATGTGAGTGAAGACAACAGAATGACTGATTCTTATGTACAAAAGTTCAGAGATACGTACCACATATATTTCTTGGGCGAAAAAATACCCTGAGGATAAATGTCATTTATTTGTGAATTCAACAAGTATCTGAGAAACGCCCATGGGCCGAAGCACTATGCTAGGTGGGGGTCAGAACTTGAACTGTCCAGGAAGGAATGCAATTAAGGACTTGAGCATAGAGAAGCCATGCGTGGCATGAGGGGTCAGGTGGTGACACAGTGAGAAGTCAAAGCCAGCAGCATCCATCTGCCTGTTCACTGGCTGGGTCTGGCTATTACTCTGAGCCACCTCAGGTGGTCCCTTCATCAGGGGTAGCCGACTGGAGGTGGGGATGGAGAGCCTGGGGACCCCTGCACTGTGGGCCGAGCAGGCTTGGGCTGAATTCACTGCTGCCGGAGGGCCTAGGCATATGGAAAAGCAAAGAGGAAAGCAGTGGTAGTGGGCAGGCGCAGGATCTGGAGCTGGGCGGGCAGCAGGAAGTAAGTGACTGATGTAAGTGGGTGAGAAGGGGAGCCCGGGAGGAGGCTGTGCAAGGGGTAGTCAGCAGTACTGGTGAGTTGGTAGTTTTCGCTGGGTGTGGGTGGGGAGATGGAACCTGCTGAGGGATGGGTTTTCTGGAAGTTTCTCACCCTGTTCCTGGAGCTGGACTAGGGAAGTAAAGCATCTGTGGTGCAGACAGGCCCCAGAGATGTGCAGGGAGTAATTGAGATGTTACCTGCTGGAGTGTCTCCAGCCCTCTGGTTCTGCCCAGTGTCTCTTCTTCTGGGAGTTCTAGAGGGTCTGCTGATTGTGGATTGACGCCCTGTGCAGGGCCATCTTCCTTGGGGGCCCACAGTGCAGACCCAGCAAGGATCAGTACATAGGCCCAGGTTGGTACCTGCACCACACACCTCCCCTTCTTCTCGCTCTAGTAAACAGGTTCAGGGGGGCCCAGGTGAGCACAGACTACCTAACAGGTTTCCTGCTCCTCAGAGCCTGTTTGGGGCCTGCCTGATAGAGGTACCTGGCTCTAGATTGACTTTAGTGGGATCCTACTCTTAGGACAGAGCCATCAGCTCCAGGTGCCTGGTGGGAAGCACACAGGTTGCTTGTGCCTGAGTTCCTGGGGACCATCCTCAGGTTGAGGGATGGGACGGGCATTTATCAGACGATGCCTGAGCTGGATCTCTCCTTCCCTCTGGAAAAAAGGGGCTGGAAAAACTTTTGAGTATCTGGAATCTTAGAAGGAGGGAGAGGAAGGAATGCCAATTTTAGAGATAATTAGAAAATGCTTATTTCTTTTGGAGTAAGTCTCTGACCAGATTGAAAGGAAAACTGCCAGCACTCCAGCAGTGTCTGTCTGCCTCATCTCCGGTCAGCTGCTCCTGGCACCTTGGAGGGATGCTCTGTGACTCAGTAGGCATCCCACTGCCGGCTGGCAGCCCCTCTGTCCTGCTTTATCTTTTTTCCCTTTTTGTTTATTGCTATTTTCAAGAGCATAGTATAAAGATAACTGTGACCCTCTGACTCCCTTGGCCCCCGACTCAAGTCAAGCTCTAAATACCTAGTCTGTTTTTTCCTGCATATGTGTAAACTCCCAGCCTATCAGCTCCCTGAGAAACCTCCCTTCCACTTTCCAGATTCTGTGTGAAAAGAGAACTGGACCATGTGTTAGAGTGTTTGTGTTCCTAGCTTGCTGTGTGGCCTTGAGGTATCTCTTGACCTCTGGTTCCCTGTGATGTTCCCCTCTTAAGCCTACTCTCCTCCTGTGGGATGTGGTTTCTTATGTAGGCTGCAGTATAGATGGGTTGAGACAGTGTTTTGCATCTTTTCCAGAGTGTAGATGACTTGCTTTGTTTCCATCCCTGTCTTCAGGTCAGGGCTCGTCCAGTCGAGTCCTGTCCAGACCAAAATATGAATGGGTTATAATTGGAGTTTCCATGGATGCAGATGACTTGATCACAACCTCCCCAAGAGAGCTTTCCAGTGTCGGCCCTGATATCAGGCAAGAAACAAGTGCCCACCCTAAATTGTGCCCGTTGTTTCTTTACCCCTTTTCTCTGCTGATTCTATAAAGGGAAAATGGGCCAGCTCTCTGCCTGCCCCACATACATACTGCTTGGGATTTCTCAGGCAGAGTAGCATCAGAGAGGCCATCTGGCCCTAAAGTGTTCTAGTCAGGTCCAGAGTCTGCATTCACTCCCCAGGGTCCACCTCCCATCTCTTTTCTTCTCTTGGACACATCCAAGGCATTAAGTGCCCCATTTTTGGTTGTATTTCTCATTCTTTTTTTTGTTTGTTTGTTTCACTTTCTGACTTTCAAGTTCTACTGTGTTCTCTAATTGTTCCAGAAGCCAGACAGATGGGCTGGTTTCTTTAGCCAAGATGAAATTTAAAAATCATCTCAAAGTAAATGGAGGCTCAGATGTGTCAGTTAACTTTGCATGCCTCTCCTCGATGGCTGGTTTGCCATCACAGGAACTTTCTGTTTTTAATCAGCCATCTGGGCCTGGCCATATTTCCTTCCAGAAAGCGTCTAGCAGCTTTGCTGGACTTGATGAAGGACACTGTTGTCCAGGAACAGCCAGCTGGGATGTGAATTCTCTAGACTTGTGTAGGATCAGGAGTGATTTGGGCTGGGTCCGGCATACCAGGTCATCCTTCCCATCATCGTGCAGCTGTGGGATCTGAGGCCTCAGAGGGCAGTGTGCTGACAGGATCACACAGCTGGGAATAAAAGTGAGGTCTCCTGAGTCCTGTCTAATTCACTTTCATTCATGTCATGAAGCCTGACACCGAAGGGGCTTAATAAGACACAGTTAGAGGAAAAATAGTTGGCTCTTCTTCAAGAAGAATATGGAGAGTTTTGATGAGGGAGCACAGTTGACAGATGAGAAATTTTATTTCCTCCACTTTGGAACTCTCTGGCCACTGCCCTAAAAATAAGGAATGGCAGAGTTATATCTTCCCACATGACTTTGATATCTGCCTTCAGTCTGTCCATATACAGGAAATCAAGTCCAAAAAGGACTGCTTCAGCCAGGCTAACCTCACATCAATCTCATTCAGGCTCCCACAGTCAAAGTCAATTTACTAGTCAGCTATCTGAAAAGTGGACAAGCAGTCTATCAGATGGCAGGTGGCCACATTGCATTTTCTGGGACCATGGAACTGCCTGAATTGTCTGAAGGTTGTTTGGTGAGCCCAGAATTAGAGTCAGGAGTGTCAGGTGTCCTCAGGGCTCTTCCCACTGAGCCTGCCCCTCCACTCGAGAGACTCTTTCCTCTCAAACCTAAAGTCAGGTGTTTTCAGAACCTGGCATCTTCCCCTCAGGATTGGGGGGGTGGGGTAATGCAAAGAGCAGGACTCTTTAGGTATCTCCTTGCCTTCTGAATCATATACTCATGAAATTTTCCTTCTTTTTCTTCTCTTCTCCCTCATTTAGTAAGGTGTGTTGGTGGTGGGTAAATTTACCATTTACTCTGTAGGTGGTAGAATATTGAGGTGGGAGGAATGAATGTTATCCAGAGATCTTGGGCTTGAAGTTAAATGCAGTAACTAGAAGTGGTTTGGGGCTGTTTCCTTTTGAGAAGAGATGAGATGGTAATACAATGTTAGGTGTTGGGGGGATTTTAAAAAGTATGTGTGGAAAACCTTCACAATTAATACTTACTGGGCACTAATTGGGTACCAGACACTGTGCTAAAATTCCATATGCATTATTTATTTAACCCTCCCAGCAACACTTAGTAGGGATATTATACCTGTTTTACAAATGAGGAAAGAGACATACAAAGTTTAAGTGGCTCTCCCAACATCATGCATTGGTCAAGCCAAGATTCAAACCTTGACAATCTGCCTTCAAAACCCTTCAGTTATATGGCTGCCTGGACAGGGTTATGAGTATGTGTGTGTGTTCATGAATCTACATATGCAGGAATTCATGTGCCAGGCAACCAAGGGGTTGTATGTGATGGGGTTCTTTTATTTCCTTGGTAAGAGGACCCCTCTTGCCTTTCAGGGACCTTCCCCCACCTAATTCCAAAAATTGTTCCTCCCAGCTTCAGCACGTGGCTGAACTGGGCCTATCAGACACTGTCTCCTGGTCTTGGAATGTAGAATGCAGTTTTCCACAGAGCTGTTCCCAAAGGTCGTGGCCTGGGAGCTCATGTCACCCGAGGCAGTTGTTGGGCCGATTTAATCCCGTCTTTCTGAAGACCTTTGACTAGCTGAGCTACACTTTATCCTTCTGGTAAATTCCTTTTTTTCTTTTCTTTTTCCCCTCCCCTCCCTTCCTTCTTTTCCTTCCTTCTTTTCCTTCCTTCCTTCCTTCTGATACACATTGCTCACAATTAAAGAACATTATCTGATACTCTCCCTACCTCTTTTATTTGCTTAGACATCCAGTCTGACTACAGACCATTCTGGCTCTAAGTCACTTCATACCATGTTGCAATTTCCAAGGAGAAATGTACCACATTGAGGACTATCATATGTCACGCAGACTGATTCCAGTTCCTTTTAACAAAGGAGTTTTCCTTCAGGAATCTAGGAATCATATCCTCCTGTCAGTTGCATCTTTTTAGTCCTATCCCTTGATTTGGAGGTGTCTTCCTTAGGAAGCATGAAGTCTGGCTTCCAGGGATAAAGCTGGATAGACTTTATTTACGCCAGCACCTAGTTTCCAAATCGTATGCTAGTGTGGGTCCTTCTGAGAAGGTTTTCTGGAGGCTACTTCCCTGATTGAAGGTACACAGATCTCCAGGCATACTAACTGCAGAGGCACTGACGGGGGTGCCTGGCAACTCTGAGCCTGTACCTGGGAGAGTTTTGCTTCTGCAGGTTCTCACTGTAGGTCCTTGAGCAGTGGGGACCATGTGGCTATGCAACAGTTATTTGCTGAGTGCTCAGAATCTGCTATGTGCTAGTGATGATCCCTGTTTTTGTTCCCATTTCTCTCAAATAGCTGCTCCCAGGCTTGGAACAGTACAAATCTGTTGAGTGGCTGTAAAGCACAGGTCCCTGTAAACAGGCTGGAATACCACCTGTTCTGCAGGTCCTGTCCTTGTGCTGGATCAGGCTGGGCAGGTGCTACTGTCGTCTTGGCCCCTTTTCACCTCACCCTTCTCTCCTTATATGCACAAAGGGCCAGCAAAACCTGTCTGTAAGTTACTGATGCTCTTCTCTTCCTATCCTTTCTCCACTAGACTCTCAGTTCCTAATGGGGCTTCAAGGCATGGTGATAGGTTGTCTTCAGGCCAGCAAAAGCCCCCGTGCTCTTGGCTCCCCGATGGTGCATCCTGGAATCCTTTCCTGTTCCCAGTCTCCTCACTGTCTTCATGACACTGGGTTCCAAGGGTTTATTTCAGTTGTCTGAAACAGGATCAGGATGGCCACTGATTCATACTGAACTTTCCTTTTTACTCTAGCATGGAATGGTTCCAGGATTCAGATGTGAGCAGAAATCTGTGTCCTGCTTTGCAGTCTTCCTGGACTTAGAAGCTAAGATATTGGCTGGGCCTTCACTTCTTTGACCCTGAAGAGGCTCCTTGTCCTACCTCAATCTTGTAGGGCAGTCTCTTCCAGTCCCTGGGCTCTTGGAGAAATTATTCATCAATTGTCCCTTTACAGTTAGCCTCACACCACAGCCCTTGGTGACTGGTTCCCAGGTCTGCCAGGTGGGAAGATGGGTGGAATGTTGATTTTCTCCTGCTGGTCTTCAGGATGCATTTATTATATAGATACAGCTTCAGCAAGATGACAGCTTCAACAATGGAAGAGGAAAACCTTTTTTTTTTTTTTTTTTTTAAGTTTAAACTAGTGTTCTGGTCTGTCTGCAATGATTCTTTAACCCTTCAGGAAGTAGCCATCTGAATTTCAGCTTGCACTAGGGTCAAGCTAAATCTCCTTATAGTCATTAAAATGCCCTTTGTTGTTGCAAAGTTTGCTGCCTGCTAGAGCTTTTCCGTTTCATTTTCTGTCCTGCTACTTCTGAACGTTGATTGGTCTCTGGGTCCCTGCATCTTCTCTTTGTCTGGGACGTGGTTAGCTCTGGATGTGGGATGTGGTTTGTATGATGTGAAGACATGGTTGAGAATAAAGTGATGGTTCCCCACCTGCCACCCAGCTTTCCAATGCATAGTTAATACACCAACATGCCATGGTCTCCAATTTGCAGCTCGGGAATAATTCAAACATTAACGTAGGAGGATCCAGACTTTGAAAAAAATGAAACTGCTTTTATGTGAAACAGTGCTTTATCTTGCATGTGAAGTGGCGATATGCCTTTCTTAATTTCATTCAGCAAAGAATGGGGGCATAAGAAAGAATTGTTCAAACTGGTTTTATTTTCATTATTTGAAGTCTGATTGGTTTTACAAATTAAATCCCTTCATACTTTTTTGAAGCTGAAGGTGCATTATTCAGCTGGGATCCTTTTCCCACACAAGGGGCTGTATTTGAAGCCAACTGCCCGGCCCCTCTTGAATTTATCCCTTTGTTATTTTCAGTGCACACAATACTAAAATATGTTAAACTCTACAATGGAAAGAAATGGCCCCTAGAGCCACAAAAACCCCCTCTGTGCCTTCTCCTGGCTCATTCATGGGGATAAAGGAAACTGGAATAATTTCAGTAGCAGTAACATCTTCTGGAGGAGAGTGAGGATGGCTGTGCTTCGGTGAGATAAAACTCCCCATAAAGGATACAGATGGGGAAGCTGCCCTTCCTTATGGATGGGGACCTGCCAGCTTCAGGATTTCTTTTGCAAGAGGAGTGTTTCAGGGACTGTGGGGCATGTTGTGCTCAGAGTCAATGGCATCTCTGGATACCAAGTACATAAATGTTCAGCACAGCTGCCTAATCTAGGGTTCTCAGTAAGGTCTTGATATGTGGCATGGCTGAGTTGAGTCATGCAACCACTTTCTAGCCTGGCTTCCCTCGTCTGTGTGGGTGAGGTGGGCTCAGGCACAGGAGACAGGCATAGGGACACTGACTTGCTCAAATGGGTATCAGTTCCATATGGAGGAGATGCTATCTGCTATGCCTTGATATTTGCTCAGCTAATAGTAAGCAGGATCACTCAGCGTTCTGGAGAAGGTAAATATAATAAGGATGGTCTGATGGTAACATTATTCTTAGCTGGCTTGATCTGGACTCTGGCACTCTTCAGACCACAGAAGAATGCTGGTGAGGAGTGACTGTCCTTTCACACTTTAACTCAAGAATGACAAAGTTGCTAACAGAATTCCTGATCCAGACCCTGCCCTCTTGCTTTTCCTAAACTGAGTCTCCCTAGTTTC
This sequence comes from Macaca nemestrina, assembly GCF_043159975.1. NCBI lineage: Eukaryota > Metazoa > Chordata > Mammalia > Primates > Cercopithecidae > Macaca > Macaca nemestrina. The sequence continues at coordinate 46,712,121 of NC_092130.1, forward strand.
AACAAATGGAAATCCACCTGATGCCAAACATAAGGTAAACTGCTCTTTTCATGTGACTGACTGAAGTTTTGGAGTCATGAAGACAGCTTTGGTTCCACACACACCCCACCCTCTTTCAAATATTACAAACAGCATTGTTAATAACAACCCCTTATATTGATGTAGAGCTTCATCCTTTTCAAACCTCCTCAACCATCATGGTGTTTTATTACCACCCTCCACATTCCTGTGAGTACCCACATGTGGTCCAGGCCAACTCACCCAGAGGTGAGAAGACCTGGTAAAAGACAGGAGTGAAATAGAGGCAGGACTTTGAAGGTTGGTTGTCTCTACCGTTAACAATGTAAATGTGTGGCATGTGTATCTGAAAGACATTCCTCTCCTGAACAAAACAAATCACAGTTCTGAGGAGTGGGTGGCTCGTGGAGAACACATCTCTGTGTAGAACTGTTATTTACTGACAGAATAATACTGCATCCTGGTAATAGGCCGTTTTCCCCATCACTGCACAGAACTAACCAACCTCCAACTTGCATCTGAGTTTTCATCTCTGGATCTAGTTTCAGCTTTTTTTCTGCCACAGTCAGCACTGTGAAACTTACCACATTCCTAAATACTGTTTAATGATAGTATTCTAAATTTTATATGAAAATGGGAAGAGCTGAGAAGAGCTAAAACAATTTTTTCTTTAAAAAGGAAGAACAGTGTTGGAGGGCTTATACTACCTGATTGAAAGTCTTACTATAAAGCTACAGTAATCAAGATGGCATGGCATTGGCATAAATATGGACACATAGATCAGTGAAACGGAATAGGGTCCAGAAATCATCCCTTACATAGGTGGTCAATTGATTTTCAATGAAGTTGTCAAGGTAATTTGATGGAGAAAGGTTAGTCTTTTCAACAAATAGTGCTGGAACGCCTGGATGCTCATAAGGAAAATAATGAACATCAACTTTTATTTTATGCCATGCACAAAAGTCAACTCAAAATGGATTATAAACCTAAATGTAAATGTTAAAACTATAAAACCTCCAGAAAAATATGAAGAAAAATAGTCATGACTTTGGGATAGGCAAAAATTCTTACGACACAAAACCAAGAAACAGAAATGATGAAACTGATAAATTTGACTTCATGAAATTAAACTATGTTCTTTTAAAGACACTGTTAATGAAATGAACAAGCCACAGATTGAGAGAATGTATTTTCAATACATATTTCTGACAAATATTTTGCATTTAGAATGTAGAATATTCAAAACTCAATAACTCAAAGACAGCCCCATTTTAAAAATGGGCAAAAGGGTGATGTCAACAAGGTGACTGACTACAAGCTCTTAGTGCTCGTCCCGTCCCCCACCAGGAAAACACAAAACAATGAATAAACACCTATATTTCAACCAAAATGACTAAAGGAGAGCTCTGGAGAACAGCAAAGCAGCAGCAGAAATCTTGTAGAGCACAGAAACCCAGGATGGTCATATAGGGAAGGGAAGGAAATGCCTTGCCTCTGCCACCCGATCTCCTTAGTTAGGATCATTTTGGAACCAAGAGGGACTCCTTTCTGCAGGGAAAAGATAAGCAAGAGGATCCCAGCAGCTTCTGTCACCTCCACAGACACCTGCAGTCTTTTCTACCAAAGACTCTTACAGGCTCTAAGCCCAGCTGAAAGATCTCTCCCAAGGCCACATACTGAGTTACCCCCAGAGAGGGAGCTGACACTGTTTCCCCAACCTCCACTGTGCCCCATGCTGTGACTGCATTGTGCCATATTGGAGTGGGAGCCACTGCTGGGGTGTGTCCTGCTTTAGGGCAAGTAGCCATTGTACCCCTCCATCCTTGAGGATAGCACAGCCTGCCCAATTTTGCTGCCACTGCAACATGCCCACCTGGCAGTATACCATCCCTGAGCTGAGCTGCTGTTATGCCCTAACCCCTAGGGCCAAGCTACCATGGAGCTGCTGCATTCTCCCAGCCCAGTTGCTGGTACACTTTTAGGGATGAGCTGAAGTTGTTCCCCAGCCAATGTGGACCTTAGGCCTCCAGCACACTGGAGTAGTTGGGTTCCCCAGTGCCACAGCTGACATGATGACCTATCCCCCAGGGATCAAAAGGCTTCACTGATCCATGTAGCTACACTCCCTGGAGCTAAGTAGATGCATGCCCCTGTTTCTCAGGGAATCAGAGCCTTGGCTGAGCAGTGCCACTCTGCCCTCCAGGTTGAACAGCCACAATCCCCTGCCAACCTGGAATTGGACTAGCAGCCCCATAGTCTGAGCTGCTGAGGCATCCCACCTCGCTGAGGAGTGGAGTCATTGCTGAGCTGCTTCCTTCCTGCTGGTTCATAAGCCATAGTGATAGCCTGCCACTTTTGGGTCCTTGCTGCTGCTGCACCTGGCCTCACAGAGCCTGGGCTACTGCCATGTCCCACTACCCCAGGGCCCAGAGTCACCACTGTGGGGTACCTCATCCCCCAAAGGCCAAGCTCCCACTGTGTCATATGGATTCTGCATCCCAAACTACAGCTGTGTTCTGCTCTCCAAGGCCTGAGACTCTGGAGTACCTCTCCTTTTCCAGAGCCATGCTATTGCTGCCCTCCTGCCCTGGGGTCAGAACCACAGCCACATCCCAACCTCATGGGCCCAAGTATCTGGGCTATAACTCAGAACAAAGACCTTAGCTTAGTGGAAGAACTGTATCTACTTGTGCCTCAAAAGTGAAACTGTACATCACATCCCAGGTGCTACAGTATTTTCACAAGATCCTAAACCCAGACCCTGGCTCTACAGCTGCTCTGTGCACCTGTGCATTAGATCCCAGTGCTGCTGCAGTTGCCAATGTACCCTGTAAGACCCAACACCAAGAGAGAAATCACCTCATTTATGAGTCCTAACTGTGGGGAAGACAAAAACAGGAGGATCACTAAAGCCTTTGACCTAATACCTATGTAGCCACCATCATGGCCACAAACTTCTGTAGCCCAGACCACTGAGGCACTTGCATTCATCACTGATATTGATCACAATTGAAGAAGCTGCATGGAGTCTACATCCCTTCACCCACATGAAACGAGAGCCACCAGAGCCTGCTCAGCCAAAAACCCTAGGCCCATCTGCAGATGAAAGTCTTCCCCTCTGAAAGCCACTCTATAAAGTTTGAGAGAGCCGATTATACCACCAGATGTGCAGACACCTATGCAGGGATACAAGAAACATTAAAAAGCAAGGAAACATGACACTACCAAAGGAAAACAGTAACTCTCTACTAATTGACCCCAAATAAATGAAAATTTATGAGTTGTCTGAAAGAGAATTTCACGTAATGATCTTAAGGAGACTCAGTGAGATATAGGGGAATATAAATAGACAACTTAATGAAATCAGGAAAACAATTCATGGTCTGAATGAGAAATTCAACAAAGAGATATCATTAAAAAGAACCAAACAGAAATCATGGTGCTGAAGAATTCAATTGATAAAACAAAAAATGTACAATAGAGCAGTGGTCGCCAATCTTTTTGACACCAGGGACCAGTTTCATGGAAGAGAATTCTTCCACAGACTGGGTGGTGGGGTGATGGCTTTGTGATGACATTTCCACCTCAGATCATCAGACATGGTTAGATTCTCATAGATCCCTCACGTGCAGTTCACTATAGGGTTCGCACTCTTATGAGAATCTAATGCCCCTGCTGATCTGACAGGAGGTGGAGCTCAGGAAGTACTACTCACTCACCTCCTGCTATGTGGCCGGGTTCCTAATAGGCCATGGACTGGTACCGGTCTATGGCCCAGGGTTTGGAGACCCCTGCAATAGAGAACTTCAACAGCAGATTAGATCAAGCAGAAGAAATAATCTGTGAACCTGAAGATAGGTCTTTTGAAATCACTGAGTCAGAGAAGAAAAAAGAATGAAAAACAGTGAAGACAGTCTATGGGACTTATGAGCTACCATTAAGCAAACAAGTATTCGCATTATGGGAGTTACAGAAGGAGAAGAGACAGAGAAAGGGACACAAAACTTATTTAATAAAATAATTGCCGAAAACTTCTCAGGTTTTCAGAGAGATATGGACATCCAAATTCATGATGCTCAAAGGTTCCCAGATAGATACAACCCAAAGAGGTCCTCTCCAAGACAGAAAATCAAATTGTCAAAAGTTTAGGACAAAGGGAGAATTTTAAAAGCAGCAAGAGGAAAGCACCAAGTTACATATAAGGGAACCTACATTACAGTATCAGTATACTTATCAGCAGAAACCTTACAGGCCAGTATAGAATGGAATGATATATTCAAAGTGCTAAAAGGAAAAAAGACTGTCAGTCAAGAACACTATACCCAACAAAGCTGTCCTTCAGAAATGAAGTAGAAGTAAAGTCTTTCCCAAATAAAGAAAAGCTGAAGGAATTCATCACCACTAGTACTGCCCTACAAGAAATGCTTAAGAGAGTTCTTAAAGTGGGAATAAAAGGACGATAATTACCATCATGAATATATATGGAAGTATAAAACTCACTGGTAGAGGTAAATATGTAGCCAGATCCAGAAAACTATAATACCACTGGTGTATAAATCATATAAATTTCTATTATGAAAGTTAAAAGCCAAAAAGTCATCAAAAATAAAGCTACAATGAGTTGTTAAAAAATATACAATATAAAAATATGTAAGTTGTGACATCAAAAACAAGTTGTTGTGGGTAGAGGATAAAAAAGATGGGCAAAAGATATTTGAGCAATTGTTTCACACACAATAACTATGTGAGTGGCTAATAAGCACATAAAAAGATGTTCAACAGGATTAATCACTGGGAAAATGCAAATTAAAACCACAAGGAAGAGAAGCTGGTTTTAAGTTCCGGCCAGTGGCAGGCAAAGAGTGGGCACTGGTGACTGCTATATACGAAGTTTGCTCATCTGAGAAGGCCCAGTTCTTATTCAGTGGATAATGGCATTTGAGCTGATGCCAGAAAATAATTGATATAGCATTTTGGGGGACAGACCAAAATGTGTCAAACCTAAAACAAAAGTATAAAAAACTTATATTAATGTATCATTCATATTAACAAAGTACAGATGTGCCAGCAGGAATAGTGGAGGACTGTATACAGAAATTCATTGAAATTGATCAGGCATGGAAAATTCTAGGGAATGAAGAGAAAAAAAAGAGTATGACCCTCAGTGGCATGAAGATGATCTAAGATACATGGAGCCAGTAGATGCTCAAGGATATCTTGAAAAACTGTCTTGGAAAAATGACGATGACTCTTTTTCCCCAAGTTGCCAATGTGGTAGAAAACACAGTGTTTCCAAGGATGAAGCAGAAGAAGTTCATCTATTTTCTTGTGATATATGTTCGCTATTTATAGAACTTCTTCATTATTGGTAAAATTCTTCACTACTTGGAATCCTTGTCCTGTGTACTTGGACATGGTGAGGAAAGGCCATTTGACCTGTGTCCATTCAAGGGAATAGATTCTATTTTTGTTAGTCCTATCATTTTCAATGAAAATATGATTGTCAAGCAAAGTCCACCTCAGATTAATAGAAAACTAATTTATTTGTTTACATGTATTGAGAGTTTGTATTTACAGGTTGCCACAAAAAGAACTTGAATTACAAATTATATTTAGTGTATTCCAAAGGACTTTATTATTTCATTTTCTCCTTGATACAAAATGAGAATTTTCTTTTTCTAATATAAGCATCTCCTTTTTTAATGGGTAACAGTATCATTGCATTCCTTTATGGTTACTAAGTTTCTGATCTAACAGATGATATTTCTTGCTGCTAAATTATAGGCCTGTTATACACCTATCTCAAATTCTATGGTCATTAAACTTAAATTAGAATCTTTGTGGATACATGTGAAGCCAGTTCTCCCATAATGAAGCTTGAATATGAATATCCATGAGGTTACTTCAAAGTTAATAAAGAAAGTGAAGTAGCAACTCTAGAAAGAAAAACAGCTTTAGAGTCAGAAGACTTAACTCCAATCTTATCCTGTATTTCCAAAGCTACTAAATACTGCCATCTTCAACTTTAAATGTAATATAGGACATGGGAGCTTTATAAAAATAATTGAAAATTGGCATACTACTTTTCTTTTTCAGAGTATTAAGATATAGTATTAATGCCTATATTTATAAATAAGGAACTATTTCATCACTAATATATTCAAATGGACTTTTGTTATTTTTAGACTTTCATTTTTTTCACTCCTGTTGCCCAGGTCAGAGGGTAATGGCACAATCTTGGCTCACCGCAACCTCCGTCTCCTGGGTTCAAGCAATTCTCCTGCCTCAGCCTCCCGAGTAGCTGGGATTACAGGCATGTGCTACCACAACTGGCTAATTTTTAAAATATTTTTAGTAGAGATGGGGTTTCTCCATATTGGTCACTCTGGTTTTGACCTCTCGACCTCAGGTGATCCACCCGCCTCGGCCTCCCAAAGTGCTGGGATTACAGACATGAACCACCGTGCCTGGCCTCAAATGGACTTTTATAATGTATTATTATTGGTCATAGCAGACTGTAGATCCCTTAAAGATTTATTTTTCTATGTATTTAATATTCTGTGTACAGTTCAAGTAAGAACTCATTTAAAGAACTTTAAGGGATCCTTTATGGAATCACTGAAACGTTTTACTTCAAATGTGTGTACTAAGCATGTAATTTAGCAGCTTTTTCTGAGGTCCAACTCTTAGCATTGTCAGATTGGATTTGTAAGTAAGAATAGTTACTACTCTGACTTGTAAATGTAGCCAAAGCATAAGAGATACTCAAAAACAGAAGATTACTTTCACTATATCTATAAAACCAAAAATTCAAAAGTGAGGCAGTCATCCAGATTTTCCCTCCAAAATATTTTTATGTCTATCATAAAGTTAAATGACTTATTTTGGATTACATTTTATTTATGTATTTTGAACTAATATAGCTTGTAAAATATATCTTGCTTATTCTTTACATTTAGCAATTAAAAAGAACTAAAACTGAACAGCAAATAGCTTATTGGCAAGTACATGGTTTCAATGGCAGTAATACATTTACTTGAATAGGAGATAATAATCAAGTCAAAAGAGTAAATGCTTGCTAATTATGTGAATATCTGTGACCATTAGGGCTGTCACATAGAAATCCACAATCACTCAAAGGGCAAATCTGTAAAATCAAAATGTGGTTGAAGACAATTAATGAAAATGATGTTATGACATCATCATATTTCCCTTTCTCTATTTTCTTTTTCCCTTTTCTCCCTGTCAGATAATTAAATGCTTTCTCTTTATTTGTCAATCAAGAATAAATTTTCTACATCAAAATAAGACATTAGAAAATAAACTTGCATGAGTATATGTATTTAAACTCTAAAGTTTGGAACATTCAGACATTATACAATAAATTATATGTGTATGGTGTGTGAAGATCTATGCAGGAATAAAAATAAAGCCGCGAGGAGAGACCACTGCATATTCTTTAGAGTAGCTACAGTGAAAAGAATACTAGCTAAGCACAGTGTCTCATGCCTGTAATCCCAGCATTTTGGGAGTCTGAAGCAGGAGGATCACAAGGTCAGGAGTTTGAGACCACCCTGGCCAACACAGTGAAACCTTGTCTCTACTAAAAACGCCAAAAATTGGCCGGGCATGGCGGCACACACCACTCGGGAGGCTGAGGTAAGAGAATCACTTGAACCTGGGAGGCAGAGGTTGTAGTGAGCCAAGATTGTGCCACTGCACTCCAGCCTGGGTGACAGAGAGACTCCATCTCAAAAAAACCAAAAAACAAACAAACAAACAAACATTGGAGAGGATATGGAGCAACTGGAATTCTCATACCTTGTTGGTGAGAATGTACGATGATATGACCACTTTGTAAAACAGTTGGGCAGTTTCTTATAAAGTTAAAAATACACATCAATTTCACTTCTAGGTAGTTACCTAAGTGAAATGAACACATGTTTACCCTAAAAGGTATGCATGAAAGCTCATAGCAGCTTTATTCATAATAGTTAAAAACTGGCATCAATCCAAATGTCCATGCACAGATGAATGAATAGACAGTATGGTGTATCCACGTGATACAGTACTACTCAGCGATAAAAAGGAATGAACTACTGATGGATGTAATGACGTAGATGATGCTTAAGAACATTATACTGAATGAAAGAAGCTAGACATAAAAGAATAGGTACTGTAATGTTTTATTTATCTGAACCTCTGGGAAAGACAAATCTATGGCCACAGAAAGCAGATTATTGTTTGCTCCAGGGTTGGTGGGATTGGAATGGGGCACTAGGGGACATTTGGCTGTGATGGAGACTTTCTATATTTTAATTGCAGTTGCTGGTTACTCGAGAGTGGAAATTTATCAAAATCCATCAACATTATGCTTAAAATATGTGCATTTTACTCTGTGTAAATTATCCCCAAATAAAGAACTTCTAAAAAACAAAATAGTACCAATCAAATTTAAAACAATCAGCATATTTCTGCCATCCTAATGAAATACTAGTATTGTCCTGGAGAAAATAAATGTTTTTCTCACAGGCCTCTTTTGAAGTTCTAAAATTAGGACCCTATAAGGAGTGTAAGGGCTCCTTTCACTGCTACATAGTATTCCATTGTATGGATATACCAGTCTGCTTATCCACTCAACTGCTGGAACTTTAACGGTTCAAACTAGTTAAAGGTCGGAAATAGTCAATTCATATTTGGATTGTTTCCAACCTTTAACTAGTTTGAATAGTTGTGTGTGATGATGAACCCCCAGATTTTTGCTCTGTGATGGGAGTTAGGTGAAACCATTTACAGGCCAAAGAGGTGCTGCCTGATGGGTCATTCTGGTTCAGGACAGACTCTTGATTTTTAGGAACCAGATAAGGGATTTGCCAAAAGTCCAACTGGCTTTTGGCCAAGGGATAGATACTTAGATTGAATGAAATACTGGATTGGAGGCTATTATTCCAATTCTGTAATTTAAGAAATGTTCTGTGTAAAGTTTCCCTCTTTTAAAAATGGAATTTGTTTCTGTGATTCATAAAAGCTAATATTTGGGAATGATTTCCATTTAACTATAAGAGACTATTGTTTTGCTCACTCCTGTGTTCCTGATGCCTAACGTACCTGGCACACAGTGGGCTCTTAAATATTTTTGGAATGATTGTATAAATTTATGAAGTCAGGATTCAAGTAATGAATATGGTTTTTCCAATGTATTAGTCAAGATAAAATAAGTTATACCACAGTGACAAACACCCTCCAAATCTCTGTGTGATTAAATGACAAAAGTTAGTATCTTTTACACAGAAGTAGTTCCATGGTCCTGCCTGACTGTAGGGAAGCTTAAAACACAGTTTAACATGTTCCCAGTTAAGGAGGGGTATGAAATGAGATTTGGCAAACACATAGCATTATTTCTGCCATGTTAAGTCTTGAATAGGTTAAGTTTATATAAGAATAGCTATATATTCTTATATAAAGTATATAAACTGATGAGGCACATCTCTGCTGATAGCCTGTGGTTTTGAGAAATGAGCCTGCATGAATGAACACAACTCTTCCTGATGGTCTACATCAGATTCTGTGCTCACTTTTGCTTTTATTCTTTTGCTTGTGCAGTTTCTTCCATCTGGAATGCCTTCCATTTTCTTGCTGGATGAGCTAAAAATTGGATCCATTCTTAGACACTCAGTCAAGTGTTACTTCTTCTAACGATTCATCCATGGTACATGGCCTGATTAACTGCACATACATTTGGACACTTTAATGGCACTTGAACCAGCACTTGCTTATCGATGACCACATGGTTTCTAGCAGTGCTACACATCTAAGAATTCTTTCTTGAACTCTTAAAGAGTTGGCATGGTGCTTTCTTTTGCTCCTTCACTCAGCTGAGGACTAAGCACAATGAGGATACTCAATAAATGTGTGTTTTCAATAAGCATCGATTGAACAAGCCAGGGGCTGGGAAGTACCCACTCTGTGGAGCTGAGTGGGGAAAGCAAAGCAGCCCAGGTTTAGCAGATGTGGGCTGTGTGAGAGTCTCCTTCCTATTCTTCACAATGTTTGGGATTTCGCAAGGCATTCCACGATATGAAGTAGGGTGTGTATTTACTTACCTATTACACAGATCCCAGTTCTCATTGAGCAAAATCAAACAGGGGATTCCTGAAAAATAAGGAGTCCTGTGGGCTGTGGCTGCTTGTACTTTGAGAAGTTTAAGAGCTCTGGCCCAGGTCCCTTCATTACCAGCCTAAGTGAAGTTAATCTGCCCTCTTTCCCCTAAGTCTATGCTGAAGCATAATGAACAAAAGGCTTAATCACTGTGGTATCAAGATATGCCTTTCTGTCTGTGCAAATGTTCTTGGGTTTGTAATGTGAACATGATGCACTCATTTGGAGCCATTGTTCTCTCTAAATGAGAAAATGCAAATGAAGCACTCAGGGTACCACGCCATAACTCCCTGCATAAAATTCTTGACATCAACATGAAGCTACTTAGCATAATTTTCCTGTTAATAAACTGCCAATTTAGTCATTTAGGTTTCAGCTTCTAAAGACTGCAACATCTTCAGGCTGGATTTTTTTTTCTCCCTGTATATGCGTGAGTTTATTATTTTGATGTTTATGTTAAAACATAGGGAATTGGAGTTTATGCAATTATTTGGAGATCTTCTATCCTAATTTGTTTGCTCTCATAATTTAGGGAATCTGCTCATTTGAAAGACAACACAATTTTTCAGAGCATTTTCTTCAGTTCAGGGCAAAATTTTCATATTTAAATGACTGAGGAATATTTTGAAGATTTGACTGAGTAATGTCTATGCTGAAGGTGGCTGAACCAGGAAGCCAAGGCTGCCCTGATCCCATGGAGAGATCCTGAAGAGATGAGAAAACTCAAGGGCATAAGGGATGTCTGGGAGACCCAGCTGGTGCATAAGTCTCAGTTCTGGAGCTCACTGTCTTCCTGGCCAAGCTCCAGCCACACCAGCCTCCTTGCCGGTTATTAGCCTCCTCATTCAAGGAATATGCATTGTTGCCCACTATGTACCAATCATGAAATGACGCTGGGGTAACACATATCCCAGTGGAGGAGACAGGCATGACTTAATGAATCACAAGACCACACTTCCATGCAAAGTAGGGGAGGCATATGGTGTTCTGGGAGAGTAAAGGATCTGACTCAGTTCCTACCTTCAAGAGTCCACAGTCAAGATTTACTCACATCACAGCTTGGCAGAAGTTTTACAAAGCTTAAATTATCTGCCAAGATTTTTCAATTCTCCAGGTTGTTGTAAAGTATAGACACGGCCAAGAGGCGTCGAGTATTTTTGAGCACCTCCTCTGTACTAGACACTGTTCAGGCATCTGATCTGCAGAGCTCTCAGCTTCCTGGTGAGATCGCCAGGCTTCGGGGTTAAGAGCATGGGCTTTGCATAAGTTAGAATCTGGGGCTACACCACTGTCCAGGCGTGCATTTTAGCTCTCGCATTTGTCAAATGAGTAAGTGAGTCATAGAGTTGTTGAGAAGATTAAATGGAGCCCAGGGCCTGGTTTGTAGAAAAGGCTTGATAAGCGAAGGTTATTTTATGTTGCCAGAGAGGGGGGACCATGTTGGACAACAGTCACATCTGGTATTTCATTTTTTTCTCTCTCCATGTGTGTCTTGGCTGGGCTGAGCTGGAGGCATGTCTTTGTGGAGTAGCCTCTGCCCAGATCATTATTGTATAACTCAAACCCAGAGCCCGGACAGGCCCCTGGTGCTGTGTCCAGTTTCTCATCTCTTCTGTGGGTCAGTGGACAAGGGTCTGTGAAAAGCAAGTCCCTCCTGGAGCGTGCCCTGTTGCTTGAGAAAAACCCTGGCTACAGCTCTGTGTCTCCAGGGTTCTAGCTGTAAGAGGGGCTCAGCGTCCATGCGCCCTTTGTGGTCTAGTTTATGGGAGAGCCAATGTGTGGATGTGCATTGCCCACCACTACAGCGTATGATGGATTGAAATGACTTCACTCTTGCTACTTCCTGAGTTTCAACATTGGAAGAAAACAAGCTATCCCATCTCTTCTAGTCTGGTCATGTCTCTTCTCCAAAGTTCTCAGATCTTGCTCAGACAGAGATCTGAGGCAGATCAAGGACTCGACACTTCCCATCCTCTCCCACCCGGGACTCAGTGGCTTGGTTTGTATAGCCAGATGAAGCTCCCTAGTTGGGGGTTGGACTGGCCCAAACAGAGAGTATCCTGGGAAGATGGAAGGATCCTCCAAAAGCTGTCTGGTAGCTAGCTTGAGCTCATGACTTCTTGATTCAGTGCATCTATCCTGCCTTTTGGGAATCCTGGGAACTTTTATTGTTTCTCTTTCAATCTCAAGTTATCTGCATCACCACTGGGTGCTTGCTTTCTACAGTGCAAAGGTAGCATCAGTCAGATCTGGATCTTGCAGCAAGGGGTAGCCTGGCAGCCTTAGGGCAGCTAAAGCCAGGCAAGGCAGGTCCTGAGCTATTTCCTTCCTATCAGATCATGCAATTTGCTTTGCTTTTTTATGGGTTTGTCTAAAGCAAATGTTAGATGCTTATGCCAACTCATAATTTATTCTTTGTTCATTCTAATAATTAGAAGAGTTGCAATTATCACATAGATTTTAAAATATAAGATAAAAGTAAACATATCATTATAAATTTATCTTAATTTTTAAGATAAAGTCTCAATAAAACTTTTCTTCACCCTTCACTATGGGTTTTGTACCTGTTTTGTGTGGATTTGCTGTGGCTCTGTTTCTGGTACCTGTTATCCTGGGATAACAGGATCACTTTGTATATTTATTTTTCAAAATATTGATTGAAATGTTGGTTTGGTTCTGATGTCAAGAGTAGGATGGAATTCTGGCCTTCTAGTGGGTCTTGGCACCAGCTTCTTACATGCTCATCTGTCCCGTGGTGGGGGAGAGAAAGAAGTGGGATGGTTACAAGAATCACACATGACCTGGACCTCCTGCAGGGACTGAGCTGGGCGGCCATTCACTCTCCCACCTGACCCTCCAGATGCCACACAGCCTCATGGGCGTTGGCCTTCAAAGTGGCCCCCTTGGGAATCCTGGCCCTTATGCCAACTGAACTTCAGTGCTGACATCTGCTTAGAAGGTCTCCAGGACAAATCCACGAGCAACCTGATAGCTCTAGCCTCAGCTTGGGTTTGTAACCCAGTGGGGAGGTTCCCTTGGGAATGGCCTTCCCAGGCCTTTTGTGTTTCTCAAAGTGAAATTTTACCTTGGAGCCAGGCACTGTTCTCAGGGATTACCCATGTTAACTCATTAATCCCCACTTTACAGATGTTGAGACTGAGTTTCAGAGCACTTCAATAGCTTGCCAAGTCACCTGGCTGGAAAGAGTTGGGGCCAGGATTTGAACCCAGTCAACCTAGCTCTGAAATCAGCTCTCAGCCCACTCTGCCAGACTGCCTATCTAGGGGCACCATTCCCACCAGATGGGGCACCACGGAAGCAGGCTGCAGCAACAGGGCCCACGCTCTTCTCCTTCCAAGCCCACAGGCCTATTTATGAAGCGCCACAATTGCCGCATTAATACCGGATGATGCCATTGATTTTAGTGGCATTCAGATCACAAGAGCCTGTCTGGAGTTGTGCCCTGGAATTTATGCTCCCTACATCCATTAGAGCTAATGGGAAACGTCTGCATAAATTGCATGGTGATGGGGAGTTACAGCTCTGAGTTGGCCTCAGTGGACTTTAACTGCCTGCTCTGAATAGGATAGCTCATCCTTCTGGTTATCACACAGCCCCTTGTATTGCACTTGTTCTTGGGTGACCTGGGGGTGGTGAGAATAGTGCAAAGCCCTGGGCAGGGTATTTTATAGCTGTGTGACCTTCGGTAAGTTACGTCACCTCTCTGAGCTGTCATCAGTTTTCCCATCCGTGAAATGAAGCCAACGTCTCTGTGAGCTGTTGTGAGAAGAGTTAAAGCCCTGAGCTCAGAACACGGCAGCACTCCTGTTCATCCACTATTTTTCCTCTCAGCCCAAGGGTTCTTCACCCAGCACCCATGGTTGGGTCTTGGAAGGTTGGTCCGTGAAATGGTATGCAGGAAGGGGTTTGTATCACACAAAAATATTTTGGAGGGGGCAGCAATCATGGTTTTTGTGAGTTTTCCCAAAGAGTCCATGACCTAGAAAACTAGATCAGATCAGGAAGTTCCCAATAACAGTTGTTTCTTCTCTATAGCCATGGTGCTCAACTCTGTGTCTGTCACCAGTAGGTTGGCAGAGTACAAAGGAACAGTCCTTTCTTTCTGAAGTTCTGAGCACTGTGTGCTCCTACATATTGGAGGAACAGTGGCCTTTTCCCATGGGAAGAGGCCGGGTGCTAGCTAGCAAGTCTGTTGGGCTGGTGGGGCCCCTCGCACCCTCCATCACTGGCCTTTTCAGCAGCCACCGGGTGAGAGCTCCTGGCTCTCCTTCCCTCCCCTCTGGATTTCCAGTCAGTGCCTTTCCTTCTGCACTGCAGCCTCCTGACTCATGAGGGCTGGGTTTCCATCTAGCCTCTGCCTCACACAGTGCATTAGAAACTGCCCAATGTGCCCAAAGTCCATGGAATGAAGTGTCCAACCAGAGAAACTGGTTGGTCTTCAAGCTGCATCCCATCCCAAATGCTGTCTTCCTTCCTCGAGACGGAGCTCCCTGGGAACCTGGGCCTCCATTTTCCCAGCACTGGGACCCAACAGGGGTTTACTGCTCTTTGGTACTTAAATTCTCTGACTGAGAACACGACCAGGTGCACATCCAACCAGAATCTGGGAGGCTGTGAGGCTCAGAAGAGAGAGGTTCTGTGAGCACAGAGTGCAACTAGAGACAAAGGTTTCCCCTGTTCAGTTGCTCATTTGGACGTATGTTTGTTCATTCATTCATCCTGCAAATTTTACTGTTCCTGACAGTATTTATTTTAAGTCTTGGGACAAAGGCGGCACAGTGGTGGTACTGTGTGAACATTTATTTGGTTACTCTTTTCTCACATGATGAGGATGTTCTGAGCCATTCCACTGTCTCCCAACCCACAGATGCTGAAACTGTCCTCAAACGTTGGTTCTTTGCCAATTTACTTATGATTTGACTGGTTTTATACAACAACCAGGTTGCACGACCAAGTACCTAGGCCAGGATCATGCTTTTTAACCAGCTCTAGTGGTACCTCTGCATGGCCAGGCTGGGGCCAAGGGCTGTGGAGTACCCAGGAGAAAAGAAAGGAGATGTGGCCTCCATTCCATGGGTAACTGCCAAATCCCAGGAAGGTGGGTTTGTGCCCCATGAAGCAGTGTGAATCTGATGGGTGCATGCATCTGAGGATTTGGGGTAAGAAAGTAAAAGGACACTCATCCCAGTTATTCAAACCGGGATGCCTGAGTGACAGGGGGCTCTATTGATAAATAGAATGGACAGTAAGTGTAAACCCAGGCTGCCCGTGGCAAATGGGATGTTTGGTTCACTTGAGCCAAGAGAAGGCTTCATGAAGATAGGTGCTCTTGGGCTGAGCCTGGTGGAGGGCCCAACTTGTATTCAGATTGTAAATCCCCAGGAAGGGATGGTCTGGTCAGGTGCAACCAACCATCGTCATGGTGAGCATATTGGAGAGTCCATTTTTCCTCTATCCAAGGAATAGGCATTGTGGAGGGCTGATGGCTGAGAGCTGATAGCTCATGTCCAGGGCAGAGAGAAGCACCATCTTCCCGTGCAGTGGGCTGACCCCTGCCTCATGGCACTCCTCCCTGAGTCCATCCATGCCAGTGTCAGTTCTGACTGAGATCCTCTGGATGCAGATCTTTCTGGATTGCAGAGCGTGGAAAGACACATCTCAGGCTCTGCAGGGGTAGTTTCCTAAACTCAGTGTCTTTCTGGTCTCTTGCCCAGTGTGCCCCAGGGAGAGCATATTGGGCTTCTGCAAATTTACAGAGATGTATCAGAGCCCCTTCATCTCCAAGCCAATAGAAATAATATTAATCACCTACATAAAAGTGAGATCTATCCTCACAGATACCTCCTTTAGAACTGACTGGGGGCATGAGCATTATGGATGAGCCTTATGCTATGTCTGGAAACTATTAATATTTACAGTGGAGTCTCTGGCCCTTCAGGTGGCTTGAGATGAAACCATCATTTTTCTGGTCATCTTGGCAGTGAGGGAGGAGAAGAAGGAAAAGATGGCATGATTAGGACAAGTCACTGCTCCAGGAAGGTGGACATAGGAGTTGCAGCCTGCTCTGAAATGCTCCAGAGGGGCCCGAGCCACTCAGCATGCCAAGAGCAACTGCTGGCTGTTTTTCATTAGGGAAAATAAACATCTCTGAAAGTGCTCTTCCTGCTGCCAAGGCAGGAAAAATAGACTGAAGAAAATATACTGGAGGAGCCAGTGTTTTCAGAGTAAGTGAAGCCAGTCCTTGTAGAGCTCATCTCTCAAGTATTATAGAAGTCAAATGTGGAGTTTGCACGTACGGGAGAGAATGTGGTTTATCTGACAAAACTGCCAGCTGGTGTCTCAAGATTGGAGCTGATTCCAGTGAATGGATGGGCTCTTGATTGGGGAATGTTTGGTCCAGTCACTATAAAAATCCTTCATTTCCTCCCCGTGTTCTTAGTTCCTTCTAAAGTGATCAAAATGGGTGTGACCCCGGGTGGTCTGTAATCTGGAGAGATGGCCTTCCTGCCTGTATGTGACAGCTGTGCTTCACTTTGACACAGTCCATGTGTCTACAGTTTTGTGTATAAAATAATGTATAACTCAGATCTCTTTTTAATGCCCTGGGGAAGTTTGTTATGGATTGTTATTATAATCAATCACAATAGGTGATATTTATTGAGTGCCTACTATTGCCAGAGACTGCCTGGGGTGAATATAGTGGTGAATACAGCCATCAAGGCCCTTGCTCTCCTGGAATTGGTTTTCTGGTGGAGGAGAGAAACTTCACCGGCTCTCCTATTCCCTGTAAATCAAGGCCCGCTATGTTTCTCTCCCAACCCCATCTCAGGAAGACCTAGACCAAGGCAATAGCCCCCACATCATAGGTGACTCCCTGGGCCTGCCTACATTTGGGCCACATTGACTGGTTAGTTCTCAAATTTTTAAAAGGAGAGACTAACCAGAGAGGAAGGTAATGTCAGGAGAGAGAGTTGTAGCTCCTTTGGCTCTGTGTCTAGGGAACACATGGCCAGGGTTGTGACTGTCCCCTCCTCTGTGGATTTCCATGTGCCACTGGGGCCATACACAGCCTGTGAGGCAGGTTGTGTCTGCTCCAATGAAGCAGGACAAGCCAGGGTCTGGGAGGAGGAGCAGTCAGGTCCAGTGGGTCTGGTTCATGACTCAGGCCCAGCAGTGAGAGTAATCAGGTCACATAGTGAAGGGCAGAGACCACCTGGGGAGTAGCCCTAGTATAGCAGCCTCAACCATGACAAAATAGGGCAGAGACCCACCCACAGGGGGTCCTGGAGGAGACGAAAAGGGCATTGCCAGGAAACCTACCTTGGAAGCTGTGTAGCCAGAGCCAAATACATGCAAGCCACCTCATTCTAGAGAGGAGGAGGCAACTGGACGTCTTTAATGAACTGAGTCCTTTCCTCTTTTCTTCCTTCCCCTCCCCTCCCCACCCCTGCCTCCTTCCCTCCTTCCCTCCCTTCCTTCCTTCCTTGCCCTCTCCCTCCCCCTTCTCTTTCTCTCCCCTTTCCCTCTCTTCCCCCTTCCCACCCCCTTTCTCTCCTTCCCTCTTTTCTTTCTACCCCACAGCTAGTTACTGACAATATCATGTACTAGGCTCTGTTCCAGGCATTGGAGTTACACATTCCCAGCTTTCGAGGAATCCGTAGATGAATTTCTAACCTGATAATTGAACATGCCTCCTAAGAGTACAGATGGGAGGGCCCTGAAATGCAAGGAAGCCTCCCCCATGCCTGGGCCTCAAGCAACACCTGAAGCCTGGAATTAAGGGAAGCACTGTGCAGAAAGGGCTCTAGGCGGGCGTGAGAGGGGCCCATTTTGCAACCCAAATGGATGGCTGCAGCCTCTGGAGAGCTGCTCTAGCCTGGTGGCTCCCACCCCACAGAGTACCCTGTGGGGTCTTATGAACTTTACCAGCTTCCTATACTTCCTCCTCTGAAGAAAGGTTTGTTTAGTCCTCAGAGCACAGCATCCCAAAACCAATTCACTTCCTCCTTGAGGCCGAGAAAAGGAAAGGGCTTTCTCAGGGCTAATGGAAGGAGTGGGATTCAGGTACAGAGCTCTGGGCCCCAGGCTCCTGTTCCTGACCCAGGCTACAGGGATGCGTTCCAAGCCAGCTACAGCCTTCCTCCTTCGTGTGCATCATTCATTTTCCACAATTGTTTGGCGCTATTTGATTTTTTTGTTGCATTTAGGTCCCGGAAGATGATTATGTTCCATGAAATGGAGTGATTGATTGACCTTTTGAAATGTCAACAGCCGCTGGCTGGCTCCAGAGGATTTTGTGGGCCTCATCAGCCTCCTAGACCATGTGATAGGCAAGACATCAGTGAGAGGGGAGCGTTCAGAGACCGTGGAACTTGGCAACTGCTGGTGGGCAGGATCCTGGAGGAACGGGGGCATGAAATCATACCTATAATATAAACAAACCCTGCCAGAGGATTGTTAGGGACTGGGAGAGCAGCAGCAGGGAAGAGGTGAGTCAGGGAGCTGCCCAGTGCTCCTTAGCCAGGCACTAGTTTGGTCCTCTGACCACTCCTCTTTGTAGAAGAGGGAAACTCACCTAAGCCTCAGATTCTCATGGATGCTTAGCTCCTGATAAAAGGAATGACGTTGTGCTTATGACCTCATGAAGATGCGATGAGAGAAAGTGTCTTTCCTTCCGCATCTGCATGGGTGTGGGCTGTGGCCTCCCAAGAGCCCAGTGGAGACATGATGAGCTGCCAGAGGATCATGGAAGCTGCTACTGGGTGGGGCCCATCTGCACTGCCTTACAACTCCTCCTCCAGGTCATCCTGTCCCGGAGCAGTATTGCATGGTTTCCAAATTCAAGGGCTCTGGTATAGCAGGAGGGAGGGATGGGATGAAACCATCCTGTTTCCGTTGTGTTGGTTGGAGGTGGAAGAGCCTCGTGGAAGTGGGCTGGCCAGAAGTACACGCTTGTGAGTGTTTATGAATATGCAAGTCTGTAATTTGCACAGTAAAGGGTGGATAAAACGTCCTTCTAGCAGTCGGAAAGCTCTGTCACATGGCATTTATGAAATTTCCCAGTACAAAAGATGGTCAGCGTTCACCATGATGACTAAAAGCCTTCTGAGAGTCTTAAACGCCTTCAGTCTCATCAATTATTAAGTTGTAGTGTATTTTATTTTACTCCTTGAAAAAATTGGTAATTCTCGTTAAGCAGCTCTGGTAATTTTCTTTTAACTAAGATGTTTAATGAACCAGAACATCCTTTTGCTAACCATGCTTGGTAAAAGGTATCATCCATCTATTTTCCAGTATTGATCATAATGGTGATATACAAGTAATTAAAGCATAATGATAGATATCATTTTTTGAATGCTAACTATAAACTAGGTCCTGTGTGCTAAATAATTGATATGAATTTTGTTTAGTTGTTCCAATGACCCTATTAAGTAGGTATTATTGCCTGTAATTGGCAGATAGGGTTTGGAAAGATTAAATAATGCATCCAAGACCATACAGACCAAGGGATAGGGATAGGCTTGATTCCATTTCTGTGCTCACCTCCTTCCTATTATGGTGCTATTGGACACCTATGCTGTTGCCAGACTTTATGGGAGCATTGGCAGGGGCGCACTCAGCCTGTGCATTCTAGTGTAGTTGGGGAGATGGCCAAACACAGAGGAGAAGGGAAATGCAAACAAGGTGCTTAAGGTTCCTTGCCATTCACATGATTCAAATAGCTGAGAAGTGCTAGAGTCACAGAGTGTTTGTGTGTGTCTGTGTGTGTCTGTGTGTGTCTGTGTGTGTGTGTGTGTCTGTGTGTGTCTGTGTGTGTCTGTGTGTCTGTGTGTGTCTGTGTGTGTGTGTATGTATGTGTTGCAGGAGGCTTTCTGGAAGAGAAGCAACTTGATTTGGATCCTGAATAATGTGAGGGAGATGATGAGTAGAGGGGAAAGGGCTCGGGCTGGGAACTCAGAGGACCCATCACAGGGATGGAGAGATTTGAAGATGCTGCTCACACAGGTACTGGGATTCTGTTGTTGCCAAGTCCCATACACCTAATCTCCTGGGTTGTCCCTGATGAATCCCCTAGGAAGATCCCTGCAGGATCACAGGAACACACAAGGGGATCCTGGGTCTTGTGGTGGTTGTCAGGGGTCCTGTGAGAAGGATTTATGGCCCAACTGAGGCAGCCCCAGAGCCAGGAGGTGAGCAGGAACCTGCACAGAGGCCTGGTGGTGGCCAGAGCAGAGGAGAGCTAGGGTCCCACCATTCCAGAAGGAGGTGTGTGGAGCCTGCAGGCAGGCTCTGTGCCATTTCCCTGACTATGGCTAGAATTAATCTGTAAAACATATTCCAACTGGGCGCAGTAGCTCACGCCTGTAATCCTAGCACTTTGGGAGGCCGAGGCAGGTGGATCATGAGGTCAGGAGCTCAAGACCAGCCTGGCCAAGATGGTGAAACCCCATCTCTACTAAAAATATAAAAATTAGCTGGGCGTGATGGCAGGTACCAGTAATCCCAGCTACTTGGGAGGCTGAGGCAGAGAACTGATTGAACCTGGGAGGCAGAGGTTGCAGTGAGCCGAGATTGTGCCACTGCACTCCAGCCTGGACGACAGAGCGAGACTCCATCTCAAAACAACAACAAAAACATATATTCCACTAACCTTCACAACCCACCACAGGCATGAGGCACTTAGCCAGTATCCAAATGCCTGTGCCATTCAGCCCCATGGAAGAAATGTCTTGTCACCTGAAGTTATAATTCCCAGGGAACAGGCAAATGCGTTTTCATGTTTGCATATCACAGATGAACCTTGATTCTGCTGGTGTCACATCTTAGGACAGTAGTGGGTGTGCCATTAGGATGTGGTGTGTGACCCGGCTGACACCACGCCTGAACATAGCAGAGGTTAGTACTGGCAGAACTGGCCTCTTCCTCAGGCAGTCACCTGAAGTAGTGGGGACAAGCATTGGGTACATCCCAGAGGGTAGAGTGAAGCCCACACTGGTGATGACACCTTATCATGCCCAGGCTGGGGAGCCTCACAGAGGAAAAGAACCTTTGAACTGCTGTGAATTTGGATCAAGACATGCCCCTGGCCATATCCAGGTGTTACCTGGGTGCATTTTGCCTTGTAAGAACAAGGGCAGCCTGGTACCTTTGAGCCACTTTGATGGGGATATAGGATTTAGGACTGGCATTCCACTTCCCGGTTCAATCTGAGCTGAATGTCTGTGGATCTGCCTTCTACCTGGGGGCCTGAACCCTTGGGTCACTGACCCCAGCCTTGGCCTGTAGGGTGACACGAGAACCATAAAGTTGGTCTCTTAGATCTCTGCTTATTGCTCTAGATCCTTCACCAGGGCTGTGCCCACAGGTTCTCACAATTGCCAGTCAATTCCATGGTTATTTGCAAAAACAATTTCTTAGAACAATTAGCCAAAATAATCAAATCCTAAAGCGGAAACAAGCCCTGAAACAAATTCGTTATGGAGCTGAATTTCCCAGTTTCCTCCTCCATCACATAGACAGAGCTGTTTGCAGCACTCCAGAGAGGCCCTCTGCCGCCAGTCAAGATCTTGTCTCTGATGGTGTGGAGATGATGGCCTCTTCCTATGCCCAGTCCTGTTCCCTGTCTCTCCACCCTTCCACCCCTAGGACAGCCCAGCCTCACATTGGTGTGGTGAGTAGCAGGTGTCCACAAGTGTGTTTTGAACACGCAATTTTCCATCAGAGGCTTTTCTCCTGTATTGCCTCTCAAAGGAAAATCAAGGGGCCTGAGCGGAGTGAAGTTCAAGCTTTGCCGCCTGTGCTAGCTGCGTGTCCTGGAGTGGCAGGAGCAGCATCCCTTGCTTGGCCCTGGAGTCCCCTCCTCTCTCTGAGGCATTTCTCTCTGGAAGTTCACTGGGCTTTGCAGTTCAGGGGCCTACTTTTGTGCCCTCAGCGAGTTCCTGGCCTTCTCTTCCTGCCTGGGACCCTGCAGAGCCTCGTCTCATTTTCTGTTTCTGCAGCAGGCTGAGCCTGGACATTCTTGCAGGTGCTTCTTTCACAGATGGCTCCATTTCCTCTCTGGAAGTTTCCTCAGGTGCAAAGACCTTTCCATCCTGGCTGGCCCCTCTCTTCAGCCAGGATACAACCTATCTGACATTCTACAGAAGTGTCTGGCAAAGAACCGTCAGTGGGGCCTGCTGCAGTGATTGTTAATGGCCCAGATGGGTATGTATTTGGCAGAGATAGTCCTAGTATCTAATCTGGACTCTTGTCTAAGTGACAGTCCATAGAGAGATAGAGCCCTGGGAGGGGCGGACTCTGGCTTTGAAAATGCCCTCTCCTCCCAGCCCTTCAAAGTTGATGGCTATGCAGGAGCCCCTTTAAAATGATCTAATTGGAATGGTAACGGATGTAGCATTCTGCCACAGCTAACAGCGAGATTGGAATTGGAGGAGACGCAGAGACAAATTACCTCTGAATTTTCTTGCAGCCATAAAAGCTTTTTACTGTATAGTAATTTTCCATTCCTGCTGCAGACATATTTGCATATTGCTTAACAATTTATCTCCTGTCATTTGTCAGATATTATCCATCTCCAGTTAATAAGCTAAGACAGGTCATATTAAGACTTTGCAGGCCTCTTGTCTCCCCATAGTAGGTGGCGCGACTCTCCTGCCCACAGGGCCTCCCTGTCATGGGAACCGACAGAGCATGGTGGGGCAGCATTGTGACTGTGTCAGGGGCCTTGTCCATAGCACCTTCCACTCCTGTCCCCATGTAGGGAGAAGACAGAGCCATGGGCACGTGCTGGCCTGTTTGCAGCTGTGTGCCTGGCACCTGTGGAGGAAGCTCCAGTGACCCGCCTCTTCAGTGAGTGCCGGGCTCTGTGCACGAACAGCCCTGCCCTGGAGTCTGCTCTCAGCTCTGGCTCCTAGACTCTCCAAGATTTTACCTAACTCCTTTCCTTCCCTGGAACTCAGTCCTCAGTTCTCCACTTCTAGAAGAAGGATTCTAGAATAAGGCTAATTAACCACTTCTTTTATATCTATAAAAGCATACTTCTTCCAAACCAAAGTTTCCCTGGAGCCCCAGTCTAGAGGACAGGCAAGTGGTAAGTGGTGTTGAAGGATGATGGAGGATGGGCCCTGTATTCCTGCCTGTTCCCACTCAGCCGTCTTGCTCCCCAACACAGAGAGGTCCCCAGGCCCCTGGACTCTGAGGGCCCCATGGAGCATAGTGTGAATGGGCCTGGAGGGGGATTCTTGGTCCTGCCTCCTGCCCCAACACTCTGAGGTTCCAGCACCTGCCGCTGGCCTGGCCCTGTGCACAGACCGAGGAGCCATAGCCTTCTCTAGCGCTTAAGCTTAAGATGCTGGGACTCTGCTCACTCTGAGTCTGGGTTTGATACTAGGTTCAGTTGGCTATTGGTGGACAGATTTTGAGAGGAAAGAAAAATGGTTTGATGCCGAATGTGTGATGAGATTTGCATAATTGAATTGAAATAGAATTAAAGGGTCGTATGTTTACACAGCGATGCCTCAAATCAGATTGCAGTGATGTGTGCTCAGTACTAAAATGTGTTCCTTAGGGACATGTGGATATCTGGTTCCCAGAATCTGTACAAAAGCTGGAGAGAAATCTGGGGTGGGGGATGGTTTCAGGGGCTGCCTGTCAAAGCAGCAGATTGGTATTCATGATAGTGGTGGAGTTTACGGAGGATTTCCTGGGCGCCAGGACATGAGCTACGTGCTCTTCATAGGTTTCCTTATGGAGTGCTCACAGCATCAGTTGAACCCAGGCAGGGATATTACAGGACCTGTTCTCTTGGCTTTTCTCTGTGGAACTGAGTGGGATGAGCTCAGGCATTTGCACGGGGCACACACTCATGTGTTTTATTGGGGAAAATATGCAAACATGTTCTACTATGTGCATTTTATAAAGAACCCTATGCTTTTTGCGTTCCTGCTACCATTTCTAAGCTTGACCCCTGCTGCTACTTTGATCTGAAAATGAAATATCAAAAGGTCCCAATCAGAAGGTGTGTACAGAGGAACTAAGAACCAGCAATGAAGAATAACAGATTATTGTGCAGTACCGAGCTATGTCCTCCAACCATAGTCACCTGCATTCCTCAGCAATGCCATTCAGGGAAACTGAGGCTGGCCTGTGTGTGTGTGTGTGTGTGTGTGTGTGTGTGTGTGTGTGTGTGTCTTTCTGACCAGGTTCTCAACTGTTTTTTCTTTTCTTTCTTTCTTTTTTTTTTTTTTTTTTTTTTTTTGAGACTGCCTCTTGCTCTATTGCCCAGGCTGGAGTACAGTGGCATGATCTTGGCTCACTGCAACCTCCAACTCTTGGGTTCAAGTGATTCTCCTGCCTCAGCCTCTGGAGTAGCTGGGATTACAGGCACCTGCCACCATGCCTGGCTAATTTTTGTATTTTTAGTAGAGATGGGGTTTCACTATGTTGGCCAGGCTGGTCTTGAACTCCTGACCTCAAGTGATCTGCCCGCCTTGGCCTCCCAAAATGCTGGGTTTACAGGCATAAGCCACCATGACTGGCTCTCACCTGCTTTTCCTATTTAATATGGAATGTCCCCCCGGGGCAGTCAACCTGGTCAACCCTGGAAAGTTATCAATTATGATAGAGACACTGACATTTCTTATCCACACAAAATGTACCTAAAGATCAGCCTGTGTCTGAATGAGCAGAGAGAGGCCTCTCCTTCTTGAATCTGTGGGCAGTTCTGCCTTTTTGTCATTCTGACATCTGTGCGTGAAAGAGTTGGAGTCCTATGGGACTTCCAAATGAAGGCTGGGAATAACTTCTTTCTAAATGCAGGCCTGGGTCCCTTCAAAGACTCATCTTCAGACTCCATTTAAGCTTTAGAAAGCCCAGTGAGGTAGGTCATGTGTTACCCCCTGTGTGGATGAGAAACCTGAGGCCCTGAGAGGTCACATGGTGGCTGGGATGGCAGAGTAGTAATGAGAATGAGCTGCCTGAGTTCACCTCTTTTGCCTCTGCCCCTTGGGGGCTGTTTGCAGTAGGTTTGGGTATCATTCCTGGGGCTGTACTCCGTCCTGGAATACAGTGATACATCTGTACCCTTGGCATAGGCAGAGCACCTGCCCCATCAGGCACACTCACCTTGCCTGTTGGAAGATGAGCAGACCTGTCATGAGCAGAAGCTTTTGGTGTGGTGTCTTGGTGTGGTGGTTTGGTGTGATGGTTTGGCATGGTGTTTGGTGTGAAGGTTTGGTGTGGTGGTTTGGTGTGGTGTTTTGGTGTGGTGGTTTGGTGTGGTGTTTGGTGTGATGGTTTGGTGTGGTGATTTGGCATGGTGTTTGGTGTGAAGGTTTGGTGTGGTGGTTTGGTGTGGTGTTTTGGTGTGGTGGTTTGGTGTGGTGGTTGGTGTGATGGTTTGGTGTGGTGATTTGGCATAGTGTTTGGTGTGAAGGTTTGGTGTGGTGGTTTGGTGTGGTGTTTTGATGTGGTGGTTTGGTGTGGTGTTTGGTGTGATGGTTTGGTGTGGTGATTTGGCATGGTGTTTGGTGTGAAGGTTTGGTGTGGTGGTTTGGTGTGGCTTGCTTACTCCAAGTGTGGTTAAGGAAGCTCACCCCATGTGGCTGTTGATCCTGCAGCAGGGGCCTGAATGAAGACCATGGGCAGATGTGAATCCAACAAGAAGTCTGGAGTTCAGTCTGGTACAACCGAGCCCAGGCTAGATTACCTAAATTGTAGCCAACCTGCAGACCTGGAAGAATGAATGTTGTGTAAGGCACTGGGGTTTTTGAAGCTGTTGGTTATACAGCGAAAGCAGACTAGCACTACTCCTTGGGGAAGTACCTAACTCTTCTGAGCCTCCATTTCTTTATGAATAAAATCAAAACACTAATACCAACCTCGTAGAGCAGTTGCGAGGGTTAGCTGAGGTAAGCACAGTTCTCGGTGTGTAGTAAGTACTCATTTCTGAGCAGGCGGAGTTTCCTTGGGGTGGTTTTTGATGCAAATGGTCCTTATAGCAGAGGGGAAGTGTCTAGCTTTCAGGCAGAGGCTGATTCTGGCAAGTTTTGTTTCCTCCTGGCTTCCCAGCTCCAAATGGCCTGGCTGGCTGAAGCAAGTGGAATCTGGTACGGATTCCTCAGGCCCTGCGTGGACACTGGTGAGCCTAAGTGACATCATGCCAACTCTCATGTTGAGGGCACCTTCCTTCCTCTTAGCTCTTTTAAATGTCACACTCTGCCCTCAGAAAGGAGGGACTGGTGAGAGGGCTGGGGTCCAGAGGCCTGGGCTATAGGGGGTCCTGACCTCCAGGACACCATTGACTGCCTCTCCTTCTGGCTGTATTGAGATGCTGTCCCTCAAGGCATTGGCTTGTCACTGTCATCCTATAAGCGACAGGTCAGAGCAGTTCATACTGTGGCTTCAGGAATAAATTTGCTTCTCTGAATAGAAAGCAAAGGTGGTGTACCTGAGTGTGGTGGGTCTGTCTCCTTTGAGGGAAACCCACCAGGTCTCACAGAACCACTGCCTGGCCTCCCAAGGTCTCATTGTATTTTGTAGCTGTCAGTCCTTCCAGCCCAGAGGGGACTTTGGCCATTGCTGTGAGATGCTTGAGAGCTCCAGATTCTCAAGGAGCCTTTTAGGACAGTCCTGAGATCTCCTCGCTTACCTAACAGGGAAATCATGTCCCACATATGGAGCCCTGTATCTTTGCAGGTGCTGTGCCAAGCACGTTGGCATGCATTATCACTTGTAATAGTCATGCATTATTGCATGTAATGGTCATGCATGATCGCATGTAATAGTCACACATTATTGTGCATAATAATCACGCATTATCGCATGTAATAGTCACAACGGCTCCATCACTGTTTGACAGAAGAGCTAATGGAGGCTGAGGGAGACAGTGCCCCCCGCCAAGGTCACCTGACTGATAAGTGGCAGGGCTGGGATTTGGACTCAGGTCTGTGATTCACACTGTACTCTTCATTGCCACAATGACTGTCCCTCTCTGTCTGTCCTTCCTACTTTCCCTGGAGTCTGTCTGGCGAGGCTCAGCCGTCAGTACGGATGCTCTCCTGCTGTCTCTGGAAGCTTCTGGTGGCCCCTGGCTTCTGGATCCTGTCCTCCTGTCTCTGGAGGGTGCTGCTTGCTGCTGCCTGAATGATTTTTCGACGTGAGCAGGGTGTGGGTTGTATGAAGTAGTTGCTTCCTCTCTGTCGCTTTGACTTTGATAGTCAGGGTCAGAGAAAGCTCGCTCTGTTTGGTTTCTTTTATGAAAGCCACACACAGTGGTGCTTAATAAATCCTTATGGAATTGAATTGGGAAAAAAGAATCTGCCCTCCAGAAAATGCTAGAACCCAAGTGGAAATAAAGCTGTCCTATTGAGGATAAAGACTTGGAGATAAGCCCTCACCTATGGGAGCTATCTTTTTGGGAGTACTTCCCCTGGTGACAGGGACAGACACTGGGGGAGAACAGTGGACATGTGTCCTCCAGCAGGAAATTATCTGTTGAGAATCACAGCTGGTCCTGGCACCTTGCTGATTTTGCCAGGCCGTGTTGGTGGATTGTCTCACACGAGGTTGGGAAGGTGGCGACCCTTCCTTGGGCTATGGGCAACGGGCCCTCACTTTCCCCTGCCTCTGAGGGCCAGAGCCTGCAGAGGGGACTGCTGAAGCCTGCCATCTACACAGAGCTCTCTGTCGTGCCACAAGGGGCCCATTTCAGATTGAGTTTATAAATTCAGCCTCTTAAAGAGGTTCTGACAAGTGGGGCTTCAGTTTTCACTCCTCATTAGCTGTTGATGTGCCTTGGGTTTTCTTGGGAAATTCATGCAAATGGAGAAGGTGGGGTGGAGACGGTCTTTTCCATTGCTTCCAAGACAGAGAGGATGAGTGTGTTTATTTGTCATCGGGGCGATGTCAGCATGGTATGGGGCAGGGGTAGGAACCTGCTGATCCCGTACGCTGGCTGCCCAGTGTGGCTGGTGGAGAGGCTGCGTCTGGAGAGTGGGTGCTGAATTGGGCAGGGTTTCACCTGGGGTTGCCTGAGTTGACCCTGGCTAGCCCCACCGAGTCCTTCCTCAGGGTGGTAGAGGGGAAGAGCAGGATTCTCATGTGGTGCCTCCCAGCCCTTGGTCTGCCAGCGGTGTGGGCTCAGTACCAACAGAGAGCACGTTTGCTGCTTATATAATATCCCTGCTAGTCACTGGCAGAGACAAAGAGGAGTGCCACACAAAAGATGTGCCCACAGTTGCCATGGTGGTTTCCAAGCCCTCCCCCTGCCCTCCACTAATTCCTCCTAATCGCCCTGTGTTTCGGGCACTGCGGCTGAAGTAGCTGCATTGTCTGGTCCAAGGACCTCATGCTAGGGTGTTGGGGCTCCTCTCCCACAGGCAAGCTTGGCGTCCATTTGGGCTTCAGGGCCCCCAGGCCATGGCTCAGAAAGGACAACTTCTCAGCCTCACACTTTGATGATTTCACAGCATAATTTTCAGACTCCTATCTACATGAGAGCATGCACACATCCCTGCACCCACTCCCACACCTAACGCAGAGGCTGTGGGTGTCTTCATGGGGGCTGCATAGCTGGGGCTTCCCCCTCCTCCTTCCCCACAGCCCTTCTTGCCTAACCCAGATGAACTGGAGCCACCTGGGGAATCTGTCTATCTGTCCATCTGTTCACTTATCCACGTGTAGTTATTCACTCAACAGATACTTTTGTGAAGGCCAGCCACATGTCAGAGAAGTGTGCAATGCAGAAATGATCAGAGGTGACCTTTTGGTAGGGGAGAGAGACATGACTCATTAAAATGAGAAGTACAACATGCCAGAGGTGAGCCCAGATAAAGGGCTCTGGCGCTTCGAGGACAGGGAGATCAGGCAGGGGAATTCTACGGTCAGGGTTAGCATGAGCAGAGGCACAGGGCACAGGCCTGGGATGGGCCCCAGGGGCCTGCAGGAAGGCCAGTGGATGGGGCAGATGCCCAGAGGACAGTCACAGGACTTCAGCAGGATATTGAGGCAAAGCTCAGAGCCCCAGAAAAAGCCAGGACAGCTGAAGACCAAAGACACCCCCCAGTCACTTGCATGCCCTGAAAACCAGGAGTGAGCAAAGAAGGAGGAGAGAGGTCAATATGGAAGTCAGGAGCGTAGGCTTCAGAGCCAGGCAGCCCCGTCTTCTCCCTGCAGACTTCCATGGACCAGCCATGGGAAAAGGCTACTCTGTAACTTCTTTAGATGACACAGTGGGAATAAGAGCCACCTCACAGGGTTTGTGTGTGTGAAGATTACATTAAGTAATATATAGAAAGTACTGAGCATAGACTCTGTCCCAGAGTTTAAATGGAGATGGAGTGCTGGGAGAAGTGTGGCTTTATCTCAGAACAGAAGGAATGAGGAAGGTGGGCTGGTCTGATCAGGAACAGAGCCAGCAGAAGTAGGCATTGGAACCTGAGTCCCATTTCAGGGGCAGCATAGACCTTGCTAAGGCTGGCCTCCATGGAGGCCACTCACATCTTTACTTCCATATTGTCCCATCTCCCCTTCTCACATTCTTACATACTCCTGGTGTGCAGGGAAGGAAGGGGGTCGTCTTTGGTCTCTAGCTGTCCTGGCTTTGTCTGGGGCCCCCTGAGGACAGGAGCAGTACCTGGCTCTGAGCTTAGCCTCAGGATCCTGATGATGACAGGTTGAAAGAGCTTGGCTGAAGCAGGAGCTGGACTTGAATGTTCGGTTCAGTGGCATCCCAGGCATCTTCCTTACTGTGGCTGCTGTCCGCGTTAGGTCAGTGGAGTAAGGTCTCCAGCTATGACCTCTTTGGTCCTAGGGGAGAGGACTGCTTGAGTGGGAACTATGTTTATGTACAAATCCCTTGGAAGAAAATGATGGTTTAAGGGGAATAAATGTTCTGCTTACTTTGACATTTGAGAAGGGAAACCTGCCCTTCCTTCTGACATTTGACATGTGGAGTTCTCTTTAAGCTTATAGTGTGAGTGAGGGTGCTCGCTGTTGTGCTGGGTGCCTGGGACCACAGATCACAAATGTGAGCCAGAACCTGGTATGCACAGTGAGGGTAACAGTTTGCAACCAAGAGGGGAAGTTGAGAATGTGCTAGCAAAGCTTCATTGCTGGTGGGTGCTCAGAAGCTGGTAGCTATGATGGCATTCATGATGATGATCATGGGGAAGAAGTGGCTAACAAAGAGGGTTGCAGTCAACTGCAACATCATGGCAGGCCTGGCAGGTCTGTTGTTTCACTCCCTGTATCTGCTGGAAAGCTTCTGGGATGGGAGGGACCTGAGGGTCCTAGCCCTCATCTGATGCCACAACACAGTGGCTCAAAACGAGGCATTATGGACTGAATGTTTGTAGTCAGTCCAAATTCATATGTTGAAACCCTAACGCCCAAGCTGATGGTATTAGGAAGTGGGGACTTTGGAAGACAGAGCCCTCATAATGGGATTAGTGCCCTTATAAAAGAGACAAGCGAGTTTGCTTCCTGCTCTTTCTGCTCTCTGCCATGTGAGGACACAGAAGAAGATGGCCATCTGCAAACCAGGAAGAGGACCTTTGCTAGACACCAGATTTACTGACACCTAAGTCTTCGCAGCCTCCAGAACCATGAGAGATAAATTTCTGTGGTTTAAGCCACCTGGTCTATGGTATTTTTGTTGTGGCAGCCTGAAGAAACTAAGACATAAGATGAATGGTCACAGGTGCTGGAAGTAGGAACCCGGAGCACCTGGAGCACTAGGAGGGTACTGTGTGCTCCCACACAGAGCTCATGCTTTTGTGTTTATGTGGGAGCGTGCAGATCAGCTTCTGTTTCCCAGGCTAGGCTGTGAACTCCAGGAGAACAGGAACTATGCTGAGTTTCACAGTCCCCAGTGCCCCAGCACCCAGCAAAGTGCTTGGCACATAGCACATGCTAAGTTAATGTTTTGTGGATGAATGTTGTTGATTGAGAGGAGGAGACTAAAGAATTTCTGTGGAGTGTAGGTGCGGAGGAGGTGCATGGCAGATCACCCAGGCAAACTCGGCCTTAGGCCCTCAGGTATATCCAGGCTTTTGTGGCACTCACAGATGGGGCCCACTCTGAGACCAGGGCAACAGCACAGTCCAGATGTGGCACCCTTTGAAGGGTAGGTTCTTGATCTCCTCTCCCAGGTCCCATCCCCATCCTAGGTGCAGGTTGTATCAGTTGATGCTTTTCATGGCTTTGCTGGGGATCGGAGGGAGTATTTGAGTCTGGAATATGAAGTCTTTGCACCTCCACATAGAATTCGGGTAGGGCTTATAGGAAGGTTAAATTTAGGTGTTGCCTGGACTGGATTGAGGAATACCTAAAGAGCTGATAAGGTATGCCTGCTGGGCATGTCTGTGAGGAGGTTTCTGGAGGAGATGGGCATGTGAGTCTATAGATGGAATGGGGAAGAATTGCCCTCAATGTGGATGGACAACAATCAGTTGGTTGGGGCCCAGACAGAACAAAAAAGGCAGAGAAATAGCAATCCCCCCGCTACCTTGGAGCTGGGAAACTCTTCTCCTTCTGCCCTTGGACGTCAGAACACCAAGGTCTCCAACCTTTAGATTCCAAGACTTACACCAGATGCAGCCCCTTGATCTCGGACTTCCCAGCCTCTTGAACTGTGAGCCAAATAAACTTCTATTGTTCATAAATTACCCAGTCTCAGGTATTCTGTTAGAGCAGCACAAAATGTACTAAGACAGCTCATAATGTCTGGCACAGGAAGCATTTATCCATATCAAGGTGGCAGTCAGAGTCCTTGGGAGGTCAGGGCTGGAGCAACCAAGGAAATCAGTTTATCAATAAAATATGGCTGCTGACACTAATCCGTGCCGGTTCTTCTCAAAATGTCAAATCAGAATCTCTCCTTCCCTCTGGGTGGAAACGGAGTACAATTTTCCTCAGGAGATGCATAGGGTATTGTAATTTGGGAGGATGCAACAAATTTTTTATAATTGTATAATTTGTATATAATTTCTTGTAATAAAGTGTGATGATTATAGTTCTGTTCCCATAAAAGGCTCCCTAATCTTCTAATTATGAGAGGATGTTTTTTTGAGCTCCAGAATGGTCCGTCTTTAAAAGTTTTCTTATTTTTAAAATGTTTGTGAGAGAGTCGGTGTAAAGTTTGGATTCTACTAGCCATATGCTTTTCGGTGGGGCTGGATCAGCAAAGCAGAGGCAAGGCCCTGTCAAGCCCCTGTCCACCCAGAAGGGTGAGCCATGAGTGAGCGAACTTCCTCACAAATGGAAATCCCTTCACATCTGCCAGAAACAAAGCATGTGGCTGTGTTTAGTTCATACTCATTCAAAAAGCATTTATTGAGCACCCACTGTGTGCCAGGCATTGTTGTAGTTCTGCCATCATGGAGCACCCACATAAGGGTGAGAGAGATGTGGCCCAAATATTCTCATTAAGAAGCATAACATCACAGCTGTAACATGAGCACTGGTGCAAGGTACACAGTGCAGCAGAGGCAGATGGCAGTGGCCTGATGTAATGCGAGAGGTCAGAGCAGGCCCCCTGAGTGATATTTGAGTGATATTTGAGTTGGGCTGTGAAGGTTGAGTAGGAAGTCATTGGATAATAAGCGAGGTGGGGAGGTTGGAACCCCAAGTCAAGGGAGCAGCAGGAAGTGAGAGGGAGTCTGACCTGTTCTCTGCTTCCTCTTGGAAGACACCACTTCTTCCTCTCACGTCTCCCGTGGCCAGACAGGTAAGGATCTTATCTCAGAGCATATGGAATTTGCACCTTTGCTGGAGAGGTCAGAGCCCCCACAGCCCAGCCTCTTTCACCAACATTCTATTCAAGGGGTTCTCTGTCCCAATTTCTGTGCTTTGCAAGCTGTGGCTCCAAGAACTGAATCCAGCTCTTCTGGTACAAGCCCAGGCCACTGCCCTTTCTTACTGTGTCTTACCTAGTTAACAACAGCCACTATGCCATGCTTCACAGCCAGACGGATCTTCATGAGGGAGAGATCTGATTACATCACACGCCTGCTCAAACCCCCAGTGGTTCCCCACAACCAAAGGATGAAACCCATGCTAAGGCTCCAACCTCCTCCAAGATCCTCGTGGCCTCTGTTCTGTCCACTCCAGGCACTTGGCTCATCTTGGGGGTGTGAATGTGCCCTACTCATCATGCTGTCCTCAGAGTCTTTGCATGTACCATTTACTCTCCTCATAACACTTCCTGCCAACAGGACTCTGCCCTCTTATCTATCTGGCAGACTCCTACCCTTCCTTCTGTTGTCAGTTTAAAAACACCTCTTCAGGGCAGCTTCCCATCACTCCTGCTGCACCCCTCTTTCCAGCTCCTTGCTCTAATTTTCCTTTACATTTTACTATAGATGCTTGCTCAGTATTTGTTTTACCCGTCTAGACTATAAATTCTATGAGACCAAGCACACATCTGTTTTATTTATAGTGTAGTGTGCTATTAATGTGTACATAATAGGTGGCACATGGTAGGTGTTCAGTAAACCAGTGAGTGGTGAAGATACAGCTCAAGGTGGCTCTGTACCTCCCCCTGCCATCACTGGGATGTTCTCAGCTACTTAAGAGTGTTTGTCTTCACATGGACCCTTATCCCTGTGCAGGCTGTGGCTTCCTGTTGACACTATTTACAGAGCATCTCTTGTGCACCATTTCTCTGCTTGTTGAGTGAGTCAGTGTGGAGGCCAGGTAACCCTCCCTCCATTCACCCCAGCCTCCAGCATTCAGTCTTGCAGGGATGGATAAGAGCGGGATTCAGTGTGAGACTTGGACCAAAGGAGAGTTCAGCGGTGACTCGGCCTTGAACCCTTCTTGGGACAGAAGCAAGGAATTCAGAAATAAGTAGAGACATGATGTGGGGGGTCCATGCCTTCAGGTTAATGATCCCTCAGCCCTGGGCAGCTCAGAATTGAGATGTGGGTCAGAGCCACCTCTGTAATCACAATGGACTGGCTGGCAGAACATTGCCAGCTGGCTGGGGCATCCATCTGGTGGGAGCCTGGCCCCAGGGTTGCCAAGAATACAGACCCTGGAGAGAAGACACTAGAGAAACATTGTTTCTGGAAGCTACAAGAGAGTATATGGCTGGCAATTATGTATTTCTGATCCATTAAGGAACACTTTGGCATAGGAAACACAGATTAGGGATGAAATTGTAATATAATCAAATTGTATTTTTATAGGAAAGCACTGCATTTTTCTCTAAATAAAATTCAGTAACAAAATTTTATTTGTTTTCTCCCCATTTCTCTCAATGCCTTTCCAAATTGATTTTTCAGAGACGTCGTGAGAAACCAATGTGGTTAAGGGGAAGAAAGGTTTAATTCAGTATCCTCGGATCCAAAGCATG
Source organism: Macaca nemestrina (assembly GCF_043159975.1). Lineage (NCBI taxonomy): Eukaryota > Metazoa > Chordata > Mammalia > Primates > Cercopithecidae > Macaca > Macaca nemestrina. The sequence goes on from NC_092130.1 coordinate 46,746,673, forward strand.
GCACCGTTATGATTGGGAGCTCAGAGCTTCCCTGATTCCCGAAGTTCTCCCAGCTAGTTTGCTCATCTTTTATGGAACTCTCTGGGAGACAGCATAAATCCTGAGATGCCCCTGCTGGGGTGGAGGAAACGTGACAGCAAAGGAGGGCTTGTTCTTTCTGAGTCATCCCATGTTAACGGAGCAGCAGGCAGGTGGGCAGAGGAAAATTATTAGAAGAAGCAAATAAGAAGTTTTGAATTTGGAGATGCCTGGACAGAGGATGTGCAAGTCACTGTCTCTACAGGCGAAGGTTTACAAAAAAGATTTTAAGTCGTGTATGCATAGCCACAAAACATTCACATCAAAAGTCAGAAATTCAGTTCATCCCCCCGAGTGTTTGCCCTGCATCTTTATATTTAGAAACATCTGGAGCATCAGTGGAATTTATCATTCACCCAGATGCTTGATAGTCCCTACATGGGGTCCTATATGCATGCAGGCAGGAATTGAAAATGATTTATTCTTTCTCTAAGAACTGTAATCAACTGCTAGGTTTTCAGTAACTATAATCCACCATTAGGAATGTATTGATCTCTAACGCCAAGCGTATTTGAGGTACAGCAGATATGTGTCATGATCCTTCATTTAAGGAAAGTGGCATTTTGCTTGCAAGACAAAGTCAGCAAGCATGGCATAATTCCACCTTGGTTCTCTTTCTTGTCCTGACTATGGAGTCCTTTCTGGATATGAGATAGGATCCAGAGAAGGCTGGGCAGGCAGACAGCCTTTTTGGAGGAGAGGACTAGATCTATGTCTGATCTTACGAATGGAATAATGGGAGGAGGGGGTCATTTTAGTGACAGAGAGGAGATAGGCATGTTCCCGGCAGGGCACAGATATGGAGATGAGGAAGAGTTGATTTGTGGAAAGGAAGTTCTGGTGGGGTGGCCGGGGGAAGTTTTTGTTTGTTTGTTTTTTCATTTTGAAATGGAGTTTCACTCTTGTTGCCCAGGCTGGAGTGCAATGGCGCGATCTCGGCTCACTGCAACCTCTGCCTCCAGGGTTCAAGAAATTCTCCTGTCTCAGCCTCCGAGTGGCTGGGATTACAGGCACCCGCTATTACACCTGGCTAATTTGTGTATTTTCAGTAGAGACGGAGTTTCACCATGTTGGTCAGGCTGGTCTCAAACACCTGACCTCAGGTGATCCACCCGCCTATCCTCCCAAATTTGCTGGGATTACAGGTGTGAACCATCGCGCCCAGCCTGTTGGGGGAAGTTTTGTTGGGGCACTTAGAGTGCTGAGACCACTAGCCTGATTGTGGTTGTGGGTTGAATTTTGGGGTATAAGAAACAAGAAGCTTGAAAAAGTAGGGCAGGGTCAGAAGGTCAGGAACCTGGATCCCCAAAGGAAAGAGTTTTCTCTTTATTCAGGGTACTGTAGTTCCCTGAGTGGCTCAGAGATTTGCAGGAGATCCTCCCATCCCTGTGCCCCACACAGCATACACAACTATCTGTAGACCAAATAAATAATCTTTCTCACACATATACCCACTACTGTATCTGAATACATTGAGGCTATTGTGGGAAAAAATGCAAATGTGTTTAAAAGGTTTACTGAATTTGAAGCAGCTGGTTGGCACTGTGGATTGCCTCAAGCAATGTTTTCTAAACTTATATAATTGCTCTCGAGTTTGGAGTTCAGTTGTGCTGTTGACGAGGACCTCCTGCCTCAGAAGTAGGGCACCATGCCCCAGGTGGGGTTAGCATGGGAGTTATCTGGACAAGGGAAGGGAGTGGTCCAAGATGAGCCCTGAGGAGATTGTTCTGGAATTAAGGCAAGGTCAGATTGAAGAGGTGGGAGGGAAGGAACTGGCTGGCCAACAGGGCCACTGTGGAGAGACTGGGTCGAGGGGTTAGAAAGGTAAGATGTGGAGCAGGGGAAAACACTGAGGACCATGGGGAGGGCAGATGGCGAGTGGCTGGCTGCAGGGCCCTGCTCAGGGACCCAAGCAATGGCACCAGACAGTTAGCGATGCTCTGCCTGTGGCAGGGGCTCCCTGTCACCCTGAGTGAGTGGCTGCCACCCACATCCAGGAGCTAAAAGACCAAGCTGTGTAAGGAGGCTACAGGGCTTTGTTTCTCCAGGCTCTGAAATTTAGTTCCCCTGGTGTGGGGCTCTAGCAGATGACATCCCTGGCCCCATGGTAGGGACAAAACAGAAAGTCCGGGACAGTCAGCAGCTAAGCACAAGTTTCCACCTTGCAGGTCATCAGAACTGTGGGCCCTGCCATATTTCCCATCAAAGTCACATATTTACTGAGGAAGTCAGAATCACTGACTTTAGAAAAAAATGAGTCCTGAGTGAGACCTGTTTATCCCCCTTGGAGGCTAAATTCAGTTGTCTTCTGTGTGAGCTCTGTCTACAGAATCTCTGTTCTGTCCTCAGAATGACTGGGTTGAGAACAGTGGAGGACAAGGACTGTTTTGAGGCTGAGTCATAAAGCATTTTCAAGTCAATGACAAAGCACCAAAACTTTTTATGCCAGAGAGAACTGTTTGTCTCCTAACATCTATTTTCTTCTCATTCTCTAGAATCACCATTTGTTGTTGTTGCTTGTTTTGTTTTTTTGTTTGTTTGTTTTGAGATGGTGTCTCGCTCTGTTGCCCAGGCTAGAGTGCAATGGCGCGATCTCAGCTCACTGCAACCTCCGCTTCCTGGGTTTAAGCGATTCTCCTGCCTCAGCCTCCTGAGTAGCTGGGACTACAGGCATATTCCACCACATCCGGCTAATTTTTTTTGTATTTTTTAGTAGAGACGGGATTTCACCTTATTGGCCAGGCTGGTCTTGAACTCCTAACCTCAAGTGATCCACCTGCCTCGGCCTCCCAAAATGCTGGGATTACAGGCGTGAGCCACTGTGCCCAGTCTAGAACCTCCAGTTTTTAGTTGGCTACTTTTCCCAGCCTTCCTGACAGCCAGGTTTAGCCAGTTAACTGAGTTCCAGCCAAGCTGAGCACAGTGATGTGAGCTATTTCCAGGTGGTTCCTTTAAAGGGTCCACCTTCTATTTCCCCCTTTTTCCTTCCCGTTTTGTCAGGAATGCAAACATAGTGGGGGTGACCCATCTGGGACCTGTGGAGGAGGCAGCTTCCCTGGGGATGGGTGCAGCAGGCCGACTGAAGGAGTCTAGGCTCCTGACACTGCGTGTAATAGCCACGGCACCAGCCTGCACTGATGGTGCCCAAGTTGTGGTGCAAGAGAGAAATAGACGTCTCTCTGACTTAGGCTACTACTATTTTGGATCTCTATTCATAGCAGCTACATCTAGATCATCAATTATAATTCTTAATTTGAAAGTTGAATGTATGCATTTGGAGAATGAGGAATGTGCCTAAACAAACCACCTTCTAGTTTTGGCAATGCAAAACATGTTTGAATCCGGGGGCATTCCTCAGTAAGAAGGAAGAATGGAAGGCTTTCCAAAGACTTCCAGTGTGCAGTGAGTTTTAACTCACGCCCTGTCAAGCCCCCCTGGGTATTCCTCAGATCTGTCTCCTCCCCTGTGTGTTGGAATATCACTGTTCTGGCTGAGGAGCTTACCACCTCTTGTGGTATTGAAAGGTAAACTCCAAGAGGGCTGCGGCTTTGTTTTGCTTACCACTTAGCCTCACACTACAGCGTGCTTGGCAGATAAGAGGTGCTGGTTGAATTCAAAGACATAAAGCTCCAACCTGGCCTCCTGCCGCTAGGCTCACCTTCTCCTCCCCAGTCCAGTCCACACAATCACTTTTCTTAGTATTTCTATCATGCAGATCCTACCATACAACCCATGCCCCCCTATTTAGCCTCTCAGTGGCTCCCTGCTGACCGCAGGATCGAGTCCACACTCCTTGAGTTGTGACGTGTGGGGTCCTCAGTCCCAGTTCCCCCGACACTTGCCCTGGGCCACAGGCTCGGCTCACTGTGCAACCTGTGGCTCCCAGGCATGCCACTGTTTCCTCCTCCGGTGCCCGTGTATGTTTTGTTGTGTGCACACTTGCAGTGCTCTTCCTGCCTCCTTCACCTGGGGAACATCTCATCCTCCAAGACTCAGCCTTTGCTTCTTCCCACCCACCATTGTCCAGACGGACCAGGCTTCTTCCATGCCTGACTGCTCCCAAGGCAATCTTACTTCCATTGCAAAATGTGTTTCTGCAGGGGTCTGTGCTCCGGAGTCTTCCCCTCTGGCAGCTTGGGTTGCCTACACCTTAATTCCTGATGTGCAGATCAGAGTAAACATCAATGAAAGGAACAAATGAGTCAAGCGACCCTGGTTTCATTCTATCCTTATAACTCTGAATAAGTCATTTCCCTTATCCCCTGGGCTTAAGTCCCTTTGTATGTGAAATGGGGATGATAATACCTCTGCTGCCCATCCCACCTGGCCTCTAGGTATTGAGAGAACATGCGTGGATAAGGGTAGGCTTCTGCACAGACATGGACATACACAACAGTTATCCACACGGTGTTATTGGATGTGGCTTCTGAGTCACATCCAATAAACACAATTAATTCTCATACTGAACAAAATGAACTATCCAAAGGATGGGCCTGATTGATTTGTGTAAACTCTTATAAAGCACTGACCATGTGCCAGACACTATGTAAGCATTTTATAATATTACCTTATAACACTACCTCGTGTAATCCTGTTGGCCACTCTCTGAGGTGGGTATTTCTCTCGTCCCCATTTTACAGGTGGAAGAACTGAGGAGCGTTTGATGACACTACTTAAGGCGCAGAGCTAGTGAGTAGAGGAGCAGGGTCTGAAAGTAGGTAGTCTAACTCCAGGGTCTGGGCTGTTCACTTCTACGTGGATTATTTTCCCAAGGCCAGCAAGGGCCACAGGGATGACAGCTTTGTCACAGAAGACATGTAGGACGCTCATAATTGTAATTTTTATTTGACATTGGAGGAGAAAACAAAAATCCCAGAACAGTCCCCTGTGCTGTCCTGTGCGCTCCTTATAGATGCAGGGCTGGGCAGTTTCACAGTAATGAATGCAGACCTCTTAATCAGGTGATCTGACAACCACGCCACTTGCCAGGGAAATTATACCCCTCTAGAAGAGACTGTGTGGAGAATAAGAAAAATAAATGAGTCGGGAGTATGTCAGAGCTGATAAGCCTCAGGGAACACAGCTGGGACTCAGTGAGGGCTGGTGATTTTAAGGCAGTTGCCAGTGGAACCACTGGGACTGATTTCAGGACTGAAATCCCTGGGATGGGGCCTCTGTCCCCAGGGAATTGGGGCCTGCCTGCCTCTTGCCAGCACTGGCCATGAGCCCACACCCTCTGGCTCATGCCTGGCTAGTTGTCCCAAACTTCCATTACTATCACGTTGTGGGTGCCCAAGGGGGCTCGAGAATCCCACTGTGAGGGGTGAGGCAGTTTCTCCTGGGTGGGGCCTGCGGAGGTGCTAGAAAGCAGCAGGAGTGGAGTGAGCATCCCTTACATGAATGCAGCACTTCACTGTCTCCAAGCACATGCATGTCTCTTGTTTCATCTGCTACATTCTGCTCGTCTGGGTGTTTTCCTCTCTGTAGACACAGCATGTGCTAGGCTCTTGCTGGTCACTGCTATATGGATAGAGATTTTCTCTTTGGACCATTTTAGCTTCCCTTTCCCAACACAGCCAGCCAAGGACCGTGCCTCAATGTCAGCTGTCATGTTTCTTCTGAGGAGCCATATTCAAATCAAAGCACACAAACCTTGAACTGAATGGGGAGGGTTTGTCATCTCAAAGCCAGATTTCTAACAAAAGAAATCCAATGACCATCTAAAAGAGTGGATGGGCCCCATCCCAGGAGAGATGCTGAGCCCCCAGGCGCGGGCTCCTGAAAGTCCTTTGCACCAGAGGAGATGCTGCCCATGCCCTTTGAAAATTAGAACGGTATGTTTCTGTTGCCACTGATTGGCTGACCCTGCCAAGGCTGGACAGGCCCTGTTCACTTAGTCTAGAGTTCGACGCTACCAACCATTTGCTAGAGAAGAATGTATAGGCTCTTTGGAGCAGATCCTCTGGGTGTAGACTAAAGTAAAGCGTGTCTGCCATTTAAATCTCGTCACAAATACATCTCAATCCCTGGAGCTTCTCTTTGGAAAGAAGCAGGATGCCTAATAAAACAATGAATAATAATTTGGGGATGTTCATTATTTACAGCTGCCCCAGGTCATCCGTAAATTATGCAGCCCTCAATTACACTTGATTTCTTCCTTACATGGAGCCATCTCTCCAGACTGCCATCACCGTGGGTGATATCCATGCACCAGTTAATTGTACCATGAGGACAATTTCCCATTTCTTGAAATGCTTCGAGTCCCCTAGTTGAATGCTTATGTTCCACAAACTCTACATCTCAGTGATGAGTCCCTGGATATTCAAAGGCAGAAAGACCAGGGATTAGGTTTGACAGAGAATCTGTATGTAACTCTGTCTGCCAAGCATCAAAGAAAGGCCTCAATGGGTACTTCAGGGAGAAAACTGCAAAGTCTTAGTTGCAGAAGTGGCCTGGGATAAGGGAGAAGGTCAGTGCCAGTATCTGCCTCTCTGCGCTTGGGAGGTTAAGGAGAGAGAGAAGCAACAAGTGCTGGGAGGGAGTCCAGGCTGAATCACTTGCCCAGAGGCATGCAACCAATAAATGGACCTTGAGCCTCACGGGTGCTCTGCCCTCTGCGCCCTCCCTCCCCAGCCATTGACCTGGGAGGGTTGGGGAGGACAGAGGAAGGTGAGGGTGCAGGGCAGAAGCTGCCCAGACAAGGTGAGCATCCCCCTGTTACCTTTTGCTTACCTGTCACTTTCAGCCCTGAGCTTGACATGTAACTGAAAACAAGACCTTTCCGAACGCAGAGCTTAATGATCCCTTTAATGCCCGAGCAGTAGCATCACTTCTCTCTCTCGCCTGTTCCCTGTCAGCCATGGGGCATTAAGCCGGTGATAAAAATGCCTTTTTGGTATGGTCCACAAACTCACCAAGAGGCTCCCGATAGCAGTATAGCCATCCAGCATGAAATCAAGAGGCAATCACTGCGGATAAGGCAAGATGAGCTACACGCAGCAGCAATTAGCAGAGCCCACGTCCAGGGTCCCGTCCTTCACCATCTCCTTGTGCCCGCACCCGCCTTCGCCCCAGCAGGGAGGGCTCCTGCGGCGCCATCCAGCAGCCCAAGTCCAGTTCTGAAGCAGGTGCCTTTTGCCTTTCCGCGTTTGTGATGATGGGAGAAGCTTTACCACATCTTTAATCCTACTGAACACAGCATTCCTGACCCGTGTGGCCTCTGGGAATCAACGTCCTTGGTTATGTTTTCAATCTAGAAAATATAAAACTGAGAAGAGAGGGGAAAAAAGGAAATAAATGGCCAGTTATGAATATGCATTAACATGATGCTGCGTTTGGAGCTGGAAACAGGAGCCATTTATTTTAAGCAAATCGGATCTTGATGCATGGCCTGTGAACGTGCCGATTTCTCTATCACGCAAACACGCTGGGCAGGTTTGATTTATGTGGTGTGGCTCTGAGGGTTTTTTTCTCAATTAAAAACGAATGGAGAAAAATCATTAATTTAACTACTGTATATTAAATTTGCATTAAAACATCCGTTTGTCTATATTTATATGTGAGTTATTGAAAATGTGAACTCATGAATTCTAATTTTTGAGATCGCATGCCAAACATTGAAGATAAATTTTATTTATTTCTGCAATTAATTCTATGAGGACAAATAGCTCTAATCTAGGGGATGGCAGATGTAACTGTCCACTGGTGCCCTCCCTGCATACCAAACATAATATTCATCTTTTCTCGTTAGGGTTTTCCTCTGCCTGTAGCTGGTCTCAAAATATGCAAACCTTGCCGATCTGCACCTGTGCTTCAACACCCCTTGGCAGACACACCTAGAAAATACTTGGGAAAATATGGACCATGTAAAATCTCTTTTTCTGCTTCTCTGTGATGTGCAAAGGCTTCGACCACATCCCAAAGGCTAAATAAATATTTCTTCCAAAGATATCTTGACATTAGTCACTTGGGTTTCCCAAAAAGATGGCTCAGTGGTCTCCAAAGCAAATTTTGGAGGGTAACTGTACACAAGCCTTACTCTGCTACAATGGAGAACTTGGTGGTTTTCTCTGGCCCCAACACAGGCCTCAGCGTCGACACATGGATCCCAAGGAAGGGAGGCTATGACGCAGCCTCTCAACCTGAGCGCCAGGACTGCTGGTTAAACGTAGGACTTTGTACCCCACATCCTCTTTCCGCAGGAGGCCACCCCACCCACCAGCCCTCCTTTCCTTTCAGCTGGGTCAAATGTGTGAGCATTTCAGGCTGCTCTGTGGTCATAGCCATTCAGGGCTCCCAGTCACATGACTGCAGTGACAAATGGTGCACAAATTGGGTTGTTCTCAGAAGCTCTGTCTCTAGGGCAGCCCCTTGCTGTGTGTTATCTATCACCCAGGTGCCTGGAAAGGGGCAGCATCATTTCCTTAAAGACTTTCCTGTGGTAGATGGCTGCGCATATTGCCAGCATTGGTGTTTAGCAAGTAAGTCCTTTCCATGCCCACTGGGTTACACATGGGGGCTTTATGCTATTCTAGGCATTAACTCAAGGCAGTCCCTGCCTTCGAGGAGCAAAACAGGAGAAAATGGAAATGTAGTGAGATGGGTGCTGTGATCTGGGACAGACTAGGGGGATTGGGAGCAAGAGTAGGGAAGTGCTTCTGCTGTTACCTGGGAGGCTGAACTCACACTTCTGCCCCTGGCAAGTTTTCACTGCTTCAGAGAGCCCCTTAGTTCCGATCTGGGGTGGCTTTCAGCAGTCTCTTCTATACAAGAGGGACCCAAGGACGAGTCTGGGCTGCTGGGTCCTTCAGAGACCAGGCCCACCCTGCTTGGGTGATGGGTCATTTCTGCTTTCCCATCACACGGAGCTTCCAGCAGCTGGAATGTCCCCAGCCTTGCTCCTCTCACGGGGGGCCCAATTCTTCCTGATTAGCAGCATTTCTAACATCACATTTTGTAATAATCAGCCCCAGAAACATGCGAGTCAAGTACATCACATTAGCAATGACAACAGTCAAGTTTTTTTTTTTTTTCTTTTTCCTCAGTAACAGGATGATCAGACATTCTCCCCTTTGATTTTTCAATGAGTAAATCAGTCTTACATGTTGGCTTTAGAATATATTAAGGTATCTAGGACTGGATCACAGACTCCACGGAGGTCGCAGCCAAGTCTGTCTGGTGGCTCCAGATGGGAAACATCTGACTCAGTCCTGTTGCAGTGAAGAAGGGCTGTCGCAGTCCCCTCGGATCCCTCTGAGGTGGGAGCGCATATGCCAGTGTGGTGGAGGTCGGCCCTGCTTCACTCACCGCTTCTGGCCCAGGCCTCACATCATTTAGGGGCAGCTCAGGGAAAGAAGGGGGTGAACGACCACTTGCCAAGGCCTGCCCGGGGTCTGCCCTCCCTGGACAGCTGAGGATCTGGAAATGTAGCAGGAGGCCAAGCCTGGGGCTTTTGCCTGCCCACGTGCCTGCCTGTCCCCCTCCAGGAGATTGGTGCTGCACCACTCACTGCACACTCATTAGAACACGGAATTCCCTTGGCAGGTCCTGTGTCATGCACACCTCGGCTGCCCTGGCTGCCCCTGCTCTGTCCGTCCTTCAGACATCCAGGCCTGAGTAGAGAGGCCACTGCACATGGTGGAGAAGGACTCTGGCCCCAGAGCCCTACAGGTCTGCGTCCAGCTCTGACTGTACCCATGACTAGCTGCATCACCTGAGCAAGGCATTCCCCTCTCTGAGCTCCAGTTTCCTCACCTGTAACAGGAGTGAATGCACGTGAAGTCATTAGCATGGAATCCCCAGTGCTCTAAGTCCTTGCAGGTGGCAGCTGTTATGAGGTCAGTCAGTATTCATTCTGCTGTAACCAGATAACTTCTTGGCCTTTGTGTCCACCCCTCCCCTCTGCCAAAAGTGGGGACAGGGTGCCTATAAGGAGGAGCCTTGTCTCATGGGGCTGACAAGGAGTTTTCATTTGGCAGGTGTGTACTGAAGACCCATTGGGAGGCAAGCCCTTCAGCAATAATGAATGTGGGCTGTTTCTTGTCCTCTATGAGATCATTGAGAAGAGGAGATCAGAGGGTGAAATTCAGTAATCCTTTGAGAAGTGGAGGCCTTGTATTATGGAACCCTGGACAGGGAGTGCTTACTTTTGGTCGTGAGGATCCCACAGAAGGAGGGGGTATGAGGGTGGGCTGGAAGCGCAGGGCCCACCACTTTGGAAAGGATCCTGTGTTTGGAGCTGGCTCAGGTGCTACATGTCTGGTGGAAATCCTTGGATTATAGGTGTGCCTCCTCCCTTAGCTGCATGTTCTGGAGTGTGGAGGGTGGCATGCTATTTGTGTATTTCCAGAATTCAGCACAGGGCCTCATAGTAGGTCTCAGTAGTGTTGAATAAATGAATGAACATACAAGCACATGAATGAAAATATGAATTAATGAGTGAGCGAGACGGCATGGAAGACCATGCCATGTTGTGGAATGCAATCTGGGCTTTAGTATGTAGACTTTGGGGAGCCAGCAGAGGTTGCTTGAGATGACCAGGTTTTATGTTTTACAGAATCAAAATAAAACAAGACACCTGCCCATTGCTCTGACATCCTAGCTCCTCTCACCATCTTGGCTTTTCTGAGTTCTAGTACGGTCTCATCCATGGCCACACATGCATCCTACCTGTTTGTGGGTACTACGGGGTGGACTTCTTGTGAGAGTAGTGACAGGAAGCTACCTGGTTGGAGGGAAAGGGAGGTATAGTGCTAGCGGTAGAGATAAGGGGCTATTGCCATGGTCCAGGAAAGTGCGGCCTGATATCTGGGTAGGCCTGGGATAGGATGAGGTCAGTGGGTTAAGGAGCAAGCAGGAGGCCATGTGCAGAGACCTCCTATGGAAAGGGCAGCTCCCACATGCTCGGGACCTGAGCAGACAGCCCGTTCTGCAAATAGATGACTGCTGTGGCCTGTTTGCAGGCACCGTCATAGTTTACTTTCAGGAATTCCCATGTGAGGCCTACAATTAATCCAACCACTTTCCAGCTCTCTGAGTCCATGCCAAGAAGGTCCCTTCTTGGCTTCCATGAAGTGATGGGCCCACCTTCTGAGGCCTTTCAGGAGTTTGGGTACCCAGGTTCCTAGGAAATGGTCCAAGACCAGCACTGAGTCCTCAGATGCTTGAGGGAGCACGATCCCCACTGTGCAAAAAGGAGTTAGTATGGCAGGCTTGAGACTGCCACCCACAGATAGGCTTCTTTCAAGGCTGTGCTTGGCCAGTGTCTGGGAACTTGGCTGGTCCCTAAATGATAAGGGTGGCTCACTGTGCCTAAACTATACCAAGAGTGTGGTTTATGCTGAGCACCTGCTTTCTTCCTGGGAGTCTGGGATTTGGGTACATGCTAGGCAGAGGGTGCCTGTGTGACCAGCCTGCAATTAAAACCTTGGGCTCTAATGAGCTTCCCTGGGCAGAAATGTTGCATGCATGTTGCTGGGGGAAGAGCGAGTTCTATGTGTCCTCTCCTGTGAGGGAGAGAGCATAGGGAAGCCTGCACACAGATTCCTCCAGGTTCTGTCTGTGTCTTCCCTGCTCATGATCCAGTGGTATAGCCTTGATATGTTGCTGAGCAGATTTTTATACTTCTTTTGCTGTGAAACAAGATCCCTGATCAACAGCAAGGTGGTATGGAACAACATGATGATGCAGAAGGAATTCTCCGTCCGCATCCTGCCACGCCCATCCTCCCACTTCTCTCAGCCTCCTTTGCTGGCTCCTGCTCTTCTCCCCAGCCTCAAAATACTGACTTCTCCAGGCCTTCATCCTGGGTTCTGTTTTCTCCTAGATCTGCACTCCCTCCCCTAGGTAATCTTATCTAGTCTCAGGGCTTTAAATTCCAGCTAGACGGCAATGATTCTCGTACTTGTAACTCCATCCAACTTCTCTCCCTGAAGTTTGGACTTCTGCTTCTGTATTCAACAGCTACACTTGTATGCCTCAGTGGCATCTCAAAATGAGCATGTCCAAAACTGGACTCTTGGTTTCCTGCTACACACACACACGCTCAGACACACACATACGCTCAAACACAGACCTGCCCTCTCCCAGAATTCCCCATCTCGGTTAATGCTACCAACATTGATCCAATGGCTCCTTGGATCTAAAATATTGGGATTACCCTTGTTGATTTGCTTTTATTATACTCCACCTCTAAGCGGTCAGCAAATTCCATCATCTTCACCATCAAAGTAATTCTAGAATCTGTCTAGCTTTCACTGTTCTACTGCCACCCCCCAAGTCCAAGCTGTCATTACCTTTTGCTTGAATTATTTATTATAACAGCCCTCTAACTGGTCTCTCTTTCTGTCTCCCTAGAGTTTGTTCTCAACCACAGCAACAGCAATGCTCTTAAAATGTTTCTGCCTAGTACTTATCACCACCCAACATCATCTACATGTATTGGTTTATTATCTGTCTCCTTGTATTAAAATGTGGGCTCCACACACAATGTGGTAACTGTAGTTAATATATTATATTCTTGAAAAATGCTAAGAGAGTGGATTTTAAATGTTCTCAGAACAAAAATGATAATTCTGTGAGGTATAATGCATATGTTAATTATTCTAATTTAACCATTCCACAACATACATATATTTCAAAACATCATGTTGCACGTAATAAATATATGCAATTTTGTCAATTAAAAAATTATTTTAAAAACGTGAGCTGCATGAGAGTGGGAACCTTATTGGCTTGTTTACTACATTCTTCTCAGCATCTAGAGTAATTCCTGGCCTTTGTGGTATTTTTAGTAATTATTTGTCCATAAATAAATGAATAAATGTAGCATCTTATTTAATCCTTTGCTTGAGGACATGAAGACTCAGAGAGGTTAAGCAACTTGACCAAAGTCCCTGAGTTATTAATGGCAGATTCCAGATTTAAATTATCTACCGAGTCCAAAGTTACGGATCTGAATGCTCTGCTAGACTCTTCACATCATATTTTCTTTCTAGTCTGCTTAAAGCTTGGAGAGACTATTTTCTTACGATCAGAAATTAAGTCTATTCACTTGCAGGATACATTTTTACTATCCTTCCGTTAGTGTGTCCTGTGGATGGAATCGACTTTGCTTCTTAACTTAATGGTCTTTCTGCACAAAGCATTTCTGGTTTCATAGCTGGAGGCAAAGTGCAGTAGAGACCTCAGAAGTCCTTAATGTGCTGTTGCATGGACAATGAGAGTATAAGGCATTCCCAATTCCATATCCACACCCATGCAGGGGCTAATTCATGGATAAAACGGCCTAGATCCCACGGAATCCAGCTAAATGACCTCCAGGGCCCAGGACTCGGTCCTCTAGATTTGCCTCCCAGGGAAAGAGTCTTAGCAGAAGAATTTTCATTCCAGGGGAAAGTAAATGTTTTATGGATTCAGGTTGACGTGTGTGCGAACGATTCTCTATTTGAGGATTTCAGCTTTTAAACAGAGGCACAATTTGTCAATTTTGGTTTCAGTTTTACAAGCACTGTCTTTTCCAAAGACTAAATTTGTGTGAGCACGAATGTACTAATGAAACATGACATTTTCGTCTATTAAATGCACCTTCTCCGGGGAAGGGTTCTAAAAGAGTTCATAAAATGTCTCATGGCATTTGGGGAAGCACATCGTTATATCTATAGATGTTTGAAAGCAGGATTAAAACCCTCACGGTGGAAAAGTACTCAGAGTGATTTAAACTATTAACATTGAAAGACTCAACAGAATACAGAATTAGACAAGAGAAGTAAAGAAATATACATTTTTTTCTTTCCAGTTTCTGATGAAGGGACTGGTTTGCAAACGTAAGAAATTTCCATTATAACAATATTCACAACTTAATTTTCAGGCTGACACAAACTTGACTCAGTTTTATTCTAAGAAGCCCAAAAGAACTATCTATCTTTTAAATATCTGAGCCTGTAGATTTAGTCAAAAGCAAAACCTCATGGTGTTCTTACATCTTCATGTAATAGAAAATTGGCAATGTTAGCACTAATGTTTTTTTGCTTTTAAGCTCCAAATTGGTTATTATCAAACTCTTTCTAAGGCTGAGAAGAAGGCTATTCTAAGAAAAAGAAAAATGCAAGGAGAACAGCTACATTTCAAAGGACTTTTGGAGAACTGAAATTTTGAAAGAAGAAACTAATTAATAAAAAGCCCTATTAAGCAGGATCACTTTAAGAAAATGAAGAACACTTTGAATTTAAAGTGTTCTTAACAAAAGGTATTGTTATGAGTTTTCTCCATCTATCTGAAAGGGATTGAAAAGTAACCAGAAAAATCCCAGAGGTAGTGTTAGTCCATAGGGTTATAAGATAGAAGAAATATGTAAACCTCATTTATTTTTCCACACTAATTTCAGGGTGGGAAACTTCTTTTTAAAAATTCTTAGGATAAGATATTTCTTAGAAAACGAATATGGTGAGCAGAAATTAATCCTCCCACCCCATATTGTGTTTTGCTGTGGTCTGTAACAATGTCTCTTAAATCCTCTACTCCAGCAGAAAGTAAACATTCGAATTCATTCATACATCTGAGGGTCTCCCAGCCCCCTGGGACCTGGCCATGGAGTCTAGGGTGGTGAGGGCCTGTGTCTGGATGGCAGACACCAAGGGCAGGACCCTGGAGTATTCCCATTGGTCCCAGGGCCTGTCAGACTCTCGTAGGCTGACTCTGCATTGCTGCCAGGCCTGGAGACCAAGGCTTCCCCTGGCTAGGCTCAGGAGTGATGGTGACTCCTTCTGCCCCTCTGCAATGCCCTGAGAGGTTCTCTAAGATCTGCCCAGGTGAAATTAGTAGGCTCTTCCCACTTAATCCCCAATTTTTGTGTACTGTGAATCCCAGTCAATTTAGGGCGGTCCCAATGGACATATTTTACAAGCCAGCCAGGAAGAGTTAAATCTCAAGTCCTGGGGCCTGGTTTGGCAGAAAGCCCTCCTGTGGCCCAGTCCAGCAGGTGCTCATGCACTGTCCTGCCTGCTGCCAGGGTCTGCACCATGCTAGGCATTGGCACCAGCACTAACGTTGACACAGCGGATTCTCTCATTAGATCCTTGTAAACACTCCTGTGGGCAGTGGTGTTGGGGCCGAGTGGGGAATGGCTTGCCTGAGGGCCACAGGAGCAAGAGGCCCAGCCGTGCAGACCCACAGGCTTCTGGCCACCACATTCAGCCATCGGTAGCAAAGAATGGCTGGTTTAAAAATCTTTGGTGGCCAGGCACGGTGGCTCACGCCTGTAATCTTAGCACTTTGGGAGGCCGAGGAGGGCGGATTGCGAGGTCAGGAGATTGAGACCATCCTGGCTAACAAGGTGAAACCCCATCTCTACTAAAAATACAAAAAATTAGCCGGGCGAGGTGGCGGGTGCCTGTAGTCCCAGCTACTCGGGAGGCTGAGGCAGGAGAATGGCGTGAACCTGGGAGGCAGAGCTTGCAGTGAGCGAGGTAGCGCCACTGCACTCCAGCCTGGGTGACAGAGCGAGACACCGTCTCAAAAAAAAAAAAAAAGAAAAAAATCTTTGGCTTCTGTTGACTCCTTCAGATTGTGATTTGGAGACATTGGCAACAAATCGCTTTTTTAAAATGTCAGTTTAAAAACACACTTCCCGCTTTTCCAATTGCTCTGTGTTCCCATTTCCATGCCGAGCTGTTTCTCACATGAGCTCCTTTGTGCTAGCCGTTTATTCTGCCCTCATGCTTTTCCTGTGGCATGGATGGAAAGAGCCTTCCTATCAGGTCTCTACTTAGATGCCATTTTCTCGGAGGGGCCTTCATGAGCCCCTGTGGACCCCCCCGCCCCAGCACCATCACCTCACAGTTGTACAGATTATTTTCTTAGAGAACAAATCACGACCTGATTTTTAAGTTTGTTTGTTTGCTTTTTCATTGTCTGTGTCACCACTAGAATGCAATCTCCATGAGCACTTATTCACTGCAACGAGCCTAGTACCTAAATTAGCACCTGAAACATAGGATGAACTCAATACAAGGGTATCGAATAGGTCTCTTGGCTAAATTAATGAATATGTGATTATCATGAGAAATCTGCCAGCTTACGTGAAGAAGAGCATTCAATTTCCTACCCTAATGCCTATGAGCACATTCCCCTTTCATTACCCACACAACTCATGTGATTGCACGGATTGTGTTCAATTTGCATTTATTGTGCACCACTGTGTGCCAGGCATGGTATTCTGACACACACTATGATCCCCAGGCAGCAGAACCACAAAAGGTCTCTCTCATGCATCAGTTCAGTTTTTATTGACACACACACAGACACACATATACACATATGGAAGTCTCTTTGGTCTGCCGGTCTCATTCGCTACGGAATTTCTCAGTTTCTTTTCATCTTAATGGGATCTAAATTAATAAAGTTAGCTTTTCCTATTTATTATAGTACATGAAGATCCTTTTTCTCTTTCAGTTATTTTGTGTGAAGGGTATATCCTTATGGTTACTGGTAGTATCAGAAATGATCCTACAATCCCCATTTATCTAAAGGCCAGAATTGCAGTGACCTCCACCATTAAGAAGATAGCCAAAAGCTTTGAGGTAGGTGGGAATAAATATCTCACAGAGGGGGAAACTGTTGTCATACGGCTGATGCGTTTTACTGGGTGGAAAGGCAGAACAGCCTTCAGCACCCAGATCGTTGTGAATGACTTAAGTTGGCAGGATAAAAACAGCGTTTCACAGACAGCAGTGCCGGGAGCTTGTCACTGGTGGAGGAAGGGTTGTCAGTCCTCTCACAATGTAGTGACCTGGAGCCCCCGTGCAGGCCCCCAGCCTTTGCTATGGTGGGGGCCTCTGTTGTGGCCGTAACACAGCGTGCACTGTAATTATCATTAAGGTGATTGCCAGGGTCATCACAAAAGCTTAATGATGTTCCTAAGACTACTCATTATTGAGGCAAAAACAATAAGAATGGCAATGTGAAAAATTATAGTAAGAACAAAAACAGAGGAGTTAATTCTGGCACTTAGAGGAACTTGGAGAGTTTGAGTCTTGCCCTCCCGGCTTCTTTGTTGCTTTTGTCCCTCCATTACAGCCCGTATCAAAGGCTGCTTTGAATTACGGTTTCTTCTACTTGTGTCTTTCTCCCTCACTAGATTGTGAGTCCCTGGAGGCAGAGAAGATGTTTTATTTATTTCCTGGCCAGAGCTCTGTGCATATAATAGGCTCTAGATAAGCATTTGTTGATTTGCATAGAATTAAGGTTTGGAATCTGGAAATGTCACTTAAATTGGAGAATTCAAAGTAGAGGCAGATGAGTTGAATTTGAATCCACAATGGTTGGCAGGCCTCATGAGATGTCAAATTAGGGATCTAAGCTGGTTAATTAGGCGATCTTGGTTACCTTTGAGTTGAAGAGGTTTGAGTGACAGGTGAGCTGACAAGCCACCCTGTTCCACCTATTTTGAGGGAAGGAATATCCAGCAGTGAGCAACAGCCAGGATAGCAGAGCCAGGAGGGGACACCCCCACCCTGGGAGGGACTTTGGGTGGTCCAGTCTGGGGCTGCTCTGCCCTGATGACTGCTGAGTTTCCTGCATCACGGAGAAGGGCTGGAGGTGCCACACCTGGACTCACAGCTAGCCCTGTAGTGCCTGCTTTGAGTTTGTGAAGGGAAAATATCTTGGGCCCCCAAAATCATTAAGGAAAACTCAAGCTGGAAACTACTCAGAGCAAACCTGTTTTCCTTTCTATTCAAAGTCTCTCCTTTGCTCACTGAGATAGATGCATATCTGATTTGCGTCCTTTGGAAAGGCTAATCAGAAACTCAAAAGAATGTAACTGTTTATGTATCACCTATCTGTGACCTGGAAGCTCCCTCCCCATCTCCGGTCTTCCTGCCTTTGCTTCAAGTTGTCCGGCCTTTCCAGACTGAATCAGTGTACTTCTTACATATATTGATTGATGTCTCATGTCTCCCTAAAGTGTATAAAACTAAGCTGTGCCCCGACTGCCTTGGGCACATGTTGTCAGGACTTCCTGAGGCTGTGTCACGGGTGCATCCTCAACCTTGGCAAAATCAACTTTCTAAATTAACTGAAATCTGTCTCAGATTTCCTGGGTTCACACGTTGATTCCTCCAAATCTCTTGGGATGAGGAGCAGAAGCCAGCTCTCTTCACAGCCCTGCAGCACAGCTCTGGAGGGCTGTGGCAGGAAGAACCTCCTTTCTTGACACCTCCATAGATGCTTTGAACCCTGGACAGAAAATGTGTTCCCCTCACCTCTGCTGTCTCAGTTGCATTGATTTTGTTGTCTTTAATCTTTTCTCTTTTTTTACTTCAGTTAGCACTGTTGGTCTTGTCCTTTGGACAAAGTTCATTTATTCACCCATTCATTCGTGAATAAGAGCATGGGTTTGGAACCAGATAGATACGAAGTTTAATTCTAACTCAGCCACTGTATCAGTCAGGACAGTCTATGCTGTGCTGCAGTGATCATCCCAAATCTCACTGGCTTAAACCAAAAATGCGTTTTTTCACTATCATGTTTCATGCCCATCATGAGGTGGCTGGGGACTGTGCTCCAAGTCACACTGAGATACCTGGGCTATAGGAGCCATCACTGTCTAGGGCACCATCGAGTACGGTAGCAAGAGAAAGCAAACATTACAAATCACGCATTTCATAATAGTCTTTTTCCTGGCAGTAATACACATTGCTTCCACTTCAGTTTTATCATCCAAAGCATGTCCCAAGACTCTCTCTTCAACTTTAACCTCACCAAGTGCCTGAAAAGAGAACCAGGATATTAACAAACAGCTCTGCTGACTAAAAGCCATTGCCAGTTGTACGACCTTAGTGTAAAAAGTAAAGTAGAGGTTCACAGGGTTTCCTCCCCATCTAATTAGGAATGTATAGTAACTTCTCTTAGAAGCAAAATTTATTCAAAGACCCATGCTAACATTCTTAAATATCTGCCAGCCATAATAAAGAAATCAATGTACTTTATGTTCTTAGCTCCCACAATTTAGCCTAAATATTTGTCCTGGCATACTCATACTGGTCCAAGCAAGCATTAGGTCATAGCCTGTTCCTCTTCCTTATTTGAAGGTGTTTTTGCCTTTCTCAGCATTCCACAAGTTACTTCCTCCTTCCTTTGTTCTCCTCTGCCTTTGCCTCCTTAACAAAGTTCTAAATTGCTAGCCAATCAGGACAAATACAGAATGTTGAGGTCCCATTCCAGCCAATGGAAACCAGACACAGCAGTAGGATGGACGCACCAGGTTATAAATGACCCTGCCTCCTTTGTTTGTCGTACTCTTGTGGCAAAACTGCTGGCGATTGTACCCTTTCTGCAGAAAGTAAAAACGGCCTTGCTGAGGTAATTAAATTTATATTCAAGTGCTATTTCTTTACAGCACTGAGGAACAAGCATTTGTAACATTAGATACCCATGAAACTTGCTCTAACCTTTAGTTTTACCTACAAAATATGGATAATAATAGCACCTATCTCTTTGGTTGTTGTGAGGATTAAAAGAGATGGTGCATGTGTATCTGTTATGTAGTGCTGTGTAACAAACCATACCAAACTTGAGCGGCCTAAAGGACAAGCATTTACATAGATTGTTTGCAGTTTGACAATTTAGGCAGGGCTCATCTGGATAGTTTTTCTGGTCTTGGTGGGGCTGTCTCATTCCTGGGTTATCAGCTGTCTGTCATCCAGGGAACTCTGCTCCTGGAGTCTGTCTGCTATCAGCTGGGGCACCTCGGCTGTCTTTCCCAATGTCTCACCCCTTAGCAGGCTAGCACTGGCTTATTTTCATGGAGCATGCAGGAAACCAAGAAAGATCAAAAGAATAGTAGTCTTTATGTGCCTAGGCTTGGAACTGGTACACCATCACCTCTTCCTCATCCTATCTGCCAAAGAAATTTCACAGTCAGCCCAGATTCAAAGGACCTGGAGATGGATTCCAGGTCCTGATGGGTAGAGATGTGAAGCCACACCCAAAAGGTGTAGATATGGAATTGGAGCCATTTGTACAACCAATATACCAGTCTGCCTTCTGATCAAAATTATTCACATCCCTTCTACATGCAAAATGTACTCACTCCCTCTGAAGACCCTCAAAGTCTCATCCCATCCTGGCCTAATGCTTAACATTCAGGATCTTATAAAATCTACAGAAAAATCCAGATGGAGCACTTTTTGTTTTGGAGACCCAGTGAATGAGAAAGGAAAGGACTCTGTCTCCCACACCCTCAGCATGCGCTGATGAGACAGGGACAACATAATAGCAATAAACGCTCCTGTTTGAAACAGGCTAGTCACTACTCCATAATAATTCTGAAATCCCACAGGGTGGAAATGTTTCTGGGGCCCCCAACTCTGGGTTGAAAAGCGTTCCTTGATGAAACCACTGTTCTACTCCCTGGAAATGATGCCCCAGTCCCGTGTTTCCACAGCTCTTGGCTCCACTCCCTGGGCTCTTGGCCTTGCTCATGCTTTCCTTTGTGTCACACTCCATGGTCACTCCTGAAGAAATGGTCGATGTTGACAGCTTAGAAGTTTTCTCAGCTTATTTTCTGGCCATAGAAAATTAAGGATCCAGAGGTCTTTTTGCAATTTGAACAGACTCAGTTTCTTTTAGCCCAGCCTGGCAGTACTTTTACCAGTTCAATTCATATTAAAAACAGTGTGGAGTTTCTATGTATTTTATGATAGCCACTTCATGCTCAGAAAGGCACATCCACAATTTATGGCAGTATATCCCTCTCTCTCTCGGCTGATTTACTGCTATATTGAGATTAGGCTTCTGTGGGACCTTGCCCTTGCCCTTAAACTTCCTAAAGCCCATTTTTTCATCTGGGCAGTACATTTATTCTTTTTCTTTTCCTTTCTTTTTTTGTTTGTTTGTTTTGTTTTGTTTTTTAGAGATAAGGTATCACTCTGTCATCGAGCTCAAGTGCAGTGGCACATTTATAGCTCACTGTAGCCTCAAACTCATGGGCTCAAGTGATCCTCCTGCCTCAGCCTCCTTAGCTGGTGGGACTACAGATGCACACCACCACACCCTGCTGATTAAAAATTTTTTTTTGTAGAAACAATCTCTTGCTATGTTGCCCAGGCTGGTCTTGAACCCCTAGCCTCAAACAATCTTCCTGCCTTGACCTCCTAAAATGCTAAGATTACAGGCATGAGTGACTGTGCCCAGCTCAGTCATTCTTTTAAAGGCCTCAAGAAAAGGTCTTATAGCCACATACAGATTTGATCTATTGTCCCCAGTCTTTATTATTTTTAACAGCTTTGGTAGGAGAATAATTGACATAAAATGAGGTGCACATATTTAAGTTTTTTGCACCTCATTGCACAATCTACATTTTTGGGATGTGGGTTTTTGCTGTTGTTTTTGAAGCAAGGTCTCGCTCTGTTGCCTGGGCTATAGTGCAGGGACACGATCTCAGCTCACTGCAGCCTTGACCTCCTAGGCTCAAGCAATCCTTCTGCCTCAGCCTCCCAAGTAGGTGGGACTAGAGGCACAGGCCACCACTCCCGGCTAATGGTTTTTTTGTTTGTTTGTTTGTTTGTTTTGTAGAGGTAGGATCTTACCATGTTGCCAAGGCTGGTCTCAAACTCCTGGGCTCAAGCCATCCTCTTGCCTTGACCTCCCAGAGTGCTGGGATTATAGGTATGAGCCACTGTGCCTGGCCACAATCTAAGTTTTGACATACATATGTAAGAGGTGCATAATCTAAACTGACATATGTATATGAGATAGATGCACAGTCTAAGTCTTGACATAAGTATATAAAAAGTGCAAAATCTATTTGGTTCGTGCAAAAGTAATTGTGGTTTTTGTCATTGAAAGTAATGTCGAAATTCACAATTATTTTTGCACCAATGTAATACATTTTGACATACATGTATACCTGTGACACCATCACTACAGTCAGGATAATGCCCATATGCATCATTTCCCAAACCTTTTTTTTTCAATTGGTCAGAAAAAGACAATATAATTGGTGTGTAAAATGATAATTTCTGTTCCTTTTCCTGCCAGCTGAGAAAGGCAAGTAACATTTTTGCTTCACATAGACGTTCATTAAAATTGCAGGCACACTGGGTTAATAGTGTTATTAATCTGCATTCCAGCATTACTCACTAAAAAAAGGAAGCTATGAAAGCTGGTGGATACTATCCTGTTCTTGATATTCTTTTTTAAATTTTTTATTTAAATAGTTTTTGGGTTACAGGTGGTTTTTGGTTACTTGCATGAGTTCTTCAGTAGTGAATTCTGAGATTTTAGTGTACCTGTCACCTGAGCCATGTACACTGTACCCAATATGTTGTCTTTTATTCCTCTCCCCATTCCCAGACTCCCTGCTCCTGAGTCCCCAAAGTCCGCGATATCACTCTGTATGTTTTTCACACCCCAAATCTTTCTGGGACCCTTTGGAATCCCTCCTTTCAGGCTGTCCCAGTCCTTGCTTCATTCCATGCAACCACTTATCTCTTATCTGCCACTGCAGGTTAGTTCATATTAAACACGTGGGACACAATTACATTTCCTAGAATTTTATATAAATGGAAGCGTATAGAATGTACTGGGTTTTTGCTTAGGTTCTTTGGCTTAGCATATTTATTTTAAGATCGTCCACGTGGCTACATTTATCAATATCTTTTTTTATTGCTAAGTAGTATTTTCCATTGATACAAATATACCAAAATGTGTTTATCCATTTACTCATTAATGAATATCTTGGTTGTTTCCAGTTTTTGACTAATGCAAATAAAGCTGCAGTGAATATTCAAGTACAAGTCTTTGTGTGGACTTGTGCTTTCATTCCTTCTGGTTAAACATCTAGAAGTGGAGTGGTTTGGACATATGATAGGTATATATTCAACTTTAAAAAAACCTTCCAAACTGTTTTCCAAAATAGTTGCACACTTTTACCTTCCTACCAGCAACCTGTGAAAGCCCTGTGGCTCCACATGCCCCCCACGCTTGTATGGCAGTCATTTCCATTGTAGTCATTCTCTCGCAGTGAGTGGTAACTCACTGTGGCTTTAACTGGCATTTCTCTAATGACTAAAGGTGTTGACTGCCTTTTTCGTATTCTCAATTGCCATCCGTATATCTTCTTTCATAAATGTCTGGTCACATTTTGTGCCTGTTTTTCAATTGTGTTTTTTGCTTGAGAGTTTGTATTGAGAGTTACTTATATATTATGGATACAAGTCCATCAGAGATATGATTTGTAACTATTTTCTCCCAGTCTGTGGCTTACTTCTCATTCTCTTAATAGTGATTTAGGACAGTAGAAACTTAATTTTGATTAAAGCCAATTTATCAATTTGTTCTTTTAAGGATCATGTGTTTAGCGTTGTGACTAAGAAATATTTGCCTACCCAAGGTCATGTAGATTTTCTGCAATGTTTTCTTCTAGAAGTTGTATAACTTTAGGCTTTACATTTAGAACTGTAATGAATTTGGATTTTTTTTTTTTTGTATGGTGCAATACATGGATCAAATATTTTTCTGTGTATTCACTTACTTATTTATCATGTGTAGATATCCAATTGTTCAGCCCATCTGCTGAAAAGACTATCCTTTATCTGCTGAGTTGTCTTTGTCAAAAATCAATTCACTAGCAAGAGCAATTCTGCACTGACCAAGTAAGGACCTCTGAAAATTTGTTCCTTCATAAAAGCAATGAGAATGTGGGTGAAAATTGTCAACATTAACTTTTTCAGAACTCTGGAAATTGACCAAAGGCTTGCAACAATATGAGAAATATTTACCAAAAAAATTAGCTGAATCTTGAGAAAAAATCAAGCTTTGTGGCATTTTAACTTGCTCTGTTCCCATCCCCTCCTTCTGGAACAGGAAAGACTTAAGTTACAGCTCCAATGATGGGGGAGGTGATGGAAAAGAGCGTGTTGTTGGAGGGAAGGACACGGGTCCTGCAGCAGTGTGGGCGTCTTGGGAGCGGAGCGTGTAGCAAACACAGGGGTCTTGTGGGAGTGTGGTGGGGAAGGCCTGAGACAAGGGCAGGACTCAGATCTCATGCATCTAGCCACCCCAGGCCAGGATTTGGGTCTTTTATCTTGAGGTTCATGGAAACTCTTAATGACTCTTATGCTAGAGAGCGGAGAGGCTCAGCCTAGCACTTCAGAAATCCCTCCGGTTGTAGTTGGGGGAGGTTAGCCTAGGATGTGGGCTGGGTGAGTCTGTGGTCCTGGGAGTAAACTCATCTTCCCTGAGCTGGGCTGTAGAAGGCAAAGGCACTTGCAGCCTCAGAGTTATTGACTCCACCAGGGCTCATCTCCTCTGGACTCACTTGGTCCTCAGTTGGCGTGTGAGGGTGGATGTCTGAGGTAACATAATAGCAGCGCCCTTTGCTTGTCCCAGACGCTCCCAAGGAGCCTGGCTGAAGGAGGCAGGTGGGTCCTCAGCCACACTACAGGGTGGTGCTGCCAAGCTGAGCTGCTGGGGGCAGGGCACACTTCAGCCCTTTCTAACCCGCACCTGGCAAGACAGCTCCCTGGCTGAAGGATGTAGTTTTCCTGTGAACTTCCTCTGTTTTCAATGGTTTAGACAAGAACACAGAGCATGTTGCCCTCCTGAGCACTTTTGGTCGGGCTGTGAAGAAGTGCTCAGGGAGGATGAGCCCCCAGGGTGCAGGGCAGCCAGCCCAGAGCCTCATTGCCCACCTCATGTTGCCTCCCATCTCAGGATTTGGGGCCTCATCTGCCCCACCTGCTCACCAGGAAGTGCTGAGTCTCTGTAGCTGACCCCTGGGGAACGTGGATTTTACAAGAGGAGCCAGGGAAGAACCTGGCATGTCCAGCTGTAGTGAGTGAGCTCAGGCTCTTGAAGAAGTGATTTTGGTGAAGAGATTTTTCTGCTGTTCCCTAAATCCCATCATTGAAGCGTCCAATTATGCTACCTCTGTGAGGCTGGAATTATTAAAATATCCTGAATTGTGATGCTAATAGCAAATTTGCTAAATGGGAATGAATTTTTAATATCATAATTTGCTTTTTCCTTTTTATCTGATTCCTTTTCTTTCTAGATGTCACTTCATAAGAGCGAATGAAACTTGGAAACATTTCTTGCCCTTTCTGCTTATGACATATTTCATCAGATTTCTCCACATCTTATAATTTTTCAGAACTCATCTAATGCACCATGCCTAATGGGCCCATGCTCATTTGTTTTGGTGACAACTGAGCTCACACCCGAAATCACCCCTCCACGGGCAGCCTTAACCTCCAGCTTGATGATGTCACAAGACAGTATCCAGGCAAGCATCAGAGCTGGAACTGTCATCCAAAAGGGGCCCAAGTGTCTCCAGACCCAGCCAATCTCTAGCTACTAGCAAGGTCATGTTAGCAACAGAACCCAGTGTCAGAAGGTCTAGCACAAGGCTGGCCACTCAGGCCTGCAGCCCTTCCTGCATGTTTTTGTAATATACCCCGAGAGTATCTCTTGGATACTCAGACCATTCACTCTGGCAGCTCGCAGAACGTAGAGGAAATAGAGATTCATGGTATGGTATCTGAGAATGGTATCCTCTGTCATACACCTGTCTTCAGGCATTCTATCAAATTTAGTGAAATAAGTCTGCATTTTTACTTACATTCCTCCCCTGACCAGACAAGGGTGTAGGAGAGGGGCTGTTTTCCTGGTTCCACATGACTTTCTTTTGAATCACCCATACTCCCTGTGCCCTGAAGCTCCGTTTTCCCTGCAGGATGGATGGTCTTCCTGAGGGTTTCTTAGTTCCTGATACGACAGAATTGTGCTGACCAGTCCATAAGCGTGCCTGCAGTGACTGACCCTGTGCAGCGAGCCCAGGGGTGTATTCCAGCATGCTATGTTGAAATCATCCCTAAAGTCCACACACAGGTTTAGCACCTGCTAGTCCTGTCACAGGAGCTTCCTGGCCAGCCACTGGTTCACTCACCACAAACATGTGAGTGAGAAGTGTTATCAGGCATGAAAGGTAAGCATGAGACCCTAATTTAGCCAAATACATTGATTCACCACTGAATGCAATTTTATTCATTCATTCAGTGAATGTTTATTGTCTACTGTGTGCCAGGCACCATTCTGCATGGACATCACAGTGGATAAAACAGATGAACATCCCTGTCCCTATGGAGTCTATAATCTAGTAGAATAAAATAACAGATAAACAAATAAGTACAATATAAAGTATGTCAGATGGTGATAAGTAATACGAAGAAAGATGTAGCAGGGATGGGAGGGCAGGCTAGGAGTGAGGATGTTGCCACTGTAAGTAGTCAGGGTGATGTTGGAATGGGGACTTGATGAGGTGAGAGTGCTTTGCAGATATCTGAAGAGGAGCCTTCTGGGCAGAGGAGCTGCCAGTGCAAAGGCCCTGGGGCAGAAGTGGGTCTGGTATGTTTGAGCTGGAACTCAGTGAGTCAGGAAAGAGTTGGAGGAGATAAGGCCAAACAGGGTCTTATGGACCATTTAAAGCACTTTGTTTTAACATTGGTTGAGATGGGAGGCCACAAAGGGTTTACAGCACTGAAACAACATCATCTTTATGTTTTAAAAGGATCACTCTAGCTGCAGTGTTAAAATTCGATTGTAGGAGGGCAAGGGCAGAATCAAAGAGACAACCATTGCAAAAATCTAGGTAGGCAATGATGGTGGCTTGTACCAGGGTAATAATGGTGGAAGTGATAACAACTGGTAACATTTTGGACATAGGTTGAGGGGTGGCCAGCAGAATTCAGCCGAGAAGTTGAAAGTGAATTATGAGAGAGAGGGCAGAATCAAGGGTAACTGCAAGGCTTTTGTCCTGAGAACCTAGAAGCATGGTGTGGGCCCTTTGTTGAGATGGAGAAAGTTAGGGAGGAGCAGATTTGCAGAAGATCAGGAATTAGGTTTGGACAGGCTCAGTTTTTAATGCCTATTAGACAACCAAGTGAAGATATTAAATAGGCAATTGGTTACGTGAGCCTGGAACTCAAGGGTGGAGATAGAAATTTGGGGATCATCATCCATCATTTTGATGGTGTTTATAGCCAGGAGACTAGAATAAAATATAATTCAGATGTCAGGGAAATAATGATCCTTTAAAAATACAACCATAGCAATGTTTTCAGAAAGTAAAAGATAATACTTAAGAAACCTTTTTCAGCATGGGAACATCCTTAATTTCTATTCTGTTTCATTGTCCAATTAAATATTTTGATTCTGAATAAGCAAGAAAAAAGGTGTCACTGTTAGGAAAGGGAAGTTAACATAGAATTGCTTTTTCAGAGTGGAGAACAGCCCAGAACCTGCATCGCATGAGCAGGTTCTTGTGTGCATTCATGAAAGAGGAAAATGGTGTTAAAGGCACCAGGGTTCTGGAAATAGACTTTTTTTAATTTTTTTTTTTTTTTTTTTAACAGCGAACAGTGGAGAAAAAGCTTTTAACATTTTAAATATCCTTTAACCATGGATATTTATTTCTGTGAACTGATTTACATATAATTAGAATACCTACAGTTTCTAAGGGCAAAATATGTCCTTATTCCAAACTACAGAAATACAATGTGAGAGGCTTTTCAGGGAATAGGGAACAATAAAATGGGAGAAAAGTATCAGAATTCAATTTCTTTTATAATTCACCAATATTTTCAAGGCTTCCAAATAGATTTTTTAAAAGTAACTATGGGGTGGTAGTTCTATATTTTCCATCAATTTTCTAATTAAAACAGGATTTGAAAAAGAAAAAAAGTGCTTTGCTCACTGAAGTGATTCTTTACACTGAAGATATTGTAACGTGAGTTCCATAGTAGTATAATATAATATCTGAGCAGCTTGGCAGGTTCATGTGCAGATGAGATTCTGCTGGGTCTTAGCAGCTATTCCTTTGCTGATTATCCTTTTTTTTTTTTTTTTTTTTTTTAAATTGGCAAGTGGTAGGATATGTGAACACTGCCACTCTTGACTTTCCTAAAGGGGACTTTGATCAGTGTTAAGCCAGTGAGGTCAGGGCCTAGAGATAGTGCTGCAGCTGAGCTGCCAATCCTAAGGGGCCCAGGTACGTGATGCTCTGGATTCTGCAACGGCCCAGCTTACAGGCTTCAAACAGAGGTGCTCTCCAAGATGAGCCTTTGAGCAAGGGCTGTGCAGAGAGGGGCCTGGGCTCTCTTGCTCTGCATTTTTCTGATGGATAGGTGCTTTCAGATTTGGAATGCAAAGGACGGGGAAGAGACCCTCAGCCCCCTCTGTTATATACCCCTATGTCAGTCAGATGTTCCCAGGTTCAGCACATTTAACCCTTGCCTTTGCTTCTAGAAGAGGCTTTCTGGGATGTGCAGCCTCCTTCTTCTCCAGGCATAGAAGTGAAGGCTGCTTTCTCAGTCCAGCATACACACCTGAACAAACCATGATGCCAGCAGCCACCAGGATGACAGGTCAGGGCGATATCTGGGCACTGAGAAAGTTATTCTTAGGGGGCAGGCACTGTGGCAGAGGCATGTCAGGCTTAGAATATCTGGGTGCTCCCTTACTTCTCTGATACTCTTGTAGTTTGGGGCTGACCAGTAGGCTGGGAGGAAAAGCAATGGGTGTTACTTCCAGGCCCAGCCATTTAAAACTCAATAGAGTTATTTATCCCCCCACCCTTACCATGTTCCTTCTATAACAAGATGGAAGAGGACCGAATTGATTCCTGGTCACCATGGAACATGGCCTGACCAAACCTCATTGAAACCTGATGAGAATAAGAAGTAAGCTTTTGTTGGGTCAAGCGACTGAGGTTTAGGGATTTAGGTGTTACTGCAGCATAGCAGACTGTATCCTAAATACTACAATTCCTTTTTCAAAACCCCACTCTCATACTTTTGGGGGTCTTAGTCGTTGGTGTGGTTTGGGCCCAATAAGGCATATGCTTCAGAGAAGGAGCCTCATACTGCTTCATTTGGGGCCATTATAACCCTATGTTCATGGGCGATTTTCTGAGTGGTGGCAACCAAAACGTGTTGGAGTCAACTTCTTAGCTCCAGCCAGGTAGGTTCATGGAAATGCTGATATGGTTCTATTTTTCATAATTTGCATGAAATTAAATTGATTTCATCTCCTAATCAAGGAGACATGATCTTCAATAGAAAGAACCACATTCCACATAAAATCATGTATACTGGGTCATTTTTCATCTACGTTAGAAGTGAT
This sequence comes from Macaca nemestrina, assembly GCF_043159975.1. NCBI lineage: Eukaryota > Metazoa > Chordata > Mammalia > Primates > Cercopithecidae > Macaca > Macaca nemestrina. The sequence continues at coordinate 46,775,932 of NC_092130.1, forward strand.
TCATGATGCTCTAAGCCAGTAAAACACCTTGCTGAAATAAAATGATCCATCTAAGCAAATAAAACCTCTGACAGAGTTACTGTATGGCATTTTCTAGGGAGCTATAACTATGATAGCTAGTTCATTGAGAACTAAGTAGAAAACCCAAACACTGACAAAGCTGCAAAGGACAGATGAATCACCATTGGAGGGAGTCTGGGCCAGGAAGCACAGTGGACTCATAAAATATATGAACTTGCAGGGTGAGAGGACGCTGAGTGGGCAGCCAGTCTGGCTTCTTGCCTCAGGCATGCCAGAGCTACCATTCACTTGGAGTCAGGTGTTTACAGAGCTTTGCTTCTGACTCACCTTGTGCCAGCCTTCCTGGGGAAAGAAAAGCAGTAGAGGCGATGTTCCTTCTCATCAAGAGGCCAATGGATCTACTGGAGGGGTGAGATTTGTTTTGGGACACTATAAACCAGTGAAGAGTTAATATGCCCAGGAAATTTTACTGGAATGTTTTTAAAACAGAATCAGCAGGCTATGCTGTGCCATGTCTTCAGATCAGGGTCCCCCACCCACAGTGTCCTCACTGTTGGTGTCATCCTCTTACAGTACAATGAGTCTCTTAAATGGGTCCCCTGATAGCCTCCTTGACACGTGATCATTTGATCTATGTTTGAATATTTCCAGTGTCTGGAAACCTATTACCTGTCAAAGAAGGCCTACTAGACAATTCTTTGTGTTGTGTTGAAACATGCTTTTATGTAGCTGCGGCCTATAGATATCAGCCCTGCCCCCACACTCATACACTACAAGTCCATTTGGTCTCCCATTCAACAGCCCTTTGGATATTTGCTCATAGCACTCAGGGTGCATCACCCACCCATATACACAAGGCTCCCCACACCGGCTCTCCAGGCTGACTCTCTCACAGAAGCACTGGAAGATTCCCTAGAGAGGCTTCCAGACCCATCACCTCCCGGATGGCCTTCCTGGCTTGTTCAAGTTGTCAAAGGCCCTGGTCTGAGGACCCTGCAGCTTACGTTTGCCCTGGTTGCCATGTTGCCTCAAGGCACAGCAGCAGCCCAGAGCCCATCAGGGAGCACTTCTGGCTTGAAAACCCTCCTCGCTCAAACTTCTCTATCCTACAGTGAAGTCACTGGAAGGATCCCCTTTTGAATTTCACTCCTACATCATTCAACTCTAGCAGAAAGGCATGTCATGGCAATGAGACCATGTGTGCAGCAGTTGAACGCCCCTTTCCTCATGCCGTCAGTAATATAGATGAGGCACGTGAAGAGGCACGTGTTAGCACCTCTACTCTCAAACAAAAACACTCATCAATTAACAAATGGCTGTTCTCTTGGTCCCATGAAAAGTTATTGGTGAAGAAAGGCTCATTGATACCTTTTTAAAAATTTATTTAAAAATAACTGAAAGCTCACAAAAAGTTGCAAGAACAAGATGCAGAGTTAGTTCCCTTCGTGAAACCTCCCCCAGTGACAGTATCTTACACAACTATAGTACATTGTCTAAACCAGGGCATTGATGTTAGTATAGTACAGACCTTATTTGGATTTAACTCAGCTACAGACCTTATTTGGATTTCACCAGTTTTGATATGTATTCATGTGTGTATGTGTGTGTGTGTAGTTCTATGATATTTTATTACATGTGTAGATTCAAGTAACCATCACCACAATTACAGACTGTTCAGTCACCAAAGAAATGGTCTCACATTACCCCTAATAATCATATCTTTTTGCAACTCTAATCCCTGGCAACCACTGATCTGTTCTTTACCACTATAATGTTGTCACTTTGAGGATGCTAGAGCATTGGAATTGTACGATACGTAAGCCTTTGAGACTGGTTTGTTTTTTCACTCGGGGTAATGCTCACGGGAATCTTTTACATATATGTACTCTTGATCCTAAATTATTGAATGGCATTCCATTTTAGACTTGAGCAATGACAAAGCCTCCCCAAGGCACACAGTTAAATGAATAAACCTTTGGCTTAGGATAGAAGAGTGACTCACACCCCCACAGCCAGTACCTTAAGAGGAGGGAGCCTGAGCCACATTGAGCCAGGTGACCTCACAGGAGCGTTCACAGCAAGCACAGCCCTGGGGAGCTCCCAGGGACTCTGGAACTGTGAATGGGACACACCTGAGCCTCTGCCTTCCTCTTCTAACGATTCTGTGCTTTCAAACACTAACATTTTTCATAGCCTGAAGATTTCAGTGTTTTTAAAAGGCAGGAATAAAAATCAAGGGTAATTAAACTTGTCAACCTATAGATTTTTTTTTAGGAAAGCATTTTGGCAGGATCCACAGACTGTCACGTTCCCTCCTCCCTCCACAGTGTATGCCTTCATAGGGGGTCTGTATGCTAGGGTTGTCTGATCTGGAGAAAAGTTGTGCAAATTCCAATTCCATTCCAACTGTGGTAAACTCAGAAGTGATTAGCCACAGAGTGAAAATATCCACTGTAATTTGGCAAATATTAATAGCACGGCAGAGCATTTCAACTGTAAATGGAAAAGTAAAATATGTAAAAAGTGAGGATTAGATAGAAAAGAAAGCTGCTCATGTTTTAGGAATGTAAATGATTATTTAGTGAGCTTATCTATTTACAGCATTGGCACTATACAGGGAGTTTAGATTTTTTTAAAGCCTTTTTAGAAATCTGGAAAGTTTAATGAAATATAAATTTTCTAAAACAATCCTCAAGAAGTAAAAATGTACTGGCTATAGATCAGCTAGCTTATTGTAAAGTTTAAGCAAAGTAAAACTCAAACTTGATTCTATTTTTAAATATAATCAAGCATATATGTATGGTTGGATTCTGGTAATAAAATTATTTTTTAATTGAATGCCTACTTTGTGCATATGCTTCTCTGATAGGAATCCAACAAATATTTGTTGAATACATGATGAGTGACTAAGTAAATGAATAAGGACAAGTTAATAAAAATGTGACCAGGTGCCTTAGATTCTTAAATGAAACCAATTAAGGACAACACAGAAGTTTGTAAAAAATCTGTTGTAATGCCCTCACTTAATTACAGAGTTATCTTTATAAACAAGAGCTTTGTTTATTGTTTAAACCAGTTCTAAGGAATGATTATGAGATACTGTAGACTGGGTATTATACATCCATTGGAAACCACTTTTCATACTTTTCCATGCTTTGATTAACTACAGGCAGCCTCTATTCAAAATACATTTCTAACTGGAGAAAATAGTGACATCATCTCCTTCATGATGATGTTGTACCACTACCAGGTTAGGCTGTAATATATTAAAGCTAATACTAATGTTTAATGCTGATACTACATCTATTACTTATACTAATACGAATGCTGAGCAATTACCTTGTTGAGCTTTTATTAAGTACCAGCTCTGTGCTAAGCATGTGCCAGGCACGGTGCTATTTAATCCTCACCACCGCCGAGTGAAGCTATTACTACATCTTTACAAATGAACAGCCTGCAGTTCAGAGCACTTCAGTGGTGTTCCCAAGGTCACAGTGACAGTAAGTGGTAAAATCAAGTTTCGAGGCCGCGCGCGGTGGCTCACGCCTGTAATCCCAGCACTTTGGGAGGCTGAGGTGGGTGGATTATCTGAGGTCAGGAGTTCAAGACCAGCCTGGCCAACATGGTGAAACCCCGTCTCTACAAAAACACAAAAATTAGCCGGGCATGATGGCACGCATCTGTAATCCCAGCTACTCAGGAGGCTGAGGCAGGAGAATCGTGTGAACCTGGGAAGCAGAGTTTGCAATGAGCTGAGCTCATGCCATTGCACTCCAGCCTGGGTGACAGAGCGAGACTCCATCTCAAAAAAACAAAAATTAAAAAAATAAAGTTTTGAACACAGGTGGCTGTCTCTAAAGCTAGAGCTCACGAGCTCCTCTACTGTTTCCATGTTGGTTTTTGTCTGTCTGTTGTTTAAAGCCAGCGTGGATGTCAGTCAAGGTAGGCAACACTGGATTTACTCCTTGAAAACAATAATAATTGCTTTTTTTTCCTCAAAGCTTTCTTAACAGACTCCTTCCTCAATCTATCAAAATTAGTGACTATGACTGTGTATAAAAGAAAATTAAGACACTGAGCAAATAGGTAGGCAGGCTTTGTAGAAAAGTGGTAGGCCTCAGGAACCAAATGACATGAGTCTGCAGTCACCCCGTGGTGCAGGCTGGGGAGAGAGACAGGGTGGGCTCCTTGGGAATCCTGGGCATTTGAACTGAGACAACTTCAGTTCTCTGTAGGCTGTAGACACGTGACTCTGTGCTGAGTGTAGCACCATGGCCTTACTCACATCTGGGAATGTTCTGCCCACAGCCCCGTAGGATGCAGAGGGCCTGTGGCCAGCAGGAGAGCAGCAGGTAAGGCCAGCCTCTGCTGCTGGCACCACAGGTGAAGGAGTTATATCCTTCCGATCTCAGCTTAGCTGTCACTTCGTACAGGAGGATTTCCCTAATTCCCACAGACCAGGCTAGGTTTCCCTTGCTGGATGCTCCTCAGGTGCCTGTGCTTCCCTTACTCTGTTGTAATTGCTTTTCAAGCTGCTGATCTTGACCGTGAGCTCCAGGAGGGAAAAGAGAGGGTCTCCTTCTTCACGGCTTTGTCTCCAGGCCTGAAAGAGGGCCAAGAACACAGTGACTGGTTAGTAAATAAACATTCAATAATTTGCAATGTTTTCCCAACCAAAAGAAGAAAAGAAAATGATTTAGGGACATTACATGAAAGAAACCAATGACGCCTAGAGTTTTTTCTCACTGTTTGAATTTGAGCATATTGGGTAGACAAAACTCCAGGCTTCATTCTCTAAGCCCCTATCTCTTTCTTTTTGTCAACTTATCTTTCTCTCTGTCTCTTTTTGTTCTATGCTTTGCTGACCTCTTGCTCCCTCCTTTATTTCCTTCCCTTAATCCCTTTCTTCTCTCTGTCACTTGGGCTTGTTTTTGTCCATTTCTCTGAAGTTATTTTTCTGGAGGAAAAAATATTAATAGATATTTATAGCTTAAGAAATTGATAGGGGGGAAACAGTTCTTGATAGCTAAAACACAACTCCTAGAAGAATAAAAATAAAATATTTAACTTTTAAGCTAGCAGAAGAAAATCCGATCTATCTAATAGAATATAAGAAAGAAAAGGGGAAAAAGCAGATGTGGAAAATAGAAAACATAAAGCAGAAATAAATGTTCATATGTTTTACAATTAATATTAACATTATATTCCAATATATTTATAATAGGAATTACAATAATAGTAAATAATTTGAAGTCATTCATTAAACAAAGTATAATGACTCTCTAAGTGAATTTAAAACATAAAAATCAAGCAATCTATTGTTTACAAGATACATATTAGAAACAAAAGGATACAGAAAAGATAGGAAAAGATTTACCAGAAATAGGCCAGAACAGAAATTGTAGTATCAGAAAGATAGTAATTTAAATCATAAACTATTAGAAAGGGAAAATGAGGATGCTATATATTGGTAAAACAAGTAATATATCAAGAAATATAATGATAACAAACATGTACACCTCTGATTATGTGTCATCAACGGACATACAGCAACAACTGACAGAGCTAGGGTGGGAAATAAATTTTAAAAATAGCTTCAGGTTTTAATACACAGTCTCAAAAACTAATACTTGAAGCATACAAAAATAAGCAAGTATATGGAACATTATAGTAATATAACTTATCTGTTCCCATCTATCCCAATAAACAAAAAACTTTCTTTTCATATGCATATAGAACAAACACAAACAAATTATAATGTGGTAAGCCCAAAATAAACTTTGCTTAGATTTAAAAGCCTTATAAGTTTAAAAGAATCAACATCATACATGCAATGTTCTTGACCATGATGCTATTAAATTAGATGTTAAAACCCTATATGTCTGGAAAATTTAAAAATACTCCAGAATAGCATTGGGCTATACAATAAACCAAAGAGAAATTGTTAAATACTTAGAGGTGAATGAAAATTCACCATTTAAAAGCAGCACATGTTAAATTATGTGAGTCATGTTCAAAGCGGTACTCAAAGGTAAATTTATGGCTTTAAATTTACTAGAAAGTAAGAAAGAATGCAAGCAAGAGAGTTAAGATTTATCTTTAAAAAATTCAAAGGGGAAACAGAGTAAACCCAAATAAACAATAAAAACATAAATAAGAAGATAGGCAGAAATTAATAAATATAGAGAAAAAAACAACAATGGGAAATGAACTGGAAGTGTTCTTCAGAAAGACTAATAAAATGGATAAGCCTCTGGTGACACCAATAAAAGAAGAGGAAATGCAAATTTTTAAAAATGTGAGATAAAAAGAGGACCTAGATAAAGTTCTGGAAAAATGTAAAATGTGGCAAATGTCCCAAGATCTTAGTAGAACTATAACTCTTAAACTGAAATGAAATCATTCTCATTTTTTCCAAAAAATTTCCAACTCCATATAGTTTTACAGCTATGTTCAGCAATACTTTGAAGGAATAGATAATCCCAATCTTAAAATGTTGCTACAAAAAATCCGAAATCAAGAGCACACTGTTCACATAACTTTGTCAGATTAGTATAAACCTGATCCTAAAAATGAATAAAAATGATACAGTGAAAGAACATTTTAGGTCAATTTCCTATGAACACAGATGTGAAAATCCAGAATATGATATTAGCTAATCAAATGTAATAGTTTATCTTTTAAAACATGCAATCAAGTTAGAATTTAAGAAAGTGTAAGCTTTAAAAAAAATCTATAACTGTGGTTCAGTCTATTAATGGAATAAAAGAAAAAACTCATGATCATTTAAGGAGATGCAAATGAAATATCTGAGAAAGTTCAACACCTATTCATATTCATTATTTTAAAATATACTCTGAGAAAACCAGAATACAAGGAAAATTTCCTATCTTAACAAAGACTATTTACTAAAATCTAATATTTTAAAATGTTATTTCTTGTAGCATTATTTATGAAGGAAGAGTTTAAAGGAGCCCAGGTGTCCCTAGGAGAAAATGTAGTCTATACATCTGTTTTAGAAAAAAACTACACAGAAGTTGGTAAAAAAAAAAAAAAAAAAGTTAGATTTACATTTAGTAATGCAAATAGATCTTAAAAATAGTATTGAGTAAAAAAGAATAATGAAATGCATAACATTTTGAATTATATAAACATGTAAAACAACACTACATATTTTTCAAGGATACCCAGATATCTAGTAACATTAATACATATGTTAGAGAAGGTGCCTATGGGCAGAAAAGAATAGATATGGAAACAGGGAACTAGGAGAAATAATAAAATAACAAAACTAGAGAAGAGCACTTCATGAACCAATGGACATTGTGTGCACTGAATTGAGCAATGTGATATACTCAACTCTGCGCACCTGAGGACCAAAAGAAGAAAAGAAGTCCCTGTCCGTCTCATATAACATGGTCACATGGGTGCTATGGTAACTGCTATCTCTTGGGGCTAACTCTTCTCCTGGTCATCTTGGCTCAGAGTTACTGATCTTCCACATCACGGCTCTCCACCGTGTTTCTGAGTCCACCATCCTTCTTGCAAACTATGCGCCACTCAGTGCCACATGTGCTACAGACTGCCCTGTGTGCCTGGGCGAGGGGGCTTTCCTGGAGTGGCAAGGAAAGGTGGGAGGGGTTATAGAACAGCATAGCGGACTTCGTCACTCTCTTTTGAGCCCCACATTCCTGTATTTAACACTCTGCTTACTAATAGGCATCTCAGAGTTACCAAATGTCCAAACCTGACTTCTGAATTTCCCCACTGCTGCTCTGAACTTGAATCTCCTCTCATCTTCTCCATCTTAGTCGATGACTCTTCTCTTTCATTTATACCCCCTGACCATTCCATCATTAATCCTTACCAACAGTCAACTTAAACAATAGCCAGAATCCAATCACAACTAAAACACCACTCTACTGCAAGTCAACATCTCTGTCACCTAGACTATTGTCAGTCTCCTTCCTGGTCTTCTTTATTCTATTCTTGCACCCTGCAGTTTATTCTCCATCCAACAACCAAAGTGCTCTTTTAAAGACACAAATCAAAGTCACTCTACTGCATCCCCATCACACCTAGAGTAAAATGCCAATACCTTATCAAGGCCCACGCATCCTTACTTGGCTGGGCCTCTAATGCCATTCTCACCACACTGCCTTCATCACTCCAGTAGCCAGAGCCTTCTCTTTGCTCCTTGAACACACCAAGCCTGTTCTCTCCTGTGAGACTTGACGTGTGATGTCCCTTCCACCTAGAATGCTTGAGCGGAAGCTGTTGGTGCGTTGGTTCTATTCCCCCTGAGTCGTGTTTAGCCAGACTCCCACCTGCCAGCACCTGTGCCTCCTTGCCCAAGGGCTTTCTCGGATGAGAACTGTCACTGCCTGTGCAAATGGCAGGTCATAAGTCCAGGAAATTACTGTCCTTGACAGCAGCCCTCAAACAATGAAATGGGAATTGTTGTATAAACACTCCAGCTCCCTCATCCCTTTGGGTGGGAAGGAGACTTAGAGACATATGTTTTACACTGGATCCCAGAGTTCCCAGTGGAATTAAGCTCCATTTGCCTGCAGTGGTAACTTGCTTGATAACATAATCCTTGTTGGCTTCTTTCCCTTCCCTGTCTCACTTTCTCACTCCCCTACCAGGGCTTCCTGAGATGTACCTCTTAAATAAACTACCTGCCCATGAATCTTTGTCTCAGGTTTGCTTCTAGGAGAACACAGACTAAGGTAGCCCCTACCCTGTCAGTTCTCAACTTAAACATCATCTCTCAGGAGAAGCAGCACAGCATAGTGGCCAGGAGGGCAGGCTCTGGGAACAAATTGCCTGGAGTAAAAGCATGATTCCACTAGTCACTATCTTTGTGAACTTGAGCTTTTGTGCTACGTTTTCTCATCTGCAAAACGAGGAGTAATAATAACAGCCTATATCACTGGGTTACCATGATTAGTAAATGTATTAATAAATATGATGCACTTAGAATACAACCTGACATGAAGTGAGCACTCCATAAACCTTATCTTTTGCAATCCCTGAATACCCCAACTAGGATAAGTCTTGGCTTTGTTACTCTCTCTTCCCTTACCTTGTCTTTTTTTTTTCCACTGAAAATATCTGATATTATACTCAAGGCTGTTTGCTCATTTTTTGTTTTCGTCTCCCTTCATGGGCCTCTGGGTCCGTGAACACAAGTATTCAATATGTAGTTCACCAATGCATCCCCAGTTCCTAGTACAAGGCCTGGATCATAGAAGATACTCAAGAGACATTTGTTTAGTAAATGAGTTTTAATAAACACCATTCTTAAAAGCTTCTTAAAGATTCTCCTCACTGTGTACCTGTCATTGCCCATTAAGATGGCAATTTGAAAATTGCTGTGAAGGCATGGGGCAGGGGTGAGCATTGCTGGGCTTAGAGCAGAGAAGTGACTTGATTCAGGATTATCTTTCCAGAAGTCCATTCTGGCAGTATGTGTGCAGATGGACTGGGATAGCTAGAGGATGTTGGCAGGAGACCTGCCAGAGGCTCTGACTTAATCTAAGGTGAAGAGATAAGAAATGTAAAGATTCTGAACACAGATAGTAATTATGGGGAAGAAGAGAAAGGCCTGATAGGAGGGGGTGAAAAGAAGGAAGAACCTGAGGTCTGGAGCCGGGTTCCGGACTAGATGGAGAGTTAAAAGATTCACAGGAGGAAATAGGTGTAGGGGAAAGACATTGAGTCTAGCTTGAGCTGTATTGGGTTGGAAAAGTCTCTGGGGGCACCTGGTGGAGACGGATGTTGGTGTCTGGTTGGATATTCTGGTCTGCAGCTTAGGAGTAAGGTGGGGACTGGAGACATCAACTCATGGAAGTGTTGTAGCATAGGGAAGGTTGAAGCAGTGGAAGGAAATGTGATCCCCAACTTATGTCCAAGGAGAATCTCAAGCAATACCAGAGGGCTCTCCTGAGATTTCGAGGTGGCCGGGGCAGTCCTGAGGTTTTTGTTACCTCTAGGAAGGACCTGAATCCCTGTGGATCCCTGTGGATCCCTTTGCACTTGTGTCAGGCGCTCTCCAGCAAGGATGCTGATCACTTTGTCCTCTTTCCTCACCCTTGCCTGGTATCCCCATGGCTCTGTACTCAGCCCTGGGAGTCCTTGAAGGCCAGGCTAGGACAAGTCCCTTCCACATGACCAGCATTGTCAGCAGAAGTTCAAAAAGAAAAGGTAGCATAAAGGCATCACTCAAAGACAGTAGCAAGCTGATCCCTGGAAAACCATAGAGAATGCAGGCAATGAGCACTTGTGGCCCAGAGCAGTACAGAGACCTGTAAGATCACCCCCCTGGCCTTGATGCCAGTGTATGAGGACTGTACTCAGAGTCTGAGGTGGGGGCTAAGAACATGGACTCTGAAGTCTTACCTTCTGGGCTTACAATCCCTGTTTTATGCCTTGGTGACTTTGGACAGGTTGTGTAACTTCTCTGAGCCTCAGATTGTAAAAAGAGCAAAACTACTGTGCTTCCTTCAGAGGACTGTGGGGAGGATTAACTCAAATAATTCATGTAAAGGACCCCATGCATAATGAGTGTCAGTAAATGGTAGCTGCGATGATTACGAAGCACTCTGGTTTCACCGTTTGCTCATGAGGGAAGAGTGACTGGGGAAAGGGAGCTGGCTGCAGACAGCCTCACCCGTGAGAGGCAGGGCTGGAGCTGCTAGGAACTGCTTCAAACAAGCCTCTAGATTAATTACTGTCAGACCATTTCCCCAGTAACTGGCAAACTTTAGGGCCCCTAGAGTTTTCTTCCTGCCCAGCACAAGGCCCTTCATAGAAAGAACAGATGCCGATGAGGAAAGCTTGCATGAGCAAATGAATGAAGGAATGAAGGAATAAAGAAAGGAATAATGAACCTTCTGTCCTGTCCTGTCAGTGCAGACCACTGCAGACTGTTAGAATTGCCTTTAACAATGCAGCCCAGTGCAGTCTCTCACAAGCAGGCGTGTGTGCACGTGCGTGAGTGTGTGCAGGCGTGTGTGCATGTGCGTGAGTGTGTGCACGTGTGCATGTGTTTGTTGAGATTAACATGGGAATAAATCACAGATGTTTAATCTTCTCGGTCCCTGACAGGCAAGTTAAGCAGAAGTTATCAAAGACATAATTTAACTTGCACTTCCTTTTCAGCTTCCATCAATCTCAGCATGGACAGTGGTGGACTGCAAAGTGCCTCATGCATTAATAAAGAGACATCAGCTTATCCAGCCTTTACCGCTGGATTGACTTCATTTTAGGATTTGACCACAATAAACAGCAAAGAACTCATTTCCTGCCAAAGATGCAGAACAGTTAATCGTCAGCAGGAGGAAGAAGATTCTATGCGGGGGCCTGAGTTGGAGCAGGGAGGGATGCAGTCCTGAGGGAGATACCCAGAGCCAGCGTTCACACGGGGCTCCTCTTTGTGACCCAGAGTGGTTAGGATTCTACTGGAGGCCTCCAATTGGCTGGGGTGCCTTGTGGTTTGCACTTCACCTCAGAAAGTTCATCATCTGCTGAGGAGATGAGGCCCCAGGGACAAATGCTATGTGAACTACATACGTCTATGGGTCAGGATGGTGACATGTTTGAACTGAGGGGATTTTAGAATTTCTCCTTCCTTCACCTAGTTTTCCCTCAGGAGGAGGCAGAGGTACATCATCGTTCAAGGCCCTTCCTTCTAGCACTAACAGTCTATAGCCTGACTCAGCATGCCTGTGCTCTGTAGTGTGAATGTGTATGTATGTGTAGGTGTGTGTGTTATGTCTTGTTTTGTCTAAAGCCTAATGCAGTGTTTGACTGACACTCACAAGGAATGAGCACTTCTATATAGACTATTTTCTGTGTATATGAATCCAGTCCTGGCAGGGACATAGGATCTCAGTCTGTGGATAATTTTATAATGAAAATTAAACCCCCAAGAGATGGAATGTGGGCAAGACATCCATTGTTACCATGATGGGTGCAGTTACTTCTCCTAAACGATCATCTCTTTGTCATATTTATGTTTATTTAATACATCTATGGCTTGATTACAATACTGTCTGGATATCAATGTTAACCAAAATAAGTGTGGTCCTTGTTTCAGATTTTAAAAAGTCAGTGCTGAAGAATATGTAGTCTTCTCAAGTTCATGTGGAATGTTCATGAAGATAGACTACTTTCTGGGCCGTAAAACACACCTTAACATGCTTATGAGAATGGAAATCATACAATGTCTGCTCTCAGACCATAATGGAATTAAAGTAAGCAAAAAGTAAAAGTAAATAAAAACATAGCTAGGAAATCCCAAAATGCTGTGAAATTAAACAGCATATTTCTAAATAACATATGGGTCAAAGAAGAAATCTCAAAAGAAAGTTTAAAATATTTTGAACTAAATGAAAATGAAAACATAACTTATCAAAATTTGTGAGATGCAATGAAAGCAGCACTTAGAGAAAAATGTATAACACTGAATGCATATATTAGAAGGAAGAAAGATCTAAAGTCATTCAGCTAAATTTCCACCTTGGGAAACTAGAAAATGAAGAGCAAATTAAATCCAAAATAATTAGAAGAAAATAAAAAATAAAAAAATAGAGCAGAAATCAATAAAATTAAAAACAAAATCAATAAGGAAAATCAATAAAACCAAAAGCTGGTTCTTTGAAAAAGCTAATGAAAGTGATGTACCTCTAGCCAGGCTAAGAAAAAAGGCAGAAGACACAAATTATTAATATCAGAAATGAAAGAGGGGACATTACTATAGATCCCATGGACATTAAAAGAATAATCAAGGAATACTATGAACGACTCTAAGCTCACAAATTTGATAACCTAGATGAAGTGAGCCAATTCCTTGAAAAACACAATTTCCCAAAACTCACACAAAAAGAAATAGACAATCTGAAAGGGCCTATATCTGTTAAAGAAAACAGAAAACACTAGGCCCAGATGGATGACAGTGAATTCTGTCAAACATTTAAGGAAAAAATTATATAAATTTTCTACAATTTCTTTCAGAAGATAGAAGCAGAGGAAATACTTTCTAAGTCATTCTGTGAGGTCAGCATGACCCCAATACCAAATTCAAAGAAAGACATTACAAGAAAAGGAAAATACAGACCAATATCTTTCATAAACATAGATGCAAAAATTCTTGACAAAATATAAGCAAATCAGGCGACAGAGCGAGACTCTGTCTCAAAAAAAAAAAAAAAAAAGTCAATCCAACAATGTTTAAAAGGAGTTATACACTATGACCAAGTGAGGTTTATCCCAGGTATACAAGACTGGTTCAAAATTCAAAAATCAATTAATGTAATCCATCACATCAACAGGTTAAGGAGAAAAATCACATGATCATATCAATAGATGCAGAAAAAGCATTTGACAAAATCTAACACCCATTCATAATAATAATAAAAAAGACCTCTCCGTAAACTAGGAACAGAGGGGAACTTCCTCAACTTGATAAAGAATATCCACAAAAAAACCCTATAGCTAACATCATACTTAGCAAGAAACTTGAAAGTTTCCTTCTAAGATTATAAGCAAGGCAAGGATGTCCCCTCTCACCACTGCTTTTCTACATTGTATTGAAACTCTTAGCTAATGTAATAAGACAAGAAAGGGAAATAAAAGTTGTACAAATTGGAAAGAAAGAAATGAAACTATTTTTGTTTGCAGATGACATGATTGTCTATGTAGAAAATCCAAATGAACTGACAAAAAAAAAAAAAAAAAAATCCTGGAACTAATATGCAATTATATCCTGGCTGCAAGATACATGGTTAAAACACAGTGTCAATTGCTTTTCTGTATGCCAGCAACATGTGAATTTGAAATTAAAAACATAATATCTTTTACATTAGCACTCAAAAAATAAAATGCTTTTCATATAAAAAAATATATATATAAGATCTGTATGAGGAAAGCTACAAAACTCTGATGAAAGAAATCAAAGAACTAAATGAAGACATATTTCATGTTCCTTGATAGAAAGACTCAACATATTCAAGACGTTAGGTTTTTCCAACTTGATGAATGGTTTGTGGATATTGACAAACTGCTCTCAAAGTTTATATGGAAGGGCAAAAGACCCAGAATAGCCAGAACAATGTTGAAGGACAAGAACAAAGTCAGAAGACTGACACTGCCCAACTTCAAGACTTACTGTAAAGCTATAGTAATCAACACAGTGTTTTACTGGTAAAAGAACAGACAGATAGATCAATGGAACAGAATAAAGAGCCAAGAAATAGACACATATAAATATGACAAAAGAGCAGAGGCAATATGATGGAGTAAAGACAACCTCTTCAATAAACGATGCTAGGACAACTGATCATCCATGTGCAAAAACATGAATGTAGACATAGACTTTTCACTCTTCACAAAAATTAACTGAAAATGTTTCACTGACATACATTTAAGATTCAAATTTATAAAATTCCTAGAAGATAACATATGAAAAAATCTAGGTGACCTTGGGTTTGGTGATAATGGCAATAACTTTTTAGATATAACATCAAAGGCACAACCCAAAAAATAAATAGTTGATTAAGTAGATGCTGTGGTTTGGATATTTGTCCCCTCAAACTTCATGTTGAAGTTTGGTTCCCAATGTTGGGGATGGGGGTGAATCCTTCATGAATAGATTAATGCCCTCTCTTGGGTAAGTGAGTTCTCACTCTGTAAATTCCCATGAGAGCTGACTGGTAGAAAGAGCCTGGCACTTCCCCAATCTCTCTTGCTTCCTCTCTCGTCATGTGATCTTCGCACACATTGATTCCCCTTTGCCCTCACCATGAATGGAAGGAACCTGAGGTCCTCGCCAGAAACCAAGCAGATTTCAGCACCATGCTTCTTGTACAGCTGGCAGAACTGCGAGCCAAATAAACCTTTTTTGTGTGTGTGTGATAAAGTACTTACTCAGCTATTTCTTTACAGCAACACAAAATGGACTAAGATACTGAACTTCATTGAAATGAAACATTTTTTGCTCTGGAAACAACACTGTCAAGAGAATGAAAAGGCAGACCACAGACTGGGAGGAAATATTTGCAAAAGAAACATCTGATAAAGGACCCTTATTCAAAATACACTAGGAACTCTTAAAAACTCAACAATAAGAAAACATACATTAGCCAAAGACCCTAACAGGCATCTCACCAACGAAGATGTAGATAGCAAATAAGCAAATGAAAAGAAGCTCCATATCATGTGTCACCAGGAAAATACAAATTAAAACAACAATGAGATATCACTACACACTTATAGACTGGTCAAAATCCAGCACACTGACAAATGCTGGTAATGTTGTAGAGCAACAGAAATGCTCATTTATTGCTGGTGGGAGTGTAAAATGATACAGCCACTTTGGCAAACAGTTTGGCAGTTTCTTACAAAACTAAACATATCTTTTTAAAACTTTTAGCATAAGATTCAGTAACCACACTCCTTGGTATTTACTCAAGGGAGTTGAAAACTCTATACACAGGAACCTACACATGGATATTTATAGCAGCTTTATTCATAATTGGCAAAACTTGGAAGCAACCAAGATGTCCTTCAGTAGGTAAATGGATAGATTGTGGCACATCAGACAATGGAATATTATTCAGCACTATAAAAAAATGATCTATCAAGCCATGAAAAGACATGGAAGAACCTTAAATGCATATTACCCAGTGAAAGAAGCTAACCTGAAAAGGCTATATACTACATAATCCAACCACATGACATTCTGGAACAGGCAAAACTACAGAGACAGGAAAAGATCAGTGGTAGCCAGGGGTTGGGGAAGGGAGGGACAAATAGGTGGAGCAAAGAGGATTTTTAGGGCAGTGAAACTACTTTGTATGATACTATAATAGTGGATACATGTCATTTTACATTTGTCCAAACTCATAGAATGTACGACATCAAGAGTGAACCCTCATGTGAACTATAGACACACATATATGATGATGAGTCAATGTAGGGTCATTGATTGTAACCAATGTCCCACTCTGGTGGGGGATGCTGATTGTAGGAGAGGTTATGCATGTGGGAGGTGGCAGTATATAGAAAATCTCTGTGTTGTGTGTTCAATTTTGTTGTGAACCTAAAAACTGCTCTAATAAATAAAGTCCATTTTTTAAAAGTCAGCACTGGGTCCCTTTCTTTGGCCTGCAGAGTGTCAGTACTCAACAGATCCTTTGAAGCCAGGGGAACTGTGGCTGATAAGCATCCCATGACTCTGGAGGCAGCTGCATTAAGCTTCTTCCCAGGCTTAGAATTGTGCTGGATATACCATAGGTGGTTGATGAATGCCTACTTTTATGGACTATGTGTCCCCGTCTTGCTGAGGGTCAGGTATGGGGGTAGCCCAGAGAGAGACAGTTTACCCTGAGCCCAGTCCTGGAAAGGTTGGGCCTGACAACTGTAGTCAGAGGATACCCTCCTTTCCAGTTGCTGTGCTTGGAATCAATTATTAAACCATGCAGCATTTCAGAGCTTCCCCCTTGGGCTACTAAACTGAATCAGAACATTTGCTCTGGCACTATTTAGCTCCAGACTTTTCCAATTCTTGTTTCTGGTTTGTAATTTGTATTTTCTATCACCTCCTTTTTTCTCATGCTTTTAGGTGTCACTCACTGGTTGGTACTGGTTCTAGAATTATTTTTCTTCCTGTATTAGTCCAATTTCATGCTGCTGATAAAGACATACCCAAGACTGGGAAGAAAAAAAGGTTTAGTGGACTTATAGTTCCACATGGTTGGGGAGGCCTCACCATCATTGTGGAAGGCAAGGAGGAGAAAGTCACATGTTCCATGAATGGCAGTAGGCAAAGAGAGCTTGTGCAGGGAAACTCCTCTTTATAGAACCATCATATCCCATTAGACTTACTGACTATCATGAGAACAGCACAGGAAAGACCCGGGCCTATGATTCAATTACCTCCCACTGGGTCCCTCCCACAACACGTGCGAATTCAAGATGAGATTTGGATGGGGACAGAGCCAAACCATATCACTTCCCTTCATAGTTATTACTGCTAAGATCTAACTTGAGAAATCAGGTCATCAAGAATGTTAGAGTTACTCATGGCCTTAAAATAAGAAATTAAACCCTAAGGAGGGTAAAAAGACTAGAGTGAATGGATTTCTGGATTTCTGATGAAAAATATGCATAAACCTTTAGCTTATGGCTTGAGGCTGTGTGTGCATCTTTTCCTTCTTCCTTGTTCTTAGCTGTGTGCTATATCCTGGAAAGGGATGAAGAAATAACCTATGAATTTGGGAGATGATTCTTCAGATGTCTTCCCCAGAAAGAGTCTCATCTAGGACTTCAGTATAAGACTGCAGAGTTTCCTGGCAGGCCCTGCGCAGGCTCTATCATTGCAAGTCGCCTTGTCTCTGCTCCCTGGAAGGCAGATTAGTAGTTGAGGAAGGTTTAAATGATGTAGGTATTTTATTTCTTCTCAGGGTCACTTTCTCATAATCCTATATTTGAGGGAGAAGTGTAGTCAATTTATGGAACTCAATATACTGAGGTAACATTTGGCTAAAACATCAATGATTTTAGTGGAGTGTTTGGTAAGGGGTGGGTTGTTCAGATATTCAGATATATCTCTCAACCACTCCCTCTGCTATATCTTCTCCTAGTGCCTCCAATGGAGTCAAGACCACAGTGAGTGGATAGAGCCAACTAGGTGGGGTGTGGTGGTTATTAGATTAGATCCCAATCCATGGAACCCACAATTTACATTGGGCCCCTCTTCATGCAGCATAGGAGACAAAACAAACATTGCCTTTAGAAGACCCAGCTTTGTACTTCTGTGGTTTTCTCCGCTCCTTGTTATGTTGTTTTTGTGGTGCTAGGGCGATTAAATCTAGGTGACCAATGGTTCCAGTAACGCCTTGGCAGGAGCCAGGATACTTTCTCTTGGGCCTCTAAAACAACGAAAATGGCACAGCTTTTTCTAACTCAGAAGACTTTGATAACAAATGTAAAGGGAGTGGGGGGACATTTCCCAGTTATATCGTTCTCCTGGGTCTTCCTCACCCCTCCTCATCTTCTCATCTCAATAAATGGCACCACATATACCCAGTTCCTCTAGCCTAAAATCTTGGTGTCATCCTTACTCATGTCTTTCTCTCATATCCCATATTCATCAATTCCTGACAGTTCTATCTCCAAACTATGTCCTCAGTCCATCTCCTCTGCATCTTGAAGGGATCACCTTAGTTCATTTTTACTGCTTTCCTGGAAGGCTATGACAGTTTACTAACTGGTTTCCCTGCTCTCTCTCAATCCCCCTCCAACATGTTCCCTACCAGTAACCAGAGGGGTTGTTGTAAAGCCTTAAATTAGCTCATGGCATTCCATTGCTCTCAACCATGAGAAGCCTTCTCATCACAGAATAAAATCCCAAGACCCTACCATGGCCCATAATCTCTGTGCCTCCTGGCCCTGCTTACCTCTCTGACTTCATTCCAACTCTACTAGACTTCTTTGAGTTTCTTGAACATGTTAATCTGTTCCCCCACTCAGAGCCTTTGACTGATTTTCTCCTTTGCCTTGACACTTCTCCCTGAGAGATTTCTATGGCTGGTTCCCTCTCATCCTTTAAGTCCAAACTCAGAGGTCACCTCCTCAAAGATGCTTTCCCTGACCCCCAGTTTAAATAAGGTCTCTTTTGCATTTTTCTCTGTCTAAGCACATCATTGCACTTATTAGTTTGTAACTGTGTATTTTTGTCCAGCTGATCATTATCCGTTTGCTCTCCTGGACTGTATGCTCTAGGAGAGTAGGACCACGTCTTTCTTGATCACGACTGGATCCCCAGTGCTTGCTGTATTCATATCCTGGGCCTGACATAACACAATGCACTAACTGGGTGGCTTGAAGCAGCAGACATTTATTCTTGCACAGTTCTGTCTGCTGTTTGCAGCCACCCAGTTAGTCACAATTCAAGGTGCTGGGAGGGCCATGCTCCCTCTGAAGGCTTTAGAGTTCAAGGTGCTGGGAGGGCCATGCTCCCTCCAAAGGCTTTAGAGGGGGAAACTTTATTGCCTTTTCCGGCTTCTGGTGGTCCAGCTGTTCCTTAGTTGGTGGTTGCATAACTCCAGTCTCTGTCTCCATGGTTGCATTGCTTCCTCCTCTGCTTCCTGTCAAATCTCCCACTTCCTCACTCTTATGAGGATACTTGTCATTGGATTTAGGATCTGCCTAGATAATTTAGGACAAACTCTTCCTCTCCAACTCTTTAATCAAATCTTTGTCCATAAAAGCAGCATCCCCAGGTTCTGGGGATGAGGACATGGATGTATCCTTCTGGGAGGTTACTAGTCAGCCTACTATACTTAGTGAAGTACCAGGCACCTAGTTAGTTCTCAAAGAACATTTGTTGAATGAATGAAAAAAAGTAATACCAGAGAAACCAGCCAGCTTTTCTCAGGGGCCCTTACCCTTGATTAGAAATGCCTGTCCTTGGGTGTCCTTTCCAAGAGGTGCTTGCCATCCAGCATCAGCACTTGCCCACACACTCGAGGCACTTGCTTCACTCACCATCCTAGAACCATGCACACCTCTTGGGTCTTCTCTTACTTCAGAGATATAGGTAAGGTGTACCCTCAGTTTCAGAGACCCTCTGCATCACCCACTGGTGAGGAAAAAGCAGACCTCCAAAGCAAAAGAATGGCAGATGTATCAGGATTTTGAAAGGACACAGAATTCATGCAGATGGGTCAAATGAAGAGATTTTAATAAGAGAGCTACCATATTGTATAGTGGAGAGGTGAAGGAAAAAACTGAAAGGTCATGAGGTCCCCAGTGGGAAGTTATTACCACCATTAGGACCAAAGGAACAGGGGAGGAAATAATGTTCACAGAGCCCTATGAGAACTGAGGCTGTGGAGGGGAGCTGCCTGTCGGGAGCTGTAGTCACTGAGAGATGGGCCAAAGCAGGGAGGGGCCAATGAAGAAATACCCAATCTGTTCTTCCAGCCTCTGATCTACTGGTGTTACCAGTTGGCAGAACCCAGCTAGAACCAGAGGAAAAAGTAGCTTATGGATGTTGACCATAATCCATAGAGGTCAGCCTCTTAAAGCACAGAGCCAGGTAGAGGACAGGGTATGGGTCTGGGTGAGAGACGAATGGAAAGTAACCAGCAGAGCAGGTTCCCAGCAATGCCTTGGTTCAAAGAATCAGGCTGTCACTTAGTCTGATGTAGGTGAACAATGAGTAGGAAACTTCCAGTTGGTCTTTCCTTCCATGTCTTCCCCGCCATAACTGTCCTCCCAGGTCAGCAGGCAGCAACACCACAGTGGTTTCCCTGCATCCTCATCCCAACAATTACACTACTGTTGTCACTCTGGGGCCCAGCCACTGTGAGTGAAGATGCTGAACCAACAGCAAAGGGAGAGACTTGCAGAGAGAAGGGGCTAAAGGCCACCATGACATTAACAAGGACCAGGCAGAGGAATCTCAGCAAGAACGTTGATTCCATTGTGGGCTTCACAGTTCAGTTCCTGCCCCTGCCACAGGGTTAAAAAGAAAAAAAACAACTTTAGCTTTTTACTCAGAAGTTGGAACAAAGAAAAGGATGAGCAATGATATGGTCTTTTTCAGCACAGCTGCAAGCTCGGACTCTAGCGACCAGAGGGGGTGTTCCAGCTGAAAGCACAGATTACGTATCTCCTCTGTGTGTCCAATGACCCTTCATTTCTCCTAGCACAGTGCATCCCTGTGGCCCTGGGAAGGACACCTTTTACCAAGTAAAATACTTTTACCCTTTTCCCACCATCATTTTACTTTGATAACCACTTGAATTTAGGAAATCTTTTTATTTTATTTACTAGAAGAATAAAATAAGTATTAGAAATGTTAGAAAGGGCAAGTGGCCTCCCTGCAAAGCGCTAACATAAGAACAATTTCATCCCATCCTTGTGTCTTCTTTGCATGCTGTTTCATCCTCTCCTGAGTTGCTGCAAGGCTCTCACCTTCCTCCTTGTCAGTATGGGGTAATACTGGCTTCATTCGATTTTCTCTCCCATCCTTGTGAGCTCTGTGGCCTATTCCCCCTTCAGGGCAGGATCTCACTTGATTAGGCAGGACGGTCAATCAGTCTTGCTCACACCACACACTGCATCATCGGGGCACTGTCTGTTAAGACAGGACATAGTTCTTGTGTCTATTGCCAGCTTAGGCAAGGAGTGTCTGTCTGGGGTGGATGACCTGCTTGGTGGATCAAGTCCTGCATTTGTTGTGAAGAACTCTGGAGGACCACCATGATAGTGTGTGCCAACCTCCTAATATTAGGGATTAGACATAAGGCATAGAGGGGTGGCATGGCAGGCACCCCGACCACACATCAGCCTGAAGGAGGGTTGGAGGAGGACAAAGGCCTCCTGAGACCTAGGGTCTGAGGCTCATCCCTACACAATAGCCTCAGGCCTTGGGAACTGCTGAAGAGCCATTGTGCCTTTTCTTCCCAACGGATATGCCTTATAGGGTTTTTGATGATTATAACAGCATGAAAAACTTGCTTATTGCAAAATTTCAAATAATTCAAGGCTGTGTGAAAGAGCACAGGAAATTACCATCTCAACTCACAGACTTGACAACTTTTCAGAGTTTGCTGGGTATACATCCAGATTTGTTCAATGCCTATATAAAATACATACATATACATATACGTATGCTTTAAAGCTGAGCTCAAACCTATGCATACTCTTCTGCATCCTACTTATTTTACTTTAGAATATATAGGCAGTCTCCGACTTTCACACATAATACACTTTTGAAAAGACGTTGGGAAGTTAAATATGCAAAAGTGAATAATAGACATACATTTTCTAAGGTAACTGCAGTCTCAGAGATCTAGATTATCTTGGCATCTCATTCACATTTTTGCAATTTGTTCTTGTGCTTTACGATTGAACACCAAGTCCACCAGCTCAAGTTTGATGAGTAGCAAATCAAGGCCAAAGACTTCCTTTGATTTCTTTGTTTCAATTTTATTAAGCATATACGAGACTTTATCTTCTTCTTGTACATGTCAACATTTAAGTTTCTTATTCTTTATTTTTCTAAGCTAATGAGCATAATACAATAAAATATTTGAGCATAATTGTACAACTCTGTCCTGCTGTACAGACAGAGATGGCCATGCTCTTTAACCTAGGTTGGGGACGGGCTGGCAGTGCCACCCTGCAGAATTTGCGTATGTATCCTTCTGCTGAGTTCTGAAGGTCTAAATCTGGCATCTGAATGGTGGCTTAGAGGGTCTCCATGGGTGGTATACAGAAGTGTGAATTAACAAAAGTTAAGGATTATGTATCATGGATGTCTTTGCAGAGAGTTGACTGAGCTCATTAAAAAGAAAGAAGCTTACTAAAAGAAGATCAGACAGCTCACAGAAGCATTGGAAAGACAAAGAAGTAGGTTTGGAGCTCTGCTTTGAGGAACAATGGCCAAACCCACACTGCAGAACTGCACTGATGAGAAAACCCCAGTGCTGCCACCAGTAAGCCATTTAGATGCAGTGCTTGGCTCTGCTGGGGACTCATCTTTGCAGAAACTGCCCCTGCCACTAACACTGATAGCACTTCTACCTCAGAAGCTCGGCCTTGCAAGTGCCAAAAGAGGTTGTTTCAAGCACTATTCTTGCCAGAAAAACCCTGCCCCTCTCTGATCCCATTTCCTCACTTCCCTTTTGAAGTCTTATGTGGTGTATTTCACTGGTGAAATCAGGTTACGTAGCTGGGACCTGGTGGCAAAGGAAGCCCAGAAGTGTGATGTCTGCCTTCTACCTTGGGAAGAAGGTATTGAGAGACAGTTAATTTCGCAAACATTAGAATAGTGTTCAAGAGCTGCCAGGAATCCAGAAAAGGAGAAGGAGGAAGAAGAAGAAGGAGGAGGAGGAGGAGGAGGAAGAAGAGGGGGGAAGAAGGAGAAGAAGAAGAAAGGGAAGAAGAAAAAGGAAAGAAGAAGAAGAAAGAAGAAAGAGAAGAGGAGGAGGAGGAGGAAGAAGAGGAGGAGAAAAAGAAGAATAGTCTTCTACAAGTACAAGTAGCTATAGTGGATTCTTTTAAAGACTACATTGTATTTCATTGTATGCATATATTGTAATTAGCAAATCCCTTATTAGTATAAATTCAAATAATTTCCTTTATTTTTTGCTACTAAAAGCCATATTATAGAGAACATTTTTGCCTATGTATGTGTATGTACACATACACATATATACACAAACATGCAAATATATTTGTACACTTTTATTTATAGGATTAATTCTTAGGAGTAGAAGTGTTGGTCCCAGAGTATTTGAAATCTAACATATTTATACATATTACAACATTGTCTTCCCAAAAGCTTGCAGAAGTGCCTCTCAGCAAAGAAAGACCATGTTTAAAACAGTTGTTAAGTTGAGGGAGTTTTAAAAATATTCAAGTATACAAAAAATGTATTATTCCAGAATATCTAGAATAAATGGAATGGTCCCTTGTCCTATTGAGCCTGAGAACAGTAAGATAACTGTATCAGTAATTCTGTCCTTTTTTTTTTTTTTTTTTTTTTTGGCTATCAGTGTGGGCACTATATGGTTGAGTCTTTGTGATCTATTTGTGACATTCCCATGTGCCCTTAGGAATACTCCAAGTTAATCATCAGCAGGGCTGCTGCATATGGTTGTAGGGTCATGACTTCATGACTCTAGGGGGTGCTATTTGAAAATGTAGTCTATGGGAATTGTGCCCCATTGAGTCGTGCAGTACACAACCTGCACAACAGTACATGGTACCCCTGCCAAGCAAAGCAAGAGCAGTCACATGGAAATTCTTCCAATACTCCTTTTGTACTTTTAATTCATTTGTGTAAGGTAGCTGATTATGAAACATTAAGCCTAGTTTCCTCTCCAGAGCAGCGAGGCAGCTCTGGTGACAGCTCCTAAGTACATAAGAAATGCATCTTAAATTCTGTGACATTTTACATTCTCAACTTTGCCCAGCGGCCAATGGTCACTTCTTCCAAGTGACATATTGGTTGTACATACATGCAGGGTGAGTATGATTGTGTTCAGTATTTTGAGCTCATCATCTGTTATCCCGTTCTTATTGTCATCCCAGGCCCAGACAGTATCAAATTGGAAGCAGTAGTGTAGAAAATTACAAACAAATCAAAAAAGACTACAGCTGTGAAATGAATCAGGCCAGCACTCTACATTTGGTATTTCTCCTGATGTTAACACCCTCCTCCTTTCCTTCACCCTGTTAGCAGGTCTCAGAGCCAGGAGTGTACTGGGATAGTTAGAGCTCAACTCTGACCTTGCTTTGAAGCTAGGTACAAGGTGTCCCAGAGAGCAGAAGGTTCTGCTGTCCTAGAAACCATGTCACATCTTGGAGGTGGTAGGGCACCTCACCAAGGTGTGACAGTGAGAAAGCAGGGATTGACACATGGTGATTTATGTAGCTGTGAATGACAATTTCTCCCTTCCAAGGCATCTAAGATGGCCCATTCCCCCAGGTTTTATGAGATTCTCATTAATCACATCTCTCCAGGTGGATTTGTGACCAAGGGGCTAATGAGGAGATGCCATGTTGCTAGTTGGCATGAATGTAGGCGCAGCTCCATCAGGGTGGGTAATTTCATGCATCATCAGAGTGAAAAGCCTTTTAGAATGGCCTGTGGGCAAGGCACACCTTGTCACTGTGATAACTGTAGGCTCCTCTGTCATTGTACCATGCCTATTGTTACTTTTGTGTTTGCTTAACATAACTGTGGTGGGTGTGAATGGGGTCTGTATTTTAATGTTAATCAAAACCAGTGCAGAGTCTTTCTTCTCTTTCTAAGAAGTTAGTTCTGGCTTTTTCATTCCTGGCTCATAGAGTCTGGGCCTGGAGATTGTCCCTGTCTCAGGTGCTGACCCTTCAGAGTTTGTGGGAAAGATCACTCTGGGTGGGGTGAAGACATTTGTCTTGCATGCAAGCTCAACCCCAGGCTGGTAGCACATAAGAGGTGGATAAAAGCTTGCTTGTCCCACTTGTGATGGGACCTCCTGAACATGGGCAGAGGTAATGTGGTAGAGAGAGAAGGCATTCCCCCCGAGGTTCCTCCGTGCCCATTGCCCTTCCCTGCCCACCATGGGGCTTCCACAGATGGCCTGAGAGTAGCAGGTCCTCCCCTTCCTCCTCCAGGGATTCTGCCCTGTCTGGAACCTTCTGACTTGACTCAGAGCTCTGGGTTTGCTTTGGAAGCAAGGCAAGCTCTGAGAACAGGGCGAGGGCCCTTCTCAGGGAAGGAACAAAGGCTTTCTCATCCGCTTGGGAAATCCTGTGCCTTGCCAAGCTCACCCCACAGGCCTCACATAGCTTCTTTGTTCACTTGCGGTTGGGAAACACCTGATGGCTCTCCACAGACCCTCCCTTTTCTGGATCTCATCATCCCACTTGTGAATATTTATAGAGCACCGACTACTGCCACATACGAGTCTACGTATTGAGGACCTAGTAATGAACCCAATAGATAAAAATCCAGCCCTGTGTTCTCATTGTTTAACTCCCACTGATGAGTGAGAACCTGCGGTGTTCGGTTTTCTGTTCCTGTGTTAGTCTGCTGAGAATGATGGACACAGGGAGGAGAACAACACACACTGGGGCCTGTCGGGGGGTGGGGTCCAAGGGGAGGGAGAGCATTAGAACAAATACCTAATGCATATGGGGCTTAAAACCTAGATGACGAGTTGATAGGTGCAGTAAACCACCATGGCACATGTATACCAATGTAACAAACCTACACTTTCTGCACATGTATCCCAGAACTTAAAATAAAAAATAAATAATAAAAGTTCCAATAAAGCACATTTTAAAAGGTTAAAAAAAAACCCTAAAATACATGTCAATAGAGAAATACTTAATGACAGGAGCTAAGCTATGAGTATGCAGGGGCATGAGAAAGTGTTCACGATATACTTTTAAGTGAAAAAAAAAAAAAGCAATTTACAAATTATATGCAGTGTGTGTATATAAAAAACAAAAGTCCAGCCTTCGTGGAGCTTATATGTCAGTGGTAAGATATAGACAAAAATAAAAGAAATAAGCAAAATATAGAAAGACAATGAATGCTATGGGAGAAAAAGCAGGGAAAGGGGACAGGTAATACTAGGGTGGGAAGAGCTGAAATTTTAAGGAGGCTGGTCAGAAAAGGCTTCATTGAGAAGCAGGGTCTGGAAGAGGAGGGAGTGAGCCCAGTGAGTACCTAGGGAGGGACGTCCTTAGGCAGGAGCATGCCTGGAATATCCTGGGGATAGCAAGGAGGCCAGGGGAGCTGCAGCAGAGGGAGAGAAGTCAGACCCCAGTTGGAGAGATGACAGGGGTCTTGTTGTGTGGGGCCTGTGAGGACTCAGGCTTTTTCTTGGAGTGAGATGAGAAGTCCTGAGGAGGGAGTCAAGACAGGGGTGCTGTGATCCAACAGCTATTTCACAGGATAGCTCTGCTTCTGCTTTGAGAATAGTCCTGGGGAGTGAGGAGGGGAAGAAGGGAGCTCCGGATGCAGCTGAGAGTTGATGGTGGCCTATAAGGGAGTGGTGGCTGTAAAGGCAATGACAAGCTGTCAGATTTAGGCTATATTGAGAAAGTGGAGCTAAGATTTGCTGATAGATTGGATTGGAATGTGAGAGAAAGAGAAGAGCCAAGGATAACTCCAAGGCTTTCAGACTGATTAACTGAAGGGATGGAGCTGCTATGATGTGATTTGAGAAAGTTTGAGTGGAACAGTTTTGCAGAGAGAAAGATCAGAAATTCAGATTTGAGCCCATTAAGTCAGCTAACAGCCCATTTGCCATTCAAGTGGAAGTGCTCAGGTAATGGGATGTAGGAGTCTAGGGTTCAAGAGAGAGGTCCAGGTTGGAGATGTGAGTTTCAGAGCTATCATCTTATACAAGGTGACAAAACCCATGAAGAGGAAGAGCTCTTCAACACAAGTGAGACAGAGAAGAGATTCAAGAACTAGGAACCAGAGCATGCCAACTTTTAGATGGAAGAGACATAAGGAGAAACCAGCATAGCAGACTGAGAAGAAATGGCCAAGGAGATAGAAAGAAAACCAGAAGTGCAATGTCCCAGAAAGCAAGTGGAGAAAGTGTTTCTAAGACAAGTGAGTGACCAGCTGTGTCTAGTTCTACTGATTACTGGGCTGCAACTTCCATGAGCATAGGGACCTTTTTCTATTTTATTTTATGCATAGTCTCCAGCCCCTAAACTAGGACGTAGAATGTAGTAGATACTCAACCAAAATTTTTGTTGAGTGAATAAGGGAGCCAAATAAGATGAGGACTGAAAATTTGCCATTGGATGTATTAATAGCAATGGGGAGGTTGTAGATGCGTTACAAGATGAGTTTCAGTGGAGTGGTGACAATGAAAGCCTGTTTGGAGTAGGTTTCAGGGAGAAGAAAGTGCAAGCACAGGACAGAAAAGAGAGAAGTGAGTTTCTAGGTGGAAGAATTATGACATCAAGTCCAGTCTGTCCTGTCACTTCGTAAATAGGGTCGTCTTTCAAGAGCCTGGGTGTCATGTTGTCATTGTTGTACCACTATAGAATAAACTCCAAACTCTCCTGCCATAATCCAGCTGCCATCTATCCTTTGACCTTGCCTTTTACTACCCCTCTACTTATGCTTCCATTCCAGCCAAACAGTGCAGATTCCAGCTATGTTCCTTACCGGCTGTGTAACCATGAATAAGATGCTTAGCCTCTCTGAGCCTCAGTTGCCTCATCTGTGTAATATAGATAATTATATTTTCCTCATTGGGCTGTTAAGCACCAATGTTCAGTTGTTGTTCGAAACATAGCAATAATTTTTATTCCTGTTTTTTCATGTTTGATTGTACTAGTTCTACTCCTCCCACCATAGTCCATCTATTAAAATCATCTCTAGGATCCTGTTAAAAACTATCCATTCATTTAGACATAACAACAATAATCATAACAACAAATATTTACATAGTGCTTACTCTCAACTAAATGAGTAATTTACATATATTAACTCATTTAATCCTCATAGTAATCCCTAAGTGGTAGGTTCTATTATTGTTCCAATTTTGTAGAAAAGAAAACTGAGGCACAGAGAGGTTAAATGCCTTGTCTCAGGTTGCACAGCTCATAGGTAGAAGAGTCAGATCATTTTATTCGTTCACTATTCAGTAAACCTTTATTGAGTGTTTACTGTGAATGAGACCCAGCACTGGACACCAAGGGGTTTAGACATGTAAAAGACCCTGCCTATATCCTCAAAGAGCCCACAGCCTGGGCTTCCTGACCGCTGAGTTCCAAAACACAACTTTGGAATTCCCACAGCCCTTCCTTTTTATCCCACTCAGAGTGGAGCTCTCAGGCTGCTGAGTTACACTGTAGCAGATGAGCCCAGCCTCTCTCCCTGCCTGACTATAAACTCCCCAATGAATGTCAGGCTTCTGTTCTAGGACCTCTAGGTCTTTGATTCTTGGTCTTGCCTTGAATATAACCAGAACCCAGTAAATATCTTCTATGAAACAGCCATTTGTCCTAACAGCCCCTCAAGGTTGTTAATTCATTCATTCAACATATATTTATTGAGGGACTGTTATAGGCCAGGTGCTGACCTGGGCCCTGGGATATAATGATGACAGCACAGAGTCCCTGCTCATGTGATGCCATACACTATGAGGTGACACTGTACTGTAGTGATTTTACTGCCTCCTTCTCGTACCCAAGGTCATATGTGCCCACAGCAGGACCTCTCCTTTCACCACTGGGCTTACGTTGAATTTGGTTGGATTTTTCTGGGGGAAGAGAAAGGAGTGGTGATATTTTCACTGTTTTTGCAAACACGGAAAGTAGGAGCCAAGGCAGTTTTGTTTTGTTTTGTTTTGTTTTGGAGATGGAGTCTCACTTTGTCACCCAGACTGGAGGGCAATGGTGCGATCTGAGCTCAACGCAACCTCCCGAGTAGCTGGGATTACAGGCATGTGCCACCACGCCCGGCTAATTTTGTAGTTTTAGTAGAGATGGGGTTTCTCCATGTTGGTCAGGCTTGTCTCGAACTCCTGACCTCAGGTGATCTGCCCACCTTGGCCTCCCAACATGCTGGGATTACAGGCATGAACCACTGTGCCCAACCACCAAGGCAGTTTTAAGGAACTGGTAAGACTTCTGGTCCATGTACTTTCCCATATATGTATATCAGGGATGTAGCTGTCATCTTTTTCCACATTTATTATGGCAGCAATTGGGCAATTGGATTACTTCACATCAAGACCTACTGTTATTAAGCATGTAAGTGCAGTGCTCTCTGGAGGCTACCTTGTCTTCTCTGACCACAGCAGTCCTGTTGAGTTTTAATCATTCATTCCCTGTGGAGTCTGATCCTCAGAGTACATCATGCATATGACTCACCACTGAAGCCTCCTGAAACCATTGTATCCTCTCTTCCTAACTGCCTTCATATGTAAACTAGCAGGGGACTGCTTTCCACTCCAACTTGGACATAAAGAACAGATGGTATGACATTATGGTGTCTATGTTTTTTTTTTTGTTTTTTTTTTGTTTTTTAAAGAATAGGCAAGAGATCAATAAAGTGCCAAGTAGAGGAAGTATTTATTCCTTTACCTTCCACCAAGGATGCAATAAATAAGAGATCCTATTGTCTGGAGTCTATTGTTTTAAAAACAATAGATTTATAACTAAGCTCTGGATGAACAAGGCGATACAATCCATATTGTGTCTGAATCCTGGGGGATATTAATTGTCATGCTATTTGCTGTAGAGTTTGAGGGTACTCTCTGGAGAAGATTAGACAAAGAATGGTGGGGGAACAGGCATGAGAACCTTATCCTGTAGTCATTTTCTCAATTGGTAACCTGTCTGACATATCACAAATCTCAGTCGATGTTATCTGTGTAAGTACCTCACAACTGGAGATATTCTAGAGAGTACAGATTGCTATTTTTACAAAAAACAAATGAATTTTTACTTCTAGGATGATGGAGTAGACATTTCTCCCCACCCCCACCCCGTTCTTCATGTTAAATACAGCTAAAATCCCTGGACATTATAAAGAGACATAAGGTGAGGAGAAGAAGGCAGACTAATTAGGGAATTTAGGACCCAAGGAATGTCAGAGATGAGTTCCCTGGGTTTTCTTTTCGCCTCATATGTTACAGACTTGGAGCTGAAGAGGCAGCAATCTGGAAATGCCAACAGGTACAGAGAAAAAAAAGAGAGAGAAAGAGAGAAAAAAAAGCCTGTTCTCTCCAGCCAAAGGACCAGGAAAGAGGCAGCCTAGCAAGACAGAAAACTTTTAGACAATAGCC
Source organism: Macaca nemestrina (assembly GCF_043159975.1). Taxonomy (NCBI): domain Eukaryota; kingdom Metazoa; phylum Chordata; class Mammalia; order Primates; family Cercopithecidae; genus Macaca; species Macaca nemestrina. The sequence continues at coordinate 46,806,288 of NC_092130.1, forward strand.
AGTCTACTCCACCCAAACATCCCAGAAAGACCTGTGACCCCACCCCTATACACACCAACAAAGGCCAAGTAGGGATCCTAGACTTCCATACTTGCCAGGCCGAAACAAGGTGCCCCAGTACCCTCACCACAATGGTGTCAGAGATGGCCAAGTAGGGAGCCTGGTTTTGTACCCCACCAGCAGGAAGAAGGCACCCTTTCTCTTTGCCATTGAGGTGGCGTTGGAGGAGGCCTAGTGGAGAGTCAGGACCTTTACCACCACTGCTTGTCTCTTGGTAACAAGGCCACTCTCCCACCACCTCTCTCCACCCCATGATGTCAGTGGAAGCCATGTGGTGAGCCATAATGAGCCACTCCTATCATTCCCTGCCAGAGAGGTTTCAGTGAAGGCCTAATAGGAAGATTGAATTCCCACCCTTGCCAAGCACCAGCAAGGAGCCTCTCCCTCTTCTCAGTTCAGTGGACATTAAGTATTGAACTTGGACTTCTATACCCACTGGGGAGCAACAGATGACACCCTTGTCCCTTCTCCTACTAAAGTGATGTCAGAGAAAACTGGTTAAACCAGAAGGTTTAAATAAGATCCAGAGTTTCAGAACATAATGTTCAAAATGGCCAGGTTTCATTCAAAACTCATTCATCATGCAACCAACCAGGAAGACAATGAAAAGTACAATCAACAGATGCCAACACTGAAATGGCAGAAATGTTGGAGTTATTTGATAAGATTTTAAAGCAGGCATCATAAAAATGCTTCAGTAAGCAATTAGAAACACACTTGAAATCAATGAAAGAAAAGAGAAAGTCTCAACAAAGAAATAAAAGATATAAAGAAGAACCAAATAAAAATGTTAAAGCTGAAAGATACAATAACTAAAATAAAAAATTTAATAAATAGGTTCAATAGCAGATTGGAGGGTACAGAGGAAATAATTAGTGAGTTTGAAGATAGAACAATATATTGCCCAATCTGAAAATAGTAGAGAAAATAGACTGAAATTAACAGAGTCTCAGGAACCTGCAGGACCTATGTTATTAGAGTCCTGGAAGGAAGGGAGAAAGAGGACATGGCTCAAAAAGCACTCAAAGAAATAACGGTTGAAAACTTCCCAAATGTAACAAAAGACTCAACCTTTACATTCAAGGAGGTTAGCAAACTCCAAGCAGGATAAATCCACACCAATATAACTTCTAAAATTTCTGAAAATTAAGGACAAATAAAAAAATATTGAAAGCAGTAAGACAGAAATAAGACTTCATATGGCAAAAATAATGTGAATGACAGAAGAGTTATTAAAAACTATGGGGGCTAAACAGGCACAGTGGTACACATCTGTAATCCCAACACTTTGGGAGGCCAAGTTGTATGGATCATTGAGCCCAGAATTTCAAGACCAGCCTAGGCAACATAGTGAAAGTCCATCTCTACAAAAATACAAACAAAATTAGCTGAGTGTGGTGACATGTACCTACAGTCCCAGCTACTTGGGAGGCTGCATTGGAAGGATTGCTTAAGGCCCAGGAGGTTGAAACTGCAATGAGCCATGATCATGCCACTGCACCCCAGCCTGGGCAACAGAGCAAGACCCTGTCTCAAAAGAAAACAATAACAAAACAAACAAACAAACAAAAAACACAAAACCATGGAGGCCAGAAGGAAGCGACACAACCTGTTCCAACTGATAAAAGAATAACAACTGTCAACTCAGAATCCCATATCTAGAGAAAATATTCTTCAGGAATAAAACGATAATAAAGGCAATTCTTAGGAAAAGGAAAACTAAGATAATTTGTCTCCAGTAGAACTACCCTGAAAGAATATCTAAAGAAAATTTTCTAAAAAGAAAGAAAACAAAAATGGAATTTTGGAACACTGAGAAAGAAGAAAAAACATGGTAAGCAGAAACACGGGTAAATGCAACAGATTTTCCTTTTCCTCCTGAGTTTTCTAAATTATGTTTGATATTTGAAGCAAAAATTATAACACCATCTGATGTGGTTCTAAATGTATGTAGAGAATATATTTAAGACACTTATAAACAGGTGAGGGTAAAGGGAGGCAATATACTTTACTTGAACTGGTGAAATTATGAAACTAGTAAGACTGTGTAATGTTATGTATATATGATATAATTCTATTATTATACTTTAAGTTCTGGGATACATGTGCAGAACGTGCAGGTTTGTTACATAGGTATACATGTGCCATGGTAGTTTGCTGCACCCATCAACTCATCATCTACATTAGGTATTTCTCCTAATGCTATCCCTCCCCTATCCCCCACCCCAAAACAGGCCCTGGTGTGTGATGTTCCCCTCCTTGTGTCCATGTTTTCTCATTGTTCAACTCCCACTTATGAGTGAGAACATGTGGTGTTTGGTTTTCTGTTCCTCTGTTAGTTTACTGAGAATGATGGTTTCCAGCTGTATCCATGTCCCTACAAAGGACACGAACTCATCCTTTTTTTATGGCTGCATAGTATTCCATGGTGTGTATGTGCCACATTTTCTTTATCCAGTCCATCATTGATGGGCATTTGGGTTGGTTTCAATTATTGCTATTGTGAATAGTGCTGCAATAAACATATGTGTGCATGTGTCTTTATAGTAGAATGATTTATAATCCTTTGGGCATATAACCAGTAATGGGATTGCTGGGTTAAATGGTATTTCTGGTTCTAGATCCTTGAGGAATTGCCAAACTGTCTTCCAGGATGGTTGAACTAATTTACACTCCTACCAACAGTGTAAAAGCATTCCTATTTCTCCACATCCTCTCCAGCATCTGTTGTTTCCTGACTTTTTAATGATCCCCATTCTAACTGGCATGAGATGGTATCTCATTGTGGTTTTGATTTGCATTTCTCTAATGACCAGTGATGATAAGCTTTTTTTTCATATGTTTGTTGGCCACATAAATGTCCTCTTTTGAGAAGTATCCATTCATATCCTTTGCCCACTTTTTGATGGGGTTGTTTGTTTTTTTCTTGTAAATGTGTTTAAGTTCCTTGTAGATTCTGGATATTAGCCCTTTTTCAGATGGATAGATTGCAAAAATGTTCTCCCATTCTGTAGATTGCATGTTCACTCTGATGATAGTTTCTTTTTCTGTGCAGAAGCTCTTTAGTTTAGTTAGATCCCATTTGCCAATTTTGGCTTTTGTTGCCATTGTTTTTGGTGTTTTAGTCACGAAGTCTTTGCCCATGTCTATGTCCTGAATGGTATTGCCTAGGTTTTCTTCTAGGGTTTTTAATGGTTTTATGTTTTATGTTTAAGTCTTTAATCCATCTTGAGTTAATTTTTGTATAAGGTGTAAGGAAGGGGTCCAGTTTCAGTTTTCTGTATATGGCTAGCCAGTTTTCCCAACACCATTTATTAAATAGGGAATTCTTTCCCTATTGCTTGTTTTTGTCAGGTTTTTTAAAGATCAGACGGTTGTAGATGTGTGGCGTTATTTCTGAGGTCTCTGTTCTGTTCCATTGGTCTATATATCTGTTTTGGTACCAGTACAATGCTGTTTTGGTTACTGTAGCCTTGTAGTGTAGATTGAAGTCAGGTAGTATGATGCCTCCAACTTTGTTCTTTTTGTTTAGGGTTGTCTTGGCTATATGGGTTCTTTTTTGGTTCCATATGAAATTTAAAGTTGTTTTTCTAATTCTGTGAAGAAAGTCAATGGTAGCTTGATGGGGATAGCACTGAATCTACAAATTACTTTGGGCAATATGGTAATTTTCACGATATTGATTCTTCCTATCCATGAGCATGCAATGCTTTTCCATTTGTTTGAATCCTCTCTTATTTCCTTGAGCAGTGGTTTGTAGTTCTCCTTGAAGAGGTCCTTCACATCCCTTATAAGTTGTATTCCTAGGTATTTTATTCTCTTTGTAGCAACTGTGAATGGAAGTTCACTCATGATTTGGCTCTCTGTTATTGGTGTGTAGGAATTCTTGTGACTTTTGCACATTCATTTCGTATCCTGAGATTTTGCTGAAGTTGCTTATCAGCTTAAGGCAATTTTGGGCTGAGACGATGGGGTTTTCTGAATATACAGTCATGTCATCTGCAAACAGGGACAACTTGACTTTCTCTCCTCCTGTTTGAATACTCTTTATTTCTTTCTCTTGCCTGATTGCCTTGGCCAGAACTTCCAATACTATGTTGAATAGGAGTGGTGAGAGAGGGCATCCTTGTCTTCTGCCAGTTTTCAAAGGGAATGCTTCCAGCTTTTGCCCATTCAGTATGATATTGGCTGTGGGTTTTTCATAAATAGTTCTTATTATTTTGAGATATGTTGCATCAATACCTAGCTTATTGAGAGTTTTTAGCATAAAGAGTTGTTGAATTTTATTGAAGGCCTTTTCTGCATCTATTGAGATAATCATGTGGTTTTTGTCATTGGTTCTGTTCATGTGATGGATTGCATTTATTGATTTGTATATGTCAAACCAGCCTTGCATCCCAGGGATGAAGCCGACTTGATTGTGGTGGAGAAGCGTTTTGATGTGCTGCTGGATTCGGTTTGCCAGTATTTTATTGAGGATTTTCCCATCGATGTTCATCAGGGAAATTGGCCTGAAATTTTCTTTTTTTATTATGTCTCTGCCAGGTTTTAGTATCAGGATGATGCTGGCCTCATAAAATGAGTAAGGGAAGAGTCCCTCTTTTTCGGTTGTTTGGAATACTTTCAGAAGGAATAGTACCAGCTCCTCTTTGTACCTCTGGTAGAATTTGGCTGTGAATCTGTCTTGTCCTGGGCTTTTTTCGGTTGGTAGGCTATTAATTACTGACTCAATTTCAGAACTTGTTATTGGTCTATTCAGGGATTCAACTTCTTCCTGGTTTAGTCTTGGGAGAGTGTATGTGTCCAGAAATTTATCTATTTCTTCTAGATTTTCTAGTTTATTTGCATAGAGGTATTTATAGTATTCTCTGATGGTAGTTTGTATTTCTGTGGGAATAGTGGTGATATCCCCTTTATCATTTTTTTTGTGTGTCTATTGGATTCTTTCCTCTTTTCTTCTTTATTAGTCTAGCCTAGCAGTCTACCTATTTAGTTTATCTTTTCAGAAAAAACAGCTCCTGCTGGCTGGGTGCAGTGGCTCACGCCTGTAACCCCAACACTTTGGGAGGCTGAGGTGAGTGGATCACCTGAGGTCGGGAGTTCAAGACCAGCCTGACCAAAATGGAGAAACCCCATCTGTACTAAAAAATACAAAATTAGCCAGGCGTGGTGGTGCGTGCCTGTAATTCCAGCTACTTGAGAGGCTGAGGCAGGAGAATCACTTGAATCCAGGAGGCGGAGGTTGTAGTGAACTGAGATGGTGCCATTGCACTCCAGCCTGGGCAACAGAAGCAAAACTCCATCTCAAAAAGAAGAAAAAAAAGAAAGAAAGAAAGAAAAAGGAAAGAAAGAAAGAAAGAAAGAAAGAAAGGAAGGAAGGAAGGAAGGAAGGAAGGAAGGAAGGAAGGAAGGAAGAAAGAAAGAAAGAAAGAAAGAAAGAAAGAAAGAAAGAAAGAAAGACAGCTCCCGAGTCATTGATTTTTTTGAAGGGTTTTTCGTGTCTCTATCTCTTTCAGTTCTGCTCTGATCTTAGTTATTTCTTGTGTTCTGCTAGCTTTTGAATTTGTTTGCTCTTGCTTCTCTAGTTCTTTTAATTGTAATGTTAGGGTGTCAATTTTAGATCTTTCCTGCTTTCTCCTGTGGGCATTTAATGTTATAAATTTCCCTTTAAACACTGCTTTAGTTGTGTCCCAGAGATTCTGGTAGGTTGTGTCTTTGTTCTCATTGGTATCAAAGAACTTATTTATTTCTGCCTTAATTTCCTTATTTACCCAGGTTGTTCAGTTTCCATGTAGTTGTGTGGTTTTGAGTGAGTTTTATATAATGTAATTCTTAAAGCAGCCAGGTAAAAGTCATACAAAGAGATATACTCAAAAACACTACAGATAAATACAAATTGAATCAAAATAAATATCAATAATACAAAAATATTATATATAAATATATCTTAGAAGTTTAACCCAAAAGAAGGCAGGAAAAAGAAAACATAAATGAAAAAGAGAAAACACACACAAAACAAAAAATAAAATGGCAGGCATAAACACTGACATATCAATTGAATGTAAATGGTCTAAATAGGCTATTAAAAGAGATTTTCAGAATGGATTAAAAAACATCCTGCTATAGGCTGTCTGTAAGAAATTCACTTCAAATATAACAATATAGGCAGGTTGAATGTAAAAGTATACAAACATTAATCAAAAGAATTCAAAGTAGCTATATTAACAGCAGATAATATAGATGAAATGGTTTGGCTGTGTCCCCACACAAATCTCATCTTGAATTGTAGCTCTCATAATTCCCATTTGTTATGGGAAGGACCCAGTGAGAGATAATTGAATCATGAAAGTGATTTCCCCCATACTCTTCTCATGGTAGTGAATAAGTCTCATGAGATCTGATGGTTTTATAAGGGGAAACCCCTTTTTGTTTGGCTCTCATTCTCTTGTCTGCTGCCATGTAAGACATCCCTTGCTCTTCTGCCATGATTGTGAGTCCTCCTCAGCCATGTGGAACTGTGAGTCAATTAAACCCCTTTTCTTTATAAATTACACCGTCTTGGGAACGTCTTCATTAGCAGTGTGAGAACAGCCTAATACAGTAGACTTCATAGCAAAAAAAAAAAAAAAAAGTCAGAGACAGAGAGGAACATCATATAATGGTAAAAGGGTTGGTCTACCAAGGAGATATAGCAATCCTAAATGTGTATGCAGCATAAATAGAGCTGCAAAATATGTGAAGCAGGTATTGAAAGAATTGAAAGGAGGAACAGACACATTCAGTTATAGTTGGTGACTTCAAAACCTGCTCTTTCAACAATTGTTAGAACAGCTAGATAGAAAATCAGTAGAGGAAAAGAAGAATTCAAGAACACCATCAACAAACAGGATCCAATCAATAGTTGCAGAATACTCAATCCAACAACAGCAGAATACACATTTTTAAAAGTGTGCACAGAACATATAACAAAATAGACCATATCCTGGGCCATAAAACAAACCTCACTAACTTTGAAAGAATTTATACCACACAGGGTGCATTCTCCATCCACAATGAAACAAAACTAGAAATCCATATAGAAAAGTACAGGAAAATTTCCAAACAATTGGAAACATAATAACACACTTCTAAATAATCCATTGGTCAAAGAGGAAGTCTCAAAGGAAATTAAAAAAAATATTAAACTGAATTAAAATGAGAACATATCATATCAAAATTTACGGGACATAAAGCAGTGCTGAGAGGGAAGGTTACAGCATAAATGCATTCCTTAGAAAAGAGGGCCAAGTGTGGTGGTTCGCACCTGTAATCCCAGTACTTTGGGAGGCTGAGGCAGGTGAATTGCTTGAGCTCAGGAGTTCAAGACTAGCCTGGGCAACATGGAGAAATCCTGTCTCTACCACACACACACACATGCACACACACAAATTTTGTGTGTGTATATATATATATATAAATATATATATATATAATATATATATATTCTTCCATTGATGAACATTTGAGTTGTTTTTACCTTTTAGCTGTTGTCAGTATTGCTGCTATGAACATTCATGAGCAAAGTTTTGAGTGCTTATTTTCAATTCTTTTGGGCATATACTTAGGGGTGGAATTGCTGGGTCATATGACCATTTTATGTTTAACCTTTTAAAGGACCCGCCACACTGTCTTCCATGACTGAATAATTTTACATTTCTATTATATGTATATATATATATGTAAAAAGTACATGGAACTATCTCAAATAATCTAAGCTCACAACTCAAGAGCTTAGAAAATGAAGGTTAAAATAGACCCAAAGCAAGCAGAACTAAAGAAATAATAAAAATGAGAAAAGAAATTGATGACATTGAAAACAAAAACCCAATGGAGAAAAATCAATGAAACAAAGGGTTACTTCTAAAGATCAATACATTTGACACCAAACCTTAAGAAAGTCTGACAAAAATAAAAAAGGGAGAAGGCACAGACTACCAATACCAGGAATTAAACAAGGAATATTACAGACTCTTCAGACATCAAACAAAGAATAAGGTAATATTAACCACTCTGCACATATAAATTTGACAACCAAAATTAAATGAAATAATTCTTCAAAACACATAAACTTCCACAACTCCTCCAATATTAAGGTAATTTGAATAGTCCTATAAGTATTAGGAAAATTGAATTAATAACTAAAAATTCTCCAAAAGAAAACCTTCAGCTCAGATGATTTCACTGGAGGATTCTACAAAATGTTTGAAGACCTAACACCAATTCTACACGATCTTTTCCAGAAAACAGAGGAGGAAGGAATATGTCTCAGTTCATGTTATGAAGCTGGTATTACCCTAATACTAAAACCAGACAAAAACACTACAAAAAACCCCACTAAAGACCTATATCTGTCATAAATATAGATACAAACATTCTTAATGGAAATACTACCAGAGAATACAACAAAATATACAAAGAATTATATACCAAGAGAAATAAAGAGAAAACTACTAAAAAGAAATGAAAGAAATGAGAGAGATCTAGTTAGATCTAACTAAATGATGAGACATACTCAACATAGTAAAATGTCAATTCTCCCCAAATTGATATACAGGTTTAACAAAATTCCCACCAAAATTAAAATAGGATTTTCTATAGATATAGACAAGATGATTATAAAATTTATACAGAAAGATAAAAGATCAAGAATAGCTAACATAATTTTGAAAAAAAAATTGTAAGGAATCACTGATTTCAAGACATAGCTATAGAAATCAAGATGATGTGATGTTGTTAGAGAAACAGATACATAGGTCAATGGGAGAGAATAGAGAACCTAGAAATAAACCCAAAAAATGTGCTTGAGTATTTTTTGTATGGAAGTGAAATTCATATACAATTAACCATTTTAAAATGAATAAATCAGTGACATTTAGCACATTCACAATGTTGTGCAACCATCACCTCTGGCTAGTTTCAAAACATCTTCATTACTCCAAAAAAAAACCCCATAGCTTATGGGAAGTAGTTACTCTACATTCCTTCTTTCAACCACCAATCTGCTTTCTGTTTCTATGGATTTACCTATTCTGAATATTTCATATTAAAAGGATCGTATAATATGTGACATTTTGTGTATGTCTTCTTTCACTTAACATATTTTTGAGGTTCAGCTATGTTGTTGCATGTATCAGTACTTTATTCCTCTTGTGGCTAAATAATTTTTCATTGTATGCATATACTACAATTCATTTATCTATTCTTTCACTGATGAACATTTGAGTTGTTTTTACCTTTTAGCTGTTGTCAGTATTCCTGCTGTGAACATTCATGTGCAAATTTTTGAGTGCTTATTTTCAATTCTTTTGGGCATATACTTAGGGGTGGAATTGCTGGGTCATATGACCATTTTATGTTTAACTTTTTAAGGACCTGCCACACTGTCTTCTACGAGTGAACAATTTTACATTTTTATCAGCAAGGTATGGGGCTTCCAGTGATTCATATCCTCACCAACAGTTGTTATTTTCCTTTAAAAATATGTATTACTGTAGCCTTCCTGGTAGTGGGTATGAAGTGTTATATCATTGTGGTTTGATTTGTATTTCCTTAATGCAAATATTCAGCCATTTGTATATCTTCTCTGAAGAAATGTTTGTTCAAGTCCTTTGCCTAGCTTTTAATTGAGTTGTTCATCTTTTTTGTTGTTGAGTCATGCAAGTTCTTATTCCTTATTGGATATATATGCAAATATTTTCTCTTATTCTGTAGGTTGTCTTTTTATTTCCTTGATAAGGTTCTTTGATACACAACACTTTTTAAATTTTGATAAACTCAAATTTATTTATATTTGTTACTCATGATTTTTGTGTTATATCTAAGGATACGTTGCCAAATCCAAGGTCATGAAGATTTACGCCTATGATTTCCCCCCAAGAGTTTATGTTTTTAGCTCTTATATTTATGTTGTAGATCAATTTTAAGTCAATTTTTAAATTTGGTATGAGGTAGGGGTCTAAACACATTCTTTTGCATGTGGATATCCAGTTATCCTAGGGTAAATTGTCATAGAGATAGTTCTTTCTCCATTGTATAGTCTTGGAACCCTTGTTGAAAATCAGTTGGCCATAGATGTGTATTTCTGGACTCTTAACTCTATTTCATTGGTCTATATGTCTGTCCTTATACCAGTACCACACTCTTTTAATTTCTGCAGCTTTGTAGTAGGTATTGAAGTGTGAGCCCTTTGACTTTGTTCTTCTTTTAAAAGATTGGTTTGGCTATTCAGGGACCCTTGCAATTTCTATCCAGTTGATTTTTGGCAAAGATGTAAAATAAGTCAGTGGATAGCCTTTTCAACAAATGGTGCTGGACATTTGTAGGAAAAAAAAGAACCTCGTCCTAAGTCTCAGACATTGTATAAAAATTCCCTCAAAATGGGTGACAGACTTAATTGTAAAATATAAAACTATTAAACTTTTATTTAAAAAGAGGAGAAAAGGCCGGGCGCGGTGGCTCAAGCCTGTAATCCCAGCACTTTGGGAGGCCGAGACGGGCGGATCACGAGGTCAGGAGATCAAGACCATCCTGGCTAACACGGTGAAACCCCATCTCTACTGAAAAATACAAAAAAAAAAAAAAAAAGAAGAAGAAGAGAAAAATCTTTGGGATCTTGGATTTAGACTTGACCCCAAAAGCAAGACCCACAAAATGGAAAAAATGTAAGTCTGACTGCATCAAAATTAAAAACTTTTGCTCTGCAAAAGATCCCATTAAGAGATTGGAAAAACAAGCTATAGACTGGAGGAAAACATTTCTAAACCACATCCACAAAGAACTAGCATCTTGAATGTATAAAAAACTCTCAACACTCAACAGTAAAAGAACCAAACAATGCAATTAGAATGAAGAGATATTTCACCAAAAAGGATATACAGATGACAAATAAGCACATGAAAAGATGTTCAGCATCCTTAGCCATTAAATAAATGTAAGTTAAAACCAAACACCTGTCAGAATGGCTAAAATAAAAAATAATGACAACACCAAATGCAGGCAAGGATGCAGAGAAATGGAATCACTCATACATTACTAGTAGGAAGCTAAAATAGTTTAGCTATTCTGAAAACTAGTTTTGCTGGTTCTTTTTTTTTTGGCTTTTTCATGAAACATTTTTATTCAAAATTGGCCACTTTTTTTAAAGAAGTAAACATGCAACTATCATACAAGCCAACAATTGTACTCATGGGCATATATCCCAGAAAAATGAAAATTTATGTTCACACAAAAACCTGTACACAAATATTTATAGCAACTTTATTTGTAACCACCAAAAAATAGAAAAAGCCAGGTGGTTAAACAAATGTGGCACTTCCATACCATGGAATACTACTCAGTCATACAAAGGAGTAAACTATTGACACATGAAACAACTTGTATAATTCTCAAGGTAGGTATGCTGAGCAAAGAAAGCCAATCTACCAGAGGTTACATGTTGTATGATTCCCTTTACCTAGCATTCTTAAAATGACACAATTATAAAAATGAGAAAAAAATGGAGGTTGCCAGAGATTAGGGCTAAGCAGGGAGCGAGAGAGGGAAGGGAGGTGGGATGGGCATAAAAGGACCACAGAAAGAATTCTTGTTATAGGAGTTTCCTGTATCTTCCTTGTGTCCATGTCAATAACCTGGTTGTGATATTATACTATGGTTTTTCAAGTTGTTACCATTGGAGGAAACTGGGTAAAGGGCATACAAGATCTCTCTGTATTATTTCTTACAAATGTATGTGAATCTAGAATTATTTCAAAATTTAAAAAAAATCGAAAAATCACTAAGTGACATATTAGGTTTTTTCCATTTGCTTTTTAAAAATTTTTATTATTTTATTTTTCCATAAGTTACTGGGGTACAGGTGGTATTTGGTTATATGAGCAAGTTCTTTAGTGGTGATTTGTGAGGGTTTGGTGTACCCTTCACCCAAGCAGTACACACTGCACCATATTTGTAGTCTTTTATCCCTCACCCCCTCCCAACTCTTTCCCCTAAGTACCCAAAGTCCATTGTATCATTCTTATGCCTTTGCATCCTCATAGCTTAGCTCCCACATATCAGTGAGAACATACAATGTTTGGTTTTCCATTCCTGAATTACTTCACTTAGAATAGTAGTCTCCCATCTCATCCAGGTCACTGCAAATGCTCTTTTTTTTTTTTTTTTTTGAGACAGAGTCTCAGGCTGGAGTGCAGTGGTGTGATCTCGGCTCACTGCAAGCTCCATCTCCCAGGTTCACGCCATTCTCCTGCCTCAGCGTCCCGAGTAGCTGAGACTACAGGTGCATGCCACCACACCTGGCTCATTTTTTGTATTTTTAGTAGAGACGGGGTTTCACCATATTAGCCAGGATGGTCTCAATCTCCTGACCTCGTGATCCGCCCGCCTCGGCCTCCCAAAGTGCTGGGATTACAGGCGTGAGCCACCAAGCCCGGCCATATGCTCTTAATTCGTTCCTTTTTATGGCTTAGTAGTATTCTGTCGTGTATATATACGACAGTTTCTTTATCCACTCGTTGATTGATGAGCATTTGGGTTGGTTCCACAATTTTGCAATTGTGAATTGTGCTGCTATAAACATGCATGTGCAAGTGTCTTTTTCGAATATTGACTTATTTTTCTCTGGGTAGATACCCAGTAGCTGGATCAAATGGTAGTTCTACTTTTAGTTCTTTAAGGAATCTCCACGTTGTTTTCCACAGTGGCTGTACTAGTTTACATTCCTACCAGCAGTGTAGAAGTGTTCCCTGATCACCACAGTTTTTTCCATTTGTAATAAGAGCCTGAAAGCCTGTTGGTATGTAATAAGCAAGCACACCAGTGGTTAGGTGGAGGAAGGCAGATGAGGACACTCATGATTCCTTTACTCAGTTTATCTCTTGGTTGAACATCACTGACTGCTGGGATGCTTGAGACTGTTGTAATTTTAAATTGGTGCTTTTCTTAGTCATGTATGTTTGATTTGTGCCCATAATAGGCTGTGTTTAAAGACTAGAAACATAAGGAACCTGATGATGAAATACAAGCTAATTAAGAGCAAAAAATGGTTTAAGTCTACAATTTTGCTTCAAAATTACCTTCACCAATCTGTAAATTGCATTCATCTGATAAAAATCCTTATATATAGACTATCAAGCTGTCTTTCATACTTCAAAAACAGTGTTAAAAAGAGAAAAATAGAGTGACAATTATATTCAGTTTGGTTTTTCATGTGTTGAGAATAAAGGCTGTATCCACACCCACAACATGTTATTTGCAGAGCGCTTGGAAATAGTGGCCTGAAATCTTTCCCCTCCTGCCATTTATAAACAAAACATAGAAAATATATAAATAAAACGGTAGTGTTTTAAAGCATGAAATTCCAGAATTTTAGATACCAATTCTTAAAAGACAGTTTTTTGCCTATACTTGAGGCACTGTCAAGGATTTAAGTCCTAAAACACTTTTTTTCATACACATTCTGTCCCCAAACTAGATATTACATCATTTTTTAGTGTATGTGTCAGAAAATGATGCTTTATTTCATTTAATTAAATAAAAATTAAATATTATGTATTTGTTGTTAAATGATACAAAATGGAAACTTATCTGTAATGACTGTATTTCATGAATGTTATTAATGATTGCATTAAAGCCAATTTTAGAAGATAACATTCAATATGATACTCTGAAATAATTTGTTTAAACTTCAAATCACTTCTTTGTTATATATTACACCAAAATGGTAAAACTATTTTAAAATGTTTTGAAGAGGGTTGTAGTGAAAGGCATGCAAGTCACATATGGCTAGGCAATGCTGATGTGTGTACATGCATTTGTCAGTTTTAAAGCATCCTGTTTATGTCAGTTGTTATGTGCCCACTGTTTTTATTTACTGCAATTAGGAAACGGAGGGTCCTAGTTAATTAAATGTTCTCCATAACTGAAAATTACCATATGTCTCAGCACTGGGTTGGGGTTCTTGGCAAATAATGTACAAAACACATCTCCACGTGGAAAGTGGGGATGATGCTCATATTAATAGCATTTGCCTCCCATGCTGTGTACCTGAAGCCAGTCAAATAATGCATCAGGTTTTTATTTACATTTTGACTTATTTCTCATTTGATGTGTTTTCCACTTTGCGTAACAGAAAAACCCAACTCAATTGATCTAAGTAGGAAGGAAAATAAATCCTGAGGTAGGTCAGCTTTAGAATGGGTTATTTCAGCAGCTCATTAAGGACCGAGGTTCTTTTTCTTTCCCTGTTCCACCATCCTCCATGAGTCAACTCAGCCATTTGCAGGGTCACAACTTGGTGGCTGTGGGTCTAGGGGTATTTTATACTTAATGACAGTATCAAGAGGGAAAAGAAGTACCACCTCTTCCTGTGTACCTCTTTGTCTCCCCAGCTGACACTCTCTCACCTCTCCTCAGCCAGAAGTGGGCTCCCTGATCACCACTGGCAAGTTCCTGGAAAAGAGCTTCAAGATTGGCTTAGACCATGCTGAAGGTGAGAAACTTGAATGGAATTGACATTCTATATGCAGAAAAGAAGAGAGATATATTTTGAGTATCCAATCAACAACGTCTACCATAATTTCTTAGACTACATGTTTAATTTTGATTTTACATGACAAGGGTTCATGATAAGGACAATTAATTAAATATACCAATAGATTCAGAAGAGAAGTTTCTCCAGTCACCTATTTGTAGTACATAAATTCTGAGATACATGATAGCTGCTATATACACACACAGTGTGGAACTGATACAGAATTGTGTAATGATTATGAGGACAGGCTCTGAGTCAAATCCTAGCTCTGCCATTTGCCAGCCAAATTGCCTTAGATAAACTGGGTAACTTCTTTGAGCTTAATTTATACAATAAGGATCTTACAGAGTTGTCATGAGGATTAGACAAAACAATACATATAAAGGGCTAGGACTGGTGTCCAAGGCATACTTAGCAATCAATAAACCTTAGGTGCTGGTTGAATGGTAGTGATGATGATAATGGGTTAGACATCACTTTGCACCTCTCGACAACTGAGCATCTAGTCTTTCCTGCTTTCAACTCTTGCATCTGGTCGCTATCCTCTCTATCCAGTGTGTTCTTCATACAGCAGCCACAGACATCTGTTAAAAACATACTATAGATCCTGTCATTCTCTTGCTCTATCCCCCACCCCCATGGCTTTCCTTACACCTAACATCAGATATAGAGTCCTTACAGTGGTTCCCCCTTATTTGAGGTTTCACTTTCACTTTCCACAGGTTTAGTTACCTGCAGTCAACTGCGGTCTAAAACATTACATATAATAAGATACTTTGAGAGGAAGAGATATATATCATATTCACATGGCTTTTATTATATTGTTATGTTATGAATTATTGTTATTAATCTCTTACTGTACCTAATTTATAAATTAAACTGTATCATACGTATGTATGTATGGGAAAAACCAGTATATACAGGTGCAGTACTATCCATGATTTCAGGCATCCACTAAGTGTCTTGGAACATATCGCCGTGGATAACGAAGGGCTACTGTATTTGTCAGGACACTGTGTGATCTGGTCCTTGCCTAGCCCGCTCCTTCTTCTGCAACTCTTCACCTGGATCCCTCTGCTTAGCTACATCAGCCAGTTCTTTCTTTACACCTTCTAGGCCTTCTGCCTAAATGCCCTCCCAGCTAGATCTTCTCGTATGTCACCCCTCACCTAATCATATCTCTGCCTAAGCACCCCCGTGAAAAAACTTTGTCCTCTGCCATCTTGAAAAGTCACCACTCTTACTTCCAGTTACTTCTGTCAGTCTGGGGTCTCTAGAAAACAGAACTGGAGCTAAAGTTTATAAGCTAAAACACTTTATCAACAAGAAGGATAATCCTAGGGAAGCAGGTGCAGGGAAGGAGAAAGCTCTAATGCTGAGCAGGCCACAGCCTTGTAACAAGTGCAGCTGTGTATGTGCTGGGCCTCCAGGGTATCTTCAAAGAAGACTTGGGGCACTGCATCTCCATGGAGACCATCCAGGGAAACAAGGGGGAATTTGTTTGCTGGTTTCCTCCTGTGCCCAGTCTCCCACTGGTCAAAGTCCAGCCCTCAGGGCATTAACTGTGCTGTATTGAGTGGCCTCTTCAGGAGGTCTCTGGGGAAGCCTGAGCCCCAGGTCTTGAGTCTGACAAATGCATAGGCATGGAGGCCAGTTTCTCACTGTCATTTGGTGCCTCAGGCAGGACTATTTTATTTATTTATTTTTTTGAGATGGAATCTCACTCTGTCGCCCAGGCTAGAGTGCAGTGGTACGACATGGCTCACTGCAACCTCTGCCTCCCGGGTTCAAGTGATTTTTCTGCCTCAGCCTCCCAAGTAGCTGAGACTACAGGCTGGTGCCACCACGCCCAGCTATTTTTTGTATTTTTAGTAGAGACGGAGTTTCACCATGTTGGCCAGGATGGTCTCGACCTCTTGACCTTGTGATCCGCCCGCCTAGGCCTCCTACAGTGCTGGGATTACAGCCTTGAGTCACCGTGCCCAGCCAGACAGGACTTCTTGATCTGAAGTAGTGGCAGTAACAGCAGAGGGGAACTAGCTCTAAGACTGTGGAGATGGCATGGAACAGTTAATAGGGTCACTCTTGCTAGGAAGCAAGGCAAATAAGTGTCCAAAGCCCTGGTCCAGGTTAGGGTCAAAGAGGTCAGAATGGCTGCTTAGATCTAGGGTGTCCTATCAACTAAGTCCAGTACCATCTTATACCCCTGAAGGTTGGATAGTTGTCTTCATAGCCCTTGAAGTGACCCACCATAACACTGCATATTCATTTGAATAGAATGCTTATTTAGAAGAATGGAAGCTTCAGCCGGCCAGGTAGCTAATGCCTGTAATCCCAGCACTTTGGGAGGCCGAGGCGGGGTAGATTGCTTGAGCCCAGGAGTTCAAGACCAGCCTGAGCAACATAGGGATACCCCGTCTCTACAAAAAATACAAAAATTAGCTGGGTGTGGTGGTGCATGCCTGTAGTCCCAGCTATTGGGAGGCTAAGGTGGGAGGATCACCTGAGCCCAGGGAGGCTGAGGCTGCAGGGAGCCGTGATCCCACCACTGGACTCTAGCCTGGGTGAGAGAGTAAGACCCTGTCTCAGAAAAGAAGAGAAAAAAAAAAAAAGAATGGAAGCTCCCTAAGGTAGCAGTTCACCTTTAAAATCAGATAGATAGATAGATAGATAGATAGATAGATAGATAGATAAATACATACATACATACATACATACATACATACATACATACATACATACATAGACAGATTTAGATTTTCACGTTATTTACGATTCTATACTGGTGAGTTGGAAAACAGGGTCATGATAAAAATTTATGTTGTCCCTTTTGAAGAAAGGAAATTGGCCCCTCTCTTCACTCTCCTCTTAGTATGTTCCCTCTTTCATCCCTTTTGCCTATGCTCAGTAGGGTATACTACTTCATGGCTGTAGGCCTGGACATCTCATCCCCAATTGTCCCTTGTAAACAATACATTCTTAAGAGTAGCAGACTTCAGTTTCCTCCTGTTATCAGCACCTTTCTTGGTCCCCTTCTGCCATCAGTCCAGCCCCTGGGAGTTTGATGGGAATTTGCCTTGGTAATAATGCCATGGTGAGGGTTTTATGTTCATCTCCCTCCATTTGTACCATTCACAATTCCCTTTCCATCACTGCATCTTCTCATTTATCCCAACTTCTTCATTAAAATTCCTACTCTATACCACTTCTCCTTTGTCTTGAAAAATTTCCCCAATCACAGTTGTCCCTTGAATGAATACCTTATCTCCATGCTAGCTACTTTTCTCCCTGAATCAAAGTTAAAAACAACTATGTCTGTGTGGTCTTAGGTCTAGGATCTTGAACTTACTGCCAACATTCCCTTAATTTCTAGATGATTAATGAATTATCATCTTAAAATAAGCATTAATATTAGAGGAAAACTTCAACATCATAGCTCTGTTTAGATCAGAATAACTGAACTTCTATAAATACTGGCAAAATAAAGGCAAAGACCTTTAGAATTGAAAATGGTCTTAGACGTTTCATTTAGTATGACTGCCTCCCACCTACCCATCCCCAATTCCCAGCTGAAAGAAGAGAAAACAAGATCTGGGAAAGGTATGACTCTCCCAGGCTCACTGAGCCGTAGAGGCTGAGGCAGGAGAGAGACCCCATCCTTGTGCCTCCCATCCAGGGCTCTCCTAAGCACGTGGCTGGCTCTTCAGTGAACTGCATGGTTTGGTTTGAAGACAAAAACATTTTTTGAACAGGCAGCAGAATGTTATATTATGCAAGACAAGGAAGACTGTTTCCTGCCTTTTCCCACCTTCTCACATGACTTCCCGGCCTGGCTTCTAATGGGTATTTCTAGGCACTGTTTGACCAGCCTAGTGGTGACTCCCAAGGGTAAGCTGACCCACAGTTAGTGATGCAGATACTTTTGGTTGCATCTGGAGAAAGTGCCTTGCTTCCTCCTGATCCCCATGGCTGTGTGTCATCTCTGAGTATACTGATATGCAGGTATAATCTGAAATGACCAAAAGAGACACACATCATTTGGCAGTAGTTTTTTTTTTTTATCATATTGTTGTGTTTTTGGTAAGGATTAGAAATAGAAAAAAGATTTTACACTCCAGCCTGGGCGACAGAGTGAGACTCCGTCTCAAAAAAAAAAAAAAAAAAAAAAAGAAAAAAAAAAGAAAAAAGATTTTAAACTGGCAAAGTAAAAAATATTTGGGTTGCTTAAACTTTTTGATCTTGTAAAAGTATATTAATAACATTTTTATATGTGTCTCTGACTGAACCACTCACCAATAACTTAGAGTGGGGCTGGGGGCAGCAATTGGAATTTATGTTTCCTTTTAGCTCCCCTATTCCAAACTTATTGAACTACATGAAATTCAAAACTTAAACATTTTTTCCCCCAAGAATCCTAGTTGGCTACTGAGAATCAGTATGCTTGCAAGTTCCGAAACTGGGTTTCAGGCAAATTTTGAAATTCTCTGTGTGAAATCTAGCCTATTTTCCAATTTGGGGTATACTATTAAACAAAATATTACACTGAGAGGTAAAAGCACAGAGCAATTCAAAGAGGTGTCAAGGTTACTGGCATCTGATGCTGCTTCCCTGGAGCCTTGTTTTATTTTGTCATTCACACTTCACCTTTCTCATTCCAAGGTGACTTTTAATTTCACTCTTATTTTATGCACAGTAGTCAAACAGCTCACTTCGGATGTTAACATTCTCTCTAAGGAATATTCCATACATCTGGTTTGCAGCAACTACTTTCTTCTACTTCTTTGGGAAGCGTGTAGAAGTTCAGTGCCTGTTCACTGCATTAAACAGAGCTATTTCTGATCTTGGTCAATCTATAGACCCTGATTTACATATGACCTTGAGTTATTAAAAAACAAAAAATACACAAAGTCCTGCTTTGATTATGTAATAAGGCCACTAGGCTGACTCAGGGACTTTGTGATCAGAGCTGAGAACAGAAATCTGCTTTTCCAAATACCTCATGTCTGAGAGGAGAGCTGAATCCGGCCTCTAAGCCATGGGGTACCTTCCTGACCACAGAGGGAGGCACAGCACATTTCCAAACTTCCCTGTTTCCTTTTTTTTTTTTTTTTTTTTTTTTTTTTTGAGATGGAGTCTTGCTCTGTCACCCAGGCTGGAGTGCAGTGGCGTGATCTTGGCTCACTGCAACCTCCACCTCCTGGGTTCACGCCATTCTCCTGCCTCAGCCTCCAAGTAGCTGGGACTACAGGCGCCCACCACCACGCCCAGCTAATTTTATTTTATTTTATTTTATTTTTTTGTATTTTTAGTAGAGACGGGGTTTCACCGTGTTAGCCAGGAGGATGGTCTCGATCTCCTGACCTTGTGATCCACCCGCCTCGGCCTCCCAAAGTGTTGGGATTACAGGCGTGAGCCACCGTGCCCAGCCTCCCTGCTTCCTTTTATACTCATTTTATCTTTTCTGTTTCCCAAGATGAAAAGTGCCATCCCTTCCCCAGTCCTGCCATGGAGAATCTGGCCCCTAGCCAGCCTCAGAAGTTCAGTCATGGTGGCCTTGGCAAAGATTCATAGTCAAATCCGAGAGAGCATCACGCTGGCTAGGGCCCAGGGTCACTGAGGATGGAGTAGCCTTTATCATTCTGAGTAAAAATCATGGTATCCACATGGGAAGTCAACCAGGTTTTGTCCAATCCCTCATTTTACAAGTGGGGAAACTGATACCTACAGCAGAGATACGATTGGCTCTGCATTACATAGCTGGGCCGTGATAGAGGGAGAACTGGACCTCAGACCAAAACTGTGTGATGTTGGGAACACGCTGGCCTATTCACTGCTGTATCTCTAGCAATTATTAAGAGCACAGTGCCTGCTGCATAGGAGGGGTTCAGCAGCAGGACAATCTGGGAGGAAAAAACAAATGTAATATCTCTTTCTTC
Organism: Macaca nemestrina; assembly: GCF_043159975.1. NCBI lineage: Eukaryota > Metazoa > Chordata > Mammalia > Primates > Cercopithecidae > Macaca > Macaca nemestrina. The sequence continues at coordinate 46,826,850 of NC_092130.1, forward strand.
ATGTTAGCCTTCCATTATTCTTCCCCTTTTCCTTACATTTAACTAACTTCATCCTCAGAAAAATCCCCTCTGTCACCTCCCCCAGGCCAGGAGAGATCACAGAGGCATGGACAGGACACTGTTCACCTAAGCCAGGAAGGCCCCTGGTGCCCACGCAGCCAGAGCAGGAGGCAGGCCCTCAGAAAGGCTCCTGGCCATCAGCCTGGCCTGGGTAGGGGCTTCCGCCTAAGTTTCCTGCCAGACTGAGGCTATGGTATGACCATTTATGGGGCCCTAGTTGTTACAAAGGTGTTTCTAGCTCATTCGGGAATCAAGACTGATTTCAAAAGCTGCTGATGTTAAAGAGGGACCCAGAAAAGTTTGGGAGCCCCAGGCTTGGGGATGGGATCAGTAGGGGGAAATGTCTTGTTAGGGAGAAGGGACCCTCTGGGTCCAGCTAGGTCAGGTAGGCAAATGTCACTTGGGATTGCCCCTGTATGCCCAGAACGTCTTAAGATTCTGTAGTTGGAAGAGGGAAGATTCAGGAAAGAGGAAGAAAACCTTTGCTGTGTCACAGGTTGTTGGGTCTCAACGGTGGGGGGTTTCACCCACTTTGTCCCCAGGGACAGCTCTCCTGCTGTGGTGTACCGGCCCACCTGGACTCCACGAGCAATGGCCGCAGATTCAGAGAACCCCCCCCCCCCCACTCCCCGTGCGCCTGGAGAGCACAGCCTTGGGGAACCTTGCCCGGAAAGGAGCCTGGAGGCGGGTAGAGGTGAAGAGGGGCTGTCACTTGCGGAGCTCCACGCTAGCCAGAGGCAGGAGCGCTACGCAGGCCCTCCTCCCGCCGGGCCCTAGATGGCCCCAGCACTCCCGAGTCATCGCGCCCCGCGTGCGCGCCCGCCTGCTCCGCGCACCTGCCGTGGCCGCCGCGCGGGTCTGACCGGCTGGCGGGCGGGCGGCGCGCACAGGTGGCGGCGATTGGGCAGGCGGGGCCCGGAGGGTGACGTCACGGGCTCCGGTCCCGGCGGCAGAAATAGGGCAGCCGCGGCGGCCGTGGCACAGCAGCGGGCAGCGGCGGCTCAGGGAGCTGGAGCCTCAACAGCCTCCAGCGAGCCCGGGACCCGCTGACCGCCCGAGAAACCAGCCGAAGGACGCGGGGCCAGGTTGCAGCCGCCGCCGCCACGGGGCGCTCCCTCCCTCCCGCCCGAGTCCGGCCACCTGGTCTTCCCCTCGGCCCCGGCCGTCTCAGGTACGCGGGCGCAGCTCCGGAGCGGGCGCGGGGAGGATGCCATTCCGCTGGCGCTGCCACCAGCCGGTCCCGCTGCGCCCCACTGGGGTCCCGGCGCCCGCGGCCCCGCATCTTGCTGCAGGGCCCGGCGCGGGCGCTTGTTTGTCCTTACTGCCCGCACCGGGAGAGCCAAGTTTGCCCGCGGGGAAGGGTCCACCGGGCCAGGGCTCGTTAGGGCTACCCCGGCCGAGGCCAGGACTCGAGGTAGAGGCTGGGACGCCGAGGCTTGTGGCCGGGGTCTGCGGTGGGGACCGGAGTGACCCGGTTGGCACGCGGGGCGCCCCGCAGAAGCGCTCGGGCCGAGCCCGTAGCTCGCGCCCGGCTCCGAAACCCTGCAGGCGCCGTTCTTGGGCTCAGGACCCCAGGCGGCCCCGGCGGAGCCAGGCGAGCGCGGCCCCTCGGCCCGGACCCGGTGCCCTTGGCTCTGGGCTTGGGCGCAGGGCAGGCATTCTCAGCACCTCCTCCCCGCGGCTTTGCGGGGAAACTTGAGTCTCCTCGCTGCAGCCCAAAGGGCCCGCTGTGCCTCGCCTGGCCCCGGATACTCCGGGGTCTGCCGAGTGTGAGGCTGGGGAAGAGGGAATCTGTGCACGACCCGACTCCAGGCAGCCTCCGGCGCTGCTTGTGCGCAGCCGGCCGCGGTCCAGAGGGAGCGGCCCGGGGTACTCGCTTGAGGGTGTCTAGGGAGCAGTGTGTTGGGGGCGTTCAGCGTTCGGGCTGGGGGCTTGGTCCTAAGAGAGCTTGCACTGTGGATGATCTTCGCCCTCTTTGCGCCCGCAAAGCAAAGACGAGTTCTGAGTTTCGGAAGGGACCTGGACGAGGCAGGCATAGCACTCTGCTTTGGACGCGTGTCGCCTCGAGTTTGGGGACTAGCGCGGCGCTAGTCTTTGGGGCTCCCTGCAGACGACAAAGCGGCGCCAAACCGAGGCCTGCCACCTGAGGACTTTGTGCCCGCAACTCTTGCGGGAGCGGAAAGCCGCTGAGGCAGTGGGGTTTCTCGGTTTCCGGAGCGCGGCGAGCCTCCCGGCTGCGCGGCAAGTGCATTAGGAGTGCGCAGGTCAGCGGGGGCGTGCCCGGCAAGGTCGGTGTCGCGGCCCGAGAGCGGGTGCCGGGGCGCTGTCCAGCAGCCCCTGCTCGCGGCCGCGGGCCGCCGACACTGATGAATGGCGCGTCTACAGCCCGCCGGTCCCCTCTAGGTGTCGCTTCCGCCGAGCTTTCCGCCAGTGAAAAATAGCGCCGGCAGCTTGGTCTGTTCCCTTCATAAATTTGTTGCAAGCCTGTGCACCAGGAATTGTACTAGATGGGGCCCCCGAGATACAAACATCCGTCCAGGTTCTCTGGGCCAAACGTAAACAGAATTTCAATAGGTGGTGAAGTAACTGCCAGCCAAAATGTTCACCGGGAATGGGCCTGTGTCACAATCTGTGAGGGGAAAAGACAGATCAGGGAGCGACTAGGACTCTTCTTGAAAGTCCGAAGTTATTTTCCTACTGCCAAATTTAGGGGAAACCAAGGTTTTTTTTTTTTTATAGTGTCTTCTTAATCCTGGGGGCCAGGTGCCAGTTTCTGTGGCTGCCCCTCTGGACCCCAGGATAGGCTCTGGGTCTGGGCAGTGGTCTTGTGGGGGGTCTACCTTGGAAGGGAATGGTCAGAGGCGTGAGTGATGTGGCTTCTGAGTCTCCAGAGCCGCAGCAACTCTCAGGCAGGAGCTCAAGCCGGACACATGAGCAGATGCCCTGCAGGGCACGTGTCTGCTTCCCATCTTAGCGTTGTGAAAGGAGACACTGGGCACTGCAGCGTCACTAGACCGTTTCTGCCATACTCTGCTGAATGTTCGCTTTTTCCTTCCCATCCTGGGGAAAAAAGGCACCACCCTCTCCCAAGACTTCAGACTGAACCAAAGTTCACACAAGAAAATAGTCCACTTTGATGTAATGTATTAAAATTGCTCGTTGGAGTTGTCCTAGTGCTTTTTTCTCTCTTAGAATTTTATGATCATCCTCAATTTTTGTTGATTCCAGGAAAGCTCTTTTTCTTCTGGAAAAGGGCCAGCTTGTTTTTCTGGGTATTAGGAGAACTTTTATCCTTTGGGCTGTGCCCTGGAGGTGGGTGAGGGAAGAGGAGGTTGGATTTTTCCACCATGACCAGTCAGTCACTGAGGACGTTTTTCCCTTTTACTAAGGGTTGTAGGATTTTTTAAACGTGAACTTCACGTTATGATCTTTTGTTTGATTTAACACTATATTCAGAGACTGGCATTAAATAGTCATTATTTAATAAAACTACCTTAATTCCTAAGCCTTGTTTGAGTGTTTCTCTGCAAACTCAACCTTCTTGAGTTGCTTATGTGTGGTCAGTCATGTGCTTCCTAGCTTAATGCAATTAGATATTTCAAGAGCACATCTTGCTTTACATTTTCTGTCTCAATGCATAACATAAGGCATGGAACTTCAAATAAAATAGAACTGCAGTCAAGAGAATGTGGTACTTAAGAGGTATAACCTGAAGGTTGGAAGGATAAAGGTTATTGGAAGTCACATGTGTGCCTGTGTTAAACTTCATAGTAAATAGGAATATCATAGATTTATACATGGCACGTAGAATAATTTAGGCATCTAATTTATCAAGTGTTGGGAAAGAATTAACTAATGATATAGAGTAGATAATTAATAGGAAATGCAATTTAACTTCATTATGGCTTGCTGCAAGGTTAGCTTGCTCTATTTCCATGCCTAATTTCCCTGGGTTGGTATTTTAGGGACTGTCTTAGGAAATCTGTATTGCTTTCTTTTTTTCTAAAACACTCACAAATCAGAACTAGGGTCCTAAGCCTTTGAGAGGTTCCCATACAGCCTTACAGGTTTCAGGTTGAGGTTGATGTGGCTTTTTTTTTTTCCTTTTAAATTTGAGCAGACATGCAGAAGAGAATTCCAGGGTTTTGGTGCTCCCAGTTGATTTTTATATGTCGATTGCCAACATGCCATGAATAAAATGCTACCTACAGTGTGTGTGTAGGGCAGATACTTTTTCATCTGGAAAGGCTGAGAATGTAGATGCTTCAGGGTCACAAATCTGACTGTTCTCTTCAAGGCTGGGTGGCATTGCTTGGTTCTGCCAACTCATCTTTGTAATTTCTGGTCCTGTTGGTTACAAAGAGAAGCCATTTCTATATGGCTAATCCTTAATGGCTAGTCTGGTAAAGTTACCAAGTTCTGGGAGAGAGGCAGAGAGAGAATGGATGAACAATGCCACCGAAACTCTGAGGGTCAGAATTCCCACTCTTCCCAAGACGGCTGGTTCCTGGAATAGAAAGAGAAGTTTGTATTAAACCCATTGCCAGTTTAATGGAATTGCTTCTCTCTGGCCTGTGAACTTGGTCAATAAAGACAGCTTACATGCCTGTGTGTGTTTTCTGGGTGGGGCAGATTTTGGTATTTTCATATGAATACCTATTTCTCCCTAACAATTTGCATTCCTATGTCATGCTTTTCTTTAAAAAACAAGTCAGTATTTGGAATGTTACATCATACTAACCTGTAGTACCTCTGTAATTCTAAATACAGATAAATAATAACACACATATTAGCTTATTTTAGAACACCTGAAAATCCTGTGGTTTTCACAGGGAGGCAGACGATCTAGTGGAGGTCCTTCAGCGTTAAGAAAAGCAAAATCTGCCTATCTAAACAGAGAATGCAAACTTCCATTCTAGATGTAAGTGTGCGATAATATAAGGAACCAAACAGTTGCCCTGGGGGCAGGATGCCTGGGTTCCAGTCTAGGCCTGGCCACTGATTTGTCGTCGAACCCTGGTGGATTCGTCCACCTTCTGGTGTTCTGGTTTCCTATCTATGCAGCAGCCAGGTTAGCACCAGATTCTCCTGACTGGGGGAATGTCTGTTGAAGCTCAGGTAGGAAACCACAGGGGAAGCAATAAAACACCTCCCTTCCAAACAAGATGGCTTAAGTATCAAGTCAGTGTACTTTATGACTTGTTTGGAACAAAAGGTAGTCTCAGCTCTTTATATATGGACAATCCTAGGTAGATTTACAATTAATACTTAGGACTTAGCAAGGATTGAATTAAACTTATTAATCTAAATTGATCTCAAAAGGAGCTCTAGGTTAAAAAGGGAGATTTGTGACCTTATGGATGGCACCTTCCCAATTCTATAATGGTGAGATTCTTGCATTTGCCTCTATCTGAAGGCCAGTAGGGCAATTTGAATTGAGGAGTAATTAATTTGTTAACAGAGCTACTTCTCCAAAGTGACTAGCCTTATGATGCCGGCGCTTTCCGTGAGCTGAGGGGCATCTGCCTGGGATTCTGTGCATCTTTTCATGGTTCCCCTCCCTCCCTCCCTTCCTTCCTTCTACCATATGTTTTTCTTAGCCCATAAATAGAGCAGCAGTGAGGACTGAGGAGAGTCTGCCCAGGGGCCCCCATCCCAGGGTAAAGTGTGGGAATTAAGGGTGAGCAGCTTGGCTGTTTCCCCTTGGTCGGAGCCATGAGGAGGAGAGCAGCTCTTGGCAGCTTTCAGAGGAAAGGAGAGTCTCGGGGCCAGGGCCTCCTAATTTACTGTCTCTAGATTTTCCCCATTATACTAAAAACAACTGTTTATCAAAACAAAACAGGCAGGACAAAACAAAACAAAAAAGACAGGCAGCAGCAGTTGAGAGTTAAGAGAAGAGATGTCGTGGGTCTGCATGCCTGACTTGGAATCTCAGTTTTGCCACTTGTTTGCCACATGGCCTTGGCAGAGTCCTTAACCTCTCTGTGACCCCATCTCCTCTGTCATCTGATTAAGGGATAATCATTGCCCCCATCATGGAGTAGAAAAAGGAGGGTTATGAGTTAATACCTGTGAAGTGTTTAGAACAGTACCTGACACATCGTAATTGCTATATAAGTGTTATCCAAATAGATAGTCTCTATTTGATTATTAGACAGATAATCAAAATTGATTTAGACCCAATATTAATTCTTTTTTATGAACTGAACTGTCATAAAACTTGAGCTGTAAATTTCCAGGCTGTTGTTGCTGTAGATGTAATGGATTGTCAATCACTGTAAGTATAAAATGACATCTAAAACACATCCACAGTGCAAATGAAATCACAGCTAGTAGTAGGCAGACCGAGCTAAACTTTACAAACAAGCTGCCCGGGAGTATTTCAGTAGTTGGCCTGGTTCACGTGTTTCCCTGTTTCCAATTAAATTCTTACAGGAAATATAAACACAAACCAGATAAAACTAGTGGCAACTCCAGGCCAAGCTCCAGGCTTGGATCTTGGGCTTCCTGAAACCCAACCCAGAAACCAGCAGTCTTGGTGCATCCTCTTATGAACTGATTTGGTGCTTGCCAAAATCACAGTTGAAATGAATAGATTGTATTTTAATGCTACCCATTAGTACCAAAACATAAAACATAATTGATCTTAGATTACAAAGCAGATCAAAAGTTAAATACCGGATTTTATGGCTTGTATATTTCATACCTCCAGGAGTTGACATCTGTACATTAACTAGCATAGATTTGGATTATCTTGCTGTTTTTAGTTTATGTGAGCTAGGAGGCATGGAAAGGGAGAAAAGTAGACCTTACTCTGTGTGTTTACTCTGTGAGCAATGTTTGATAGTAGGTAAGTAGGAAAAAATTAATCAGAGTAAGAAGCAATGTCTTTCTAGTTCTAGCTTAAATTCCTATGGCTGGTTTTTGAAAATTCGAAAAATCCACTAACTGTTTTCTGCAGTCTCTGGAAAGTGACTCTGTGATCAGAAGAGGATCACTTACGGAGAATAGAGAATTACCTTGTTTATTTTTAGAAAAATGGGTTGCAGCCGGGCGTGGTGGCTCATGCCTATAATCCCAGTACTTTGAGAGGCCAAGGCAGGTGGATCACCTGAGGTTGGGAGTTTGAGACCAGCCTGACCAACATGCAGAAACCCCATCTCTACTAAAAATACAAAATTAACTGGGCGTGGTGGCACATGCCTCTAATCCCAGCTACTCGGGAGGCTGAGGCAGGAGAATCACTTGAACCCAGGAGGCGGAGGTTGCAGTGAGCCGAGATTGCGCCACTGCACTCCAGCCCAGGCTACAAGAGTGAAACTCTGTCTCAAGAAAACAAGAAAAACAGGTTGCAGTAAGGAGAAGACATTTTTATTCTCTCTTAGTCCTGAACATGATTTATTTTTTTTTCCTGCTCTTCCTCCCTGTAAGATTTCACACATCTTAGGGAGACCGCTGGATCAAGAGTGCAGAAGCCACTGGGGGGCGGCGGAGGGGGTGCCGTGACTGTCGCAGTCCTCACAGTCGTCTCCCGGGTGGCAGCTGAAGCAGCACTATTCCACTCAACTCTGCCTTCTTCAGAGTGTGGGGCAGGTGCTGATGGTGAGACTGTGACCTTCAGATTGTATTTACTGGCCACCCAGACTCTTTCCCCAGTAGCTCAGCTTTGTCAACAGATGTCAAAGATGAGTGACCGAAGAAACAGATATAGGAGTGGGAGCTTATGGAAGCTTTTTAAAACAAGCAGACACCTTCTGTCTTTTTTTTTTTTTTTTTAGGCGGAGTCTCGCTCTTCACCCAGGCTGGAGTGCAGTGGTGCGATCTCGGCTCACTGCAAGCTCTCCGCCTCCTGGGTTCATACCATTCTCCTGCCTCAGCCTCCTGAGTAGCTGGGACTACAGGTGCCCGCCACCATGCCTAGCTCATTTTTTTGTATTTTTAGTAGAGACAGGATTTCACCATGTTAGCCAGGATGGTCTTGATCTCCTGACCTCATGATCTGCCTGCCTCAGCCTCCTAAAGTGCTGGGATTACAGGCGTGAGCCACCACGCCCGACCACCTTCTCTTAAAAGATAGTCATACCTTATAACCTTGCCTTTTCCTGGGCCAGTGCTAGAGTCCCACAATTTTGAGTCTGACTTTTCCTCCATGTGGACATTTCTGTCTCAAGCTGGAGACATAAAGCAAATGTGGAGAGGCAGCTCTATTTGGATGTGGACGGCAGCCAAACGAAACCTGGAATGTGGCAGGAGTGTAATTGTTTGGCAGCCCTGGCCTCAGCACTAGTGACTGTGTGACAACTTCCACCCCGCATTGTCCAAAGTAGGGATGCTCCGAAGCTGTTGCCTATGGCAGTGAGCAGGGGTGGACTGCCAGGTCCCTCAAACACCCAGTTCTTTCTGACTTGGATGTCTGCTCTGGACCAGCCCTAGGCCAGTTCATGCTGGGTGCTGGCCTCCAAGGAACTCCGGTGTCTTTAACTTACCAGCCTAGATCAGGATGCAGTGTGAACCATATGTGATTAAGCACTAAATTGTTTGGTACGAGCAGAAATCAATAACCCCTAAAGTTTCCTTGAGTAAGAGTTCTAAGTACTGCATAATGAGCTGTATCTGGTTATGTTTCATAATCAGAATACTGAAATTATGGTTGGACTGTGTTCACAGTAGAAAACTTTTTCCAAAAAAGTACAGCTTATTGGACAAGTAAGATAGTCTGTGTCCTCATTCCTTAGCACAATGCTTAGCACATGATTTGGACTTGAATATTTGTTGTAGCTGATCCTTAGTTTTTTCATCCATGTAATTATTTGATTACCTTGAATTGCTCACTTCTTGTCTTTTAGGACTGTTTACAATAATGTTATCTAGTGAGCCTCAGGAAACACCTTAAAGGCTATTGAAATTCTTTTATCATTTGATGCTTGGATTCTGCTACAAAATGGTTGGTCTTGAAACTAAGATATTAGACCTTATGATGCCATTTTGAAGCTGTCTTATAAACTGAGGTGTCGGCTGCAAATGAGGTGCCAGAGATGTAACAATTCTTAATCATCGTTTCGTTTTTTTGAGACAGAGTCTCACTCTGTCACCCAGGCTAAAGTGCAGAGGTGTGATCTTGGCTCACTGCAACCTCTGCCTCCCAAATTCAAGCGATTCTCCTGCCGCAGCCTCCTGAGTAGCTGGGATTACAGGCACTCACTACCGTGCCTGACTAATTTTTGTATTTTTAGTAGAGACCAGGTTTCACCATGTTGGCCAGGTTGGTCTCAAACTCCTGACCTCAAGTGATCCATCTGCCTTGGCCTCCCAAAGTGCTGGGATTACAGGTGTGATCCCCTGTGCCCAGCCATAATCATAATTTCTCGAGCACTAATTGTGTGCCCAACCCCAAATGCTTTCTGAGGAAACTAAGGCATGGCTATATGGCAACCTAATAGAGGTGACCCAGCTGCCTCACCCTGGTTTGTTCTTGTAGATGTAATGGTAGGTGGCATTTCAAATGGGTTTCTATGTAACAGATAGCATTTATAGAGTTCTTACTATATGCCTGACACTAACTCCTTCAATCCTCACAAAAGCCTTTTGAGGTACGTATTATTGCCATTTTAGAAATAAGTAAACTAAGGCTCAGAAGTAATATAACTTCCCTGAGGTAGAACAGAAGTTTGGTGCCAGGATTTAAACCCAGGTTTATCTGATTCTGGTGAACACACACTAACTCACTGTGACTTACTATATCTGTCTCACAATGTTTTATTCTCAACATTTGTCATTTCTTCAACAGACTCAACAAAATGAAACCAGGAGGCTTTTGGCTGCATCTCACACTGCTCGGAGCCTCCCTGCCGGCCGCGCTGGGATGGATGGACCCAGGAACCAGCAGAGGCCCGGATGTGGGTGTGGGGGAGTCACAGGCAGAGGTATAGTCAAATCCCCGCTGGCATAACGTTTCAAACTGATTGCTCTCCGATGTTACAGTATCTGATTTCCTCTCCACCTTTAGTTTAGATCAATTAGATCACAGAGTGAATTAAAATTGCACTTCCTTTTTGGTGGGGGACAGAAGGCCGCAACATGTGGATACGGACAAGAGGTTGATAACACGACGTGAGTGATGACTCTGAAACCTCTCAGATGCTGAAAATGTATTCCGAAACCAAGCTTGAGTTGCCTGGTTAGTCTCTACAAAGACCCTCAAGAGAATGGCCTTTCTGTATATTTAATAAAACCCTGAAAATGCAGAGTAATTGGTGGAGTACACCCATGTGAATTAATGAAGTATTTTAATTATAAAATATATTTGAAAAGAAATGGACTAGTTTTCAGGTATATAGATAAAAAGCACCAGGCTGAGAAAGAACTGGCAAGTGGAGGTCCTAAGGGAGAGTGCTTTAATGAACAGATAAGAATGATTAATGGCATGTTAGGTATATATAAATGCTTCTAAAGTGCTTGAAAAACTTGTTCTCAAATACCTCCCTGGAGAGTCTGGATGTTCTGCTAATTGCTTAGTGAACCCTGGTCTTAAGTAGTAAAGAGGATTCCTAAGCTGCAACCTGGCCCTGCCCAAGGTAATAGATCCCATGAATTTGGGGTTTGTGGGCAAAATGTATTTTTCTGCAGAAAATGCTTTGTGTGTGCTGACCCTTAAGAAATGGCTTCACCCTTCCATTAAAACCACCTGGGATTTTCTCTATGCTGTGACGAATACTCATTCCTAATAGGGAGCTTTCCAGGGCGCTTTTCCTCCCATTGTCTTCCTTGATGCCTGCCGTTCTCTTTTTCTCTGTCCCTGTTTCCTGTCTCGCAGAATGAGAAATAAAAATTACCTCAAAAAGTCAACATTCCCGGAGAGTGAATAAGGTTACTCAGTGTAGGGTAGGATTAATGCATTATTTGATCAAAAGACATGATTTCTCTTTCATTATTACTTAATTGTAATGCAATCCCAAAACTACCAGCCTTAATCTTTGGGGAGCTTCAGAAGTAATTTAATGTACACTTTTCCTGCTGAAGTTAGTGTGCCTTCCTTTTGTGGTGAGCAGATGATTAAATAGAAACACTATCTCTGCCACCTAAATCCATGAAGGACGCGACTTAATGCTCTTCTGAAAGAGTCTGGAGGCTGGCTTGCTGGTGAGAACAGCAGTTCCCTATGGGAACGGCTTTATCAGCACACTCATATCCATACGAAGAGAAAATGATCACTTAAATCCTACACATATATTGTTGAATATTTAATAGCAAAGCAAACAGACAAACACACAGTAAAGCTTAGTCTTCCTACTATTGGGGCTCATCAGCCCACTGTTTTAAACCACTTATTTCAAATAAAAGTGTCAAGTCAATTAAGGTGGGATTTAGCTGGAGGTAAGTTGAAGGTAAGTTAATATCAACCCAGGGCCTCTTTATCTTAGCTGTTAACACCCTACTTCTTTGTGTGTCAACAAGAAGGAGCACATGCCAGTCATTGGGAGGAAGTAACGCTTTTTGGGGGTTGTTATTTTGCTCCCCTGCAACCCCCGCTCCAGGGTAGCTTTTGTCTTCCAAGTCCAGGAATGTTGCTGCTTTAGGAAAGGAAAGTGATGACTGTGTAGATTCTGCACCACAGGAACTATTGCCCTATTGATCATATATATAGTTTTTTGCTATAGCTTTTGTTTTTGCAATATTGTAACTTCTAATCATTGAAACTGTTGCTATCAGTGATTAAATGAGATGATAATGGGAATGGACCTAGGGCATAGGATGGCCTAGGTTAAATGTTTAGCTGCAGAGAACAGAACACTGCCAGGTACGGTGGCTAACACTTATAATCCAAGCACTTTGAGAGGCCGAGGTGGGCAGATCACTTGAGTCCAGGAGTTCAAGACCAGCCTGGGCAACATAGCAAAACCCTGTCTCCACTAAAAATACAAAATTAGCTGGGTGTGGTGGTGCACTCTTGTAGTCCCAGCTACTTGAGAGGCTGAGGTGGCAGTATCACCTGAGCCTGGGGAAGTCCAGGCTGCAACAAGCCATGATTGCACCATTGCACTCTAGCCTGGGTGACAGAGTGAGACTATGTCCGAGAAAAAAGAAAAAAAGAAAAAGAAAAAACCTGAAGGAAAAAAAAGAAAACAGAGAGTGGAGCACTTATTTTAGTGGATTTATTTGCATCCGTTGCTCATACTCTGTGCATCCCTCCATGCACTCCCACGGCCCTGCTTACCAGGGGCCTCCTGCGGGGCGTGCTGTTTCTTCTTTCTATGTCTCTCCTTTCTACACCTGACTCTCCTCCTCCTTCAGGGCCCAGCTCTGGTTCTTAATTTTTCTTTAGAATCTTCTTGGACCACTCTTGGTCACACCTGGTCTCTTTTTCTGAACTCTTAGTCCTTCCTCTCTCTTTTTGTCTTCTTACTCTTTTATATTTATGTTAGCATATGGATGGAGCCTATCTTATTTATCTTTTCTTCCTCACAGTGTCTAATAATTTTATAAGCAAAATAGAGGTTCAATGCATTTTTAAGCCAATCGATATTTATGTGACATTTGGTCCTGGTCATAAAGTCACTCTGGTGCTTCCAAAATTCAGACCAGACCATCAGATATTTCAGCACAGGGCATACCTCCCTGCACAGCAGGTTCACTCCCACTGCGGAAGTGGATGGTTTCCCCAGCCAATCTGTGAGCAGCCTGCAGGCCAGGCAGGCTTGCATCCTAATATCCAAGATAGTCCTTGCGCGTTATAGTTTCTGGGTAGTTTCTTATTTGAATTGTAGCTTTTAATGTATCGATAACTCACACTCCAAACTATATTAAACTCCTCTAGCAGTTTCCTCAGACAGTCTTATTTCCTGGAAGAATCAAAACCAGCAGAGTTTCCTGAGACTCTAAATAAGTCAAAAACCTTTTTTAGGAACCAGATAGTAAACTGTTTCTGTATGTTTCTTCCTGATAGTGGTACTTCACACAAATACTCATTGACTTAAGATTTTTAAAGTACTTAGAAAGCATTAATAAGATTTGATTTACCTTTAAAGTTATTATACCAATTACTTGAATGACCTAAGGGTAAATAGAATTAAATGACCAATGAGTGTGTGTGCGCATATTTTTAAAGCAATTATAGCAAGTGTTAAATTATTGTTTTATGTACAGAGACTGCAGTGGAAATAGCTTCAAGGAGTTTACCATTTTACAGACATAGATAAAAAGAAATACGGCTGGGTGGAGTGCCTCTTTCGTAAGAGTGGAGTGGCAGAACGTGCCCTAGAATACTAATGGAATTCTCAATTCAGAGGAAACAATTCTGAGAGGTACAATTTATTGAAATAATGAAATGTTGTTATATCCCCCCCTTTATCCTACACAGATGCTCTTTGACTTACAATGGGATTACATCCAAATAAACCCACTGTAAGCTGAAAACATCATAGGTCAAAAATGTATTTCATACACCTATGCTACCAAACATCATAACCTAGTCTGTCCTGCCTTCAGCATTCTCAGAACACTGACATTAGCCTACACTTAGGGCAAAATCATCTAACACAAAAACTATTTTATAATAAAATGTTGAACATCTTATATAATTTATTGAATACTGTACTGAAAGTGACAAACAGACGGGTTGTATGGGCACTTAAAAGTAGAATTTCTACTGAATGTATATCATTTCCATACTATTTTCATGCTGAAAAATCCTAAGTCAAACCAAACCTAAGTCAGGGACTGTCTGTACGCTGGTCAAGATAAATATAGTAGTAAAATCAATATTGGTAGAATTTTATATTTCGGGGGGAGCCAAGGAACCAGGAAGGGGTGAGAAGTGATATGGTAGCAGCCTCCAAAGAGCAGACCTGCTTTTGAGAAATAGGCATTTGTGGGAGCCCCCCACTTTTGGGGCCTGGGTGCTGCAGTGGCAGCCCCCCACTTTTGTGGCCTGGGTGCTGTGGCAGGAACCTCCCCTTTTGGGGCTTCGGTGCTGCCATTGGAGCCACCCCACTTTTGGGGCCAGGATGCTATTGTGGGAGCACCCCACTTTTGGGTCCTGGGTGCTGTGTTGCAGCACCAGCATCTCATCTATTTGCTGGGCTCTGGGATTGAATGGTGGCCGTTACATGGTCTTATACATCTTTCATGCATTTTACTGAACTTTTTCTAAATGACTCTTACCCATGGCATATACATAGTCACGTACTATATACCTGTACATGTTAATATTGATTCCTTCTTAAATTGTCACCTCATATGCCTCAGTGCTTATAGACCAGAGATAGGTTTTGAGCTCAGACACCATGGGTTTTCAGTATTTGCAAATTCTCTCAAAGTAAAGTCTTTGCAGAAGAAATATGTGGAGTGGTGTCAGCTAACTTAAACATGACTCACCGCCTCCCTAACCTCAGGGGTCAGCCTAAGACAGCATTGATCCTACCCTGATTGCCTGGCCCCTTCCCCTTGCTACAAGTGTTGACGACAGGCATGGCACTCCTGTCCCCACAAGGGCAACCTCAAATTGCAGCATCCTTAGATGCTCCGTGGCTTCGTTCTGCCTTGGCTGGGCATTCAGTAGTACTTGGGCTGCGAAGACTGAGCATTGATTTTTCCAAAACACTTTCACTGTTCTTGTGTATTGGTTGTCTTAACACTAGTGCCCCTCACCCCCAATCACCCTTTCTGATAAAGTTCTCCCCAGCACTCATAACCCTGACTGTGCTCTTTGACTGATTACTGGTGAACAGCTGATCGTCTGTAGGGTTTGAGATCTGCCCGTTGGTGTCTCTACTCACCCTGGCCCTCAGCTGGTTTGTGGGCATAAATAAAAGAAACTCTTTCTTTCCTGTGAACCAACGGGGGTCCAAGCTGGGTGTTCTTAAGCCTCACCTGCAGTATGTGTGCATCTCTCATGGCTTTTCTGCCGCATCACCCTTGTGATACTCACCATTGCAAATTCTAGCATTTGACTTGCTTTCAAAGAAGATGAGACTCTGGGCAAAGTCTCTCAGCAAGAGACGAGAATGGTCTTCTCCCTAGGGCTGTGGAGCCCTGGGATAACCAAACCACATACCCCTTTCAAAAGGATCCAGAATTTCCTCTGCAGATGCGGTGCTAGTTGACGTGGGGGCTGCTTCTCTGGGTCCCCAACACTTAGCCAGGGCTTTCTGCTGATTATTCTGAGTCAGAGGATATGTATATTCATTTTTCAGGTAAAACTGGCAGGGCACAACCTCCCACTTGTAGATGTTATCAGTACATTCATAATTTTCAAGGCAAACAATGGTAGCAGAACCTCCCAAGGTCTCAGGGATGAGCCCATTCCCAATTATAGAATGGGGTGTGCTGTACCCTGCTCTAGCACCTCTTGAGATGCAATGTGCTTGTGAATGGTCTGGGATCTTGTTAAAATGCAGATTCTGATGCAGCAAATCTGATGTGGGTCCCAAGATTCTGAGCTCCAGGTGATGCTGATACTTCAGATCCCAGGGGACA
Organism: Macaca nemestrina; assembly: GCF_043159975.1. Taxonomy (NCBI): domain Eukaryota; kingdom Metazoa; phylum Chordata; class Mammalia; order Primates; family Cercopithecidae; genus Macaca; species Macaca nemestrina. The sequence continues at coordinate 46,842,384 of NC_092130.1, forward strand.
CTGGGCAGAAAAGCCTTAGAAGAGCCTCCTGCCTCCTCCCGTGCACACACGCAAGGAGAGTCCCAGTTGGATTGACCCTGGCCTTTTTTTAGTTCTTGCTGACATGATGGTGCTGACTGCAGTCAGGAAAAGGAGAGAAATGGGCAGGCTGCAGGCATGCTGGAAAATAGCTTGATGAGACTCGCTTAGGGGGCAGGTAGGGGATGGGAAAGATGAACTTAACCTTGGTTCTAGGGTCATTTTCACCTGTTTTTAAGCAGCTGGACAGGTAACTCTAGCTCTCACAACCCGTGATTCCTCCCTGGCTTGTCTGTAGGTGGTTTTAAATTCTGAGAGAGGTGAGTTTAAATGCTGAGGCTTAGCCCACACCCCCTGCTCCGAGGACCAACAACACACTCACCTCTCACCACCACCGTGGCTCCCTTACTGGTATCCTGTCCCTTCTCTGCCCCCAGAGCCAGCCAGCCTGTTTTGGGGATGAGCATTGCTACGTTGGTGCGCTGTTTTGGAGTCTTTTTTTCTCTCTATCCTTGAACAGGGAAAGTCGCTGTCTTTGTTCTTTGTGTTCTCTCCACTGCTCCCAGCCAGCCCTTCCACACTGTACCAGTTAGTGCACTGTGTGCCTCTTTAGTATTTTGAGATCATAGTTGACAGAATTTTAATTGGCCCTGAAAAGTTCTATGACCCAGGAAAATGAGCATTTATGAGTTCACAGAAAACCATTATTTTTCTTCCTCTTAATTTAGCATTTACTCATCTAACTACTTTATTTATGCCTCTGTTGCTAAATAATCTATACTCCTCTAGGAAACTTCCCACCGTTGTAATCAGGACATCAGGCCATGCATTGTAAATGGGGCTCCAATTTCCATTTTTTGGGGAGTTGGCAGCACAGATCTGCCAAGTCCCAATCATTTGCTTGATTTATCGCCTATGCCCTGTGGGTTATTGCTCTTGCTTCCCATTTGGATGGAAGTAAAGGTCGTCCTTGTGTCAGGCAGGATCTAACAAGGCCCAATGAGTGGGCTTTACTCTTCGGGGCTGCCAAGCCAGAGCCATTGTCCTTCTGCCTCCATGGCTGTGGTCTCTGCCACTGGCTCCCGGGGTTTGTCTTGTCACCAGCCACCTGGGAGTTGGAGCATACTAGATCTAGACATGGAGGATGTGGGAGGATATGGGTCCAGTGCTCTGAGCAGGCGATACCGAGGACACTGTGGTGGGTGCTGGCACATTGGTGTTGAGGGGAGGAAGTGTGGCCAAGTGGCTGAGAAGCCATCTGTCTATCAGCCTCGCCTCTCTCTTGATGAGTAGCCATCCTTTGGGGCATTCCCTTGAGTCAGGAAGGTCTGGAACAAGAGAAACCCAATTTCTTTCCTCCTAATAAAAATCAGCCTTGTTTTACTCCTGCCAGGAGTGTGTGCTCTTGACGGAGGTGAAGAATGAGTGTGAGTGGCCTGCGGGGCTGGGGTCTTCCCTCAATCACAGGGTGAGTTTCAGTTTGATCTTGCACAGGGGTTGGGGTGGGGAGAGCTGGTGCTGCTGCTGGCGTTGGTCAGGAGACCCTGAGAGAATTGTCTTCCCTTGGTGGGTGGGACTGGTCGGTGGGCCTGGGCTAAGGTAACACCTGTTTACCTGCTTGATGCTGCATCTAGACACTGAGCCCTTGGTTTTTCTTCGTTTGTTCCAAGACGGCCTCGGGTACAAATCGAAACCCTTCTGGAGGGTTCAGCTGGAGATGGAAGCTGCCACTGTTGCTTTTGTTAAAATACTTTGAAGGTTAAGGTTTCGTGTTATTTGGGATCTAGATTGAAAACTGTGTGTGTATTTTTCTTTTTAAGAGTTGAGAAGGGAAGTCATATTCTATTTCTTGCAAAAGCCCTTTCCGGAGAATCAGTGAGACCACCAGCGAGCCTGTGATGCAGCTGACAGAAGCGCTTCCCGACCTGTGAGGGAGTTGGCCTAGCCTCAGAGGTGACAGACACCCCCAGCACAACCCAGGCTTCAGCCCCAACTGGGGGCCTGGGCCCCTGAAGCATGGCCTGTTTTTCAGAGGACCTCTTCCCCTGCTCAGGCTGAAAGTCCTCAGTGCTTCTGGTGGCCTGCTTGGCTGGTGGCAGGGCTAGCTCTCAGTGTAGACAGGCGGATGTGCGTGGCTCTCTAGGCTCTTGGGAGAAATGGCTGCTGTCCTCCTTCCCCGCCATGGAACCCTGTGAACTCTCACTTCGTGTGTTTTATGTTGCCACTTTCTCCTCCAGGGTGTTTGTTGTTTTAAAACCCCATAGTTGATTTTTCCTGTTGAGGCTAAATCATTTTGCCTGCCACCTGTCTGTGCTGCTGCCTAAGGCATCCTCGGCCCTGCCTTTGCTTCTACTGAACCCTCAACTCAGAGGGTCCGGAGGCTAAAATCTGTTTGTTCCCTTGCCAGCTGTGGAGCTAAGGGAATCGCCCTCTCCAGCCTTTAGGTTTGCCACAAGTGAAATGCCAGCGATAACAGCACCATTTTCAGGGTTGTCATGAGCACTAAGATGGTACGCGAGGTGCCCGGAACAGATTGCCTCCACAGAACATGGCAGTCAGAGCTGTGGTTTTGTGATTGTCATCCCAGAACCTCAGTCGGTGGCTGTCAAGAAGACTGTGTGCCCTTTGTGAGCCACAGCCTGATATGTCAACTTCAGCTGCTGCAGTTCTTGTCACTGCTGGCCATGGCCACATACCATGTAGCAAGGCAGCCCTCAGGGTGGGAGGGTCCTCTTTTCAGTGGAGTGGTAAATATCTTGGGACTGGGCCCTATATCCTCAGTGTCCAGAAAGCCTGGCACACAGCAGGATGTTCAGATATTTGTTGAATAAGTGAATGAGTCAGCCATCTTATACTATTCATTTTGTCATCATATGGGGTTTGGACAAGGTGTCTTGAGTTTTGGGACCCCTTGCATAAGAAATCCCAGGAAATAGTCACTGGACTGCCTTTGGCCACTTCTGGCAGAATCCCATCAGTTTCAAATCTTCTTAACTTTCTTCTTGAACCAGGAGAGGCTTCAGAGAGTCCTATGGGCTGTGTGTAGGAACAGGTGGGACCCTGACTCAGTTGCCATCTCCTTCCTAGAATGACTTTGAGGGCCTGCTTGGCTCTGTTTCCTCTGCAGAGGCCAGCATCACTGGCAGCCAGCCAGACCCTTGCCGAAACCATGAGCCCGCAGAGTGAAATGTAAAGTCAAACAAATGCAGGATGCTTTGTTTGTGCTTAGAATTTTCAGGGTCGGTAGAAATAGTCTGTGGCTCCGGGGTAGGTGGTTGCCAGCCATCTCCACAGAGGGAAGAAAGGAGCAGAACTTCTCTTTTAAAATGTCATTAAGTAGGTATAAGACCCTTGATGGCTTTCCTTAATGCCAGTCTTAGGACAATTGAACTGAAGGCTTGTTTGAGCTCTGCTGTCATTTAGAGCTTGCTCTCTAAATAAAGAGAACAGAAGTCTTTTTCCATTTATTTCCCTTTCTGGCCTTGCATTTAAAACGTCCTTGAAAACTTTGGTCTCTGTAGAAAAGACGTCAAGTTTCCGCTGGTTCTGCTGATGCCACGTTTTGAGTGTCCATACCAGGTAAGTAGGCTTTCATGTGGGGATGCCGGGAGATGTCGAACGGGAGAGGCCTGCCAGGCAGATACTCTAATTGGAGTGGCTCTGAAATACGCCCCATGGTGCCTCCTCTTCCTCCTCTGCTGTTTTCTGTTTGGTTGTTACTGCTGTTCTCATATTAGCATTTGAAGAGTGAAGAGCAGGCTTCTGGCCGGGTGCAGTAGCTCATGCCTGTCATCCCAACACTTTGGGAGGCCAAGGCGGTCAGATCACCTGAGGTCAGGAGTCTGAGACCAGCCTGGCCAACATGGCGAAACCCAGTCTCTACCAAAAATAAAAAAAAAATTAGCTGGGCTTGGTGGCATATACCTGTAATCCCAGCTACTTGGGAGGCTGAGGCAGGAGAATCGCTTGAACCCTGGAGGCAGAGGTTGCAGTGAGCCAAGATCATACCGCTGCACTCCAGCCTGGGCAACAGAGTGAGACTGTCTCAATAAAAACAAAAACAGTAGGCTTCTCTGCTTCATGCTTGAGTGTTCATGCCTGGCAGTATGGCTTAGGATCATATCTTTGTGTCCTTAAGCAGAAATTACCATTTGACTTTCTTGTATCCCTACCTAGAGGGTCTCTGAGCCCTGGACTGGCTTGGCCAATAGGGACCTCTGGTTTACTTAAATCTTAGTAATCAACAGACATCCGCTGAGCACCTAGCTGTGTGCCTGGCCTGTACTAAGGTTGGCTAAGTGGCTGAAGGGAAATGGGGGGGATTTGCGATTCCATCCTTGAGGCTTGAGGACCACTGGGATGGGGGTGGGAGGTAGGAGCAATCAGCTGCTTCAGAATGGATTCCAAGTTAGCAGAAGGGATTAAACACCTACATTAGTTAATGATGTTTTCTAGTCTGTATATAATGATTAAATTAAGTTCTCAACTTTAGCCTAAAGAAAAGTGGGCATATTTATTGAGTAATAAGGAAGTACATCTTTATTAGAAAGAAATACATGTTAATAAAGAAGGAAGTCTATGTGCCTCCCTGATTCCCATGCCTGGTCCCAGGGCTGGACACTTGTGCTCATGGTCCAGACATTCCCCACCCAGGTGCATGTGGCTGATAGCACATCTGGTGTCACAGATTTGTCCTGGCCCCTGGCTCAGCTGTTCTAAAGTCCTCAAGAGTGTGGGTTGGGGGCTGGAGGAAGCCAGAAGTCTCTAGGTGTCACCTGTATAGGATGGACGTAATGCTGAATGCAGCAGCCCTCTGGTGTCCAGAACCTCCACCAGGCCCCTCCTTTACCATCCTTCAACACTCCCTCCCAAAACTTATCCACCAGAGCCTACGCCGCTCTGGGACCTCTCCCCTGAAGTGGTTCCACGTGATATGGCTGTGTTCTTATTGGCTCAGTGACGCCTAACCTCCCCTCAGAGGACTTGGGCTGGTAGTGTAGAGGATGTGAGTGCTCATTATTACTGGTGGACAAGTTTCAGGGCCAGGGGTGGTGTTGAAAGAGGGTGAAGAAGGGGACTGTTGAGGTTCTGGACACCCACAGGGCTGCTGCATTCAGCACTGTGTCTATCCTGTGTGGATGACACTTAGAGACTCCAGCTTCCTCTGTCGTCCTTCATCTTGCTTAGGGTACTGCAGCATGTGACACTACCACCCCAGTGGCCAAAACTGTCCTACTGGAGGTCTTATTCCTTGCTGGAGAGTTGCACCTTGGTCCACGTATCCTTCCTGGTCCAATTGATTGTAGACAGTTGACTTAGCCCATTTAGTGTTGCTATAAAGGAATAACTGAGTCTGGTAATTTATAAAGAAAATAAGTTTATTTGACTCATGGCTGTGTAGGCTGTACAAGAAGCATGGGCCCAGAATCTGCTTCTGGTGAGGCCTCAGGAAGCTTCCACTCCTGGTAGAAGGTTAAAGGGAATGGGTGTGTGTAGAGATCACACGGTGAAGAGAGCAAGCAAGGTGGGAGTGAGAGGTTCCAGGCTCTATTTAAAAGCAAGCTCTCTTGGGAACTAGTAGGGTAGGACTCACTCATTGCTGCAAGGATGGCACCAAGCCACTCCTAAGGGATCCAACTCCATGACTCAGACACCTCCCATTAGGCCTCACCCCCAACAGTGAGGGCCAAATTTTGGCATGAGGTTTGGCAGGGGACAAATATCCAAACCACAGCACCAGTTGTCCAGTAATTCTTAGGAATAAAAACACTTTTATGACCATGCTGACTGAAACAAAATTATCTGTGATTCATTATCCATTCCAGATGAGAATGGTATATGTAATTTAAATCTGAATTTATTCAAAATGACTGTTCTTGTGTTACAAGTAAAGATGATCATGAACTGCACTGTACAAGAAATTCTTGTCTGATATTTCGCCATGGGATTATGAGAAAGAAGAAAAAATAATCACAAACAGCTTTAAGAATGTGGTGAGCGCATGGTGAATGGTGAATGCAGCACAGAGCGTGTTTAGTTAGCTGCACAGGCCAAACCGTGGGTGACGTGAGAATTTAGCACAAAAACGCGCTGCGTGGAAGGTGGGATTGGGAAGGACCTCTTGGAGGCAGTGGTATTTGGAGAGGAAGACCAAGATCTGGGCAGAGTATTAGAGTATTTAAGGAGGAGGAACCCTCTGAGTCTAGGTGTAGGGTGGAATAGGGCCATATCTGGCAGGAGGGGAAAACTGAAGATATTGGTTAAGGTGAGTATCTGGGACTGTGGACCAGGGGACTCATCAGGGACCTTTTGGTGGCCAGGAGCAGAATCACCTGCTAAGATGCTCATGTACAAAGAAGGGTTGTCATGAGGCCCCAGATCTTCTCCCAAAGCCAATGGCAGGATGCCCTTGTGGGCTCAGGCTTAGAGGCATTGGCAGTCTGTCTTCCAGCTCCCTTCTGAGCCACACTGTCTCCTTTCTCCATTTCTCTCTTCTCTGCCTGTTCTCTCCAGAGACTGGTCTTTCCAGGGAGCTCTGAGTATAGCCCTTGCTGCAGCTCTGGGCCCCGACTGTCTCATTTGAGGTCTGTCTGTGTCCTCAGGTTCTCAAGGGGCAGAGCCTTATTGGCTAAGCTTGGGGGAATATCTTCCCAGGTCCATTTGCCTGTGGCCATGAGGCAGGTCCCAGCGGGTGAGGAGGCCTCCAGGGGCTCTGAGGGGAGGGTGTGGCTGCAGTGCTGGGTGGTTCTTGTGAAGGAGTGGCAGGAGGTTACTGTGGGTGGAGGACAGTTGGCAAGGCTGCAGAGCCAGCCTCAAACCTCTCAACAAGCACACAGAGAAATGTGAGGCAAGTTTGTATAGACATGGAGCATTTTATGGAGTTGCATTTTTGGATCTTCAGAGCAGGGGTTGGCCCTGGGCAGTAAGGCCTGCCTTGTGCTGTTAAATCTTTGCTCCCCTGCTTTGCTTGCCTGCCTTCTTCCCTGTCTTGTCGGCACCCTGTCCATACCCTACCTTACCAACGCGGCCTGTCCGTGGCTGGGCAGCTCGGGAACCCAACGTATCCATTCCTAGGATGTCCCTGCAGATGGGCTGTAAAATAGGTTTGGCCTCCACAGGCCGACTTGCATTTTGCCAGTCACTACCCTGGCCCTCCCCTCCATCCTGGTGCCAGTGCCCTTGGCTCCTAGGGTACTATGGTAGGAATGTGTTCCCCAAAAAGCATGTGTTGGAAACTTAATCCCCAATGCCACAATGTTGGGTGATGGTACCTAATGGGGGTGTTTAGGTCACGAAGGCTCCATGCTCCACCCTCAGGAATGCCGATTATAGAAGGGCTTGCGGCTGGGAATTGGACTTCTTGCTTTTGTCTTTGACCTTTCACCATGGGAGTAAGCAGCAAGGAGGCCCTTGCCAAATGCCAGCCCAACAATCTTGGACTTCCCAGACTCCAGAACTGTGAGCCAATAAATTTCTGTTCATTATAAAGTAGCCAGTCTCAGGTATTCTGTTATCGCAGCACAAAATGGGCTAAGGCAGCCTGTGTCCACGCCTGACCTATCAAACTCACTAAAGGGGAGCAGGCTTTGGTGCTCAGTTGTGGCCCTGTGACTCCAGAGATACATATCCTGTGGCTATAGGGAGCTCCTCAGTGCAGCTGCTTTGAGGTTTAGCTGGAATCATTCTTGGGAAGAAAGAGGGGTTACATGGGAGGGGAGTCATGGCTTGACCAGATGCCTCTTCTTAGAAGGTCGACCACCCTGCTAAATCCAACAAGCAAAATAGCAGTTGAGCTGCTGTGGGATAATTTGGCCTCTCATCACGGAAGACAAGATGCGATAGATGCACTCCCCACCTCACCAGTTCTGACTCTCAGCTTTGCTCCCGGCTAGGTACAAAGTCTTCTTGCATTAAAAATTTGGTTTTTGTTGTGATGTCTCTTTCTGTGTAGCCAAGAGTTAGAGAGGGCTGGGGAGCCAGGGGCATCTCTCGGGTGAGGAAGAAAGAGGGCAGTGTCCTCTGGAGCTCTGGGCTGGAATTCTGAATGGCTCCTCTTATCCTTCTCTTATAAGAATAAAGAGGAAGATCGCGCCACTGCACTCTAGCCTGGTGACAGAGCGACAGAGCAAGACTCTGTCTCAAATAAATAAATAGGAGATTCCCAATAGGAATTCTCATTCCTAATATGAATTTCTTTTAGTTCCATAGCTACTGATAGTGATAGAATTAATAAACAGCTTTCATTTTGCCAAAGCACTAAGTGGATTAATTCACTACTTCTCAAAGAGAGTCTATGAGGTACTATTAATTTGTTTCTTTTGCACAATGTGGAAATTGAGGCTTCAAGATAAGTGAGCTGTTTGAGATCTCCCATATAGTAAGTGGTGGAGCCAGGGTTTGCACCTGGCTTTCTGACTGTCTAGCATGTATTCCTAACCACAGTATTGTGCTCTAATCCCCAAGGACATATTTTTGAGTCTAGGGAAAGGACATTTGATGACATTGAGCTTTGGAAGGTCAAAGCAGACAACATCACATCAGAGGAGGCATCCCTCCTCCTGGAGGGCAGCAGAGTTTGTGGTGGTCTCCTGGGGCTGGGCTGTGGGGGGCCTCTTGACCTGTGGGGAGAGATAAGTTCTGCCCCATTCACCCTCCTCCCCCACAGTTTGTCTTCTTTCACCATCAGGCAGCCACTGAACCTCTGAGAATTAACATATTAACATTCCTTTGGCTATTTCCTTGCACTTCTTCCAGGATTCCAGTGGGTACTTGGCAACTACTGCCCTCACATGGGACAGTGAGGGCAGTGTCTGTGGGTGTCAGTTCTGGATAGAGGACTAAGTGTGTGATGTGTGGTGGTCTCTGTTTCTGCTTTTAAGAATTGGCCTTGGGAAGTTCCTAAGGGTTGACCACAGCAGTCTCCCTTTCAGAAGCAAGGTTCTGGGGCCTTGATCTTAAGGAGGAGGTAAGATTCCCAGCATTGGCAACCAAGCTGGTTACAGGGCTTTTGGAGGGTCAGGAAACCCAGTGGGAATGTGCTGGTGTTTGCTGACTCATCCACTGGCTGCTGGAGAGAGCAGCAGGGCTGCTGCTGAGATGAGGCCAGAGGCAAGCTCATGTGCTCCTGCTGGAGGTGCTGCCATGGAGGGACAGCCTCCTCCTCAGAGGTGGGAGTGTCAGGCATCCCCAGGCACACTGGGTACTAAAGATTGGTTGAGCCGTGGTGGCTCCTTCGGAGTATGCCCCTTTCATCTAGGTGGGTGAGCACCCCTGCTCTATGGGATGGCCATGGCTAGTGAGTGGTCAGAGCTGCCCATGAGTGAGGAGAGGAGAGCATCGCTATGGGCAGGACAGGGATACCCCAGGCACATACAGGGCCCAGGACACATGAGGTATCTATACCTGCAGAAGACCAAGTGGAAGGCATCCTGGCTATTCAAGTGGATTGAAGCAAATGAGCCAATGGGCAGCCCCAAAGACTGAGAGAAAGTCATGGGTGAGCGCCTAGCATGGAAGGAAGAAGAGGTGTGAGGGAGCAGTGTCGACAGGGGTTGGCCATGGCCCATGGGTTGACACTGTACCAACAGATGCCTTTCCCCCATCCTGTGTCTCCCAGCTGTTGCTTACTGACCACAGTAGAACTAGGGGACCTTTCCCCACTCCAGAGTCTCAGAAACAATGATGAGTACTTCTTCCAGGCTGAGTGCTATGCTGATTGCTGGGGGGCACAGCGAGGATGCTGTTTGTGGGTGGAAATTGGCAAGTGGACAGCAGCCACCAGATGGAGTGCTCTGTGCCCTGCTCTCTCAGTTCTCACCACAGTCTCATAGGCACTACCTTATCTCATTTTGCAGATGAGGAAACAAGCTCCCGAAGGTTAATGCCATGCATATGGTGACCCAGTGCTGGGGGTCTGGGGTGCAGGTGAACCCCTTTGTGGCTCGAGCACTGCAAGCCCAGTCACCCCATTCTCCCTGTCACTGGGAGGCTTCTCGGTCCTGGCTGCTCAAGCCTACTCTTCCCACCTGTGCCTACTGAGTTCTGGATGCTGAGCTGGCATCGGTCCTCATGGAAGGCTGGTGTGGGCCTGCCCAAGCCATCCTCTGGCTCCACTGACTCTTGCTGGAAAGAGAAACTGGCACCACTGTTTACAGTAGTTTCTGTGCCTGCGACACCCAGCTGATACCCTCTGTTATGAAGGGACACCCCTCTCCATAGGTGGGAGTAGCAGGGCACCCTCAGTGGAGGACCCTGCCAGCCCGCTGTCACCTGCAGAGGTCTGTCTGAGGCTGCTGGGCACCATGGTGCACACACTGGCCAGGTTCACTGGGGCAAGAGTTTGTAAGGTGTTAAGATGCATGATTAACCCAGTGGTTCCCAAACTTGTCCATACATTAGAACTACTGGGGTGGCTTCAAAAAGTACTGATGCCTGTGTCCTACCCCTGGAGATTGTGATTTAATTGGTTTAGGGTATGGCCTGTACTCTGGATTATTTAAATGTCCCCATTTGAGAACCGCTGTGTTAGCCTATGAGAGAAGTGCAGGCAGAATGCCCACTTCTGCCCTCATTGTCTTTCTCAGCACCTACTCCTCAAGGGAAAGAGCTGATTCAGGCTGTAGGGGACAAAGCTTCCCTGTGCCTTTGCCCAGGCATAAGGACCCTCCTGGGAGGTGTGGGTGGCTAAGGCTGGCATGGTTCCTGACATGGCACGTGTGGGGCAGGTATTTCTCTACTTGAAGAGTGACATTGCATGCTGTCTGCATGCTCCCTCATTCCTTTCTCACGACAACCTTATAAGTAGCACCTTTCAATCTCCACTTCAGACGAGGAAACTGAAGCTCATGGTGCATCCTACCTAAGGAACGGAAAGAGGACGGGGAATAAAACTGGATTTCCCTTGGGATCCTCGGATGGGCCAGGTCCTAAGTAAACACCAGTCTAGCTCTGCTGACCACTGGGGCCTTTCTGCCTTTTGACTCTGTTGGAAAAGAAAATTGAAAAACAGTCTTATTGTGCCTTAAAGGCTTTTTAATTAAATATAACTCGTTTAATTTAAACTACTTTAAGTTCCATTTTTAATATAAGTGTTATAGTGGTACAATGAAAGTGCCTTCTAATCAAAGTGTGTATGGGGATTTATCTCCCCGTACAAAAAGCCTGTGGGAGCCCAAACCAATTATTTATTCAGACAGCAATCAAAAATCACCAGATTCTGAGGAAGGCATGCATGGTGGAGGTTCGTGGGTGTGGGTAGGAGTCGGAAGTTTCTCTGGGGGCTGTGAAGATTGAAGGAGGCGGGTGTGGAGAGGGCTCAGCATGGAGCCTGGCATGGGTAATTGCTTAGCAAATAGAAGCTGCCACTGGGATGCTACTGCCATCCCTAGGACCTCCGCTGCTTCCCCTGCTAGTTCTTACTGCTGGTGCCACAGCTACAAAGTGGGGAGATGACAGTAAAGAGAGAGGCTCACCGAGTGGGCAGGAGGGATTGAACAGTCCTGAGCAGACAAATGTGCTCAGATTGGGTATTGGAGTAGAGACCTACTCCAGTACCAACCCCCAGGAGGGACCCGGCCTGACCGCCTGATCTAAAAAAGCAAAGCCTTTCCCCTCTGGCAGTCTATCCTCCTTCCTTGTTTCATTTTGCACCATGGCGCTTCTTAGCATGAGATATTCTCTATATTTCCTTTGTTTGTTTGTTTGTTGCCTGTCTCTTCCAGTGAGATCCTAAGCTTCGTAAGGACTGGGGCTGGGGCTGTCTTGGCACTGCTACATCTCCAGGACAATAAATATCTATTGAATGAAGAGACAAAGGGATGATGAAATGAATTGCTCAGGAGGTCCATCAAGAGCTCTGCTGAGAGCCCTGGGTGATGGGGCTGAGGGTCTTGGGGAGGGTCGAGGAGGTGGGAATTGCAAGGTAGGACCTGGTGGGAAGGTATCTACAAAGCTGAGCCCACAGAGGCTGTGAGTGATGGGAGTGGAAGTGAAGAGGGGGCAGAGGAGATGCTCAGGAGGACAGAGGGAACATGGCTAGCAGGAAGATCCAAGGGGAGGGAACCTATTGCTGTGTCAGATGACAGTTTCTGGTGGGAAGTCTTGGATTAAGGGGTCTTCAGGTGTCCCTTTGGAGAAGAGGGTATGCCTGACCTTAAGCACTTACCCACTTTGGGTATTTTCAGCTTATCCCAATCATACACCACTTGCACCCAGTCCTGTCCCCAGCCGGCCTTTCCCAGCTTGCTCACCTTCTCAGAGGCTCCAGCCCGATCCATCACCGCTGGCCCCACCATGACTCTGGCACATTTTGCATCTTCATGTCAGACCATCTGTATCTGTGACTCCCTAACTCTATGTTCAAAACAAAGAATGAAAAATAGACTCAGACATGAGGATTGTGCTGGAGGGCACACTTTCTTCCTTTTTTGTCTTTTAGTTTTCTAGGCACAGGTTATTCTAAACCTCATCTTGGGCTTGCAGTTGGCAGAAAAAAAACAAGTAGCAGATTGGAATATCATGTTAAACAGGTGGATGTTAAATTGTATCATTTATTGGATGGTTCGTGGAGGGTATCATAAATAATTTAAACATGAACTCCTGCCCCCTTTCCTCCCAAGAGCCACTTGTCCTTGCTGTCCTCTCTCCTCCCCCAGACACCTACAAGACTGTCATGATTTTCTTATGGACCATGGACTCTTGGAATAAAGTCAGTGCAGGAAAGAAGCTTGTTCAGTTGGACAGCTGGTGGACATGAAGCATCTCAGAAGGAGGAACGCATCACAGGCTGTCCTTGTGTTTCCGTAGAAACTTTACCTACAAAAGGAAAAGTAGAGAATGTCAGGCTTCAGTGGTAGTTGGTGTGTTCCGTGAGCGAATTGGGAAGTTGCACTCACCTCCGTATTCTTACCCGGAGATCTTGGGATAATCTGATTTCATTCTAGCAATAGGATGTGTTTAGGGCCTATGCCATGCCAGGCCCTGTGCTGCAGTAAAAGATGAAAGAGTTGTGGACCCTGGGGGAGATGGATACCCCTCTTGTGGTTACAGTCTGGTAACGACCATTGCTTTTGTGGTTAAGCAGTTCTGCAGATAATGACTGTGTTAGGTCGAGCCCTCCTAATGTCAGTGGAAATAACAATGACATATTAATGAGGTCATTCCTCGGGGTGCTGAGTTACAGCCCCATGCTGCTAACTGTTATGATGGTCTTGGACATGGTGATTATTCATTCTGAGAGATGTGGATTACTTTCCAAATCAAAAAGTTAATTAGTTTTTAATTTGTTGGGTTGTCTGAGAGATACAATGAGAAAATTCCCCTCTTGCCTTCTTGGTCCCTTAATCTGGCTATGTGCAGGCGACTGTGTTTAACAAGGAGCAGTGATCAATCAGTTATTGACATTTATTTCATCAAATGTAACTGAGTGTTTACTCATATTGTCACTTTGGTGGATTTGCTATCAAAGACTGTCTTAAATTCAGGGCTAACATTTCTTTTTAAGTTGTAAATGAATAACCTTTAGCATAAAGCTTTAAATGATATCTAGAATTTAAATTCTCATATTATATTTCCAAATCATCTTAATTTCTGAAGATGGGCACATATCCCTTTGCTTTCTTTTTTGTCTAGTGTCTGGTAATCACCATTAATTCCGTTTCTTTTTAGAGTATCACAGCTTTCTCCTTCACTGACCACCCTCTGCTTCCCGTCAGAAAGCCCTGGACAGAACTCTCTGTGGGACTTTGCCCGTGTTTCTGCGATATCGCCTCAATTGTCCTGGCTGGGCTGTCGGGTCTGCCTGTTTTACAGATGGGCAAACTGGAGTGGGAAGTATCCGGGTGGCTTCCTCAGGACTGCAGCTGGTGGAGCAGCTACTGAAAAGAATCAGGTGATTCAGACCTACTGAAGGCTTTGCCCTCAGGGGCGTAATAAAGTTGGTATTCCCAGGTCTCCCCACAAGAAGCTATTGATGGGTTTATCATGGTGATTCTTTTTTAAATTAGTAAAGTAAAAGAGTACCTAAACAGTAAAGACATTTCCTTGGTATTTTTAAAAAGTCGTCTGACATGATCTCTTCCTTTTGTCTTGATAAACCTCCCTTTAAACTCTCTGGCTTAGTTATTTTAGACTTCCCAGCCCCGTGTAACACTGGTTTCCTTACATTGATCCATTTATTGTCATTTATTGTAAGATAGGCAATAGAGGGGACACAGAGCTTGCTTGCTGTACCGTCTGTGTTTCAGCCCCAAAGTGGGGAAACTTGCATTGTTTTATTTGTTTGTTTGTTTCGAGACAGGGTCTCACGCTATCACCCAGGTTGGAGCGCAGTGGCTCAATCACAGCTCACTGCAGCCTCCACCTCCCTGGGCTCCGGTGATCCTCCCACCTCAGCCTCACAAGTATCTGGGACTATAAGTAGGCACCACCATGCCTAGCTAATTTTCATATTTTTTTGTAGAGATAGGGTTTCACCATGTTGCCCAGGCTGGTCTTGAACCCCTGGGCTCAAAGGAGACTTGCACTTTCTTTGCCTATATGGCCATGTCCAGCCCTCTCCCCTTCAGACTTGGTCTCCTGGGAAGATGAGAAAGGCAAGCTCAACCTCTGCTGATTGGGCAACTCCTAGGCAGGGCTGGCTGAAAGGTGCAGGGACCCCTGGCCTTTATCAAACTCCCTCAGCTATCTAAGCCCCTAAAGGTTTAGTGTTGGTGGCTGTGCCTCCCCCACCTTTGACTGGCCTTTAAGGCAGTAAGCCCATCCACCAGGGCTACACACACCTCTCATTAACCCCAGAGCCATCTGACACTGTTCTCTGTGGTGCAGGAGGGGAACTCTGACCCCTCGATTAAGTGGCATTTCTCAAGAGCCAGCACCCCTTTCGTGTTTTTCTTGAGCACTTGCAGCAGGCTCTGCATAACTGGAGGAAGCAGGGGGTGTTTAGACCCCCCCAGAAAATCCTGTTCTTTGCTGGATTATTCAGCTTGGCTTTCAAACTAGCCCCGGGTTTAGGGTTAATTCCCTAACCTTCTCTGGCTTTGAAGACCCAGACATGGTGTGCTGAGAAATATAACAACTCAATAGTTTTCCTTCTGCCTTTAACTAAGCCATATAAATGAGATAAAGTGTGCAAAACTCTTACTGTGTGCACACTAAGTGGGAGCCAGCAGTGGAATACGTGCTACATAAGGCGCCACTTTATTTAGCTGTATTTTGTCAGTCCAAGTGAAGATTTTAATTGCAGAATAGTGTCTTGCTAGCAAAAATGAACCTGCTTAGAGTCAAGTTTTTAAAATTCAAGTGAATAAGTGAAAAACTGTAAGAAAGGTTATTAAAGAAGCACTCATTTTAAGAGCATCTCAGATATGAAAAACTTAGACGTCAGAATTTCAGTAGCGATGAGTCCCATGGCAAAGCTTCCATCTCATCTGTACTAATTGGTTCATAAATTGAACATGTGGGCTTCCTTTTGTGTGTCTTCAGGAAGTTGGGCCCGAGGAGCTCTGAAGCCAGGGATTTCCTCAGCCCTTCTGCTGCTGGATGGAGGTGCTGCCAGTCAGGGGCCCATCTTCAGGGCACTGGCACAGGGACCTCCTCAGGCTGGGCCCCTTGTACAGCAGACTCCTTTCGGCTTTGTCTACGAAGATCTGGCCACGTTGAACTCTACTCCATTTACTGTTTCATTTCATTCTCTTCTCAGTGTGGATGCTTTTGATCCCCCACTTTCCTAACCCATATAGCCAATATTTTTCCAGTGAATCCCATAATATTTTGGGTGACAGACTGAGGCTTACTCCTTAACCAAGGACCTCTGAGAGCATGGATGCGGAAGCGTGACTATGGTCTGGGGCAGGGCTTCACCGTTCTTTTCTAGAGCCTCACCCCCCGTGCCCAAGATAGACATGGGATGGATCTAGGGGTGGAATTTGAGAGTGCTCATTTATACTATTTCAGCAGCCTTCAAACTGTTTTTTGGTAGCTGAGAATCTGTAATCGGCTTTTGGATTATGAAAAATATTGCTCAGCACTCATATTGATTCAAAAATAAAGATTGTGTAGTTTAACTGCATAGTAAAATACAGCTTTATAGAATGGTAATTTTTTATTTAAGTTCTTCTACATTATAGCAAGAGATAATGGATTCAGGAAGGGCACAATGAGGAATAAAGCTGTTGTATTGTATTGGTTAAATGACATTTTAAATGATTTGGCTGTCAAACTCGTAGAAAGGTTATGAACAGTGAATGAAACATCTAAAATTAATTCCCTGCTTCAAGAAAGTGTGATTTATACTATAATAAAATTAGATTTTTAGTTAAAGAAATTTAGTCATTAAGTAATGCCCATGCGCTAAGTCTCATTTATAACCATCTGGTTTGAAGCTTCTGCAGAAAATAATTTCTTCCTTAGACAATGCATCTAGGGCCTTGGTGTCATTATGTCAATGAATTTCATTCCTTACATTTCTGCTACAGCTTTTGAGGGGTTGCTTTTTTAAGGACTGGAAAGATGGATTCTTATTTAGCCTCAATAATTGAGGAAGCCATTGAACTCATTTACCTCCCAAAAATAATCTTATCGTCTCCCTCTCTTAGCTCATTTCATGAATGGTAACGTTGATGATGATGGTGGCACATGTTGGAGGACTGCCTATGTGCCAGACACCATGCTAAGCATGGGACAAGCTTATTATTATTTCATTTGATCATCACAATTACTCTATAAGGAATGTACTATTTCTGCCTTTACAGATGAACAAACAGAGACTTAGGAAATGTTAAATAATTCAACAAAGGTGACAGAGGCACAGCTGGCAGGAACAAGTGAGGATCTAGCCCGAATCCATCTGACTTCAGAGCCACCACTCTTAATCCCTGTCATATTTTTCATGAATGTGTGTTGACTATTTCCTTGGAGGAAGTATAGTGGTAGGACCTCAGAGGTTTGAGTCTAGTCCTGATGTGGCCACTTCTCACGTGATATTCAGCAAGTTGCAGTCTTTCCCTCAGTACATCATTCTTCATCTGTAAATTAGGAAGTGGGGTTTGTTCCCTCTATTTAACAAACTTCTGATTACTCCTGGGTAATTTGTCTAATTTTAAAAACTTTTACTGGAGCATATCAAATATATAGTAAAGGCACATATCTGAAGTGTGGCACTTGGTGAATATTTTGTAAGTGAGCACATCTACGTGACCACCACCAAGATGATAATATAGAACATTTCCAGCATCCCAGAAACCACTCTGTGTCCCCCCGGTCATTATTCTCCCAAAGGTTACTGCTCATCTATCATCAGAGATTGGTTTTGCTTGTTTCTGAGATTTATAAAAATAAAATCTTATAAATTGTACTCTTTGTTCCTGCCTTCTTTCCCTCACTGTCATGACAGTGAGATTCAGCTACATTATCACATATTGCAAAGTTTTTTCTTTCGCATTGCAGTGAAGTTTTTCGTTGTATGGATATGCCACAGTTTATCCATTCTACCATTGGTGCACTTTTGCATTACATATCATGCTGCATTCAGCATTCTTATACATGCATTTTGGTGCTCACATGAATGTACTTCTGTTGGACATTTACTTAAGAGTTAAATTGTTGGGTCAGGAACATAGATGTCACATAGTTATTTTAACATAATTTAATTACGGGGAATTGTTTAAACAGATATGAAAGGATTAAGAAGGTGGAAAAGGAAACACGGCAATAGTTAAGAGCAGTACCTGCTGGAAGGAATACCTTTATCACTACTGTCTCCAGGGGAGGAGCCTCGCCATACTGGGACTCAGACCAATGAGCAAAGTTTTGCTGGTGCTGGTTCCTCTGAGAGTATAAAAATTATACTTCCTTCATATCCTTGTAAACATTTAGTATTATCAGTTTTTTTAAATGTCATCTATAAATCACATATAATTGTGGTTTATAACAGTATCCCACTGTGGTTTCAACTTGTGGAGTGCCTATTCAAATCTTTTACTCATTCTTCAGTTAGGTTATTTGTATTTTTCTTATTGATTTGCAAAAGTATTTTATATGTTCTCAGTAAGTCATTTGTAAGATATATGGATTGCAAATATATTTCCTTAATGGCTTCCCTTTTCATTCTCTTGATCCTATCTTTTAATAAACAGAAGTCCTAATTTTAATAAAGTCTGAGATATTCTTTTGGTATTGCTTTTCACATCCTCTTTAAGAAATTTTCATCTACATAAAAGTCATGAAGATACTCTTGATATCTTATAGAGACTTAGCTGCTTTACTTTTCACATATAGATCTATAATCCATCAGGAAATGATTTTCATGTATGTTCTAAGATACGTTCTACATTTTTTCCATGAGGTTACCATGATGTGTTTAAACTTGCTTAAGTCTCAGCATATGGTCAATTTTTATAAATCTTGAATTGACCCTTGAAATGAAGTGCTATTTGGTACAGTGTTTGATGTATATCAATTAGGTTGAGTTTTAAAATTATAATGTTCAACTCTTCTATATCCTTACTGATGCTTTTTTCCTCTACTTGTTCTACCAGTGAAAGACAGAGATTTTTAAAATTTTCCAACCATTATTATGGGTTAAAAAAATACTCCTCTTAGTTCTTTGAGTTTTGGCTTTGTATATGTTTAGACTATGCTACTAGGTATGTGCAAGTTTAGAACTGCTGTATATTCCTGTTAAGTTGTTCCTTTTCTAGTTATGAACCATCCCTTTTTATCACTAATAATGATTCTTGCCTACTTTATGTATGGCCATGTTTTCTTGGTTGAAGTTAATATGGTTTATCGTTTAAATCTTTACATTCAGCCTTTTTGTAATGCTCTGTCGCCCAGGTTGGAGTACAGTGGCGTGATCTCGGCTCACTGCAAGCTCTGCCTCCGGGGTTCACACCATTCTCCTGCCTCAGCCTCCCAAGTAGCTGGGACTATAGGCGCCCGCCACCATGCCTGGCTAACTTTTTGTATTTTTAGTAGAGATAGGGTTTCACCGTGTTAGCCAGGATGGTCTCGATCTCCTGACCTCGTGATCCGCCTGCCTCAGCCTCCCAAAGTGCTGGGATTACATGCGTGAGCCACCGCGCCTGGCCCAATCCTTGTGTTTTAGTGGGATTATTTAGCCCATTTATAGCTAAACAAGTTTAAATATAAACCTGTGTTTTCTCTGTTCTATATTCCTTTTTCTCCTGCCTTTCTTGTCTTCTTTTGGATGAGACAGTTTTGGTTATTTCATTCCTTTGGTGTCATAGCACTAATTTTGCCGTTTTTTTGGACAGTACTAGGACATTATAACACTTTAATCTCATTTGATCTCCTGACCTTTTTTAAAAAATCATATTACTATGTATTTTAGTTCTACAAATATTTTTATCTTACAGTGCATTATTGTTAAGTAGCCCAAATGTATTTTTATTTATTTATTTATTTTTACACTTTTTAGTGCTCCTTATTTCTTCTTACATAGCTATACATTCATCTGAATAATTTTTTGCCTTTTTTTTGCCTTAAAAGTTCCCTATAACGTATTGTTTTTAATGTTAATTTGTTGGCAATGTATTCTCTCAGGGTTTTTTTTTTTTTTTGTCTAAATATCACTGTATTTTACCTTCATTTATTTTACCTTATAAATACCCATATTTTCATTGGATTCTATGTTTTTTTCAAATTTTAAAGATGATGGGCACTATGCTTATTACCTGGGTGAGCTTTACACCAAACCCCCAAGACATGTAGTTTACCTGTATGACAAATGTGCACATGTACCCCTGAACCTCAAATAAAAGTTAAAAAAGTTAAAAACTAAAGATGGCATTCCATTGTCTTCTGGTTCCATTATTTTCTCCTGAAAAATCAGCTATCACACTTACTGTTGCTCCTTTGTTGGCAATGTTCTCCCCATCTCTACCACCCACCCTTTGGCTGTTTTAAAGATTTTCTGTTTGTCTTTGAATATTCAACTATTTTACTGAGTACTTAGGTATGGTTGTGTTTGTATTTATCTTGCCTGGGCATGTGGAGATTCCCAAATTTCTATCTTGATGTCTTTCATTAATTTTGGAAAAGTATCAACCAGCGTCTCTTTAAATATTGATTCTGCCCAATTTCCTCTGTCCTTTCACTCTGAAAATTTAATTACATGCTTGTTAGAACTCTTCACCATGTTACAGTGTCTCATATTTTTTTCTGTATTTTTCATTCTTTATCTTTTTTCCTTTCAGATCTTTTGTTTGGTTATTTTTTACTGATCTAGCTTCCATCTTACTATTCCTTTCTTCAGTTGTGTTTAATCTGTTGTTAAATCTATCTATTGAATTTTTCAGTTATTTAATTTTCGGTTATGAAATTTTTGTTTGATTACTTTATTTTTATTTCAGTAGGTTTTTGGAGAGCAGGTGGTATTTGATTACAGTTTTTTAGTGGTGATTTCTGAGATTTTGGTGCCTGCATCACCTGAGCAGTGTACACTGTACCCAATGTATAGTCTTTTAATTGATTCCAGTTTTATAACGAAGTTCAGCATCTTTTCTCCTGTTTTCCTAAACATATTAGCCATAGTTATTCTAAAGCTTGTGCCTAAGAATTCTAAGATCTGGATAACATGTGGCTGTTTCTGTGGTCTGTTTTCTTGGATTTTAGCCATTCAATCCCATTTCCTGCTATGCCTGGTAATTTTAGATTGAATGCTGGAGATTATATATGAAAAATTGTGAAGTTTGTGAATCACTTTATTGTTTTCCACAGAGGATTTATTTTTCTTTGTTAGAGCCCTGGAATATCATCTTTATCTACTCAAGAATAGGAATAATTTGAGAATATATGATCTTAGCAGTAAGTCTGCTGCATTTCCCAGGGCCATTATTTCTTGGAAAGCCTAATTTTTGTCTCTCTAGTGCCATGTACTTTCAAAATCTATACTTAGATTTTATTATTTCAGTTTTTTTTTTTTTTTTTTTTGCTTGTTTGAGGCTACTTTTTAACTTGTTTCTCGGCCTTTTGCCCTTCATATGTGTAGCTCAGGCATAATCATATAACTCAAGGGGAAGCTGAAAATGTTGAGCTCAGTTCTTTCTGGTTTCCTTTTCCAGGGTTTCTGACCCTCAATTTCTGGCTTCTTTGGTAGCCTTGGACTCTGATTTTTATTTCCCATCTCAGAGAGACTTCTCTCAGTTCTAGAATATTACATTCTGTTTGGCTTCTATGCAAAACAGCAAATGTCACAAAGGGGAAATGTGGCCGTGAATATGGGGCTCATCTCAATGGACTTTTCTCTCATAACTTTCCTTTAAATTCTGGCTGCTTTGTTGCTGTTGGATGCCTTCAAAAACTTTTTTTAAATTCCACTTTTATAGTTGTTGGTAGCAGAAGTATTAGTCTAATACACGCTACTTTTTTTATGGCACAAAGAAGAAGTCTATCATAAAATTTTCAGTGTCCCTAGGAATTAACTATCATGACTATTTTTAAAGTTGGAATGCTATGTGCATAGGCGTTCGAATCAGATTTTGGGATTTAAATCTTAGCTGCCCACTGACCAAAATGTGAGACCTTGGACAACTTTAACCTCTCCTCCCTTTTCAGTCAGTCTCTTAGAAATGAAGTGGAAGAACTGGGAGGCTGAGGCAGGAGAATTGCTTGAACCTGGGTGGCAGAGGTTGCAGTGAGTCAAGATTGTGCCATTGCCCGCCAGCTGGAGCCACAGTGTGAGACTCTGTCTCAAAAATTAAAAAATTTTAAACTAAATCAGATAATCATATTTTTATTTAAATTATTTCAGAATATAATAAAAGGAAAACTTCCAAATTCATTACATAAAGTTGGTTTTGTTTTAATTTCCTTTTTTTTTTTTTTTTTTTTTTGAGACAGAGTCTCCCTCTGTCGCCCAGGCTGGAGTGCAGTGGCACGATCTCAGCTCACTGCAAGCTCCACCTCCCGGGTTCACGCCATTCTCCTGCCTCAGCATCCCAAGTGGCTGGGACTACAGGTGCCCACCACCATGCCTGGCTAATTTTTTGTATTTTTAGTAGAGACGGGGTTTCACCGTGTTAGCCAGGATGGTCTCGATCTCCTGACCTTGTGATCTGCCTACCTCAGCCTCCCAAAGTGCTGAGATTACAAGTGAGAGCCACCGTGCCTGCCAATTTCTAAATCTGATAAGAAAAATATGAGATTGGTAGACCAATCTCATTTATGAATGTCAATACAAAAAATTATAGACCAATAAATGTAAAATATATGTACAATAATAAACGGAATCCAGCAGCATATTTTAAAAAGTATATTATGACTAAGAATAGCTTGTTTCAGAAGTACAGGGGTAGTGGAATATTATGAGATCTACTATGTAAGTCAGCCTATTAATAGAACTAAGGCAAAAAATCATATGATTATCTCCTTAAATGCCAGAGAAAAGTACTTGATAAAATCCAACACATTTATTTTATTTTATTTTTTATTCAACAAATATGTATTGAGCATCTGTTCTGCTATAGCACTGATGACGCAAGAGTGAAAAAGATACTGGCGCCATCCCAACCCACATTCCACTAGAGGGAAACAGTCAATAAACAAATGAGTAAAGGAACAAGCTGTTTTTCAGCTAGCACATACATTTATTTTTAAAACTCAATAAAATGTATATTGGTAAACTAGCTAGAAGAAATAATAAGAGAACATTTATGATAACAAAAGACATACAAAAAAGAAATATTCAAAATATGCACAAGGAAAACTATAAAATACTCTCAAAAGAAGCAAAAGTAGACTCGAACAATTATTAAAATCCCATGTTATTAGATAAGAACATGCAATATTATATAGATGTCAGCTTTCCCTAAATTAATTTATAAATTTTATGTAACCACAACAAAAGTTTTGTAGTTTTTTTCTGGAGCTGATTATTAATATCTCCTGCTCCGTGAATACTAGCTGTTTCAAGAAACAGAGATGCCAGGCTTTGGAGCAGGTTACTGAGGAAGTTTGGGAGGAGCTGGGTTTGCTTTGTGCAAAATATGCTCGGTGGCTTATGTTTCCTGCATTACACCTGTCATCTCTGTGCCCCCACCTCTGAACCCTTACCTGATGAGTACTCCTTCAAGAACCAGAGTTTGGTTTGTGTGATGGGCTGTTAGCATGTGACGTGGATCTTCCACTGGTCTCCAATGGGACTTTTTGCTCAGTAGAAAGGTAGCAATCAGGGAATGTAATTTGGGTAGGACAACCTTCCCAGTGCCCTCTTAGTTTCATCTCTAATATTGCCTCCCCATTCTGACCACAAGAGGATGCTAGACAAGAATGCTAAGGTGTGAAAGACAATGCTATTGCCTTAAAAAGCACTGTTGCCGAATTACCTTCTTGGCTGCGGTGTTGAGGCGGTAGTCATAGTTTGGTGTTTTCTCTTCTCTTCTTTAGTTGCTAGTATGGACTTTCAGCTTATTTTTAACCTTAGGCTTTTTATCCAAAACATGTCATTTGTGATGAGTTGGAGATACTTTTTATTAGTTATGAAACTGCAATATGCATTTCTAGTCTTTTCCCCCCACTGCTTCTCACCAAGACTTTTCCTTCTTCTAGAGCTACCCTGAATTTTCCTACCACCCAACATTTTCCTATGCCATTCACTCTTCCTGGTCCACTCTCCCTCCTCCATTTCTGTCTGAAAACCTGCCTATTCTTCAGTGCTATTTTCAAAGGTTCTTTTAAAAACACTTTTCCTTATGTTTCCAACTGGAATGTGAAATACTGGTATTTACAAGACAAATCACCCTTTGATTTCTCAGTAATTTGCATTTGTTCTGTAGCCCCCAATCAACTGTGAATATCAATGTAGGTACTCTGTTTTACCTGGGTAACTTCTGGAGCACTTTACTTATTGCCCTGCACATAGTAGGCATCAATAAAGATGGGATTGAATTAGGAAAACCCAAGGGCTTAATTTAGTTCAGTAGCATGGACTGGCTATTCAAATTGTTCATAGGATATCACCCTTTGGAAACTATAAATTGTGTTTAATCCATCATCAGGTGATGTCAGTGACATACCCAGGAGCAGTGGTGGTCTTCACCATAGCACCACGAAGAAGAAGCTGCTGCTAGCCAGATAATTTTAGCCCCTGTCTGCTTATGTTTTCTTCAGTCCCTAAAAGCACCTACAGTTCAGGCAGAGGGTGGGTCATCAACCTGGAAGAGTCTTCCTTAACACTTGGTACCAGCCCAGATTCCAAATAAGGAAGACCCTGAGAATTAGCTGTGCTCACTGAAAACTTTGTGATTAACAGTGTTTTTTTTGTTTGTTTGTTGTTTTTTGCCTAAACCCTCAAAGCAACAAGTTGTTTACATTTATAGATGTACATGTTGAGAGTTCAGTAAACCCAACATTGCTCAGTGTCATCTTCTTAGTAGATTGTTCACCTTTTCATAAATATGTGACTAACAAGAGAGGAGATATTTGCAAGTATCTGTACATATGAATTATTCTTCAAAAAACACAAAGTCTTTCTTTTCTTGCAGGAGCCCAGAAGCTTTGAAGTCACAAGAAGAGAAGGTAGGAAAAACGCACTCATACCCATTTTCTTTTCAGTGTTGACATTTTTGAAGTAGTTTGCTGAAACTAAGATGAACTTCAGACTGTGGGCAGCTCATTCTTTGAAATTTCATGTGGCCTTTTCTGGGTGCCGACTACTTGGTATTTGTCTGTAGGGACTCGATGGACTGAAGGCCAGGTTTCCTTGTGAAAACTATGACTTCTACCTACAAGTACCAGAGGAGGGGGTACTTGAAGAACTGGCTCATTCACAATCATGTTTTTGGTTTCTTAAGAGAAGCCACATTTTTGAGTGAAGCTTGGAATAATTATTAGTTTTACCCGACAAAACAACACGAACAACACAAAAAATTGCTTATGGTTTGTGGTATTTCAATATCTAGGAAGAGATACCTCTGTGAAAAATATTTCTGAATAGATTTCTTACAGCTTCAGTTAAGCTGAAATAGAAATAACTAATTAATTTTCCTTTTGAAAACAATTCCATGATGTTCTGTTTCCCCTGCCAGAGTTCTTGTAGCACATTTGTTTTATGGTCTCTGAGGTAAACATATATGGGTGATAATTTCAGAAATCTTTTAGTGGAAATTGAAGTTTGCCTTATTCATTTTCAGTAATACCTAGTCTCTAATAAGGGATGTCTTTTGTATGATTTGTGGAATCATTGGCAATCATCTTTTTATTACATGGATGGAACGATGAGATCAGAAATGAAAATAAGTTCCTGGTCTAGAATGTGGCTTTGGTTTTAGCCTTCACCACGTCTTTCTCTGTGGTACTGTCTCTAAAAAGGGAGACAATCTAAAAGAAGTTAGCAAATTCTATATTGACTCCTAAATCTAACATTGCTTTGCCTCCTGATTAGTTCTTGTGTTATGCAACACAGCAAAAGACATAGGATGGCTATGTTATCAACATGTGTTGCTAGAGCTTGGTAACACAAAGTTTTCACACTATCTATTGTGGCCAGCGGGTAGTTTGTTGCTGTCCATGGTGCTGGATCCCTAGGGTCATAGGATTTGGATAATCTGACTCTAAGATGAACTTTCTGGCTTGCATTCCCATTTGCCATTATCTTTGGTTTCAGACTCGATGTCCTCTGAACTGTAGGGCAATTTGTAAAGCAAACTGCGTTGTTTGGATACCAAAACCAAATGGATGAAGGTGGATGGGGCTGGGAAGGATATTTCTTATGGAAAGTAGTGTTCACAGTGGGTACTGTGACCGTGTAAGTTGGAGAGCAATAGCTGTAAGGAGAGGAGAGTTTGACCTGAACTTTGGCTTTGAATAATATCTGTTTATGCCAGTATCCCGACTGTGAATGTTTGGAATTGATTTGCATTATAAAATCACATATAAACTTAACCTTTTTGGAATCTTACTGTCCTTGTGTTGAAAATGTCTCTAATAAGGCTGGGGTTATAGAAGAGCCATGTATTTCTATTCAAATGCATGAAAAAGGCCTGATTGAACTTATGACTTCAAAACCCCGGAAGAATGAGAGTGTCCAGAGGATGAGTGAAGGTGTAGTCAGGCTGCACTGCATTCATCCATAACCTCTCCACTGCTGGAAGCGTCAGCCTTCACAGATGGTTGACTAGGAACATACACTGTGGGTTTGTACTAGCAAATTTGTTCTGACATCACACAAACTTTTTTCTTCCTATTGTGCACTGATGTCTTTCTTGCTTGTTTCTGTCAAAGTTAAATGTTTGAGAGTTCCTGAAATAGCCCAGTGCTGTAACGTCAATGCTTACAACCTGGCAGGAAGAAAAGGAGTGGGACCTTGCCGGCTGGTTCTAAGTATTTTTAGGTCTGGGAATTCACTGACTCACTGACTTGGGTTGTGGGGTTGTTAATCTTCTCCAGAACAGTGTACAAGTATAAAAATAATAGAAGCACTATGGTGCTTCAGTAAACTATTTTTCTTTCAAAGAAAAGTAAGATATTGTCTAGCAATGAACATCTGGGTTGGTTCCCAGCTATGACTTGACCCGGGACTGAAAGAGGAACAGATGAGTAATAGTTGATTTTTCTGCACAGTTTATGAGGCCCAGGAGAGTCTAGAAAGTCTTCAAGTCTGGAGAGGGAGCTCCCAGTCACAGAACCTGAGGAGGTTTTCTGTTTTGGTTTGTCTTATTTCAATGCTGTACCTGACTCAGGAGCATCCACTCCGTTGAAGGTTTGGAGCCACAGATGGCTAACCAACTGCAACTTCGCACCATGTGACTTTCGGAAACTCTTGACTAAGTATGTGTGTTGAGAAGTGAGAGGGGCTAATGTTAGCAGTGAAAATCGAGTCCAGGTCAAATCATAGTGGGAACTAGGGACAGTTGGGGCACAGTGAATGCATTGTGTGCCTTAGACCTGTCCTCTGCCCCATTTCCCCCTCCTCCCCTCCAGCTATAGATGTCATGCTGTCTAGCTTTCTTGCCTCTGGCCTCGCACTGTTCCTGCATGCCTTGTCCCTCATCCTTGTCAAATCCACCTCCCCTTCATCCTTTCCAACTCTGTTTCTTGAAGTGTTTAGCTTACCCTATCTAATTGGAGAGGGAAGGGCTCCTATCAGGTTGTTAATTTCCTGAGATCAGAGACCCTCCCCGCTCCTTCATCCCCAAATTCCTCACAGCCCTAGCTCAGGGCCGGTAGTTAACCAACAATTGTTTCTTAAATTAAATGCAAGCTGCATATTTGCTTTGTGTGTGTTGCCTTTTCATTCTGGCCTTTGCTAGTAATATCCAAGTGAGGCACTGGGCCCTTTGGTTCTAGAAAGGCACTTTTAAAGAAATGATCTGTGGCTATCATTAGATATTCCTGGCTGATGCACTGATGAAAATTCAGATAAGCCTAGTATTATGGGTTGAATTATGTTCCCCAAAAAGACATGTCAAAGTCCTAACCCAGAACCTGTGAATGGGACCTTATTTGGAAATAGGGTTTTGGCAGATATAAAGACAAAGTCGTAATGGATTAGGGTGGGCCCTGATCCAATAGTGAGATCCTTATAAGAAAAGGGAGAATTGGACACAGACACACAAGGAGAACATTATATGATGATGGAAGCAGAGAATTGCTGGCAACTACCATAAGCTGGCAAGTTGCAAGGAACCCTCCATCCCTAGAACCTTCAGAGAGATCATGGCCCTGCCAGTCCCTTAATTTTGTACTCGCAGCCTCCAGAACTGGGAGAAAATCCATTTCTCTGGTTTTAAGTCACTTAGTTTGTGGAACTTTATTATGGTGGCCCTAGGACAGTAATACACTTGGAAAATGTTGGACTCAGTAAACTTTAGTTTTCATTGTTGTTGTTGATGATGATATTTTGACTGGAGAATCTCCCAGGATTTTTCATAGGCAAAATGTCGCTCTCAACAAGGAATGTAATATGCAGCATTTTCCAAACTTGGTTTTCTGTGGAGTTTAACAAAATTAATTGTGTTGTTTTTGACCATCTCAGGGCAGGCATTCCATGTAGTGCCTTTGGCAAACCCTGCCCTAGAGAGCCCAGGAAGAGGGAGAGCTTCCTCCTCAGAGTGCCCAGGCACCAGACTGTGCTCCATGGGCTGTGCATGCACAGAACACTGTGGCAGCAATAATGAGAATATCTTCTTGGTCATTCTGAAGTTTTCAGAGAACGTTCACGTTCTTTACCTCCCTTTTCCTTGAGTAACCTGTGACGCAGAGCAGATAGCCCTGTACACATGAGACTCCTTCCTTTTCATGTTAATTTTTAGTAGGGATGAGGAATGCTTCTGGGCTGGTGCTCTCTGATGCCCTGAACCTCTCTTTAATGGGTGGTGGTTGCTTAAGTGACTTGATCTTGCTTCATCACATCCCGGAGTGTCTGTACCTTATGTTGGTTGCCAAGCCCAGAGAGCTGAGAGGGACTTCCTGGGGGTGCTTTGTTTCCAAGTTAGATTTGTGGGACTTGAAGGTAGACACTGTAGCAAAGATTGTGGCAGGACTACGAGACTGATAGGGTGTCCCCTGGGAAGGTAATGTGCCTCCCCAAGGGAGACGGAGCCATTCCTCCTTTAGGGGAGTCCTGTGTGACCCTGGATATTCATGCCTGGGACCTACCTATGCGAGCTGCATGGGAAGGAGTGATGGCTGCATCTCTCTGTGCTCTCCAATGCAGGTATTTTTATAACTCCCTCCAGACAACTAAAATTTAATTTCACCCTTTTCTGAAGCTTCAGCAAAGGGTGCCACCCTTACCTCTCTGAGACACTCCCGTGTCCACTGTGAGGGCCAGTGCTGATTGCGACTGCCAAAATTCATCTACTCAGGCCAGTGCTTTTCTCTGACTGATCCCATCACGCTGAATTACAGCCACGAGCAAACACTTGAGTAGGCTGAGCAAATGGCAGAGATAATTCAGCCCTTGTCAGCCATCTCTGAGGAGCATAGGGCGATCTGTGAGCTATTCCAGATGTCTGTGATTGTGCTGTGATTAGGGGCTGCGAGTTTGGGGATGAGCACCAATGTCAGGTTGCATTACCTCCCCCCGCTACGCTGGCTCCCGCACATGTCCTAGCCCTGTCCAGCCTGGCCTGGCTTCCAGCAAGGCTGTGAGGGAGCCCGGGAGAGGAGGGCCACTGCTGTCTTCAGAGAAAAGGGTAAAAGGGGGTGACCATCACATGCACACTCAGCGTGGCTCTGGCTGCTTTGCAGTGCAAATCTCCTAAGCAAACGTGACCTGCCAGTCCTGAGTGTGAAACTAGAGCGTCACTTTCCGAAAACCCATGGAATCGGTCCCTCATTGGCAGCTGCCTCCAGTAGCCCCTTTATAGTTCTCTGCATCTGGGTGAACTTCAGCTATCAAGAACTGCATTCTGTTTACCATTAATTTTGATTTTGTGTAGCAGATGTTTTCTGGATCTCTCAGTTCCCTGCCTAATCTATCTTGGTGTAATGTGAAGTGGCTGAGTGTCTTCAGTGAAACAGATTAATAAACTCCTAGGTTATTTTGAGGTAACTTCTTTAATAGCTGCAGATGTAGGGAATTTAAAGGGAGCCATCCAGATTTGACAGTGCCTGGAACCGTGGCTCTTTTTCAATTCAAGACCGCCATCTGGGGAAAGACATGGCTTTCCTTCCCCCATCCCACCGTCTCTCACATGCAGTGGGGCACTGCGTGTTCTTCTACAGTCACTGGGCTCAAAGAAGTTGAAAGTGACATCTATCTCCTGTCCCCCAGCCTCACAGAAATTGGCTCTTTCTGGGTCGTGTTGCCTTTTTTCAGCTGCTGGGAAACTATAGTGTGTCTGGTTGCCGAAAGTTGAATGGGGAGTGCATCGCGCACCTAGCTCATGTGTTCTGCTTAAGTAGTGATTTGGTGTCCGGTTTTGATCATGACCAATTGGTAGGCAGCTTACTCACAGCGTGACTTTGGGTAAGTTACTCAACCTTACCTGAAAAAGGATGGGGATAGTAATAGTACAAACCATCAGTCCGAATTCTGAGTTGTAGAAACCCAACTTGTGCTGGCCGAAGCCTGAGAGGCTTATGAAGCTGCAGAGTCTAAGGGTGGATCTGGCTTCAAGAATAGCTGATAAAAGGATTCTCACACTCTTCCTGTCCTTCCTTCTCCTGGCACGTTGGCCTCTTCCAGGCAGCCTTCCAGGATGGCCACAAGCAGCTGCAGCTCACAGAGTCCTGCCTGCTCACCATCTCAGAGGGTCAAACTTTCCCCCAGAATGACACCAGAAAAATCCCATCAGGATTTGCAAAATCATCCTCATCCAGGCCACAGGCAATGGTTTGTCCTCAAAGGAAGATTCTGGGCAGGGATGTGGTCGGTGCCCACACAGCCTCATGGACATACTGGGAGGGGTGACTGTGTATGCAGAGCCCTTGGCACAGGATGGGCAGTGTTGGCAGTGCTCAGTGCATGGGTAGTTTTTACTAGAGCTCTTACAGGCCTGGCCATAGACATAGAGGCCTTTCTCAAGTAAGCCAGTTCATTCTTCTGTCTCCAAGATGCATTCATGAAACACTGGATGTTGTAGCCTATTGACTTTTCTATGAAGAATTATCTTTTTTTTTTTTTTAAATCAGAGTCTCACTTTGTCACCCAGGCTGGAGTGCAGTGGTGCAATCTCAGCTCACTGCAAGCTCTGCCTCCCGGATTCATGCCATTCTCCTGCCTCAGCCTGCCTCCCGAGTAGCTAGGACTACAGGTACCCGCCACCATGCCCAGCTAAGGTTTTTGTATTTTTTTTAGTAGAGACAGGGTTTCACTGTGTTAGCCAGGATGGTCTTTGTCTCCTGACCTCTTGATCTGCCCGCCTCAGGCTCCCAAAGTGCTGGGATTACAGGTGTGAGTCACTGCGCCCGGCTGGAGAATTATCTTAAACTTAGCCTATTCTGGTCCCTTTCCTCTGTCAGAGTCTTTAACTTTATGCTCTAATTCTCTCATTCTACAATCAGAAGAACTAAGCCTTTAAAATGGTGCCTTTAAGAACTTAAAGACAAACAGCCGGGCGTGGTGGCTCATGCCTGTAATCCCAGCACTTTGGGAGGCTGAGGTGGCTGGATCACAAGGTCAGGAGTTCGAGACCAACCTGGCCAGCATGGTGAAACCCCGTCTCTACTAAAAATACAAAAAATTAGCCAGGAATGGTGGTGCATGCCTGTAGTCCCAGCTGCTCGGGAGGCTGAGGCAGAAGAATCACTTGAACCCAGGAGGCAGAGGTTGCAGTGAGCCGAGATTGCACCACTGCACTCCAGGCTGGGTGATAGAGTGAGACTCTGTCTCAGAAAAAAAAAAAAAAAAAAAAAAAAAAAAAAAAGTACTTAAACATAAACTTCTCTCCCAAGATCCCAAAATCTCCCAAGATTTCTGAGCACTGGGGTCGGAGGACCAAGCACGGCATTATCCAGAGAATTCCCAGGCTGCAGATAACTCTAAGGTTCTGTTCCCCAGGATTCTCCAATGTAATTCTAGTGCCTGGAACTGGAAAGGCGAGCCTGGACTAAGACAGTACAGGTGAGCGGGGTTCTCACTCCTGTCCCTGCACATGATCTCCCTGATCCCAGGCCTTCCAGGCCCTGAGTAAGTGGCTGTTCCACCCCATCCTCTGGCTGAGCTCAGCTCTCTCCAGGGATTGGAGGCAGCAGGACCTTGTGGTGGATAGCTCAGGGCTCATGATGGATCTGCCAGTGATGCTGTCTGAACTTGAGGTATGTAAATCCTCCCCAAGAGCCACAGCGACACTGGTACCTGGAGCCTTTGCCCTGGACAGCTCTCATGCTGCCGTGCAGGCACAAGTTTTGGAAAAGCAGGGGTTAGGTGTCTTCCTCCCAGGATCCCCTGTCCCTGACACAGCATGGGCACTGAACAAGTGTTAGATGCCTGGCATGTCCCAGGGCTGACTTGGCTCTATGTCATCTCTCCGTTTCTCACAAAGGTCAGATCGCAGGCACAGGGCCTTCCAGGTTGTTTGACTGTGAACCCCAGAGCTCCAGGATACCTGGTCCTGTTTGCTGTGCTTGCTTTTCCCACCAGTCCCTGGGAATGCTCACCTTCCTTAACTACCATCCTCAGAGAGCTCCTCTGCCCTTTCCAACAACGCGTGGCTTCTTCCGCCAGAAGGAGCTTAAAATGTGTTCATGCACATGAGCTAAACCTCTGTGGTTATGATGGGCAAGCTATAGAGCCTTGGTCGGTGTGGGCAGGATAATGAACCCCTAGGCAAGCCTAGGGGTCTCCTTAGAGGTTGCAATGCAATATTTGGGCATAGGTCACTATCTGGAATTTGTGGAAAGAGTCACATTGTCGAAGAGCTCATGACTCCTAAGGGGTATGAACCACTGCACATTCCCGAGGACCAAAAGACAGGATGGCGTCAGCCTGAAGCACGCTGATCCTGCCCCTCAGGACCGTGGAGAGAGATGATGGTGCTCCCTGTACACCTGCTGAGGTCCCTACCCCACCCAGGAGGTTCACCCTCATCTCTGAGATCCCAGCAGAAGTGAAGCTTGACATTTGTCATCTTTGTTCCTTGACTGGTCCCCAAGCCAGAGGCATTTCTTTGCTTTTCAGGAACCCTTGAAATTATCTTCTCCATATAAACATGGAAGCCCTTTTCAAACCTCATTAAGCTATTTGCCCCAGCATATTAATGTGCTATCCACAAGCCTCTGGGGTTAATTATCTGTGACTTAAAAATCATTTGTTTCTGTCTCTTTTGTCTCATTGCTGCTTGACAATCTTTCTTTATTAGGAAATGAGGTACGGAATGCAACTGACCATTATAGTCTAATTCAATTCTTTTCATCAAAATGAGTTCATCTTTTAAAGCTCTTTTTTAAAAAACGACAAACCTGCCTTTTCATTGTTTTAAGATTTTTTTTTTTTTTTAAACAAATCTTTAATCTCTCTGCTTCAGCAGGAGCAGAGTCAGGACTGGAAATAATCTGTAACGGGAGACCTCTCTTCTAAATTAGCAAGACCTGCCAACCAATGCTCTCTCTCCTGATTGGCCTCACTCACTCTGCATTTCGCCCATTTCTCTCCTGTGGCAGTGGTGAGGGCTTCCAAGGTGCACAAGTTGGGCTTGGTGAATGAGCCATGGTGTCTTGGCAGATCAGGCAACCAGGGTTGGAAAATCCTGTGCATTCTAACCCACCCACTGGTCTCTACACACTCTTATTTGGGTTATATTTCTTGGCCAAGGCTGCCATTGAGTTCCAAGAAATGCTTCAGGGCCTGCATTTAAAAAAACAAAACAAAACAAAAAAAACAAAAACAAAAAAAACACCTTTTCACAAAGTGTTGAATCTTGCTTTGAGCTCTCCAGGAAGTCAGGGAGCATGTGCCCCAGAAATGAGCAGGTGGGATGGGCACTGGCTCCATGGAGACAGTGACCCACAGCCTTCTGGGATAAGAATGCAGCCAAGAGTGGGGAGACCTGGGCCGGGGTCTGAGTGCAGTCAGAGCAGTTGGATGGTGTACAGAGCCTGGTTCTCCCATGTACTGCAAGCCAGGGATTGCCCCTGCCCTGTTCTTCAGAGCTCCAGCTTCTCAACTCCATTCTCTGCCCCTCAATGGCTCTCTCACCCCATCAGTGTCTCAAAAACAGTACCTGGGACCCTAGTATGACAACTACTACTTGTAATGGAGAAATGACTCCTGTGGAAAGGTGAATATAATTATCAGGGCATGTGTTGAGGCTTTATTGGTTGCTTATAGAAGTTTCCTTGGGCTGATTGGAGTTTGGTGTGCAGAGATGACCCGGCATAGTCCCTGACCTTATAGATGAGTCAGTTGAGAAGATGTCCTGCAGACAGATGTCTGCCTGGTGTACCTGCACCATGGCCAGCCACCTCGCAGGTGGGTTCGCAACATAGAGAGAGCATTTGTTCAGTGTAATTGATGTTGGAATCTGGGAGAACAACTCTCTGAATGTTCTGGTGGAGGTGAAGTTTCAGGATCTTTTCTCCAAAGCCTGGCTGCCTCAGCAGAGGGTCCCCTTTGACTTTTAAGGGCATACTTTACCATTGATGACATTTTTGTTGCAAATAACAAACCTCAACCCAACTAGCTCAAACAAAAAGAGGACTTATGGCTTATGTAATTGGACAGTCCAGTGAGGGTGGAAGGTGAGGGGTGGCTTCAGATATACTTGATAGGGAATGTAAGAACCTGGCTTCTCCCTCCATTTTGCCCCTTTCTGGGGGGGTCCCCTTCATGGTGAGTGCCAGCCTCCCCTCCTCACAACTCTGGGACCGGTGGAAGACAGATGGCCTCTAGTCCAGTGTATCCCACAAAAGTGCTAAAGCTCACTGGGATTGGACAGACTCAGGTCATGCGATTCATGCTCTTAATTAATGCTGTGTGCTGCTGGGTTTCCTGACAGTCACCAGCCATACCCCTGGTCAGGATATCCTGAAGTGAGAGTGAGAGGAAGGTGGATCCCCAAATGGCAATTGGGTCTGAATAAGAGACACAGAAGCAAGAAGGTAAAAGGAAATTCCCTAAGTATATTAACATCTACTTAATGGTTTCACATCTGGGTGTCTGTCACACCCTCCACCCCTAAAAGGATTCTGAGTGCCTCAAAAGCAGGCTAAGAATCAGCAAACATTTACCTAGCGTTTCAGGGAGAGGTGCTGTCTTCTGCCTTCAGAAGGAATCCAAGGCTAAGAGATTAAGCAGTTGACCCAACGTCACAGGAGCTTCTAACAGAGTGTGAGTTTGAACTCAGGTCCCTGATGACAAATAAAGGGCACTTTTTTGTTGCTTCAAATCACAGCTGCCTCCAGCGACTGGGTTCTTTCACCTTGTTCTTTTGTCCTGTCTCCTAGGGTAGGTGCAGGAGATACCTGGGGAGGTGCACCA
Organism: Macaca nemestrina; assembly: GCF_043159975.1. Taxonomy (NCBI): domain Eukaryota; kingdom Metazoa; phylum Chordata; class Mammalia; order Primates; family Cercopithecidae; genus Macaca; species Macaca nemestrina. The sequence continues at coordinate 46,877,281 of NC_092130.1, forward strand.
AGCATTCACTAGCCGCAACTTGAGAGGGGTTTACCCTAGACGTGATATCCTGTCTTTAGCCCTTTAGCCAAAGTACATAAAGATGAAAAGCAAATGAACACCAAATGAAATCACCCAAAATAGAGAAAAAAGTGAATGAGCAAGCCCCTTCCCTGGCAGTGGCTTCAGTCCTTTCCTCAATGATGTTTGTCAGAAGCTTTTATTTTCTGTTTTTCATAAGAGATCGCCTTCTTTCTTGGGAAGGGGTTGGTGGAGGCTTGCTGGGCTGGCTGCTTCTAAATGGGCATGGGGTGGCAGACAGGAACACAGGTTGGAGGATGGACCTTACCTATAACCAGGGCTGCTGTTCAGGAGCCATTTTTTACAACCTGTGCCTCCTGGGTTCAAGTGATTCTCTTTCCTCAGCCTCCTGAGTAACTGGGATTATAGGCATGCACCACCATGCCCAGCTAAGTTTTGTAATTTTTGGTAGAGACAGGGTTTCACCAAGTTGGCCAGGCTGGTCTCGAACTCCTGACCTCTGGTGATCCACCTGCCTCAGCTTACCAAAGTGTGGGATTACAGGCGTGAGCCACTGCGCCCCACCAGGAGCCACTTTATAATAAGTAATTTCCTGTGCGTTCACACATTCAAAACAATTTAGAGACAAAAGGTTTAGTCCTTTACTATAAATTCTGTAGATTGGAAATGGAAACATTTTCACGTTCAACTTCTTATTTAATCTTCATAAACAACCTCTGAGATAGGCATTGCAATCTTATTTTGTAAATTTAAAAAATGAGGACCTTTTGTACTCTGTAGGAAATTGATCAAAGAATTAAAATGGACTTCACTGAGGTCATTCAGGAAGACACATTCTATGAGAATCTGACAATGTTTGTGTAATTCTGATTGAAATATTCGTATTCAAAAACGTGGATTCATTGTTCTACAGTCAGCATGCCTGCAGAGTCAGAGGTCCTGGGGCCTCCCCCAACCTCCCATCTCGGGGAGCTGTGTCTTGCTGCTGCTACCAAAGGGGAGTGGAGAACCCCAAGTTCAGAAGAAATAGGCCTGTAAAAAAATTCACAGGTCTAGGCAATGAGTTGTGGGGGGTAAAAATATATTTCAGGCTGTTTGCTTTACTAGTTTTAGCAGTTATTTGCTCTTCCTTTTTGCTGGAAGCAATATTCCCATCCAGCTGCTTGGCTGCTTCATTTGAATTTTTATCATTTGTGTGAGCCCCTGTGTATTTGGACACAAAATGGGAGTCCTGTGGCTCCGAGGGGACGTTGATTTGATAGGGTCAGATCTAATCTCCTGCTCAGAAACTTCAGCTGAAAATAAAATGAGTTGAGGTTTTGGTTTTGTGTATGTGTTTATTTTTAAAAAACAGTAGGCCTGTAAAGCTGTGCTGGCATATTACTTTTTCCCCTTTATACAGAATTTAAAATAATACCTTACATTCAGATAGGGTAACCGGTGTGCCTTTTGCTCTCAAAGAGCTTTCCCATTTGTCCTCTCATTTAATACGCTCAAGAAAGCCTGTGAGTTAGGAAGAGTGAAGATATGGTCATTGGTATTTGACAAAGGAGGAGACTGATGCTCAGAGATGGCAAGGGACTTGCCCCAGGTCACACAGCTAATTGAGGCAGAGTTGGAGATTATGGCGTCCAGTTCTGTATTCCTCTCACCAGGCTTCCTCTGTAAATAGGAGTTTGTGGCAGAAGTTTTCAAATTAAAACCCAATGGGAAAACACAGAATTTTCAGCCCTGTTTTGGTTATTTTAAAAATAAATTATTGTAAAGATGACTTCTCTCATCTGTCAATGTAATGATCCCATACCTGGGGTATTCAAAATATTCAAAATGTGTATGGAGGAAATGGTAAAAGTTAATCATTTTCACAGTACCTGTCTATGGTGAGGTTTAATTATCACTTGACATATTTCATGGTTTAAAATGATGACAGTTTAAAATAGAGCCAGAGAGAGCCAGAAAAATCCATTCATTATCATGTGTCAGGTGCTACATTGGAATAACCCCCAAATACAGATGGTCCCTAGACAGATGATTCCACAGCATTTTCTGATAGCTACAGATGTCCCTGCTACTGAAACCCAGACTGAGAATACCATTCTGACCCTGCCGTCATCATGCAGAGGGCGCTTGGGTGAATCTAGCAGCGCGGTTTGATTCTCGTACCACATCGCAGATGCTAAACTCCCCCATGCTCTCTCCAATCCAAACCTCTCACTGGTCTTCTGCAGAATTTCGAATGAACAAGGTAATTCATTGCGAGTGTGCTTTGAATGAATGAATGAATGCTATTTAAGCTACAAGGTGACAGATATTTCCATGTGCCTCTTAGGAAATTGCACGCCTTTCCAAGACGACAAGGTTGAAAAGCAGCTTGTTGTTGTTGAATAAGCTCAGCGCTGTCTGTCTGTTTAGGAAAAAATAAATAATTGTTTCTTGCCCGTGAGAATTCTGGAAGTGGAGCTGTCCAGAGCTGACCCGTCTGTCCACATTTCAAATTTCACTTTGGAGAGTCCTGGGAGAGGGAGCAGATGAAGCCATTTCAGAAATGTAAATGCTGTTTGACATCTATTAGCTCAATGCTCATCCATTGCTGACAGCAGGACCCATTAGGATGCGAGTGTCATGAATCAGAGACATTTGGAATATAGCGAGAAACATGCTACCCGCAGCAGAGGCCCATATAGATGACCTGAGAGAGCACTAGATGTGCCCACCACTGTGGTCCAGGCACCTCCCCCCACCTCCCCAAGCTCGCTGTCTGGATTTCCAAAAGGTCAACTGCGTAGCCAGTCTTCACAACTGCACTCCACCCACCAAGCAGCCTGCCTGAATGCTGGGCATGGTGGTGACCATTCCCTCCTTGCTTCTCATCTCTACCATTCATGGAATCATCCAAATGATCCAACTCCAGATCAAAGGCCCCACAGGGTCACCCCTTATTTGGACAGATGAGGTAGGCTTGAACAGGTACAGTGACGTGCCTGAGGTCCCGGGACTAGTGAGTAGCAGAGGAGGGATTTGGGGCTCTGAGCCAGTGCTCTTAATTCTCAGGGCTCTCTGGGTTGTTTTTCTTGCTTCCTTTCCTTGCTTCCCACCCTTGAGTCTCGGTTCTCCCTTCTCTGTAGGGTGGCACAGTGTCCAACATATCCCGGAGAATTAGCTACCATACCCTAGTGATGGGGGTCCTGGCTAACTGAGTTTTCTAGTTAAGTTCTATGTTTTGACTTTCATTTAGATTATTCCTACAAGTTTTGTTTTCCAGCCCTAGGGGATAGGAGATTATATGGGAGGGGGCACATGATGACAACTGTTGTTATTAAAGCTCCACCATATGCCATATGCTTTGCTTATTTTAACACTCACAATAGTTCAATGTGTCCAGATCATGTGATACTCTGTTTTAGAAATGAGAAGACACAGCTTTGAAAGGATTTGTGATTTGGTTTGCTGGGCGTTTCAGTAGTGACTTATTTATTGACCTCACCATACCTAAATATTTAGTCCTTTGTGGTGGGGTGTCCCTGTGTCTTGCTACTGTAGCTTTGCTAGGACCCTTGTCCTGAGGACTCTTAGCTCTCAGGCAAGTCTGCAAGGTCACTTCTAAATGGACAGTCCTTGAAAAGCTTAGGAAGAGCGGGCGCACCCATAGCTGTGCCTGATGGGAGGGGAACATGTGGAGGACAGAGGGAAACAGGGAGAAGAAACGTCTGAGGCAAGACAGTGAGAAGCTGCTGCCATGCCTCGGAAAAGAGGTGAAGATGCTGGTCCAGGCTGTTAGTCTTGGACAAACCTAGGCTTCCTGTCTCTTGATACAGATTGTGGGTTCCAGGTACCACGGGACTCACCTGCTCTCCCGCGCCCCCTGGAGGTCAGAGGGAGGGTTATGTTTTGCAGGCCCGGAGATCTGACGGCAAGAGACTAGCCCCTGCGGTTGGAGCACAGGGAACGGCAGGACCAGGAGACTACCAGAGGCTGCCTGCCCTGAACCCTACAGTTGAGAATTCTGTGGCTCTTCTACCATGTACAAGTGTCCAGAAAAGACTTTTGCACGCATATATGTCTCCTATCTGTTGCTAATTCCTAGAACACCCACTGTTAGGGCTTCATCTCCTGTTTCCTTATGAATACCCACCAAATCACGATGGGTCCTGAAGGAATAGCAGAACTTTCATTGAGCCACATCATCTCCTACCTGGAAACTCACCAAGCCTGTCTGCCTCTTCGTAAGAAAACCTAAGACAGGTTTCTCCTAAGACCCTTGAGCCTGATTTCTGGTCCATATTTGTTTCATATGACCGGTCTCAAACTGGTGGCCCGTGGGCCAGATTCTGCCTGCAGCCATATTTTGATTTATGCTGTCTTGGCCTGCAGATGTTTTTTGTAAACATAAAAATATTTCAATATGAATGAGATGAGTTGCCATAGTTTAAAAATAAGGGCATTTTACCAACAGATTCAAATATCCAAATATACAGATGATCTTGGAAAGTAAAATGCTTTGATAACACTGGGCCCACATGACCTCATGGCAGCAACAGGGTTGGGTGAGAGCAGCCATGTCTTTGAAGGGTATACATGCTCTCCTGCTTTTCCACAGTCCTCACCACTCCCTAGTGCATTCCTCATAGTGAGACTAAGTGTTAGATACAGTTCTGTAGAATAAATATAACCAAGTAGAAGTTCCAGAAGACCTATGCTCCTTAAATTACCTGTGTGGTCTCCATAGACATTTGAGTTTTCAATCCCTGTTTTGTACTAAGGTATAGAACTTGTTAATTATGGACCAGTAGAGTCAGATGTCAGTAAGGAGATGGGGGAGAGAGGAAAGTGGAGGGTAGGAGAGAAGGTGGGGAAATTTAGAGTAAAGGCTGGAGCAACCCTTTACCTCCTCAGCCCTCCTTGAATGTCTCTAATGATGCTGGTGTCTAGAAGTGGGTCCTTGGTTTAGGCAGTTAAATCTTCCATCATTCTATCTTATTTTTTGATATTTGTGCCTTAATCTATAAATATTCCCTCTAGGCAATAAATTTACAAGCAAGCTTAGAGCTTGGTAATTAATATTTGTGCCTCTCTATGTAAGTTATGTCTTTAAAATGAGGCAATTGCTTTAAGCATTTAAGACATTCCACGTATATTGCAGAGTAATTACTTTCCAAAGATATTTCCAGCTGATATTTTGTTACATCTAAATATACATTTACAGTACTCAGTAGACCAGAATAGCTCTAATTTATATATTTGGTCCACTGGGTTAGAAAAAGAGACATTTTAAAAGTATGTTTTTAATCAGTGTGTTTATCCCAAAGATACTGTTGGCTCCTCCAGAATCAGTCATACGATTTTATAAAAAGTAATAAATGTGGTGTGTTCTCTGAGCTGATTTAGACTTTAATGAGAGATGACATCTCAGCTGAGTGTGAGCATGGCTAACTTTTAATCTGGGCTCCAAAGTGTCCTAGAGCTTGGAGAAACTTATTAACTCCCTTGGTGTCATTTTCTTAATGTGCAAAATTCAGATGATAAACAGTTACTGCCCTTGTGCAGTGAGAATTAATGCTTGCTGAGTCGCAGTATTGTTTTGATAAAATAGTCTTAATTGTTTGCTTTGTACATTTTCTGCTTTATTATTTTTATTATTTCTCTTGCCTCTGTAATTGGTAGTTATTGGGTTCCCATTATTTCTTTATTAGTCATTTTGTAAAAGCTATCTTGTGTTTTATCCTCTCTCCCACACTTGCTGTTCTCCAAGTATCGTAAACAAAGGCAAGACCCAGGAAAACAAAGCTGGCGATGCTGGGTGCTGTTGGTTGCTTTGGGTGACTCGCCCGTTGTCTTTAGGATGGTTCATTCCCAATTGCTTGACTGCTATGAAAGAACTTATATGAATCCCAGGAGGTTTATTAGAAACATGTTCTAAGTAATAGTAAGAAAGTTGGATTAACAGGGTCTGCATGGAAACTCTAACCTCCCTCCCTAAAGGAGGAGAGGAGCAAGATGAGTCCTTCTAGCTTGGGGCAGGCATTGTAAGTGTACAATGACCACATAATATGGCATGCTATATAAAAGGACAAGAAAATCATCACTTACACAGTGAGAAGAGCCAAACTCCATTCTACCTAAGTTGGCTTTCTATAACATTTCCAGCCACCATTACATTGGGACTTTATCCTACCCTTATTACTCATATGATCTCATTGAGTTGAGAGTTGTCTCCTTCTGTGTTCTCTAATTATTCAGTGCAGTTTTTCAAAATTATACAGCCAGACATTTTGAGTATGATCCAATGTACTGGTTATATTACTTTGAACAAGTTATTTAAACTTCTGTGCTTTGGTTTTCTCACATCTAAAATAGTGGTGATAATTCTATCTACCTTCTATGGCAGTTGTGTGGATTAAATGCATATTCAAAAGCCTAGCATAGCACTGGCCCACCTTCTGAGTAGGCCCTATATTAGCCATCATTGTTAGCTATTATTCACCCACAGTTGGAGCTGGGGTTGCCTGGGGTTGTGACTTCTGATTCTAAGTGGGCCTATAGTACGGGGGACTAGGATGTCTTTGGTGAATACTTACTGAAATGCATTGGGTTAGAAAGCCTTGGATTTAACTGGACCAACTTATTTTCTTTCCTCAAAACTGAGTAATCACATTTATCCACCATTTCAGGAACAGTAGGTACTAATAAAAAGAAAATTTTAGAACTATTTGTGCAGCTTGTTGTTTCTGGCTATGTGGGAGGCTAGATAACTTCGCTGACTCTCCCACTTAAAACAATTTTAAATAATGGATAAAACTTTTAAACAATCTTTTAAATACCTCAGTGAGAAAGCAGGAACTAAAGAATTCTTAAGAGGCCAAAACTCAAAGAAAGTTCGGTTCTGAAGCAGACTTTTGCTTTGAGAGTGTTTGCCCAATGCAGGTGATCTTGAGCTCTGATTTTTACGACCTCGAGAGATATGGGGACAGGAGTCAAGCCTAAGGCAGATCAGCCTGTTAGGAAACCTCCTCTATGTAAAAGCTGAGACCTCTACAGACCCCAGGAGGCTACCTCTTTAGTGTAAGGGTGAATTAAAAATAAACATGCCCTGTCTTCTCTCAAGGATGTGTGAAGAAAATTGCCTGCCTTAAACCTTGATGCTGAGTGGGAGCCAAAATGTTTCCTCTGAGAACAGGAACCACAAGCTAAGCTTTCAGTAGAATTCATATAACAGACTAGTCTGAGAAAGCCTCAGCCAAGATTTTAGCTTGAAATAGTCCTGGTTGGTAGTGTTCCTAGGTACATGGCAGAGCAATCACAAATCCTGTGTAAAAGAACTCTTCTTCAATATAGGCCTCAAATAATTTTGACAGTTTTCCATCCAAGGAATATGGGCTCCCAGTTAAAATTTTAAAAAATGAAAGGGTGCAAAACACCAAAAGAAGAGCCAGCAGAAATGGAACTATAAAGACCAGATAATAGAATTAACATTTAAAAAACTATGCGTGCTATGTTATAAGCAATAAAAAGGGAGCTGAAAATATAAACAAAGAATAAACCTATATAAACTATCTTGATTATTTGAAAAATAACCAAGTCGAATTTCTAGAAATAAAAAATGTAATTGAAATTTTAAAAATCAAAGGATAGACTTCAGAACAAACAGGGCATAACTGAAGAGAACTGGAAGATACATCTGAAAATGTAACCAGAATGCAAGGAGGAGACAAAGCTATCGAGGTTAGGAGGCAAAGAGACTAGGATGAGGAGGACTCAAGCATTTGTAATTGGGATTAAAGAGAGAAAACAGGAAGAGTAATATTGGAAGGGATAATGCTTAAAAAAAGTTTACAAAACCAAAGGAAGACAGCTATCCTCAGATATAGGAAGCCCAGTAAATCCCAAATAGGATGTACAAAAAGAAACGTAAGGCTATCTACAACATAAACTTGCAGAATACTAAGGACAAAATGACAAACCTCAAAGTAGCTAGAGAGAAAAAACAGATTACTTATGAGAGACTTACAGTTTATTTCCTGGTAGAAATCAGAAAGCATTGGAATATCTTTAATATGCTGAGAGAAAACACTGGCCAATCTAGAATTTTAGACCTATTAACCATGTTCCACAACACTCTTACTCATTATCTGTTTTTTCCCTTCTTTTTTCCCCCTTCAAGCTTCAATCTACCTTTGAGTTAATTAACCTTTTCTTCAGAGTTTCTTTCGATGTTAATTCTAGCCAGTGAATTCTTAAAATTCAATATTATATTTTACAGTTCTAGAGTGCCCTCTTGATTCTCTCTTATGGGTTCCAGTTCTCTGTTGAGCTACTCTTTCTTTTCTTTGCCACACTGATGATAGTAATTTTGAAGTCCTCTGTCTGCTAATGCCCATAGTGTTAGCATCTCTAGGTCTACCTCAATTGATGATTTTATCTCATGATTACAGGTTGCCATTTTTTGCTGCGCATGTTTAGACTTTGTTAGGGGATTTTTTTGGTTTCTCCCTCAGTTGTAGTGTATCGGCCTTATTCCTAGGATATGATTCTTACCCACAGGACAAAGCCTTTTTGTGTAGTCTGATATCGACTAGTATGCTGCAATTCATTTCTGTCACTAACCACCTGGAGTTAGGAGACCCCCTAAGTTAAGGATTCATTCCTCTATAAGACTGCTGTCACTTTAAAGGCTAACCATAGGTTCAGGGTTCCCCCAAGCCACCTGCATTTCTGACCTACTGACTATAAATTCTTGACTATAAATACTGACTATAAATCCTTTCCATGACACCCTTAGGTTTGATAATTCATAGAGTGACTCACAGAACTCAGAAAAGTTCTATATTTTTTATTACCATTTTATTATAAATGATACAGATGAAGCCAAATGAAGAAATACATAGGGCAAGGTCTGGGAGGGTCCTAAATGCAGAACTTCCATGCCCACTCCCCATGAAATTAGGCTACATTGTTCTCCTGGCACATCAGTGTGTTCACCAACCAGGAAGCTCTGCTGAGCTTGGGTGTCCATGGTTTTTATTGGGATTTTATTTTGTAGGTATTATCGCTTTAATGATTGGCCATGTAACTTTAATGATTGGCCATGTAATCCAGTTTCCCCTCTTGTCTTAGTTAATTTTCTGCTGCTATAAGGTAATACCTGAGACTGGTTAATTAATTTTTTTTTTAAAAAAAGGGGTTTATTTTGGGTCATGATTCTAGAGGCTCAGGTTGCCAAATCTGATCGTCTTCTGGTGAGGGCCTCATGCTTCATCATAACATGAGGGTAAGCTGAGTGCATGCCAAAAGGGCAAATGCAAGGGCAGCCTCACTTTATAGCAACTTGCTTTTGTGGTAATTAATCCAGTCCAATGAAGGGGAGGGCTCCCACATTCATAAGAATTAACTCAGTCCTGTGAGAGCAGCATTAATCCCTCTTAACAACCCATTCACCTCTTAAAGCCCCCATCTCCTAACACCACCACACTGGGGACCAAATTTCTAACACATGAATTCTGGGGGACACACTCAAACCATAGCATTTCACACCTGCCCCCAGAATTAATGTTCTTCTCACAATGTGAAATACAATTTTTCCATTCTAATAGTCCCAAAGGTCTTAACTTGTTCCAGCACCAACTCAAAAGTCCCAAGTCTTACCTGCGGGCAGCCTGTGGAATCAAAACAAGTTATCTACTTCCAAGATACAATGAATGGACAGGTATACGATAGACATTTCCATTCTGAGAGAGGACAGAGAGAGAGAGGCAGGCAAGAAGAAAGGGGTATTAGGCCCCAAGTAAGTCCAAAGCCCTACAGGGAAAACAACATTAAGTTTTGAGGCTCCAGAATAATCTTCTTTGACTCCATGTCTCACTTCAGGTCTCCCAGAATGGTGTTGCATGCTCATAGCTCCATGGTTCTGAAGTCTCCATGGCGATCCCATTCTCATGACTCCACTAGGCCTTGCTTAATGGGGGCTCTCTGCAGTGGCTCAATCCTTGTGACAAGTCTCTGCCTGGACTCCCAGGGTGTTCACAATAGCCTTTGAAATCTGGGGAGAGGAAGCTGTGCCCCCGTATCTCTTGCATTCTTCATGCCTGCAGAATTGATGCCACATGGATGCCACAAAGGTCAACTTGTACTTTCTAGAGCAGTGGCTCCAGCTATACCTGGAGCCGTGGCTGGGTTGGCAGAGGAATGCTACACTGGAATGTGGGGAACAGAGACCTCAGGGAGCCCTGGGAAGCAAGCCTGTGGAGGGAGTCCTAGGCCCATTTCCTGAAACCATTCTGCGCTCCTGTGCCTATGGGTGTATGATAGAAGGAGGAGCCTTAAAGTTCTCTGAAATACCTTCAAGATCTGTCTTCCATTGTCTTGCTTATCCCTTTTGTCTTTACTAATCTCCTTAGCAAAAGGTTGCTGGACCACATCTTTGGTTTCCTCTCCTGAGCACACTTTTTCACTCTTTTTTTTTTTTTTTTTTTGAGACGGTCTTGCTCTGTCAGCCAGGCTGGAGTGCAGTGGCATGATCTCGGCTCACTGCAACCTCCATCTCCTGGGCTCAAGCAATTCTCCTGCCTGAGCCTCTCAAGGAGCTGGGATTACAGGCATGTGCCACCGCATCTGGCTAATTTTTGTATTTTTAGTAGAGACGAGGTTTTACCATGTTGGCCGGGGTGGTCTTAAACTCCTGACCTCAGGTAATCCACTCACCTTGGTCTCCCAAAGTGCTGGGATTACAGGCATGAGCCACCACGCTCAGCCACTTTTTCACTCTTTACATGGCGAGGCTGAGAATTTTCTAAGTCTTTCTACTTTGCTACCCTTTTGATTATGAATTTCATCTGTAAGTCATTTTTTCCTCTCTCACTACTTAATGAAAGTGGTTAAAAGTAGCCATATAATAGGCTGAATACTTTGCTGCCACTTAGATATTTCTTCCACCATATATTCTAATTCATTGCTCTTAAGTTCTGTAATCCATAGAGCCCTAGGGCATGAACACAATGTAGCCAAGTTCTTTACAACTTTATAGCAAGGATGGTCTTTACTCTAGTTTCCAAGACCTTGTTCTTCAGTTCCATTTGAGACTTTGTCAGAATGGCCTTTACTGTCCACATTTCTGTCAACATTGTGATCATGACCATTTAGATAATCTCTGAGAAATTCTAGACTATCCCTAGTCTTCTCTTCTGCACCTTCACCAGAACCCTAAATCCTCCATTCATGGCAATATAGGCTTTTTCTAGCATTCGCTTCAAAATTGTTCCAGCCTCTATCCATTGTCTAGTTCCAAAGCTGCTTCAAAATTTTCAGGTATTTGTATAGCAGTAGCCCCACTTTTTTGTGTCAATTTTCTCTTAGTCTATTTTCTGTTACTATAACTACATACCTGATACTGGGTAATGTATAAAGAAAAAAGGTTTGTTTTGGCTCACAATTCTGGAGGTTGAGAAGTCCAAGATCAGGCAGCCACATCTGGTTGACTTCTGGTGAGGGCTTCATGCTGCATCATGCCATAATACAGCAGGGAAGTGGGTGGGTGTGAAAAGGGGAAAACTCAGGGAGAAGCCTTGCTTTATAATAACATACTCTTGTAACTAATTCAGTCCTGTGAGAGCAAGGACTCAGTCACTTCCTTGAGAATTAATCCAGTCCTGTGAGAGTGGCATGAATCCCCCTTAGTGACCTAATCGCCTCTTAAAGACTCTAGCTCCTAACACTGCCACAGTGGGGACTAAATCTCACACTGGAATCTTGAGGAGCACTCTCAAACCATATATCGTACCTCTTTTTGTCCAGAAGTCAGGCTAGCTCTAAGCCCTAACCTCTGCTCACATGGTTGATATTTCTGGTGACCTGCCCTTGTCCTGAGCCATCTCGTAATGTAAACTCAGGTGTGATATAAGGGGCTCATAAATAATAAAGACACTCCTATTACTCCAGGGATCTTCTCCCTTTCAGAAACCAGGGACAAATACCAGTCAAATTCTTTATTATACCACTGAGTCTCCACTGCCCAAAAGTTCAGGGTATTTACCAAGGTCTCTATACTTTGACTGGGCCGGAATTTCACCTACTCGGTGCTATACAACCTGTAAAATCTGTTGAGCTCTTAACTTCTCAAAGATTTCCAGGCCCCTGAAATCTTGCTGCTGTTCATGCAACTTAGGATTTAGTCCAGGACCAAAGAGAAACCCTATTCAGGCTTTTGGGGCTCCTTTTCTGTAACTTGCTCTTATCCTGAGCTCAGTTCCAGCCTCTGAAATCTCAGACTTTGACATCTTTTTCTTCTGCCTAGTAAGACGGCTGCTCTCTACTTGAGCTCCATTTCCCTGTGACAAGGTTTTGGCCGTGAACCCATTAAAAACTACCCTCGGGTAGAAAACTGGGGTGAGTGTGGTGCTCATTTCATGTGTTTTCTTTCTTTCAAGAATAGCAGCACATGATGCCTGCCTCCAGGGCCTAGAAAAAATTGTTTTACAGTTCTTGTCCCGCTGTATAGTGATTTTTAAGTCAAATGACATCTATTTTATTGAAGCCAGAACCTTAAGTTGCCAATGTTTCCTCAGTATAGAACTTTATACCATCAAATATCTTTGAATACAATTTTTAAATGGAGACATTTCTGAAAAAAATAAAATAAAAGACTTTTAACACACTTTCATTTGAGGCAATTTTAATGGATGTTTTAAAACAGGAAGTCTAAGATATAAGAAGTAATAATGAGTAAAGAAAGTGGCAATGTTTGGTGTAATATTTGGAAATTAATTTAATTTTAATTAATTAATTAAAAGTGGGAATATTTGTGTTAATCTAAGTATGAATTGTATGAAATAATGTCTCATAACTTTTAAAGTTTGGCAGAAAATATGTGAGAATATAGCAGATCAGTCAAAAAAAGGTCAACTTCGAATTTCTGTACTGAAATCCTTGTATGGTTGAGAAAAAGAAAAAAGATACCTATAAACTTAATTTTGATAAGTATAGAGGGTAAAAATGTCTAAGGAAACCACTAACAAAGCATAACTTTCAAGTTTAGTAGTAGACAATAAATTAAGTGAGAAAAATATTCAGAAAATCCAGGAAGAATTCAAGGGAGGAAATGAAAAATAGAAAAGGCAGAAAAAATAGAAAATACAAAATATTAGCTTTAAATTCAAGTATATTAGTAATTACAATAAATGTAAACAAACCAAATCTTCCAATTGAGAGATGATAGTTACAGGAATAGAAAAAAAGGCCCAGCTGTTTGACAAACAAGCATATCTAAAATACAAGGATAAAGGTTGAAAATAAAAGATGAAAAACAATATTCCAGAAAAATAGCAAAAAGAGCCTGGTATAGGTATAATAAAGTGAAACACAATATAATAAAGGCATAAAGCTTAACTAGAGAGTAAGAGGACCACTGAGTAATAATAGATTAAATTCACCAGGAAGATAATAACTATTCCAAGTATGTATTTACCAAGTAAGATCAGATTAACATCTGTAAAGTAAAAATTGACAGACTTCTAAGGAGAAATGGACAAGCTCATGATCACAATGGGAGCTATTACACAATCTTAAATAACTCCATTAGAAGAGAAGAAAGAGGCTAGGCATGCCTATAATCCCAACTCTTTGGGAGGCTGAGGTGGGATGATTGCTTGAGGCCGGGAGTTGGAGAGAAACCTGAGCAACACAGTGGGACCCTGTCTCTACAAAAAGATAAAAAAATTAACCAGGCATGATAGCACACACCTGTAGTCCCAGCTACTCAGGAGGCTGAGGTGGGAGGATCACTTGAGCCAAGGAGTTTGAAGCTGCAGTGAGCTCTGATGGCACCACTGCACTCCAGCCTGGTGGCAGAGCAAGACTCTGTTTCTTTGAAAAAAAAAAAAGAGAGAGAAAGAAAGAGAAAAGAAGACAAGACAAGACAAGACAAGACAAGAAAAAACAAGACAGGACCAAAGTTGATGAGTTAAACATCTCTACCTCACAGTGTTGGGAAAAGAGTAGCAGAGTAAACCCAAATAAAGTTGAAAGAAGGAAGTAATAAAGAATAATAATAAAAAAGAATGGATAAAATTGAAAAACAAAAAGTACAACAGAAAGGTTCAACAAAGCCAAAGACTGATTTTTGAAAGAACCAATAAAATGAACAAAACTCTGTCAAGAGTAATAAAGGAAAGAGGAGAGAGGGAGGAGGAGGGAATAAATATATCAGAGGGAAAGTATATGAGAAATGAAAAGAGTATGTAATAATTAAAGCTGCAGAAATCAAAACAATAATAGAATTTTATTTCACCAATATATTTGAAAGCTCTGCTGGTCAAATTTCCTGAAAAAAAATTTGCCCAAACTCACTTCAGTAGAAATAAAAAATCTAATCAGTCATAGAATCATTCAAGAAATAGAATCAGATTTCCAACTGGAAATCTTCCCACAAAGAATATATCAGATCCAGATATTTTACCAGTGGGTACTAACAAATTTTCAAAGAACCACAATTTTCATCTCATATGGACTATTCCAGAATCCAGAAAAAGTGAGTATATTGATGAGAATAGCATAAATTTGACACCAAAACCTGGCAAAAATTTTTTTAAATGCTAGTTTGAACATAAATATGAAAGTCCTAAGCAAAAATTAGCAAACTGTATTTAGCAGTCTATTAATAAAAGATAAGAAACCATAACAATTTGCATTTATCTCAAACTATATTTGTTTGCCACTAGAAGTCTCTTGATGTATTTCACCACAAAACAGTTTTAAGAAAGTTTTAAGTCATATAATCATCTCAATAGATGTAAGAAAAGTATTTTAAAAATCTAATATCCATTCATTTATTATAGAAAAAATTCTTACACAAGGAGAACTAAATAGAAGGGAACTTCTTTAACTTCAAACACCATTTTTAAAACCCAGTAGCAAATAATAAATGTATTTAATATATAATGTGAGCAAGGTTTTTCACTGTTAGGAAAGGGTTTTATAGATATGGAAAGTGGGAAGTCTAGAATGGTACATTTGTTTTCATATGGGAGTTGGAAGTATCAGTTAAGTGTCACTTAAGAGTGTGTGTGTGTGTGTGTGTGTGTGTGTGTGTGTAACATTCTCTAGCTCTGTGTGCTGAGAAGGCACAGAAGCAGTGATACTTCAGTAGCAATGTACACCCCTAGCAGCCAGGTTCTCCACTGAAGGGAACTAAGCTTCCTTGGAGAAGTGGGGAAATGGAGCAGAAAAAGTTTACAATGAATCTGGATGGTTGTTTTGTGTCAGAAAACTAAAGCAGCACTCAAAGCATCATGGGGACTTGTTAAATGTCACAATAGCCAACTTAAAGGACTCATGCTGGCCATATCTGGACAATTTGAGCTTTAAAAAGGAAAAAACATGTTAATGGATTTGTGGCATATTATATGTTTCAAAGCGAGCCACAACAGTATCTTCCATTTTACATATTCTTCTTACAATGTGTCTTTGACCCTCCTCTTGTTGAGAGGCAGAGTCTATGTCCCTTCCCCTTGAACCTGGGGACTTTTGTGGAAGTGATGCTGTAGGACTTCAAGGCCAAATCATAGAAGATAGGTAGCTTCCACCATGCTGGCTGGAACACTCATGCTGGAGCCTGAGCCACCATGTCAACTGTCTTCTGTCCTGAGGTCCCTGTGCAAACTAGTCCACATGGAAGAACCACGTGGAGAGAGCCTGAAAAGAGAAGAATGCCACATCAGCCCCCAACAGCTTCAGCCACCATCTGACAACAACTACGTGAGAGGCTCCTGAGCCAAATCCACCTGGCTGAACCCTCCCCAGATATCTGACCTACAGAAATATCGAGAAATAATGCAATGCTTGTTGTTGTTTTAAGTCACTACGTTTTGTGGCAATTCTTTGCATAGCGATAGATAATCATAATAGATTAGGGACAAAAATATGAGATGGCACCATGACAAAACCTCAGAACACCTGACTTTGGTTTTGGACCTTGGTTTTGGTGGCAGGAGGCCTTGAGACTGCTGGTGAAAGCTTGCAGGGGCTGTGTGAGCGGGCTGGCCTCCTGAGGAGGCTCTCAGTGGGCACTTAAAGTCAAGGGAGGAAAATGTTCCAAGAAGTTTGGATGGAAGAACCCTGGATATGGGGTAGTGGGTGGTTTAGTAATATTGTCACCTCTGGTAATGCAAAAAGATAGGAAATATGCTAAATAAACTTGAGGATTCCACTAAAGAGGTTATTAGACAGAATTTTGAAAGTACCACCAGATTCGGGTTTTTTTTGTTTGTTTTTTGTTTTTTGTTTTTTTGCTTTTGTTAAAACATGAGAGGGAGAGGTGAACTGGAGAACAAACTGTTAAATATAAAGGAGCCAAGACTCACCAGGCTTGAAAGTCAAACTTGTTCTCATTCCCAGCCTCTCAAAGGTGGAGGAAAGTTGTCAAATTAAGAAAAGATTTCAGGGCAAAAAGAAAATCCATGACGGGTACCTATAAGGTTCTTTGTTAAAACCCCAGAAATATTCAAGGTATCATAGGCTCTTCCATCCAGGAAAAAAAGAACGACTTCTACAGATCTTAAGGTGTGCCTTGCTGCTGAACAATAGGGCTTCTAAGAGCATTGTCCCATAGGGAGCCCAGGAAACAGTAGGGTTTGTCTCAAAGAGATTTACAAGTTTGACTTTTCTTGGAAAGAGTATGTATTAGGGTTCTCTGCAGAAACAGAACCTAGAGAGAGAGAGAGAGAGAGAGAGAGAGAGAGAGAGAGAGAGAGAGAGAATGAGTGTGTGTGTGTGTGTGTGTGTGTTTAAAAATGTGTTTATTTTAAGGAATTGTCTCTTGCAATTGTGGAGGCTTGGCAAATCCAGAATCTGATGGGGTAAGCTGGCAGGCTGGAGACCTAGGGAAGGGTTGCAGTTTGAATCTAAAGGCCATGTCTGCTAGCAGAATTCCTTCTTGCTTGGGGGAGGTCAATTTTTTTTCTATTAAGACCTTCAACTGATTGGATGAGACCCACCCACACTATGGAAGATAATCTGCTTTACTCAAAGTGTCGCTATTAAAATGTTTACCTTATCAAAGAAAAAAATAAAAAACCTTCACAGAAACATCCAGTAAAATGTTTGATGAAATATTTGGGCTCTATGACCCAGCCAAGATGAAACACTAATCACCACAAAATACACTGTAAACTGATACACTAAAAGAATGCAAGTTTGTTTTTTCAAATATTATACAAGCTTAAACTGTAAGTGACAGAGAGTGCAAAATGAAGAGGCCCCTGAATGTCCTAACTTCTACATGCAGGAAGCAGGCTGAGAAAACTACTTAAAATGGGTTACTTCGCATGGAAAGGAAGAAAGACTCAGAAGGGTGGAGCCAAGAGCCCTGGAGAATTATTCCTGGAGTCGACCTGAGTCCTGATCAAGGGACTAGAAACAAGTACTGGCTAAATTGCAGAACTGCTATGGATCAGCACCTGATGTGGGCCTCACATTTTCTCCCTTTCTAAATGAAAATATCTGTAGAAGTTGTGCTGTGCCACCCCACTGTTATGCATGGACCTATGGGGTGAGTGTCTACAGGTCTTCAGATTCAGAGGGACGGTGCACGAGCAGCCAAATCCTAGGAACCTCACCTTAGGAGTCTTGTCTGAACCTGGACCTGATTTAGATAACAGATAACCTGATTTCGATCCTGGATTTTGTGCTGCTGCACTAATAGATTTGGGGATATTAGAGAGAGGATTATTGCATATGGGAGGGATGTGAATTGTGGCCAGAGGGTGGATCATAGCAGACTGATTTTCCAAAGATGGCAGCAACAGTATCTCTCATCACGCATATCCTTATAACATGAATCTGACCTTTCTTCCATGTAGAGATGGGATCTATTTCCCTCCTCTTGAATCTGGGCAGGTTGTAACTGTGGCAGATGTGATTCTGTATGACTTCTAAAGCTTTGTCATACAAATGACAAATCATCACCTTGCTGGCTAGATTATTCACAGTGGAGCCCTGAACCACCATATAAACAGTGTGCCCTGAGGTTACCATCTTGTGAAGGAGCCCAAGTGAGCCAACATGTAGAGACCAAGTGGAGGTGCTCTGAGGCTACACGAAGAGAAAGAGAGATGCTCAACAAGCCCCCAACTGGCTAGCCCCCAACTCTCCCAGCTCTGGCTGTGGTCTGACTCTAACCACATGAGGGACCCTGAGCCAGAATCACGTAGCTGAGTCCATCCCAAATTCCCAACCCACAGAAACCGTGAAAGATAATAAAATAAATGTTGTGTCAAACCCCCAGGCTTTTGAATGGTTACACAACAAAACACTACTGGAAAATAATTACAACACACTGAATGAAATAGGAATGCATGAGTCCCTACATACATAAATGAATAAATAAGCAGATGGATGTAAAGGAAAGCTCTTCCTGGTGGAATGCCAGATAAGAAATATAGAAGGAAAGATGAAGGTAAAAAAAAGTCTCAGTGGATACAGAAAACCAACAGTCAAAATTTGATGGGAAACAGATTATTTACATATTCTGCAAGTGTTTCTCCACACATTACTTTTTAATTACAAAAGGACAAAGAGTAACTCTACTTTAGGGACACCTGGTGGATATAACCTTAACCAAGCAATTAAAGCTGTCATCACCAATATTGGGATGAACCAACATCATATGCCTCTTGATGTGATAGACTAAGAAGGACAACGTGTCAGTTCTTTGGTATTCCTGTGAAAAATTTATAACTTGAATCTTAGGAGGAAATATCAAACAAATCCATGTTGAGGGACATTCTACAAAATAACTTGCCTGTACCCTTCAAAAATATTAAGGTCAAGAGACAGAAAGGCTGAGGAACTGTTCCAGATAAAATGAGACTAGGGAGACATAACAACTAAATGCAATCTGTGATCCTGGGTTGGAACCTGGACTAGGAAAAAAAATTAGATATAAAGACATTATTGGGATAATTGACACAAATTGAATATGGACTGTGGATTAGGTAATAGCATCATAGCAATGCTGATTTCTACAATTATACTGTAGGAGACTGCGTTGACCTCAGGAAATATATGCTTTAGGATTAAAGGCACATGGGGCTTTAGCTTGTTCTCAAATGGTTCCCCCCAAAATACATATATACATGTATGCCTATGTATTTATATATGTATGTGTGTATATATAGATACACTATATTTGTGTGTGTATGGAATTTGAATAAATGAGATAAATATAGACTAATACAGACTGAAAATTGAGGTTTATTTCTGACTAGTCAGTTTGAATAATTTTTCTTTCCTTCATGATTATCTGTATATATAATATTCATTATATAAAATATATATATTATATTCATATATATACACACACACACACATACACACACATATATAGTGTGTATCTATATATGTGTGTGTATGTGTGTGTGTGTGTATATATATATGAATGAGAGAGAGAGAGAAATGATAAGCAAATGGGACAAAATGCTAAATCTGAGATAAAGTATAGGAAATCCTTATATTATTCTTGCTATTTTTCTGTGAGTTTGAAATGATATCAAAATAAACATGAGCAGGATGAGAGCACCTGCTATCTCACTTCTATTTAATATTGCACTGGAGGTCCTAGCTAGTGCGGTAAGGCAAGAGAAAGAAATAAACCATATGAAAATTAGAAAGAGAGAAACAAAACTGTGATTATTCACAAATGATATGGTTGTGTAGAAAAGCCAAATGCTCTGTGAATACATTATTAGGATAACTAATACCTTTTAATAAGGTTGTTAAATACAAAATCAACATGCAAAATGTAACTGCTTATCCATATAACGGTAACAAAGAGAAAATGCAATTTAAAATTGATACCATTACTGGCATCAAAAATATAAAGCCCCAAGAATGAATATAACTAAAATGCATAAGGTCCTCATGGAGAAAAAATTATGAAACTCTGTTGAAGGGCCTAATTAATTAATAGGAAGGTCAGTATTGTGAAGGAGTTTATTCTCCCCCAAAATGAACAGTATATTAACTTGTTATTAAAAGTATGTGAATGAGTATGTGTAATTTGACAAGCGGGTTCTATGATTTCTGTGGAAACCAAAGGACCAGAAATAATGATGGCCATCCTAAAGAAATAGCACAAGACACTGCTGGTGAGAGCAGAAGCTCGTGCAACTCTTTGGGGAAACAGTTTGGCTTTATTTAATACAACTGAAAATGCTGTACTCTAGGAACCAGGCACTCCACTCCCAGGAGCAACCTCCCGTGGAATCTTTTCCATATTTGTACTGGGAGACATGAACAAGAAAGTTCTAGCACCTTTGTTCATCATAATTTAAAATTATAAACAACGTAAAGATCTAGCAACAGAGGAATGTATAAATTCTAAATCGTGAATAGCCTACAGTGATGAAGATATAGCAATTATTCTATAATAATATATAAAATATAAAGAGATAGATCTAGAATACTATACCCAGAGTGAAAAATGAATGAATTACAGTTACATGTCATAAAATTGATAAATCTCAGGCACATACTATTTGGCAAAAAGAAGCAAGTGACAAAAACAAGTAAAATTATTATACATGGCTCATACATGGATAATCATTGTATTGTTATTTCATGGGCCACATATACTTTATAACTATTTTGTTTCTATTCAGAAGTTAATTTTAAATAATTTTAAAGAAATTTTAAATACTTATTACAGCATTGATTATAATAATAAAATACCTTTAAATTTCCCCCAAAGTAACTGACTGAAATAATGACAATACAACCATGCCATAGCATACTAAACAAATATTTAAAACAATGTTGTACCTTTACAAGTATTTTGTTGAAATAGAAATTTGTTCACAATATGCTGTTAAGGGAGGAGAAAAGCAAGTTATAAAAATAGAATGTACTGTAGGTTTCTAATTTGAATAAATAAATAAATGAGATAAATATGGAAGAATATGGACTAAAAATTGAGGTTTATTTCTGACTAGTCAGTTTGAATAATTTTTCTTTCCTTCCTTATTATCTGTATTTTCTAATATTTTCCCACAATAAACAGATACTACTTTTATAATGGGAGTAAAATCTGATGCTAACCAGAGACCAGTGCATATCTTTCCATCCTGTGCTCAGTTCATTCATTCATTCACTTGCTTATTCACCATTTGATGTGTATTTGCAGAGGATCTATTGTGTGTGAGAGGCTCTCTGCTTGGAGACAGGGAAAGAAAGATGAACAAGGCATTGTCCCTGCTCTGGAGTTCAGTGTCTCAGTCTCTGTATAAATAATAACCTTGTACCATATGCACTATTATGACACCAAATGACAGTATGAGAACATTTACTTCCTCTTCCTTCAGTCCACCAAAGAAAATCCCATAATTTCTAACCCAATTTCTATCCCTCTTGTCCTAATCTGCTTGGACTGCTATAACAAAATGCCATAGACTGGGTGGCTTAAGCAACAGACATTTGTTCTCACAGTTTTGGAGGCTGCAAAGTCCAAGATCAGGATGCCGACCAGCTTGATTTCTGGTGAGGGTGCTCTGCCTGGCTTGGAGATAGCTGTCTGCTTGCTCTGTCTTCACATGCTAGAGAGAGGGAGAGAACTCTTTGTGCCTCTTCTTATGAGGCCAACCCTCTTATCAGATAACCCCCCTCCATATGACCACAGTTAACCTTAATTACCTTCTTGAAGGTCTTAACTCCAAATACAGTCACATTAGGGATTAGAATTTCAACATATGAATTTTGGGGGGGACACAGTTCAGTTCAGAGCACTCCTCTTTCCTTCTTTCCTCATTAAGAGGCAGGTCGGCCCACATATTAAAAGGATGAAAAGGAGGTTGCATGGAAAAAAGGGAGGGAGTTGCAGAGAAGCTGGGAGTGAAGAGATTAAGACCATTGTGGGAGAGATGCTGGGGACAGCTGGGGATGTGATGCTGGGGACAGCTGGGCGTGTGAGGGAAATGGGGGAGAAAAGAAGGGATGTTATCAAATGTCCCCATGAATTAGATATTTGTATCCTAGTAACCATTTTCAGAAAAAGCAAGGAAAGAATTTGTGTTGTTAAAATTATTTTTGATCTTGGGGCTATGTTCCTTCAAGCATATTATTCTTCCAAGGCTGGACCTTATGAGTTCTGAATTTCATGATTCCACAATAATAGTCATCATGGGCACATGGAGGGTAGAGTATCTGAAACTCCATCACTAGGCATAAAAGTAACAGGAATAGTGTGAAGAAATACATCAGAATATAAGGAATTCATTACTGTACTTCGATGTATTAGAGAAGATCCACTTTTTATCCTGGGGCTCAGTTCGCTACGCTGTGCCTGGACTTGTCCCAGAGCTAGGACCAAATTGTAGAAGGCAGAGAAGGCCTTGACTCACTGGAAAACAGCAGAGGGAATTTCTTACCGACTTTTTCTTAAACTCAAGTGACAGAAAAGTAATTTATTTCTGATAGTTTAGGATGATTTGTTAGCTTTAACATGGAGTCTCCGCTATTTCATAGGAGACTCAGTTTACTTATTTGTTTTGTTTGTTTGTTTGTTTGTTTTTACAACCAGTTTTTTTTAATACAACCAGTTTATTTTCCAGGTGATGGGTTCTTTGACTTCCCTGCCTCCAGAGCTATAAGCCAATCACTTTCTGTTTATTATAAATTAGTCTCAGATAATTCTGTTATAGCAGCACAAAACAGATGAAGACAAGTAGGTGCTGCAGGAGAATGTTAGGCCCAATGTACAGTATTAGGCCCGAGGTTTCAGGAGGAGATGTGGATGAGGAGCACTGCAGCAGGAGTGAGGGCTCAGGGGAGCCAGAGCTGTGGGAGCACCTGGGGGGAGAAATTGGGGCAGGAAAGGGCATTGGGGCAGGATGGAGACTCCTCAGGAGCACTTAGATCCACCACCCAGTCTTCCTTATTGAGGCTCACAGTCCATCTGCTCTGGGGTGGGCAGTCAGGGTGACTCATTTCCGATGTGGGATGAAGTTGGTGATGAAGCAAATGTTTGTTCTGCTCCTCATTAGGCTTTGCTGAAGGTCTGTCCTGCCAAAAGCAGGGCGGAGATAACTGTGAACATGGAGAGCCTGGCTTAGTTTCCTATTGCTGCTGTAACAAATTACCATGGACTGGGTGGCTTAAGTATAAACTTACTGGCCAGGCATGTAATCCCGGCACTTTGGGAGGCTGAGGTGAGTGGATTGCTTGAGGCCAGGAGTTCAAGACCAGCCTGGCCAACATGGCAAAATCCTGTCTTTACCAAAAATACAAAAAAATAGCTGGGCATGTTGGTACATACCTGTAGTCCTAGCTACTCAGGAGGCTGAGGTTGGAGAATCACCTGAGCCCAGGGAATTTGAGGCTACAGTGAGCAGAGATCAGTCACTTTACTCCAGCCCAGACAGCAGAGGGAGACTCTGTCTCAAACAAACAAAATCCAACAAATACCCATAAACTTATTATCTCACTTCTGGAAGTCAGAAGTTTAAGATCAGTTTCACTAGGCTAAAATCAAGGTGTGAAAGCTACATCATGACCATGGGGATTATTTTTGGTAACTCTAATTCCATGATAAAGCCCACCGGGGCCCTCTGTTTCTTGCATAAACTCCTAGAATCCACAAAATGCTATTTGTTGCTGAGCAGGAATCCCTGGAACTGTGCCCTAGAAGTTTCACAGCTGAGACAGGGTCTCTGGGGTTAATTTCTGGTTGGATGCTTGGGGTTTGGAGATCACCTGTCCTGGCTGTATTTTGTCCTCTGAATGGTTTTTCTCCAGGTACTCCAGGGCCCTTGACCAAAGGGGAGGCTCAGGCTTGGTACTCTAGGACTCTGGCTGGCCATCCCATCTGTGACCAGCCTTTCTGAGCCAAGATGGCCACAGGTGACATTGCCCCTGCTGATGTTGTTAAAGAAGGTTCTGACCTTGGTTATGAAAGCAAATCCAGCTTATGTTTACCATGCAATGCACATTTTTGTCCTGTTGTGTTTAGAGAATCAGAAGTCCTTATGGGGTAGATAAGGCCTGGTTCTGACGCCCAGAGTCCTGTTTATGAGTGGCTCATAGGAGGGGCCTCCATTCCCTCTAGTAGGGTCTTCCTTGGGAGCTCTTGAGTAAACAGTGTCCTGGATTAACCGGAATACCTCCCTCCCTGGCCTTATTCTACAATGGAGTCTTTGCCATGTGCCTACACAACCACAAAGGAGGCTGTTCGTATTCCCAATCGGACCTGGAGATGATATTGAACATAATTCTCTATGCTAGGAATGTAGAAAATACACAGCATGGAGGGGATAATGTGGGGCAGTTTGTGGTGACTGTAGATTCCTGAAAGTTATTTATAATGGTTGGCCTATGTGGCTGCCAGCAAGCACAGAGGCAGTTCTTTCTACATGCTCTAAGGGAGAATCTATTTCCTTGAACTTTCTAGTTTCTGGAGGCTGCCTGCCTTCTTGGCTTGTGTTCCCATATCACTCCGACGTCTACTTGTCTACTTCTGTCATCGTGTCTCCTTCTCTGATTGTGACCCTCCTGCCTCTCTTTTAGAAGGACCTGTGATTGTATTGAGCCCTCCTGGATCTTGCAGGATAATTTTTCCATCCAAGATCTTTACCTCACTCACTTCTGTAAAGTCCCTTTGGCAGTGTAAGAGAACATATATATAGGTACCAGGCCTAGGACGTGGACATCTGTGGGGCCATTATTCCATCTATTGCGAGGCATGCCCTGTTCCACCCCGACCTGGAATGTGCTTGGTTTTCCTTCCCATAGTAAAGGCATGCAGATTATTGAAGGGTTGCATCCTGTGGGGATGGATACCAGGAATGAGCTCACTGGAATACTTGCAGTATGGTTCCTTTGAGAATATGACTGTGAGCGAGGAGTCTGATGATTTCCGCCCCTATCACCAAACCTGTGGTGCCTTAAACTAAAGCTTGACTGGCAATTGGAGAAGGATCATCTTTCCTTTTCTATTTTCTCATTTCACACTGATTTATTGCAAGTTGTAGCTCACAGTCTTAGCAAATGAAACAATTTGTTGCTCACTCAATTGCTGTTCATTCCCCAGAGCTGAGAGGCCTGCTTAGAAAAATGTTCTTTTAGGGAACAAATGCAGTGTGGTGGGGCTTGGCTGCTGCCAGTGTGGAGGCATACACACTCCACACTCAGCTCTGGCCCTCAGTCTTCCCAGGGGATCTTCCACGGCAGAAGCAGGACGCTCAAGGCCTCATGAGTCATGGGTAGGAATAATCCCGAAACTCATGATGTGGGTCCCTCCCTGGCAAGGTGACCACGGAGGTTAGGGCCAAAGTCAGAGCTCCAGATACCTCACCTCCTCCCCTTTCATGCCTAACTCATAGCACTGGGGGAAGGGGGCAGCACATTCTCCCAAAGAGGTGCGTTGTAACAATTGCTTTAAAGGAATGTGTTGACAAGAAGGTTGCTAAGATTTCGATGGAAAGATGTTGAAAGAAACAGTGTGAAGAGAGTGTCCCATCAATGGTCAGCCAGCGAGACACAAGGAGGAGTCAGTTCGTGTGTCTGAGCCCATCCTTTTCAGCATTCGCTCTCCTGGCAAAGAAGAATGTCGGCCCCATCCAGGGCCCAGCCTCATCTCCAGTCCCACCTCCTAGATGTGAGAGTCTGGCCCATGTCCAGTCTGGGCACAGCCCACTGTGGTCCAGGCTTGCGCAGCATTGGGCACTGGGGCAAGACCCCAGATGAGAGTCTGTGGGTGTGAGAGGAAAGACCACGGAGAGCCCACTCAGGGCCTGTGTGAGTCTGCGTCTCTGGCCCAGCTCAGCCTGCCAGGTCTCTGCACTGGGGTGTGGGGCCTGAGTGTAGCCCTTAGTTAGGGGTTTCTTGGCCCTTCGCTGCCAATGTGCCTTGTTTATTTTGGGGCTCCATGGGGAGGGGTCCCTGTGGTCAGGGCAGGGTCCCTGGCCATAAGTCACCTAAAAGTGGCACAGCCACACAGCAATTTCTTGCTGGAGGAGATGAGGTTCTCTTTCTAGCTAAAGTCATATGTTCTCCAGGACACATGCAAGGTATTATGCCTGTGTCTTATCTTCTTCCTCACCACAATCTCCTTGACGGCAGAAACTAGATTTGCTTCATTTAAGCTTATTTACTTGTCTTTGTCTTCAAGGTGCCTAGGCTAGTGTTGAGTACACAATGCATGTCACATGACTGAGGATTACACATGGGCCCTGAGAACTGCTCCATCATGAGTGACCCTGAGCAGGCAGCGAAGGTGCTGAGGTGGGCACGTGGAGTCCGGCGAGGTGTTTTTAACCTGCCGTAACCTTGAATTCCAGCGGTGAGTGGGGAGGCATTTCTGCGGCTCCTAACGGGGCTGTCCAGGGCCGCAGCACTCTCGGCTCATGCTGCAGCTTCAGAAGATGCTGATTTGCTAGTTTTCCCTGAACTGTTTTTTCTTCTTTCTGAAATCAGTGATTCCCACCCTCGGTTTTACAGCACCCCGGGGTGTCTCCAGCTGTCTCAAGGGCTGGCACAGAAGTCTCGACACCATTTGCTTCAAACAAAAACCAAATACACAGAATACAGCAGTTTTAACTGAGTTTGGAGGCAGGAAAGAAAAAAAAGTGCAACAAAATCCAAACAAGCAAATTGGGTGTCACACTCTAAAAAACTGGACTCGCTGCCTTAGAAAAGAGAAATGGTTACACAAAGCCAGTGTAACCATGTACTGGTTTGAATCAGTGTTCTGAGGACTGCTGCACAAATCCAATCATACAGGATGCTTTAAAAAAAAAATACCAAAACATTTTATTGCATTATTTTCCTTTCCCATAGAAAATAAATGTTACACAGATGAATAGCAATATACAAAAAACCATTCAACAGAGTTCTGAACCAGCAACTCTGAAGGGTGAGTCTTCAACGAAGCAGAACTTTACCATTTGCTGAACCTGTTTGTTTAGGAGAGGGTTTAGAACCAGAAATGCCCTGTCTGGGTTGGGGATTTTTCAGCTCCTTGATCAGGCACTAGGGAGGCAGTGGTGCCTAATTTTCCTCATCTATAAAATGGAGATGATGATAATCATACCTCATAAAGTTAGGAGAATTCAAGAAATTAAAATTTATAAAAATCTTAAAACAGAGATTGGTGCATAGTAAGCATTATGTCAGTGTGTGCTCAAGAAAGCACTGGGAGCCTGCAATGTACCAGGCATGGTGCTAGCTCGGTAGGTTCCTGGGCCGACTGTTTGTGTCTGGGTTGGTTTTTGTCTAGTAGGGAAGACAAAGGAGACACCTGAATAAAATACCTTGTGATGAATGCTAGTTCCGTACAGAGGCATGTGAGGATTCTTAATTAAAACATGGATTCTGGTGCTGGCATTTGTTGCTAATATTTTGGGCAAGTCATTTATCTTTTCTGAGTCTTTGGGTATTTATATGGAATGCTAGGTTACAATAACAAATAGGCTCCATGATTTCAGTGGCTTCATACAATAGACATTTACTTCTTGCTCCAGGAATAATTCTGAGCAGGTGTTCGGATTGTCAAGGCAGCTGTCTTCCACGTGGTCATTTGTGGATCCAGGCTGACAATGGCTTCCAATATTGCCCTGGACGTCAACATCCCAGGCAGCTGGAGAAAGAACATGGAGACTCTCGCATGCCTGTGGGACGTTCTCATGGGCCAGAGCTGGAGGTGGCACTGCTCACTGCCATGCATATTCTCATGAAGGAGACTTAATCACATGGCCACATCTAATGGCAAGAGAGGCTGAAGATAGCAAACAGTTCTGTGTCCAAACAAGGAGAACAGGTTTTACTAGATATCTCAATTTGTTTATTTCTAAAATATGAGGTGGTATCCCTCTATGCTGACTTACATGGGTTGTTGGGGGAACCATGTGCTATAATGGATTATCAAGTCACCTGGCATGGAAGGAGCTGTTTGGACAAAGGAGTTGTTGGCTGGAAACAGTGGCCTTGGCCTGCAGAAGAGTGGGGCGGGGGTTCTGCTGGTGTCTCAGCAGCATAACTCAATTCAAAAACTGTTCACAGAGGAGTGTGCCAGGCTCTCCCCTGGGTGCTGGGGATGCAGTTGTCCCATGACAAGCTCAGGGAGGAGGAATCACAGTTCAGTGTGACATGAAGCATGAGAGCTTGCATGTGGTGTCGAATCCAAATGCGGTGGTCAGGATGTGTTTTCCAAGGACAGGTCATCTAACCAGAGAACAGAAGGAGATGGCCCAGCAGGGGCAGGCTGGGGCAGGCTGGGGCAGGCTGGGGCAGAGGCCAGGTGGAGGGAGGGTGTTTAAAGCAGAGAAAATTCCATGAGCGGTGGTCCTGAGAGCAAGAGAGCATGGCTTGAGTTAGGAACGAAAACTCAATATGATCAGATGTTGGACGGAGGAGAAGAAACCAAGAGACCAGAAAGGCTGGCAGAGCTTGTAGTCCATGGTGAGGCCTAATGGGCAGCTCACCTTTCTGTGGGAAATCCCCCCTATGTTAAAGGTGACTTATTTCCTACAGCCATAATAGTGTGTATTTGAAATTGTGACTGAAACAGCAAGAGGGAACATGGCATTTTACCTGCAACCACATTCCGCCTGTTCCACGGTGTACACCTGAACCAAATCCCTGAGATGATAACATTTACCAAGGTTATGCTGTGGTGCTTGGACTAACCCTGATGACTAGGTTCACCCTCCTTCCCAACATAGGCATCTGGCTTGGGGGAGCTAAATTAATGAGATTTGTGTCTTAACGACTTGCAGGTGAGTGCTCAGTGTTCCTTGAGGGTGGGAGGCCAAGCAAGGCCAAGGCTGCCATGTGGGGTGGCTAACCCCTGGATATCAGGGGGTCACTTGGACTCTCTTGTCTGGGCCCAGAATTGACATAGCTGGCTGGACCAGGCAGCCTGCTGGTTATCACTCTATAGCTCAGTCTGTGTGTGATGTGTGTTTTGCACCTTCACCTTCATGTTTCCAAATAAGGAAAAGTGCAATGGGGGGAGGGGGAGACTATTTATAGAATGTGAATGACTTGCTACTCTGAGTTCCCTCAGCTGTTCAGTTTATAGTTCTTATAGCATCGGTTCAGGCCTGCATTTTCAGGGATGATGCTTGTTGTTTAACAGCATCTTGTGTCTGGAATGCTTATAACATTGGTCAGTTATACAGTGAATGCACTCATGGGTTTGTGTGTGTG
This sequence comes from Macaca nemestrina, assembly GCF_043159975.1. Taxonomy (NCBI): domain Eukaryota; kingdom Metazoa; phylum Chordata; class Mammalia; order Primates; family Cercopithecidae; genus Macaca; species Macaca nemestrina. The sequence goes on from NC_092130.1 coordinate 46,906,480, forward strand.
TGTGTACGCGTGTGCACATCTCAGAGAAAAAGAAAGAGATCACAACTGAGAGGATGAAAGAACAGGCACTGGCTAGCCCTGCCTGATTTGGGGGTGAACCCTGGTCTTCATGAGTCAGAAGCAGTTTCTAGTGAAAGTAGCATGTCTGTATGAGGCATAAAGCTTCACCAGTCTTCTTGGAGCCTTGACTAATTTTTGATTCTCTGGTTCCATTAGCCAAGCATTATATTAAAATATAACCCTCAATTTGCAGAGAAGTGGAAGGTGTTCAAACACAGAATCAAAATAAAGGATAAATTTCCATCTTCTGCTGAAACCTCTCATTTTCCAGCAGGATAGAAACAAAACAAGAGACAGTGGGGACATGCGGAGACTGAGAATCAGTGCATTAGCAGTCTGTTGGAGATAGCCACACAGGCCTGATGGGCTTCTCAGGACAGAGGGCTGCACTCAAGATTTATCCTCGTCCACAGTGATTGTGGCTGTGTGGACTTACACAACTGGCAGCTTGCTGCCAGTTGCCCCTCTGTTGGGTGGGAAAAGGGAGGACTTGGAAACTGCCTCCAGAGAGCCTTTTGGAGGTGAAGGAAGTTGACTGGCGACTCTGTCCACTCAAGCTCCAAACTTCAGCCCGTTCACCAGCTCCTCTTGGTCCGAGTCTGCATTGTCCAGGTTGGCCAAGTTCTGTTCCTGTTTCGCATCCATCCCACCTCCTCCCGCTACTCCTACGTGATCAAAGTCCTCATCCCCAGCTCCCTGCAAAGGCCTCCCCGTGAGCCTCCCTGACCCTGTCTGCATAGTGCCACTCCACAACTCATCTGCAAATGTTATCTTCTCACCATTGGCTAGCTCAGTTGGGGTTGGAGTGTGTGTGATAAGCTAATCCACGTGGAGATCTAAATGGCCTCCAGGGGTCATTGGGAACCCTCACTGTTTTTCTGCCAAAATTTCGAGACCATCCATGGGGGATCCTTACCCTACCTCTCCAATGGGAGTCACACCCTAACCCAGCAAGCCGCCTTCGTTCCAGCTGTACATTTGGGCTTTCCCTATTTGCGAATGGATTCTCCTCTTCCTCCAAGACGCAGCTGACATCTGATCTCTGCGAAGACTTCTCAGTTCCCTCCTGTTCACCTTCTTTCCCTCACCACTCAAACCCCACTCCTCATTGTCCAGTGCTTGATAATGAGGCTACCCTCTTGGTTTCATGGGTGGCTTCATCTCCCCAGCTATGTAATGAAGAGAATAAAAATAACTACAGTGTATTGATTGCTTACCGTGGGCCTCATAAATATCATGGCATTTAGTATGTCCAATAACTGTGTGTGATAAGTATCAATGTCTCACTGTAGTTAGAAAATTACACTGCTAGGTATCAACACTGTTCATCTGTTAAAGTAGTGCTTTCCCAGGGCCCTCAGTGTGTTCCCTGTGAGAGGTGCTCAGTAGACAGTTGAGAGAATAACAAGCTGCTCCATCTCCCCCGTGACCCGAGCGCTCAGCACAGTGCTGAGCATGTAATACATACTCAACTAATATGTCTTTGACAGACAAATTTGAAGGTGTAAAGAACTAGGAGAATATTGACTGTTCCCAGTGGCTGGTGGAGTAAACCAGGGCTTCAGGAGTCAGTCTAGAAGTCCAGATTCTGGTCCGAGTCCTGCGCTGGTCAGCTAAGGGACCTCGGGTCCTGATCACCTTGAGACTCAATTTCTTCATTTGCATGACAAGGGCTTGTGCACAGGTTCTGTGAACTCTGGAATTCTTGATGCTTTTACTCATTCCCTGAAGAGGTTAATTAGGACGAAGTGCTCTTTAACTGGCAATTACACTGCTGAGATATAGCTTGTTAGTGAGGCTGGCATCATTGCCAAGGCCAGGACGGTTCCTGATGATCATTTGCCAGTCTCAGGAGAACAGAGGCCGTGAGGAGACTGCTTAAGATGAATGAGAAACTCTCCCCGCTCACCATCAAATGAGAAAGCTATGAATCCACAGCTGGGGAACACCACTGGGCAGGATGGTTTCAATGCCACTAATTTAGCTTGCTCTAATTCTCCCTAAGCAGCTCTTTCTCAGTGGGAAACAAAGCAGCTGCCTTTGAGTGGGAACTCTGTGTATCCTTGCGAGGCGGAAGCCAGGCACAGGCTAACCAGACACGGACTCGGGCAGTGCAGGGAGAAATAACCTAGCCCACATCAAGCATCACGCTTGGCTTGGCCAGCTCTGTTTGGGGTGGAATGTGCATGATAAGCAAATTCACATGGAGATCTAAATGACTGCCAAGGGTCATTTACATTTCTAACCAAAGGGATACATAATGAATGGTAGCCCTTGAGACATCAAACTGACATATTGACCGTGGGCCTGTTTTGCCAGAACAGTGGAAAGGCTGGGGCACCCGTCTGCTGGGGAGACTCCATGTAACAGGGTTGAAAAGGTAAAGTTTCAGAGGACTTTCCGATCCATGAAGTTAGTGGTGTGTGTGTCTGTTCAGGGACTCCTCATCTAAAGCACTTACAGACAAATTAGCAAGATGAGGTGACTCCAAGGGCTGTGAGGAGGACTGATTCAGTGAAGACAAATTCAGTCTGGAAACCTAACATCCGCCAGTGCATCTGAGTGGGTGCCCAGTGGGTGGCCTCACTCACTAGCTGGGCCAGGCAGGGGGATGGCTGCCTTGTGTGTGCAGAGGCCCATGGGGGCTGTGTGTTGGTTGTGATTTTCCTGGCTTTAGCCCTATACGTTTGAATCACTGCAGTATTGTACATCCACCCCGGGGCGGGGTGGGGGGTGCATTTCCAGAGGGCCCTCTATGCACCTGTTAGTATTGCAAAAACTGGTCCAGAGAGACGCAGCTTGGAGGAAGCACATGTTCTGTGGTGCCCCTGTCTACAGCAGGCTTCTCTGCGCGAAGTGGTTTTAGCCCTCTGTTCTGCAAGTTACAGCATCTCAAGTGAGGCAAAGTGACACACGGGCAAATGGTGTGTATTTCCTACAAACTCCTCAGGGTTGACACTGCTCTCCCCTTTCTTCTTGCATTGCCAGAGGCTGTGACTCTGGCTCTTCACTCTTCAGTCTTCACAAAGCCTTTTCCCTTTATCATGTCAGACCTTGGAAAACCCACAGTCATGAAAATGATTTATCTTCCTAAATTGTCAGTGATCTCCCATTAGGCTTAGGATAAAATCCAATTTCTTCCCAGGCCTCCAAGGCCCTGTGTGATCTCACCTATGCCTGCCTCTCTCCATTCAAGCCCGTCCATCTCTCCCTCCAGCTTCCTATGCTCCAGACACACTGACCTGTCCTCCTTCTGCCCCTCAAGCAGGACACACCTGCTCCCAGCCTGGGCCTGTGCACGTGTTGTGCTGTCCCCTCTCCCTGGGCATCTCCCCTCGGATCTTTTGTGACCGCTGCTGTCTCATCTGGTGTCTCCCAGATGTTAACTTCCCAGAGAGACCACCACTGACATTCCCATCACAAGGAGGCCCCTCTTCCCTCCCTGCCTGTGACTTTGTTTTAGCTTTTTCACAGCAATTGTTGTTATCAAAAATTGTCTTATTTATTGTTTAATGTCTGTACAGTGGACTAGGATGTCAACTCTAAGACAAAAATGTCCTGTCAGACTTGGTATTTTAAATTGTGTTTCAAATTTACAAGTGTAATAAATGGGTAACATAATAAATAATAAATTGTATATTAGGTCCCTGGAATGCTGTTGAATGAATGAATGGCAACAATGATAGGAGTAGTTACTGTTTATTGAGTACCTGTTATGTGTCAGGCTCCACATTTAATCATCACACCAACCCCAAGTGACCAGTGGTGTTACCCTCACTTTACATATGAAAAAAACCAAGATTCACAAATGTTACATTGATTTTCACTTTTGTAATAGGCATAACAGCCTGGATTCAAGCCCAGGTGTGACTGGCTCAGAAACCCATGCCCTTTCTCTAAAGAAGAAGTATCTGACTTGCTATGTCATCCACTGTCTGGTGGTTTTCCCTGCTGGCTGGTTTTCTCTTTCCCACCCACTCACCACCCACGCAGCTCCAGGCATGGATGCCAGTCCATTCAGATTTCTCCTGTGTCTGTCCTGTGTTAGTCTACTTGGGCTGCCATGACAAAATATCGTAGACTGGGTGGCTTCAACACCAGAAGTTTATTTTCTCACAGTCCTGGAGGCTGGATGCCTGAGCCAAGGTACCAGGAGGATTGGTGAGGCCTCTCTCCTGGGCTTGCAGATAGCTGCCTTCTTGCTGTGTCCTCACATGGCCTTTCCTCTGCACGCATGCCGGGAGAGAGACAGCTGGTGTCTCTTCTTATAAGGACACCAGTCCTATCAGATTTGAGCCCCGCCCTCCTGACCTCATTTTACCTTAATTACCTCCTTGAAAATTCTAACTCCAAATATAGTCACATTGGGGTTAAGATATTAACATGAATGGGGGCTGAGTGGGGTGGGGGCCAATTCAGTCCCTTACACATTCTGTGAAAACACTTTTTCCAATGCCTTAATTATACCCAACTGATTAAAATACAAAAGTAATATTAACAGTTCCCATTCAGTGCTTGAGGGCTACAAAAATATGCATCCCTGCCCCTGAGGCACTTAGCGTTTCAAATCGTGGACTCATTGAGTTGTGTGCTTCATTAATGATAATTGGGGCTTTTAGAATGAATGCTGGATGCCCCTGTTGAAGCCCCTCAGCTCTGAAGGGCCACTGGGGCAGACACATGCTAAGAATGTGTCAATTGGATAATCAATTAGCTTAATTTAAAAAGTGGCAGCCACTGAAATAGTAAATGTGAAAGATGCTACTGAAAATTGTTTAGTCTGCAAGTCACATCAGAGAGATGTCTGCATCAGCATTATGTCATGATTTGGCCTCCAAAATTTAGGCAGGATGTGAGAAAGCTGGAGAAGGTCCAGAAATAAATAACAGGATGAATTAAGGGAGAGAAAATAATGCTATGAGAAAAGGTGATAAGAGTTGTGTTTTTTATTTTTAAATCCCAAAGCCCGAGAGCTTGTGGCACATTGGTAATTACTGTCTTCTAGGGTGGTTAAGGGAAGAATGCTGACCAACTGTTTAACATTTTCTTGGGAAATTTAATAGGAGTCATGGGCTCAAGTCCAGCATAAGAGAAGTGGAGGAGGCAAAGAAGCAATCATTTTGATTTTTAGTGTGATTAAATGCTGAATTAATTCCCAGCAAGGGAATTGCACTATCAGTGGTCCTGTCTTGACAGCTATTTGTCTGGAATGGTTAATGTGCATAGACTCAAGCCTCTCCCACCTGCTAGAATTCTTGCTCCTCATAGATAATTTTCCCCACAGCTATATGTCACTGTGGGGAACTCTGAGGACCTGGGGATCTATACCCTTATTCTGCTTTGCACAGCATCTCCTGAAGTTTCCACATCTTTGGCACTAAGAGAGCTTTACATCATCTAATTCTGCCTTCTGGCATCTCTCCTCAATTGCATCACTGTTCTCTTGGGACAACCCTGCAGTTTATAAATCCATCTACCTGGAGGCAGGAGATCAAATCAGATGACCTGTGAAGCCCCTTTGTGGCCAAAACATCTAGCGGCTTTCTTACTTAGAAATTAAAGATGGATGCAATGTCATGGCTGCCCACTCTGCCTCTCCATGAGAGGGAATTAAATAAAAATTCTCACAAGACATTAATAGCCAAATAAAGACTTAATAGGGTTCCTCTCTGGGCATTAATTTAGAAAGAGTTGGTAGGATAATGGGCAATAAAATAGAAAAGGAAATAATGTTTATTGAGAATCATTTCTTCTGTTAAAATGTAGCAGATTCACAAAGGAGTGGCTATTTTGGAATCACTTATTTGATGATTCCTCAGAGACTTCTGAGAGTCAGCTAGATGCCAGTCTCCTGGGTGCTGAAGATAGGGTGGCAGGCAGTACAAAGCTCCTGCCTTGGTGAGCTTGCAAGTCCTCATCAATTAGGATTTCCAACTGCAAGTGACAAAAATCTGACCCAAAGTGCTTTAAGCCAGGAGAAAAGGATCTGTAACTGGGAAGTCTGATGATAACTGGTTCCATATTATTGCTGGATTGGATTCAGGGCTCAGCAGGGAAGCAAGTGACAGCCTGCCCGATTGCTCAGCTGAATCTCTGAGGTTTCCTCTTGCCGGACCACTTTGGGTCCTGGGGCCATCCCTGAACACCAGTTACACAGAGAAGGAAAGGCTGCTGTGCCTAAGGTTCAGTGGAGACATGTTCCCCCTGCTGCTGGGGATGGGGGTCAGCTTCACCCTAAGAGTGGGACTGCGGTCATTTTGCTAACGCAAGCTCAGGACATATTTGCCCTAAGAAGGAACAGTAGATGCTTGATGAAAAAAAAATTTTCTTTAAGGTAGTTACTTTTTACCAGAGGAGAAAATAAACTTGAGAAAGTTTAATCCACACAGGGACTTTGAACCCACATCTTTCCTTACATGGTGCTTCTTCAGAAGCAGCAGGGGAAATATTTGCCTCATCCCCCCTGCCACAACCTTCTTCCTCCACATCAACTTTTCCGGTGATTCAGACCCACCCCTCTGTCCCATCAGAACCCATCTAGCCCACAACTCCTTCTCAGTGCCTAGCTCTGTGCTGCCCCAAATGCTGCATCATTCTATATTATGCACAGTGAGAAATATATGTATGCAGAATACACACACATACCTGCGTCTGGATGACATATGTGACTTTTAATGAAAGCAACCCTGCTCTTCAAAACCCCTTCAGTGAACACTCTGCATCCTCCCCTGCCTTCTGACAGATCTGAGGTAAAGATTACACTTTCTGACAGCAGGAACCCACCAGCCCCCTAATTTCACACTTCGCACCTTGCCATTGGAAGAATGTACTATTTTCTCTTCCTGAAGTGCTGCGCTCCAGGGCAGGTCCTTTGTGTCCTATGAAAGTGCTGTCTATCACTGGCTGCTTCTCCTCTGGCCCCTCCCACCCCCACCCTAATGCCAGATATCTCTGGGGGCAGCCCTGTGGTTCCCATCTGGGTGCTCCCCACAGCCCTCTGTGGTGTACTCTGGATGGTTGAGTGAAATGGGTTTCTCAAGGCCATGAAGAGAAGCAGCCTGCAGCATGGAAGAGAAGGAGTGGGCACAGGGCCATCTCTACTGCTCACTGCACCTCCTCCAGTGTCCTGTGACACCGTCTGAGAGCTTTCCACCCATCCACTCCACACCTTCTTCCCCAAACCTGTGGTTTTAGGTACATAAGCAATGCAGCCACATTGCAAAAAAAGAAAAATGAGAGGAGGAGGAGGGAGGGTCCTGAGAAAGGAGAGGAGAAGAGGAAAACAAGGAAGAAAAATTGAGGAAAGAAGTGTGGAAACCCACCTTCAATTGCCACTTGCAGGTTCTTTTCGTGTGCATCTGTTTTATGTTGTTGCTCTTTTAACACAGTGGTGCCCACGGTCTACTCTAGCTACTTGTTTATCCCAAGTAATTTCATGTAAAAAATTTACCCTCAATCCTCTGTAGCTCGCCTTGCTAGGGTGACACCTACATCTCCTGCCTAAGTATTATAATTAGACCCAAAATGAAATGCATGTGACTTGCAGGGTCGAAAGCTCAGTGCCCTCACTCTCTGATTAGAAGATCTTAGAATGACTTATTTTGATTTCTTCTTCCTGATTGTGCCTCTTAGGGCAGAAATGGTTCTTGCTAAACAACAAAATTCTCTATAAAAGGCAACTTGCTGGGGAAGGAGGAATAATATCTGGTTGAAAAAGTACAGATAGTTATTGCATGAAAAATACCAAAGGGGCTCAGGCACCATCATTACTGCTATTGCCCTTCTCGGAAAGGCTGACACGTTGAAATTGACTGTGGCCATCCTGGCTTTCCTTTATGTTGCTACTTTGTAGTGAACAGACAGAAAGAAGTGTGCACCTTGGTGATTGGTGGCATGACAGCCTCAAGGCACTAACCCAGAACCTGCTTCCTGAGGCCAGCTCAGCACCTCACAAGGTGCCAGGTGCTGGGATAGGAACAGAAGGGACTTCGTCCCGGTCTGAGAGGTGTTTATCTGGGAGCAAGTCAACCGTATGTGTGTGACTTCTAGTACCTGGTTAGTCAGTGTACATCCAGAAAGCAGGGGCGCATTCCAGCTTATAGAAGAGAAGCCCTGGGGTGGAAATGTGTTGTGTGTTTTTACAATGATCAGAACAAATGGTGGCCTTTGGAAAGTACCGTGAGCAATGTTAGATTGTAAGGACAAGCAATGGAATGTTAAGGGACAGAGGCAGGAGGGGACCTGCTCCTTGCATGGAGGACATTGGACTCTGCCTGACAAGTGAACCTCAAAACGGAGAGCTTGGTTTTACAAAAGTTTTTTTCTTCCCTCCAGGTCTCATACTTTTATTCGTAAAGTAGTGCTAATAATAGTCTTTCTTCTTTCACTGGATTGATGAAAGACTCAAGTACTAACCACATACAAAGATTATTGTTAATGTAATACATTCCATGGGGGTCAGGGAATAAGTATCCTTTGTAATTTGGTTTTAAGAACGTTTTAAACTTTTCCCCCAATTACAAAACAGATAAATTTGCATTGTAACCAATTTGGAAATAGAGCAAAGCACATAAAAATATTTTAAAATTATCATCCAGACATTAAAAACCATTACCATTGGCATGTATCTCCCAGCCAAGCTTTTTCCTATGCATGGGTTAAGAAAAACAAGCATTCAGCATCTCTGTTCTTATACCCTTGTCCATATACTCCAAATTTTGTCCTTAACATAGAGTCTAGTAGTAAAATTGTTGGAATGCAGAGCAGAATATATGCAGAGTTTCAGATCTTTAGAGCTATAGTGTCAAACTGCCATTTTGAAAGGTTATTCAATTCACATTCCAGAAATTTAAGATGATGCCGCCCCCCCCTGCCCCACCTATCCTTTGCTGGGTGTTAACATTTCTTTTCTTTTCTTTTTTTTTTTTTTTTTTTTGCTGAATGTTACACTCCATTTTTATATACATTTTGCCCTCAGAATATATCAGGAAGAACAAGGGCAGCAGAGAACACGTTAGAAAGAGACCTGGTATTCACCATATGGTCTGAGAGACCTGATATTCACCACCATATTGGTAATATGGTCTTAGAGAGTGCTTGAAGTCCTTTGCTTAAGCTCAGACATTAGAACACAACCATTTCAGAAAGGGGGTGTTAACATTTCTAAACATCTTTACTAATTTGATAGTATAAAAATGGTATTTCATTGTTTTAATTAGCCTTTCTTTGATTATTGGTGGTGATGAACATTTTTTTCATTTGTTTATTGGCCACTTGTATTGATTTCTCTGTAGTTTGACTGCTCCTTGTCTTTTTTCTATTGATATATTCCTTCTTATTATTGATTTGTAAAGTGACATTTTTATATATTAAAGACATTGACTTTTCGGCATACATTTTGCAAATATTTTCCCAATTTGTCATTTGTCTTTTAATTTTGTTTATGGTAGGCTTGACACACAGAAGGTTTTTGATGTTTATTTAGTCAAAAATGTTTAACTTTTTTTCCTTTATGGTATCAGCATTTGTTTATGTCCATAGCAAGTGCTTTGCAGTTTGGCATGGTTAATTTTGTATGTCCACTTGGCTAGGCCATAGTGCCCAAATATTTGGTCAGACATTGTTCTAGATATTTCTGTGAAGGTACTTTTCAGATGAGATTGATGTTTAAATTAGTAGACTTTAAGTAAAGCAGATTACCCTCCATAATGTGGGTGGACCTCATCCATTCAGTTGAAGGTCTTAGCAGAAAAAAAACTTAGCTCCCCCAAAGAAGAGATAATTCTGCCAGTAGACTGCCTTTCGACTTGAGTGGTAACATCAACTCTTTTCTGGGGCTTCAGCCTGCCAGCCTACCCTGCAGATTTTGGATTTGTCAGCCTCTGTAATCACATGAGTCAATTCCTTTTAAAAGATCTATTTCTCCCTCTCCCTCAAACACCGTACACACACACACACACAATTAGTTCTATTTCTCTATAGAACTCTGATTAATAACATACAAGCCAAAAATTATGTAAATGTTTATTTATATTTTCTTTTAGTATTATTATGCTTTCAGTTTGTGTGTGTATGTGTATGTATTTTTTTTTTGCCCCGAGATAGAGTCTCACTCTGTCCCCCAGGCTGGAATGCACTGGTATGATCTCGTCTCACTGCAACCTGTACCTCCCGGGCTCAAGCAATTCTTGTGCCTCAGCCTCCTGAGTAGCTGGGAATATAGGCACCTGCCACTACGCTCGGCTAATTTCTGTATTTTTAGTAGAGAACAGTTTTCACCATGTTGGCCAGCCTGGTCTCAAACTCCTGACCTTAGGTGATCCACCCACCTTGGTATCCCAAAGTGCTGGGATTACAGACATGTGCCACAGACCCTGGCCAGTTTGTACATTTTTTAGTCGGTTGAGAGTTCAATGTTTGCTATAAGGCAGATTTTTTTTTTTTCTTCTTTTTTTGAGACAAGGTCTCACTCTGTCTCCCAGGCTGGAGTGCAGTGGTGCAATCATGGCTTACTGTAGCCTCGAATTCCTGGGATCAACAATCCTCTTGCCTCAGTCTCCCAAAGTGCTGCGATTATAGGCGTGAGCAACTGTGCCCAGTCTCAAGGCAGAGAGGCAGAGATTTGATTTAATTATCTTCCATGTGGTTAACTAATTGTTTCAACACCATAAATTGAATGACATATCCTTTCTTTTTTTCCTTGAAATGACCCTCTATTTACATGTATCTTCCTAGATTTTTAGTCTGTTTTTTTGATCTGCCTGTTCCTGCTCCCATACCCCATTGTTTTGGTAACCTTAGTTTTACGATGCACTTTAATGTTAGAGGAGTCAACACCTCAGACGACCTTTTCTGAATCTTTCTTTGGAAATATTTTCCACATGAGTGAATTTGAATAACTTTTGTTATGTTCTCAAAAGAAATCCCATTCACAATTTATTGGAATTGTGTTACTGTTATAGGGGAATGTGGAGAAAATTAAAATCTTTACAATCCTGAATTTTCCTATTCAGGGATATAGAATCTCTCCATTTACTCAACCCTCCTATTTTTCTCAATGAATTTTTGTCATTTTCTTCATAGGTGTTTTGCACATTTTATAGACATTTTATATTTTTGGTTGCTTTTGGATTTTTTGTCATTATAATTTTCTGGTTTTGTGTAAGTGTGTTTGTTAATTTATATTGTAAACAGTGCCTCACTAAATCTCTTACAAATTCTAATAGTAATTTTGTGAATTGTAGATTTTTTTCCAGAAAATATGATAATTTTCTCATCTTCCTTTCAATGTTTTTTGACTATTAACTTGTATTCGTGTCTAACTGCAAAGTCTAGACCTTCCAGAAAACAAAGTCTTAGTACATAGTACGTGAGCTTCTTTGTCTCAATTTTGAAAGTAAAAGGAATGCTCCTAAGTTACTCATTAAAATGATATTGGTAAAATATCACTGAACTCTTAGAATAAGTCCTCCTTGGTCATGGCACATTACTCTTTAAAAAAAAAATAGCGCTAGGTTTGATTTGGTATCCTTATGGTTTTTATTTATTTATTTTTGCATTACTTTTCATGAGCTGTAGATTTTAGTTTTTACATTTCATTTCTCATATGATGACTGATGTACTTTGAAAATGAGTTAAGAAACTCAGTTTTTTCAATATATGGTATTGTTGAATATTGTTTGCCATCCTAAGTACTTTGATGTTATTACCATCCTTGCTTTTATTTATTTGGTTTTTCTGATATTCACTTTGCCAGCAAATATTTATTGAGTGCATACTATGTTCTAAATACTAATTTATACTGGTTTATCATTTAATCTATATTTTTTGTATGTTTTCCTTTTAAAAAAAAAAAGCAGGTGTTACTTGTTGAGCCAATCTGAGAATTATTTATGCTATCACAGGAAGATTTAACCTATTTATAGTTGTTATAATGTGTGTTATGATCAGAATTGCTTCTTGCAGCTTATTTTGTTTTCTGAATTTATGCTTTCTTTTTCTTTGTTTCCTGTATTATACTCTATAAATTGTTGTTATTTTATTATCATCTCTCAGTGCCTTGTATATTCCCTATTCTTAAATCTCCCATAGGTTACCTTTAAACATTTTGAAAGCTTTTGTTTTGTTTTGTTTTTTTCTCATTTTAAGAGATGGGGGTCTCACTTTGTTGCTCAGGCTGGAGTGCAGTGGTGTGATCATGGCTCATTCCAGCCTTGACCTCCTCATCTCAATCAATCCTCCCGCCTCAGCCTCCCAAAGTGCTAGCATTACAGGTGTGAGCCACCATGCCTGGCCCTGTACCACTTCTTAGTTTCTATTATTTTTAGGAATTTGGAGCCAACCAATGAAAAACTTTTTGTTAGTCTTTTCTTTCTAAAACATGCTGACAATTTATTCAACTTATTAACCAACATTATAACATTTATTTAGATTTATCTTATTTATTTGGTTGCATGGCTTATTGGGGGTTCTTCTATATTATGGTTTCAGATGTTAATTTTCTTTTCTTAGGTTAGTTATATTAATATTACTTTTTCAAATGATGTTTTTGAATGAAGAGTGCATGAGTGTTATATTGTCTTGAATATTGCATATCCAAGAATACAAAGTATTACTTTTATATAGTAAAGACCACCTTTCTTATTATACTTCCTAAATAAAATTATTTTCTCAAAATCATAGTTATTTTCCCTTACAACTATGGAGACATTGGTCCATTATCTTCCAGTATTTTATATTGCAGAATAAAAGTCTAAGGGAGGCCTGGTTTGTTTCCTTTGTTTAAAAAAAAAAATGTTTTGTGGTTTTCTGGCTAAAATGCTAGAATCACTTGTCCTTTGTCTTCATTATCCAAATGTTTATTTGGGTAAGTATAGTATCGATTTCTTACCATTTTTTTCTTCTGGAACATGATAAACGCTTTTAATCTATGCTTCAGTCTTTGGGAACATTTCCCACAACTATGTCTTTGTCTTGATTATTTGTTCTAGCCTTGTCTTCTAAAATTATCTGTGTGTAGTGGAAACTCTATTGCCTGCCCTGCGCATCTGCTCCTTCTCTTCTCTGCACTCTGGGAAAGCTTCTAAAGTTTGTCCTACATGTCACTGTCTGAATTTTGTATCATTTCAGTTCTGCTCTTTACTGGCTCCTATGTGGATGCTAATTATGCAATGCATTTTCCACCTCTTGAACTCCTTTTTCTAAGTCACCTCACTTCTCATTTCCTCGTGTTTTTCCTTTATCCTCTTCTCTTGAGCCTTTGATTCACCCTCTTGTTTCTTCATCTGTTCCTCTTCTCTAGGGATTCCTCCTGCTCTCCCTGAACTGATGGCTTATTTAATTCTCTTGAGGTGCTGAAGTTCTCTTACATTTTCTTCTGAATTCTAAAGTAGATCATTTTCAGAGAGTACTCTTCAGGATAATGTTCTATATGTCTCAATATACAGATTCTACTCCCACCTCTATCCCCATTCCTTTGTACCAGGCCTCATGTTGGGTTTAAATCACGTTTACTTACCACTGAAAAAGAAGTGATCCTTTCCCACTCACTGCTGACCAATAGCCAGGATGTTTGAAGCTTTTGTCTTTGCCGTCTGTCCACGTAGATGACTGAAGACAGGTTTAATAGCATCCAATTCCATAGAATTGGGATTGGAAGAATTCTATAGGAAGAATCCACCTCATGCAGTTCCTCTTCCAGCCCCCCTGACTGCTGCTGTGCCCTGCTGAACACATGGATGGGCACAGGACACACTGTAGTTCATAGTGTATACTGCTGCTGGGGTCTCTGCTCTTACCCACTGTGTCGGCATGAATTTCATATATTCCTGCTTGTCCTAGTGGTAACCGTTGTTCTCTGTGACCAAAGAATACAATTCAACATTTCTCCTCATATGACAATATGCATATTTGTAAAAAGAAACAATTCTGCCCTATTGGAACATATATGATGTGAATATAAGTATACCAAGATATTCCATGCTTATTGTTTGGAATTAGGCATCATCAAAGCAAAATGCCTGTTACAGAAGAGGATTAGCAAAGGCACAGCTCTCTGGAGGAGGTCTATGAGATACTAGAAAATCTTATCCAGGCCGGGCACAGTGACTCATGCCTGTAATCCCAGCACATTGGGAGGCTGAGGCGGGCTGATCACTTGATGTCGGGAGTTCACGACCAGTCTGGCCAACATAGGGAGACCCCATCTCTACTAAAAACAATACAAAAATTAGCCAGGCGCGGTAGCTCATGCCTGTAGTCCCAGCTACCCAAGAGGCTGAGGCATGAGAATCGTTTGAATCTGGAAGGCGGAGGTTGTAGTGAGCCAAGATCATGCCACTGCACTCCAACCTGGGCGAGAGAGAGAGCAAAACTGTCTCAAAAAGAAAAAGAAAGAAAGAAAATCTTATCCAATCTCTGGGCATCACCTTTCCACCCAGTCCTACCTCCCTGTTGGCAACTAAGTCTACTGCAGCATCATATGCATAAGCCATTTCTCTTCCTTCTGAGTGTACAGGTATCTGGGTATATAGATATGTGTGAAGGTACACATTTATCTTTTTACAGAATATACTACATAATTTATGATGCAGAGTGGAAAGAGATTGAAAAACACATGCAAGTGCCTAAAATACTGCTTGGGATATGTAGCAGTATAATTGAAGGACATGTACTATAAAAGTCTAATGTGTAAAATTCTTTGAAGAATTACCCACATTATTCTATGTCAAATCTCTATTAAAAAGCAAACTGGAAAAATTCACTGGACCATAGCCGATTTTAAACTCCAAATCTCCAATCTATTGAAAACCCAAACCTTGTAAGTAAGATCACAGATCCTTCCTACGACATGGTTGTTTGCTCACTGTGTCATTTGGGAATCTGCAGCACCTATTGAGGGTCTTGAAGAGAATCCAGTGAGCTGTGGGGAGATTTGTGTGGTCAGTATCGAGTCTGAATTGTGTGTTAGACCACATGTGGCAGAGAGAGAGGTGGGTAGGACACAGGTGAGAAGCACAGTCTGCCGCCTACAGCCCTAGGGAAAGAGTGAGGCTGTGGTGAGGCAGGATGATGCGTGGGTTTTGGGCTTTGGAGGAGGGAGGAATGGCCTCGCCCAGTGTTGGCCTGCATGCATGTCCTGTGGAATCTTTCTCAGTGAAGGATATAGAAGGAGGGTACTGTGGGTTACATGAGGGGCAATAAGAGAGCAAGGACCTTGCAGAATGCTGAAAACTACAAACATGGTAGAGCCATGAAACTGGAATTGGTCCAAAGCGGTTGGCTCCCACCATGCAGCTGTGGTTCCTCACTCTCTACTCCATCACCCCGCCTTGAATGACACTCAGCTCTGTCTTCACTTCTGCCCCCCAGTCTTCCTGCTCCACCCACGACGGCTATGTCAGCTGGCCGCATCCCTGCTGCCCTGTCTCTTTCCTCTGCCTCTCAGCCTCTGAATGCTCCTGGCTTCTGCCTCCTCCTAACTCAGCTTGGCTTGGATCCCTCTGGTTCCTGGCATACCTCATTTTGAAGCTTCCTCCAAGTCTCACTTTTAGTGGGGCAAACTGATAAATCACTTGAAAAATTAATCATTTTTTTCAGTTTAAATTCTCAAAAAGGTCTATCCAGCTGGCTCTGCACACCTCTTAGGATGTGTCACAGGAGAGACTTTGGAGTTGCAGCCTTTGGGTCACATGTGCCCCTTGCTCCAGTTAGACGTGGTCACAAGAAGTTGTGGGGTACAAAATATGGCTGCCTGGAGCTACTTAGTCAGTTGGGTCTGCGGTCAAGAGTTTTCGTTAGATGAGGCTGTGGGTATGGTAAGGACTGTGGTTGACAGGACTGGTATGATGTTGCTGGCTACTGGGGAGGTGAGGAGGGAACAGCACAAATCCAGAAGCTTGGTTCTTTGTCCTTTACGGTCTGACTGGAAGGAAGAAGAGCACATGAAACTCCATTGCTGAATGATCCTGAGCATATCAGGGCCCTGATCATGTCCTAACCAGGGATCCAGGCCCATGGCAGACCACTTGTGCCACAGAGAGATGCCAGCCTAGGTTGAGGGACCCAGAGAAGCCTGGCCCACAGCTGGTCTGGCTGTGCTTAGGGTGTCCTTGAAGGCATGGCCTGTGGCCTTGATGGAACTCAAAGGGGATACATCTCATCTCAGGCCCAGAAACTGAGCTCGCAAAAACTCCTTGAGCTGGAGGTGAGAGATGACCAAGCAAGAGAAACATCAGTTGCTACAAAATCACTGTTAAGAATGGCTTCTGAAACAGGGGCCAGCCCCAGAGCTGTACAGAAACCATTTTTGACCAAGAGCTGCCTTTCATGTCCCCATCTCACAGATGGGTTCTGACATCAGAGAAGAGAACCAGCAGAAACCTTATCGAGCGGGACATGGCCGTGGCTCTAACCTTACGCTCAGATCCATTTTGCTGGCTCACCGGTGGAGGCAGAGGACAGGATCGCAAAGCTCCTGCCTTCCAGAAAGGACTCCCTGGGGCTCCATGAAGACAGCGCCCTCAGTAACATTTGCACTACATTTTGTTCCTGTTTGCCTTTAAAATTTTTTGTTTCCCCCCAATTCTCTTGGAGTGGGAGATAAAATCTGGGAAGTGAGCTGAGTTTGTGGTTTTTTCCTTCTGCTGGGAAAATTGATCTTCCTGAAAGCTTGTGTGGTCTGTTCTCAGGGAAGGCTGGGAACATTGCTGGGTAGGTCCAATAGTAAACTCCAGAGTCATAAATTAAATGTGGAGAGCTGACAGGAAGGTACCACCTGGACAACATGAGTGTTAGCCCAAACTGGGAATATCCATGCACAGTCCTTAGGGTGTGAAAAGTAATTTTTTATATAGAAATAGGAGCTCATTTAACTTACCACATGGTCTTTTGGGGGTCAGTGGATTTGTTAATATATGATGCCAACAAAGTGTTTTGCCCAGAACCACTGTGTGGAGGGTGTTGCTATGGGCTGTTGTCTGTTGTTTTGCGGCATTGAGGGTAAGGCAATGCGTTCCATTGTCTGGCCGTGCCACTTAACTCTGTGACCTTTGACAAATTCGTTAGTCACACTAAGCCTCAGTTCTTTCAACTGTAAAATGGGGATAATACTGGTGCCTTCCTCATAGGGTTATTCTGAGGATTAAAGGATATAACGTACTGAATTCCTTGGCACAGGGCCTAGCATACAGTGGGCACTAAATCCTCAGTTATGATTATGAAGTATGAGTGAGTGGACCAGATCTTTTGCCTGCTCTCCTTATCTGAAACCAGATGTTTGTCCCTAGAGCTCTGTAGTCAGTGAACATGTGCATGACTTCTGAGGTTCCTGCCGAGGTTCAGAGCAAGCATTTCAAGGTCAAGGCTCTGGGCCAGTGGGCACTGCCCAGGGCAGCAGGAGAGACAGAGCTGGCACACTGCCTGCCCAGCTTCACGGCTGTCTTTGTATCTGTTCTCCTTTCTTGGTTGCTTACATATGTTATCGTGTTAGGCCCATTATCCATAATGAAACATTCAGAGTGTTTAGCAACCCAGAAGCTATTGCAGTCCTTCGCTGAAGGACTCTGTTGTTATGAAATGAATCATTTCCAGGAGAAAACAAGTGAAAGCTCCAACAGCCATACTCCTGGGCTGAGAGCAATAACCGTTTAAATAGCGAGAGCGAACACTCAGTGGTCTCAACCCCTTAAAAGGTTTCCTTGGGATAAATTGGTGCTTGCTGAGTGATTCGCTTCTGTGTGAGGGTATTCAGGGTGCTGGCTGTAATGAGCAAGGAGGAGGCAGGCCCTGGGACCACAAAGGCGCCTCTCTGATAAAGAATCAGAAGAGGAAATTAGAAAAGCAAAAATCTGAACAGGCCATGAAAATGAGGAGACGGAGAAGGTTGGCCAGGTCTTTGCTGTCTTGTAAAAAAGAGGAGGTTTCTGTCTCGTGAGAATCCAGAACCCGGAGGAGATGAGGTGTGGGGATGGCAGCTCTGCAGCCAGGGCAAAACTGCAGGAGAAAAGCTCACCCAGCGTAGCAGGGCAGCTCTGCTGTGGTCTGAAGGAGGCTTAAACACAGGGATGGGAACATGATGGGGTGGCTGGAATAGGCCTGCATTTTGAAAATCAAAGCTAGATTTATTTCGTTTTATTTGTTGTACTGCTCTGGTTACTCAGAAACCAGCAACTATGTCAGGGTCCTGGTTTACAGAGTAAACCAATAGCAAGTCCTTTAATGTGCTTCTAGAGGTATGCTTTCCTTCCTTGAGAAACTTGATTAACAAGATCAACACTTGCCTTATATATGAGTAAGATGAAAGGCCCAACAGGACAGACTCTAAGGAGCATGTAAAATATCAAGCCTTGCTTAAACAGGATCTGGGCAAAATACATCCTAGCAGTTTGCATTAAACAGATTATACTGTTAATGCTATTTTAAAGTTATTTGCCTCTCACTCATGTGCTTCCAGGACTTCCACAGATACTAAAATCCTCAGAGGCTCAAGTCTCTTCTACAAATGGTGTCGTTTTTGCATATAACCTACACACGTTCTCCCATACACTTTAAATCATCTCTGGATTACTTAGTCATGTGCTGCATCATGATGTTTCCGTTGACAACAGATTGCATATACAGTGGAAGTCCTGTAAGATCACACTGAACCTGAAAAATTCCTATCACCTAGTGATATCATAGCTGTTGTCACATCATAGCATAATCCTTATTCACGTGTTTGTGGCAATGCAGGTGTAAACAAACCGACTGCAAACTATGCTGGGGAGTACTTAGCTTATCCATGGGTGACCCTCCCAAAGGTAGCTCAGACCTTCAAGATACAAAGCCAAGCATTTGACACATGAGGCCTGACCTCAGAGGAAAGAGCTTTCTATGTTAGAATCCTTGCATTTTCAGATGATTCCCACCCATCCCCATAGCAGAATAATAGTTAATAACAGTTAGCTAACATTCCCTGCATGCTTGCTGAGTGCCAGGCAGCAATCTTACCTGCAATTTAATTTTCATCACTTTGTGGGGGTGGTGCTATTCTAATCCCATTTAACAGATGAGGAAATTGAGGTGCAAAGAGACTTAGTAACCTAATTAGCGGGCCCATACTCATGCACCCAGGGACCAGTGTAGCTAATAGAAAAATTCATTGCTGTTCCCTTTCATAATACAGTTTTGCACAATGATGACATCAGACAAAATACCCAATGATGCATTTCTCAGAACTGATCCCATCATTAAGCAATCTGTGACTGTAATACTTTGCACAATGTAAATGCTGTATAAATAGTTGTTATACTATATTTTTTAAAAAATTCTGTTGTTTATGGTTGTGTTATTTTTTATTGTTTATTTTTTTTAAATGCTTTTGGCCAGGTGCAGTGGCTCATGCCTGTAACCCCAGTATTTTAGGAGGCCGAGGAGGGTGGATCACAAGGTCAGGAGATTGAGACCAGCCAGGCCAACATGGTGAAACCCCGTCTCTACTAAAAATACAAAAATTAGCCAGGTATGGTGCCAGGTACCTGTAATCCCAGCTACTTGGGAAGCTGAGGCAGGAGAATCACTTGAACCCGGGAGGTGGAGGTTGCAGTGAGCCGAGATCATGCCACTGCACTCCAGCTTGGGCGACAGAGCGAGACTCCATATCTAAAAAAAAAAAAAAAAAAGCTTTCAAGTCTCCGTTGTTTGAATCTGTAGGTGTGGAACCTGCAGATCCAGAGGGCCAACTGTACATACTTACTTTCAAAAAAGAGCAGTAGACTGTGGAAATGGCGAAGGTAGTTTCTGGGCTGGTTCCAAAGCAGCTTTCTGATCAGCCTGCAGAAAAGACCTAATGGGCTCAAACACTTTCACCTGCTTGGCAAGATTATTAAGAGCTGGTACAGCATCCTGCATTGTTCTGTTCATTTTTATTTAAAAAATTAAACTAAACCAATATTTATAAATTGCCTGCTTTTTATTTTATTTTTTGAGACAGAGTCTCACTGTCACCCAGGCTGGAGTGCAATGGTGTGATCTTGGCTCACTGCAATCTCAGCCTCCTGGGTTCAAGTGATTCTCCTGCCTCAGCCTCCCAAGCAGCTGGGATTACAGGCATACACCACCATGCCCAGCTAATTTTTGTATTGTTAGTAGAGACGGGGTTTCACCATGTTGGCCAGGAGACTCTGGAACTCCTGACCTCAGGCGATCCACCCACCTTGGCCTCCCAAAGTGGTAGGATTACAGGCGTGAGCCACTGCGCCCGGCCTGTTGCCTGCTTTTTAAAGGCCCAGTCTAATTTATTTCAAGTGAATCTTTCAGAAAGACTTGCTATTTGTTAATTCATTCAGCCAGCCAGTCATTCATCCCACAAATATTTATCCAACAAATATTTATTGAATGACCTCACTTTTGCCAGGCACTTATCTGAGCACTGAGAGCCAAGATGGGTGCTTGGACAACTTTGTTTTCAACCTAATTCTCACCTTTGTTTGTGCCCTGCCTTGACCCTCAAATTCATGAAACACTTTGTGTCACGTCTACTCTCATAAAAATGCTGGGCAAATTATTCCTCCGTTACAGAGGTGAGCAAATGGAGCCCAAGACTGTGTAGCGATTATATGAACCATCCAAATAAGTGAAAAATCAAAACCCAGAATTTTTATTCATCCTGCTTGTCTTGTCCACCTACTTGAGCTTCCGATCTTTCTTCTGTTCCCTCCCTGCTCATCAGACCAAATCTGTCCCCTTTCTCATTCCTCTAGAGTGGAGCTGTTGACTTTTCAGAGTGACAAGTTGATAGAATCAACTCATCTCTGCGAATGGTTAGGAAGCTAATAATGGCTTAATATTATCCTGCTGTGCATTTGCTGCTATCCTGGCACAAGGTCATCAGCTTGTCAGACAAATCCCCTGCCTTTGGCTCCAACAGATCCTGTGTTAGCTAGAGTTAGGGAAACACATGGACTGAAACTTCATAATGAGGTAAGAGCATATTTCTGCCATGTCACAAATCCGTGGACAATCAAATGAATTGACAGTCATTATTTTTTTACAAAACAATTTTCTGTAAGAGGTGGGTTTGGGTGACAGCTCTGATGATTTTCCATTCAACGAAGACTTCCTGAAGGTGAAGGTCCTTCCCCAGCTCCAAAAGAGACTCCCACCTTGCCAGGATTGGCAGGCAGCCTACTTGCCCTCTGTCTGGGATTCTGCAGTTGTCTTTCCTTAAATAAACCTACTCAAAGAATATATTCAGAAGCAAATAGGATGGGTATTTTTGATGGGGATTGAGACGAAGTGTAGTTTATTGGATTTTATCTTGCAACTGATTTGTTTCTGCCGGATGTTGATATGTAACCCTGATGCTGTGATTTCAGGCCTCGGGAGCAGTAACATTATAAACAACCTTCCGTTCCTTCATCTGCTAGTAGGAACCTTAATTTATCACGTAGGTGATAGAGTTGCAGTTTCTCATCCACTTGTGAAAAAATTGGGCAGCTGTAGGGAATGCATCCCTTCTTTTAAAGAATTCATTCTAAGGAACAGGACAGAGAATTTATTCCAAAATATCTTCATCCCAATGGAAATAAAAATCCTGTCTAATGGCTCAGAATATCTCCTGGGCTTTGATTAAGAAGGACTTATAAGGATGGGCTTTTCTTCTCTTATAGTTTGTCTTCTGGGCTAATCAGACTTTAGGAAGAGAATCTTGTCTTCGGCATCTACTGGGGCAAGCACCTTCTGGGACACAGACCTGCTGAAACCTGCTGCTGCCACAGGTGTGCTTTGAGGGTGCTCATTTATTCAGTGACTTGCTGATGACTGGAGAAGGGAGGACAGGAACCTCCTCTGTTCTTTAACCTCAGACACAATGCCTGTTCTGCTGTGTTCAAAAATAATACTCTTTATAGTTTTTTTCTGATGATAAAAACAAAACTTGTCCTTTTTAGAAAAAAATTGAATATATAAATAGAGGAAGGCAAAAATTACTTGTAATACCACCACCTAGAAATAGCCTTTGTTATTACTCTGATTTATATCCAGCCCATTCTCTGTTAATGCATTTATGTTGTTTCCACAAATTGAAATCTTCCTGTACAATCTATTCTGTGACCTGAGGTTTTTCACTTAGCACTATATTTTTTCTTTATTGTTATTTAAAAAATATATTCTGCATCTCTGCATAAAGACAACATCTGAACTGTGAAAATACAGCAGTGACCAGTCTCTTACAGGGGTCCTGACCCTACTCAAGTTCATATTCATGGGGGGAGAGCAGGCATTAAACAAATAATTGTATCAGTAATTATTTGATTGCAATTGTGATAAGAGCTATGAAGGAAATGGACAGAGGGCTGTGGGCACCTGATTAGTCTGGGGAAATCAGGAAGGCTTCTCTGAGGAAGTGGCATGAAGGCCAAGAACTAGTAGCTAAGTAAAGGTTATCTAGGCAAAGAGAGCCCAGGATAAGAGTGAGAGGAAGACGAGAGCTCTGGGATCTGAGAAGAGCCAGCATGGCTTAGAGAGTGAGGGGATACATGGGACAAGGTAATGCAGTAGAGGTAGGCAGGGACTAGATCACTCAGAGCCCCAGTGAAGGATGTTGAGTTTATCCTCAAAGCAATGGTAAGCATCAATAGGTTGTAATCAGGGTTGTGACTTGATGAGATTTATAGTTTTAAAGGATTATTCTGTTGTAAAGAATGGGGATTATGGAGTAGCTGTAAGAGGCTGAGTTAGGAAACTACTATAATAACCTAGAAAAGCAACACTTGTGGTTTGGAATAGTACAATGGTAGGCATGGGAGAAATAGATGGACTGTACCTATTTTTCCTTCTGTTTTAGAAGCATTTTGATCAGATATGGTGACTTACTGGATATGGAAAGTGAAAAAGGAGCTTCAGGGATACTTCCTAGATTCCTGCCTTTTTCACCTGGACAGAGGCACTAAACACTAGTACAGGGAGTTTCGGGGGAGGACCAGGTCTTTTGGGGGTAAATGGTTGATATGGTTTGGCTGTGTCCCCACCCAAATCTCACCTTGAATTGTAGTTCCCATAATCCCCACGTATGGCAGGAGGGACCTGATGGGAAGTAATTGAATCATGGGGGCAGTTTCCCCCATGCTATTCTTGTGATAAGTTATCACAAGATCTGATGGTTTTATAAGGGGTTTCCCCTTTGCTCAGCTCTCATTCTTCTCCTTCTTGCCGCCATTGTGAAGAAGGACATGTTTTCTTCCCCTTCTGCCATGATTGTAAGTTTCCTGAGGCCTCCCCAGCCGTGGGGAACTGTGAGTCAATTAAACCTCTTTCCTTTATAATTTATCCAGTCTCTGGCAGTTCTTCATAGTAATGTGAGAATGGACTAATACAATGATGGACTTCTGGTTTAGACATGTTAAATTGGATGTGCCAGTGGGAGAGGAGAGAGCACACAGGCTGTTGGCTATGTAGGGCTGGAATGCATCACAGGGAACTGGGCTGAATATGGAGATTTGGGAGTCATCAGCACGTGGATGGCAAAAGAAGCCATGAGTGGCTGAAATTGTCTGGGGCAAAAAGGTAGAGTCTGAAGAGAAGGTCTACCACAGGGCCTGAAGAGCCAGAGCCACTGAGCTCTTTCATAGGAGGGTGGATGCATTTGGGGCTGGGTCTCCTTGTCTCTTTCACACCAAACCTATCTGAATTCCCTCAAGACAACTTCCCTTCATTTGCTTTGTGATCCCAGTGGTGTGCTGGAACCAGTGCATAGTGGCTCAGGAGAGCTTATTGTTAAACTTGCACTAATTTTGTGAGCCGCTTGTTTGATACTGGCCATGATAGGAGCAATCACATGTGGAAACTGTCAAATTCTACTAATCAAGTTTAAAAAAAAATTTTCCCTCCTCCTGGAGTGCTGGTTGTTTAACATTTACCAGCATATCTCTGTTTCTAACCAACTCATCTTTGCTTCTAGTGCAACTTTGTGGGTTCTTTCCCTTGGAATCTGGGAGTAAGCATGATCTGTGATCATTTCTATGTCTTTCTGGAAAGTCTCTAATTTTGTCGTAAATTACCAGTCCTTTCTGCTAATGAGGGAGTAAGCAAATGACTTTACATTGAGACAGTGAACCTCCTCAGTCTCTGTATTAGTTTTCTATTGCTGCTGTAACTAATTACCACAAACATAACAACTTAACATAAATGTATTGTCTTAAAGTTTCTGTAGATTAGGAGTCCTCATGAGGGCTTAGTGAGGTTCTCTGTTTAGGGACTCACAAACTTAAAATCAATCAAAAGAATTCAGTGCTATGTGAGAGTAGAACTGAGATCCTTGCTGTATTAGGCTACTCTCACAGTGCTATAAAGAAATACCTGAGACTGAGTAATTTATAAAGAAAAGAGGTTTAATTGGTTCATGGTTCTGCAGACTCTACAGGAAGCATAGTGGCTTCTGCTTCTGAGGAGATCTCAGGAAACTTACAGTCATGGCAGAAGGCATAGGAAAAGCAGGCATGTCTCACACTGCCAGAGCAGGAGGAAGAGAGGGAGGGAGAAGGTGCTACACACTTTTGAAACAACTAGACCCTATGATAACTCACTATTTCACATGAACAACCCTGAGGGGATGGTGCTAACCCATTCATGAGAAGTCTGCCCCCATGATCCAACTGCCTCCCACCAGGCCCCACCTCCAACACTAGGGATTGCAATTCCACAGGATATTTGGTGGGGACACACATCCAAACCATATCACCTGCTTTCTTTGGTGACTATTAGCTAGGGGACGCTGTCTGCTCCTAAAAGTCACCTACATTCTTCCCTTCCCATGTGGCTCTCCATCTTCAAATTGGCAGTGGCATGTTAGACCCTTCTCAGGATTTGATTCTCTCTGACTTCTCCTCTGCCATCAGCCAGACAAAGCTCTCTGCTTGAAGGGCTCATGTCATTCTATCAGTCCTACCTGGATAACCTTTCTGTCTTTGCATCACCTGTGCCTGTGTTAGTCTCCTAGGGCTGCTATAACAAAGTACCACCAAATGGGTGCTTAAAGCATTGGGAATGACTTATTCTCTCATAGTTCTGGAGGCTAGTGGTCCAAAATCAAAGTGTCATTAGGGCTGTGCTCCCTCCAAAGCCTCTAAGAAAGGAGGCCTTCCTGCCCCTTCCAGCTTCTAGAAGCCCCAGGTGTCCCTTGACTTATGACAGCATCATTCCAATCTCTGCCTCTGTCTTCACATGGTCTCTTCCCTGTGTGTCTGCATTCTCCTCTCTGTGGTGTCTGTGTCCAAACTTATCACTTCTCATAAGGACACTAATCGTATTGGATTAGGGCCACACCAATGACCTCATCTTTACTTGATTATGTCTGCAAAGACCTTATTTCCAAATAAAGCCCTATTCACAGGTACTGGAAGTTAGGACTTCAACATATGTTTTTGAAGGACCTAATTCAACCCATAACAGTGCTATGTAACAAAACAGAACATAATCACAGGAATGGTGCTTCATCATATTCATTGGTCCCAGGGGTTATGGCATGGAATATCGGGTGGTGAGGAGGCATTTTTATAATTCTGCCTACCATAGTCTTCAAAGATGCCCTTTAAATAATTGTCTCATCTGCTGACTCACCTAAAAATAGATCCCGTGTCATCCATGGTGCCTCTTTGGATGACTTCAGTTTATTTCCTCCTTCCTCCAGTTTTGAGTGTTGTCTGCCTGACAAACAGAACTTTCTCATGGACTGCACTGTTCTCCTTCCAGAGGGACAGACTCCTAGAAACTCAGTGCCTGAGCTGATTACGATATTTGGTACAAGACACAGTGAAAATGAAGAACTCTCCTATCCTTCAAACCTGATCAATTTTGTGCTCCAATCACCAGCAAAGGAAAGTTTGCTTTTGCTTTTTATTTTTTTTTCTTAAAATTGTAAAGCATATAACAAATTGCTCTGCATTTTCTCTCACATGGTTGTGGTTGGAAGACGTCTTCTTTCCCCAGCCGTCTGCTGTACCTCACTCTTCAGCACACTCAGGCTCAGGCTGGAGTCGTCTCTATGGCCACCTTGTGATCTGCCCTCTCTTTTCATCTTCCCCAGGAGTGCATTTCCCACCATGAGTGATAGCCATGTTCCATCTGCAACTGGCTAAAATTACATGGCACTTACAGTCTCCCTTTTATCTCCCCCTCCTCCAGATGTCAAGCAAATTCAAAAGTTAAAGCAGATGACTTCTTTTTTTTCATGAAGCAAACAGGAGTCTTGTCAGTTTCTGTGCTTTACAAGAGTGTTGAAAGCTGAATGGCTTCCCACTGTGTGTCCAGTTTGTTCTCTTC
Organism: Macaca nemestrina; assembly: GCF_043159975.1. NCBI lineage: Eukaryota > Metazoa > Chordata > Mammalia > Primates > Cercopithecidae > Macaca > Macaca nemestrina. Next base: position 46,932,835 of record NC_092130.1, read on the forward strand.
TGGGCAATTTCCTTTGGAGAATTTAATTATGCTAAATTATTATATGATCATCTACTCTATCTAGAAAGGTTAGAGAGTAGAATTAGTCATTAGGAAATCTTTTTTGGAAATAGGTTTGGCTATTTTATCAGCTTTTACATTCTGAAAGGTGAATATGTTAATCAGTTTAATTTTTTTTAACATGACTATTTTGTAAAATAGCCTGAGAGTGCAAGCTTGGAAAATTAACAGCTTCATTATTTTGTGGGTATATGTGTTGATTTTTGTACCCCTAAGATGACAGGACACCCTAGAGTCAGGAGGCTGGGTCTTATTGTTGCCAAGGTAAAGTTCCAGGCATATCTGGTCTAACTGGACCCATGGAGACCAAAGCTTTGTCTTGTGGGGCATTCTGTGAAGAAAGGATGATGAGGCGTTCCTTCTGAGGAAGGAATTGAACCGATAGCCTAGATCTTACTACCTTTTGTTCAAAGGCAGAGTCAGGCAGGGTGACAAGCCCAAGTTCAGAGTTCAGTAAGCATGAGCTCCAGTCTCAGTGCTGAGGCTCATTGGCATACAAAACCAGGGACAAGTCAGCTAACTTCTTTCTTTGTCTGTAAAGTGAAAGCTCAGTTTCTCTTCCAGGGACACTCAAGGATCAGATGAGTTCATAGAAATGAAAGTGTAAAGACTTCAGGGAAGAGGAGGATGGTGAGCCAGGCCCAGGCAATAAAAACACTCATCGTAAGCCTTCAACTTAAAATGGGGCCCAGGACATGCTCTTAGAACTCCTGCCCTATTCCTGTAGCAGAGCAAATATTGATTCAGTGCTCTAAGTGTTTATGAAGCGCCCTACACATCCCCAGCCTTTTCCTGGCCCATGAGAGGTGATAAAAAGGAAATATGCAGTATGGTTTGCAGCCCCTCTGATCTAGTGGTAAAGATGAGAGTGCTCAAAGTAGATGTTAGATACATATTGGTTGATCAAATAAATGAATGTCAAACAAAATATGATATGGGCCGGGCGCGGTGGCTCACGCCTGTAATCCCAGCACTTTGGGAGGCCGAGGCGGGCGGATCACAAGGTCAGGAGATCGAGACCACGGTGAAACCCCATCTCTACTAAAAATACAAAAAATTAGCCGGGCACGGTGGCGGGCGCCTGTAGTCCCAGCTACTCAGGAGGCTGAGGCAGGAGAATGGCGTAAACCCAGGAGGCGGAGCTTGCAGTGAGCCGAGATCGCACCACTGCACTCCCGACAGAGCGAGACTCCGTCTCAAAAAAAAAAAAAAAAAAAAATGATATGGCGGGATTTAGGCTCTACCTTTCCAGGATCTCATAATAAAGCTAAAATGTGTACTGTGGGAGGTGGAGATGAGTACAGATCATTGCTGCCTCAAGGACTTAAAAAGGATGAGAGAGAGGCTTGGGTTGCATGGCCTTGACAGCATGTCAGAGGCCCCAAATCCCCAGCACAGGATTAATCAGTCGAGCCTGTGCTTAGTCACAGAAGGAATTGAAAATCATGTAAGAGTGTGCTTCAATGAAGCAAATATGAGTTGTCACTGTTATGAACAGCACCTTTCAGCTGAACTGCAACCTAGAAGTTTGTTTCTTGGGTTTGGATTTGGGGAAGCAGTTGGTAATTGCAATATGTGCAAGCTGATACTAGCTGCACCACCCTCAGAGCCCAGATCATGGATTCACAGATGTCTGACTTTTGCTTAGATCCACACTCACTGTGTGTGTGTGTGTGTGTGTGTGTGTGTGTGTGTGTGTGTGTGTGTGTTCCCCTTGTGTTGCTTACTAGGGGAATCCTACCACGTCTCCCAGGCACTTCCAGGACACAGTGATGTGCGTGGCCATAAGAGGGCTCTGTCAAATGATCAGATCCCTCCAGAGATTTGAGCTAAACCAGCCATCCCAGGACATTAGACAGGGATGGTGTGAGAGCTGCTTTGCAGATCTCCTGTGTGTAGTTTTTGAAACATGGTCATGAGAAGAACTGTTATTCACTCAATCTGCAACTGTGTGGTCGAACTGGGCATGTATGACTTGGGTTCATTCTGATTGGTCACTGCTCATGCTACATCAGTTGTTACGTATTTAGAAAATTACCTGAGAGTGTAACGTGTGTGTGTGTGCGCGTGTGCGTGTGTGTGTGTAATTTGTTGCTGCTGAAAACATGGTGGCCTTTGGGATTCCAGGCATTGATTCCCAAGAGCCTCCCTGAGGGCAAGGGTCTGTGTCTGTTCCTACTCCCATCTCTAGTTCTGCTAAAACAGACCTCATAGAAGACAGGCCCCAGCAGGTGCTCAATAAAATATAAGTGAGTTGGTGTGGATTGAATATGTAGGGAGGGGAGAATATGGTCACAAGGTATGATCCTTTTTTTTTTTTTTTTTTTTTTTGAGACTGAGTTTCACTCTGTCACCTAGGCTGGAGTGTGGTACAATCCTGGCTCACTGCAACTTCCACCTCCCGGGTTCAAGTGATTCTCCTGCCTCAGCCTCCTGAATAGCTGAGATTACAGGCGTGTGCCACCATGCCCAGTTAATTTTGTATATTTAGTAGAGACGGGGTTTTACCATGTTAGCCAGGCTGATCTCGAATTCCCAACCTCTGGTGATCTGCCTGCCTCAGCCTCCCAAAGTGTTGGGATTACAGGCGTTAGCCATCACGCCTGACTGATCTATTATTTTTTAAATGATAACTTTAATGTATAGACATATAGATAATGTATAGATGTACAGATCCTGTAATAATAATCCTGGCTTCTATCCACCTCTGTGTTGCAATTCTTAGTAAGCAAGACCATGAATAATGAGTCTTGGGGAGAGGAAACTTTCTCAAACATTATTTCACTGAAGACAGAGATGAGAGAATGTGGGATTAGCTCAAACAGCAGCTCTGGAAGCTCTGAGGAGAAGGGCTTGGGGAGGCAGTCACCATGTGGTGAGGCACCTGAGGATTTATCTGGAGGTCCCATTTGCACAGTATACCCACTGCTGCGACTCCCAGTATGGATTTATACGGGAGGTGCTAAAGAATACTGTGAGAGAGCGGAGGCTTCCCTCTCTCCAGCTGCCCCTCACTGCCACTAATGGGTAGGCTGGGTGCCATGCGTGGAGACAGACCCCAAAAGTCACAGATAAGCCCAGTGCGCAGAACTGGGCCCTCAGAAACCCCTCTGACCACTTAGTGTGCTTTCAGCAGAAGCACCTTCTGGATAAAATCTTTCATGCAAATTTCCTTTCTGTAAACCTTCACCTAAATCCTGTCTTTCTTGAGAGCATCTCCTACCTAGAAAACATTTTTCTTTTTAGTTGTATAACTATATTCTATTATGCTTTCCATGTAAAGAGCAAGGGCGAAAAATGTAGGCAGGAATCCTCTGGAAGCAGCAAGTTCATGCATCAGGGTCTGAATCATGTTCTAAGTTTATCAGAGATGGATGTCCATGCATCATAGACTCCACCCCCCCCAGTGCCAGGTCAGAGGGTTTCAGCCCAGTTCCCCTGTCCGCCTGCCCTCCTGCCTTTGTGACCCCTACAGATTCAGGATCTGATGTGCGAGAAAGAGGCCTGGTGAATGAGGATAAGGAATAAGCCTCAGGAGCTGCCTGGCCTTGGGCTGAAGGGGATGCAGAGGCTTCTCCTGCCCCCTCCGGCAAACAACAGCAAAAATACTCTCAGCAGCTATGGCTACCACTTACTGAGCATGCACTGTGTGTTCAGCAGCGCTGTATGTATCTTATTCTGATTTCCCCAACCCCTCTATGAAGTAGGCTTCATTATCCATCATCTTCCATCGGGAGAGGAAACTTAAGGAAGGTGACCATCTCAAGGTCACACAGCCACCTGAGTGACAGAACTCAGACGTGCCTGAGCCCAGAGCTCAGTGACCTGCTCCCTCCAGCAAAGGCTCCTTCTTCATAGAGAAGTGGGGATCTCAGCTAATGCTGTGGTAGACCTGTTGCTTCAGAGCTAGGCACCGTGGGCAATGCCGGTAAGGATGGGCCTAGGGAAGAGATTTCCGGTTTCTTCTGTCAGCATAAGTATGTTCACAGCACGGGACCCATGAAGGAACAGCAGACCCTGGACTGAGGTGGGCAGAGGCTCCCTGGGCTCCCGTGGGGAGGGGGGTGGCCCTGGCACCCTGAGGGGACAAGTGAGGGGAGAGGATTGGGGTGGGGCCAGCTAAGACCAGAAGGTGAGTGGGAGGCAGTAGGGGGGAGTCAGGGCTTTGGGAAGTCCAGCTGGACATATAGGGAGGAAAAGAGCAAGGTTAACTGCTGAGTGGGAGTGGGCGGGACAGTGGCCTGCGATGGCTTGGCAGGGGAAGAATGGCAGTGCAGCCTGGTTGCAAGTGGTTTGAGTGTCCCTTAGAACCTCCCTCCTGGGACAGCCCCAGTCTGAGAGTGGGGCAAAGGCAGGGGAAGGGCAGGCCAGGATCACCTCACTCCTTGTCCTTGTGTCTGCATTTCCTACGGAGCCTCCTATCATGTTCGTCATGGGGTATCTGTGAGGGTATCGTGGCCAGAGATACCACGTCAGGGAATGCAGGAGCCTTCTCTCCTGGTCCTGGGTTGATTCAAAGCCTCATGCTGTGAATGCAGATCTTTGCCTACAACACAGGTCCCAGGGCTCCCTGATTCCTTTGGTGGGAGGGCCATGTGGCCAGGTTTAGTGGAAAAGCTCAGTCAATTGTGATTTTTTGTCTTAAATCTTAGACGTCTGCACACCTGGCCTCTGAAGGGGATTAGCATGAGAGACAGAGCTGAGTGTCAGACTACGGAATTGGGCAGTTTCTTCTCTTCCAAGTTAACATCTTGGAGAGCACCCAGGATTTTTATCTACAAGATTTCTTTGTTTGTTTGACTGTTTCCATACCCACAGAGCATTTGCTACATCTCCCTGCTTTATTTCACACTGTTGCATACATTCTACTTAAAGGAATTGGGTGTAGGTGGGCTTGGATGTCAGGGCACATGCTGTAGAGTGTAGTGGTATAGACAGAAGTGAGTGATCGGAGGATGGAATCTCAGGTTATGTGCTAGAGGTGGCATTGGTCCTTCCGCTCCCAGCGGCAGAGCTGCAGCACCACACATCTGCCCTCCGCTGCCTCTGAACATCACCAAACCCAGCAGGAGCCCCACAGAGCCCTAAGCTACCCATGCCGAGGCCACTGTCCCTGCATATGTGCTCTTACTTACTTCAGTGGAGGAACCCCTCTTGGTGTCCTCACAGCCTCGTGACTCCTGCTTTAAACATAATTCCAACCACCTTGATCATCTGATTTCACGGCCTATGGACATTGAGATGCAGGAAAGGAGCTCTCAGAGACAGATTCTGGTCACAGTGCAGGGGACAGATGGCCACCCAAATGCAAATTGCAAAAGTGGACAGAAGGCCACTAGTTTTCACAGGGTTGCCTCAAACCTCCCTCTAATTTCTCATTAGGCCCCGGGGTGGTCTCCGGAGCAGAGCATGGGCTCATCATTGCTGTTCACTGTGATGATCCTAACTTCTCCATCAAGCTCCAGAGACTTTTCAGTTCTCTCTTTGTAGAAGGTGTGGAAGGGTGTTAAAACCCATTGCAGGAACTTCATCCAAAATATTTATACTTAGAATAAAACATATTTTGTCATGTAAAGGCCTTAAGCTCAGTTATTTGGATTATTCGCTCATCCCCTTAGAGGTGTCCACAAATGAACCAATTTTAGGGTATGGTTTGTGGCGCTTACTTCTTCCACTGTTAGAATAGCTGCCTCCTGGGTGTGCCTGCCACATCATGGGATCCTTGCTCCTTTCTCCAGCAATCACAGTGAGTGGCCTGGAGATAAGTTGCAGAGTTTCTCTGAGCTCAGAGGTGCCCACTTATCCACCCAGCCCTTCCCCGCAGGGGCCTGGTCAAGTTTTTGGCCTTGCTCATTAATAGCACAATTCTCCCATCTCTCATACTGGCTACAATCCCTCATTCCCAACCGGTGTGTAAGTGGGCTAGCATGTGCGTGGATCCTTCTCACAAACGTTTCCGGCTGCTCATTTCCCCGGATGGATTCCTGTCAGGATGCTACGGGCCAAGACATGAAACATCCCATCCGCTTTGTTGATTCAACACAGATATGTTTGCTTTTCTGCCTCAGAATGGAGACAGTTGTTTACAGCCTCACCAGTCAAAATATTTACTAAACGTAACCTACAGTTCCAGGATTGAGAGGAGGGAAAACACACAGTTCACTTTCCACGTTGATAAAAACATTTGCATAAGATGCCTTAAAATGCGAGTCGGTGCCCCTCAGTGCGCCAGCGGGATGTGCTCAAGGCGAGTCTCAGGAGCGGGATTTCCTCAGTATGCCTAGGCCACAGCCCCTCTTCTGTTAAATGTCATACTGAAATAAATGTGTGCATAAACCAGGTCATACTCTTCAAAGTGATATCAGGATTTCACATTTTCTCACATACGGTTTAGCCCCATGGAATTCAGACTAAGTTGATCAAAACGTATGATAGGAATCCCAGAAGGTCAAAAGACGCAGTTGTTGAACATTTTATCTTCAAAAATTACTGCCTCTCAGTGTATTCTGTGCTGGCAGGATATCCAAAAATGCCTGAAAATGTGTTTTCAGCGCAGGATTCCGTTTGTGGTAATGTCTGCTGGGGACATTAGTAACACCAGTGATTCAGCGAGCTCACTCCTGTGCGATGCTAGACTTGGAAAGCTTTCAAGGAAATTAAATTACACATTAGTACAACACAGTGTTGTAAAAACAACAACAAAAAAATCTCACGATGATCATCTTAGGCAGGATAACATAGCAGTAAGGGCTCCGGTGGCAGGTAACAGTCGCAAAAACATCGCACATGAAGTCCTCCATCATCCCAGATTCCAGGGGAAGTGGAAATCTCTTCTTATTTCTTTCCGCCATTGTTTACATGTTATTAAGCACACAGTATGTCTGTTCCTCAGTATCCATAACTGTAAAATGGATAATAATACCTACCTCACAGGGCTGTCATAGGAACCAGATGTCTTAGTATGGCTAAAATGCTTAAAACAGTGTCTGGCACCTAGTAAATATGCTACTGTTTTTATACATGCTGAAGCCCTGCAATTCACTATTGGGATTTCTTTCTCATAACCTTGTGTAGTTTGAAGCAGTGATTGGCTGGGGGCAGGTTTCTGTCTCAGTAGAAAATAAATATTGAAGAAAGGGGCTAGAAGGTTCAACATCTGGCAGAAGGACGATCTGAGTTGACCCTGGACCCCTCCATTTTCCTGACTCCAAACATGTAGAAATGCCAGCTAAAATATGACTGGGCAAAATGTTTATTTTTCTAAATATATGGCTGGACTTGAAGGTTAGAGAAGTTTCTAGGTACAAAAAATGAACAAACTAGTCTCAAAGGCAGTGATGAATGAGCAAGCCAGTGTCATGGCGCCCTGAGGTTTGAGGGGCAGCGTCAGACCCAGTATAGGCCATTAGGGCTAGGAGCAAAGGCTTTGATCTCCATCCCAGGACAGCAAGTGTGGTTTGGGCCTGCACATTACTGAAAGGATTCTACTTAAGGCTGAGACCTGAGAGGACTACCCTCTCTAAGAAAATTTTACCTAATGGTCAAGGAATGTGGCAAGTAGCTTGTGGTCTGCCTAGACATTGAACCACATTGAATTTACACTACTTACATGTTACAGAAATTCTAAACCTAGAAATAAACTTAAAGATAGGTCCCAGATCAGTAAAACCATTAGAGCTCCTAGAAGAAACACATGTAAATCCATTCTAAAGGACAATCTCCACACCAGAATGTACAGGATGCCAATGGGAAAAAGAAAATCTCAACTTACAACATAAAATTGCAGATCATAAGGAACTAATTTGCCATTGGGAAGAGTTAACCCCAGACTCAACCCACTTGGTTTAGCTCCTTCAGAATCTTCATGTAATAAAATGATATAAAAGTAACTATTTAAAAATCCATATTTGAAATTATTAGAATAATAAAAAGAGAGAAGAGAATTATAAAGAAGGAATTGTAGGGGAAAAACAAGCAAATTTGGAAAAGTAGAATTTCTAGAAATTAACATTATTTAAATTAATACAATAAATGATTTAAAAACATATTAGGTATAGCTGAAGAGAGAATTGTTGAACAGGAAGATAGCTCTGAAATTACTCAGGGAAGAACTCAGAGAGACACAAAGATGGAAAATATAAAACAGATATTAAGAGAAAATATTAAGATATTGAAATATTAAGAAATATTGTTAAAAGATATTATTAAGAGTTTTGAAGAACAAGTAGGGCTGTCCATAAGAAAAATGTAGAGGAGGTGAGGGAAAAAAAAACATTGGAAATGATAATAGCAAGGCCTTTTCCAAAAATTTTTTTTTGTTTTTTTTTGTTTTTTTGAGATGGAGTCTCTCTCTCTCTCTCATTCTGGAGTGTGGTGGCACGATCTCGGCTCACTGCAAGCTCCACCTCCCAGGTTCACGCCTTTCTCCTGCCTCAGCCTCCTGAGTAGCTGGGACTACGGGCACCCGCCACTACGCCCGGCTAATTTTTGGTATTTTTAGTAGAGATGGAGTTTCACCGTGTTAGCCAGGGTGGTCTCGATTTCCTGACCTCGTGATCCGCCCGCCTCGGCCTCCCAAAGTGCTGGGATTACAGGCGTGAGCCACTGCGCTTGGCCCCTAAATTTGTTTTTAAAGATATAAATGCCTAGATTGCAACTCAGTAGACGGCAGGGAAGTCGACAAAATGAAGCAAAGTAAAAGCATCATAAGTAGTAATAATATGTAGAAATAAAAATAATATTAAATACTAAAATTAAGTTGGCAAAAACCGAATATATCAGTAATATGTTTTAGTGGATTGGATTTATCTGTTAGTCAACAGCAATTTTCAGATTGAATTTTTAAAATATAGGGATGTGCTATTTACAAAGATCATGTCTAAATATAATGGCACAAAATTTGAAATGAAATTAATGGAAAATGTATACTAAAAAATACTAAAAGAGAAAATTAGGCCAGCGCGGTGGCTCCATCTCAAAAAAAAAAAGAAAATAAAAAGTTATTTGTAGTAACATTAATATCAAAGTATTGTTTAAGGCACAAAAGCATTATTGGGTTTACTGCACAGTAACAAACGAAACAATTCACTGGGAACACATAATAATCATGAGCTATATGCATTTAACACAGCTCCTAAATAGACATAATGCAAAGTCTAGGAACTTATACAGTAATATCGACAATCTACAATAAAAAATTTACAATCTACAATAATAGGATATTGTGACACATATTTTTATAAAATGATGTCAAGCAAACAAAAATTTATTAAAAACTGGATTTTTTTTTCTTTCCAATTTTTATTTTAGGTTCAGGGTACATGTGCAGGTTTGTTATGTGGATAAATTGCATGTTGCAGGGTTTTGGTGTACAGATAATGTTGTCACCCAGGTAAATAGCATAGTAAAGATAGTTGTTTTTTAGTCCTTCCACTCCTTTCACCTGAACTCCACCCTCAAGTAGGCCCTGGTGACTATTGTTCCTTTCTTTGTGTCCGTGTATACTCAATAAACACTGGCTATTTGAAAATGATAACTAATAAGATTAATCCATTCCTTATATGTAAAACTCCACACATTCTTTGCATGCACAATACAAAAATTAGCCACATTTTTGGCCACAAAACAAGTGTCAACAAATACCAACTAATTGATAGGCCATATTCCTTAACTAATTTGCACCAAAATTATAAATTAATAAACAAAAAGCCATACATTTGGAAACTTAAAAACATATTTTGAAATAACTCAGGGGTCAGAGAATAGGTCCTAATTGAAACCACCAAAAGTTTAGAAGCAAACAATAATGAATTCACTACATGTTAAAGTATATAGGATGCTGCTAAAGTAATACTTGAAGGAAAAGTTATAGCCTTCAGTATAATTTTAGAAAATTAGAGCCAGTAGTTCAACTCAAGTACTTTAAAAATAATACAGAAAACAGCATGGCTTAATAGAAAATAAAGAAATAGTGAGGATCAACAAAATCAAAATCTGGCCTCCTGGAAAAAAAAAGAAAAACTTTTTCAAAATTGTCAAACTCTGACAAGACTGGCAATAACGCCTATGTGCCAGAGACTGTTCTATGTGAATTATGTTTTAATTCACTCGAAGGTTAAAATGACCTAAGAAGTAAGTCAGTTTGTTATTAATTTCACCACACAGCTACTAGTACTCGGTGACACCTTAACAAAACACTTCCACTGTAGGACATTTCTGCATTTTTCATGGCACCCTGCAGATTTAAAAAAAAAAAAAAAAATCAATGGGGCAAAGATGGGAAGAGACTTATGAGGAAAATACACATAAACCAGGGCAGGTAACATTAAGTTTATAAAGGCAAGAAACTAATTTGGCAAAGAAGAGAATGACCTGTACTGAGAACCTGGAATGAGATGTTTCCTGGCAGTCAAGGTTAGCATGGAAGCAGGCATTTCCTGGCAAAAGGAATGAGTTGTAGGAGATGATGTCACTGGTTGCAGTTGCAGCAGATGATGTCACTGGTTTCAGGCTGGAGGCTAGCTTTCAGGGCTAGAGGTAAGCCTTTGATCTCACTAATGTTCATGGGCATCTGTTCAAATGTCAGTGATAAGTGTCTCCTTGTCCTTTGTCATCACCCAGGGAGGGCATCAGGGCCCTGCAGGTAGAGTCAAGGAGCTCTCTTCGTCAACATGGAGTGGAGAAGCTAGGGCTATTTTGGCGATGACATATTATGTATCCATTGCCCAGAGGCAGTGTGCTGTCTGTGTGTAAAAGGGAACGTTTTCTCCACCAGAACTGGCATTGGTCCCTGAGCCTGGCTCTTTGCATGTCTTCTTAAGAATATTTCGAGAGTCTTAGCCCCAAGTTCTCCTGAATGTCACAGGCAATACCTGCTAGCAGAACCTTCTAGATAGTACCTCAAAGGCATTCTAGCATTTCTCACTTGAAAAATGGAAGCCTCCGGTACAGACATGTGACAGAAAAAAAAAGAAAAGAGAAATGGAGGCCCTCTGTGCTACTTTGTGTGGCGGCCATGGAAATCACTTGCATGAACTGCCACATGTATAGGATTATTACATTATTTAGCTGACTAGGATCTTCCTCACTTCTCATGACACTTGGCCCCATCTCAACACTGAGTGCAATGAACATCTCTGAACAGGAACCAGGTTTCTGCAGTGGACTAGACCAGGCAGATGCCCCACAGAAGGTTAGCTGAGAAATGGGTTCCCCTGAGGGTCTGCCGTATCACTTCAGAGGTCCAGAGTTTGGTATTTATCTTAAGAATTTTGGATGCTTCTGGGCCTGATTAGTAGTGGCACCCTGTGCCAGGATAGGGCCCAGAGGAAGGAGGAGTCAACCATCCAATAGCACTGATTGTGCTCATTTAACCCCTGCTACCTGGCCCCTCTCAGTACTCCTACCCTCTGTCCAGTGGGGGGTTGACAAGATGGCCTTTTGGGTAGGTCCTGCAGCAGGAGCTTTGGAGTTTCCAGGCTCTGTGAATCTCTCATGGGCAGTCTCCAGATGCCAGAGAGTAGGATTAGTCATCCAGAGGCAGGGGGAGGGGTGAGGGGCATCTTGGGGCCGGTGAGATTGGGTTGAGGGTGGCCCTCTGAAGCCATGGCTCATTCACAGCCAGCACCCCCACACCGACTTCCATCCCACAGAAGCTCTTACTACTATGTTTTCATTTTCCTCGAGAATAAAAATTGGCAATGGTTTGGGAATTTTCTTCCAAATCTACATTTTTAATGGCATATTTCTCAACTAGAGATAAACATGATTTCTACCCTATGCATGAAAGGACATGTCCCGTCATTAATCTGTATATATTTCTTACCATAAGAAGAGAGTTTGGCTGGGTGTGGTGGCTCACGCCTATAATCTCAGCACTTTGGGAGGCCACCGTGGGCAGATCACTTGAGGTCAGGAGTTAGAAACCAGCCTGGCCAACATGGCGAAACCCCATGTCTACAAAAATATAAAAATTAGCTGGATGTGGTGGTGGGCGGCTGTAATTCCAGCTACTCAGGAGGCTGAGACATGAGAATCACTTGAACCCAGCAGGCAGAGGTTGCAGTGAGCAGAGATTGTGCCACTGCACTCCAGCCTGGGCAAAAAAAGAGAGCTCGTCACAAAGATTATCTTAGCTCTCTTGGTTTTTCTTTTTCAAAATAATCCTAAATAATGCAGGATAATTATATCAGCAAAAATCAAAATTATAAAATGCCAGTTAAAAACCATTTGTGTATATGGTAGCAGATACTCAAATTAGCTCCAGTCCTTTGAAGCATCAGCTGTTCAGGAAGAGGTCTGAATTCTATTTCCTTCATTGTCTTTGTATTAGTAGTGAGCCCTTCCCTCTTTGAATGCCAGTTTTCCCATCTGCAAAAGGCTGGTGTTTGACTGGTTGGTCTCTTTCAGACCTAATGATCTATGCCTTTTTCTAAAGATGACAAAACTGAGGCCCACACCAGTGGGGAGACTTGCCTGAGTGTCCTCAGCAGCAGAGTTAGAGCCAGACCCGGTGTCTGCAGGATTTTAAGTAGCTCAGAGACAGTCACGAAGTGCTTATGCTAGTCCTTTGCTGTGGCTCAGTGGAGGGCTGGGAATGAGCTCAGTGGGGCAGTTGCTGGGGGTGGTCAGCACCATCCTGAGATGGTGAGGTGAACACAGTCCCTGGCCACACCTGCGTAGGGAGAAGCACCTGCATAGGGAGAAGTAGTAAAGGGCCAACTCTCCTTTACTGAGAGAGGACTCGTCATCAACTAGGCACCCTGCTGAAATGTACATCAACTCAGGAAACACTGGCAAAAACCCAATGGGGTACGGCTTTTACATTTAATAAACCAAAGCCTGAGGCTCAGAGGCAGGAGCTCACCTGAGATCACAGAGATTGATGGACAGCAGAACAGTTCACCAAGACAAGGACCCTGCCATTGCATATGCAGGGACTTTGTGAGTGCTGCTGAACCTCAGAGTGGCTCATGCTCCATCATCTGCAAGGAGATGGTGACAGCTCAGATTGCAGAAGGAAGCGAATACCAAGCAGCAACATACATCGCAGGCACCTGCTCCTTACTGTGTGTGATCATCCCGAACCCGGTCACCCTGGGAGGGGTGCACAGCCACGTGCCAAGTGCAGGGAGATGTAAGGGCATGACTTGGGCAGTGAGACCAGGAGCTCTGTGTCAGGCCTTCCACGTGCTCAGAGAGGAAAATGTCTACATCAGAGCGTCCTCTTGAGCAATGTGTCACAGGGTCCTTCTACGCAGTTCGTTGGTGTATGGGATTCCAGAATCAGACTCACTTCCCCCAGACACAGCTGCTGGCAAGGGTAATATAAGTAAGTGGCACTCCTTGGCAAAGCTGTGTGCTGCAAGAGTGTGCAGTTCTCAGAAGGCAGGGTCGGGGCCTCCTGCCAGTGTCACGTGTCAGGTGGGAGCCCCGGATTCTCCCCTACTGGCTGTATAACTTTGAACAAGTTGTCCTCCCTGGGCCTTAATTTCCTCATAGGTCAAATAGGGATAATATTACTTTGCTGTGTTTTGTGGCACTTCAATATGTATGTTAGTGCCTAAGAAGGTGTGGTTCAAAGCTCCTTCCTGCTCCGCCCACCCACCACCAGCTCCTGCTCTGGGATCACTGGCCCCTGTGGGGCCATCGCTTCAGACCAGGAGCTGGGGTTTGGCAGGGTGAAGAGGGGCCGTTTCTAGGTTCTAGCAGTAGCACAGCTGTAAAGGGTCACCGGGGTTGTTTTGACTTTCTCAGCACAAGAGATGAGAGTAACTTGTGTTGGGTGATGGATTTTTCATAGGGAAACACGTTTTTCTTCAACTTATCTCCTCAAATGTGCTTTCAGATGTGGTTGATGATTGAGCTAGTTTTAAAGAAAATGAAGCACAGACCAGGAGAGGGAATGCCTGCTGGAATTATGTCCCTTTCTCCTGTTCCTCAGAGAAATCAATCCCCCCTCCTCTCCTCTCTCTCTTTCTCCCTCTCCCCGCACCTGTCTCTCCCCTCCTCTGCCTCCCACTCTTCATCACTCTCCTTCCGTCCCTCACTGTCTCTGTGTGTCTCTCTTTCTTGCCCGCTCTTGGTCTCTTCTGCTCCCTGCCCCTCGTACCCTGTCCTCCTCCTTTTTAGGTCTCTCTCTGATACTTTTGTAGTGTGTCTCTCTGTGTCAGTCTCTTGCTCCCGCTCTCTCTCTCCTTCCTTCCCCCAGTCCTGTCTCTGTCTGTCTCTCAGGCCCCTCCGCCCACACCTTGCTCTTTCTCCTCCATGAGCCCGTGTTTTACCGATGGTCGCATGAAGGCCACATGTTCATGAGTGTGAGCCAATCTCGCCGTGAGTGCCATTGCCCCAGGAGCTGGTCCTTCATACTTCCTGCTCCCTTGGGAATATGCCCATTTACCAATGGGAAGACAGGCTCCGTAGTCCAGAACTGGAGAAAATTGGGATTTGCCACTTGAAGTAGAGTCTGTCTTCTGGAAGAAGCCCACTGTGACAAGTAATGTGGTGAGGTAATGGGGATGTACTCCCTCAGATAACTGTGGTTCAGGAACAAAACGTGTCCATGTACAGTGGGTAAGATGCTCCCAGGCACTCGAGGCAAACCTCGGCAACTCAGCCCTGGTCCTACACGGTATTTGACTCTTTAGCCAGCAGCTAGGCTGAGTTTTCCAGGGCCAGAGTGCTTGCTGAGGACCCAAACATTGCTTCAGCCTGAAGGAGTGCCTCCTGCCTGCCCTGCCAGCCCACTTAGGACAACAGCTTGTTTGCAGCTGCAATGACTCTTGCTATTTGCATATTTGCTTGGAATGTGCTGATTATAAATCATTTACCTCCCTTAAACTGGGTTTAAAGGATCTCTGCTGAGCAGCAAGTCCTGGCCATGCATCCTTAGCCTAATTTGAGTTGCTGCATATACTGAAATTAAATTACTTTTCACTTTCAATGTTCCCAAATTCAACTGTTGCCAACACAGGCTGGCCATCCTCCCAATTAGCCTGAACTAGCGAGGTTTGCCTGCATGGGAAGCAGCGCCATTACCTGCCCATAAAGGGTTCCCTCCTGCTTTCTCTATGAGTCTCCAGGCGGATATTCTTCAGCATCTGCTCCCAAGGGCTGGCTGAGAATGTGAACTCTGCCTCCTTGGTTGTTCAGAAGCACATGCTTAAGAGAACAAATGTTCCTACAGCAGGGGCTGCTCAAGGGTCCTCTTTGTGGCCATTGAAAGAAACTCTTGGAATGTCTCATGAAATTATTTTCTGGACAGAGAAATGGCACTACCTGGGGCAGACACATTTCATTTTTAAGCCAAAATTTACAGTTACTGTCAAGGGTAATATTAATGTTTTAAAATCCTTGACAAAGAAAAAAGAGAAGAGCTAGAAAGTTCTTTGGGTGAAGTTACCCTTCAAACCACGCCTGAATTGAGCTTGAGTCTGAACTGCATGGCACCTTTCCCTGCAGCAATAATAAGAACTATTACCTAATAAATACAAGGTGCTTACGTTTAGAAAGCTCTGAGCTGTCACATTCACCATCTCAATTGATTCTATGACAACCATGCAAAGTAAGAAGGAAGGAGTCCCCATTTTACAGAAGGGGAATATGAAGCCCTCATACTGACATCAGTTGCAGAAGTGTGGCTACATTTCAAGCGTCCTGACGGCTGACACTAGGCTCTTTTCACTGTGTTATGTTGTTACTTAAGAGACGGTAGAACATGTTGCTGAGCAGCGTGTAGAAAGGGCTTCCACCAAGGGCAGATAAAGCAGTGGAGGTCTAGAAAGCAGGGGAAATTCTCTTTATGTTTTGGCAAAAGTAGGATGAGAATTCTAAGATGACTTGTTTTAAACCTTATAGAATAGCATATTTTTCTTTCACACATGATGGTTCTTATAAATGTAAGAGAATAAAGCTTTTCTCCCATGTAGGCTAGTAGATATCTTCCATTCTTCCTTCCTCCTGGACTAGTGAAGAAAACTGAGATTTTAAACTCTATTTCTTAAAAAGTTTTATTTGTATAAGTGGCCTCTCTTCCAGTGTCATTGTCAAAGTTCTGTGTGAGAAGGCCTTTCAATGAAATGCTGCTTAAAGCTTTTTTCTTCCTCCATTTCAATGTTCTGCAAAGGGAGGGCTCAGAGATGGTGATGGTGCCACTTGTGCAGAGCCTTCCATTTGCTTCAGGAGTCCATGCCTGGGAGAGGAGGACATTGCCCAATTTGCTGTACAGCAGGGAAGGTGCCACACCCGGAGGGGGAGAATCTATAAGGACCTCCTACTTAGGCAGAGGTGCATCTGGGGGAAGGTGGAAGGAAGTAAAGGCAGCCAGGTAGCTGGAGTCAGGATGTGGAGAGCTGGAGATTTGAAGTAGGGGTAGGGAGAGTCTTCTCTCCAGAGAAGACGCTGGACTTTTCTGTCCAGAGAAAGACAGCAGGAGTGGACATTCTCGCTTGGAGGCCTGGCAGGCTACAGGGAGGAGCCACAGACAGGAAAGCCTTTATAGCCAGTACCTCTGTAGTGCAGAATGCTGGGCAAGGCCTTGCCCTGGGTGAGGGCCAGGGAGGCAGCCTGTGGGCTGTGTAACAGAACTGGCAGCAGGAAAGGATTTTGTTTCCTGCTGAGCACCTTCTGCCCCTGCCCAGAGGCCCCTACCTGCCCTGGAGACCTACTGATGTCTCCCACTACCATGCCCCGCCTATGCCTTGCTGAAACACAAAGACTGATCATGAGAGGCACTGAAACACCAAAAGGAAAAGGCTGGATCATGACCTGGCCTTGGCCTCCAGGCTAAATAATGAGGCAGCTCTGAAGCCAGGGTCAGAGGGTGAACTGTGGTGAAAGAATAGACGATAACTAGCCCATCCATGGGGGACTGGAGTGGCCTTAAATGATCTGGCTTTAAATAGGGTCCAGTGAGAGCCCCAGCCAGCTTATCCCAGCCCTTTTATCAGGATGGATGCTAGGAATGGGCTTCTGCAGTCCACATACATGAAGGGGCATGTACACTTGCATCCCTGAAGAAGGCCTGCTTTCAGTCACACGCCCTTTGCTGAGCTCTTATGCTGTCTCTGTATTAGTTCATTTTCATATTGCTATGAAGAAATACCCAAGACTGGGCACTTTACAAAGAAAAAGAAGTTTAGTGGACTCTCAGTTCCACATGGCTGGGGAGGCCTCATAGTCATGGTGGAAGGTGAAGGAGAAGCAGAGGCACATCTTACATGGTGGCAGGCAAGAGCATGTGCAGGGGAACTGCCCTTTATAAAACCATCAGATCTCATGAGTCTTACTATCATGAGAATAGCATGGGAAAAACCTGCCCCCATGATACAGTTACCTCCCACTGGGTCCCTCCCATGACACATGGGGATGATGGGAGCTACAATTCAAGATGAGATTTGGGTGGGGACACAGCCAAATCATATCATTCTCCAAAGGTGGCTTTGGTCCATGACAGCCTGAAAGTTCCTGTTCAATGCTCCAGCCTGGTTCTTTGGCCCAGGGTAGTCTGGATTATCAGCAAGGGGCCCGAGAGTCATCATTCCCAGGAAATGCAGAGCTTCCCTGTAGGCTTACTCTAAAGTTCCCTCCTGCCAATTTGCACAGCTGAGTGATCTCAGAGCCTCTGCCCTCCCTTGGAGGCCTTGGGATCCCCACTCTCATACACACCAACACCTTCTCCTCACCTGCACACCCTGCAAGCCATGTGCTGTGGTGAGACAGCCCCTGCCACCTGCTCACTCTCGCCATAGCCGGGGCCCCTGGCATCTGTGTTTCTACTGTGGAGCTGTGAGGCTGTGCTGTGGGTGGCCTGGCTAGTTCTCTGGCAAGGAAAAGTGCACCATGGGCAAGGTGAGGGGTCAGCCTCTGTTAGCCCTACAGCATTCTCTGGAAGTAGTCCATTTCTGTGAACTCTTGAGGGGCTGCAACAACCATGGCTGAACCCAGACTAACCCCTAGGCAGCCCCTACCCTTGCCAGTCATGTTTCACGGGAGCCTGATTATTTTTAACAGACTCCTCTGTTGTCTCAGTTGCTTGTAGTAAATGTTGCTCTGCAGCATTGATGCTAGGGTAGTGCCAGCCAGAAACCTGTGCAATGCTCAGATCTGGCTCTTTGGCCCAGGGTAGTCTGGATTATCAGACTGGGTTTATTTTTCTTGGCATTGCAGTCTGGCTTCCTGGTTCTCTTTCAAACACACGTTTGCATGGCATTTCCTTCCATAATGAGCAGATTCCATCAACAGTCTTGGGATTCCACCTTTCCTTTGCAATATGGACGTTTTTGCATCAGTTAGCATTAGCTGTTAGTGAAACTGGCACTGCATCTGCAGGCAGACATCGCCAGACCACAGCCCAGCTCATCTTCAGATGTTTTCCTTTTCCATGTTGGAGGCAGTTTCCCTTGCTCCTTCCCTCCTTCTCAAGACAAATTCCCCAAAGCTTGGACCCAGCACTTTCTGCCTATTCTCATGGGTTTTGTTGGTGTTTGAATGCCCTCTTAGATGGCACAGAGAGGCATTGGAGATTTACAACCCTTTTCATTATGACTGCACTTGAGCTGCTGTCCCCAGCAGCAGACCTCTTCCTTTTGATGACAGGTCAATTGCTCTGTTGGCTTCTTCATCAGACTGTAAGCTCCATGTAGGTAGGAGCTATGTCTGACTTGTTCACCCTTGTGAACCCATACAGTGGCCCAGAGCCTGGCACATAGTGAGCACTTCATAAACATTTATTGAATGTACAAATAAATAGAATGTTCTCTCAAGCTGAGCGGCTGACTACCTGTGATGAGTTCCCTCCATAGTAATGCTTAATAGCTTTTGTTTTTTTTTGTTTTTTGTTTTGAGACAGTCTCACCCTGTCGCCCAGCCTGGAGTGCAGTGGCGCAATCTTGGCTCACTGCAACCTCTGCTTCCCAGGATCAAGTGATTCTCCTGCCTTAGCCTCTCAAGTATCTGGAACTATAGGTGTGTGCCACCATGCCCAACTAATTTTTGTATTTTTAATAGAGATGGGGATTTTGCCATATTGGCCAGGCTGGTCTCAAACTCCTGGCCTCAAGTGATCTATCCGCCTCAGCCTCCCAAAGTGCTGGGATTACCGATGTGAACCACCATGCCTGACCAATAGCTCTTGAATGATCAGTCTCAGAAATAAAACTTGCAATCAAGATTAATGCCAAGCAAGGGTTAAACATCTCAAGGCCAGAGAACCACATGCTTACTGCTCATGGAGTCACATATACTGACCTCAGTACATCCTTGGCAAACAGCGCAGTGCACAGCCCCCGGCAGGCTAGCTTGTTAGGGCTTATTAGGCCAACAGCCACGGTCCTTTCCAGCCTGGTTTCCAGAGGTGTCTGAGATTACTAGGACTGCTGCTATATCATGGGCTGGCCTGTCTTCCTCCACACACAGGGCTGTAAATGTGATGTGCGGCACCTGCTGTTTGGCGTCAGGAGCTGCTCTTTTCTTGGAAGTTTTGCTGAAAGGTAGGTGAAGCCTTGGAGAGAAATCTTGTTTAAAAATCAAGTTTCCTCTTCCCAGAGAAACAGAAGATCATCCACTAAAGCAATTTCTTCAGGATCATGAAGAAGGTTATTCAGCTGGGGTGGCAGCATCTGGAGCAGAGATTCCAGGACTAGATGTTAGATTGTAAGGGGACTGCCTAGAGGCCTCGCTGGGGAGAATACAGTGGAAAACATTGAGGCAGAGGAGACTCTGACTCACACCACTTCCATACCAGGGCTCTGTCACCCCCCTCTCCAGGAGCTAGGCCCACAAGTAGAACTGGCTTCACGTTGATCCAAGTCAGGTATAACCAGGACAAGGAGTGGCTGGTGTTGAATCAGAGAATGTCCACTTAGGCAAACCCTTGGTGACTTTGAAAACCATGTGTGCTATTCCAGAGGTCACTTATACCCACACCTCTCACCTTCAGTGCCGCAGGATGATCATGAAGCACTTTGGGGGCATTTTAAATGCCTCAGTTTCTATGAGAAACTCAAATAGTAGTAATGGAAAATATTTACATAGGGCTTATTCTGTACCAGGTACAGATCTCGCGGTGAAATTGATATTATGGTCCCAATTTTGCAGATGAGGAAACTGAGGCTTACAGAGGTGGAGTAATTTGCACAAGGTCATCAGGCTAGTTAGTGGTGGAGCTGAGATTCGAACCCAGGCAGTCTGGCTCCAGACTGTGAGTCCCTCCCCATCTGCCTTCTGCACGCAGGCGTGGTATGACCAGCAGGGTCTACTTTGCCTGGAGTCCACATCTGCCTTTCTCCCTTGCATTTGGTGTTACGTCCTGTCACAAACATTGTCCCACTGGATCCTCATAGGGAGGGTAGAGTATCCCCCTCTTTTCTAGTTTTTTGGAGTTTTTATTCAATTTATTTTGTTTAAGCAGATAAAAGACACATTGGCCACACTGCTGTGCATTTCCCAAAGACCACAGGAAAAAAACTCATGGCATTAACATAGTATTTATTTTCTAACAGCTTTATTGATATATAATTTACATGCCATAAAACTGATCCATTTTGTGTACAAGTCAATTATTTTTGGTCTATTTACAGAATTTTCTAAAATTAGTTTGTCACTACAATCTAATTTTAGAACATTTTCATCACCTGCAAAAGAAACTTCATGCTGATATCCAGGCACCCCCGTGCCCACCCGAGCCGTAGGCAACCCCTAACTCACTTTTTGTCACTGTACTCTTGCTTCCTCTGGGCATGTCTTGAATGGACTCATACACAATGTGTCACTTTGTTTCTGACTTTCTCCACTGGGCGCAGTGTTCTTGAGGTTCTTCCATGTTGTTGCATGTCTTTTGGTTGCTGAATCATATTCCATCACACGTGCCACATCTTGTGCATCTGTTCGTCAGCTGATGAACATCTTGGTTGCTTCCATTTTTTGGCTGTTGTATTACCCTCTTTAGATGGAAAAAGCTGCATCCTAGAGAAGGATGTCTGTATGGCCTCGGTATAGACATCATCCGTGGAGTCTGGCTGGCCCAGGCCAGTGCCTTCTGGTTGATTCACTCATCGAAACCGACACCTATTTACTCCTTTTTTGTGCCCAGCACTGGGCTCAGCCCTGGGAGCCCTGCAGCGAGTAAGACACACATGGCCCATGCCTTCATGGGATTGTCATGCAGGCAAGCAGTAAGTGAGCAAATCAAGGCAGGTGAGTATTAGGTAGTGATGAGTGCTGGGAAGGAAATCAAATAAGATAATGTGGAGACATGTACTAAGGACTTTAGAATTTTTCTGCTTTTTAATTTTATTTAAACTTCTTGTAATTTCTCCCCAGCAATAGACATTTCTATTTTACTTAAAGAATTATCCAAATAAATTTCACTTTACATAGAAAATGTGCAAAGATCTGAGAGGTGAGAAATCATTTTTATCTGTATGCTTTAGGGACTGAGACATTCCTGTGGATGGGGCAGCTTCTCTCCATACTTTGTGGGGTCAGTGAAGGACTCCCCGCTTCTCTCTGCCACCATCCCTGCCTAACAAGGCACCCTCCTTTCCATTCAGCAATCCGGGTCAGCGCAGATGCCTCAGTAGCCCCCAGCTAAAACTGCACTCGTGTGTGTGAGCAAATTACCCCAGTTATCTGGCCATGTAGAAAGCTACAGTTTTGCTCTTCATGAAAAATTAAAATCTTGTCCTGATCTGATGGAAGGAAAAGGATGAGGCAACTTGGAGCAACTCAGCTATTGTTGATCAGGCAGATGATAAACTACACATTTTCTTGACTCAAGGGATCAATGGAGAATCTTAGAGAGAAACTCACAGAAGAAATTAAGATTAAATTTGCAAGCCTGTAATATGGGGAATGCATTCTAACAACTGCAGCAAAATAAGGCTGTCTCCTGAAAATGCATTATTTATCCCTGCCTGTTACCACAGTTACGGATGCTCCTTCCTGTGGTCTGAACCCGAGCGGGTTATGGAAGTAGTCCAGAGACAGACGACTTGCTCACCGATACAGTGAGAATTTCAGATGAGCAGTCAAGATATTTTTAGACTGCTTGTGTGTGTAGGAACACCATAAATCGCGAGGATGAAGGTAGCTGAGTGAGCCTAAACCCAAATGGGGCCACAATGTGGGCTTTACGCAGCATACATTTTATTAAGAGAAAAAAATCAGGGAATTGGTTATGTGGCTCATTCCCACACATTTTTCATTAGTAATATCTTGGAAGAACATCAAAAGTGGTTTTTGGTTCAATGGGGACCTTCAGCAGAAGAACATAATTTGCCTCTTAATGAAACTCACTCACACAACAGTATGTACCACAGTGAAAATCAGGAAGAGATACTTGTATGGCCAGCATTAATGATTGGCATCTCCCTCAGATGTCATTGCTGTCAAAGCCACACTGGCCAGACAATGGGAACTTTCCAGTAATTGAAGCATAAAGTGACATGAAATGTCCCCAACAAGAGGAATGCCTCAGTACCAAAGACAGAGTTATTAATTATTTGGGCAAATTTCTGTCTGAATTCTCTGGAAAATTGGCACTTCTCAGGAAAAGAAAAAAAAAACAATTTTTTGCAGAGCTTTGAAGATAAAGTTTGAAGAAGATGCTTTCGGAAAAGGTGCCACCCAAACCAATTAAAATTTCAGCAGGTTGTTCTCTAAGACAAGCAGACAAAACATTAAAGGGTCATTTCCCCCCTGTGTCTTCCTGAGAAGAGAAGAACTTGAGTCCATTAAGAGCGGGATTTTGGGAATCACACAGAACAGTTTGATTCACAACTCTGGTGGCCTTGGGCGAGCTGCATGTGCTCTCCAGCCTCAGTTTCCTTATTTGTAAATTGGGAACATACTTAAACCCTGTCTCCACAGGTGTGCTAGGAGGATTAAATGAGTTGTATGAAAATCATTGAACACAGGCTAGCAGGCATAAAGTAAATGCCCAACATAATGGTAGTCTATTGAAAAGACCTAAAAAGAATGGAATTTGTTAGAATAGCAAAGCAAATGAGAGAGAAAATGGCTGAACTGCTTATTGGTTATCTGTGAGACATTTGACTCCTTTCCTTTAGAAATCAGAGTAGTATTTGTATAAGCCAACTAAGCTATCCGCAGATTTGAAGAGGATATTTTAAACTTTTTCTTTTCCTTTTTTCTTTCTTTTTGGGTTTTTTCTCACTAATAATTATTGAATCATTTAGACATATTGTAAACCAAATTTTAAACATAAACAGTAAACTTCTTCATGTCAATAGTATTAGTTTGCTTGCTCCTTAAGCCAAATGCTGACAGCAGAATAAGGCTGCAGGGGCACAAAAGTCTTCAATAAGAAAATGACTTACTGAGGACATACTGTGTGCCAGATGCAGCCCCACCCCCAGATGTTGAGGCACTGCCTAAGAGGCCAAGGTCATGGGTGTAACCTTTAGGTGGGTCCGTTAGATTCATTCTGATTGGCTTGATCTTCAGGTGAAGAAGGATCCCGTGACCACTATATAATATAGATGTAGATTAGATATAGATATAGATATAGATATAGATATAGATATAGATATAGATGGCTCAGTGAGTGTCCCACTAACTCGGGGTCAGTGAGGTCCACTCTACGGAGAAAGGACAAGCTCTGACCCTTGAATAGGGGAATTGTAGTTGGGTAAACAGGGCTCAGAAGGACATGTCGGACATGGACAGAGATTTCTCCTCTATCCTGAGAGAATGGACATACGTCAGTGAAGGTGGAAATTTTGACACCTGTGCACTTTTTTTCTGTGTGAGTTTGCCAAGAAGGTAAGTGACTAGGGTATAAAAATTTCACAGAACCATTTTCTCCACAACAACTTCTCTCTAACTAGCTTTCCCATGATGCATGAATATTTACATCTGCGTAAAATGCTGGGGATTGGAGGAACAAACTTTGTTCTCAGTCTTAAATTTTCCTGAGAGCTATGAAAGCATTGGTATAACAATGTGCTGCTAAACTGAGGGCCTTAACCAGTGTTCATGTCAAGCCCATTCAGCCATGCATCAAAACCAAACTGCAAAAAGGTATACACAAGACAAGGCAGTCGAGGGGCCATAAGCACGTCGCCCAAGATGTAGCACTCACTGGTCACCCGATTCCTTCATCTTTTTGTAACTGAGCTTAATGGAATTTGCCTCAAGCTGAATGACAGAGCTTCAAAAGGTTTGGAGACTGATTCCATTTGGTTTAGCTGCTCAGCAAGCCTCTTGTCCGGGAGTGATGATCTCGTTTTTGGCCAGCCTCTCTCTTCACACCTTCCCGCAGACCTCAGCACCTTTCTTTGCCTCTGCTACTTTCCTTTTCTCTCGTCCTCCTCCTTTCCTGAACTTTGCTTCTGCTGTGCACCCCTCACCCACCTTACCCTCCTGCCACCATCTCAGAGAGCCCCACAAGGTAGGCCCTATTGGCCTGGACTCCTCTGGAAGGTGGACATTAAAAGCCAGTTCCACCACTCAGAGCTCCTAGAAGGCAGGAACTATCACACACATGTGAGAGCAGAGTAGCAGCGGTGGCTCATGAATGCAGGTTCACTCATAGGCAAATTGTTGAAGTAGAGGGGAGGGCTGATTATGCAGACCACTCCAAATTCAATCTCCCAGTTTATGTTATCACATGAGCCCGTGATGGAAGCACCGCCCGATAATTCAGACTTGCCTATTACTTATTCTTTATCTAGAAGAAATAAAGAGAAACAATTACCTTGGTGTGACATTCTGCCATCTCTACAAAGCCACCTGCACCTGAGATTTTGCCAGCAGCAGAAATAACGAGTTAAATGCTAAATATTTCATAGAGAAGAGAGTAGCAGGGCTATTGAAAATAAATTCAAAAGACCTTCATGTATTCTGGTCATATATCCCTGGCATAAAACTTCTCCAGAGATAAAACAGCTTTCTGACGGGAGGGTTGTGGCAGGGGAGAGGGAGGCATGGTACAGGGAACAGGGAAGGCAGCCCTGGAGAACCCGCCTGGCCTCCCCACAGTCGGACAGCATTCCCACAGTCGGACGCCGCCTTTGTGAAAGCATCTTTGAGATGATTGAGGTTGAACTATTACTGCAGAGCCCTTTTCAATAATGAATTTTAAATTATAAATGACATTTTGGTGCGTGCCCTTCTCTCCCACCTGTTGGTAATTAACTGGGAAAATTGATGCAGTTGTTGTTAGGACGGAGCAAATTCTCAGGAACAGAAGCCTGGAGCTTAGTTTTAGTTCTTAACTGAGACATGTGATAGACGTCCAGCTCCCCTGCTTCCCAGACTTAAATGCCTGCCAGGGCCACATCCTGGGGCCAGCCTGGACTGTACACGAGGCTCACAGCCTGCTTGTGACGCACAAGCTGTGGCATTCCTTTCTATTCTCTCCGCACTGAGGACAGCCTTTGGGAACCTAATATTAGGATGACTTCGGGGCCATGGAATGACTTGGGTTTCCCCACAGACACTGTGAGGCTGAGATCCCCCATGGGTGTTGGGAGCACTGGGAGGAAGTGGGTGCCATCAATTAAAATTACGGGCCTCGTTCATGAGATAATTATCAGTCAAAACTGCAAAGCAGTTGCTGTTTGTTTACTGCCTTTAAAGGAAGCTGCTAAGACAGGAAAGATAATTTAAGAGTAATCGTTGGCGCGCCAGCCCTTTCCACTGACCCTGGTGCTCAGAGTTTTCTCTCATTGCATCAACCATTTTTGGCAATTAGATGTGCTTTCCTTATTAATGCCAGGGTAGGGAAGCAGAAAATGAAGGCTCTTCATCGCAAATAGCTGCTTAATGTTGCAGTGCCTGCCTGTAAGTCACGAAAGCCGTGGAGTTTTGCCCATCCTTGAGCACAGAATGCCTTTAATGACAGCTACAGAATAGAATTGTTAACAGAAATGAGCAAATCCTGGCATTTTCCGCTAGCCTGTGCATTTCTCAGTGCGCTGATGGAGCTAGAGACACTCCTTCACGGGAGCTACAGATGAAAATGCCCAGCCTGAACCTGTGTTCCAGAGGGTGCTGTGCTCTCTAACTGGGCACTGGCACTTGCTGGTTCTCAGCAAGGGTTTGGCCCCATCTCCCGTTTGTTCATTCTTGGGCAGCGTGAGTGGAGGACATGATGAGAGAGAGTGATGCAGGGGTCAAAAACTGGGGCATGGAGGGATTGTGTGAATGTCCCGTTCCCTGGTTATTAGGCACCACCTGTATGCAAGATGCCACCTCAGATGCTGCACTCCCCATGTCTCAGCTGCCCCTGAAGATGAGCCTAGGGTGGAAAGAAAATACAGCAGGAGTTGAAGTGAGATTTAGAATCTGTTTTCTTTACTGTGGGGTAGATCATACCATCCCTGTAGCAAGATGACATGGCTTGGCTGTGTCCCCACCCAAAATCTCATCTTGAATTGTAATTCAAATTGCGATCCCCACGTGTTGGGGGAGGGGCCTCGTGGGAGGTGATTAGATTATGAGGGCAGTTCCCCCACACTGTTCTCATGATAGTGAGTGAGTTCTCACAAGACCTGATGGTTTTATAAGGAGCTTTTCTCCTCTTCACCCTGCACTCATTCTCTCTCCTGCCACCCTGTGAAGAGGTGCCTTCTGTCATGATTGTAAGTTTCCTGAGGCTTCCCTAGCCATGCGAAACTGTGAGTCAATTAAACCTCTTTCCTCTATAAATTACCCAGTCTTGGGTATTTCTTCATAGCAGCATGAGAACAGACTAATACCTAATATTTCTGTAGAGGTTCTGTCTCTGTCATTACACCTTTCTTAGAGATTCCAAATGTGGAAGACTCCTCTATTCAAGCAGATGTAGGTAATGATGCAGAGGCAGAGGACTAGCCTAATAACCTCTTGACCCCCTAACCTCTTGGGCAGCCATCACCACACACTGCATGTGTGGTGCTGCAGCATGTGCCGATGGCTGTCCAAGTGGTTAGGGGCTCAAGCTTGACTGGTCGGTGCGGATCTCAGACCACAGGAGGGACACACTGCGTGCAGCTAGGAGCCACTTCATCCAGTCACGACCAAAGGGCCAAGCATTGTACCCAGTCGCTGATACTGCAGACCGGGCGGTGTGGAGTCAAACTGCCAAGCAGCTGACATGCTTTGATGTGTCACCTCCACAAAGCACACCATCGATTCTTTTTTTTTTTCTTTTCAAATCAGAGTCTCTCCAATAACATCTGAAAACTATAGAAACAGCACTAGATTAGAGCACATTGGACAGGCAAGGTTATCTTCTCTGGAGAAGAAATCGACAGCTGCCCCTACTGGGAGGAAAAGTATCTAAAAAAGCAGGGAGGGGAAGGCGTGTCAGAACTGGAACTAGATGATAAACCCTGCAGGAGTCACAATAGCCTTTGATGAGAAAGCAAGGTCAGGGGCAGGAGCTCCCCCACCACAGCTTGTGAGTATGAGTCCAGGCAAAGTGAACAGTACAAGAGTCAGGGCACAGTGGAACTGGGAATACAGGCCCCAAGGCCATTGCCCTCCAACCCCTGCTACACACTCAGGGACCTTGGGAAAATCACATCCCTGTTCAAACCTTGGTGTATTCATCTTTCAAGGCTGGGGTTAGACTTGATGACCAAGATGTCCCTGCCGTGTCAGCATTTGGATGGTCTCCCATCATTTGTCTGTAAGCTGATTCTGAAAGCTGAAGACAAATAAATAACATTTACATTAGTATGACTATGAGATGCCATTGTTGGAGAGTCAAATCATGTCCTAGTATTTCATTTAGTTCTCTATGCATCCAGCATACCAACTCTATGCCATTCAGTGAAGACTCTTTTCTGGTATCAGGCTGAAATAAATTCTCCTTTTTTACCCTCCGTGAATTGCCTTCCACATAGCCTCACATTTTCTAGGCATTCACTAATACGATTTCTTTTATCATCAGTTTTGTTTTGTTTTGTTTTGTTTTTTCATGGAGTCCTCTCTTCTGGAGGCTCTTTTTCTTATTCTAATCTAGAATGCTCTTTTTGCTTGCACTCTTCTTCCCAGGATATCCTGAATTTCCTTTCTTGGCATGCACTTTCTTTTTTCTGGGGTACACCCTTATGTTATTTCCTGAGAAAGTGTGCACCAGAGTTCTGCTTTCTATTACTCAAATATTTGAAAATGCTTTCATTCTGTATTTGTACTTGATTGACAGATTGGCTGAATATAGAATTCCAGGTTGAAAATTTTTCTTCTAATAGTCAAGGTAGTGTGACTGCTATATAACCCCCAAATATCAGTAGTATAATAGAGTTTATTGTGTAGTCACAGCACAGCCTGCTCATTCCCCTGTTGGAGTACAGGGATTCTCTGCTCCACACAGTAATTCTGAAACAAGATTCCTTCTATAGTGTGGTCCCCAAGGTCACTATGGACAAGGATGAGAGAGAGATTGTGAAAGAACATGGAAAAGGCCCAGCAGCTCTTAACTGACCCAGCCCAGAGGTGACATATTCTACTCACACCCTGTATGTGAGGCCTAGTGGAATGGCGCCCTCTAGAGCAAGGGGGATGAAAAGTGTAGTGTAACTGTATCCAGGAGAGAAAAACCACAGTGTCATACTTTTAAAGGTATCATCTTTAAGCAAGCAGTGTCATTGGTAAAAAGCCCAATGCTAGACTGATTCTTATTCCTTGTGGGTGACCCATTTAAGCTATCTGGAAGCTATTAGGATCATCCCTGTCTTAGTCCACTGACGCTACTGTAACAAAATCGCATAGCCTGGGTAGCTGATAAACAACAGAAATTTAAAATTTCAGAGGCTGAGAAGTCTAAGATCAAAGCACTGGCCAAGTCAGAGTCTGGTGAGGGCCCACTTTCTGGTTCATAGATGGCACTTTCCAGCTGTGTCCTCTCATGGCACAAGGGGCAGAGGCCTCTCTGGGATCTCTTTTATAAGGGCACGAATCCCATCCATGAGAATTCCACTCTCGTGACCTAATCACCTCCCAAAGGCCCCACATCCTACTACCATCACCTTGGGAGTTAAGATTTCAACATATGAGTTTAGGGGGACACAGCATTGGGACCAGAGCAATCCCTTCATGAACCATTTAAGGTTCATGAGAGTAGAAGCTGATTCACTCACTTATCTCCAGTTTCTATGCCTGGCACAAAACAGGGCGAGGATCAGAGCGAGGCAATTGAGGCGCATGCCTCCAGCACAAAGACTCAGTAGTTAAAACAAATAATATTTTCATGCAATATTTTGCAAAATCAAAATAATGCAAAAAAATCCATGATGAACAAAATAACATTAATGTCCTTGGCATTATAAAATTTTGCAACGATGTGTCTGACTTTGTGGTTCCTTCTCTGGGTCCTTCAGCCTAAAGACATATATCCTTCCTCAAACCAAAGCAATTCTAATTTTCTTAAACAATTTCCTCTTCTCAGATTTCTGTCTTTCTAGAAATCTTAATAGCATATGAGACCTCCTATATCAATATTTTCTGTTACTTTTCTCTCAAAGTGTCTGTTCTATATATTTTATTCTATATTCTGGAAAATTCTCTTGGCTTTATCATCTGATCTGCGTATTGAACTTTTTGTTTCAAAACTCACGCTTTTATTTCTTTTTTATTTTATTTATTTATTTAGAGACAGAGTTTCACTCTTGTTCCCCAGGCTGGAGTGCAATGGTGCAATATTGACTCACTGCAACGTCTGCCTCCCGGGTTCAAGCGATTCTCCTGCCTCAGCCTCCTGAGTAGCTGGGATTACAGGCGTGTGCCACTACTCTTGGCTAAGTTTTGTATTTTTAGTAGAGACGGGTTTCACCATGTTGGCCAGGCTGGTCTCAAACTCCTGACCTCAGGTGATCCGCCTGCCTCAGCGTCCCAAAGTGCTGCGATTACAGGCATGAGCCACTGCTCCTGGTCTAAGACTCATGCTTTTAATTTTCAAGCACACGTTCTTGCTTTCTGATTCCTAGAAGTGGCATCTTGTCGAAACCCACTGAGGATACTAGTTGGCAGTGTTTGGCTTTCTTTTGGAATTATGCTTTTACTTTTAGTTTTCTTCTGTCACATGGATTATCTCTGTTTGGATTTTATTTTTAGTCAGCTGTCATTGTTTGTTCATCTGTTTGTCTTCAGTTCATCTGTGATCCTGCTCTGTGTGTTTTCTGTTGCAGGTCTGGCAATTCTTGGTTGTCCACTCCAATATGGGAGTAAGGACGGCACAAGGGTTGACTGGAAACTCTTATTTCAGGGCAGGGCCTGTCAGCTGGCAGTTTCCACTTTAGGATGAGCAGGCTGAGAGTTGGATGTCACGTGAGCAGCCCCTACGCAATGCCCTTCCAGAGTAAGGAAGGTGCTAACACCCACAGAAACCACCGTGGTTTTCCGCAGGCTGTGGATTCCATTTCTTTAGGCAAAAAATTCTTCTTTTTTTTCTGCATAAGAGAGTTTTCCACATATAGCGCTTCAATTTTTTCCCCATCCTTATCTTGACTGTGCCTATGAGGGAGGTGTTATTTGGAGGTGGGCTCCCTGTACGGCGGCTGCCTCTTCTGCATATGTTCAGGGCTGTGGGCTGTGGACTGAGGTGTCCTCTGCCCTGTGCACCAGTGAATGTTCTGGAAATGTATTTAAATCCCTTGCTCACCAAGGGTGCCTCTTCCACTGTCTTTACTGTTGTGATTTACTCTTTTAAAGACATTGTAATTGAGTCTCAGCAGGAGAAAGAAAGAAATGCATGTACCTTCCCTGTCATTTTGAACCCTCCCCTTTGGTTTTTAAAACATTTGAAACATCTGGCTTTCTAATATTAGCACGTGGCATCACCAGTTTAACATGCCCAAAGCAAAGCTGTTACATCCCCTCTGCCAGGCCCAACACTATCTGCATCTCCTCCAGTTATGCTGGCTACAGGGAACAGCACCAAAATTCACCCACTTGCTTAAATTGGAAAACTGGGTCATCTGTCATTCATCCCTTTCCCATATCCACATCTCAGTGCAGTTCTAGTTATGAGCTCTTGGACAGTTCTCTTCTCCTTGGGCAGATCTTTCCAACAGAGTTCCTGGCTCCATTGCATCCCTGGCCGATGCAGCCTACAGTCTTCAGAACTGGCAGCATTGGCTCTCCCAGCACACAGAGGAGAATCCATCACCTTGTTTGCCATTCGGCCTCTTCACAATCCGGTCCTGAGGGGTCTTTCTAACCTTACCTCTCTCTGCTTTCCTCTGGCTCCTGCCCTCTGGCCAAGTGAGACCAGCAGTCTGCTCTCAGACATATCTTCTGCCTTCACATATCTGTGCATTTTTTCAGCTTGAGATGCACTGACTTCTATTTGGTCACTGCAAAAGTAATTGTGGTTTTTGCAATTACAAGTAATTATACCTGCCTTTCAAATACTGCCCTTCCTTTAGGGCCTGGATTAAATGCTATTTCCCCAAGGAAGTTTCGTGATTCCTGCACTTGTAGGGAATCTCTCACCCCTCTCCACCTTTTCAGCTCTTCCCTCGTGTGTCTTATTGTGTAGCGTATGGGTCATTCTGCCCTGTACATGCATGTTAGTTGGGGAGCCGTCTGTTTCCCGCACTGAGCTGGAAAGTCCTGGAGGTGAGTTTGGTCATAGCTGGCCTGCCTGTCAGAAGTCCCTTGGCAGAGGTTGCAGCACAGGAGCAACTGGGGGAGTTTGCCCAGTGCTGCCACACTAAAAGTCTCAGGTCTGGGACCTGGACCTTAGGCTGGGGTGTGGCTTGCTGAGCAGCTGACTTGCGGCCTGAATGGTGGTGCTGCTGATACAATGCTGATATGGCTAGAGGGAGAAAAGGCAGGGGCTCCACGGCTTGGGCTCCTCTGCTTTAGTGGGCAGGTCTGGTAATTCTCTCAGAGAAACTTCGAGTCGGCCTTCATAAGAAAACAGGAAGAGACGAAGCCACAGTCACCTTCTTCTATTCTTAACTCACCCTAATACTGCTGATCACCTGTCTCAGAAGTGAGCCAAAATACAGACAGCCATGGACCACATCCAGCTTATGATTCCCACCCATCCTGGACTGGGACCCGGGGTCTGGTTCTGGCTCAGTGAGATGGAGTCATCTGCAAACCAGGAAAGCGACGGCCTGGGGCACAGACACCCACGGGGCACTAACACAAGGCCCATAGAGCCCTTGTTGGTGCCCAGAGGTCCTGTGCCGGGTGGGCGGGCCTCCCCCAGCCTTCCCCGTGGTAGGAAGTAACTATCTCTTATTTTCATCTTCCCAGCAAGAGGAGCTACAAACAGGCTACAAAGTGAGGCACCTGGTGCCTGGTACACCTTCCCCTTGCTGAGAGGCTCCTGCCTGTGACAGGACAGGCAAATTGCTCCATAAATTATGAACCTGAAAGGAATCTGCCAGGCACCTCCTGTGTGGGGTTGAGGTTGTTCCCTATGAGTGCCCCATTCTGAAGGCAATTACTCTAATTGCTTTTGTTATTTCAGAAAACAAATTAAACCACCCGAGTGTTTCAAGGTAGAAAAACGTCTGCAATGTATAAGAAACTTTTTAGGAGTGTTTAGTTCACAGCCAGCCGCGTCTGAGCAAACAACCAGAAAGCAGTCACCAGGGAGCTCAGGCTGCTCAGGAGGTCGGGGCCTTTCTGAGGTGAGCCGTGTGCTCCATTGGGGTGGGGGGGGTGTAAGCCTCTACTCCTGGCTTCTCTGAGGGAACTCCTGCCCTTCTCTCCCCATCGCCTGCAAGACCTATGGATTCTGTCTCCTGCCCATCCCCTCCGTCACAGCCTTGATTCAGGCCCACCCTCTGTGACCTGGATTCCTACAGCAGCCCCTGCTGAGCTCACTGTCTTCCTCCCAGCTGCCCTCCTCTCGGTTGCGGTAGGGGCTGCCCAAGACACAAGTAACACAATCAGATCCTAATTTGCCACTTCTTAACGGGTTTGTGGCTTCCTGTAAGCTAGGAGACAACGTATCAGACAACCCTTGGCATCAGGGAGGGGAGAGCCAGCCTTCTCCTGCAGGCCCAGCTCTGTCATGCTGCTGAGCCTCTGTCCCAGGGAATGCGGTGGTGTGCACATACACACTCACACACGCACACTCTCATATACTCATACTCACATATACACCCTCATACTCAAACACACTCATATACTCACATGCACTCACACACTCATACACTCACTCTCACACACATACACATTCACACATACATACACACACTTACACTCCTACACTCACACATACACATGCACACATACTCATACACACAATCATACTCTCATACACACACTTATACACACTCTCACATATACATTCACACTCATACACTCATACATAAGCATACACACACATACACTCACTCATATACTCACATTCTCACACACACTCTTACACTTATACTCATACATGCATACGCACACTCACACTGACACACACACACACTCACACCCTGACCCGAGACTGCTCCTCATTCCTCAGGCCAGACGTCCTTCCCTGTGAAGGCTTCCCCAGCCGTGGCGGGAAGAGTCAGGTACTCCCTTCTCTGTGCCTGCGCTGGGCTTAGGACTTATCTCATTTTCACACTGTCTTGCATCCATTTGTCTCTCTGTTGCCCTTGCCAGATTGTCAGCAGCCTGAGAGAGGCAGGGCCTTGCCCTGTTTACTTTATACTCCTGTCGTGTGGCAAAGGGTCTATTTCTTATTCAGAGGGAATTCAATAAATGTTGACTGGATACGTGGTAGATGGGTAAGATGGATGAACTTTGAATGAATGAGCAACCCTGAGGATTACTGAATGTTTTTGTCCCAAGGAATTCTTTTACCTCAACTCCACTCAAAATAAGAACCCCGGGGGAGAGACAGAGATTGATGGATTGGCTCATCAGGGACTCTGTCCCCATCCTGCCCCCTCCTTTCCCATGTGGGGAACAGGGTGTGGTAAGAAACTTGCTCAAGAAGTGGGTAAACACTTTGATGGCAGAGGCCATGTCCCATTTCCTTCCACTCAGAACCAAGTGAGGGGCACAAATTATTCCTTCTCCCTGCCCCACTGCAGGAAAATGTGCAAATCCTAACTTAATCTCTCCCTTAAGCAGTGAAAGCTTGTTGGCATAGGAGTTAGAGGTCTGGTCTCTAGGATAAGCTAGCCACCCGCTTCTGTGTCCTCACAGAAAGAACTGAAAAATCGCGACGCTCATTTGTTGAAAGTTTTCCTTGATTTTATGTTGAAAAATAGAGGTGGCTACAGCCAGGAGGTATGTTCTGTTCTTGGGACTTATATGGTTGCTATAACATGAGACACAGATTACCTGCCTCACATCACGGGGGGAGTTTCTTAAAAATCAGCTTCCTGGGCCCTACCCCAGTCCCACTGAATCAGCATCTCTGGGGTGTGTGAGTGTGTGTGTGTGTGAGAGTGTGAGAGAGAGAGAGTATATGAGTGTGTGTGTGTGTGAGAAAGAGAGAGAGAGTATATGAGAGAGAGAGAGAGAGAGAGAGTGTGTGTGTGTGTGTGTGTGTGTGTGTGTGTGTGTGTATGTAAGTGGGATGTAGGAACAAGTATTTCAAACTGGCTCCCCTGGGGATTCTTACCAACACAAAGGTTGATATTCATTGCCTGAGAAATTCCATGGTAGTTGGAGAAGAGTTCAAGATGACAGCAACTTGAATTGCTGTGCATCTCCTCTCAGAGCCCAGACCTGGCCTCTTGGAAACCCATCCGACGGGTTCAACAGCCTCTGCACCCCAGTCCGGCTTCCTCAGCCTCTGCTCTTTGATCTGCTTTTCCTGCCTCTGAAGAAACACCCCCTGCTCCCACATCATCCAAACGATGTTGAGCCTTCAATTGTCGACAAAATCACTTGGAAATATGGTATCCATGTTAGAGTTGGTTTCCGTGCCCATGTTTCATGTTGCTTTGTCAGGGTCCTCATTAAGACTTTCTTCCTCTCACCTTAGACTGCACTGTCCCTCACATAGTCGCTGTCACCCAGGCCCACCTGCAGCTGTGCTGCCACTCACCAGGGTCCGAGAGGACCTGCTCCCTTGCCAGGACAGTGAGCACTGGCCCAACCCCACTGTGCTCCTCTATGTGTGTGGGGAGTGACCTCCCCACCCTCTGCCCAGGGCAAGAACTGATTCTGGGTCACCCACCCAGGACTAGAACCCAGGGCAAGTCTGCCTCTCCTCTGAATCACCCACTGCTCCCACCATGGACTGAGCTCAGCACTCTGCTTGGGGCTTCGTAGAATATGTGGCATGGGACCTGGCCTCAGGAAGCTTATTCTCTATTTGGGGGGAAAGTAACAGGGTAATACAAGACAGCACAGAGTCCTGTTCATATTTCTGTGGCACAGTCTTATGGATGAGAGGAGCTCAGAGGAGACTAATGTGGGCTAAATCAGGTAGGAAAGACTTTGAGAGGCCATAAGAACTTGAGCCCGACTTTGAAGGGTGGGTAGGAAATAGAATGGGTGCTCCCAGTGGAGGGAACACCAGGCAAAGGAAGGAGTGAGCATGGCATGGGCAGAGGCCAGGGGAGGCCAATGTGGCAGCGCCTTTCAGGGACTAGCAAAGATGGCAGGCCAGACTGCCCTATGTGCAAATCACCATTTCACATAAATGACTGATACCCTTTACTGAGAGCAAATGAGGAGAGAGAGAGTAAATACAAAGTGACCACATGCATGAATCAATTAATCAACAAAGGTGTCGAGCACCTGAAGGCAGGTTGAAAAATAGGAAGGACCAGCAAAGGTAGGTGGGGGTTGGGGAAGCCAAGCACTGAATTCTTGGGGATGTATTGTAGATGTGGTTGAGTAGAGACTGCTCCTATCAGGGCAGGTCACAGAAAGGTCCCACTTAAATTACTAGTCAACTCCACTATATTTCGTATGGATGTGTAAAAAGTATGAAAACAGCCTCTTCTTTTGCATAACCTTTGAGAATTTCCCCCATCAAATCCTGCAGCTGGGTGAGCAACTCCCTGGCTTGACTCTCTGTGGCCTCCAGGTCCAGGGACCACGTTTTCCCCACACTTCCTCACAGCGACTTTCTCCCTCCTTCATGGCTGACCTGCACCTCTCCCTCCAGGTGGGGAGGGTAGGAGTATGAGCTCAGTGCTGGAAGCTGCTGGTCTGGGAGAGTTGCTTGTGCCACAGCAATCAAATGAACTTTTCCCCACAAGGCCCTTTTTTTCCCCCAGGCCGGCCCTTCTGCTGATGCTGTGTTTGTAAAACTAGTAGAGGTTTTCCTTTTGTGAAAGAGAGAGAAATATCCCTTGAACAACTGGAACCTTTTAAGCCCGGGCTATGGTTTTGTTTGGGGTATTTGGTGGTGGGGAGTGGGACAGTCTTTCTCATTATTAAACCAGAAAAACCTGCATATGCATTCAGCAATGAAGAGTGATTTTGTTATTGAGAAAATGTAGCAGCCTTCAAGTTAGTAACTTGGGCTCTTGTGGGCACCTCCACTGCTGCACCTGGCCTGGTAGATTTGCACTCAGATAGAGCAGAGGCAGGGCTGGGCTACAGATGTCTTGTGCAGACGGGGAGGGGCGGCCCCAACCCTGCTTAGTGTAAGTGTCATCTTGGGAGCAGAGCTTCTAGGTGGAACATCCGGGGGCACCTTGAGACGTGAGATGGTTGATCCATCACAGTTGTGATATGTCAGTGAGTACACACTCCAGGTTCAGGGACTGTCACCTTGGGAGGTGATTGAGACTGAATTCAAAACAACAAATCGATACTAACATGGAAGAATAGTTTGGCAAGAAGGTTTGGAACTGCCCTGCACCAAATTAGTAATGCCAGTGAAGAAGCCAGTCCATGGCTTCTCCAACCTCCACCTAACTTTGCTGGTCCTTCCCATTCTCCAACCCACCTTCAAGTGCTCAGCACCTTCATTTAGTAATTGATTCATTCATGCAGTCACTTGTATTCATTCTGTCTCCTCATTTGCTCTCAGGAAAGGCTATTAGTCATCTATGCCAGGATATATTAAAGTCAAGCTCCTTGACACAGGATATTGTACTTTAATCTTCATAGCTGTTTGAAAAACCCAGTCCCCTGATTATGTAAGAACTTTGTCCTAGGAAGTTGAGAAGCCAGGACTAGATGAGGGAGGAGAGGATGCTTTGGGGAACAGACCATTTCCCCTGCCTTGCTCTCTGGGTTTGCACCCCAGTGAAGAAATACAAAGCACAAGCACAAGGGGAAAATGGATGGCCAGTGGTGAAGAGAAATTGCTCTAACACTTGGTTGAACTCAAGTTCAAATACAATAGGGACAGGTAGGGATTTATAGCTGGTAGAGTAAGGGAGAGGATGGAAAATTACCAAGAGGGCTTAGTTTGGTGTAGGGGGTGGGGAACTTGATTAGACATCTAGGTGGAGGAAGAGACACTTGATTAGATATCAAGAGTGGAGGATCCAGATAAATTGGCTTCTCAGGATTCTTTGCTAAAACTGGGCCCAGTAGACCAAGGATTAGGCCCTACAAAACAGAGGGCTCAAAAAAGCCTGACTAAAATTTGTTCAAGTCTCTGTTACCAGGTACTCACAGGACAGGGAGTGTCTGGGAGGCCTAACACACAGTCACTAAGGATGCTGGCGTGGCCTTGAGCCTGCCGTGATTGTTTGCTGGGGCTTCATGCATAGTAAAGATGGTCGAATCCCTGAGACCTAGAAGAGACCTCCTGCCTCACATGGCGTTCCTCAGCCAGGCTTTGGAAGGAAGATGAAGCCAGACTCTGGTTGCTTGCGAACTCCAGGAGCACAAAGTCTCCCATCTCTGAGACCTTGGCCCAGGGGCAGCTCAGAAACTGAGTGTGCTGTCAGTTCACCTGCTTTCCAGGTTACAGAAAGCCCCAAACTGTCTCAAATAGTAGGGAAAGTTATTTTCACACATTGCTAAGTCCATGAATAGGGCTGGCACCAGGCTCAGAACCATCACCAATATCAAGCACTGGCTTCCTTCCACTCTGTCATCCTTCGTGGGCCAGCTTAGCCTTCCAGCTGGACCGTGCAGAGTCACCCACAAACCCATATCCAAAGAAAAAGACTTATCTCTTCAGAATCCTTCTTAGTGCTCCTCACATTTCATTGGCCGGGGTAGTCCACCTCCTCCTTCCCGAACCAATCATCGTCATGGAAGTGGGATTTCAGGAGCGTCTTTTGTTAATCATTAGGAGTGAAGTAGAGGCTCCAGAGTCAACCCCTGAATCCTCCACATGTGCTACTTTGAGTCCACTTGAATTAAATTGAATTCTGGGCCACAGAGTTGAGTGTTGATGGGCTGAAAGATAATTAAGGTGTTTTCTACATCTTGGAGTGAGATCAAGAGCATGCATGTGCCCTGGCACCAAAGGGACACAGAGCTTGGCGTATTTCCTAGGAATTCTCCAGGGTGTGGGGAGAGGGAGGACCAAGCTCCCAGGCCCTGCCCTTCAAGGGCTATGAGTGCCAAGCCTGCGTGTGAGCACCTGGCCAGCTTTCTCTTTGAGAAGACATCATCTGGGGTGCCAGAGGGGACATCGGGGGATGTCACAGAAGCAGTTGTCATGGCTCTCTTGCCCCAGTGAGGATGTGGTCTTGAGATCTGTGTCTGCCTTTCTCTCCCCACTGCCCCTTCTTTAGACAGTGTCTGTGATTGACTCAGGTGAGGTCAGATGGTTTTTGAAAGCAGATGGCCCCCACGTGCTGCCTGAGACCATTGTTTATTTCTCATATCATGGCTGGCAGCAGGGACTGTGCTTGGCAGGACTCTTCCTCTAAACTTGCATAGGCCTAAAGCTTGTCTCATCCTTGTTGAGAGCCAGGAGGTTCTGAGGTGTGGTTGTGAGAATGTGTAGTTATTTTCTTATTTAAACATCCTAGGTCTCGGTCTTTTATTTTTAAATGTGTTGGGGGAGTAAAGTTATCAAATGAATACAATTTATGAGATTTATTACGCAGGCTGATCAAATGGCATGATAAATCATATAAATGGTATAAAATGCTTTGATATGAATAGCAGAATAGTGAATAAGAAGGAAGCATCCAACCCTTCTCCAAGGTCACTGGAGTGAAAAATATCTTATTGGGAGCCCCAGATATGTCCTGTCAGTCAGCAACAGAGCCTAGCTTATAACTTATGTAGAATTTCTTTGCTAATTTGGAGGGTTTGTTTGTTTGTTTAGGGGGTGAAAATCAAATTTGCATTCCTCCCAGGATGTTTCAAGGACAGATTTACAGCAACAAACACTGGTGAACTAAAACTGGGAAACTGCACCATGGAGTTAGGATGTGGAACAGGACAAATTTTTTTTTATTTTTTTTTTATTTTTTTTTTTTTGAGACGGAGTTTCACTCTGTCACCCAGGCTGGAGTGCAGTGGCGCAATCTCAGCTCACTGCAAGCTCCACCTCCCGGGTTCACACCATTCTCCTGCCTTAGCCTCCCGAGTAGCTGAGACTGCAGGCGCCTGCCGCCACACCCAGCTAATTTTTTTTTTGTATCTTTTAGTAGAGATGGGGTTTCACCTTGTTAGCAAGGATAGTCTCGATCTCCTGACCTCATGATCCGCCTGCCTTGGCCTCCCAAAGTGCTGGGATTATAGGCGTGAGCCACTGCGCCCGGCTGAAACAGGAAAATTTTTAAAGCTCCAGTAAACTACCTAGAAACATAATTAAGTCCTTTGCAAGAGGCCAAAATGCTGAAAATGTGACACCCTGTTCTTGAAGAACCGCTTCTGGAGGTAATCAGTCTGTTATGCCAGGGGAGGATGGATGGAGGCCCCAATATTGCGTCGTGGATTGAAACCCATGCTAGTTAGGGCATTGTCCCTTTAGATTGGAAATTTTAATATCAGAGCCACATTGACAGACGGAATTTAAGTAAGTGATTTGTGCAAGCAGTCCACAACTCGCAAGAGGGTTTTGTTCCCAGCAGTTTAGCATTAGGCAGTCATCCGGACCTTTGAAAACAAAAATGCATTTTTTTCCACAGGAGTATTCTCCTGAATGTGGTTTGACTTCTGGATGAATGTCCAAAGCTTTATTTAACCTTTAATGTTGCTAAAAACTACTCTATACATACAATTAATATCATGGAACCCAGTGTTATAAGAAAAATTATAGCACTGAAAGGAAAATTGTTCCTTTTTTTTCCTCTTGCTTGGTGTAACCTGAAGGAAACAGGTTTAACTGAAAGAAGATGAGAAGCTAGCCTCATAGCATGCAAGAGTTGGAAGGGGTGTGAGTCAGAGCTGAGTTCAAGTCCTTATTTATCAAATAAGGAAACTGAGACTCAGAGAAGTTTGGTGCTTAGCCCAAAGTCACACAGCCAGCAGTGTGACTAGCACTCAGGCTTGCCCTGACCCAGTGAATACTCCTTGTAGAAAGTTGCCAAAGAGACAATCAGATCCTCTAGGTAGCGTTGGGCCGCACTGGAAAGTCGATGTTTTTCCAGTTTCACTATAAAATATGCCCTGTTCCTTCTTAAAATGGAGATGAGGCTTACGACTATTAGGCTTCTCTAGGAATAGAGCCTTGGAGCTCATAGACAGAAAGAAAAGAAATGTGTGTTCATGCGAGAAGCAAGGATAAGGTGAAACTAACTTAGCTGGAAACTGCAAAAGACCAGGAGCAGGGAATGTGTGGTCCGCGCAAGGAGGAGCCGGGACTCCAAAATCAGATGGCGGACAGACAGCTGCACACTAGGTGGCGCTGTCATCCCCACCCCCCACCCCAGGTGGCTTGGTTGCTGCCCTTGGAAAGAGCATTGGGGAAGGTGTTACTGGTGGAGGGTGTCCAGATTCTCAGTGTCTTGAACAAAGAATTGGACAAAACACACAAACAAAGCAAGAATGAAGTAACAAAAGCAGAGATGTACTGAAAATGAAAGTACACTCCACAATGTGGGAGCAGGCCTGAGCATAGGGCCTTAAGGGCCCCGTTACAGAATTTGCAGAGGCTTAAATACCTTCTAGAGGATTCCATTGGTTACTTGGTTTACACCCTATTTAAGTGAAGAGGATGAAGTAGAGTTACAAAGTCATTTACTCGGCGTACACCCTATGGGGAGGATATTTCCTTTCGTAGCTGAAGTGTGAATCAGCCTTATGTGTTTCCTGCCTCCAGATCCTATTTTCCTACCTCAAAGGGAGGACCCTGTGTCCATGACAGGGGCCGGGGGAGAGTGTGGCATGATTCCTTGCCTAGGGAAAGGGGAGGGTGGTGAGACACACAGCTCGCTAGTCCAGTGTGGATAAGCCAGAGTTCATCAAAGGTAACCCAAGAACTCAAAGCCACAGCATTTCACTTCCCAAAGCCTGAGTTGGCGCTTATGGTCTCCTGTTCTCCCAAGAGAGAGGTACCCTTGGCCCCCACAGCCTCTTTCCTCTCCTGTGTGACCCATTGCCTCAGACTACAAACTGCTTGAGGACAAGGACTGTCTGTTTGGTTTCGCTTTGTTGTTAGTTCTCCACAGTCTCCTCTGCAGATGTTTGATAATATCTGCTGATTGAATTTTTAATTTACTCAACTCTAAGGCAGATTTTTGAGAGCATAACATTTTTTTAAAAACAACACCATTGTTTAATATTGACACTTGAAGTTCTAGATAAGTGTTTCTTTTTTAACCTGGAATTTAAAAATCTAATCCTTGTCATATTTAATTGTCCTAAATACTGAATGACTCTTGGTATGGTATTAATTCCATGTGCGGACTCTTCATGGGTGGTGACTGATGGGGGCTTCCCTCTCCACTGCTTTGGAGGAAGGGCTGCCCTGGACCCCAGGGCGGTGGGAAAGGGAAAGCACTCTCGGGGACTGTTGGTGGGTTTGCTTTGCTCTTTGTTTTTAGCCTCAGAATAAACGTATGTGCCCTTTGCTTCAGCCTCTCAGGCCCAAGGAAATGTGGAAAAACAATAGAATATCTGCAGTTTCTGGAAGACTGCTGACTGAAAGCTTCCCAAGAGCCTTCAGCCCCACACATGCCTCCCTGCTTCCAGAGGCAGGTGGGGTCTGTTGGAGGTGGGGGAAGTGACACCACACCTCTAAGGCAGAGGTCTGAGCCATCCATCAGCACCAGCCTGACTTTCAAAGGCCATGGGAGATGGGGTGTCTGATGTCCCCTGCACCTCTCCTCCATCCCCTTCTACAATGGGCGTGTGTGCACCCTGCTGCTCCAGAGCTCCTGCAGGATGTGATGGGGCCTTCACAGGAGGCTGTCCAAGCCAACGCTTGAAACAATCTAAAAGGTTGCAGGTTTTACAGCACTGAATCCTTCCCTCCTCCTCTCCCTCCTTGTGTTTGGTGATAATACTCCTGCAGACAACAGTGATGCCAGTGCTTGTGTCTGTGAGGCCCTGGTAACTGGAAAACAGTTGCCCATCATCTGAGGGCATTCCCATGAGGCCAGGCCATCCCCAGTCCACAGATGGGACCCAGGCCCAGAGAGGACATGTGGCTTGCCAGATGCAGAAGGACGGGGATTCCAACCCCAGGGCTCCTCTCTGGCATTGCCATTAAGGAAGCCTATTCTCTCCTCATGAAATACATGGGATAAGATGTTGCCTTGGCCAATGCCAGACCTAACTTCAATTTGGGGTGAAGACAGAGAATGGGGAAGAAGGAGGCTCACTACCCAAGGATGTGGGGTGATGGCATCCCTGTTTCTTCCTAAGTGTACACGGCTGGGATTGTAAAACCCAAGGCAGATATTTCAAGGCTGCCATTACCATTTTCTTAAGGACAAAATCATTCTTTTTTATTAATACATAAATAACTTTTTTCTTGAGCAGGCCCAAAGAAATGAAACACAGATGGTGATAATGTTGAAAATGTTTACCTATTTCCTCTCTGAGGACATCAGATTAGCCTTTTCTGTGGGCGGAATGTGTAATCTCCTGGAAGACAATATCATCCTTTTGATCTTAAAATACATTTTTCATATCTTTGCCGCAAAAGCTGATTGTTATCGTGACATTTTTAAACAATGACTGTTCACTGCGCAGAGTGGGAAGGGAAAGTTCAGCTGAATGTATAGATAGATGGATGCTTGTCGGAGGCCCGGCTATGGGAATGAATTTTCCTGTGTTTCTTACGCCTGGTGACATTGGCATTAACCCCTTCCTCCTGGACTCGGTCTTGTGCACTAATTGGAATCTGATGCTTAGCTGTAGGAATTGGCTGCTCCTCACTTGCATGCAAAGACCATTGATTAATGGCCTCATCCACTCCTTCCAAGGTCACTGTGTTCCCTTTTCTTCTGGAAGTTAAAGAATCCTTGATTAAATGGCAGAAGCAGATTGAATGGGGAAATGTATGGGGAAGGGCTTTGTTACACCAAGTGGGGCAATGCAGACTTGAGATGCTGACGACTCCTTTGTAGATGGAGCCCATCGGTACAAATGACACAGGCAGCTGAGAAGCATTTGATTGGCCCCGCTGCCTTGGCTGGCTAACATGGAAACTGACAATTCTAAGAGGCTCCTCTGCACAGCTCTCTCGCATCCCTTCAGGGCTTCACAGCATTTCAAAGGAAAGGCACTGGATAAAGGAGAAAGCAGCAGAAGTGGAAAGGACACAGATTTCAAACATTCTCTGTTTCATATTGGCTCCAGAGTTTTGTTTGTGTGGGGAAAGGAGTGCTTCTATGCATACCAGGTACCACCCACCTGTGTGCTCCAGGAGGCCCGTGATGTTCTGCCCAGTTGCTGAAATCTATAAAATGTCAGGCCAGGTAGCAGCAGGGTGAAAGGCTGGAAGCAACCAGCAAAGAAAAGGTTAATGTGCTCATGCTGTTTGCAGCTCCATGGCATGTGGCATCTTGCACAACCAGGCCATCTTGCAACCGAGTTAAAATTCCCCTGCAGCCACAGGGAGGGAATAGATAAATCATGAATGAATTGAAATTATATTTCCTTCTCTTAGCTTTCTTTTTTCTTCTTTTTTTTTTTTCTTTCTCTATCTCCCCACTCCAGGAACAATGTTACAGAAAATTATAGGTTGTAAATTCCACCCAGTGCATTTAGCTCCATCCTTGCTGAGGGTCAGTGGAATGGAATCTCACCAGTCATATTTCATGAGGTCTTTCAGCAAGTTCCTGCACTGAGTAGAGATCTGAAGGGCAAAAATTCAGAAAGTCAGCAGGGCACAAATGGACCAGAGGTAGGAAGCACACAGGTGTCCTGGGGCATCCTCTGGGAGCTGCCAGGCTGTGTGTACTCCCGGCTCTTCTCAATTCAGAACCGTTCATGTCACAGATAGCTGGGGGCTTGTTCCTATGCTGGGGCAAAATCATAGTGAAGAAAATTTCAGGTTTATGTGGTGTGTTACTTGTGCTTCAGGGTTGGTTTTTTTGTTTTGTTTTGTTTTTCTTAAGTAGAACTTTGTATGATATGCCTTGATCATTGACAAGTCTTCAGAAAAAAAGGAAAGAAAGAAAGTTTCATACTACTGGGTCCTAACCCAAAGTGCCAGTGACCACCAAAGGTTGTTGTCCTGAGCAGGGAAAGCCTGTGTCTGGGTTTTGAAGGCACTGTAGGCGGGAGGCA
The DNA here is from genome assembly GCF_043159975.1 of Macaca nemestrina. NCBI lineage: Eukaryota > Metazoa > Chordata > Mammalia > Primates > Cercopithecidae > Macaca > Macaca nemestrina. The sequence continues at coordinate 46,977,376 of NC_092130.1, forward strand.
GAGAATCAGCTGGTTTTCCCCCTCGCTAAGCTGGACTAATGTGCAAGCTACACTGAGGAAAGGAGAGGGTGACCATCCGAAAGCAGGGCTCACTAGTCTAGTGGGTAATCCAGAGCACATCAAAGCTAAAGCAAAAACTGGAAGTCAAAGCAATCACAAGGCCTAAGCTGGCGTCCAGCCTGAGCATGGCCCACTTGTTTTCTCAGGATGGCCAGCTTCACAGCCAGTGGGCTTCATCTCCTCCCACCAGGAGGTTTGGGCTAGGGTGTGTGTATATGCACATGTGAGTCAGTGAATGACGTGCTGAAGAAATCAGAGATAAAGAAGGACCCTGAGGAGCTCCTCCAAGGGTCCCTGGGGTCCTAATATAACCAGGACATTATGCCCAAAAGGCTGATCCACATGGCTGAGGTTCTTCACAGGAAATACCTGCATTGCTGACATTACTGTCCCCAGAACGCCCTCCCCTGCCTCACACATAGCAAGTAGAACTTGCTGATGGCAAGACACTATGAGGGCTGGGACCCTAGAACTATTCGGCGACTGTCAGACCTCCAGGAGCCTCCCTGTGGGTTCAGAGGGAGCATGCACATGAACTTCTAGGTGCTCATGCAGGCTGGAGGCATCCCCTTCCTGGCAAGGGAGCAGGAGGTCAGCACAAGTTTGCAGAAGTCACTGTCCTCAGGCTGTGGTGGAGTGTGGGCACCAGGCCAGGAGTCTTGTTCATAATTCCACGTCACCAACCCTTTGCCTTTTGACCGTTCACTTCTCTTCAAACACCTTAAGTATCATTTTGCTCTTGAAGCCTCCTTGAATCTGGTCTTGAGCTGACATAAAACTTCCCTCGGGATTTTCCTTCTTTTCTCCCCCTCTAGACATTTCTCTTTTGCAGGCCTCTTTCAAAGACCCTCTTCTGTCAGCTTCAGCTGGCTAAGTCTGCATTCCTAGGCCTTTCTAGCAGGTATTTGAAAACGCAATCTATGTTAAGAAATGTAATCAGTGAGGTACGTATACATATATGCTTAAAAAACAAATTTCTTTTATCTTTTGCTGTATTATTGGTAGTAGTTGCAATGTTTTACCTTCACCCAGAGGTCACTATGCCAGAAATGCTCTCATTCATTCTTTTGGGTTAAGCATTTCCTTGCCTATTATTTTCTTGGGAAATAAAAATACCTCTCAAGATAATCGCCCAGCATTTTCATAGGATGAGTTTATCTTTTTTCTATAGCAGGTAAGCTTGGAAGTACTAAGAAGAGTAGCCTGGGTAGGTGAAGGAATAAAGAGGAGGAAATCTAAACATGGGAAGATTACTGAGTGTGCCATGTGCACCTCTCCCCCTCTACTCTTCCCCAACTCAACCACAAACCTCCCAAGGCAGGGGCCACATCTCCCTCATCTCTCTACCCTGCTCCTTTGGTATGGAGCCTGGCACTCACACCTTCATTTAACCAACCCATGTTGAGTGAGGCCTACTCTGCACCAAGTACTGCGCTGGGGGTGGGGCACAGAGCCAACAAGACAAGGCCTTGCCCTCAAGGCGATCTCAGTTTGTGAAGGAGATTGTCAACAGAGAAAACTAAAATGAAATGCCATGAGGAGACCCCAGTGATAGGAGAGAGTGCTTTAGGAGCCCACACATCTTGGGGTCTCAGAAATTGCAGGCCCAGTCTGGTTGCTGAGGGACCACCCCCCACAGAAAAGAAAAAGAGCCTTCAAGCCCCAGAGGGTGACTGGCAAACTGTGTGTGGTGTTCAGAACAGACAAGTTCTAGGTCAACAGAATGTGGGTGGTGGCTTATCACAGAGTGGGGCAGCCATCGTGACTTGCGCTCGGCTGCCTCATGAATTCCCTTCAAATGTTCCCAGCTAACGTGTGATTCCATAGTGAGAGAAATGCTGCCTTTGAGGGCAGAGATATTTTCTTTTCTTGACAAATAGTTTCTATGTCCAGGCAGCCATCTGCCATCTCTGTGAGCTTATGAGCTCCAGCGACTGCTGCTGCAGGTTCAGATTCAGGATTGATGCTGAAGTTGTATATGGAGGAAGGGGTGTCACTGGTGCAAACCCACCATTCAGAAAAAATTAAAATCCAGCACCCTTCCAGCTGAAGCTTGTCCAGGATTTCCTTGCCAAGTTTCATTTTTAAAAGCTCTGCAACTTTACTCAGATGTACGTATTTTTGCTTTGTAATCAGATTTTCACCAAACTGATATATCATTAAACCTTTGTTTTTACAATACATGCTTTATTGCAAAACCAATTTCAACAAAGTATTGCAGATGCAATGTAATTTTTATGTCCTAGTTGTTGTTGTTTTTTTTTCTTTTTTGGTTGCTAGGGTACCAAATGCTTTTGAGAAAGTGGCTTGATAGTATCTATAATATGGTGGTTTTCTGGATAAGAGATTGCATTATCCCCATGTAATATATTTGGGCAGACTGTATCCATCATGGCTCGGCTAGATAAATAAATTAAAACTCGCTGATTGGGAGGAAATGTGATATTTATATTGCTGAGAATGGTTTATGCTTCTCTTCTGACAGCTGCTGTGTTGCTGGGATGCCTCATCCCAACCCAACTTAGTTGTTTCCACTTCTTGGGAAAGATAAAAATGCTGTAATGGTTTTCAGGACTATGAAAACACTGCCTTAGAGGCTGGGCTGCCACTGTTCCTCCAAAGCCTCCATCCCTTCAACCTAGTCCCCTCTTCCTGATTAGTCATGAGATGACCTAAGAGTCCTTATTGGACGGTAACTCTGTGCTGGACATGGTGGCCCTTCATGGGGATCAGTGCCCTTGCTTGGGGAATGCTGTGGCTCCCAACCACAGACCCACTGGGAGGTTTCTAACAAAGTGGCTTGTTCCTTCTCTTCCATTTCCTTCTCTAAGTGACAGTCTTAGGAGAGCAAGAGTCAGGGCTGGCCCCAAGGTCTAAGCTTAGGCAGATATTGGTCCCCAGCTCCTTGGCCTGGGTCCAGGAGGGACTTGTCTTGAGATAGCCCAAGATAAGACAGCATAGGCCCCTATGTGAGGCCCCTCTGCCCCGGTGTAGTGAAGCACTGCTCCCAGGGACAGGTTCCATTGCCTGCAGGTGGGAGCATCCGCTCAGAAGTTCTCTAGTCTGAATACAAGATCTTGGAAAAGCTATTATGCAGTCTCTGTACACTCAGATGTCATATGAAGGCCATGGGAATTATGATGATGATGATTATGATGATGGTGATGATGAAGAACTCCAGACTTCAAGAGAAGGTGGCATGAATGCGGCCCTTCAGGAAGGAGAAAAAAATGCCATGTTCTGTTCCTGCCTTCTCGCTATCTGTGTTGTCTTTGGATGTAGAAGAAGAGTGACATAGAAGATACAGTATGGCACACTGAGGAGAAGCCTGGGCTTGGATCTGGAGTCATTCATCTGTTCATTCATTCATTCATTTTTGAGCCTGTATGCGCACAGGCATTGTCCTGGGCACTGATATTGAATTCAAGTTCACAATGCACCATTTGTATAACCTCCAACAAGTCACTTCACTGCTGTGCCTCAGTCGCTTCATAGAGTTGTTGGTAGGACTCTGACTAAATGGGACACTGCACAGAGTGCACCTGCATTAAAGAACTGTCGCCGTCCTGTCTTTTAGATGTAGTCTGAGAACAGCACAGCTGTGCCATGTGTGGTCTCTCTGGCAGGAATAGCAACAGCACACTCCACTCAGCTGCCTGGGGTCCCTGGAAGAGCATCTACTGGGGCTGCCTAAGCACAGCTCCTGATTTCCTGGGTTCAAATCCTGGCTCTACTACTTACAACTTGAGTGATCTTGGACCAACTGCTTAACCTCTTTGAGCCTCAATTTCTTCATCCAAACAGTATATTTAATAAGAGCACTTACCTCATAAGGAAGTTGTGAGGATTAGGTAAGTTAATACATGTACACCTCTCAGCGCCTGGCACTTAGTCAAGCACTAGATGTTAGCTATTGGTGGTGGTGGTGTTTCCGGAGGAATTTCCATTTAAATGAGAAGTGCCTATGGAAATTGCCTGCACAGAAATCTCTTAGCTCAGGAAAATTTCTCTGGCTGCAGATCCTGCTAAGTATTCCTGCGTTGTTTTCCTCTCATTGCTCAGTGAAACACAAATACCTTTGTCGCCTTTAAAACATTCAGTTGTTTGGTTTGGTACTTGAGAGATATGAGCAAAGGATGATACAAGAATAGTCTGTATCTTCTTAGACATGCTTCTCCCCAGGTAATCAGATAGGCAAGAGTGACACTCTGCCGTGCGGCTGGAGTTTTTCTATTTCCAATGGGAGTGACGCCAGGCAGCCAGCTTCTCCTTCTCCTGGTGAGGCTCTTCTGCCAAGTTGGGAGGGCTCTATCTTCTGTGCCGCAACAGCCTGCTGTGTGGAACTCCACGGAAGCCCCAGATACTCTGTAGGTCTCTCTCCCCAGCCAGGTGTGGGCTCCTGGGGGAAGAGTGACCATGCTTTTTATGTCTGCATCCACAGTGCCTGACAGGGAAGCATTACGAGGCAGGCAGACAGCAGGACAGATGGCTCCTTCTCTCTTTGGCCGTGGCCCCCTTGGTGTCCTCATGGGCAATCTCGATGCTCTCTTCCCTTGGTGGAGAAGTACGGCAAATCCATTGCCAGACAAACAGAAATATTCAATTACTCAATTCTACTGCCCAACTTCAACAATTCTGTTTCCTCCTTCATTGCCTCAGGGGCCTTGGAGAAGTTCCTGTCCCTCCCCCCAGGCCTCAGTTTCTCATCTCTGAGATGAGGCTGCTGTGTATCCAGCAGAGTGTTCCACGGACCCTGGCTCAGCCCAGGTACAGACAGAGGCTGGTGGCTATGCTCCACACATGTGTTTCTGCTGTGTTTTGGCTCCTTTGGCCTTTTCCTGATGTTAATATTCTCTCTTTTTTTTTTTTCTTTCGCTCTTGTTGCCCAGGCTAGAGTGAAGTGGCACGATCTTGGCTCACTGCAACCTCCCCTCCTGGGTTCAAGCAATTCTCCTGCCTCAGCCTCCCAAGTAGCTGGGATTACAGGCGCCTGCCACGATGCCCAGCTAATGTTTTTGGGTTTTTTTAGTAGAGACAGAGTTTTGCCATGTTGGCCAGGCTGGTCTTGAACTCCTGACCTCAGGTGGTCCGCATGCTTCTGCCTCCCAAAGTGCTGGGATCACAAGCGTGAGCCACGGCGCCTGGCCAACATTCTCAAACTTTCCTTTTGTAAACAGCAGGCCCTCAGAAGTCTTCCTGGTTGGAAGGGAAACATTGACCAGTGCAGGTGGAACAAATCAATGTGTGCAGACCCTGCCTGTCTAAATCAATTCAACCTGCCCCCTAGGGACTTTGCCATAACTGGGAAAGAGCTTCCTTCTCCGAGTTACTTAAGGCCCAAACCTAACTCCCATCCTTTCGGTTTCCTTTCCTTCATTCTTCCTCTCCCAATTCCTCTTCTTTCCTCCCTCCCATCATGCCTCTCCCTCCTTCTGTCCCTGTCTCCCTCCACTCACCCCATTCCTCCTCCAGGGTGAAGTCTGGCTACTGGGAAGACCTGGGGTCTGGGTCTTGTCCAGCATGCACTAAGTGCTGGCATCACCTGGCTCTCCCCCATTGGTCTGCAGCCCTCATCTCCCCTCCTCTATGAATGCTCCAGCTCCCTGATGGATCTGATCTGAAAAGGTGCTGGTAGACTCTGCATTAAGTCAGCTGCTTGTGGCACCAAGATGACAGGTGTGATGTTTTCCTGGGGATGCTGAACTGGGAAAAGTACCATCTTCTGTTGTAATGGAGCTAATGGCGTTCCGCTCAGGACAGCTGCACTTACATCTGGTGTTAAACCACCGTTATTTAAACTTTATGATGCGAGAGGATGCCAGCTCGTCCACTTGCAGCATATAAATTATGTCGATTGCTCATGCACTTTTTTTAACCCTGATTCTCCTGAATTATGAAAGATGGACAAGACCAGTGGTGGTTCTCAGAGCTCCCCTGGGCCCTGTGGGCCGTGAGTGCTTGGTGTGTGTGCAGATGGCTAAAAGGAAGCAGCAGGGCCGGAGCCCATAGCCTCCCCCAGCCATTAGGGCACAGTCCTGGCTGAGCCTCCCAGCTCCTGAGGGGCCCATCACTCTGGGCTCAGTAGGTTCACCCTCAGGTGACCTCCTCTGCCTCCTTCTCTTGGGGAGATCCATAACGCATGTCATAAAGAGAATGGACCCTACAGCTGGTCTGCCTGTAAAAGTCTCCCCTGATAGAAATCGACGTGCTTGCTGTGGGTTTGCATCCTGGGCTGTTTTTGCCTTGGGCATGGAAATGGAGGAAAGACTAGCATTCGTGTTTGGTGAGGAACCTAGGTAAAGCTCTTAGCAAAAAGAATTCTTTCAAAGCCAGCTGGTAAGTGGCTATTCCAAAGCTACTTGTACAGTGGCTGCCAACACAAAAGCCCTTTCACATTTCTGAAGCAAACTGGACCTAAACGCAGAAAGAGAAGCCTGGATTGTAACTTCTGCTAGACAACGGACCACAGCATGTCCCCAGTAAAGGCCTAGTGGGACCCCAAGAGCAGAGGGCCTGGGGATCAATTCTATAGATTCCTTTCGCTCAAGATGAAATCTAATTTGCCCTCCATTTCATTTTTTAAAAATTTCCTGCATTTGCCAATGCTTAAAAAACCCACAGGGAAAATGAGTTGCACAGTGGCGTTGGGGGAAGGGAGATGAAAAGAGCTCACCCCGCAGGGAAAACCCACCATCTCAGAAAGAAGTCTGGCAACTGCTGTGATGGACCTTGAAACACAGGAGGGACCCTAGACCTCACCCCTCACCTCGGACCCCGCCTGGGGAGGATGCTTGAGGAAGGCTCTCCCTGGAATCTGCCCTTTCAGCCACTGTCTGTTTTCCAGGTTTTCCCCATGCGGAGATCCCTCCTGGTTGCTTTATTGGGTCCCAAACCTCAGGCTTGTCTCCAGGCCCCATCCCCAGCCACAGCTCCTGCCTTTCAGAGGCCCGCGCGTGTTAGACTATTTGGCCATGGTTTCCCTTGGCCTTGCTAGCTTTTCAGGGGACAGTGTCATGCCAGCCTCCCTCCCACGACCCTAAAGGGTTCTGTGTGATGCCTGATGCCACGAAACTCCACATGCTGGGGTTGAGATGCCCCCAAACAAGGCACCAGGCCCAGCATTCTGAAGAGTGGCGTCAGGGTGGCCTCAGTGCCAGGAATCCACCTGGCAAGCAGATTCAAGGTGAGGCGCGAAGGGGCAGTGCAGGGCAAGGCCACCCTACCCCCAGGCCTACTGTGTGCACAGACGTAGCAGCACAGGCGCGTGTGGGGCGGATCGTTCTGTAGAACGCTCGGTGCTTGTGTGGGGGCATCTTCAGGGCATCAGAGGAGTGGGGCTGTTTTCAGAGCTACTCCCTTCCCTTTCAATCCCTGCCTGTATAATATATACATATATATGCCTGAAGGCTACCACTAAAATGGAAATGATATCTGGGAGTTGTCAGAATTACCTCCCCAGTACAAATTAGTCAATCGCCATTAAACATCTGGGTGAGAATTAGTCAGCTGATTACCTAAACATTGGTGGCAGCTGTGGCTTGGAAAGAGCACTGGATTTGGGGACCTGAATTTAAAACCCCATCTTATCACCTTTGGGTGTCAAACTTCACTGTGCTTAAGAAGCATCTGGGGAGTTTGTGCAAAAGGCGGAAAATTCTGAACCCCCCTCACCTCCCGCACCCCTGGGAATTCTGAAGCCGCGCTGTCTGACCTCGGGAGCTGTCAGTGACCTCTCCACCTCAGTCTTCTATCTCGAGAGTGGGGATGCTAGTGTGTTCCCAATGGTGTCATGGTGAGGACAGTGACAGTGAGGTGAGCTCTGACAGAGGCGAGCGCCCACTGCTCCCGTTCGCTTTGTTGTTACCACCCCTTAACTTCTGTGTGCCCCCTACTGTGAGCCCCAGGAGCCGGGAGCACCTGACATTGTGTGCTCTGAGGGAACGCATTGAAAAGCCATGGGTGGCACCTGGAGGGGACGGGTTACGAAGAGCCATCCACACACCTGCACTCTGGGCTGTGCCACTGGCAGCATGCGGGGACCCCCCTGTTTCTCTCCTTCAGACGGCGTGGGTGCTGAGCCTGGTGATCTCCTGGGCCACTGAGGAAGCTCGCTGGGCCTGTGGAAATTAGAGGTGTGGGGAGAAGTCTAGAAGCCATGACTCTGACTACAGAGTGAACAGAAACCATTCGGCAGGACAGCCCTGGGGAGGGAAGTGGCATATGGTTTCAGCAGGAGCGAATTAACGGAATGTTATCTTCCTGTTACTTTATGATCACTGTTTACTGATAGTGCTTAATTTAAAGTGTGTTCTCAGCATCTCAAGTGTGAGCAAAGACTAAACCACAGCTACTTTCATGCTAAATGTGAAACATGGTACTCACACATGCAAACAAAGAGGAGAAATAACAATTTCCTCCTTGAAGTTACCTGAAATTAAAAAATCTTGCCGTCTGTTCCAAGAAAGAAAAAAAAAAGGGAGCGTTCTGCTGAAAAATTAGGAAATTTCCATCACAATGTTGGGATTATGTAGCTTGCACTAAAATGACATCTTAGAAAATTATAATCCTGGGCTGGGTGCGGTGACTCACACCTGTAATCCCGGCACTTTGGGAGGCCAAGGCGGGCAGATCACTTGAGGTCAGGAGTTCAAGACCAGCCTGGCCAACATGGCGAAACCCTGTCTCTACTAAAAATACAAAAATTAGTTATGTGTGGTGGTGGGCACCTGTAATCCCAGCTACTTGGGAGGCTGAGGCAGGAGAATCACTTGAACCCAGGAGGCGGAGGTTGCAGTGAGCCGAGATTGTGCCACTGCACTCCAGCCTGGGTGAGAGTGATACTCAGTCTCAAAAAAAAAAAGAAAGAAAAAAAAGAAAAAAGAAAAAAAAGAAATTATAATCCGACATACATGGTTGCTCATCATGTGTTTCTATGAACTTTAGGGAATTCTAACTGCAGGAACCTGACCCACCATCTTACGAAGCGTGTTGTTCTTTCTGCTCTGCCAGCCAGGTGCTTCTCAAAAGCACAGGGTTTGGAAATTTCTGGGAGATGCATTAGGTACTGTTCTGATTCATCAGATGAAAGTTGGGCCTTCAGAAAAGGCAGAATAGTACAGTGGTTTAAAGAGCAGACTTGGGCATCAGGTGACCTGGGCTGCACACTTGGCCATAGAGAGGCTTGGACAGGTGGTGCCCACACTCTGTGCCTTGACTTTCCTGGCTGTCACACAGGCTGGTGGTGACACCTCACCAAGAAGCTTGTCCCAGGGCCTGGCACACAAGTCCTCCTGGATATCAGTGTCACTGCTCTTCCTACTGCCTCTTCTGCTGCCCTGACATCACAGCACACGGGTGGCTTCAGAGCATCAGCAGGAGAGCGCACAGTGAACAGTCTCCTGGGTCCTGAGGAGCTGAAAGATGTACTTTGTAGGAGTTGTCTTTTCAGCCTATAGGAACCAGTTGTGGTCTGAATACCCTAGACCTGTGCTCTCTTCCTCTGCCTCCAGACCCCCCTCAGCCGCCAGCCCAGTCATGGGTGATCAGAGTGCCTGAGACGGAGGTCCACAGAGGGAACAGGATGAGTGGAGCCACAGAACTGGGGAGGACCGGGGCGAGGCCTGGAACCTGGATCCACCATCAGAGGAGGGAGCAACGTTGTGCAGACACGTCCTCTTAGGGGCCTGTGCTGAAACAGGAACCTTTGCTGTGGACTTTGGGAGGGGGCTGGGCTGTGGGAATACAGCTGCCTGAAAGAGAACCAGCTCCTGATTCCCACATGCGGAGGGCCCCGGGAGGGAGGAGCCCCGATGTGTTCCAGGCAGGCTCTCCTGATAGTGGGTTAGGAACCACTCAAAAGAGAACGCTTGGAGGAGTGGGGGGAATACCAGTGTCAGCATGTTGGGAGCAGAAGAGAGCCCAACAGTGTGGAACAGGTAGCCAGTAAAACCCACCAGTGGACGAGAGTGTGAGGGTTTGTTGTTGTTGTTGTTGTTGTTGTTGTTGTTGTTGTTGCTGTGACAGTCTCGCTCTGTCACCCAGGCTGGAGCACAGTGGCATAGTATGATCTCGGCTCACTGCAGCCTCCGCCTCCTGGGTTCAAGCAATTCTCCTGACTCAGCCTCCCAAGTAGCTGGGATTACAGGTGCCTGCCAGCATGCCTGGCTAATTTTTGTATTTTCAGTAGAGACAGGGTTTCGCCATGTTGGCCAGGCTAGTCTCCAACTCCTGACCTCAAGTGATCTGCCTGCCTCGGCCTCCCAAAGTGCTGGGATTACAGGCGTGAGCCACCACGCCCAGCCTGAGAGCCTGAGGGTTTTGATGGGGCTCAAATAGCTCTGGCTGCCCCCGAACAGGGGTGGGGTGGGGAAGTCTCCTCAGATGAAATGAAGGTCATGACTGCCATCATTGTTATACCCTCCAATCAATCACTTGGGGAAATGGCTAGCCCTTGAGTTTATAAACCACAGATAAACTTGTAGTATCCATTAAAAAGAACTGCCAGGGGACACGTGGTTTGCCTAGAATGGCACCCAGCCTGCCATCTGCTCCTGTATGTAAATTATCTGTGTTTTATAACCTTTCATGGAAGTTGTTTAAAGAAGATTGTCTCTTTTTTTCTCCTTTAAAACTCAAGTATAAATTCAAAACTCAGTTAAATAATCCCCAAGAATTTCTCTCTGTTAAATATTGCTGCAGCTCTGACAGGCAAATACATAGGCCTGGGGACCCGGGAGGGCCTGCACGCTTTGGGGAAGGATGCCCCTGGCATACTCCCAGCTACCCATCCCAGTCTATGCTCAGCTTGGTATCTTAGAGACTCCCAGGTGGGGCCAGCTGGCTCCCAGGAGTGGCCTTGGGGGTCCTTGGACAGAGGGCCTGGGTGAGCCAGCATACCCCAGCACTGCAGCCAGGTGTCAGGGCAGACAGGGCCAATGGGGTGGCAGCGGGCCCACAGGTGACCCAGACGAGGACAGACCCAAACTCCTCGGCCTGCGCTGCCCCGCGGCAGTGATCTGAGGGAGCACTCTTGCAGCCAGGCCAGTCCCTCACCTGGAAATCCCCACAGATGGACCCATCAGCAAAGCTTTTTTAGCTGGGAGCTGCCCCTCTGCTTCTCTGATTTTTGAAGGTAAACGGTACCTCCATGCCAAAAGAAGGCAGACTTGCTCTTTTGCTTGAATGTGAAAACACTGGGAGCAGAAACAGGTCTGGATTGTTGGGTCTTCAGTCCTTACCCTTCGAGAGGTGCTATGTGTTAGGTGCAGGGTTTAATGTTTTTTCACACATGCTGGCTACGAGGTGTGTGTTTCCATCTGGGCCCAGCTTGGAGGCTGCCTCCACCTTTCCACAGGCTACGCACCAAGGTCAGTGGCAGCAGTAGGAGACAGTGGGGGGTTAACTGGGGCTAGGAGCAATCTGGCATCTCACCCTCCTCCCTTGGCCCCAGAAATGGAAGCTGGAAGGAGAGATGCCATGGGCTTAATGGAGTAGGTGAGGGGCTGCTTGAGCCTTCGTGTGTGCTCATCTCATCCCTCATGCCATGGGGCCCACAGCTAATAAGCACCACGTGTCTGGGGAAAGAGTGAGTTGTGAGTTACCCCAAGGACAGCCCCATTCAGTGCCCTGCAGAAGCTCCTACTTCACTTTCATTCCATTCCTGCCCAGTCCCTGAGAGCCCATGGGCTATAGCTGGGCTCAGAGAGGGAAAGCCAGGGCCCAGCAGCTCCAGGCCTCTGATTTAAGGCTGGCCAGGGCCTGGATAGAGCAGCACTGGGAGCACATGTTGGTCTAGCAAGAGAGAAAAAATAAAAAGATGTAACAGAGCTTTTTTGATCACCTTGCATGGAACAGAGGGAACTGAGTCTGAGCATGACATGTCTGGGCAAGAGAGGGAACAGAGGGCCAGTATGGTACCCAAAGAGGGCTGGGCACTGCCAGGCAGGGCAGCTGCAGATGAGGAGGGTGCTGGAGCTCCCAGGACTGGCCTTCATTGGTGGTGGGCCCTGGAGAAGCCAGGTGGCCCAACTATGCTCAGTGCTTCTAACCATGAAATCATGAATGGTCTGGAGAGTGAATACTCCCATGGGGACTGTGGGCAAGAAGGTACCTACCTATCTGTCTGTCTTTATGTTTTTATTTTTATTTTCTTCCTTTCAGTTGTTTAGTTGTTTAACAAACATGGTTGAGTGCCTGCCGTGAGCCAGACACTAAGGACTGGAAATACAGTAGTCACCAATCCAGACGTGGCTCCTACCTTCCATGTGCCGTGGTGGGTGAGCAACTGTAGCCCAGCACAGGTGCCCAGGAGGAAAAGAGGGGGGTGTGTAGGAGCATGCAGGAGGAACCCCAGGCCCCAAAATGGAGATATAGGAAGGGTGCCTCAGACGAAGTGATGTCTAAACTGAAAGCCCACCGGGGTCTAAAGCAAGAGAGTGAGGGGAGTATTCTGAACTGAGAGAATCGTGTATGTGAAAGGCCAGGCCAGACAGAGCCCCATATGGGGTAGTGGGTTTCCGCAGATAGTAAAGTGTGGCTGGAATATGGTGCAAGGGGCAGAGATGGGATGGGGCCTCCTATGAGACTGGAGGGTCCCTGTGGGCAGTAATTGACCCACTAGTGAGTGAGTCAGTCTGTGCCCTCCTCAGAACATCGGGCTGAACCCACAGAGGGGCTGGCCTGAGAGGTGCTGGATTTCTTGACTAAGAGGAGTCAGAGCACCACCAAAGCACTCCACAGGTCCAGACACGCCCAGGCCCAGACTGGAGAACATCATCTAAAAAGCAGCCGTGTTAGGTGAAAGCCCAGTATTTCTCCTTTTCTGGAGGGATGGGCCTGAAGGGTTAACCATTTGCCCTGGTTTTAAGAAACAGATGTCCTAGCAGAAGGGACTGGGGAGCTCCCAACACCATGAATGAGTTGCCCCAACACGAGAGAGTGTGACAATTTCAGTTCAAGCTTGGATGTTTAGAACAGTTGAGTGTTTGCTTTCCCAGATGGGAATCCTTAAATGGTGCAATTTCTTCTTTAAGGCACATTAGAGGAATCGAGCTCCGCTTATCACTTCTTGCACCTGGAAAAAACCTCAGATAGGAATGATTGGATATTTTTGGACCTTGAATTTAAATTCCACATTTAGACTCTACCACCCATGTTTGATTTCTAATTAGAATGTGACACTTACCTTAGGAACACAAGGTGTCGTGCAGAAGACGTTCTCCAAAGGAGCTTGAGGATGCGCAGAAATAAAGGTGGTCCATATGGAACAGGAATGATATTTCTGCAGGTGTATTTAGAGGTAACAATTTTCTGATGAACGGAATCTTCAAAAGTATTCTTTAAAAATCACCAGATTTGACTTATTGTGCTTTGCTCATGTTTAATAAGATATACAGGATACCTGTTGTTGCTTTGAAGAAGGTATGGTGTGAGGCCTTGGATACGATGAAAGTGAAACCTATAGATCAGGTATCAACTCTGGGGATGCTGATGGCGTTGGTCAGTTGTAGAACGTGGGCTTTGCCACTGAGCAGTTTTTGTTTTGCTGACTCCAAAAACCTGATTGAGCCTCTATGACTCAGGAGAAGGGAGGACATGAAATTTAGGGGTCCTATGACTCAGGGGGTCATACCACGATGCCTCCATGTGTTTAATTCTCACTTCCACCAGGGCTTAAGATTATGTACCACTGCATGAGCATTTTTTTAAAACTAAATAAAAGAATGACACCATGCTATATTATATTGGGTTTTCTGAACATGCTTTTATTGACTCTGGTCAAAAACGGATAAGGATTTTTTTTTCCTTAATCTTGATGAATAGTAGATAAAAAGCATCAACATCACATCTCAAGAAAAGCTGCAGAAGAGAAGGCTCAATAAAAATGGATCTGACTCCATGCAAGCATAGCTCTATTTAGCATCTTTCGTTCTAATGACTTAATGGCCAGATATCACAACGATATAATTAGCAACAAAGAGAAGTTATTGGGAGCTGAAAGGGATGCCTGTATCATCAATTTTCAGTCCTGTTGTCTCTTCTTGTAACCAAATAAAAGAAGATTGATAGCTAGGATCTTGTTATCCCAAGGCGCACACTTGTAGGATTTAACCACTGAGTGGTTTATCCTTAGCCAATTAGCCATTGGAAGGTGATTGCCACCTCAGATAATCAGCTGAGACCTTTGCATGGAGACTCACCCTCACTCCCCCTGGAGGATGCTGCCTGGCCCTGCCTCTGACCTGCACGTCTGAGAACTTATTGAGAGCTCAAATCCACAGAATGGGGTTTCTCCATGTGACGGGGGCTGTCCCTACCAGCCCAGCTTCTCACCATTGTGGGTACAATGCCAGAAACTCACTGGCTGATTGGCAGCATGGCCACCCATACCCATTCAGAGGCATGAAAAGAGCTCCACTAGTGAACATCCGCTTGTCCCAGGCCCTGCCAGCCTGGATTAAAATCCATGCAAGAGAGAAGCCAGGCTTGCCAGGTCGACAATCACTTACTGTGTGAAGCTGCCACGTGTGGAGCAGTGTCAGCCCACCCTGCTGCGCTGGAGCATGCCTGTGGGAGGGAGTGGGCTCTGGTGGCAACATTGCTGGAGTGGGGAAATCTGAGTTCTCTGGTCCTGACCTTGCCACCAGCTATCTCTAGAGCCTCATGGAAGTAATTCAATTTCCCTGGACTTTTCCAGGGTTCAGTAGCCCTGTCTGTCACCTGCTTGCCTCAGGCCTCCAAGCAGGCGGCCCTCCCTCGTCCTGCGCTCCGTGTTGGTGGATTATCCACTTGCATCCCTCTGTCACTGTGATGGGTGAGGGCTGGAGGCACAGTTTGCCTATCTGCACTAAACGTTTATTGGCCACTGTAGCAGATACTGGCAGTGCTCTCATTGTTCCCTACACACTGAAGGCATCTTTTGTAACTCTCTGCCTCCCCTTGGGGTGCTACCAAGATGCAGGGGCGTGTCTAGTCAGTGCACAGGGCAGGCTAGGAGTGCTGGGAGTTCATGTGTCCAGGAGCAGCCTTCAACCAACAATGAGCAAGAGTTGCTGGATAAGTACCAGTTCTGCACCCCTCAGGTACAGGAAGGCATCCTGCCCCATCTCCCAGGTGCCTTCCTGGCAGGCTTAATCCCAGCTGCCCACAGTGATAACCTGCTCATTAATTTGCCCTGTCTTGGCTTCTTTCTCTCCCTTCTTTCATTTCCCCATCTCCCTACCAGTGCTTCCTAGGATATCACTTCCCAATATATTTGCATTCAAGTACTACTCAGAGTCTGATTTCAGAGGAACCACATCAAGACGGGCACCGACTGCCCCAAGCCAGGCCCTGTGCTGTGCAGGCCCTGACACCAGGAGTGTTTCCTTCCTTTTTCTGATTATCTTCAGGAGCAGGGCTGGCCCTGACCCAGACCCAGGAGGCCAAGTGCAGGAGGCAGTAGTCACTGTATCCGAGCCTCTAGGACACATTCCTCCTCTGTGTGGTGCTGAGGTGTGGAGAAGTGATGGGTGAGGGCTGGGGACGTGGTTCTCATGTCCTGCCTGAAACCTGTCTTCCACACTGTGTCTGGGCTAGGCCCCTTGCAGTCTCCACTGTCTTCTCTTCCCTCTTCTCGGACATTCCCAGGCCTCTCAGAGGTTGTGTTGTGCCAGTGGAATGACTCAGGACACTACCCTGTGCCTCCAGGGAGGTGGCCCAGCTCCGTGGAAAACTATTAGCACTCCTTGGCACATCCGTCCTGGGGAGGCGATAAGCTAAGTCCAGTACCGACTGCTTCTCCCAGGAAGTTGAATTTAAAGTCTCAGCTCAAGCCTGACATTGCCATAAGCAGCTTGGTCGGCCAGCCAGATGTAAGGGCTCAGTGCAGCCCCACGTTAGGCTGGCTGATGAGAGCTCCCAGTGGGCCTGTGGAGCAGAAGCTGGCAGATGCTGAGCCTTCCACAAGAAAGGGCCTGGAAGTCCAAACCCTTGCCAAAAACAGGCTTGGTGAGGCATCTTACGGGCACCCCTGAGCTGCCACAGCCACCCAAATGATGTGTCTTGTTCCTGTGCCCGCCTTGCCCGCTGAGGCCCTCTCCCTCCACAGCGCCCGGAAGTTATTCAGTGAATGGGTGTCGCCCCGGGTTCCAGAGCTCTCTCCTGTACCACACGCCCAGCTGGACCTGCCCTTCTTCCACAGCCAGGGCCTGTGCTCCAGGGTGGCTCTTCCTTTCCCTCCTCCCGACCCCCACGTGGCCCCCACCCCCAGGGCCCTGCTTACTAAGAACTGTGGGTCTGCAGCATGACTGAACAGATCCTCTGTGCTTCCAGCTAGCACAGATCAACATCTGACCCCTCCCAGGGTGTCTATGCCCTGGATAAAACAATGCCTACTACTGAGGAAGTGAATTCCTAATGAAGGCATTTCTAGCACTGGTGGTGCCAGGCGTGTGGAAGAGGGTGGGGGTGGGCTAAGTACATGAAAACCCCGTACCCGCCCCCTTTGGCAAAGCCTTCCCAATGGCGTGGCCTGCTCTGCCCGTGTGCATCTGGAGCCTGCACGCTGTCAGGCACAGCCGTCTTTGGAGAGTGACCCTCTCTTTGCCCTCATAGATATTGGCGCCAGAGCCTGCAGCACCTCTCATTCTAAGCCCTGTTTTAGACGAAGGGAGAGATCAGCCCTAAGAGGGAAGGGACTCTCCCAGTTACCCCCACGAGCTGGTACTTGAAGACCTCTGAAGCAGGAAGGATGAAGGCAAGGAGTTTTCTTAAGTTAGCTAGCAACCTGGTCATCCTGAGCTGTTTCTTTTTAGTGGTAGAAAGGACAGCCAGCCTCCCAGCTGACAACAACAGAATAAAAAATTTAACGTGTGGTATCAATCGCAATCCCACCCAGAGGCCTCAAATAGCTTTTGTCCTGATTGAAGGTAGAAATTCATGGCTCCAGGAGTAACCAAATATTGGCAAGTTTAGGCCTGGTCATGTCAAAGGCTTCTAAAAAGAATGTTTTATTTAAAGTCAATAAATAATAGATTCAAAGGTCTCATAGAGTTCTGGAAACATAAAAAGGAAGATATGCCTAGACACTCTTGTTCTATTCCCGTTGTCCACCCTGTCCACCTCACCCCATCCCCAGGTGGCCCAAACTGCTTAGATGTTAGCAAGGGCTGGGAGAAAATCCCTACAGCCCATCACTTCATCCCAGGCTACTGGGAAACACACTTGGCCATTTCCCTGTCCAAGTTTCCTTCTAGACAGTGTTACAATAAGTAGATCAAGAGCGAGACAATGTGACTTCACAGGTACAAGCTTTATTATCTACACCGACATCCACCAAAGTGGGCAGGAGGAATCAAAGGCGCGTGAGGTTCCAGAAGATCTTGAGCATCCACGCTCATCCCAGCCCTTTTTTTATATAATGTAAATTGTTTCTCACATAACCCCATTCTTAGCCTGCAGCCAGATACCTCCTTAACTCCTCCTCAGACCTTCCCCAAAGGCACAGCTAACTAGATCAGTTCTGCTCATCCTCGAAATCAAATTTATATCTTGCATGTGGGTTTTCCTCATTATAATGTCATTTCCATGAGGTGTGAGCCCCATTGTCAGGGCAATCCGGATGATGAATTTGCACTTCAGCCTTCACTGAAATCTTTACTTAGTCAAACTCCCACTGTGTTCCTCACTCGTCCCACACTTGTGATCATGTGAATGTAAAGGTTCTGCAGTTTCCACCAGATCCACCTCCTTCCTCCACACCCTGTATCTATTTCTCTACATCTTAGTGACATGTACATGTGTCCCTAAATTCAGGGACTTCATATATTCTTTTCTATTAACAACCCCTAATATAATTCCTACCGCCAATATCATATATTCTCCTTCCAATCAATACCATCTACTCCATGGACATACCCTGGAAAGGGTTTTGAAATACCCACACCAAAAAAACTGTACTAGCATCCTGGAAGAACAAATTAAATCAACTCATGACTTCTTGCCTGTAAGCACTGAATACCAGAAAATAATGGAGCAGTATTTGGAATGTTTCAAGGACAAAAGATTATGATCCAAGAGTTTATCCTCGCCTAGATGTTGTTCATGTTAAAGGCAAAAGAAAGGCATTCTCAGATATGCAAGAGTTCAGATATACACTATCTTCCTGCTTTTTCTTATTTTTTAAAAGAAGTACTTCAAGTCATACTCCATGTAACTGATAAATGAATCAAAATAAATAACTCAGGAAGAGAAACTGTATCATAAAAGAATGAGCCATGAGATTCCAAATGAGTCAATTATAGAATTAAATATATATAATTAGAGTAATACGTTATAATTCAGTAGCTATAAATTCCAACCAAAGAAAGAAAACTTGGCCCACAAAGCTGAAGACAATAATAATAATAAAAGGAAAAGGACAAAGGGAGAAAGCTCAGTAACATAAATGATGAAAAAATTTTTTAAATGAAGTAAAAAGAACAACTTCTGAATGATAATGCAAAGGACTCCAAATTGACTTAAAAAAAAAAAAAAACCATTTACTGGCCAAGTGCAGTGGCTCACGCCTGTAATCCCAGCACTTTGGGAGGCTGAGGTGAGTGGATCACCTGCAATCAGGAGTTCAAGACCAGCCTGGCCAACATGGCGAAAACCGGTCTCTACTAAAAATACAAAAAATTAGCTGGGTGTGGTGGTGAGTGCCTCTAATCCCAGCTTCTCGGGAGGCTGAGGCAGGAGAATCACTTGAACCCGGTAGGCGGAGGTTGCCGTGAGCCAAGATTACATCATTGCACTCCAGCCTGGGCAACAGGGTGAGACTCCATCTCAAAAAAAAAAAAACACAAAAAACAAAAAAAACACCTATTTACTATATACTATACACTATACACAGTTTGCATTAAGTGTTGGCTACTAAATATTCTTTCTTCAAACTCAAATCTTAGAGATTAAATGAGCAATCTTCTCTTCTGATTCCATATTCCCTTCTCAGGCTACCTCAACCATGCCCAAAGGTTGAAATAGTGCCCAAGTGCCGTGTCTCTCACTGATAGCTCCCAGTCAGACCTCTGCTCTGATTTCCAGGCCGATATGTCCAACTGCCTACTTGACAAAGGCACTTGAGTGCCTCAGCAGCAACTAAAACTCAGAATGTCCAAATCTAAACTCATGGTCTTTCCCCATCACTAACCCTCCTGCCAGAAAAACAAACAAATAAACAACAACCAAAAAAAGCACCATTCTCCAACCAGTGCCTCTATCTCAGTAAATGGTACCACCATTCATCCGTCTTCATAAGCCAAAGATCTTTGAGCCATCTTTGTCATCTCTGTCTCCTGTAGCAACTCAATCCAATCCATCATTAATTTTTGGCTCTAAATATTATACACATCTCAAATCCATTCACTTCTCTCTATCTCCACTACCACCACTCTAATTCAAAATACAGTTATTTCTCGACAAGACTCTCATAATCACATCCTAACCAGTCTCCTTGCATTCTTTCTTGCTCCCCTGGAATCTGTTTTCCACCCAAATACCAGAGTGATTTCTTTCCAAAACACAATTGGTGATTATGTCAATCAGTGGTGTGCTGATAAATGTTTAACAACTGGCTCTTGGTGGGAAAAGTCCTGATTCATAGCATTTGCCAATTTCCATAGTGTGCATACTACTATCGTGGATGACTTCAGTTGACCAGTCCAGTGACGTCATGGAACACAGAGTTGGGAAGAAATACGAATCATCTGCCCTTATAAATAGTAGTCTCCAGCATATCATTGCTTGTAAAACTTCTGCTTCAAACCCTTTAATAACTTCTCAATGCTTCTAGAATAAAGGCTCAAATTCTCAGCAGGATCCAAAAGATGCTGCATGGTCTGACCCTATTAACCTTTCTAGCCTCAACTTATACCATGTTCTCTTGGTTTTCCATGCCTCACCCCACTAACTGACAACACGCTCTTTCCTGTCACAGGTCATCCTCCATCTGGAGCACTCCCAGTGCCTCCCCCTTACCCAGTTTAGTTAACAAACACATCTTTCGGAGCTGAGTCCAAATGTCCCCTCCTTAGAAAGTCTTTCCTGAGCCAATTCCACCAAACTAAATTGTCATTCCATTGTAAACTTTTGTAGCACTTAGCTCATAATGCTATATACCATAAAACATAGGCCACCATTGTAATTTTACATATACTTATGAAACTATTGGCTGATGTCTGTCTTTTATACTGTACTTATTTCTGAGGGTAAGCATTGTATTTTTTTGTGATTACCGCTGTATTCTCTAGTGCCTAACACTTGGCATGTGGGAAGTATTCAAGACATTTCTGATGAATGAGAGAATGAAATGACACACAGTTAAAGCCAAATGGCACAAGGAGATTAAAGGAAAAAGAGTGGACAAAGTTCTATTAGTCAAAAACAAAAACAGAAAGCAAGGCTAGCAATTTAGAGGGGAAGTAGAATTCAAGGCAGCAACACTAAATGAGAAAAAGGGAGGTCATTTTATGGTGATAAAATCCATAAAGAAGATGCTGTGTTCATGGAGCTTTATGTACCAAATAACACAGTATCAGTGATTACTGTTAGGAATAAAAGGGAAAATAGGAGCACAATCGTAGTGTGAGAATTTAACATACCAGTAGAACTGAACAGAAAGGCCAGGAACAAACCTTAGAACACAGTGCTCACCTAACACACCATTTCAAAACTGTGAGAAAAGGATCAGTTATTTTCAAATGGTACTGGGCCAAATGATTAAGTATTTGTTTTAAAAAGGTGGATGACCCCATATTGCAGTAGGATATGATGGCTCTTCTAAAGCACTTGTCCCAAAACACTCTTACAGGACATTAATAATCATGACAAGAAAAGGATTCTGGAGTAAATACATCTGCAAAACACCATGGTAAGCAAAGTTAAGCAGATATTTTTATTGCAGGACTTTTAACCATCTTTGATGCTACTGTACATGCTACAGTCCCAAGAGGGAACTATAGCACATGCTTTTCCCAGAATTACTTGAGTATTTTATGAGACTGGTGTTTCATGTTCTACAGAAATCACTTGGGAAATGGTGGCTTAAAAAGTTAAATAAAACACTTAAAATCATAAAATACCTCAAATAAATATGAGCAGATATTTTTGTACTTTTACTAAGGTGAGTGGGGGGCTTTCCTAAACCAAATAAAAAATGAAGATACAATTAGAGACATGGTTGATATATTTGATGACATAAAATCTTTAAGCTTCTGTATATCATAAGGCAAATGAAAAACTGGGGAAAAAATAGTTGGAGGTATGAATGACTTTACTATATAAAGAGCTCTTAGTAATCAACAAAAACGATGACCATCCACATAGGAAAGTTTGTGAAGAACATGAACAGAGGCACACACACATTCACATCCATCCACCAAATATATATCATTATTAAATATTAGATTCTGAACCTTCCTGATAATCAAAATAAGGCAAATTAAAACAGTAACATAATACATTTTGGGCTATGAAATTGGCAACTTTTAATGATAAAATTCAGTTTTAGCAAGGGTAGAGTGAAATGTGGACTCTCAAACGCAGCCAATGAAAATATAAAATGGCACCAACTCCATGGCCAGTAATTTGGCAGTACTTATTTATCAAATATCTTTTTTAAAATGCTTTTGATTCAGTAATTCCGCTTCAGGCAATTTATCACAAGGAAAAATATCAGAGATCACCTAAAGATTTATGTTCAGGGATGTTTACTGTAGCCTTGTTTGTCAAAGCAGTTTTGGAAGCAGCCCAAATGTCAAGCAGCAACTGGTTAAAGGAAGTATGGTATGCCCCATATGATGAGATATTATTCAGTCATTAAAAATTATGACTTGTTGAAATAGTCACAAAAAGAATGTTAAGTTTAAAAGCATGATATAAAACTACTTCCAGATTCCAATTTTATAAAGTACATATGTATATTTATGTAACTGGAAAAGACTAGGGTGAAATATAGTAAAATATGGAGTTATTCTCTCTGAAAAACATTCCATTTATTTTATAACATTCCCCCACAGCTCCTCATCTAATCCATCAAACCAAGTCTTATCAACTCTACTTCCAAAATGCACCTTGAGTCTTGTCTACTTCTCTCATCACCACTACTATGCCCTAGTCAAAGCCACCATCTTGCATCTTGAGAAACTCAGAAGCCTCCCATTGGTCTCTCTCCCTCCCTTTTTGCCCAGTTACAGACCAATCTCCATGCAACAGCCAGAGTAATCTGTTTTCAGTGTAAATCAGATTGTATTACCTCCTACTTAAAACCCTCCAGGGCTTTCCCATCACACCTTGAAAAAAATTCTAAGCTTTTCCCTTTGCCGCGGCTGGGAGGCCCCTGAAATCCCACTGCTGCCTCCCTGTCTGACCTCATCTCCTGCCACCCTCCCTTCCTGCCGTGCTTCATCCTTTCTGGCCTCCCCTCTTGGCCCAGACACCTGCACTGGCCTTGACACCAGCTCTTCCCTCTGCCTGCCATGCTTCCCCCAGCTCTTTACAGAGCTGACTCCTCCTCAGGTCTCAGCTTAAATCCACCTCCTCCAAGAGGCCTCCTGATTACCTAGAGTTGCCACCCTGATTTACTTATCGAATCAGTGTATTTTAATTGTCTGCACTCCCAACCATCTGATTTTTTTTCTTAACTGATTCCTTTCTGTATTGTCTAAGCTTTGCCCATGAGAATATAAACTCCATTGCAGGCTGCTATATTCACTTAGAACACTGCCTGGCACTTAGTAGGCAATAAATGCTTGCCAAATGAATGAAATAGAAATCAAACAAAAAACATTTCATTGAAACTGAAAAAGGTAAATCATGCCAAACAGCTTGACTTACTAACAGTGCTCAAAAAACTCCAATACTTTGGAAAATCTCCAGACTTGAAGGGGTGCCCTACCCTTGCGTGGGTGCCCTGTTGCCAGTTAGTGGGTAATCCCTCCCCCGTCTAACCCACCAGACCAGAAAATGACACTAATATGGACAGGCAGGTGGAATGGATTTGCACAGTGTCCCCTACTTCAAAAACAAATAGGACTATTAAGCTTTTGCAGGTCTCTGGGGAACTTGTCCAGGTTTTGGTGAATTCCAATGAGCTCCAGTTTTAAACATGCAGGATTTCAGCTCTGGCTTTTAGTTCACTGAAAAAGAGAACAGCTTAGATTTTCTTTGCCTTGCAACTCCAGAAATTTCTCTTTCCCTCTTTGACAGCCTGAGGAGTCAGGGGCAGAGAGAATAGAGGAGCCAGATGCCTTTTAATGAGATAGAACCCAAGAAGCCTTCTGCACTCTCTTTGTAAGTCATTCCTTAGAACTGCTTAAAAGATCTGAGCCATGACCACACATAGCAAGGCACAGAAGCATATGAAAAATTGCCAGATTTAGTGCTTGTGGCTTGGGGTGTACTGCAAGGATCTCTAAAGATGGAGATTTGTTATGTTGCTGTGGATAAATTTGAATCAAGTGTAATCCAGTGCTGCTGTGTGAAAACCAGTCCGTTACCAAGTGAGTGGGCCTCGCCAGCCACCCACCCAGCATCCTATCTTCCATAGGTTTCCACTTGACACTGGAATATAAGGTTTGTAAGGGGCAGATTTCTGCCTATTTGGTTTGCCACCGAATCCTTGGTGCCTAGAACAGCACATGCATATAGCAGATGCCCAATAAATAATTGTTGAATAAGTTAAAGGAGAAGTAATATTTTCCCCAATTACTGAGCACTTACTGTGTGCCTCATCTGGCTCAAGTCTCATAGCCACTCGAACTCTTAACCCTCACATCTCCCCCACAGGGTAGGTTTGGCAGAGGGGAACCTGAGAAATTAGGCGCTACAAATCTCTCGTGCAGTGCATGTCTATTTGAAAGTTTATTTCCTTTGCAGGGTATTGTCTGATGTTCATGGCATTGGGTAGATATTGTGGGAGAGGCAGAAATGTCATTATGAAGAGAACTTCTCTCTATTAGCTAATGTTTAGAGAGGCATTGCGACGTACAAAAAGATGTCCTGCACTTGTCACATCTGGATTCCGAATTTACCTGTTTCACTAACCTGTGTGAACTTCAACAAATCACAACCTCTCTGAGCCTCAGTTTTCTAATCCATTTTTTTAAAAGATAATGAAATCAGTCTTTCCCAGCTTGAATGGAGGTATAGTGAAGTGCAAATGACAGAACAGATGTGACTGGACAACTGATACTTACACCCTCTGTCTTACTGAATTGTTACTTAACTCTTAGCTGAGGTAGGTCCATCAGTGTTTGGCTCAGTTCATGGGGGTTTGTATCTATCCTTGGGTACTTGGATTTTGCATATAAATGAGTTCTTCCATATAAAATGGTTCCAACATATCTGGTACTTAATAAATGCTAGTATCACTATTGTAATTATTAATGAAAAACAACCCCAAGGACTCATTCTGGACCCTGAATACAAATTTTATGTAGACCCAGGTGGCCAATGAGTTTTGCTTTGTGTGGTATTCAGGTTGTTTACTGATGTGTAACAAATTACCCCAAAACCTAGGAGCTTAAAACAACCACCATTGTATTTTAGTTCATGATTGTGTGAATAAGGAATTAAGACAGGGCTCAGCTGGGTGATTTTTCTGCTCTAGGTGGCACTGACTGGGGTTACTCAGTAGTGTCAGTAGCATTCAGCTGCTGGCCGGGCTATAATTGAGGGCCTTATCCAGTGTCACCCACACATCTAGCATCTTGATATGGTCAGCTGGAAGGCTAGGCTTGGCTGTACTCCTCCACCCCTTGCAGTCTCAGAGCATCTCTTCACTGTCTCTCCTGCAGGGTAGTCAAATCTCCTACATGGTGGCTCAGGGGTCTAAGAGTGAGTGTTCCAAGACATTCATGTGGAAGCTGCAAGCCTTCTTAGCTTCAGAAGTCAAGTCTTAGCTGTTCCGTTCTGTTGTTCAAGCAAGTTACTAAGGCCACGCCCCATTTGCAAAGAGAAAAATTGTACTCTACGTCCTAGAGGAAGGAGCATCAGAGAATGTGTTGCCATCTTTAATCTTCCACAGGTGGTAACAGCCCTCTTGGTAGTGGCTGCCCGGAGTGATGAGAAAGGTAAATGAGAAGGCCACACCTGGGCTCAGTGGAAAAGTGCCGGATGTTTACCACTGTCTGCTGGGGGAATGGGGGCCTGGGAGCCCTATCTTTGCAACCTTTGACTTACAAATTTCTCCTTCATGATGCATCCCTCAAGGTCTCTCCTGTTTTCTTCCTATCAACATATATGTGCTGTTTTTACCATTAAAAGTCCATTCTGGTTGCATTTAGTTATTGTCCACCGGGAAGTTTTAGAGAACACTTTATTGTTCACCACCACTTTGCAGGAATGGAGGGGAAACTCTTGTTTGTATAAGGTGCCCTTTTCCTCTAAGCCTCCTCTGTGGGGCCTTGACTGAAGACTCTGCTGACCCCTCTGTATAGTTTTGCCAAGTTAGAGTTAAGCATAGCCAACTAAGCATCTCAATATCCAGTTATGGGAGCATTCTTCAAAAAATAGTCGGTGAGTATCACCAATGATTTGTGTTACCTCTAATTCCACCAGTGGAATCATGTTGAAAAGTACATCAGGAATTTGAGGAAGGGAAAGAGGGAGGGAAGAGCAAGCCAATCTGTTATTTTGGAGTCATGTTTTACCCTTTTGTTCTGTGGAGTAAGATTTTGGTATTCATTTGGCTGAAAAGACACAGGCAGTGCTGAGGCATGCCTGACCAGTTTTTCCTCCACTTCTCTTGCTAGCTTATGGGTGCATCTGTGACCAAACTTGTAAGGTCTCTGGCTTGGCCATTCCTCTCCCAGGTCCTGCTGAGATGATAGTGATGAATTGGAGACTATATTCATTTCCATGGCAACAAACATCACTGTCCTAGAGCCACTCCTCAAACCCTTTGCAGACACCACTTTTTCATTAACCCCAACCCCTGGGAGATGTGGAAATATATGCAGAAGCAGCAAGATCTACCCCACAGGGCCACTCCAACTGGAGCAAGACTAGGCTTCAGGAGAGCCTCAAGCTCCAGGTACACATAAACAGCAGGTGAAACAAAGACAATTAGCTAAATTGGTTTTTCTACAATTGTTTCCTGTGTTGCAAAGTTTGCCCCTAGTGTGAAAGTCTCACTTTCAACTTACATTCTACACCCAAGCAGCTTTCTATCTAGAGTTTGAAAATTGCTTGGACAAGGAAAAATTGCACCTCACATTTCCCAAGTGCTTTCTATGTCTTATGGCTGTCCAATCTTTCTCAAGTATTAATTATGAGCGTTTATTTACAACTCACGTCTCAAATACTCATAGTATGCAGTGTGTGTCTATTACCAATGATTTGTCATTAATCAATAGTCAGAGATGCGAAAACAAGAATGTGTGAACTCTGGCACAGACCCAATTAACCTGAAATAGGAGAGAAGGGACTTTATCCTCTAATTGAGTTACATCTTGAGGTGGAGTAAGCTGATGGCTTCTGGGAGGCCACTGAGGGATGGTGGCCTCATGCTGAGGGTGGACGCCCCACAGGGAAGGGATTCCTAAACTTACCATGCTCTGTTCTTCTTGTAGACAACCCAGGGAGTCCAGCAACCCATAGGACGGTGCATCCAAGAGTCCAAAAACCCATAGTACAGGGAATCCAAATGACCTGATAAGTCTTTAGAAGCCTGAAGCCTGGAGATTCACAATCAAGAGGACAGGCCTACTTTTAGAGAAGGCAGGTTCTGGAGGGAGAGTGAGCTTAAAGTCATCCTCCATTCCTGACATCTTCTCTTGGCTTGACTGTTGTTCCAGCTTATGCAGTTTCTTCCCTTCATCCCTGGGGAGGGGGAGTCATGAACATAGACATGGTGCCAGGCAGTCCTGGGGTGGAATCCTCGTTCAGCCTGTGTTCCCACCTAGAAAATGGAAACAGGTTGCATTATTTCTACCTCGCTTGTGAGATGGTTGTGGAGATGATCATTTCCAGAGGGCACTTTGCACAGAGCTTGGCGTGTGTTAAGAGCTTAGCCCACATCAGTGCCATTGCCAGGTGGGGGCAGCTCCTCGGCATTCATGATTCCATGGGCTCTGGGTGTCCTACGAGCAGATCTCTGCTGATGTGGGCCAACGAGAGGCAAATCAGTTTAACCACATCTGGGACCCAGGTTAGGGCGCTCCGGAGAAGAGGCTTTCACAAGGTAATGCTCTATGGAAACTGTAATGTTGGGTTTCTTCCCCTGATTTATGCTATCCTTAGGATCCCACCACTAAGGCCAGGAAGAAATAACTGAAGTTCCTGCATGTGGATAAGAAGGCAGTCACTTATTTCTGGAAACTACAACTGAGACTTGGGGAAGCTGCTTAGGATGATGACATTTGCATTTCACACCATAACGGAAATGGTGCCTCTGTGCGTCGTAGTTTACTCTTAACGATGAAACATTGCGTGCCCACTACATGCCAGCCCTGTGCTGGCATTGACAATTCTCAGAAAAACCCTTTGGAAGAGTCATGTTAAGTTTAGTGGCCATAGAGAAAGGAGCATCCAGGATGAGGCAGCCCTCAATATCTGGAGTTGAGGCTGCTTCTGCAGAGAGTGAGGACAGGAGCCCCTGTCTGTAGCACCTCTGCACCTGGGCAGTCACTTCTGCTGTGTGACCGCTTGGCGCTCAGGGCCTTGGTCTCTGCAGGTGCTGCCATGCTGAGCACAGCACAGGTGCCAGTTCACAGGTCTCATGCCCAGGATGTCCTTAGCAGATGCCTCACAGTGGACAGCTGGAACCCAGAATGGGCCTGACCTTCTATCGTTCATGTCCTATTGGTTCTGGACAGGGTACCCTCCACAAGCCTGTCAAGCAAGGCCCTGGGCAGCCCCTACCCATTGTCCAGTTAGAGGTGGCAGCAAAGTGAGCTCAGTAAGGCACCACCTCAGGGCAGCTAGGGCAAGCCAGAGAGTCAGAGATCACAGCCCAGATGGCGCAGCAGGCCCTCCTTCTGCCATGACATGTATGACAGATTACATCATCTGTGTGGCATACCCAGGTACAATAGATCAAGAGTCCTGCCCAGTTCCACACATTGGCTGCAATCTCTTTTATACACACAGTTTTTCATAGTATAAGTGTATGGCAATGATATTATTACAGGGATAAATTTAAATCCACTTAAAATTCATTATCATAAAAGCAACTCATTTCCAACTCAGCAGACCTTAGGTATTGTTATTCACACATTACTTGTGACCTCCCAACTCACAGAAGTTGATATCTGGGTATAGAGTGTGATTTGTCTCCCATTAGGGACTTCAGAAGAGTTCTTGAAATAGCTGCCTCCCCAGCTCCATCTCTCACCCCTTGTGCCTGCCCAGTGTTTCCAGAAGGCTCAACCATAGACACCAAAGGTCCTGTGTGGACCTCCCCAGAGAAACCCAAACCCTCACACTTCTCTGGAGCCACAGGGCCAGATGAAACCTCTCAGAAGGTTGTAAACAGAAGCCCTGTCTGTCCTGATGGCAGAAGTTGTAACCCTGTAGGGCTTCTCAACATGTGATGTAAGACCACAGCTTTGTAACCTAACTCAGCCAGGGTCCTAGTTAAGAAGGCACATTCCTAGAACCTGCCTCAGAACTACTGAACAAGGTCACTGGGTGTGGAGTCCAGGAATCTGCATTTTTACCCCTGTTGCCCCCGCCACTCCCCACCCCTCCCCCTGCCATTGTGTGCACTAATTGCTGGAAGCACTAATAAGGAGAGCCCCCCGTGTTGTGTATAACTCCCACCCCACACACACACACTCACTCACCCTTTCACTTACCAACAGTTTCCTGGGCTTGGGAGGTCTGCAGAAGGCAGTAGCCCTGCAGATTGGGAAAGGTAAGCCCTGGAAGTGGACTATCACATCTCTACTGCTTAAAAGGGGCTCCATCCTCTCAGGCTCCTGGGTTCATTCCTTGAGAACGGGGCTCAGCTGTGGGAGCTGATAAAACAAGGCACCCTTCCAGTTACTGAGCACCTTCTAGTGGCCCACACTGTGCTAGGCGTTGCACATGAGCCACCTCTCATCCTTGGGGAAAATACTAGTTGTTATCTATGCTCTATAGGTGTGGACACTGAGGCCCAGAGAGGTTATGTGGCTGGTCCAAGTCACACAGCTGATCACAGCCAGAGTGGGATTGTAACCCAGGGCTGCCTGACTCCGGAGCCTGCGTGTTCTCCAGCGGTGACATTGCCGGGGTAGTCTCGGAGGGGGCAGTGTGAGCTAGTTCATAGGACGGAAGAGTACTGTGAGGAATGTTGGGGTATTTCAAGGTTTGATAAACCACAATTCCTCTCAGCTGTTGGACATTTGAGAGACGAAACACTGAGAACATGATAAGACACGCTGAGATTTTGGTTGTTTTAGAACCCAAAATCTCAGCTTACTCCTTCCAGAACTTGTGCTCGCTTTTGGAGAAAGGAAACATTTTAGCCTGGCTTGGGTTCTGGGTTGCAGTAGCAGCGGTGTTTGCTAAGCTAAAGAAGAGAACTAGAGCTTCTATCAGTGCATTACTAAAGCAGAACTGGCCGACTGTCTGCCTGGGAAATAACAGGACTGAGGCTTGTGCCTCCAGCCAGAGATTGCTCCTCCATAGCTCCCATTGCCACCACTTCCGCCACTTTTGCCTCCACTCCCCAGTCACCCAGTGACCCACCCTGCCAGGAGGCACAATGCCGGCATTGATCATTCCCCAACCCATGGTACAGTTCCGTTTCCTCTGCTGCTAATTGGCCATGAGAGCTGTGTTATGAGTGATCAGAATTGTTAGTCTCTTCCTAATGATCTCTGTCTGGAGACCAACTTCATGACATTCTCCAATTAGGGAGTGCGGAGCCGGCAGGACAGTGCCGTTCATCTGCCCAGAACCCCCTTGAAGTGACATGGGCTCATTATGCAGGAGACCCAAGCCACTGGTCCTGTGGGTCAGCACAGCCCAGGAGGGCCACAGAGGCAGGTCTCCCCCTCTCACATCCCCAGACTCCCGGCTATCCTTTGCTCCCTGTGTCCTCCCTTCATGAGAAAGCCTTTCCTTCCGTCAGGCTTGAAGGACAACACTCACTCTTCGGCTAGCACACTCGATGTTTTGAAAATTCCTAACTGGCTGGGCAACAGAGCAAGACTCTGTCTCAAAAAAAAAAAAAATTCCTAACTGGGAAAGATGACTTCTTTTGAGATCAAAGGCACACTCTCAGGGACACTGGGGCAATGAGGAAGGTGAAAGCTACAGAGGAAATCAAGACTGGTCCACTCCCAGCTCCCCATATGCGGAAGAGGAGAAGGCCGAAGGCCAAGGCCAAGAGAGAATGGTCTTGCCCAGGGGCGTCCTCGGCACTTGGACAGGAAGACTAGAGCCCCCCGCGTCATTCCTGCTTCCCTTCTTCTCACCCTAACTTCAAATACAGACTTTTTCCTATGTCCCTGTTCTCCCTTTGGACCCAACCAGCTCCTGGATTTCATCTGCCATTTGGCTTATTGTGCAGTGGACAAACCACACGGCTACATATGACAGCCAGAAACTGGATCATAAGTTTTGAGGGCAGAATCCATATCTCCCTTATTCTCTGCTGTGTCCCCAGGACCTAGCACCTCACCCATAGTAGGAACACAGAATTATTCAATGAGTGAATTAATTAATTAATGCTTTCACTTTAAAGTTTAAATGGAGAGTTTCAGAGAGGAGCCCAGAAGGGCCATTCAAAGAAATGAATCTCCAACAGTGGAAATTCAGATACCACAGAGTCTTGGGAGGTCAGTTGGGCATTAAATCTTTCCTTATAAGAGTCTGCTAATTACTTTTCCAGGTTTTTTGCTGAACAATTTGAACTCACAATCAAAACAGCTTTCGCTTATGTCTCTTTCTTAATATCTCAGCACAACTCCTGCTGTGGGCCATTGTTAAACCTTATGCCTGGAGGGTTTGGCGATGCACGGTTAACAGCTTTGCCACCTGAGGATGGCATTGTCTCTGCCAGCCTTTGGCCGACTTGTTCTGGGTCTCCTGCTGAGAGACAAGACCAGGCTGGGATAGGCCATTCAAACAGCTTGAGGGAAGCTCCCAGGACAAACCTCAGACTTAGCTAAGGTACTTTCTTTTAGGTCACTTTGAAGAAATCTTAATGTTAAAAAGATTTACAAACTAGAAACTTTATAATAAAGTGTTGTCAAAAATCATTAACAAAATCTACATCAAGTCCTTATAGTGTCTGGAACATAATAAATGTGCGATACATGTGAGCCCATAGATCTTTTCCATCAATACTCACTTGAAATAGATTAATCCACAGTCTAATAGTTAGACCCAATCTGATGCACATAAGAAAGGCTGCTATATCTTTTGTTGTTTTTACAGATCTTCTTTTGATTAGGTTATCTATTTGATAGGAATGGCGGAAAGGCCTAGCATGTTCCACACCCACTGTGCACCAGGAACTATGCTAAGTGCCTTACATTTCACTATTACATGTGCTTCTCTCTACAGGCCTCAGGGAAAGGCGTATTCTCCCATTTTCCAAATGGGAGAATTAGACTCAAGATCTCAAGATCATTAGACTCCAAAGCCAGTACTCTTTCCTATTTATGTGGTATTTAGAAGTGAGCCCAGCTATAGGAATGCTCCCTAGTAACCACACGGTCTCTGCCAGCTTCCCTGTCCAGACCAGCCTTCCCCTGGCCTGAGATATGCCATGGTGCCTCTCAGAGGACACCATCGTGTACCCCTGTAGTGCTTGAGTGTCACCAACCCGGAAACGCTGTGGGACAGCACACCCAGGGAAATTGTAGAGAACCCAGGTGCCCCTGGACATTCTAAAGACCATCATCTGAGAGACTGCTGGGAAATGCAAAGCTCACAGAACATGTCATTTCCTGTCTGTAAAGTATTGAATACAAATATCATCTCTTTTTATCTCCCATCTCCAAAACAGTCCCCTCGGGTTATATCTCTCTCAAGTGCTCTGTAAACTTCCCAAATTGTCAGCGGGTCCCAGGAGATGCTTCCATCATGCTGGGTGATCGTCTTATGATAACTTCCGAACTGGCCTCCTGCACTGTTCACGGGGCTGGCTGGTTACCCGCGCAGCAGAATCACTCAGCAGATGCTTGGATGTGCATTGACTTTGAACGGCTAGAATGTTCAGGGGCACAACCTGCCTCGGAGCTGCTGCGTGACTCGGGTCTGAGGTGTCCCCTGAAATCTTGGGGACAGGCACTCTTTCTGCCGGCGTCAGACAGAATGTGGTCTCCCAACAGGGAGCCCAATCCAATTCTGCAGAGCCGTGCTCCGCCACGCTGGTCTGCAGGTGCCCTTTGCCCTTGTGCGCACAGCGACACCTGGTGGTAAGCTAGTGAACTGCCGGGACCCCAGCGCTGTTCTCAGCTCCTTGCTGGGCTTCAGCTCACGTGCGCTGTGTGCACCGGGGGACTCGTCCTGGCACGTGCACACTCAGTCTTGTGCACACACCGAGTGCTCTGTTGTGACAAAGTTATACTCAGTTATGTATGTCGTCTTCCTGCCCTGTGCAGAGAGCAGTCCCATGGCCTCAGTCATGAGTCATTTGTCTGTACTCATTCTCAGAGGGGAAGAAAATGAGCTGTTTCTAACCACGTCTATCATCACCACCCCGATCGCCATCCTTACTGCCATCAACCACCACCATCCCTGCCGTCCACACTAACATTGCCTCCACCACCATTAGCAATCACCACCATCATCCCCACCACCCCTCGATGACCATAGCCACCTTTGCCTTCACTACTGTCACCCCATCTACTCTGCCACTCCTGTGGCAGGGGCTAACTCCTCTGGTAGCAGCAGAATTGGGCAGCCCTACCCTCTGAGGTTCCAGGAGGGAGGCTGAGGGCCTCTTCCACAGAGACTGCTGTGAGAGGCTCTTGGCAGGAGGGCAGGAAGGACCCAAGAGAGCAAGGCAGAGGGAGGATGTGCCTTCTCCAGCTCCTAGCTGGCAGACAGGACAGCACAAGGTACCGCCTGGATGTATTTAGGACTGAAGTTTCTGCTGATGTCAGTGAATTCTAGGAATGTCCCAAGACCCCAGTTCAGGTGAGCAGTGCAGAGTAGTCAAAAGGGGCCGGGAAACAAGCCACCCATTTATTCGTGCAGTCCAAGAACAAAGCCAGCGGGCCAGCTCCAACCTGTTGTGACAGAAATACCAGGAGATCGTTTCTTTTTCTTTCCATTTCCCCCAGACAGCAACTGTACAAATGAAACTTCAAACCTAGAGCTCAGCCGTTCAGAGCCTGCATAGCACTGGCCTGTTTCTTGTTCATTTAGCCTCATTCTCTCAGAAGATGAAAAGCCTCATTCGTCAGAACAATCACTTCAGCCCAGAGGGGTTTGGGTGTTGTTTCTAAGACATTCCAACTTGCAGCCATACAGGAAAAATGAAATAAACGTGGCAAGAGTTTTAAAGTGGTCTGAATGACCCAATTAAACACATATTTTCAAGTCAAACACACCTTTTCTAATGTAGAGATAGAATTATTAAATTTCACAAATTACCATGCTCAATAATTGTCTAAGAGTAATTTGTGTAGTATGACACTGTTTTCTTTTCTATTTATTCTCATTCCCTAGGTGATGTCATCTATCCCGTGACTTTAAAATCTTCCATTTCTGCCTCTCCAGGGACACCTCCTGAGCTCCTGAGCTCCAGGTTCTGAGCTCCAGGTTCACTTGGACAACTGTCCCTTGATTTTCCCCACTTAGATACTTACTTGCCATCCTATTCTTAAAGTAGTTGGAACAAATCCTTTGATTTTTTTTTCCTTCCAAACCTGGTCTTGACACATTTCCCCCCTTTTAGTAAATGGTAAACAGCATCCTCCTCATTTTTCATCCACAAACCTACACAGTCCTTCTTACCCCACCTCCTTCACTCACACTACCCTCCACTGTCTCACCAAGCCCTCTGCTACTCCTCAGCGACCCCCAGTCCAGGCCTACCTCTCTTTCTCAGACCTAGGCTGCCTCCCTGCTTCTCCTTTTGCCACATTTCCATCAATCCTCCACCCAGCAGCCAGCATGCATTTGTAAGAATACAGATCATGTTGTACCACTCTCCTGCTTAAAATCCTCCAGTGGCTTGTTACTACACTTAGGATGCAGCCAGAGCTCCCCACCCAGCCCTGCTGCTCTGTCCCCAACTCGCCTCTAACCCCATCTTCGCCCACGTCCTTCTTCTCTCCTTCATCCTAATCATCCTTCTTGCTCTTCCTTGGAAACATCAAATTCACTCCCACCCGAGGGACTTGGCGTTTGGTCTGGACTCTGATCCTCTCCAGCTTGTTCCCTCACTCCATGCTGAAAGGCTACCTCCTCCAAGAAGCCCTCCCTGACCACCTTATCTAAATATCCTTTGTCCCTTCACTCCTTATCTCCTTTTTTAGTTTTCTTTTTCTTCATGGTACTTGTCATTTCCTGCCTGTCTCCTCCACTCAAATATAGCTCTATAAAGGCAGGGATTTTTGTATGTTTTGTTCACTGCTGTATCTCTAGCACTTAGAATATGGCCTGGCACACAGTAATACTCAGTAGATATCTGAATGAATGAACGAATGAATGAGTGAGCATAATGCCCACCCAAAGGAGCTTGCTGCCTATCTTTGTGTCCTATGGGCTGTCATTCAAGGTGGCAGGATGGGCTCACTTGTTGTCCTCCCGAGAGCAGCATTTAAGAGATCATTTCTGAAGAGAGCACATAAGGCGTTGGAAATGGCTCCACCTCCTGGACCAGCTTGCCAGTGTGACCCACCGTTAGGGCAATGGCCACCCCGTGGAATGCACACCACAAGGGCAAGCGAAGACCTCAGCGAATGGGGAAACTCGTACCCCATATGCTCAGTTGTCGGGCCTGGGATCGTGCAAGGGAAAGTATATAGACAGCAGGCAGGGGAGTCCCCCGACAGTGGCTGTAGCCAGAACTGGCCACATAATTTGTAGGACCCACTGCAAAAGGGAAATGTAGAGCCTCAGCCAGGGGTTTCCTTTAGGCCCACTGCCCAACCCTCTACAGACAGACAACGTCCAACAGCTGGCAACCCCTGTACCAGGATGTGTTCAAAACCTGACTTGAAGGTGAACAAGAGGCCCGCTGTATGTGCCATGGTGCTGTCAGCCTGGGCAGCGACAGCCATCCCCTTGCCCTGCCCTGAGATGCCTGGTGGTGTGGGCCCAACCATTGCCCCACCCATACCCACACCCAGGCCCCTGCCAGGGGTGGAGGGCAACAGCAGAATGCTCCCTCCCGCAGTGTGACCAGGTCGCTGTTCAAGGTTGAAGGCAGCAGCAGGGGTGAGTGGGGGAGGCCACCCAGGACATAAAAGTGGGAAGCAGGCAGCAGAGAGCCATTCTGGGATGCTGAGGAGGAGGTGAGAGTCAGGGCCACACAGGAGCCGAAGCTCCAAGCCCTGGTACATTCTCCACTGTCCCATCACCCTTCTCTTACAGAATACAAATTCAAAGAGAATCAGCAAGCATTTCAAGACAAGAACCCCAGCAGTAAGCCCCAAGCTGGAGGCCCTTCTGAGTGTGGGACCCTGTATTACTCTACCAGTCATGCACCCATGGGCCAGCCCTGGCTGCAGCCACAAACAGAGGGCCCACCAGCATGACCATGTGACCCTCTCCTGTGTTAGAAGCATCTCTGCAGTTTGAGCAACTCTGGACCACACCAGGTCCCTGTTGTCTTCTTGCTCCTGCTGCTATGGTGGCACCATCATTTGAGGTTAGGGAATTTGCACAGAAGCCCCTGTCTGAGAGACCCCATCATCTTCAGAGCCCAGAGTGGGCCAGAGCCCCTACCAGCCAGCCTGCACAGGTGTGAAGCCCTGGATTGCTTGTTAAGATTTGGGAGGAATGAAAGGTTTCTTAAATTTCCACTTGAGATTATTTAATCACAAGTGTGGTTTGAACAAAAAGTAAAACCTGAATATGAATTATTTTTAAATTAAGGTATAATTGACATACAATTAAATGCATAGATTCTTGTCAATGATGTTCTGCAAATGTATACACCATCACTCAATCAAGATATAAAACATTGCTATCAACCTAGAAAATGATCTTTCTAGTCAACCCTCCCATTCACAGAGGCAAGTACTGTTCTGATTTCTAGCATCATAGATTAGTTTTAGTTATTTTTGAATTTTATATAAGTGGAAGCATACAGTAAGGAAACTTTGTGGCTTCTTTGACTCAAACTCAACATAACATTGAGTTTTATCCATGTAGCTAGGAAAATCCATTGCTCGTCCCTGTTATTGCTAAGTAGTATTTTATTGTATGACTATATCACAGTTTGTTTTGTGATTCCTGTTAACATACATTAGGTTTGTTTCCATTTGGGAACTACTATGAATAAAACTTCTATAAATATTTTTATATGTGTCCTTTTGTGAGCATAGTCTTTCATTTCTCTTGGATATATACCTATGAGTGGCAAATAGCACATAAAAAGATGCTCAAGATCATTAGTCATTGGGAAATACAGATTGAAATACAGTGATGTACCACTACGCATTTAGTGATATACCACTAAATTTAAACAGGTTAAAAGTTAACAGACTGACCATAGCCAGTGTTGGCAAGGATCTGGGGGAACCAGAACATTCATAATCTGCTGATGGGGATGTAAAATGGTACATATAACCACTTTGGAAGATGGTTTAGCAGTTTCTTTAAAAAGTAAACCTATATCTACCATATGATCCAGCCATTCTACTCTTACCTACTTACCCAAAAGAAATTAAAGCATATGTCCATAAAAATACTTGTACACAGATATTCATAGCAGCTTTATTTGAAATTGTAAAATATCAGAATCAACCCAAATGTCCATTAACAGTTGAATGAACAGACAAACTGGTATATCCATATAGTAGAATGCTACTTAGCAATAAAAAGGAATGAACTGGCCGGGCATGGCGGCTCATGCCTGTAATCCCAACAATTTGGGAGGCCGAGGCAGGTGGATCATGAGGTCAAGATGTCGAGACCATCCTGGACAATGTGGTGAAACCCCGTCTCTACTGAAAATACAAAAATTAGCTGGGTATGGTGGTGCATGCCTGTAGTCCCAGCTACTCGGGAGGCTGAGGCAGGAGAATCACTTAAACTGGGAGGTGGCAGTGAGCCAAGATCACACCACTGCACTCCAGCCTGGCAACAGAGCGAGACTCCATCTCAAAAAATAAAAATTAAAAATTAAAAAAGGAATGAGCTATTGGCACATGGCAAACTTTAATGAAGCTAAAACCTATCGATGCATTCTATAACATGAATGAATCTCAAAATAATTATGCTGAGTAAAACAAGCCACACAAAACAAGAGCACTTCTACGTGATCCCATTTATATAAAATTATAGGAAATCCAAACTAATGTCTGATGACAAAAGCCAGATCAGACTTGGGTTGGAGGGACAGGGAGGGGCAAAGGGAGGGTTACAAAGCAGCATGAGGAATCTTGGGTGATGTGTTTGTTGTCTTGGTTGTGACATGGTTTCATGGGTGTACATATATGTCAAAACCTTTCAAATTGTATGCTGTATATAGGTGTAGTTAATTGTCAATTATACTTCAATGAAAGTGTGTCCTTAAAAGTCAAATGACTGTATAGTATAATGTTATTTCTGGCCTCTCTCTGTCGCTCTCCTTATTCAAGTACCACATGGTCTTATTTATTGTAGCTATATAGTAATTCATGAGTTGAGGTAGCATTTGTTCTCCAAACTTGTTCTTTTTCAAGATTGCTTTGCATATTCTATGTAGACTTTATTTCCTTATTTCTATAACCATTTACATATAATTTTTAGAATAGCTTGTCGATTTTTTTCAAAAAGTCTGCTGGTATTATGAATGAGATTGTGTCAAATCTGTAGGTAAATTTAGGAAGAATCCGCATCTTAGATATATTGAGTCTTCTAATCCATGAGCACATTGACCTGTTTCATGAATTATGCTTTTTACAGAATTTTTCATGTTATCTAATTTGTCAAATTTATTAGTGTAAAGTTTCTAATATCACCTAATAACTTCTAATGTCTGTAATATCTATAGAAATACTCCTTCTTTCACTCCTGATATTGGTAATTTATAATTTCCATCTTTTTTCTCATTGATCAGACTTGCTAAGAGTTTATACATTCATAATTTTTTAAAAGAACCAAATTTTAGCTTTGCTGATTTTTCTCTATTATTCATTTGCTAGTTTAGTGATGTCTTTTCCTTATTTTTCTTGTTTGTGCTACCTTTTGGTATACTCTTTCTTTTTTCCTTTATTCTTGAGGTGGAAAGTTAGTTCACTGTCTACTGACTCCCATTTTTTCTGATCAGAAGTGAAATCTCTATTTATTTATTTATTTATTTATTTATTTATTTATTTATTTATTTTAAGATGGAGTCTCACTCTGTCACCCAGGCGGTAGTGCAGTGGCACAATCTCAGCTCACTGCAACCTCCACATCCTGGCTACAAGAGATTCTCCTGCCTCAGGCACCCTAGTAGCTGGGACTACAGGTGTGCACCACCATGCCTGGCTAATTTTTGTATTTTTAGTAGAGATGGGGGTTTCACCTTGTTGGCCAGGCTGGTCTCAAACTCCTGACCTCAAGTGATCCGCGTGTCTCAGCCTCCCAAGGTTCTGGGATTACAGGCATGAGCCACCACACCCAGCTGAAACCTCATTCTTATTGTTCCTCTGAAGACAACGTGTCTTTTATTCCTCTGGCTGCTTCTTAGGTTTTCTTGTTATCTTTGGTTTTCAGTGGTCAGACGACAATTTGCCTTTGTGATTTCCTTTGTATTTATTTTACTTGAGGATTCCTTGCCTTGGATATTGAGTTGTCTTTCTTCAGTTTTGTAAATTTTTAGCCAATATATTTTCAAATATTCCTTCTGCCCTATTCATTATCCCCTCTCCTTCTGAAATTTCAATTATGTTGGTCCTATTCTTATTGTCCCATAATTCTCTAATGATCTGTTTAATTTTTTTTTTCATTCTTTTTTCTCTCTGTGCTTCAGTATGGGCCTTTTTTATTATTGACCTGTCTTTGAATTCATTGATCCCTTTTTCTGCTACGTCCAGTCAGCTCTTAATCTTATCAAAGCCCATTAATCCTTTATTTCAGATATTGTATATATCACTTCTACTAAAGGCTTGTTCTTCTCTGGAATATGATTGACTTGGACATATATTCCTTCATTACTGCCCCATGGCTTTTAAAAAGATATGAATTTTAGTTTATTTGGCATTTTTTGTTATGAGAACAGCAATCTTTTCAAACTTCTGTATCATAGTTAGAAGTAGAATTCTGTGTATGCAATTTTGGATGCCCTATTTTTTTCAAGTATGTTCAATATTATTGGAAAACTGCAAGTACGGTACACAGAACTTTCCCATATCCTTTACCCAAAGACCCCATTCAAATTTTGCCAGCTGTCTTAATATGTCCTTGATAGAAAATTCAAACCAGAGCACTCCTTGCACTGAGCTGTCATCTGTCCTCAGCCTACTTCAATTCGGAACAGTGCTTGAGTCATTCCTTGATCTTTATGTCCTTAACAGTTTTTAAAATTACAGGCCACTTATTTCTATTAGAGTTTGTCTGATGTTTCTTCATGAACTTTTGGCAAGAATATTACTGAAATTATGCCGAACTCTTCTCTCCACATCCCATCAAATAGGAAAGTAATGGCAACTGGTGACACCATTGGTAATATTGATTTTGATCACTTGACTAAAGTGATATCTGCCAGCTTTCTCCACTATAAGCTTGTCCTGTTTTTCTTTAAAATTAATAAAATGTATAAAAATAATAAATATTTTCTGATGAGATACTTTGAGACTATGTAAATATTCTGTTGTTTCTCTTTCACCCACTAATATTAACATGTCTCGATGGCTTGTAACCAGAATTAACAGTACTATGATTGCCAAATGAAAATGTTCTAGTTCCATCATTTCTTCTACATTTACAAGTTAAAATTTACTGTAAAGAAGAGTTTCTCTTATCCCCATTTATTTGTTCACTTTTTAAAAATCAGTTCCACCGAATTAACAGAAAGCTATTATCCATTACTATCCTGATTTTCATGCTTAAAATGTCCCAGACTTGGCCAGTAGGAGCTTCTTCAGACTGCCTTCTTGTCCTTTTTGATGCATCTCATGATTCTTTAAGTGATTCCTTACTTTCTGGTACAAGATGTTCCAGGCTATTCTTATTCTTTCCCTGCCCCTTCCCTGGAACAAACCATTTTTTCAAAAAGCCTTGGTTCTTTTTAGTGGTGAGCTATATTTAGAAGCAAAGATGTGAGCATTAAACGTGCTCCTTGCTATTGGGTTTTGCTGTTTGCAGATTCTCTCAGAAGGCGGGGATAAGGACCTATATATACATAGACACATACATATGTACCTTGAGCTAAAATCCATGAGTTCCCTTCAATACCTCCAATGCCAGTCCAACCACAGTTCATTCTAGTGTTCCCTCTTTTCATATTTGTAATTCTCTTCTTCCATGAAAAACCTAGTTCCCACTGTCCTCAATATATTTATGTACTGTTAGATTCTCCTCTATATGAAATAATCTCCTGCCCCTACCAAGCTTCTGCACCACTCAGCCACCTTCCTGCACCTAATCCCACCTTGCCACCACCCACCTTAGCTGCCTACCAGAGACCGAAGAGGCCACCCTCCCACTTGTGATGTCCCTTTCTTTGTAATGGCTTGACCCCTACTTGGCCACCACCATGCTCTGCCACCCTCCTCTTTACTATGACTTTTTGAAGATAAAACATTGTTAGAATCTCCTCTCCTTGGAATTAAAAAAAGGCAAAAGTCATTCTTATGTGTTTAGAGTTGAGATCTAAGTATATTAACAAGAATCAAAGATAATTTAGTTTTGGTTAATGTGACCTGCTCAGAAGAATATTTTGATTTTTAAGATTCTCTAATTTTGCCACCATAAGTAAGACTGAGCCAATACTTAGAATGACTTTTGTCCAAGCTTTAGGTGGAAATACATCAACAACAGTGGAGGATAAAGCCTTCACTTTTGGATGCTACTGTCTCAGGAGAGCAGGACCAGTCAAACAGGCTTGTCCTGACTAACATAGATGAGAGACCAGATGACATTATAGGTCGAGACCCACACTGTGGTGGGCCTGCCTAAAGCAAGGCATTGCCTGCTCAGAAGATACTTCAAACTCAACTCAGTCTTTTGATTTCTTCTATCAGAAGTGGCTCAAAAGGAACTAGTCACTGACCTTGTATTTGTAGCCAGCCACATCTACATATTGAAGAAAGAAAGTACTGATGCTAAGGGCTTCTACGTTGGGTTTGCAGGTGAAAGAGAGGTGCAAAGGTTATTGGTAACAAATGTGTCCATTTTTTTCCTCCATTGTACCCCATTAATATACTTCTCTTTATATTGTTTAAATTCCTGGTGGTAGGAAAGTTTAAACTTGCTTTTAACATGCAGGTGGGCTCAGGAAAATGAAAATAAGCTGTCTGGCAATAACCCAGGCTCCTGGGGTTCCTCTGCAACAGGACCTGTTCTTGTCTCTTCTCCAAAGGGCTAACTGGTACTGTGTTGAAAATAATACCCCTGTATTTACCTCGAAGTGTTTCTTTAATTGTTGGATTCTATTTTTAAAAGTCATAATCTGACTTCGGCCTCTGGCAATATGGCAGATAAAGATTTTTAAAATCCTTTTAAACATTAGTATGCTTGGTAAGAAAATAAGGACTATCTAGAGGCTAAAAATACAAGTGAAATCAGGAATCCAGAGAGGTAAGATAGCTGTGAGACTGACTTTACCTTGAGGGCTTTGCCAAACTAGGTGAACATTGGTTTTGGTTTACATACCCTCCATGACTCAGGGTACCAAGGACAAATCCCA
Organism: Macaca nemestrina; assembly: GCF_043159975.1. NCBI lineage: Eukaryota > Metazoa > Chordata > Mammalia > Primates > Cercopithecidae > Macaca > Macaca nemestrina. The sequence goes on from NC_092130.1 coordinate 47,019,386, forward strand.
GGGTCCTTCCGAGGTGGGCATATGTGGAATGTTCCCACTCCCAGTCCCATATATATATATATATATATATATATACACACACACCTGGGCCCCTCAAGGGCTATATCTGCAGTGTAAGGGTGAACAAGAAAGAGAAATCCACCCAGTCCCAAGGACTGGCAAGAAAATGTTCCTGTCTCAAATCTTGGCACTGAGTAGAGACAGAGAAATTTCCTTGATAATTTATAACCATAGGCTGATCTCTATAAGGAATTGTAGCTCATATGCAAACTACCTGAGTAGCCTGAAAAATCTCAAACATAAAATTTAGGTTTTGGAAAACATAAAATTTAGTCCTTGGATGCCTGGCACAATCAAGAAGAGCCTATATCCAAACTATATCTCAAACATTTTCACAGATTAATTTCTAGAAAATGTGAGCTCTTTTAAAAAGAAATCAAAACACCAAAAGAGAGTACCCTGTAAGAACCAACATAATCTATGAATAACAAAATGATACCGAATATAAAATATGTATATTTAGTATTTTTAAAAAATTAAAAATATGACTGAAAATCAAGAGATTTTACAAATGACCAATCATCTTTATGAATGGCTAAAAAGAATTTCTGAAAATTCAAAATTCAAAACTCAGTAGAAGAGTGTAACAACAGTAGGTTAGAAATAGCTGAAGAGGTAAGTTAAGAGCTGGAAGACTGGTTTGAAAAAATTATACACAATGCAACATAGAAAAACTAAAGATGAGAAATGTGACAGAGATAAGAGATAGAATGAAAATTTGTAGCATATGTCTAATTAGAATACCTGGGAAAGAAGGAGAGAGAGAATGGAATAGAGATACCATTTAATGGAAGATAGGTAAGAATATTCAAGAATTGATGAAAGATAGAAATCCTCACTGTCAGGAAACCTGATGAATTATAAGCAGAATAAATGCAAAGAAGTATGTGTGTTTGCATCACAAAGAAATTGCAGAAAACTAGAGAAGATGTTAAAATTATCCAAACATCAAAAATGGATTATCTACAAAGGAATGAAAAGGCTATCAGGTGACATCTCAACAAAGCCAGAGGGCAAATGTTTATCAAGTTGAAAGAAAAAAAAAATACATGAATGTAAGAATAATTATACAGCATAAATAGCTCTTTAAAATTAGGATAAACTAGACATTTTAGACAAACATAACAAAGATAATTTAAGGTATAAGAAGGAATTATGGGCCAGGCGCGGTGGCTTACGCCTGTAATCCCAGCACTCTGGGAGGCCGAGGCAGGCGGATCACAAGGTCGGGAGATCCAGACCATGCTGGCTAACATGGTGAAACCCTGTCTCTACTAAAAAAATACAAAATAGTAGCCGGGCGTGATGGCAGGCACCTATAGTCCCAGCTACTCAGGAGGCTGAGGCAGGAGAATGGCGTGAACCTGGGAGGCAGAGCTTGCAGTGAGCCGAGATCGTGCCACTGCACTCCAGCCTGGGCGACAGAGCAAGACTCCTTCTCAAAAAAAAAAAAAAAAAGGAATTATGAGGAATAAAGATAGACTCACAATATAGAGTGTTGTCATATAGTTAGGTCAGGAAGGGTTCTAAGGTGTTCTAAGGTTCTTCATGGGGAGGGTTAAAGTGTTGATTATAGACTTTGGCTTAATTATACATTTTAAAATTTGAGATAAACAGTAGAAGAATAAAAGAGATATTTAATGTTTATATGAGTAGAAGAAGAAAATCAGGGTGAAGTATTTGATTCAAAATAAGGAAACAAAAGGGAGAAAGAGGACCACAGAAAAAAGCAAATAAACAATCTAATATAAACTAAATAAATAGCATGTTTATGTGAGGGTACTATAAGGAAAATGAATGAATCACCGCTATATGCAGACATGGGTGTAACTAAATATAGTGTGAGAGCAAAAGAAGAAAAGTCTCAGATGAGTACATAGAGTGTGATTCATTTATATGAAGTTCAAAAGCATGTAAAACAACATACTGCATAGAAATACAAAGGTGAGATAAACCAAAATAATGATAAACACAAAATTCAGGCTAATGACTATCTCTGAGTGGCAATGAGGGAATAGAATTGGAGAGGGACAAACGGGAAAATTCAAAATGAAAGACACGTTTCTTTTTCTTTAAATGAATGGATTCGTCCATGTTTGTTGTATGATAATGCTTAAGCCATCCACAGAGTGGATAAGTGTTCTTTTCTGTCTACTCATTATTTAATAGAAATAAGTTAAACATTTATAGTTATTCAAATTTGATTTTTTATGTGGTGTGAAATAGGTTTCCAATGTTGTTTCATTCTAGGTGGATAGCAGGTTGCCCCAGCATCACCTATCAGAGAGCTATCATTTTCCCATTGGAGTGGTAACTCTTGTTACCCATCTAATTTTCATATACATTGGGATTTATTTCTTGACCCTGTTTTCTGTTTTATTGCCAAATCTGCAGTCATCGATTTGCCTATTCCTAGGTCGATCTCATATTGATTTTATTACAGCAGTTTTCTGGCTTGAATGTTTTAGTATCTGGGAAGGCACATCCCCCTACACTATTCTTTCTCTTATTTTTCTTGGTTATCTGGGGCACTTATTACTTCAAATGAACTTTTTAAGATCATTTTATCTAAGTCTAAAATAATCGCATTAAATTTGTATATTTATGAGAATGTCTTCCTACCCACAAATAAGAAATGTTCCAATCTTATTTTATGACCTTCAATAGGGTTTTATAGCCTTTTTTTATACTGGTCTTGTGGCTTTCTTGTCAAATTTGTTTATTAACATTTTACAGTTTTTACCATGATTATGAGTAGATGGTTTTTCCCTTTTTCACTTCTAATTATACTGTTAAGAGGAATGATTAATTTTGGCATATTTATCGTCTGTCCAACTAGTTTCATAACTCTGTTATAATTTTAATATTTTTTCACTGGAGTCTCTTGGATTTCTAAGTATACAGATACATAATCAGCAAAAAGAGATTGTTGTTAGCTGTCTTTCTTTTCCAAATGTTAATGATTATTTCATTTTCTTGTCTTATTATACTTCCTTTATGAATAAGAATGGTGATAACAAATATCCTTGTCTGGCTCCTGATTTTAATTGGAAACACTTAGCGATTGGCTATTTAAGGAGTTTTCTTCTATTTCTTGGTCCTTAAAGTTTTAAATGGAATTATTACTGTATTTTAAGACTTTCTTTATTTCTATTTTCACTCTGGTTTTGAGATGTGTCTTCTACTTGACCTTGGAAGACTGGAGTCTTAATAGTGACCATTCTTTCCTTAAATTGCCCTGATTTTCTTAACCTTGGAAGACTTGAAGTCTTAATAGTGAACATTATCTCCTTAAATTCTTTCCTGAAATTCTCCTGATTTTCTTGTCGGCTCAAAAATCATAGTTCCCTCAAAAACCCTCTTTGTGCTGCGCTTGATTCTCGTGGTGTTTTGGTATTTTGTTGTCACTATTTAAGGTGTCCCCCCTCCCCTGCAGTAGCTGTAATTCTAGTCGTTTTTTCAGAGGCTGGAGCTCCCGATGTATATGGTTCTTTTCCATAGCCTGTTTGAAGGCAACATTGAAGTACCTTGAGGTGGTGGTGGTCTCACAGAAAGTACCTGATAGGGCAGTTGCTGACCCTATGAGCTTCTCGTAGAAGTAGACAGGTTGTCAGGCCCCAGTGGAGACCCCTGGTCTCCACGTGCTCTCCTGGACTCAGGGGTAGAGCAGACCAGCCTACCCATGCATTCAGGAAAGCCAGCCTCCCAGAACCCTCAGGCCCACCTGTCAGAGGCTTCAGCCACTGCTTGGCTCAGTTGAGCCAGGGGATTGAAGTTGAAAATAGATGAAATCAAATTGTCCAATATTGTTACTAAGCTTTGTCTTGATATTATCCAGTGCATGTTTTTATGGCTGATAATCCCATTGAGAGACAAGGGCAGATCCTTGAGAGGAGAAATTGAAATGCTCCTGATTATAAAATGGTAGTTTTTTGTGCTAATATTAGATATTTTAATTGGGCCCCTGTTTTTTTCTTTAAAAGTAGAATGAGGGAGAAAAGCATGTTGTTACTGTGATACACATCTATGACAGGTGATCCAACCAAGGCAAGGTGTGGACCGGGGCGGCCCTTGTATGGCAGGTAAAGGGCCCTGGGAGAATTTAGCTCCCCATCTGTGCTGGCAAGTCTCCAAGGATAAAGTGACAAGGAGCATCACAGTGGCTCACGAGTAACTCCACAGTGATTCTTGAAATAATTGGAGGCAGCCTGGGGTGTCACGGCCTTGAATCATTAGTTGGTGGAAAAGCAGGAAAGAACCCACGTAGTGGCGCATCAGCGAGACGGTGCAGACCGTGGAGAGCAGCAACATCTGGTCCCCTTGGCTCCAAGACGGAAGGAGCCCAGAGGAGCTGGAGAAAGTGACAAAGGAGCTAAGTACCTGAAGGAAAAATGAGGGCTGGTGACAGGGAATAAGACAGATGCAAGCTGAAGAGGCTTTAGGCAAAGAAAAGGAACTCGGGGGTAGGAATATATTTGGAGGAAGTGTTCTAAAACAAAGCCGTTTTGTAAAAGAAACTCTCCCAAGGGCAGAAATCCTATTGTACTTGACATTTTTATGCAGCTTTTCTTCCCAAGAAGGTCTCCAAAATAACCCTTTAAAAGCCGGTTGAGATAACTTGATAAGACAAATAGAGGGAAAAGAAAAAGGTTTGTGGAGTTTTATTATCGCCAAAAGACATCCAAGTTAAAACACAGGCTCTGATGTACATCCTCAATTCATAGATGTGGGGTGATTTTTTTCGATCTCAGGGATCGCTATGCAGCCCTCTCACGTACCCATGAGGAAACTGAGGCTCACCACACCTTGTAGATCCCAGGTCGCTGTTCTCCCACCAAGGGCTTTCTACAATCTCCACTCTTTCCACTCAATCTGTGACCATGTCTGTTTCTGTAGAACCATTGATTGATTACTCAGCTCTCTATCCAGCCAATCTTGGGTCTCTGTTTCTGTAAAACCATTGATTGATGATTCAGCTCTCTATCCAGCCAATCTTGGTCTCTGCAGTGTCTTCATCACATTCAGTCTTCCACCCAGCCCGTTCTGTGCCAGGCCCGGTGCTAAGCTCTGAAGTGGAGCCTGATTCCAGCCCTGAAACCACAGACGCTGCCTGACGCCCAGCCTGGAGTTCTGAGCAGCTGTGAAGGTGCTGCTGGGGCCCTGCCTCAGGGCCTGCTGTTCTGCCTAAGGAACCACAGGAGTGGGGTCCTCAGGCCAGCAGCCTGGCAGCATCCTTTAGGTGGAAGAGGCCTGGGAAGGCTGGGGGGAAATCTCTGGAAATGGTGAGTCAGGTAGTTTCACTGTTGTCACACACAGTAGCTGGGAAGATGACACACAGTGCAAAGGGCTCCCAGAAGGAGGGAAACCATAGGACCTATCTGTAGCAGGTAAGCCTGAGAGGTTTGCAAGATATGCTGGCATTGGGCCCAGGTCAGGGGATGCCTTTGAAACTGAACTCCAGGGTTCCTCCGGCAGGCCAGCGGCCCTGGTGACTACCTGACACTGCCCTTAGGTGTTGAGTGGAGCCTGCAGTTTGTGCTGTGAGTTAGTTCCAGTCACTTTGCCCTGAGAATGTATAATTTCAGACTCCCCCACCTTGGAAGCCCTGGCGCAAGGGAAATGGTAAGGGAAGCATTTCCTTGGTGTATTTTGAAGCGTGCTATTTTGCATCTGCCTTTTTAAAAACCATTCAATACTTTCAACATAAATATGTTCACCTTTCCATTAAGGCTGGCCTCCCGAAGACAGCAACTACCCCACATTTGCATGCACTTGAATCAGTAAAACCAAATGGCTACTTCTTTTCCAGTCCTATTTATTCAACCTTTCACCAATTCAGAGTGTCCGAATTGAGCACTTACTAAGCGCCAAGCTCTCTACATGAATTATCTCATGTAATCCTCAAAGCAATCCTGTAAGGGGCAGACCATTGTTATCCTCACTTTTAAATAGGGAAAAGATGGTGGAACCTTGTCTGGGCTTACGCAGCTATCAACTGTGAAGGAGCACAGGACTGGGTGGAGGCCAAGGTTTTACTGTGTTACTGTGTTACTTGAGACCGAGTGGGATTAACACAAGCGCTGTAGGAAGTTCTGTTGCAGCACTCCGCCAACCCCCCCTCCCCCCACCACCCCTGCCCCTGCCCCACCCCCGCCCCTGCCCCTGCCCCACCCCCGCCCCAGTGAAGAGGAGCTGCCTGTCAGCTCTGTCAGCTCCCACCGCAGCAACATGGCCTCTGGCTCCAGCGCCTTCTCCCTCTGCTCTACCAGGGGCCTTTCCCAGGAGAAAGTTCTCTCTGTCTCAGTAAGTCTCCGCTAAGTGACTTGGAGCCTCACGTTCCTCCCTTTCTGGGGTCTTTTTGTGAGGCTGGGGGCTCTGAAGGAAGATGCCCCAGGCAGAAGAAAGAGATGAGAGTCCTTGGCAGCTCCCTCAGGTGATGTTGGTTAGTGTAGGGATTTTGGTGGTATTGAGAAAATTATCCAAAACTTGGGAATAAGGCAAAGAGAGGGTGGCAAGTCCTCCCTCTGGGACCTTGTTTACTAGATCTGCCCAAGGATTATTTGCTGATCCAGGCTAGAGGGTTATGTCTTTGTTCAACTCACAATTTACCACTGATTAAAGGCCCAGACTGCAGTGACATGTTAACTTTCACATTTGTTCCCAGTAAAAATGCACATGATTCTTTTTGGTGGAAAAGAGAACCCGAAACGTTGTGGTTTTCTTACCAGGCAGGTCACTCACCTACTGTGTGCCTAGCCTAGGCATCTCATCCCAGCCTTCTTTCTCCGGTGCCCATGTGGTTCCTCCAGTCCTCCTGTGAACCAGCATCTGCACTGTGGGCTCTCTCATTAAGAAGGCAAACACAGCTTTAACACATGCTCATTTTAGATTCTCATGACAGTCACATTTTTAAGTTTTTGAAAAGTATGCTTTGGCACTTGTGTTTGGTGTTTGATCTTCAACTGTGACCAAAAATAACCACCTCCAAAAGCCGTGCCCTGGGGCATTGGACAATATGTAGAAACCTATTTGTGCTTTGGTTTGATACAAATTGGTTAGATAGAAACTCTTTTGGCACAATTGAGAGGCCTACTGACAGATGAAAGGTGTTCCTTCTCTCTTCTTGTTCCAGGCATTTCTGACTTTGAAGTCAATTTATCAGACCTCAGGTTAGGATCTGTAAACATTATGCATGACAGGTTGCATTACCTTCCAGCAATGGGCAACCATGTGTTTCTGTTGAGCTTTGGGATTGGAAAATGTGGTCAAGTCTTTCAGAGCTGGTCAAACTGCTTTCATCAAGTGCACAAGAACCTCAGCATACAGGCTGTGCTCACTGGTTGAGTTTGAAATCACCTGTGGTCACTGAGCGTACATCACATCTGCCCAGCAGTCACCTGTCCAGTTTCAGGCAAAATAGCAGGAGTGGAGACAGGGAGGTGATGAAGCTGGAAACATCATAGTGGGCAAGGGGCTTAATGGCCAGGTGTCCATGCGTGACAAGGAGTGGGTTTGGGCTTGTGATGTTCACAGATCCAAGCAGGGCTTCCTTCTGCGGCCCTGTAAACCTCTAGCCTTTATAGAAGTTGCTACCTGGGCCTCTAAGCTATGTGTCCATGAGGTGGATGAGCAGCAGCCATCCTGCAGCCGGGGTTGCTGATGTGTGGATGTATCCTGACGCTGGAGAAGCTCACACTATGGACATCTAGATCCTCCTGGCATGAGTTCCTTGAAGCAGGGACCATATTGCCAGCTGAGCAGATTATCCCAAGTTCGAGGGATTTGGAGTGAGACTGATGCAAAGTTAGGCTCTACCACCTACTTGCTGTCTAACCATAGGCAAGTCACTTGACTCATGTTTCCTAATCTGTAAAATGGGCATATATTCATGCCACAAATATGTGCCGACTAGGGCCTGTGTGTCTACTTAATAGAGCTTTGAGGAGGATTAAAGGAGCATCAGACGAACACATAGATTCTCAGAGTTTAGCATGGTGCCTGGCGGGCATGCCTCAGTAAATAATAGTCACTTTACACATGACCTTCTCTGGCTGGGTGTTAACACACATATGTCCTTGGGAGGAATCACAGATTCTCTTCCCAACCCTTGAGTATAAATGAGGCGTTACAGGCTGGAGGTGGACCTGACGCAGCCCCAGCACCCAGGGCATCTAGGAGTATGGAGGCCCTCACCAAGGTGGCCTGTGGTCAGAGCTCAGAGAGGGCTGCTCTCTTCCCACCAGCAGCCCTGAGGGGTGCCGAGAGTTTTCTGGCCCCTAAGAGGAGGCTAGACCTCTTTCAGCTGGGGGGACTGAGTGGTGGGGTGGCGGGGCCTCACCCTACTTTCCAGGTAGGACAGTTGGGCAGGGTGAAACTTTGCATCTGCCTCACAGCTCCCTGCAGACTGAGTCTGCCTGGTGATGTTTACCTTGGGGCAGGGCTTCAGGAGTCAGGCCTCTTCTTACACCAGGCCTCCTCGCCCTGTATGCCAGGTTCCAGGGCACCCGAGGGTACTCCACTCTCTCCTTCCCCCAGGTCTCTGCCATCTTCACCATCAGGTCTCAGGTCTAATCTCACCTCCTGAAAGAGGCTTCCCTGACCACCAGAGTAAAGTGTGCCCGCTGCAGCACCCTGGTTATTTCCTTCCTCTCATTTAACACCATCTATGCTTGTCTTGTTTCTTGTTTGCCAGTTCACCCTCTTGTGTGTCTTCCTACACTGTCATGGTAGTGCCCTGAGGATAGGAGCCTATTCTGTCTGAATCCCCAGCACCTGGAATCGGGACTGGCACATAGTGAGTGCTCAGTAAATATTTGTTGGATGAATAGACAGATGGCAAGCTGGCAAGCAGGCACTCCAGAAGTGCCCCGTTGTTACCACCCACCCTGTCTTAGGGTGGACATGGCATGGGACTGGAGCGTGGGGCCTCTGCCTGGTTCTCACACAATCCTGAATTCTCTAGCCGCATACCAGGCACTTGGGTGGTTTCTGCAATGAGAGAGTCAACACTGATAGGCACTCTCTGTCCCTGGATCACCTTGCCACGTGTGAAAGTATAAGTTATCTTAAAGCAGGGAAGAATACTGGGACTGTTGCCTCCAATCCCTGGAGGCGCACCCCACATATCTGCACATGGCTACATGCACGTGGCTCTTCCATAGGCAAAGCCTCAGCTCTGGGTCATTAAGAAACCCAACCATGACCCCAGGTGAGGGCTGCCGCTCCCCTGTGTGTTGGTATGTCAAGACCTGGAGGATAAAGTATATAAGGCCATGTATAAAAGGCTGTATCTGCCCATGACAGGCACTTGGCTGGACAAGTACCTCTGCTGCAGAAGCTGGAGACAGCTGCTGTGCTGGGCTGGGGTTCATGGCAGGTGGCAGATGAGGTTCTTGAGGTTCTTGGTGCTGCACACACTGCCTCTGGTCTTCTGCCTTCACACCCTGCTCTTCTCAGTCAGTTTTGGGCTTTCCAGTGAGTGGCCTCCTCGGAGCCAAGCCATCACCTCATTGAGGCCTCATAGTGAGTTGGGAATTGAGTGCTAGGTCGTGTACTGGGGGCACTGACAGCCTTCAGGAGGAGGCCTAGGCAGAACCTCTGGCTGAGATGGGAGCAGGGAGCTCCCAAGGCCTTGTCAGGAGAGATGGGCTCTCATCAGTAGTCAAGCTGGAGATGAGGTCTCAGACACAGAAAAGCTGCGTTGGGAAGAATGTGGCAGCAGGCCGTTGGCATCCAAGAGTGGAAGAGCTCGTGGCTTTTCCCTCATTGCCACTCGGGGCACTATCCCTGAGAAGGGAGCACTCGTGAGTTTTCTCTGGGCCCAGGAAGCAGTTACAGAGGCTGAGTCAGAGTTTGGAAGCAAAATTACCCAACTTTCTGTGCTCTTGGTTGTGGCTGGCTGTGGTGAAACAACGGAGGGGCTTCCTGCTCCAGGTGGATGTAGACCCGCTCTCTCTGGGGCCCATCTCAGAACTCAGCCTCCTTTTATGCCCTCCACCGGCGCCAGACAGGCTTGCCTTCCACAACCACTCAACTACACCACCTGTACCTATCCATGCTCCCAGTTCATGGCAGTCCTGGGTCTGTGGCATTCTTATTGAGAATCCTTAATCAGATTACAGCGGGAGTCTTTAGCACCAACTGGTACCAATAGACTTGTTTCTCCTGCCGCCATAATGTTAATGTAACAGTTCCCATTTCTGACCATGTTCAGTAAATTTAATTTGTGTTGAAAAGCAGCTTATTTGGCAAGATGATCAGTTTTTAACCTGAGTAAATGGCTTTCTTGATGACTATAAATTAAGCACATTGTACTTTTCATGCATTGTGGTTGTCCTCATAAATACTATAGGCAGTTGCTGGTAGTCTCACTTGGTTACCTTTCCCATTACTGTTTTATCGTCATCGTAGTAGGAGTGGGGAATTCATTGTTTTAATGACAAGGAGGAAGTGGTAACAAGGGGCTTGTTTAATGAGGAGCCCACCCCTAGGTCAGCATGTCTGGGGCTGTGGATCAGATTCTGGGCCTTCCCCAACCCAAGGTATTCTCAACGCTCTGTGGGGCCTTTGTGAAGGGCATATGCAGGGCCTTCATGCTACTTTTGTCTTAATTGCAAGTAATCAGGAATCAAATATTTGCCGACAGTCAATTTCCATGTCAGGGAGAACATGAGTGTTCTTGACAACTTCAATAGCCACAGGTTGGCACCAGTGTTTCCTTAACACTGACCCTCGGAGTGCAGCCTGCAGGGAAGGCCATGGGAGCCTCCCCAGCAAGCTAAGCAAACGTGGACGCCTGCTGCCCTGTGTGATGCTGGGCCTCAGAGGTGCTCACTACCATCTGGACACACCGCTTTCAAAGGAGGGGTCGGGGAAAGTAGCTTCTCCCCCAGCCCCCCATGAACTGGCTTTGGTTTGCCTGCCTGGGCTGGAGGAGGTGGCCTCTGAAGCCCCTTCCAGCTCTGCTTCTCCAGGATTCCAGTTCTCTTTACTCCAGAAAGCCCATCTCTACAGACATCCATCTTCCCCTCATACATCTACCCTTCCACTTCCCTCCTGCCTGCTTTGGAGAAGGCAAGGGAAAATGTACCCCCACTGGGCCAACGCATGTGAGGCTTCACCAGCCTCCCCATCTGACCCCTAGCCGGCTTCTTACCTGCACTGAATTAGCCTTCAGGAGATCAGTTCTGAACATTTCTGCATTTCTTAAAACCTGAGTATACTGGGGCCACACGAAGAGAAAGGCCCAGCACTTCTGGGGCCTCCTGAGGCCAGGGCAGGGCAGGCACTTTGGGGTAGGAGGCTTCAGAGAGGGACACTTGGACTTGGGCTGGTAGCAAGCACTTCATAGAGGAAATGCCTACAAGGGTGACTTGGAACTGGTTTAACCAGAGGGAGAGAGCAATGGGGGCCAGGGCACACACCCTGAAGCAGGCTCAGAGCCCAGGGTGCAGAGACTTTGCCTCTTGTTTCTTCAAAATGGGCAATTAGTGGGTTGCATCCTATCTGCATGGGAAGGTTATTAAAACAGTGATCTGATGGTAGTGCTCTGCGTCCTGGCCCTGTCTTGGGAGAGAAACAAAGCCTGATATTTTTGGAGCTGTTAGTTTGTTCTAGTAGCCGCCAGCACTTTCTAGGGTAACCCATTTTCCAATAACCCAGGAGAATCACGCTAATCAAACATGCTCTGTGGCAAAGCAGCCATAAACACCGTGAGTGGGGGGCCTCCAGCCCAGAGCCTCCCTGCCAGGCGCCTGCCTGCCTTCTGCCTCCTTCCCTCCCCACCACCGTCAACCTTGACAGGAAGGCGTGCAGAGGGGCTGCTGAATGCCACTGGGCCTTCATGGTGACATGCAGACAATTAGCAAAGTGGATAAAAGAGATTCCCGCCCGCTTAGGATCTGCACTTTTACACTGCTCAGAGATATTTGACCTTCTAGTTTATTATGATTCAAGAAAAAGTCAATACTTCTTAGCTTGCCAGGGTTGGAGGAATTTAAATGAATTATTGAATCAAGCAGTTAATCTGCCAATAACTGATTTTTTCCCTTTAAATCTATAATGATGAAAAGCAGACTTAACCAAAAACAAGAAAAAGGAGATCTTTCTTTCTTTCCTTTTCTTTCTTTTCTTCTTCTCTTTCTTTTCTTTCTTTTCTTTTCCTTCCTTCCTTCCCTCCCTCCTTCTTCTCTTCTCTTCTCTTCTCTTCTCTTTTCTTTTCTTTCTTCTTTGCTTAGACATTTTAATCCTATGGGTAGGAGCTAGGGCTGAAAGTTTGCTCATGATTACTAGGACCATTCTGTCTTGCTGAGTATTTTGATGGAGATTTAATTAACAGTTAAAGCAAAGTCTTCTGAGGCCATAAAAGTCTGTATTCACATTTCAGTTGTCTTTTGGTATCCCTGTGTAATTCCCAACTTTCCATCTGTACCTTCAGTGACATGTGCCGATTATCTCATTTCCAGACTCCCACAATGCAGTGTGATGTTGGTGATGGATGCCTGTTTTGCCTTTTACTTAAACGTGCCCTTTCCAGCTGCCCTGACCTCTTTGGTGTGTGAGCTCTGGGTGCTGCTGCCTGAGTTCACTGTGGGTGTTGTAGGGTGCAGGGGACACTCAAGCAATGTGGCAGCTGCCATTTCCAGGGGCTCAGCCTTCTTGCCCATAACTGCAACATTGTGCTAGAAAGGACTGGGCGGTGGGGAAAGGCTGCTGGTGTCTCCCCTGATGACGTGTGTCTTGGAGAACCACATTCTCCTCCAAGGAAATGGCCAGTCACTGGTCTCCCTACCTCAGCTATCCCCACCCGCTTCCTGAACACTTGGAGCATGACTTTCTTCTTATGCCATGCTTCCTCCCTGCAATGGCTCCCCAGTGCCTACAATAGAGTACCTAAATTTCTCTGCTTGGCTCTCCAAGTCTCCCAGAAATCACACCTTGCCCCCCAACCCCACCGCTGTACAAAACTCCTACTCACATTTAGTCTTCTGAGACCTGCGAATGCCACCCACAGGGCAGCTGGGGGAGTCTTGGCTCAATCCTGCTGTGTTTCTGGGAAAACTCTTCTCTCCTTTGCAGGGCCCACTGGCACATCACCCCCTCCATCATCTCTACCACTCCCAGTTACTTCTCCCAAACTTAGCTCCCTGGCTCCCATGCCCTTTGCCTGATCTGCATACTTGTCACCACCTTACAGAATGACAAAGTCAGAAAGAGGAAAAGGCATGGCTTGTTCATCTTTGAGACCCCTAAGGTGCCTAGTACACAGCCTGGTCCAAAGTCATGATATAGTAAAGGAAAAGAAGGAAGGAAGGAAAAGGTGTTGCAGGCAGGGGGTGGGTGGGGGGATGGCTTTTTAAAGAGTCATTGATTTTAATAGGTCTCTAGTCCGGGAGGCTGACTGTGAGCCTGGGAGCAGTGGTAGCAGGCTTTGTCCTTCGGTGTAAGGTGCTTCTTTGTGAGCACAGAATGGCTGAGTGTTTTCATTTTTCAACTGGAAGCAGGAAAAGTAAGTCTAAGAAAGAACCAAGACTTCAAGTAAGTCTAAGAAAGAACCAAATGGCAGAGTTGATCAAAAGCCCCCAGCTGGGTCCTAGGATGGGCAGGTGTTGTGTTTCAGATGTTGAGAGGGAGTCAGCCATGAAACCTGAGCTCTGCAAGGCAGGACACCCTTCTTGGCACCAATGGCCACCTCATGGAGGGACAGGGACTCCCTAGGAGACCCCAGGTCCCCAGGCCCCACCTTGAGTAGCTTGGCTTCACAGGCAAATGGAGTCTGTGCTTGTGAGCTACAAAAGAGGCCCTTGACCCCAGACCCCCTGAGTGTTTGTAGCTGACCCTCTGTGTTTGTGTGTCCGGCAGGGCTTTCCAGCCACAGTGAGCTACTAGCCTCCTGCGGGAAGAAGTTCTGCAGCCGAGGGAGCCGGTGCGTGCTCAGCAGGAAGACAGGGGAGCCTGAATGCCAGTGCCTGGAGGCATGCAGGCCCAGCTACATGCCTGTGTGCGGCTCTGACGGGAGGTTTTATGAAAACCACTGTAAGCTCCACCGTGCCGCTTGCCTCCTGGGAAAGAAGATCACTGTCATCCACAGCAAGGACTGTTTCCTCAAAGGTAGGAACAGGGCCCTTGCCCTGTGGTTTTGAGTTTTGTGATGGATCTTCTAATGCCTTTTTGACAAGTGACCTGGGTGCTGAGTCTACAAGTTACATATCTGTAGGAAATAAAGACAAAGACTGGTGTGTAACAAAATGGCAGCAGTGGCATTTTGGTGATGCATACTCTACCTGTGTGCCACCTCCAGAGACCCCTGCCCTTAGAGGAAGCTTCTTGGGGAGCAGAATCCAGGCAGGTCAAATTAAACCCTGGCTGGTACAGGTTCACTAGTAATGAGACAACAGGGCACTACCCAGTTCTCCATACAGGATGGGCCTTTGCAAGGTTGTGACAAGGACCATGTTTACCCTTCTGCACAGAGTCCCATGAGTCAGGAGGCTGTGCTGTGCATAGAATGTGGTCAGGCAGACACCAGCACAATGGCTCCCAGCATGGCAAGAACACAAAATCTGGCCTGGAGTAGTTGTCATTGGGAAGGCATCCCATGTCTTACCTGTCCAAAATACCTCTGAGCAAGACAAGGAAGCCTCTGGGTGGACATCAGAATATGTCAATGGAGCTGGGGCCAAAGGATTCATGCTTTGGGCTGAGATTGAGTCAGAAGAGAAGGCAAGTACCAGCTCCCACTAGACGGTAAGAGCCATCAGGGCAGCGGCTATGGCTGTTTTATGCGTTTATGTATTTGCAGCACCTAGCACAGTGCCTTGCGCCAAGAAAATGCTCAATGGCTCCCAGATGCTTGAAGATACAAGAGTCAGAATGCACATCCTGTGTTGATTGATGTGGCCCTGGTAAATAGTACATGCCATGGCCTGTAGAAGTATTTATTGTGTACAAATATTTGTGTACAAAATGGGTATACATGAATTAGGAAATGTGTAGAAGACAGAAGCAGCTTGCAGGCAGATGGAAACAGGCCCACACAGCCTGAGCTAGGAGAGCCCACCTGGAGTTGCATGAGGTCAGGAAAGTGCTTTAGGTTGTGCAGGGAGGAGAGAAGGATGCTTGGACTAGAGACTTGCCAAGTGCCTGCAACACTGGGAGACAAAGGCTTGAGAGCAGTTCAGGCTGTAGAGGCCTGGGCACCAAGTGGGAAGGGGCAGAGCTCCTGCCTCACCCTCACAGACCCCCGCTGAGGATGGTGTGATGCATGACACGTGTGTGTGGAGGCGGATTCACGGCTGAGGTGGTGGAGCAAAGGTGTGTTTGCCTCTGTTACATCTACCTGTGTCACCTGCACCCACCTAATGGGCCACTCCACTTAGCAGTCGTGGCAGCATGGAGTGCTAGGCAGGGCAGGGCTTGGGAAAGGTGCCTTTACCTGGTGATGACAATAGTCTTGGACACTTTCACGGCTGTGCTTATAATCCTAATACCGAGGTGCTTCAGAGATAATGAGACACATTATGGAAATGAGGCCAAAATGAGCCTAGGAAAAACGTCCCCAGTCTGGAAGCGCTGCCCGGCCACGTGCTACCAATTCCTCTGCAACTGTGCACACTAAAACACTTGACCAGTTGCTCCAGCTTTATTGGCCGTGTTGAGTTTTATAGACTGATGTTCCATTCTCTGGTTTCCAATATCCTCTAAATTGCATCTTCCTAAAGGTTTCTATTTCTGCATCAGAGTGTGCACAGCCTCCCTCACCATCGGTTATTCAAACAACATTTCTCATTTCATGGGAGGGAAAAACCAGCCACCACAAAACCCACCGAGGTGAGGAGGGATGGGAACAAGCTGGCGTGGAGTGGGTGGGGGGGGGGCAGGCAGCCTTGAGCAGATCAGGGCTCAGTTCTGCTTCATGTTGATTGAATTTATCCACTGAATCCTTCTGACTCATTGAGGTTTTCACAGATTGTGAGTTGCCCCCCACTTGGTATAGCAGAACTCCTCTCTTAAGGACCCCTTTTTGGTGGAGAGTGGTGCCTGTGAGCTCCCAGAAAGACCAAGGGTGGCATCCCAGCTCTGGTACTGAGAGGTGACAACATGCTAGCAGCCCTCACTCTGGGCACCTCCTCCACCTCAGCGTCCACTCTGGCAGCACTTGAGGAGCCTTTCAGCCCACCACGGCACTGTGGGAGCCCCTCTCTGGGCTGGCTGAGGCCAGAGCCGGCTCCCTCTGCTTGCAGGTAGGTGTGGAGGGAGAGGCGCAGGCGGGAACCCAGGCTGCGAGCCGTGCTCGCGGGCGGGCCAGAGTGAGTTCCAGGTGAGCGTGGGCTCGGCGGGCCCCACACTCGGAGCGGGGAGCGGATGCCACCAGCCCCAGGCAGTGAGGAGCTTAGCACCTAGGCCAGCAGCTGCAGAGGGTGCGGCAGGGTCTCCCAACTGTGCCAGCCTGCTGGCGCTGTGCTCGAATTCTCACCGGGCCTTAGCTGCCGCCCCGCAGGGCAGGGCTTGGGACCTGCAGCCCGCCTTGCCGGAGCCTCCCCCACGCCATGGGCTCCTGCGCCCCCGAGCCTCCCCAAGCAGCGCTGCCCCTTGTGCCGCAGTGCCCTGTCCCATCCACCGCCCAAGGGCTGAGGAGTGAGGGCACAGGGCAGGGGACTGGCAGGCAGCTCAGCCTGCAGCCCCTGTGCAGGATCCACTGGGTGAAGCCAGCTGGGCTCCTGAGTCTAGTGGGGACTTGGAGAACTTTTCTCTCTAGATAAGGGATTGTAAATACACCAATCAGCACCCTGTGTCTAGCTCAAGGTTTGTAAATAAACCAATCAGTACTCTGTATCTAGCTAACATAGCGGGGACTTGGAGAAACTTTATGTCTAGCTAAGAGATTGTAAATACGCCAATCAGCACCCTGTGTGTAGCTCAAGGTTTGTAAATACACTAATCAGTACTCCGTATCTAGCTAACCTAGTGGGGACTTGGAGAACTTTTCTGTTTAGCACTGTGTCTAGCTAAAGGATTGTAAACGCACCAATCAGCACTCTGTGTCTAGCTCAGGGATTGTAAATGCACCAATCAGCACCCTGTCAAAACGGTCCAATCAGTTCTCTGTAAAATAGACCAATCAGCTCTCTATAAAATGGACCAATCAGCAGGATGTGGGTGGGGTCATATAAGGGAATAAAAGCAGGCTGCCGCAGCCAGACAATAGCAGTTGGCTGGGTTGCCTTGCAGGGTGTGGTAGCTTTGTTCTTTCCTCTTTACAATAAATATTGCTGTTGTTCACTCTTTGGGACAATGATACATTTAAGAGCTGTGATACTCACCACGGAAGTCTGTAGCTTCACTGCTGAAGCCAGCGAGGCCACAAAGCCACTGGGAAGAACAAACCACTCCAGATGCCCCGCCTTCAGAAGCTGTAATAGTCACGGTGAAGGTCTGCAGCTTCACTCCTGAAGTCAGCGAGACTACGAACTCACCAGAAGGAAGAAA
The DNA here is from genome assembly GCF_043159975.1 of Macaca nemestrina. Lineage (NCBI taxonomy): Eukaryota > Metazoa > Chordata > Mammalia > Primates > Cercopithecidae > Macaca > Macaca nemestrina. Next base: position 47,036,933 of record NC_092130.1, read on the forward strand.
CTGCGGGCACATCTGAACATCTGAAGGAACAAACTCCAGATGCACCATCTTTAAGAGCTATAACACCACGAGGGTCTGCGGCTTCGTTCTTGAGGTCAGCGAGACCAAGAACCCATCAGTTCCAGACACAGTACTTCCCAGCTGTGTGGCCTAGGGTGCATCACTCTGCTTCTCTGGGCTTTTTCCTCGGGTGTAAAATGGGACTAACAGCTGTACCCACCTGCTGCAGCCCTGGAGAGAAGTAAAAGAGGGGCTGCACAAACACCGCTTAGCACACGGCGTGATGCATTGCATGGATCTAGTGTTCATGAGACCTGCCGTCATTATTTATTTTAATTCAACATGGCCACACGCTGAGAGTAGACAGATGCACAAATTCTGAAGAAGGCAGAGACAGGAACAAGGGCTCTGCCTGGGAGGTGTGGGGAGAGATTTCTGGGCCCCGATTGTTTAAAGGTACGTGAAGAGTGGGTGAGGAAGACATGAGTGTCAGGCAGACACACATTGCTTGGGCCTGTCCCAGCAGTGTCCACCTAGAGCTGGGGTTATCTTTCTGCAGGTGGCCTCTTGGGTCTGGATTCCACTGAAAGCCTTCAGTGCCTCACCCTCAGGGTCAGCTGTAGTCCTGATGGGAGGGCAGGAGAGCTGGGCTGCTTCTCCTCCTTGGTCATTTCCATAGGGAGTGCCCAACAAACAGGAAAGACCTGGGCGCTCATTCGCAGGAGCCTGATGAAGGGAAAGCAGGCCAGCCCCGAGGTGAGTTCCGTGATGTGAGCACTTCACTTTGACCGGAACCATGGCTCCAGCGGGGAATAGAAGGAAACAGATGGGAGCTTTTGTGGGGACGGGGGGTCCTGGAACAAAGGAGAATATAAACAAGTTCTTACAGTCCCCATCCTACAATGGCAGAATATTTAACAACAGCTTGAGGTCCATGGATGACAGTTTGTCATTTGTCCTAAATTTCCAGGGAGTAGTTAATACAGGAAACAACAACAAAAAAAAACCCTTGTTTTTCATGCAAGCAAAAATTCTAAAATCATCCATCTTTCATTCTCTATTTCTATCAGACTTTACAAGAAGAAGTTGTGACTTCATTCTCTGGGACTTTATCTGCCCCCAGAAGTCAATATTAGGACAATTCGTTGTGCAGCTGGAATGTGTGGAGCAAGAGAAGAGAGGTGATGGGCTTTGCTGGGCTAAGTCACTGCAGTTCGGAGCTCCCTGTCTGTGGCCAGAGCTCCTGATTTCCTGTTGGGGAAGGGGTTCTCCTGAGGAGTGGTGGGGGACACATAGCCTTCATCACCCAGCAAGGGATAAGAGGCAGCATTGTAAATCCCATTTATAAGAAAACTTCTGGTATCACATTCCAGTTGCTATGGCAATGGGATTCCTTGTGAATGTAAAATGAAATATATCATTTAGGGATCATTAGCTTGTACAGGAAATCAACCAGACTCAAAAGGATTGCTGCAGCTAGAGTTTACAGCTTTGATCCCAGATCTCTTGAGTCACAAGCAGGATCTCACTGAAAGTGAGGGGCAAAAGGGGTTGTGGGAAAGATGTATCTCTTCTTGTGGCAAAATTAGAGTCACATTTTTCCTCAACACCAAATCCTACCAAGAGAATGCCAAGATATTGGATGGATTTCACTGTTTAACTTCTTACAGAGTTTGTGTTTTCAAAGTTATCTTGTGACATCGCATTCCTATTTGTGTATTAGTTGGCACTTTTAAACTCATTTTTCTTGGTTTTGAATTCACGCTTTATCTCCTACGCTGTTCAAGAAGATGAGCTTCCCTTTCAGCAATCACTCACCAAGCCAGGGCTGTATTATACCAGATGACACAATGTCATAGTTGGGCAGTTTTCCAAACAAACCATGAAATTATGGAAGATAGGGGACTGTTGGAGGTTCTGTTTTAAGGGGGCCCTTCAGCTTCCTCAGCCTGATGGTGGTTGCAGGTAGTTTTGGTGCTTCAGAGGAGAGTTCACAAGCTGATGAAAGACAGGAAGTCATTTCCATGTTTGGAAACAAGTTAAGCATACTACAGGCTCACTAAGAAATCTCTTTTTCTTACTTGTTACTAAACAGGTATAAAAACTCAGTATTTTGTTGGAAGTTAGCAGAGCAAATAGAGCTTGCTGCCTAAGAGCCTTTTATTTTTCTTCTTCTTATTTTGTTGCTGTTGTTACTTTGAGTCTTGTTACTTTAAGAATTTAAGTTGGGCCCCACACCTCCAGGGGCATTTCTATACTTCCACAAGTCTTTCCTGTCCTGCCAGGGAAAGCTGCTCACATCCCCAGCTTTGTCAGCCCAGTCCAGCTCTCAGCAGGGGACTCACTTCCTGGGATGTGTGCAATCCTGCTGCAGGGCTGTGATGCTGTAAGGCATTGATAGGGGATTTGGTGTAACTCTGCTGGAGCAGTCCCTACAGCAAGAGGTGCTGGGGCCTGAGGAAGCATCAGGGAGCCCCAGGCTGATGGGACAATGTGGCACGTGCTCGACGGTGCTGCTTTGGACAAGGCACGTGAGCTTTCTGTGCCTCATTTTTCTCATCTGTAAAATGGGAGTAATAACAGCACTTACCTCGTAGAGTGTTGTATGACAGGAGCAGCACCTGGCGTGCAGTGAGCTTTCTTCTCTAAGCAGTATCAACAGCACAAGGGATGATGGTGATGCCGTTGTAACACCACGGCTTGTTTAAGGAGCAGATGCAACAGGCTATAAGACACTTGCCCGTTTATGTGACAACTCTGTAATGAGCAAGGAGGTCGGGGTGGTGGGTCCTCCTGTGAATGAGGGGAGAGAACAACATTGGCCCTTCATGTTTATTTAATGAATGCCTAGAATTTGACCTCCAGTTGGTCAAATTTAATGATCACTTTCTCCAACTGTCTTGCTTTTTGAAAAGACATGTAAGGAGCCACTGAAGTTCATGTAGCAGGTTAGTAGAAAAGCAAGGGGAGAATCAGGTGTCTCTGATCCCCAGTCCGGACAAAGCCCCTAGAATGTACCTCCGGGCTCTCAGGAAATGCCAGTGGAGCCTGGGGTAAAAATTCATCCAACTCAGGATGAGAATGTTTAGAGAAGGTGCTGGAGGAGAAGAGACCTTGAAGGTGGATCTCGAAGGGCAAGGGAGGGTTTGCTAGGTTGAGAAGATGGAGAAGGCTTTCGAGGGGTACCAGCATGAGGTACCTCCAGTCTCAGGCAAGAGCAAGTGATTATGGGATCCTGGGTGTGGGGGAGAGTATAGTTGGGGATAAAGGCAGACAAGTGGATCACAGCAAGCTGGGGAAAGGCCTTGTGTGCCAAACAGGGTAGTCTGAACTCAAGCTGACCGGGTGTCAGGTAAGCTACTGCAACATTCTCATTTCCCAAAGAGGGACCCTGAAGCCCAGAGAGAGCTAATACCTGTCCCAAGTCACACAGGCAGAGCCGAGCCGGGGCCCAGGCTTTGCTGCTGCAACAGGCCCTTCAAAGGCACCAACAGCTTTGGGGCTGTTTTTAGTTAGGTCTCAGCAAGACACGTTCCCAACAGATGCAATTGCTTTGTGCTTCTCTCCCAGGAGACCTCGTGGTGCAGAAGGAAGGCTCAGGAGCCATGGGCAGTGGAAAGGGCCTTGCATGCCACTGCTGGGCAGGGCTTCCCTGCTCTACAGGTCATTAAGAAGCCAGCTACAGCTTCTCCAGAGAAAACTGGCTCAATCATCCCAAACTCACAGGGCCTCTGGACAACAGGAAACCAGACCCCTGTCTCCTTTCTAAGGAAAGAGTAGGAAACCCACAGATACCCAGAAGGCTGCCAGGAGAACCTGGGGTCAAAAGCAGGCAGAGCCTCTGGGGACAAGCCCACCTTCAGCCTGGTGTGGCTCTGGAAGCTGGACTCCACTTTCTCTCCAGACTCCCTTTCCTGTTCTTCCAGTTGCCCTTCCACTCTGGGCCTACCCACATTTCTGTCCAGTGGCCACTGTTGTTCTTTCCGTCTTTGCAAAAGGATCTTTCTGTACCCAGCCCTGTTCCTGGCCTTCACTTTAAGCTCCACAGAAGAGGTTTGGCTATTTTCTGCCAAGACACTCAGCTTCACAGACATCTGTTGAATGCCCACTGGGTGCTAAGGCTGTACCAGGACCTGAGAATACCAGTGGGATCAGAACACCAGGCCTGACCTCAAGGAATTTACAGCCAAAAGAAATGCCACACATCTCCACTCTCTGGGTTATCCTTTGGGGGCTGCTTTAGCCAGAGATGCCTCCAAGACCTTAAGCACAAATGGGAATCTTTACGGACTGTCTCTCATGTTGGATACCCCCTCCTCACTCCACAGATTCTGTCAGCGTCTGTGAAAACAACTAGGATTTGACTGAACTGAAAATTCACTCATAGCCCCGTAGTCCAGCATCCCTGGGAGCTCAGTTGTCCCATTTACAGTATCTGCTTCCAGGATCAAGAAAAGTGACTTAAAACAAACATGTGTGTTCTTTGGATATTTCCTCTAGGTTTTATGCAAGGAAATGTCTTGGTGTGAGCACTTCGCAAATGTGCAAGAATATTATCAGTTCGGCATGTGTGGTGTGCTTTATAGAACTGCTGCACTTTGAATGAATTAATTACATTCTGGTAATTAAAAATTGCTAAGAAGTTATTGAGCTGAGAAAGTCTCGCGGTGCATTGATTTCTCTTATGGAAACAAGCTATAGCCTCCGAGTCCCCCACATTGTTTCTGGCTGTTTTCTGGCACCCCGTCCTTCTTTCTCCAACCCCTCCTTTGCTGTGCACTCTTCATTCCCATTGGTTGCTGGCGGACTCATCTCTCTCATCCTAAAGCCCAAAGGCGCAGGATTTTGTCCCAGCATCCTCCTAGGTAGCCTTTCATCTCTTCCCTCTCAGGCCGCAGAGCATTTTCTGCACTGGCTGTCTCCACTTCTGCAGCTTCCCTGTATTCTGCTGTCTAGGGTCTGCACCTAGCTCCTGTCCTGTTACCCCTGCCACTGAGTTTGCTAAGATCACCTTACCCTTCTAGATGCCAAGAAGGCACTTTCCAGGCCTGGTTTTGCTGCATCCCTCCTGCAGTGAGCTCTGTCATCCTCCCTGCAAACCTGTTCCACTGTCTTCTGGGGACCAGCCACCATCCTTCTGACTCTCCATAGGCCCCTCCTTCTATACCAGTTGCTTCCAGGAGGGTCCCCTGGGGCCCTCTTCTCACAGTTCCAGCTATGCCTCAAAGACCCAGACTGTCCCATGAGAAAAGACCCAACCATATCTTCTTGCCTGACCTCTCCTCACGTTTCAGTCTACCTCTCATTCCACCTGGGATGGTCCATCCCACCATCATCTGCTAGCTGGATGACCTATATGGCCTCCTAGCTATTCTCTGAGCCCCAGCTCAGATGCTTCTTCAAATCCACTTTCCATATGGCATTTAGAATAAGTTTTCCAAGATGGAAGTTTGACCATGGTGCTGTCCTGCTCGAACCCTTCTGTCCAATTGTTCAGCAACATTCATGTACTATGAGTCAGATACTATTCGGTGATGTGGGGACACAGCAGGGAAAAAAACAGCCCTGTCCGCATGATAGGTACAGTCTTGTGGGAGAAACAGACAGTAAACAAGAGATGAAGTCTATGTGATGGTGACAAGTGCCATGGAGTAGAATAAAGCCAGGAGGGCAGTTAGCCAGAGCCTCTGATATGAGAAGTGACATTTGGGCAAAGGCCTGCAAGAGGCTGGGGGGTTAGGTAGTGAGGCACTTGAATTATCTGGGGGAAGAGTATCCCAGGCAGTGGCAATACAAAGTTTGCAAAGATCCTAAGGTGGGAGCTTGTCTAGCAGGTTTGGGGACTCACAAGGGGCCAGAGTTGCTGGACCAGGGTGAGGTAGCAAAGAGAAACTAAGGAAGTCGGAGGGCTGATGTGGTTGATCTCCACACAGGACCCTGTTGGCCATTGGAAGCCGAAGCTCTTTGCCACTAGGCTATATTACTCATTACTTCTCATTACTCCATGAGGCCCACCCAGAAGTGGCCTTGACAAGGGGAGGCAGTGACTTCCCCACAGGAGGCTGTTTGAGGAAGGGCCTGTGTGGACAGGAGGGGTGCCGGGGGCTCAGGTGCTCAGATCCATGTGAGTGGACCCTATGCCCAACACTCGAGAGGTTTCAGATGATCACCACGAGTCAGATGTTTAATTACTGGAGCAAGAAGTTCATTTGGTGCTCCTTTAAGGTTCTCCCCTATTGTGCCTTCAATTAAGATCAAGGCCCCCGTGTAGCAGCTGCTAAATGACACCATGTATTGAATCTCTGTGCTCAAGCAGTTTATCTAATTATCTGTGTGATAGACTCAGCAGCTGTCAGACCAGCCACAACTCAAATACGTGGACTCTGTGCGCCTGCCTCAAAGTGTTTTATGCTCACTAGCAAGCTCGAGGATAGAACTTTCGTGCTTTTTTCTAGATGTGGGATCCGTTTCAGGTTCCTCTGCTGCCTGCTGATATAAGGCATTGAAGGGACCAGTGGCTGGGAGGACAGTGGGTACAGGAATTGAGCAGAGGCCTGGGGGCTGGACTGTTTCCTCCCTCGCCCCAGCCCTTGTGCCTGGCATGGGCACTCAGCCTCTCTGCCTGCTTTTCTGGACAGGGAAGCAATGACCCAGTTTGGGCCATCTTCTTTTCTCCAAAGAGAGGGAGGAGCACTTGCCACTGTATCAAATTAACTGAAAGAAATGAGGGGGGTCAAGAGGCAGTGAGCCGGGGGAGAGTAAATGATGGCTCATCTCCATCAGCAGAGAGTCTTCAGGAGTAAACACTTCCCAGCAGTGCAGGCTCATTGGAGGATGCATGAGGAACAAGGCCCCACCAAACAACTGAATGTAAGGTCTGTAGAGTTGAGTCCTCGGCCAGGAGAACTGAGGGACAGAACTACAGAAAGCTGGGGCCCAGCCCTGTACAGCATCCTGGGTCTCTGGGAGCCACCCATGCTTCCTGATTGTAGGTGAGCTTGTGCCCAGTCCTGCACCTGGGTGCCTTGTGAGGGCCGGATCCAGAACACATGTATTCTCCAGGCTACTGAGGGAAGACAGAGCTTCACAGTGACTACTGGGTTTGGACATCTCCTAGAGAGTTCTTCCCTCTGCTTTTCTTCTTCTTGTGCTCATTTCTGCTTTGATGCATTTTGATCACTTGTTAATGAAAGTAATCGGAGTGAAAACTACTTTCAAAAAGCTCCTCTAAATGAAAGTAGCAAAATCACTTTGCTTGCAGGTAATTAAAATAGCCAGATGCAGTGAACTCCATCCACTTACTATAAGCAGGGTGATCTGAGTTATGCATTTCTCTTTGTAGCTGGAAAGAAGGGCTCATCCAGGGACTTAGCAGCCATCTCTCTTTTCTTGTCTTCCTTAGGGAACTTGTGCTTTCTCTTCCACTGCTTGTGTTCAGTGCACCCCATGCCCCCTTCAGTTGGCTAAGGTGTGCCCAAAGGCCTAGTCTACAGTGGGCCAGCAAATGCCTCTTTGAGCCCTTGCCTCCCTCGCTCATTCTGCCTGGCTAGCTCTCTGACTCTTCCTCCAATACACCTGTACATCTCTGTCTCCTCCTGTCTTCTTCCACCCCATTTTTGTCTCTGTTTCTCAGATGCTGTGTGGCTCATCCAGTGATCCGTATTTCCATCAAAACATAATAAATCCAAGGTATTTTTATAGGGATTTGCAGAGATCTTTGCTTGTATCCAGTCAGGTGGAGCTTGTACAGACCCAGGTCTGCGTGAGTCCTCGTTTCTGAGATTTTAATCTTTTCCCCATTCAAGCTTGTCCGATGAGCTGGGGAACCCTAGATTAGAGCCATCAGAGGTTCTGAAGGGTAGAACCTTTCTGGATAGGTGGGTGATGGACAGGAAAGCAGGGGTGAGGAAGATGTCTTTTATAAAGCTGCAAAAGAAGAAATATCCTAGACCAAGGAGAAGGTTTCGGAAGGGGACACCAGGGTAGGGGCAGAGATGGGACCAGAAAGGGTCAGTGACACATCATCCTAATTCCGTAGACAGTGAGCTCGCTTGTTCTCCTTCCCACCCACATGCAAAACTCCAGATCTTCAAGGGCGTCTCTCAACTGTTTAGCCATAAATGCTGGTTACAGGGAAGTTAAGACCCCTCTCCAGGTGCAGCATGTCATGGCAGTGACCATAGATTTAGCTGTAATTCCAGTCTGGTCAATCTCACTGGGCGGTGGTGAGAGTAAACAGAGGTGAAGCCTGAACAGACCTGTCTGAACAAGAATGAAGGTGAAGCTGGCTTCTGCAACGGAGGAGGAGGAGAGCACACACTTAAGATGCGGCAAAAGAGCATGCTTTGGGGAAAAATTATTACAAGAAACAGGAGCACATTTTAGACAGCAACGTGTTCTTCCAATTCAAGAAAACATGAACTCTGAAATGAGATAAAAAATGGGATTGTAAATTGGCTGAGCCACAGTCAAAAATAAAATGGAAGCTGGGGGAGGTAAGGAAAGAATATAAAGAACCTGAAATACAATTGCAGAAGTTGCTTTTCTACTTCAAGCAGTAAAAGAAAAGATTAACAATACAGAAATCATAGTTGTTCCAATACAGAAAACAAACTTGAAAACCGCTGCCCAAATACATCGAAAATGAGAAGAAGATTTAAAAAATAATGTGGGAGAGGATGATAGATATGTAAGACAGAGATAAAAGATTTAAAATAACAGTGATTGGTTATCTTAAAGACCTCAGAGCAATTCAAATGGACACAATAAGCAAAGAGAGATCTGAAAAAAAAAGTGCCTTATGCTGAAAGATTTATCAAATAAGTCAAAATATAATTGCTAAAATTTTAGGTTTCGAAAAAAAAATTAAATTGATCTGAAGTGTCCAGGAAGAGAAAAACAAAGCAGACAAAATAAAACCACCTGGTGTTGCACTGGGGGCTCTCGAGTGGTTTTAGCTGGCCGGCTTGCCCAGGGGAAGCTTCTCCCCTTCAGTTACATTTGTGTGAAAGGTGAGTCTCAGATACTGTCTGATATAAAGGAAAAAAACATTATTGGTAGAGTTTTGAGGTGGTAAGACCATGATGCAAGAATTCTATACTTATCAAATGGTGATCCATGTGTGGAAACAATAAAAGTATTTTCTGCTAGGCAAGGGTTCAAATAATACACCACCCATGTACTCTTGGCTGGGGAAAAAAGTGAAAGATGAGCCGTTCACATTCTACAGAGAAATCAGAGAATCTGACAAAGAGGAACTCAAGGCTTAGGTGAGCACAGGGCCTCTTGAAATGAGAAGGTGTCTAAATAAGTTTTTCAACTATAGTTACCAAAAATTGCAAAGGGTAAATGATGAGGTTAAGTACACTTAATTTTCTTGACTGACTTATGGGAATTTCAACAGATGACGCTTAATTCTTGACTCAGTATGTTAAAAAGCATACATGAAGGCAATATGCCATCAGAGCCCAGAACGAACCTCACACAGCCCCAGACAAGTGTCCCTGGTTGTTCCCAGCTGACCTGGGAGACTTCACCTCATGTCTTCACTGGTGTATCCAGAGACCATGGGAAGGATCAGCCACTGACTGACGCTCTCGACCCTACAGTGGAGCCTCCCATGCCTTCATCTCGGTAGCTAGAGTGTGCTCACCAGAAAGCATGCAGGGCTGCAACTGAAATAGAAGAAAACTCCAGCATGTCATAGTGTGTCTTCCTTGTGTGATGAAGCCTTTGTTCATGGGCGTGTGTCAGTATGCCAGTGACATGATCAGGATGATTGGGAAGGCCTGAACTATTAGTTCTAATGTTGCAGTCAATACAATGTGATTAACCAATTAGAGGGAAATGCATGAGAGCCAAACTCTGTTGCCAAGAAAAGGCAAAGAAGGCAGAAGAGCTGCTCTGTTAAGAGAGAAAGGTAGAAGTTCAACCCCCAAGACAATAAAGGGCCACCATGGGACACAGCCTTGCAGAAAAGAAGAAGGAATGGTCATCAGGGTGGGATGGATAGCATCATGGGAAATACACATTCTCATTCACTGAGAATCTGCCAGGCTGCCAGCCCACTGCCAGGGGCTGTATGGACATCTCATGTACTCTTCTTCCTAGTTGGTGTTTACTGAGAGGCAAAGAGAGGCCAGATAACTTTCCCAGTTACTGAACTTGTAAATGACAGCACCAGTACTGGCACCTGCCTATCCTCTTTCACTGGGTGCCAGTGACCACTCCTATGGTTAGGAGGGATATTTGTCGGGGAGCGGGGCTTGACCTGAACCTGGAAGGTTGGGTGGGTGGGACGTGAATAACCAGGTACAGGGCAGCGGCAGCAGCAGAGGGAAATACTTCATGCAGCTTTGCTGATGTTATGGCTGCATTCCTTCCTCCTTCACCAGACGTGGCACTTGCAACTGATCAGACAGCAGGTACCTGAAAACCCTCACTCCCCTAAAGGGAAATGAGGAGAAGTTAGAGTTACCACAGACATCAAGTATTGTATATCCAGTTGTTTTAATGAAATGATTCATATTTACACTTATCTTGTCTTTGAACTTCAGTGGCTGTCTCCACATGGCTATGTGATGTCACAGCCCCAGTGAGCACATTACAAAGGAAGAAAGTCCCCGCCAATGCCACGTGAAACACAGGGTGAGGGCTTCATCACACAGGAAGAAAAACGCCCATATTTCTCGGTCACTCCTTTCTGTCTCTCCACTTCTGCCTGGGTTCCTTCTCACCAGCGTCCCCACCTCTGCCCCCTGCCAAATTTCGGTGACATGAAGATCTTGTTTATGTGCCAGGCTTGTCTCAATAAACATTCTCTCAGTGATTTTAAAGGAGCAAACTTTCCATATTAAAAACTTTTGTGGTTCTCAGGGTAAACAATTGTGGGTATCACGAAGACCCGAAGAAACAGGGAATCTATACAAAAGGAAGGCAAAGTCCACTGCTGAGAAATGTGGTTTCTCTCTGTAAAACATGCCGACAGAAGCCCAGATACTAATTTAGAGAAACAGTTGGCACAAAACAAGATGCACACTTGAGCGTGCCTGTCTAGAAGGCTGGGAAAGAAAGAACTCAGAGTGAAGGCACCACCACAATTCCTGTGGCTATAGCTCCATGGAGACTCTGCTGGCTGTGATTATAATCATCAAACTTTGCAGCAAATGATTGTGATTTTATACATCTTACCCTTTTTGAATAAATAGAGATTGGATTAGAACGGAGGGCAGGGTAACAACTAACTCAAAGAGCCCCTGTTACATGCCAGGTCCAAGGCTGAGCATTCTGTGCACTTTCTGTTCTTTAATTCTACAGCAGTCCTTCAGGGTAAGGACTGTTATTACCCGTAACTTGGCAGGTGAGGAAACTGAGGCTCACAGAGGTTTAATGACTTGCCCACCACCACTCAACCAGTGAGGAGGAGAGCTGCAATTCAGACTGATTTGAAATGTCAAATGTTGTCTTTGCTCTGTCTGCTCTGCCACATCTCTTACATGTATGATTTTTAAAAACCACGCAGTGATTATCGTTCGGCAACTGGGCAGATTGTGCCTGCACTCTCACTTGTGTTCTGAAGGAAACTTTCTGCACGTGTAGCTGACATGTGCCCATGTTGTTAGCCACTCTTGACTCAACAAAGGAAGTGCGATGGTTTTTTAAAACCTTTGTTTCTTTGTTGTCTTTGTTCCTTCTACTGTGCCACACTGTCTATGTATATCATGATTTCTGTAATTAGAAAAGAAAGGAGGCCTTGCAGTGAGCGCCTGCACAGTCTCTCCCTTTTTCAAAATTAGCAAAAAGCCGGGCACTGTGTATGGCTCACCTCAGAGGAGCCAATGGATAGAGTGGGCTCGGGACTGAGCTGCTAACTAGACTTGCTACCAGTGGACTCAGCTTCTGTGCAGCCCAGGTTGGGTTCTAGGGGAACCAGAACCTGTGGGGCAGCCCAAGATGGCAGCCTTGGAAAAGGAATTCAGGGTGGGTGTGATCAGGAATAGAGCTTCTCTAGTGCACATCGCACAGGAACCCATGAGCAGTACCAGCGTGTGCTCTAAACCTCATCGTGCCTGTTTCTTCACACTCCTGAGGAAAGTAAAGTAGTGGTCCCTGTCTTCAGCACTGCATGGATCAAGTTTCACTCTTGTGTATGATGTTCCCCTTCCCGAGTCCAAGTGATCTCATTGTTCAGTTCCCACCTATGAGTGAAAACATGCGGTGTTTGGTTTTCTGTTCTTGCGATAGTTTGCTGAGAATGATGGTTTCCAGCTGCATCCATGTCCCTACAAAGGACACAAACTCATCCTTTTTTATGGCTGCATAGTATTCCATGGTGTATATGTGCCACATTTTCTTAATCCAGTCTGTCACTGATGGACATTTGGGTTGATTACAAGTCTTTGCTATTGTGAATAGTGCCGCAATAAACATACGTGTGCATGTGTCTTTATAGCAGCATGATTTATAATCCTTTGGGTATATACCCAGTAATGGGATGGCTGGGTCATATGGTACTTCTAGTTCTAGATCCTTGAGGAATCGCCATACTGTTTTCCATGATGGTTGAACTAGTTTACAATCCCACCAACAGTGTAAAAGTGTTCCTATTTCTCCACATCCTCTCCAGCACCTGTTGTTTCCTGACTTTTTAATGATTGCCATTCTAACTGGTGTGAGATGGTATCTCATTGTGGTTTTGATTTGCATTTCTCTGATGGCCAGTGATGATGCACTGGGGCCTATCATGGGGAGGGGGGAGCAGGGAGGGATTGCATTGGGAGTTATACCTGATGTAAATGACGAGTTGATGGGTGCTGACGAGTTGATGGGTGCAGCACGCCACCATGGCACAAGTATACATATGTAACAAACCTGCACGTTATCCACTTGTACCCTAGAACTTAAAGTATAAAAAAAAAAAAAGTTTCACTCTTGTGTTTCACGATTTCATAGAAAGATCTGTGATTCTTGTATCTGGGCCATTCGTGCCTTGGCAGGCTTCTGCAATTCTGCATTTCCTTTCTTCAACAAACAGTACTGACAGCCTGCTGTGTACCAGGCCTAGTCGAGGTCCTGGTGGCGGGGGTCCAAGAGGAGTGTGAGATGGCCCTGCCCTTGGGGAGCTGAGGGGGACACACACCCCCTGCCTGTTGTAAACTAGGATGGGGAGCATCATGACAGAGCACGTCCAGTCTGTTATGGAAGGAACAGGGAGGACTCCAAGAGGGGGTGCCATCTGGACTGGTTACTAAATGATGAGAAATGGGTTAGAGAAAGAGGAAAGGAGTCTTCTAGGCCAAGGGTTAGGGTATGAAGTCAGCATAGGGAGTCACAAGCCAATTGGTGTTTCTCCAAATATAGAGTTTAGGGCAGAGAGAAAGCAGCAAGGTCAAGTCTGGAAAGGAGCTTTGACCAAGCTGGGGCCAGACCTGGACCGTCAGGTTAAGGAGCATGGACTTTCTCTTGGATGCAAGGGCAGGCAGCATTCTGGGGTGTTAAACCATAGGCCTGGTGTTCAGAAAGATCACCTGTGTTGCCCTTGGGACAGAGTGACCCTGGAAGCAGGGGCCCAGCAGAAGGCATCGAGGACATTCAGCAAAGCCACACAGAGGCCTGAATCAGGGGGAGTTGGCAGACTGGAGAACCCCTTAGGAAAAATACAGTCGGCAGGACCAGGCACTGATTGTGAAAATTAACCATCACACCTGCCCACCCCAGGATGGTTCTAACTGCCTTCCTCCATCCTTAGCCAGTCCTTGTCTAAGCAGAAGTACAAGTCATCTCAGCGAGGCCTGAGTGAAATCCTTCAACTGACAGGAGCCGAGTGTCCCATTTGGACTGGGCCCTGAACAGCCCTGTGGAAGTGTCAGCCCTTCGTCAGGGCGCACCCTGTCACCACCCCATCTGGAGAGCGGGCCGCTGACTCAGAAAGGAAATGCTGCTTGGAGCCCAAGTCAGAGTGTGATTCTCCTACCCTGTGGCTCAGTCCCTGTCCTGGACTATAGTTGGATGAGTGTTGCACTCTAGGGTCATTGCACCATCCTTTCCTGACTTGCAACCTCCACCTCCAGTACGCAGGGGTTCCGCAGGAGGGTGGGGAAGCAGCGCTTGACTCCGGAAGTCCTTACCTCTCCTCATCCACCAGCCTTAGAGGTGCTTTCTGCCAATCACATTTTTCCCAGCAAAGTCTTCTTTTCTTCCAGAAGCTTAATAATTTTAACAATATCCATTTGAAATTATATTTAAACACTCAAACAATGTAAGATGCAAACTTAAGGAGAGAAAGACCAAAGGGGAATGTAGGCGTCGGATTTCTCAGAACAAAAGAACAGTCCACAAATGGAGGGAGAGGAGTGGCAGAGCGCAAAGGCTGCTGATTAGATCCAAGTGTGCCTCCTTTCTAAGGATACTTTTGTCTGGGAAATGCACACCTCGGCCAGCAAGCTGCTGAGTTTGAAGACATGGGAATCAGGGTATTTAATCAACCGCCTTGGTGACTGGAGCGTGGGGGAGCCTAGTTACTCCTGGAAATCGGTAATGAAGGCTGTGGCAGGAGACCCGCCTCTTAATAAGGCAGCAGCCAATTAACAGAGCAAATGTTTGAGGTGTCCCCGCCGAGTGATGGGATGTCTTGTCTTCTCCCAGGGCCCTGGGGTCTGTCAGTTAGACAGACAGGTACATGACTTAAGTTAATTGGAGAAAAACTCCTTCCAGGGAAGTGGGCACTGGCTTGTCATTCAATGGGATGGAGATCTGGTTTTGACAAGTACCTTTGCCTGACCCAAGAAAGGACACATCCTTCAGAAAGGCTTTCCTCTCCCGCGACACTAGCACCACCACTGAGACTCTCTGGTTGGGGGTTTCTAGCCCCAGGAATCTCAAAGCCAAAGGGCACAGCTGGGCATCTGAGAACCAAGAGAATTTTGAAAGGAGAAGGCAAACCTCCTTCCTGAGAGGGTGGCTCTCCCCACCCCTTCAGGTGGTACCTGCTGAGCCCGCCAGGGTCTGGGCTCTGGAATGGCCAGGAGGAAGTGCAGGATGTGGTCCACAGGAAGAGTTGTGACTGGGAGACATTTGAGACTCAGGGTAGGACAAAATCAGGGTGGGCTGGGCTTGGCCAGCTGGGGAATAGCTGGTCATGCCAATGGAGAGGTCATTTCAAAATGGGCCAAAGAGTAACATGTCAGTAAAGTTCATGTGGGCACACAGAGCCTGGTCCAGCCACCTGAATATCCACCAGGCAGTTACACACTCTGTTCTTCCTTGCCCCATTCCTCTTCTCTCCCTCTCTCTCTGTCTCTCTCTGTGCCCTCTTTCTTTCCCTGTACTCCTCCTCATCTTCTCACCTCCTATTTCATTTTCCCTTTCCATGCCCTCCCTGTGACGTCTGACTTGAGTGTGCCTACACATATCTAAAACAAGTGGCTGAAATAATGTGTTTCTCAGTTAACTGGGAGTATGTATTATGTGGTGCAAGCTACTAGTTCTTTGTTGAGGGAGTTAAGCAGTTTCCCTAGCAGAGTTGAGGCGCAGTCTGAAATAGGTGATCACCCAGGCTCCCCAGCATCGGGGGATGAACTACGCCATCTGACTGTTCATGATCCTGTGAATGCTGTCAACCCCACATGAGTCAGCAAGTTTGTCTTGTCTTGGAGAAATCCCTCTCTCCAATGTTCCAAACAATCACAGTCTGGATTATAAGTAAATGACTAATTCAACAAATGAGTTATTTCTCAGTGTTCTTGCATCCAGTTTAAAGTGAGAGGAGGAGGAGCAGGAGGGAATGATGAGAACTAACAATCATCACAAGTAGGTGGAAATTATTACCCACATAAAGAAATGGAGGTTTCAGAGGAGTGTTAGGTTATGCCACAGTAACAAACAACTGCAAAACCTCGACACCCCAGTAAAAGTTTCTCACTCACACAATACATCTAACATGAGCAGGGGCTCGGCTGGCAGACCCAGGCCCACATGGCCTTCTGCAGTCAGCACTGTAGGGAAGGCCAGGCATCTGAGAACCAGGAGGATTTTGGCAGGTGAGCGGTGTGCTGAGCAAACCTCCTCCGTGAGAGGGTGGCACTCCCCACCCCTTCAAGGGGTGTCTAGGCAGCCCCTGCTGAGCCCACCAGGGTCTGAGCTCTGGGATGACCAGGAGGAAGTGCAGGGTGCAGAAGGGGATGTGAAGAGGGAGTAAAACCTCAGTGTAGAGCCTGGAATTGACACACATTCACGTACCCCCATTTCCTTGGAAAAGTAAGTCACACAGCCACAGCTAACTTGGCTAACTTTCTCCATGGAGGACAGACGCCCTGCTTCCTCATGTTCTTCCTCAGTCCATGGCACCCCGACCAGCGTGTTTAACTAGAGTGAGCTGAGTGCTTATAGGAATGCTTGAACATACAACCCTGCGCATAGCTGTGTCCATGTGCAAGGCTGACCGACTGGCACATTCATAGAATTGGAAGGGAAACCACTTGGTGAAAAGGAAATGTTTTTCTTCATTTTCTATTACGACATATGGCATACAGACAATGGGATGAAAATGTGTACATGCAGTTAAAAGAATGATCATGAAGACAAGAGCCACATTTTAGGAATTAGGCTGTGCTTTAGAAATGCTCCCTCTCTCGTGCCCCTCCCTACTCAACGTCCTCCTCCCTGCCTGGAGGTGACCACTGTCCATTCTGTGATAATCATCTTCTGTCTTTCTTTATAGTTATCTAGATTTATATTCATAAATGTGTATTAACATAGTTTACTTTCTCTTGTTTTTGAACTCCATATAGATGGGAACCATGCTTGGGTGTTCTTTTCAGATGTATTTCTTATACTCAGTATCTTATTTGTAAGGCTAGTCCATATGGGGTATAGTTGTACCTTGTTCTCTTCATTCCTGGATAACCTCTTGTATAACTGTGCCACAATGTATCCATTCTACTGTTGACAGCCAGCATTTGGGTTCATTCCCATTTGGGGATATTCCAAGCTGTGCAACTGGAATCATTCTCGGATATGTCTTCCTGTGCACCTGTGAAAGTGTTCCTCTAGCATGTACCCTAGGCACTGTTACTTTGCTCTCCTTTCTAGATACCACCAGACTCTTTGCCAAAATTGTTGACCAACTTTCCTTGGAAGCAACAGTGTGTGAGTTCCCATAATTCATGTGCTTACTAACACCTGTGACTAGAAAACATTAAAAATGTTAGGTATGACTGGCATCTCTTTGTGGTTTTAATTGATACTTTCCTGATTACAAATGTGTTATGTAAGCATCGTGTTATGTGTTTATTGACCATTTTGATTCCTCTTCTGTGAAGTACCTGCACAAGTTTTTTACATATAAGTTGTTTTTTTTTTTTTTTCCTGTATTGACTTATGGAAGTTTTTAAAATATATTCTGGATACCTATTCTTTGTTGATTGTATTTATTGCAAACATTCTTCTACTGGTGGCTCAACTTTTCACTCTATCTTTGTTTCTTTTTAAGGATGGAAGTTCTTAATTTTCATAAAGTTGAATTAAGCCATCTTTTCCTTCATGATTAGTAGATTTTGTGCCTTTTAAAATAAATCTTTCCCTGCTCCCGAGGCCCTACATTATTCTACATCATCTCTAACTTTACAGTTTTGCCTTTCATTTTCGGTTTTTTAACCGTAACAGCTTTATTGATATAATTCACATACTATTCAATTCACCCATTCAAAATATACAAGTCAATGGTTTTTAATGTATCCACGGAGTTATACAACCATCACTGTAATCCATTTTAAAACATTTTTACCACCCCAAAAAGAAACTGCATCCATTAACAGTCATCCCCCATTCCTCCCCTTCCTACTGCTGCCACTACCCACCCACCCCCTACCCTTAGCAACCACTAATCTACCTTCTGTCTCTAAAGATTTGCCTATTCTAAACATTGCACATAAATGGAATGATATTATGTGGTCTTTTGTGACCGACTTCCAAGGTTCATCCATGTCTTGACATACATCAATCTTCCTTCCTTTTTATTTCCAAATAAAATTCTATTGCATGGATATATCAAATTTTATCCATTTATCAGTGGATGGACATTTGAGTTGCTTCTACTTTATGGTTATCATGAATAGCCATAATGCTGCTATAAACATTTGTGTACAAGTTTTTGTGGGGACATATGTTATGTTTCTTGGGTGTATACATAGGAGTAGAATTGCTGGGTCATATGTCAATTTTATGTTCAACAGTGCAGGGATAACTGGATATCCTCATAAAAAGTCTGACGTTGGACTCGTACCTCAAACCATATACAAAAATTAACTCTAAAATAAAGTTAATGTTGAGGGACTGCCAGAATGTTTTCCAAAGTGGCTCTGCCATTTTATATGTCCGTTTTATATGTCCACTAGCAATGTGTAAGAATTTCCACTTCTTCAAATTCTCACCAACACTTATTATTATTTGTCTTTTTAACTATAGTCCCCTAGTGAACTTACAGTGGTATCTCATGTGATTTTGATTTGCCTTTCCTTGGTGGATAATGTTGAATATCTTTTCATGTGATTATTGACCATGTGTATATATCTTCTTTGGACAACTGTCTATTCATATCCTTTACCTATTTTTTAATTGAATTATTAGTCTGTTTAAGATTGAGTTGCAAGAGTTCTATATATTTCTCTGGATACAAGTCCCTTGTCGGATATATGCTTTGAAAATATTTTCTCCCATCCTATGGGTTTTCTTTTCACTTTCTTTATTTTATTCTAAGAAGCACAAAAGTTTTTCATTTTCATGAAGTCCAATTTATCTATGTTTTTCTTTTGTCACTTGTGCTTTGGATGTCATATTTAAAAAGGCTTTGCCTAACCCAAAGTCACAAAGATCCACCACTTTTTTTTTCCTAAGAGTTTTATTGGGCAGGGCATAGTGGCTCATGCCTGTAATCCCAGCACTTTGAGAGGCTGAGGCAGGTAGATCACCAGAGTTCAGGGGTTCGAGACCAGGCTGGCCAACATGGCAAAACCCTGTCTCTACTGAAAATACAAAAAAAAAAAAAAAAAAATTAGCTGGGCGTTGTGGTGAGCGCCTGTAATTCCAGCTACTTGGGAGGCTGAGGTAGGAGAATTGCTTGAACCCAAGAGGTGGAGGTTGCAGTAGGCCAAGATCACACCATTGCACTACAGCCTGAGTGAGGGAACGAGACTGTGTCTCAAAAATAGTTTTGTCATTTCAGCTGTTATACTTAGTTTTTACATTACATTAAGTCTGTTGTGAGTTACTTTTTGCATGCGGTGTGAGGTCAGCGTTGGTGTCAGACTTTTATATGAGGATATCCAGTTATCCCTGCATCATTTGTTTTAATCCCTATTCTTTTCTTTTGAATTGTCTTGTAAAAAATCCATTGACTGTAGTTGTGAGGGTTTATTTCTGGATCTCAATTCTATTCCATTGATCTTATATGTCTGTCCTTATGCTGATACCAAACTGTCTTGATTACTCTAGCCTTGTAGTAAGTTTTGAAGTCAGGAAATGTGAGTCCTCCAACTTGTTATTCTTTTGCAAGATCATTTGACTATTCTAAAAATTCATATAAATTTTTGTATCAGCTTCTCAAGTTCTCAAAGAAGCAAGCTGGGATTTAGAACAGTATTACATAAAATGAGTAGATCAATTAGAAAGTATTGCCAATCTTAACAGTATTAAGTCTTTCAACTCATAGGATGTCTTTATTTATTTTGGTCTCCTTTAATTTCAACTTTTTTGTAATTTACAGAATATAAGTTTTGCATTTCTTTAGTTAAATTTATCAATATTTTATTTTTTCAATCTATTGCAAGTGAAATTGTTTTCACAATTTCATTTTCAGAATGTTTATTGCTAAGGTATAGAAATACAATTGATTGTTGTATATGGACTTTGTGCCCTGCAAACTTGCAAGACCCATTTGTTAGTTCTAGTAGTTTTTAAATTGAATGATTTGGGATTATCTATAAAAAGATAGTGTGGTTATAAGTAAAAATAGTTTCACTTCTGCCTTTCTAATCTAGATGCCTTATGTGTTATTTTCTTTCCCTGATTAGAAGATTTAGTACAATTTTGGATAGCAATGATGAGGGCAGACATCCTTGTCTTGTTCATTATTTAAGGGGAAAACGTTAGTCATTCACCATCAAGTATATGAGTTGTGAATTTTCTATAGGTACCCTTTACTAGGTTGAAGAATTTCACTTCGGTTCTTACTTTGTTGAGTGCTTTTATCAAAACCCCTTTTTGACAGAATGCTTTTTCTGCGACTGTTGTGGGTTTTGCCCTTTTTCCTGTTGACATTGTTTATTACAGTAATTGATTTTCATATGTTAAAACAGTCTTACATTCCTGGAATAAATCCCACTTGGTAATGATGTATAGTCCTTTTTTTTACCCTGGATTTGATATTGGGTATAATTGGATAAATAAATATATTTTATAAATTTATTTTATAAGTTTTATATATATGATATATATTTTGTATATTGCTGGATATGGTTTGCTAGTATTTTGTTGAAGATTTTTTAATATCTATAATCATAATGGATATTGGTCAGTAGTTTCCTTCTATTGTCTTGCCTGGTTTTGATATAAGGTTGATACTGAAGTCATAAAATGTGTTGAAACATATTCCCTTCTCTTTTATTTTATGGAAGAGTTTATGAAGAATTGGTATTAATTCTTCTTTAAATGTTTGATAGAATTTACCAGTGAATTAACTCGGTCCCATGCTTTTCTTTGTGTGAGATTTTTAAATAACTAAATCTCTTTACTTATATAGTGATTTTTTATTTTTTCTTGAGTTACTTTCAATAGTTTGTGTCTTTCTACAAATTTGTCCAATTCATCAAAGTTGTCTAACTTATTGGCATATACTTGTTCATACTTTTCCCTTATAATCCTTTTTATTTTGTAAAGTCAATAGTAATATCATCCTCCTTCCTGTTTTTAGTAATTTGAGACTTCTAAAAAAAATTTTTGTTACTCTAGCTAAAGGTTTTGTCAATTTTGTTGATTTTTTTTAAAGAACCAATTTTTGGGTTTGTTGAGTTACTTTATTGCTTTTCTATTCTCTTTTCATTAATATCCACTTTAATCTTTACTACTCGCTTGCCCTGCTTGTTTTGGGTTTAGTTTGCTCTTCTTTTTCCAGTGTGTTATGGTGAAAGATTAGGTTATTGATGTGAGATTTTTTTTCTTTCTTTTTCTTTTTTTTTTTTTTTTTTTTTTTTGAGACGGACTCTTGCTCTGTCCCCCAGGCTGGAGTGCAATGGCACGATCTCAGCTCACCACAACCTCCACATCCCAAGTTCAAGCGGTTTTCATGTCTCAGCCTCCCAAGTAGCTGGGATTACAGGCACCCACCACCACGCCTGGCTAATTTTTGTATTTTTTAGTAGAGACAGAGTTTCACCATGTCAGTCAGGTTGGTCTTTAACTCCTGACCTCAGGTGATCCACCCACTTTGGCTTTCCAAAAGTAGATTTTCTTGAATAAATGTTTCTTCGTGTGCTATAGGTACTTAGGAAAATTTCCAGGCACTTTAACTGGTTGGGTTTGGATTTTTTTTTTTAATCAAATCATCATTTCACCATTTATAGTTATTTCTCTGAAGAGCATGTCTACAGAGTTCCATATGCCATCATTCTAAAAGCAGGACCCAATGTTTATTTTTTTTAGTCTACTGGATTTAATGTTTTATAAATGGTATAATGCAAAGGCCTAGTTTTATTATTTTTCACATGGATTCCAATTCCAGTTTGCCCTAATGCCATTTATTGAAAAGTCTATTTGTTCCCCCAGAGATCTACAATACTGCCTCTGTCTTGTAGCAAATGTCTGTTTCTACAGGAGCCTATTGCAGAGTTCTTTCTTCTGTTCAGTTGATGTATTCCTGTACCAATACCACAATGTCTTAAAAACAAAAGCTTCACATCATACCAGGTTCTGATATCTCATAGGGCAAGCCCTTGTCCTTCTCCTTTGAGAGCTCTGAAGCTGTCTTCAGGACGTTGTACATGTTTATAAATTGTGGATTCAGCTTGTCAAGTGCACACATGTGTGTGTACACACACCCTGTTGGAAATTTGATTTGTATTGCATTGAGTCTATGGGTAAATTCAGGAAGAATCAACATGTTTACAAGACTGTGGCTTTCCATATGTAAACATAGTATATCTCTCCATTATTTAAGTATAAATATCAACTGATGCAAGCAGTATGTCTGCTCTCTAAGGCCATGGATCTTCCAGCAACTTGTAATATTTTCTCCTATCTCCACACATCTCACAAGGGTCCATATCACTTTAAATCATGTCAATGTGGGAAGAACAAATTAACTTTAGAGGCTATTACTGATCCCAATGTGACAGAAAGCCAGATTTCTAGACACGTAGATATTTTTGGTAGTTGCCTCTAATGGATCAACTATACCAAACAGGAGTGAGAGGAGAATAAGGTACATTTTTATCACAAAGTAGCACCTACTTTAAAGCTCCTCCACCGCTTTTTACTAACCAGTTTATTTCCTTTCATGCTTTCACCAACACTCCAGCTGTTTTCTGACAATGGGGAACTGGCATGAGGCTTTGCTATTTCAATCAAGGCAGGAAAATCTTGATTGGGGGTCTTTAAAAGTAACTGCTGTTGCTTTCTTTTTATTGTTGTTTTTCTGATTACAAAGGTATTATGTATTATTTCCAGAGAATTTAGAACACACAGAAAAGCACAAAAGAGTAAAATAAAAGTGACTTACCATCAGAGAGAACCAGGGATAATATTTTGGTATGTAACTTCAGAGTCTTTTCTATAGATAGATAGATAGATAGATAGATAGATAGATAGATAGATAGATATGCCATGCACATCCTATGTTTTGGGGTTTTTTTTCAAAATAGCTCTTTATAAATGGATCTCTTTACTCAACAGTAAGTCAAACCATTGTTTTCTTTGGAAAACGGCAGGTGTTGGGTGCTCAGGAGTGCTGCAGGGTAAGTGCAGAGAATCCCTTCAGGAGGGACAGAGGTGTTTAAGTTGAGACTGCCAACCAGGTTATGCACCAGCTCACTCCGAGAATACTACCTACTGATTTCTAGATGGCTGACATGAATTTGATTGTCTCTCAAGGTTCCATCCAACTCTAAAATTTTGGGACTCCAAGATTTCTCTCACATCTGTGGCCCCATGTCACCTGACACTGTCATAGGCCTGAATTGTTGAAATGAGGGGTGCTTAGTCAGTCTGGTGCTATAACAGATTATCATAGTCTGAGTGGCTTAAAGAAATTTATTTCTCACAGTTCTGGGGGCTGGGAAGTCCAAGATCAAGGTGGTAGCAGATCTGTGTCTGGTGAGGGTCCTCTTCCTGGTTTGCATATGACCATCTTCTTGCTGTGACCTCACACGGTAGAGAGAGAGAGAAAGAGAAAAAGAAAGAGAGAGAGAGAGAGAGAGAGAGAGAGAGAGATCATCTCTTCCTGTCTCTTTTTAAAAGGGTATTAATCCCATTCATGAGGACTCCATCCTTGTGAATTAATTACCTCCCAAACACCTCACCTCCAAGTATCATCACGTTGGAAATTTATGCTTCAACATATGAATTTGGGGAGACACAAACATTCAGTCCATAGCTAGGGGTTTTTGGTTTGCTTGTTTAACTGCGCACCAAGAATATGATTGGAAAGTTCATATTTAACCAAGATAGTAGTACTGTCACAATGTCTATCTAGAAGAGATAATATTAAAAGACCATTTCATCTGCACAGCTCAATTCCACAGAGAAGAAATGGTGAATTCAGATTTGTCTCTGGTTAAATCACTATGTGCCCTGGGCCCAGAACCCCTGTGTGGACCCCTTTCCTCCCTTCAGCTCCACCAGTACAATGGACCCTTTTCCAGAAAGGGCCTTCTTGTGAATAAATTTGTCTCCATAATGACCGAATAGGAGAAAGTTGCACATCTAACTACCTGTAATTATCAGATAAAATCCTTTGTGCCCAAGTCAGTAAGTCTGAGTGTGGGCAGTTGGAGGAGGATAGGGAAGCCAGGGGAGGGGGCAGGAGGACCTTCCCAGATCCTATGAAGTCACCCTTCTAAGTTACCACTCAGGGCATGGCTGGAATAGATTAGTGTGGAGCTCAGGGTTTCCCTGCCCAAGGGACTTCATTTCAGGTCAGGCAGAGGCAAGCAGCTTAGCCCTCACATCTGTGCTGCTGAGTGTGGTTACTGCAGGAGATAGGGGAGTCTAAGGGAGGAAACTTCCCATGCTTCCTGAAGAGTGGAGATAATTCTGAAGCTCTGTGACCAGTTCTGTTTAAGCCAATATAGAGAAGGGCATCATGCTGCTGAAGGTAGAGGCAAGTGATGCTTCATCCTGAGATTTTGGGGACCACTGTTGCTCAGGTGCTTGTGTTGGTCACCCATCTTAGTGCCCCACCCAGGGAGATGGAGGGTGCCCTATGGCCCCAACCCAGTCTGCATGGACTAGGTTATGATCAAGTCTTCCCAAGAAGAGAGGGTAGCTTTGGTGGGGTCTGCCGCAAACAGTTGTTCAGTGTGGGGCCAGCATCCCACACACCCAACCTGGTGTTAAGTCATGGATTAGCTTGACCATGAAGCAGTATATTCCAGCTCAGTCATATTCACATTGGTGCTGCCGCCTGTTCACACTGGTTCCCTCTTGTATATGCATCCAGTGGATCTCTGCTTCTACATATAGCTCATTGTGCAACCCTCCCACATGGTGGTGTTACTCATGGATTTCACATTCTTACTCTCAGGATGTGTTTCAAGGAAGTTACCTTTGCAACAAACTCTTCCAATCCCTATAGTTCCCACAGCCCAAGATTCAAGGTGCTGACCACCCACCTCCTGCGTCACCCCTCAAGGCAGTGGGCTGGTGGTATCATGTCAGCGCTTGTTGGCTGCAGATCCCTGGGGGCTCTTTGTGATAGCTGCAGGCCTTCCTGGAAGGGATTAGAATAGTCCATTTGGGCTTCCTTAACAGGATAGCACCAAATAGGTGATTTAAACAACTATGGAAATTGTATTCCACCTTTTTGGAGTGGCTTTTCAGCCACCTTTTTGTTGCATGCTCACATGGCAGAGAGATCCTCTCTCTTGTGTCTCTTCTGAGAAAGGCACTAACCCCATTCATGAGGCTCCTCCCACCTCCTAATACCTTCACCTTGGGGATTTAGGCTTTAATGTATGAATTCTGGGGAGACACATTCAGTCCACAGCAGCCAGCCATGATGTTCCCACAGAGGGGAGCTGCTGAGAAAGCAGCTGTAACCAAGAACATGAAGAAGCCTGTTACAAGGAGCCACTCTCCCTCTGGGCACAATTAAAGCAGAGTGCCCGGCCTGTATATGCCAAAAATTTCAGTTCCTCCCACTGGAGGCCCAGTTCGCACCATAAAATGCCACATTTGATATGCAGATTCCCCGAACTCTCCAGAGAGGAGCTGGCTACCCAAGGGGAAACAAAGGCTGTTCATAATGTGTCTGGATCCATTCCCCTGTAAGTGATGTTAACACTAAAACACAACACCTCTCTTTCATCAGGCTGGTTTCATGACTCCCACTCCAAGTGTTGCTTGGAATTGCAATTGTCCTCATTGGCTTTTTACTACCTTTAAAAGTTCCTTTGCAGCAGCCTGGAGGCTGGCTTCCTGCTGACTGCAGGGCTCGTTGTGGAAAGGCCTGGAAGGTTTGTGACCAGGAGCCTTGGGCCATGACCCAGTCAGTCCTAATACCAGGATAAACACTGAGCTCAGTTATGTGTTCTCTCCTTGGTGTCACATGCTTAGGGGGATTCTGACACACAGGTGACCTCCGGGGACAAAGACTAGGATCACACACAGTCTAGAAACTTTATCCCACAATAAGTGGGATAAGGACAATAAGGACAAAACTTACAAGGACAATAAGTTTTAAAAAATAGATTAGATAGATAGATAGATAGATAGATAGATAGATAGATTGATTGATTATTCCCCTGCCAGTCCTCAAACCTCAGCATGAAGCATTATCTCCCTGGTGGGAGAAACATGAAAACTGTCTCCAGCTGATGGCCCTTCACCTGAAAGTTTGATGAGATGTGTTTGGGCAGCCCCAGCAGGCAGACGTTCAGCCTGTGGGTGGGTGACAGGGAAGCCGATTTCAAATGCCCTGCTTGTCAGTGTCATGGATTTCAATTCCTCTCTCCTGGAAGCAGCTTCCACCATAAAATGGTGAGCCTTCCGACAGCTGGGGCTGTCTTTGCAATGGGCCTCCTGGTGACAAGTGGGCATCCTGTCTCCGGGAGTGGACAAGCAGCAGCCGAGGCTGTTGGGGAAGAGGCGGAGGAATTTCTGCCTCCGGAGCGAGGTCTGACGATGAGGAATCCTTCCAGCTGTAATAGACAGTGTTCATACCTCAGTATTTTTCAAACCCCAAATCAGTTTCTTTAATGATGCTCCTGTAACAAACAATGCCCAGTGATCGCTGAAACCATCTTTTTTCGCACTTCAAAGGAATCTTAGAACAAAGGTGAAAATGACATTTCCTTGTCTTCCAACTGATATTTACGCATATGAATCATCTGCCACATTCCACATTACTTTACAGACACTTCAAATGGAGGCTTTTCCCCAGGGAGTTCTTGTGTTGTGCCAGACAAGTGGAGGCCCTGCTGTAGGGACACTCAGTGGCTCTCATACCCTAGACGGGTCTGTCCTGCCACCAGGAGTCAGGCCCACACTTTCCCTAGGCCCTCTTCCCTCATGCTCGGTTTTTCCCACCCTGGGAGTTTTAGGGACACTAGCCATGATTTGAAATTTCATGAGAGCTACATGGGATAAACCCTCAGGAGTAGATATGTTTAATGTCAGGAGTGCCTCCTGCAGTGAGGGCCTTGGGAAAGCAGTGCTGGTTTCTGGGCAGCCCCAAAACATGGGCAGAGTTTACGTGGTCAGAGTCTCGGAGTGGACACCCTTTCTAGGACTTAACTCATCCCATTAAGTCCCAGAGCTGGCCGGTCTTGATGGCCTGGGGTTGGTGACCCTCTGAGTCCTTGGGGCCCTTGGCCCTCTGTGCCCTGTCCCTCCATGCCCCATCCCTGCATGGGCCCTGCTTGCCAATATTGCCCGGAACTACCCAGGCATTCAGAGAGCCAGGCTGGTGCTGGTCAGGGAGGCAGCCAGGGCCTCTGTCATCACAGGCCTGATGTCCAAGCTCACATCTGTGCTGGGGACCCCGTTTGCAGCCAGTCATCACAGGGGAGAGCAATCTCTTACCCTGGATTGACTCAGCACCCCAGCACCCCCTCGATGACCCCAACCTGCCTTTCCCTGTTGCTCCATGGAGCCAGTCACCTCAGACCCCAGTGGGTCTTTGAACTCTGGCTTTCTTTCCTTCTTCTCATTCCTGAAACCACCCCCTCTTCTCTGAGGTGGAGGCTGCCTGAGCCTCTGACTCACTGCTGCCTCACACCTGCCTACCCCTTCTCCCCACTTCCCACAGCACCGCCTCATCCCCCATTCCTTCTCTCTCCAGCTGGCGGGACGGGAGTCCAAACCCCAAAGCTGCCCAAAGACCACGCTTGAGGGCCCATGCTGCCCTTCCCCAAGCCTGTCCTCACACAACTCTGCCTAGGAAGCCAGGCACAGGACCCTGAGTACACTGGCTTGCCCGGGAGAACTATTGTCCTGTTTCCCTTCAGGCCTGGGACCCCTGTCTTCCTTTGGGTATCCTCCAGCAGGCTTCCTGCCCAACCATGGCTAATGTTTTAAAAAAAATTAGGACTCTCCCACAGGGAGAGGCTCCTTAAATAGGATCCAGATGCTTCGCTTTAGAGAGGCTGGCCTGCAGACAGATACCAAGTGAGGGGCCATCTCAGTCTCAGCCTGTTTCCCTGCCCACGGCCCAGCCTGCCAACCGCAGCTGCCATATTCCAAGCGACCTTGTCATTTCCTCAGCGACAAGCAGAGAACTCTGGGCAGAAATCCCGTTCCTCTTCTGCCCTGCAGAACTCTGGGTCTCATCAGGGCAGACAGAAAATATTAGGGCATGATTGAAGATGAAGGTTGCGGGGTTATGACCACATGCACGGTGACGGTTCAAAGGATCTAGAACAGTGAGAGCCGGGTGGCCAGGAAGCTTCCCGGAGGAGGGGGATTGGAATCCAGTAGGATGGTCTTGGCTTGGGTGGGTGGAGGGCAGGCCTGCTAGACAGGACCAACCCCAACAAAGGGGTCAAATCAGCAGTGCCTCGCTGGCACCTGGGGAGGGAGGGAGGTGCTCTTCTACCTGTGTCATAGCTAGCTGCCCTGTGTCCTCTGCCACCAGGGATTCCTCAGCTCTGAGACTATCTGGAGTGGGGCCCTAATGGGTTAACTAAGCCCTGCTGATGCCAGGTGACAGAACCCACCCAGTAAATCAAATGGCACGAGTGTGTTGCCCTTAATGGTGTCATTTGAGGCCCAGTGAGCCTTCTAGAGTCTCTTAAAATCACACTGTGTAGGAGGCGCCCACCTGTCAGAATGCGGCCCACCTAAGCTGAGCATTTTGTGGCGAATAAGAAAGTAGGTGCCTGGGCAGTGGGAGGAGGGGCTGTGTCAGGCTGGGTGCCAGGACTTGGTGTTCTAGCCTCACTGGGTTGTGACAGTATGAGTCTGGTCTCCCACCTAGCCCGCTGCCAGGTGGCCTCATTTTCTTCCTCTGTGCAATAGAGGGGGTTGGCCTTACTGTTTTCTCAGTCCCCTTCTCGTCGTGATATCCTGAGACTCTGCTGTGAGTGGCATGAGATGTCTTGGTGTGGCTTCCCACCCAGGTCCTGCTGAGGAGCCACAGGAGCAATGAGCCCAGGGAGGGGATTAACAGAGGGACTACCCATGCTGCAAATTAGCAAGATACCAGCTGCCAAATGTAACAACTTGTGTAATTGGCTTCTTGTTTTATTAAGAGGCATGATTCTCTTTAGCCAAGCCTCAAATGCCAGATGGGCATTAAACTTTGGAGATATAGAGATTAACATTAACAAGAAAAGGACAAACTTGGGTAGCTTTGGAGGCTGGTGGCATTCAGCAGGCCATGTGTGGGTGTGCCTGCCAGAACCCTGCATGTAGCCCAAGCCAACCTTGGAAGTCAGTTCCTGAGGCTTCTTCGTCTGTTGGGATGGGTACCTACATTTGGCTCAAGACTGACTTTTCCCAGCATAAGACAAACTGAATCCCTGAAGCACCATCTGATGGAAAATCCCCTTTTTGCAGAAAAAGCCAGTTGGCAGTAGGAAAAGTCTTGGCCTGCCAACTGATCTTCACTCAGTGAAATAAAATTATTAGAATGGGCTAGATGACAAGCCAACATGTCCACAGTTGGGGGACAAAGTGGGGACCAAGTAGACTTTGGCTTGGAGGGTCCAGGTACATCTGACAGCAAGGCCAAGGGCACAGCTGCCCATGGGGCTAAACTACAGGAACGACTACCCACTGGTTCTGTTCTGGTGCACATTTGTTTCCTGGCTCAGGAAAACTATCTGCGTGTGATGCACTTCCCGTGCTAGGGAACTCGACTGGGCATCAAGAGACCCGAGTTCTCCCAGGCTCTTCCTGTTGCTCTTTGGACCTTAGTTTCTACAGAGGTTGGCAGTCCCCTAAGGTACCCTCACTTCTGACATCAGCTGCTCAATAATTCACCAGAAGGATTCACAGAGCTTACAGAAACCTTTATGCTCATGGTTATGGCTTATTACAGCACAAGGAGACATTAAGATCAACAGAGGGAAGAGGCGCATGGGGCCCAGAAGAGTTCCAAGCACATAACTCCCAAGTGTCCCCTCCCAGTGGAGTTGTGCAGACAGCACTGGTGTGTGACAATACACTCAGAGCACCACCAACCAGGGAAGCTTGCCTGAGCCTTGGCATCCAAGGATGTTACTGAAACTCAGTCACATGGATATGGCCGGCTGGCTGCATGGCTGACCGTAGTCTCTGGCCTTTCAGAGGTTGAGCTGACACCACATGGTCCATGGCCCCCCACCATAAATCACATTGTTAGCATAGACTGTGTCATGGCCCAAAGCCCCCAGGTAAACAAAAATGCTCTTATCAGGCAACACAGTCCAAGGGCTTAGCAATCCCCTCCCAGGGGCAGGGGGCAAAGCCCAGAACTCCCCTTGGACAAGGGTATCTTTCTTAGGCAGAGGCTAGACAAGATGGTCTCCTGGTTCCACCAAAGTCTTAGACTCTGGAATCTTGATCCTGCCTGTTGGATCTGGGTTTATTCACAGCAGAATATGGAGAACAAAGTTCCAGCCAAATGAAACGTGAAACTGTGTTAGGTTTCTATTCAGGTACATCCCGTGTCACCTGTGGAATTGCATTTGATTTGTTCTCTCCCAAGGATCATAGCTGGCAGGCTCTTTAAAACCATTAGCTTTAATTTCCTTTTCTACTCTCCTGATCTTTGATTCCAACTCCTGATGTGGCCTACTGCAGAAACCCCACAGTGGCAGGGAAACCCGCTTCCTTGCACTTCTTAACATCTTTCATCCTTGAGGTGCGGAAGAGCCAAGGAGAGAGAGCGTGGCCAAGCTGCAGCTGTTCAAACGGTTCTGCCTGCTGCCGACCAAGATCTGGAGTGAAAGCACTCCCAGAAATTTGTCACATGCCATGGCGGTGAAACCTCCCCATGCTGCTGTCCTAAAATCCCAGGGTCTAATTGGAAAGGAATTAAAAACGCAGGTCTTTCTGGGATGCCTTTGGTTGGATTCCTAGAAAACTTCTGAGAATAAAGCATTGCCATATGGCTGTTTCCTTGTTTACCTTGGGGCTAAAGAGAGACATTCTGGACTGAAATCTTCCACATTGTTTCAGAGACAACACATCCAACCTCACACATTTTTGTGGTGCTAAAAACCAGTCTTGTTCCACTTTGTGGGGATATAGACATGAATCTCAGGCCTTTGGAACAGGGATTGCTGGCTGACTGGAGTCTTTATTCTCTGTAGGGTTTGTGGACATCTTGGTGCCTGTTCTAGTCATTGCCGCCTAAGCAGATCAGTTGGCTCTGTCTCATCCTTTGCTAGTCCTGAGCTGAGCTGTTCCAGGAAAGAAGCACAGCTGTCTTCCACCAAAGTCTGCCCCCAAGCAGCTAACAGAGTCACCCTCAGGAGAGACCTTCAAGGGGAGGACCCTGAATGGCAGGGGCTGCCTTCTCATCCTGCTGTTGTTTGGCTTCAACATTTCAATACATTTAAATATTCACTTAAAATACTTCAACATTTAAATACATCATTTAACAGTATTAGAATGCTCTGCACCAAAAAATTAAGTAAAGGGAATTCTAGGAATTTTTGGCCTTTTCAAGCTATTAGTATTTTAAGTAGACCTCAGTTCAAAATTGGAGTCTTGAAAATGGTCCCGTTACTATAAATTAGGATGCTGCCTTGTGCTTGTGTAAGACGCTTTCAACTTGGAGTAGTCCCTTGACGTTCCTTGGACTGAATAGCTGCAGTGAGTTCAAATTCTGAGTGCTGGGTTTCACCTGGCTTCTTGAGTCACCACAGGGTGTGCTGTGGGTCCTCCAAGAAGAAAGTGAGGAAAGAGACATGGGGAAGCAGGCAGAAGAAAGTTTTCAGTGACCAGAGAGAAGTCGCAGTTATGGATTTTTTAAAAATAAATTGCATGTCACTGTCACTCTGTCAGTAAACATGGATTGAGGACTGCTGTGGACTTGTGCTGTGTCAAGCACCGGCAATACCACAGGTGACCGTGTCAGACGGCATCCTTGCCCTCAAGCTGCTCACATTTGAATAGAGTGAAACAGAGAATAAACACATGAACAGACAAGGATGACAGGCGGTAAAGACCATAAAGAAAAGCATTGAGGGAAATGTTCCAATGCGGAGTTTCAGTGGCTGGGGTATCCTCAGAAGGCCTCTGGGCAACGACATTTGAGCTGAGAGCTGCATGTTGAGATGGAGGCAGCCATGCGAAAATCAGGGGAAAGAGAGACCCAAGCCAAGGCTCGGCAAGTGCAAAGGCGCTGCACCTGAAAGGAGCTTGGCACGTTCAAGGTGGCACACAGTGGCCACCGTGGTTGGAGCATCAAAAGTGAGAGGGTGGTAGGAGATGATGTTGGAGAAGGATCCAGAGGCCCAGGCAGGTGGGGCCTTGTCTACGACGGTTATGAGTCTGGGTTGCCCATTAGAGGAGGGTAATATTGGGAGAAGCAGTCCCTGTCTGCAAGGGGTGGAAGGAGGGCTGAGGGCTAGCCCTCATCCCTTTGTCGGGTACCACCAGTCCCTGCCAGTTGTGAGGCTTGCAAGCTGCAGGAGACTGACGCAGACGGTGAATGTTAATACCCGTGGCCCTGGTCCGACCTTTTCAGCATTCGGTGTTCTGATTAACTGGCCATTCTCCCTCTTCAGCACATGTTGAAGATACTTTGTTCAGGAGGAAGTTGAAATGGCCAGCCCATCTAATAACAGAATATTGAAAAGGTCACAGCAGTATGGCTGAGTTCTCCAACCTACAAATCACAGGGAGCGTCAGCTTGGATAACTCATTCTCCTGACAAATCAAGGAGCAAGGACTGAAGACTGCACCGCTGATTAGGCTCATGGGAAACCAGAGGGCCAGGGAGAAATCGATAGAACATCCTGCCTCCTGCAGGGGGTCAGGGCCGCAGGGGTGCTGATTAGCAAGTCAGCAGGTGGGGGCATGCTGTCCCCTGGTGGCCACTCAAATGACAGCCACATTTGAAAGACCCCAGAGGGGAGGTCCCATCTGCACCTGCCTGGGTGGTCTCCCTGGGTCAGCAACTTGGCTGGAGATCGTTTCCATTTTACCAGAAAAGTATTAAAAAGCACATTTCCCCAAATAAAACATTTGCCATTAAAATCCCTAAAATTTGATCTCTTTCAGGATATCTTGTGTTCTTTTTCCATTAAGGTTTATTATTATTATTATTATTTAGAAATTAACTTTTGCTGTGACCCGCCTTTTTGAGTTTTGACTGTGAGCAAGAACAGTCAAAACTCAAACTCCTCATAAAAGGAGGACAGGTTTATGGCTTAATTTACTACGGAGTTCCACAAACAACATTAAAGGAAAATGACCGATTTAATTAAAGACTGGGCAATTAACCTTCTGTGTGCTAAAACAGAGGGCTTTCTGAGGGCTTTCCACAGAAGCGTGTCTTCATCTATGAGGCAGCGGCCTCAGAGAATCTTAATAGGTCAGTGAAGCTAGATTGAAGTGGAAAGCTCACCTTAAAAAGAAATCTAAGGAGATTAAGAGAGGGATGAACATCAAAAATGACTCTGATTAAGACACGATAAAGAATGCTAGAATCTGAAAGGGAGAAACGGCATACACAGAATATATTTTTAAAACCACAGGCACAAAGATTTCAGTGGGCTTTGGAGATAAGGGGGACTGACATTTTGAGAACGGTTGATTAAAAGCTTTTCAGCACAAATGTTCATTTTCACTGGGGGTTGAGCACAAAAAAATCCATGGAGTAAATTGAAATTCTAAATGCTGAGAGAAGACTAAAAGATTTACTGCCACAGATTCAATTAAGTGGCTTAAAAAATGTACCATCTCCTTCAGGATTCATTTAGGCGCCTGCCTCATAACTGCACAATTTCCCAAATGCTGCTTGCTAATGTGTGTCAGGAGGGATGATTCCTGCGGGAGGAGCAGGGAGTCTTCATCATAGGACCTTGAATCAGGGCTCAGCAGGTGTAAGAGGCCCCTGGCCTGGGGCAGCCCCTGCCAATTCCTCCTTTGTGGTGGCCTGCTGCTGCCTTGATCAGGAGGGCAGGTGCCTACTGGAAGTACACTCAGAGTCCCCTCTGAAGTTTCAGGCCTTGAGACAGCAGGCTTTACTTGTGACCACCACTGCCCACCCCTACACCTCCAACAGAACCGGGCTTTAGTTGTTACAAGCAGTCTGGGGACTCTGTTCAGAAACAGAGTCTAGCTCAAGAAGCACTTTGAACATGTCCCTTGCTGAGCAGTGTTGGAAACTGTTGACCCCGTGGGCACTCTTGGTTCCATATTTTTGAGTTGTCAATCATCTTATGATGCTGGAATGTCAGGCGTGTCCTGCCTTAGCCAGGCTGTCCTGTTCAGTGAGAAGGGAGTTATTGAAAGATCTGTCCCCAGCAGCACATTCAGGGCCCAGAGGTGGCCTAAAGCATCCCTGGGAAGTCTGGTGAGGTATTGCAAAGTGGCAGGTGTTAATTAAGTGCCATCTGCGCCACTGTCTACGAACCACCCCGGTCATCAGAACACTAGAGTTAGCTCAGTGTGAGGCCAGCTCAGTGGTGACAGGGCCTGCACAAAGGTGACACAAAGTCATCTGTGAAGACTGATGGAAAGACAGGGATGGGCAGGGTGTGGGCAGCCCTCATTTTTGGCAACCCTTGGGATGTGAAATTGCAGCTCGACCAATGTAGTAAGCAGGAGTTTGGTCCCTGTGGTCCACAGCCTTCCAGCTTTGAGATGCTCTCAGCCCAGGTTTCATCCTGGCTGTATCTCCAAGAACACTGGCTGGAGGTTCAGGAGCAGCCTTGTTGGCCTCCCACATGGATGCTAAATGTTATTGTTAAGGCAAGAGCAAGGAAAGTGAAATGAAAAGGCACTTAATGTAGTTAGACCTACATTGCAGCTGGCCATTCAAATTCAGGGCTGGACAGAGTACTTCAGGCTGCAGTGGTCAGGGAAGACCTTCCTAGTAGTGGCCAAGCTTGAGGAAAGGAGTGATTATGACAAGTAGAAGAAGAAAAGTCATTAAGGGTGGGAATTTCCAGAGTTGCTGGGGGAAAACAAGGATTGAGGGGGCTACAGTAAATGACTCCCCCATAACCTGATATCCCCCAAAGGAAAAGCAGTGCTAGAGCTAGGGGCCTCCTGGAACACCCCCACTGATGGAAATGTGGGCAGCTTCTGTGGGCACTTGGTACCTGTCGCTGGTGCCCCCCACCACATGCTTAACCATGAGGTAATTTGTACACCTGGTTTTGTTCGTGTTTTTTTTTTCTCTGTGAAGTATGCAGATTATTCAGAAAGAGAAAAGAATAAAGAAGGGTAATTGTTTTTCTTTAAGAATGATAGAGCAAACATAAAACCCCAAATGGAGGTAAAACAGGAATAAGTTAGAAAAGAGAGAAATCAATGAAACAGAAGAGGTTTTAAATAAGAGGTCTAAAAGGCTGACAGCTATAGGAGACAAAAGAGGAGAAATTAGAAGCCTAGAATTTAAATCTCAGATGTTAAACTTAAGATGAAATAGAAAAGAAAGAAAAAATGAATTTTAAAATTAATGATTTAAAAAGGAGATAGGTTAAAGGCATAGTAATTGATGAGTTAAAATAAAAGTATGAGATGATGTTTTTAAAACAGAAATTAACTAGGATCTAGAAATGGCTGCTGAGACTATGGGAAGGAGTTCCCGGCCAGCAGGGACCAGGCCTGGAAGCACCTCCTGTGCTCAACCTCCCCCTTGTGTTCTTTTGCCTGCTCTGGAGGGGGAGCATTTTCCAGTCTCCATGGGCAAGGACTGCCTTCCCATGTGCACAGGCACACAGCAGGCCCAGAGGCCTCAGCCCCCAGACCTATCAGAGAAATCCTGAGCGCATAGACAGGGAGCCCCACAGACGCACTGAGAAGGCATTCAGGCTACATGCTGGGTGAGTGAAAAGTAATCAACAGACACAAGCAAGTGAATAAAGGCTCCTCCTGCCCTCTTTTGGGAGGAGTGGCTGGATTCCACTGCCAAATCTTCAAACACTGGTTCTCAACTCTTTCAGACCCAGTGTGACTTTTTAGAACAAATATTTAATAATACCCCATGTATTGCCCTGAAACGAAAATTATAGACAATATAATCCACTTCCACACATAATTTCACAATGTGATGTCCTAATTAAAATATAAATGAGAAATACACAGAAAGTAATTTGTAGTCAAATATTACATATTTCAATATGCAAGACCACAACGGAATTCATAATGATGTAGGCAAATGCTGGCATGAAGGCAGCCTCTACAAATGCAACTGATACAGGTGTATGGAACTGGCAGCTCATATACCACAACACTGTGTTGCCATTGGCAACGAGATAATGATGAACAACTGTTGATAAAGTTCTGAACAAAATAATGTATACTCATTCCTTGGTTTTTATAGTAGTTGTGTCCCAGAGAAATTCCAAGTATATTAAGCCATGCGCAAAATACTTTGTATTCATGGATAACTAGAGTTTGGTTCTAGGCTCAAATAATTATAAATATGTTTTCAACTACATGAATATCCAATGGGATATTCAAAAAATGGGGACACATGACAATATATTGTTGTGAAGGACTGTCTTATGCAATGCAAAATGTCTAGTATCCCTGGTCCTTGCCCACTCAATACTAATAGCAACCCCATCCCCACCTCAATCATTAAGACTGCTGAAAATGCCCCAGTGATTTCTGAAAAACCACTATGATGCAGTTCTGCCCCACTTAGAACCACTGTCTTAGAGGGGGAAACTTGTCAGGACTAGAAGACATTTGACACCTCCTTTGGGTTTCCTTGTGGCTATACATTCCCAGCCTCAATATTTTTAGGGAAATTTTGGGGGTAAAAAGGGACATTTAGGAGCAAGAGCAGAAGACTCTGAAAGAGATACCTATGCATTTTGGCCAAGATATACTGGTCTGATGCTGCAGGGAGCCCAGAGATCCTTGGGCAGATAAGGATAAAGTGGGCTTTCTGGAGACTAAAGATAGCAGCTGGAAAAGAGGAAAGATTGGAGCTCAGGCAGAGCAAGAGGCCCACTGAGAGGGCCTGCTGCTATTGTAGAAGAAACTGCAGATGACAGAAAGGGTGCTTCTCAATTAGATAGTAAATAACTATAAAGGATTATCGCAGTCAACCATGAAATCTCAAGATGACATACAAAGGGGCAGAGGTAAGGGTCTCCCACTCCCAAGATGGTTTTCATCCAGAGACAATACCAATTCATTAGAAAGCTCTGGAAAGAAGCCAGCACTGCAGGGTTGGAATGCAACCCCTCCTTGGAAAGTTTATTAGAGCGAGAAGAGGTCAGGAATCATGTTTCAGACTTGCTCTCAGCTGCAAGGGCTCAGAAAAAGTTAATCTGATGTTCTCCTGACTCTGGGTCATTTAACTCATTTCTAAAATTGGTTTCCTGCTCAGAGCAGAATTTTGAGGTTTGTAAACTCCAAGAAGAGAAGAAAAGGTCCTACACAATTGTGTTATTGTGATTGAACAGTTTTATTCTCAAAGATTTAATTTCCCAAATTTTGCTTTAGGAATACACGGTAAATGCAACATATGGTAAGATGGCAATTAAGCTCCCTGTGTTAGGGAGTATCACTCACGGTGATAATTGAGAAACATGACAGAGAATGGGACGCACCATCTCAGAAGAGATGAAGAGGCTTTTCAAGTACTCTGGAACTTTATTTATTATTTTTGAAGGGTAATGCATTGCTGCACTTAACTGCCTGAAATTAAAGTGGATGTTGAAAACATAGCCCTTCTATGAGCTTATTTTTATTTTTACTGAGCATAATTGGACAATATAAAAAGTTTACTTTTTCAATGTGTCATCTCTTGTTTCTTTAAAACTGTAATCACATCAGTAGGAACTTTGCTATTGAGATTTTATTGCTTTGTCTAGGTTCCTTTTCCAGCCTATCAAACTTAGTAAATTTAAAGATTGTTCACGAATAATGAAAGCTGACTTGGTGCCAAAAAAAAAAAAATTATTGCCTGAAAACAAACTCTAAGAGACACTATAGTGATGTTTATGTTTTTTAACTTGAGATTTGAAACAAAAATATTTTCAGACTTAGATTCTGCAAAATGATCATTGGACCAAAACACATTTTCATGTGTTAAGGTCAGATCCTAGAGCCAGCTTTGAATTAAACAGTGGGTTATTTCTTTCTCATCATAAAATGGGCTTTAAAAGGTCAAGGAACAGCGAGGTCCTGGTGGGAGGAAAATCGCCAGAATTTCTCCTTCCTATTTTGAGAAAATATTGAGAAGATCGTACTTGGAGTGTACTTTATAGGTACCCAATTGGGGATGAAGAAGAGAGGGACAGGGTGTGTTCCCATGAAGGCCCCAGCCCTGCAGGTAAGGGAAGCCACACTGAGGGCCCACTGTTAGGGCTGTTTGATTCCTGGGGAGCACTTTAGGACATCTGTTCTCTTGGAACCCGCTTATGGGGTTTAGAAAGCAGAGAGCTTAGGGGCCTTGGGGCAGGCTGGAGCTCAGAATGCTGGCTCCCCAGTCTGCCAGGGCAGTCTCGACAGCACAGGGAGTCAGGGAGAGGCCTTTCCACACCTGCCCTGGCCTCCTTGGCTCCCCAGGAAAGCTCCTGTGAGGGACAACTGAGACCATCACCATCTGCAGAACAGGCAGGAAAGGGGGCTCGGAGAAGAGTGACTTCAATTAAGCCAAAGAAGAGGAAAGGAAATGCTTTTAAAAGTTGAGTGCGGGTGGGGCAGATGTGGGGCCTTTCATTAATTCAAGTGTACTCTAAAGCTATAAGAAGCAAGACACTAATATTACTGCTAACAATAAGTGGCTAAATTCAGTAAGTTTTGACAAAGGCATCACACCCCTGTAACGACTGTGCCAATCAAGATACAGAACACTGCTGTCACCCCCAGAAGTTTCCCGCCGGTGCTTTCCCAGTCAGTCCCCCCATCACTGCCCTGCCAAGGGCCATTGCTGACCTGATTTCTATTATGATAGGTTTGTTTGCCTGTTCTAAAACTTCCTGTGAGCATAATCATATAGTATGTACTCTTTTGTGTCTGGCCTGTTTTCCTCGGCTGAATATTTTTGAAATTCATCACCTTTATTCATTAGTCTCTCATAGTCAGTCAGTCTTCACATATCCACAGTAATTCACACTGCAGATAAACCAGGAAAATGATAGATACAGTCCCTGCCTTCTTGGAGTTTACTATGCGCCTTTTGACCCAGCTTCTCTACTGCCAGGAATCTGTCCCAAGGAAACTATCACAATGATACGAAAAGATGTAGGTGGCAGCATTACTAATATTATTGAAAAAGGCACACAGATTGGCCACCAAAGATTAAGTCATTTATAGGAGAAGGGAAGGACCAAATCCTGTGCATTGTTACACATCACGCTGTAGCCAGAAGAGCGGCCAATGGCAAAAGAAAATGCCAACAGGTTAAGAGCAAAAAAGTCAGAGTGTACAGAAAGACCCCAGTGTGTGAGAATTTCCACATGGGTAACCAGACCTGAATGCTCACTCTGCATATTAGGATCATCAGAGACTTATTTCCTTTTTAGTTCTTTCCTTTATATTCCAGTTTGTCTTCACAGAGTATGTGCTGTTTTGCAATCTGGAAATAGCATTTTATTGAAAAGAAGTGGAAGGCTGATGCAGGTGGATCACTTGTTTGAGACCAGCCTGCCCAACCTGCTGAAACCCCGTCTCTAGTAAAAATACAGAAATTAGCTGGGCGTGGTGGTGGGCGCCTGTAACCCCAGCTACTCAGGAGGCTGAGGCATGAGAACTACTTGAACCCGAGAGGCAGAGATTGCAGTGAACTGAGATCGCGCGACTGCACTCCAGCCTGGGAGACAGAGTGAGACTGGATCTCAAAAAAAAATAAAATAAAATAACAAAATAAAAGAAGTGTCCCAGGAAAATCCTTTCGTCTGGAAAAAAAGGCCTTAAAGTGTTTGCAAATCTGTCACCCCACTGCGCACCTGACTCCAGAGAAGAGAAGCAGGACAATTCACACCCTGAGAAGAAATGGAACCCAGCCGGGCGCAGTGTCTCACGCCTGTGATCCCAGCACTTTGGGAGGCCGTGGTCAGGATCACAAGGTCAGGAGATCGAGACCATCCTGGCTAACACGGTGAAACCCCGTCTCTACTAAAAAAAAAAAAAAAAAAATACAAAAAATTAGCCGGGTGTAGTGGCGGGTGCCTGTGGTCCCAGCTACTCGGGAGGCTGAGGCAGGAGAATTGCTTGAACCAAGGAGGCGGAGCTTGCAGTGAGCCAAGATCGTGCCACTGCACTCCAGCCTGGGCGTCAGAGCAAGACTCCATCTCAAAAAAAAAAAAAAAAAAAAGGAAATGGAACCTTTTTTGGGGGGGATGGGCACCATCGT
Organism: Macaca nemestrina; assembly: GCF_043159975.1. Lineage (NCBI taxonomy): Eukaryota > Metazoa > Chordata > Mammalia > Primates > Cercopithecidae > Macaca > Macaca nemestrina. The sequence continues at coordinate 47,077,119 of NC_092130.1, forward strand.
GCAAGTGAACACAAAGTGTTGGCAACATGGGCTCCAGGGCCTCGGGAGGACAGCGCTTGGCACACCCCGCCCAGGCCACCTCACCCTCCCTGCTGGGGGCTGCCTTTGCTCTCAGAGTCCTGCCCCTGCTGCTTGATTCACTGGGAGAACAACATGTAAAGCCTTCATTCCTCTAATCAGCCTCCCCAGGTTGATGATGGGAGCTGATGGGTGGAATCTGCCAGTGTATTAGTCAGGATGCCGCCTCCCCCTCCCCAGAGGTAGTTATAGCCAATCCCCTGAAACGGTGAGTATGTCCCCTTACATGGCACAGGGACTTTGCAGGTGAAGTTAAGGATCTAGACCCAGGGGAGCTTATCCTGGATTATCCGCGAGGACTCCATGTAATCATAAGGGTTCTTCTATGTGAATGGGGGTCAGAGTCAGAGATTTGAGGATGCTACACTGAGATGAGTCAGGCCAGGTGGCATCCTGCAGCAGGCAAGGACAAGCCAAGCAGATGACAGGTGGCCCTGGGCCCACTGCACACTTTGCCAGGCTGAGCTGACCACAGACTGGCTAGCATGGCTGGAGCTCTATGCCCAACCCAAGCCGACTGGTCCTCCTGAGTGGGCACCAGCGCTAACTGTGCTGCCTCTGCCCACACTCAACCAGAACAGGAGTGGGCTGAGAAGCTGGAGGCAGCAGAGACCTCCGGAAAGCCCCAGTTGTTTTGTCGCCCTAGCACACTTCTCCTCTGGGGACCTCAGCGTAGGTGTCTCTGTGCCCAAGTCAACTGCTTTGGCCTCATTTTAGGGGATGTGGGAGGTGCTAGGGAGAGAGGCCAGAAGGAGTAAATCTTAAGAAACGGGGTAGATGGCCGGGCGCGGTGGCTCAAGCCTGTAATCCCAGCACTTTGGGAGGCCGAGACGGGCGGATCACGAGGTCAGGAGATCGAAACCATCCTGGCTAACACGGTGAAACCCCGTCTCTATTAAGAAATACAAAAAACTAGCCGGGCGAGGTGGCGGGCACCTGTAGTCCCAGCTACTCGGGAGGCTGAGGCCGGAGAATGGCGTGAACCCGGGAGGCGGAGCTTGCAGTGAGCTGAGATCCGGCCACTGCACTCCAGCCTGGGCGACAGAGCGAGACTCCGTCTCAAAAAAAAAAAAAAAAAAAAAAGAAATGGGGTAGACAAGAAACCTGGGTCTGCAGAGCCTGCAGAAGTCGATGAGGCAATGAAAGGGCCCTGTAGGTTTGGAGGCAAATGACCATTCTCGCAGTTAGATTACTTGGGAAGAATTCCATTTTGCTTAACAAGGGATGATGTCAGAGCTTTAAGTCTTAGCTGAAATCAGCCCCTTCTAAACTGTAAACAGGCATTGATAGGCCAAACACAACTAGAAATCAGTTCCCTGGCTCCCAACCCCTGTGCCTTTTTTACTTACTGCCAGTTTGTTGTTTGTATGATGAATATCTATCAGCATCTCCTGTGAGCCAGGCTGAAGGTGCAACTAGAGAGAGGGGCCCCGCTCCTGCCTTGGGGGCAGAAGGGAGGGAAGAAAGTGAAGGAGGTGCTCCCAGTCTGGAGGAGCAGAAAGAGAGGCAAATGGGGAGTTCTCCTAGGGGCAGGGCAGGGCACGGGGACAGCACAAACAGGAGGGGGACTGAGACTTTGCCAAATGATCAGAGTTGTGCTTCCAAGGCCAGCTGAGGTGAATCACACCAAATCTCAAACATGCTGTCCTTCCTCTCCCACTTGCCAGGGATCTGATCTGGCCACACTGACCAGCAGGCTATTGGTCCCTGCCCGGGATCTGTCCAGGGCTTCCCAGTTCGCCCCAGCTCCACACTTGTGCCCAATGGACTTTTCAGACTCCAGAGTTACTGCAACCTTTAGTTGGGTGCTGGGCCCCACTCTGGCCCTGGACTGTAAAACCAACCTGGAATGGAAAAGAGGGTGGCATGGCCCTTTACCAGCTCAGCCCCCAGCACATGCTCTTCCTGATGGGCAGGGAAGGGGCTGTGTTATGTGGCCTAGGGCCTCATTTGCATGCCCAGCGTTGTCCCCATAAAACTCCTGCAGGAAGCTGGGGGGTCCCCTGCCAAAAAGACCATGTGGGCCTGGGGGATCCCTGTGAGGCAGGCCAAGAGGCAGCCGTGTTTCACACCACCCAGGTGGGTCTTTCGTGGTTTTTTTCCCTTTAAGTTTCTAGTCTTGTGGCATCCCTACAGTTGACACTTACAAAGTGGTTTCTGCTCACTTGTCACTACCATATACTCATCAACGAGCTCCTGGGGCCTCTCTGGTAACCAGTCCCATCTGAAGAAAGCTGAGAGGTTCCTGAAACATGCTGCAGGGGCCTCCCCCTGTCCTTCCCAGCGTGGCATCTCCCCAGGGGAGGTAGCTGGACCTCGGGTCTAGAACTTGGCCCTGGCCATCAAAACTCTCCATGACATACTTCTTCCTCTTAAATTCCCCCTCCCAGTACCTCCTCCTAGAGGCCCTCCCAGACTTCATCTCTAAATCCAGGTTCAGTGGCATATGCAGGTAGAGTTCAGTGGACTACTTGGACATGCCCAGATTTGTCTTGGCACCCACAAGCCATGAGCCCATGAATGAAGGGGCTATGGCTGGTGATGACAGTGGTGTCCCCAGGGCTTAGCACACAGTAGGCACACAGTATGGTCTGTGATTGAATCTATGGCAAATAAGAATTATTTTGTAGTGTACGTAGTTGTCTGCTTTGTAAGACTATGCTTTTCATGATCAGGACTTCTTACAGCACAGCCCCCTTAGCCCTTGGCTGTGGGGTAGGTTTGGGCAGCAGTTATAACTGGCCTCTGGGACCCAGAAGGCCCCCTGGGACCCAGGCCCCCATGCTTCTGTAAGAGGCCTTGAGCCTCTTCCTCTTAAAAGATAAAACACCAGCCATGCGAGGACTGCCTGAGAGGCCCGGACATCAGTCCTCAGGAGGAGTCAGACAGTTCTCGATGCATCTTCCCATGGGACCAGGGCACAGCCATGGGTGTTGGTTTCAACGAGTTTCTCAGGAGTGTGAAGGGGAGCACAGACTAGCACAAAAACAGAATTCTGAGTCTGAAATAAAGGATTAGAAACCCCTTCTTGGCCATTAAAACCTAAATAACTGGAAGATTTATTTCCTCCTTTCTTTTAAAACAAAACTAGGCATTGTTTTGTTGTTGTCATTTGTTCTTTTTGTGTTTGTTTGTTTGTTTTTGAGACAGAGTTTCACTCTGTCGCCCAGGCTGGAGTGCAGTGGCGTGATCTCAACTCACCTCAACCTCCACCTCCCGGGTTCAAGCGATTCTCCTGCCTCAGCCTCCTGACTAGCTGGGATTACAGGCATGCGCGACCATACGCAGTTAATTTTTGTATTTTTAGTAGAGATGGGGTTTCACCATGTTAGCCAGACTGGTCTCGATCTCTTGACCTCGTTCGTGATCCACCTACCTCGGCCTCCCAAAGTGCTGGGATTATAGTCGTGAGCCACCATGCCCAGCCCAAAACTAGACATTGTTAATGCTAGTCCTAAGTTTCTGCTAGAGCTTGGTGTGTCTTTTGAACCCAAGGAAAGATTCACTCGTATTCAATTTAGCTTCATGCTAAGTGTTGTTTGTTTTCAAAACTTGGGAAGCTGTCTGGGAATAGCTGAGGAGAGCACTCAAGTGTCTAGAGCACTGCCTCCCTCAGCCAGGCCGCACAGACGTCTAGCACAGGTGGCTGGCACCTGTAAATATGTATTCTGCAATTCCAGTAGCGCCTGTCAGGATGCTAAGCCTCTTTTAACATGTAAACTACATACCAACAACTGCTTAGGACTGATAAAATCTGCCCTTAGGAGTTCAGCATCAACCACAGCCAAAGACCGCTGCTGACAGCAGGGCTTCCTAGACTCAATTAGCAGTAGACAGAGCCCACCATCAGCACGACAGGAACCAGCAGGCACAGAGCAGGCCTTGCCCAGGTCAGCACAGCAGTGACATTCCTCATCCCACACATGCATGTACATTACTGTCATCACTTGGGTGCTGTCAGTCTCACTCTCTGGTGGAAAGATGGCGCTCCTGGGGCTGCAGGTGGGATGTAGGTGACATCAGATCTGCATGAGCACAGCTGTGGCCTTTGAATTATAAGATTGTCTCAAGGCCGTCAGCTAGAGGGCTGGTGCTGTGCCCTTAGTTATACCAATATCTATGGATTGATCTCATGGATTCCCTGCCCAGTGACCCGCCCTTTGCCCACTCTCTGAGGCCACAGGAGGGATGAGTTCAAACTCTGTTCACAGGGAGGTTACATGGTCTCATTGAGGAAGTAAAAGGAACTGCCAGTCACTGCTAGGTGTGGATTCACTTTACTTCCTCAGTGAGACCAGGGCCTGAGCCACCAAGGCTCTCCAGGATGTCCTCTGCATGTCAAAACTTCAATGCACGCTCAACCATGAGGGCTGAGCTGGGGGAGCTTCCAGACCTACCCAGTCATCTCCATTCGTCTTTGAAAACATTCATGGAACCCCTTTTAGAAACAGCAGGTCACATTCCCATTTCAGCAATAGGGATCATGCTCTCCTCTGTTGCAAGGCCAAATGGTACTAGCTCATGCATGTGTCGTTCTAGCTCCTTGTCTCTTTCCACCCTGGTAAGGCCTTGAAAGGCTTCCCACCTAGTCCATAGCATCATCAACTCCCTGTGCTTTTTAAATTTTTTTAAAATTTTTGGCCACTATCTCTCCATCCTTATAATAGTCCTGCATAATAGGGGTCATTTTACAGATGCACAAACTAAGGTTCTCTAAGGCCACATAGCAGGAGCAGAATTAAGACCAGATGCAGCTCCTGACCCTGCTGCCTGTGCAGAATAGCTGCAGGGGCCTGTTTTCAAAAGCCCACCCCTTGACCTCTACCCCAGTCTCAGTAGCTCTGGCCTGCCTGTCCTCAGCAGGGAAGAGCCAAGCAGGATGAGCACTGCCCGGCATGTCCAGAACACTGTCCAGCATGCTCAGGGCTCCTGCCGCTGCTCAAAGAACTGGCCTCTGGGAAGTGCTGCTGGAACCCAGAGGCCCGTGGTGAACAAAGCCCCGCAGGCAGCATGCCTCCTTCCTGCTTCTGAGGTTGTTACTTCAGATGGCAACTGTGTGTGTGTGCTTGTGTACGGTTATTTTTGTCTTTGGCCTTACGGCCTCTGCTGTAACACTGTCAGGCGGCAACTTTTTAAGAAAAACTTCTAGAAAGTGTTAATCCAAATTGTATGACTCTGGTTGTCCCACCCCCACCTCACCTAACTCTGTCCCTCATTTTCTATACAACACTTCCTCATTTTCACTCCTAGTTCCCATCTGAGAAACGGTGCCCCACATACTCTCCTGCCAAACGCCAGAGGGGGGCAGGAGGAGCGCCTGGGGCCCCTTTTGGGGATGTGGAAGGGACCCCTTGCACACCTCTTCAGGCCAGGGAACAGTCTGGCTCCAGCCCACGTGCAGACCTTTGCTTCCTCCTCTGCAGAGGGGTTATTTGTTCGTCATCAAAAATTAAGTAGGAGAGAAAAAAGGCTGTTCAAGAAAAGAACTTTTCACAGTGCATTTCCTGGCTTGGCCGTGAATGGCATTTATAAGGCCCAATTACATAAACACGGAACTAACCAAAATGCTGTCTATCTTTGTTGAAGGGGTAGAGGAGCAGGAGGGTGTTTCTTTGTACAGGGGGTAGGGAAGTGTGTAAAAGAGCTAAATTCTTGTCTTTATACTGGGAAGTTGATAGATGCCAAACATACAAGTAGGATATTTTAAGGTAAATTCCAAAAGAACCAACGAAATGGGCTGGAAGGGGAGAGAAATGGGAAGAAGGGGACAGATCTGCTGTTTTTCATTTAAAAACCTTAAATAATTATTGGACTGTAAATGATGGGCTTATGTATCTTTGATTAAAAAATAACTTTTTAAAGAGTGTTTAAAATGAAGCAATAAACTACTCACAATAGCAAAAACATGGAATCAAACCTAGTGCCCATTAACAGTGAATTGGATTTTTAAAAAAAAATCTGGTACATACACACCATGGAATACTATGCAGCCATAAAAAAGAAGGAGGTCCTGTCATTTGCAACAACATGGATGCAGCTGGAGGTCATTATCCTAAGTGAGCTAACGTAGAAATAGAAGACCAAATATCACATATTCTCACTTATAAGTGGGAGCTAAACATCAGGTACATGTGGACATAAAGATGGGAACATTATTTGAGACCAGCCTGGGCAACATGGTGAAACCCAGTCTCTACAAAAATTATAAAAATTAGCTATGCATGGTGGCATGTCCCTGTAGTACCAGCTACTTGGGGGGCTGAGGTGGGAAGATCACTTGAGCCCAGGAGGTTGAGTTTGCTGTGAACCAGGATCACACCACTGCACTCTAGTCTGGATGACAAAGCAAGAACTTGTCTCCAAAAAAAAAAAAAAAATATATATATATATATATATACACACACACACACACACATGCACACACACACACACACATATATATATATATGAGAACAAAAGACATGGGGACTACTGGGTGGGGGGGGTGGCACTGAGCAATGGTGAAAAACTACCTATTGGGTACCATGCTTACTTCCAAGGTGACGAATTCAGTCATATTTTAAACCCCAGCATCACGCAATATACCTTTGTAACATCCCTGCATATGTACCCCCAATTCTAAAAAGTACAGAACAAAAAGCAAAATTAAATATTTAAAGCAATAAGAAATCATGACAGATCTAAATACTCTTCAAAAATAAAAAGAAGAGCCATACTAGACTTATAGAAAAAATGTAATTGCTATTTAATTAAAAATTCAAAATATAAGGCCAAGGGCAGTGGCTCACGCCTGTAATCTCAGCACTTTGGGAGGCCAAGGTGGGTGGATCACCTGAGGTCAGGAGTTCGAGACCAGCCTGACCAACATGGCAAAACCCCATCTCTACTAAAAATAAAAAAGTTAGCTGGGCATGGTGACACGTGCCTGTAGGCCCAGCTACTAGGGAGGCTGAGGCAGGAAAATTGCTTGAACCCAAGAGGTGAAGGTTGCAGTGAGCGGAGATTATGCCATTGCATTCCAGCCTGAGAGAGCAAGACTCTGTCTTAAAAAAAAAAAAAAAAAAAAATTAACAATATAGATTAGGCAGCTGAAGAGAGAATTAAAAATTTGAAAGACAACTGAAGAAATAGCCCAGAATATAGCATGAGAGAAAAAGAAAAGGAAAGCATAAAATAGCAGCTAAGATATGGGTGACAATAAGAAGAACCCATATATATCTAATAGGATTTATAGAAGGTGAAAATAGCAAGAATGAAAAAGTAATGTTTGAAGAGATAATGGCTGGGAATTTTCCAGAATTGAAAAATACTTTCATCTTCAGACTGAGAAAGTATAAGTTCCAGGCAAAATTATAAAAGTGATGCAAGACTTAATGGTAAAATTGTAGAATGTCAAAGATAATGAGAAAAGCTTAAAAGCAACCAGAGATAAAAGACATATTACCTACAAAGGGACAATTATATAGGTAGAAAAAAACACAACAGATGCCGGAACACAATGGAATAATATTAGAAGCTACGGGAAGGGCTCAGGTATAGGGACTGGAAATGCAGCGAAGGGGCAATGGAGACATCTGTGCTGCTTTCCCTCTGCTGGGAAATAAATATTTACATATGCAGGTACTACTTCCACTAAACATCTCCCCACCTCCTCCTTTAGTAACAAAATCTTCAAGTTACCTGGATACCCTGCCATTCAGATAAGAACTACATTTCCCAGCCTTTTTTATAGCTAAGTTAGCCTTCCTACCATGTTCTTTCAATCAGATGAAGCAGAAGTGAGATTTCCAGAAAGCCACCTTAAGGAAGAGAGGGGATATCCTCCTCCTTCCTTTCCTCCCTATCACGGCCTGGAAGGAGAATATGTTGGCTAGCTTCCTCCTGGACCATGGAGCCCAAGGCCACACCCAGGGGATGGCAGAATGATGAACTGAGATGACCCTGGGTCTGATAAGTTAATGGAGACACTATGCCAGCTCTGGATCACCCACCTCTGTGTTCTTTTACATAAAGACAGCAAAACTTATCATTTGTTTAATCCATTATGTGGACGGTACCTGTTACTCACAGAAAATTTAATCTTTGCTCATGCCCAAGAGCTTTTGACTGTAGGAAAGAAAACAGGAACCTAAACCTTGAGAGAAACCTTGAGAAGGAAGAGAGGGAGTGAAGAACCAGGGGAGGTAGTCAACCCTGAGAGCCTGGGACTGGAGGGAAGACCTGCCTGTGCTGTGTGAGCCCTTCCTGCAACAGCGAGTTCTCATGGGGCCGGACGCAGAGAGGCAGCCTGGGGCTCCAGCAGGTATAGCAGTGCTGGCCCCCAGCAGGGGTTTGTCTCAGTGCCTCTAATAACCATCACTCTTGGTAGTTGTATGACACTATCTCCGAGAACAGAAAAAAACATACAGTCCATCCCGTGGGTCCTTTACAGTCGCATGGCAGCATGACATTTTGAAGTATTCTGCTGTGCTGGCTGCACTCTTAGCTTCTTTGGTGCAGTGAGGTTGTGCCTTGCGGGTCAATGACTTCTGCACCGTTGGAAGCTCCTCAGAGAGATGGGGCTACAGGGAAGAGGACACATGGAGAAACATACACACACACAGAGGCTTTCAACCGGGGAGCAGCCTTGCACTCCATCTTTTAGCAATTAAGAGTGTTTGGTGTTTCCCCAGGGCCGCCCACTGCTCATCTCTGGGTGTGTGAGTCTCACACACAGGCAGGGCCCACATCCCAGCCTTCCCTCTGCAAAGAGGACTGAAGTTGTTACAAGATGTGTTTTATTTATTTTCAGGGGGACATGGGGTCTGTGTACTTGAGAGAACTATTCTGAGATCTCACTGAATACGATTAGAAACCACACAAGCCCTGGTGTCAGGGCTCTAAGTGGCAGTTATTGAAAAGATGGTGATGACTTAGCTGTTTTAATTGGCCTCCATGCAGGAGTACCCTAGTCGTGCTGATTCAAGCAGGTTGATTTTAAAGCTGGTGTGTCATTGTTAGCCATGGTGATAAGAGCTACATTTTCCAGGCAGTTTCTCTGTGCCAGGCTCCATGCTGGGGACTTTCCGTACACCATTTCACTTAATCCTCACAGCTACCCAGTGTGGCAAGTTCTGTTAGTATCCCCATTTTTCAGATGAGGAAACTGAGGCACAGATAAGTAGCCCACAGTCCCTCCACAAGGAAGCAGAGGCAGCAAGCTGTGAGTTCTGAGCAGTTGGACTAGAGAGGCACAGGTCGCGAGGTGGAGGACACACAGCTGAGAGTGGCCCGCTCCTGCCTAGTCACCTCCGTGAGCACTCGTGCCCTTTCTGCCCCTCATCTCCTGCACCTGACCAGATTTGGGGGCTCTCACAGTCTTCCAGACCCTTTCCCATGGCATCTTGGGATCCCCACCAACTCCTATGGGGTTACGATCTGCTCCTCCCAGGAAAATGGGATGTAGACCCCCCTTCTAGTGGCTGTCTCTACTGTTCTCATCTCCCAATTCCTTTCCCTTCTCCCTCCCGGGGAAGTGACTTGATCTCTCACTGGGAGGGAAACTAGCTCTGAAAGTCCTACACATTTTCCCCAGCAGCTCTGCTTAGGCTCTAAACTTTATGGACTCCATAGCTTTATTCCTTGCTATGAAAAGCTAAGATTTTGCAGCTTTAGACATAAATTATCTTTCAAAAGCCTTTTTTCTGCAAATGAAAAGCCTTCATTTTCAGAAAATGGTCTCTGGTATGCTTTTCAAGAGCCAAGAGTTTGATACCTTTATGCTCTGTGCACCATACTCTTCTCTGAGGCCATAACATTCAGTTTTGTATCTTATTTTAATGGTGGAAGAACTCAGGAGAAAAAGTAATTCTCTGAAAATGAAAAACCACTGGCCATGATTCTGAAATACTGTCCTTACCAAACTATGGCTTTGGACAAAATTGGGCCTCAGTTTCCTTGTCTTTTGAGTGAGGAGTTTGATATGCTGGTCTCTCAGGTTCTTCCTGGCTATGATGCAGGTGTCTTACACTTTTTGGGTCTGTTTCCTCTTCTCTAAAATGGAAAATAGGGCTGTTTATGGAATTAAATACAATAAATAGAAATAATGCAACTATAACATACCTGGCTCAGAGTGGGCCATTAATGAATAATAAGGGAGGTTTTATCTGTTTTTGTTTTATTAGTTAATGATTGTCTTGTTCAAGGTCCTCTTGAGGACTAAGAAAAGGAAAACACATGGTGTTGATCTGACCTCAAGGGATTGAAAGTCAAGGCCGGGCTCAGTGGCTCATGCCTATAATCGCAGCACTTTGGAAAGCCAAGGTGGGTGGATCACTTGAGGTCAGAAGTTTAAGACCGGTCTGGCCAACATGGTGAAATTCCATCTATACTAAAAATACAAAAATTAACTGGGCATGGTAGCACACGCCTGTAGTCCCAGCTACTCAGGAGGCTGAGGCAGGAGAATCACTTGAACCCGGGAGGCCGAGGTTGCAATGAGCTGAGATCACACCACTGCACTCCAGCCTGGGCAGCAGAGACTCTGTATCAAAAAAATTAAAATAAAAAAGATTAGAAGTCAAGAGGATTGGGTGGGGTCACCTGTATGCTGCCCAGGGAGCATCCTAAACTGAGCCTGCTGTGTGACACACCTCCCCACAGAGGGAGTTCACACACAGCCCTCCCAGAGGAAGAGACAGACCTACACAGCCACAGGCAATGCACACCACTGTCTACTGCCTGCACTGATCAACCCATCATGCACAATGCAGTGGACAAATGGGGATCATGAGACATTTTGAGAAAGCCAAGAGCACAAAAGGGAAGAACCAACAGGAAGGAAAAGAGCAAATGGCCTTGGGGGATAGGGAACAAAGGAAAAATTTTTAAATCTAAAAAAAAAAAAAAAACCCTTTAGAGGGACTTGATAAAACATTTCCATAAAATAAGAACAGGATGTTATGAGAAAGGAAAACAGCACAAGAAATATTTCTTGGAAATGAAAAATACAATCACCAAAATTAAACATGCCATAGAAGGAGCCAAAGAATAAGTCAAGGAAGTATCCTACAACTTAGATTAAAAGGCAAAGAAATGGAAAAGGCGAGAGAGAAACTGAGAAACACAGATGACTAGTGATACCAATATCTAACTAATATCAACCCAGAAAGAGAGAACAAAGAAATTTAAGAGCAGGAAATTACCAAAGGAATAACAGAAGAAAACTCCCCAGAGCTGAGCTAAGATATAGACCTTCAAAAGGAATGACCCACTGAGACATAAGCAGGGGGGAATGAAAAAAAACCCACAGTTGTATAGTCATGTATCCTCTTGAAATTTCAGAACATTTAGGATAAAGAGAAGATTCTCAAAACTTCCAGAGATGAAAGACAAGTTATCAACAAAGGATCAGGAATCATTGTTGGCAGATTGGCATTATCAACACTGGAAGGCAGTGGGGTAATTGCCTTCACATTTCTTTTATTTTTATTTTTATTTTTAAATTTTTTTATTATACATTGAGTTCTGGGATACATGTGCAGAATGTGCAGTTTTGTTACTTAGGTATACATGTGCCATGGTGGTTTGCTGCACCCGTCAACCCATCATCTAGGTTTTAAGCCTGGCATGCATTAGGTATTTGTCCTAATGCTCTCCCTCCCCTTGCCCCCCAACCCCCTGACAGGCCCCAGTGTGTGATGTTCCCCTCCCTCTATCCATGTGTTCCCATTGATCAACTCCCACTTATGGGTGAGAACATGTGGTGTTTGGTTTTCTGCTCCTGTGTTAGTTTGCTGAGAATGATGGTTTCCGGCTTCATTCATGTCCCTGCAAAGGACATGAACTTATTCTTTTTAATGGCTGCATAGTATTACATGTTGTATATGTGCCACATTTTCTTTATCTGGTCTACCGTTGATGGGCACTTGGGTTGGTTCCAAGTCTTTGCTATTGTGAATAGTGCTGCAATCAACATATGTGTGCATGTGTCTTATAGTAGAATGATTTATAATCCTTTGGGTATATACCCAGTAATGGGATTGCTGGATCAAATGGTATTTCTGGTTCTGGATCCTTGAGGAATCACCACACTGTCTTCCACAATGGTTGAACTAATTTACACTCCCACCAGCAGTGTAAAAGCATTCCTGTTTCTCTACACCCTCTCCAGCATCTGTTTCCTGACTTTTTAATGATCGCCATTCTGTTATAAGATGATATCTCATTGTGGTTTTGATTTGCATTTCTCTAATAACCAGTGATGATGAGCTTTTTTTCATATGTTTGTTGGCCAGACTCCTTCCTTACACCTTATGCAAAAATTAATTCAAGATGGACTAAAGACTTAAATGTAAAACCTAAAACCGTAAAAACCCTAGAAGGAAACCTAGGCAATATCATTCAGGACACAGGCGTGGGCAAAGACTTCATGACTAAAACACCACAAGCAATTACAACAAAAGCCAAAATTGACAAACGGGATCTAATTAAACTAAAGAGCTTCTGCACAGCAAAAGAAACTATCATCAGAGTGAACAGGCAACCTATGGAATGGGAGAAAATTTTTGCAATCTATCCATCTGACAAAGGGCTAATATCCAGAGTCTACAAGGAACTTAAACAAATTTATAAGAGAAAAACAACCCCATCTAAAGGTGGGCAAAGGATATGAACAGACACTTGCCTTCACATTTCTAAGGGCAAACAATTTTGTACCTAGACTTCTATACCAAATAAAAACATTTTCAGATATCCAAGAAATGAGATTTCTTACATATCTTTCTGACTTAAAAAGTAGGGCATGGAGGGTGAGGAGTGTAATCCAACAAGACAGAAAAGGAACTTAGAAAGAAGAGCTGGTCCAAGAAACAGAAGAGCTAAGCCAGGTATCCAATGAAAACACCCCGGCAGGACATGTGGGACAACTGTGTAAGAAACCTGGGAGATAATCCCATTCAAGTTAGGAGAGAAAGTCAGAAGGTTCTGAAAAGCAAGTCTTCAAGAAGAAAGTTAATTCCATTGAACAAAAATAAGCTGGAAGACCTCAGAGATATGATGAAGAATACATATGTGCTATCCCTCAATAAATTTGTTAAGGCAGTTAAAAATTCTGGGGAAGGCAAATTGCTAAACCAGAAAGGCATCATAAAATATTAAGCAAACTAAAATATGTCACAATTTTGAGCAATTAAAGGAAGATGAAGAAAGAGAACAATTTAACTATCAAGCTTAAAATAATCTCCTTCAAACAGCACAGGTGAGTCACCTGGGCTGACATCTCCCCTGCGGTGAGGTTCACTGTATCTTTCTGCCATGGATGAGGGTTACATCATCAGAATGTTGATAATGTTCTTTATTCATTTTCACTTTTAGAGTCAATGAATAGAAACTTACACTTATTACTTATAGTTACAGAATGTAATGAGGTAAAAATTAATGTTTTAGACCATGTAAGTAACAGGGACAGATCAGGGAATCGATTGTTTTCCATAGTGAAGGGGCAAGGAAGACTGTTTAATTCATCCAATTGTATTATTTACAGTTTTTTTCATGGTATGCATATTTTGTTTTTAAAAATTTTTCAAGAAAGTGGTGCCGTATTAAATATCTGAAGGTGTTTCACAGGCTATCTCAGGCCTATAAGAATTCACTGCCTTTTCTGCTCTGTGCCTTTTACTATATTTTTATTTATCTTCCATTCTCCAAAGAATTGAGCAATTTTAAATTGCTCAATATATTTTCTCAGCTGAAAATGTCAATGTATTTATGTAGTGAATGTATTTATGTAATGAAAATGCCAATATGTATGTATTTATCTGGAATTAGCATAGAAATGGTTAAAGCAGTTCAGTGTTGATCAATAATCATATTTGATTTGGGATTTTTACTTTGTTTCCCTTGACCATCCTGTGCTATGATATTTATTACCACCCACTGAGATTCTGGCCTCGACTAAATAGAACTTGCTTGAGGAAATTCACAATCTAGCAATTGAATTCAAGCAGTGTTGCTCACGGAATGACAATACAGAATTAGGTCTTGCAGAGTAAACAGAAAACCCAGTAGATGGAAACTGTGCCCTTGATAAAATGTCTCTTACTGCCTTGAATACAACCAAACATCACCAAACTGCAGCCCCCAGTTATAAAAAACTTTGTTTCAAGTACAGGGTCAGAGTCTTTCAACTGCACTAAGCAGTTTGACCAAAACGTATATTTTTGATATGTGTGGTTTTGGAAAACCTAAGACTCTCAAGCCCCAGGGTTCAGAAGGATGCCACAGTGTTTTGAAAAGTCCTGTGTATTCCATGTTCTGTGTGAAGCTGCTGAGCTGCTCAGGTGTTCCCAGGAACAGAGAGGTGGCCATGGGCCAGCCTCCCAGGGAGCCCAGATGCTGGCTGCAGGCTGTCTCCACACCCGTGCTGAGCATCCAGCCCAGCCAAGGCATTTCTGCTTTCTATTGGCACCGCTAGTGGCCCTAAGGAGACATTTCACATTAGAGCCAGCCTCAACCCTCCCTTTGTCCTCCTCACAGAGGACTCAGAACTTTCTGTCTTCTTCCAGAGTTGCTAAGGAAATCTGCACCCTGCTTTACCTCTTGCTAACTGAAATAAAATGAGGTTTTCCAGGACAGGTGGCCTGAGCCCTTGTGATGATGCACAATAATCACCCTTGCGACAAGAGCATCTTTCATCTCAATGGGCTGGCAGGGGTGGTCCTTGGCCTGCTTCTCCTAGGAAGGAAAGGCCTCGACTCCCACAGTCATTAGAACAATCACATGCAGGTGGGTTTTCTAGGGATGGTGGAAAGCAGCTCCCCTTACAGTGTAAGGATCCATGAGCAATCAGAAACCAGGGTATTCTGGGAGATTATTGGAAAGGCAAACTCTAGGTACCACAGTTCTATGGCTGCCATGTGCAAACACACACAGTGTGAAGGCAAACGACAAAGGGAGTATGCACAAATCGATGTGGCCTTGTTAGAGGTCTGAGAATCACTAGTCATTCTGTTTTTCTTTTTCCCAAGTTTTCTCATAGTCCCCATGAAAGGGGAATGGTTAGGGTTGCAATGTTAATTTGCTTTTAACTGATGTTTGCCCTGTATCTGGGGTGTCTCTGCTCAGCTCACCTGCAGTATCTGATTTGGGCTGGACATCCACAGTAGGCCCTTCAGAAAGACTCGTGGGACACACAGCCCAGGCCAGAGCAGACAGGCAGAGGCCGACTCCAGATGTTCCTCCTTGATCAGGTGTTGGGGTGACAGCGCTGCGATGAGCAGGTTGGCAGCTTGCCTCCTCACTGCGGTGCTGTGAGTAGAAGGTGAATGGTGCTGCTTGTTCGGAGATCATTGACACAGGATTTTTCCACTCCTTGCTTTGGCAGGGGCACAGTTTTGTTTTCTTTGACTCCAAGCTAAATTTTCCCGTCCCTTCTCTGCAACCCGCCCCCGGTGTTCTCTAAGCCCCTCCACGGTGTCGACCAGCCTGATCCCACAGCTTATCCTCCCACCGCTGCCGTCTCTCTCTCCAATTACGTTGGGGTCCAAGTGCCTGTTTCCCTCCTGTCAATGCTGCCATTTCCTGAGCTTCAAGCGACCTCACCACAGACCTTCAGTGCCGCCCCCTGTCAACAGGAAGGCTCTCCTTCCAGCTCCCCTTCCTGCCACTCGTCTGCCTGATTCCCTGTCCATTCCTGGGACCTCTGTGGACCCCACCCTGTGTGGGCTCTGTGTGAGTTGTCAGAGCCAGAGAAGATGGCTCCAGCCTCAGAGGAATCACACAGGAAGCCGTGAGTGCCTGGGAGACAGTGCTGGAACAGGTACTAGGCCTGGTGGCAAAGGTACTAGCTCTCTTATGGGCTGGAGAGGTGGGGGTTGACTGTCATACATTGGAGGGCCACAGCTACATCAATAAGATGGAAACTGTTAGTGTTCTTGCATCATGGATGACAGAACTAAGGTTCAGAGAGAGTAAGTGACTTACCCGAGGTCACATAGCTTATAAGTGGCACATTCAAGGTTGACACCTAGAGTTTCCTAAAGGAAGAATGCTTCAAAGTGGGCCTGGTAGGACATATGGGATATGGAGAAGTAGAGAGCAGGGGCTGGAGAGGATGGCACAGAGAAGTGACAGGCCCTGGAGTTAGAGCAGAGGTGTTGGTAGGTGGCTGTGCTCCCCTCACAAAAGAGCACAGGAGAGAGAGGGGGAAGGGTTCCCGTCTGAGAGGTCTCCACTGGCCCTTCCCTCATCCCGTGCTGCTTCCTTCACATGCACTCACACGGGGGCTTGGCAGGCACTCCTAGGACCACGTGCAAGGGAAATGCCAGGAGAGGCCGTGTTCTGGGGTATGAGAACCAGCCGCTGGGCCTGACTCAAGTCCTGTGGGAAGCCAGCTCATGGTTAGGGAGTCACCTTGACCTTGTCTTAGACCTTAACTAGTTAATGTGAATGTGTTTGAATTCCTGCACATATTTTTTGTTTGAGTTCCAGCACGTATTTTTTTTTTTTTTACTTTCCCCTAAGTAAAACAAAAAAAAAATGTGTACAGAAACTCAAACATATTCACATTAACTAGTGAAGTTAATGTGAACTCTCTGCTGTGCTCTTAGTTTCCGAGAGGTCATGTCTGCAGAAGCTGTCTAAGGAGCACTGTCTTTAGAGCCTGGTCTTTCCCTGCTGTGGGATGCGAATGAGAGTGGGCTGGCAGCCCCTACTGTGGACAGTGACTTTGGAGCACCCTCAGGCACACCACACCTGGGCCTTGAGGTGGTTTTGAAGCCTAGCTATGCAACCACTTACCCTAAAAGCTTTTGACAATAGAGGGCCAGGCACTGTCTCAAGAGGCTCTCTTCTAGCTGTCTTGGGGGCAGCCTGCACATTTTTGTTGAGTTATCTGAGTGAATTATTTTATTCCTTTTTTATGTCCTGAGCAAACCCACATCATCATTTTATTAATGTATTTGCAATTACTGCATAATGATTTCCAGTTTAGCGTGGTCTGTGATATGAGGACGCTTAATCAAATATCTGCACGATGAGCCTGTAAGTTCTCTAGGGCCAAAAGCTTTTCCCATCAATTAAGCTTCAAAGAAATGGGTTTTAGGCTCATCTACAACTGTATTTTTATGTTTCTTTTATGGCCTTCCTGCCTTCTCCTGGTGTCTTTAGAGATACCAGGAAATGTGACGTGGGACTGAGGTATTTATTAGTGGGTGTGCAGAGAATGGGTTTATGATGGTTATTACAACATTTTGAAGTGGCTGCCTTGAAGTAGGACAATTTATGTTTCCATTACAGTCACCTCGTGAGTTCCCCACATACACAGTTCTGCCAGGAGGGGACATCTACCCTGGATCCCGTGGACTCCCTGGCATCAAACCCCTGGAGGTTTCCTCCAAAGAGACATTGGCCCCAGAACCTTCCACACACACCACACGCACCCCACGCCTCAGAGGGATGAAAATCTGACCCACTAAAATGCAGAGTATTTCTCTGTCATCCGGGGTGCTCCTCCCCTGGAGCCAGGCCAGGCAAGGTGCCATTCCGGGCCTTGACTCCTACAGCAATTACAGCACAGAGATTATCACCCCTTTTGACAGATGAGGAAATGAGGCCCAGGGAGAGAAGACCTGGGCTTCCAGCAAGCAAGCAAGTGGGTGCTGCTCTGCTCTGAGACCCCCCATGGCTAGAACACGAGTGTGGGGGAGAAACAGCACCCCGTGCCCTCCAGCCTGTCCTGTGAGCACCCATGCAGGGAAATAAAAGCAAAAGAGAGAAGTGGGAGGATTCTCAAGCCACAGGGACTCCAATCCCCATACTTTTTCACAATGAGTGAAGCTCCCTCCCCCATCTCTGAAGAGGAGAACAGACCCCAGGTTATCAAGGCTGGTCCCAGCCAGGGACAGGGCTCCGAGCTAGAGCACCTCACACTTGGATGTATTTGTCACGGTTTCTCTTCTCCTGCTCTCACCTAGGCAAAGGAGTTGGATTTCACTAGAGGAAGGTTCCAAGGGGAAGCAAAAGGGAAGGCCTGTGAGCATGGAATATTCGTGTTCAGTTTACCAAGGGGCTGTCCTATGGCAGCTTGGACTCGGGGTCAAAGGAAACTTAGAGGCCATGCATGTCTCAGTAGAAGCAACTCAGGACAAAGCCGTATGTTTGTTCCTTCATTTATCTGGCACATGTTTGTTGAGTGCTTGTTGTACTCTAGGATCCCAGTTGGCTCTTGTCGATGGTGGGAGGGACATGTAGACAAGTAGAGGAAGCAGAAATGATCAATGCTCTGAGGGGGTGTCCAGGGCTCTCAGAATACACAGGAGGCTGAACCCAGCCAGGAGTGGTCAGGAGAGTGACATGTAGGAAAGCCACGTGCCAGCTAAGATCCAAAGCCCTCCGCCCCTCCCTCCCCGAGAGCAGGCCTGTGCCCAGTTGCCAGAGGTATCCTATTCCTGCTCTCTATTCAGGATTGCACTACCATGATAGGGCAAAGCATTCATCATTCCATCAGTGACCACGTGTCTTGAGCAGATGCTGCAAGCCAGCCCTCTGCACAGCCCCATGGATCTGAAGAGGCCTGGAAAGATGCGGGGGCAAGATTCTGGCTATGGCATTGTGGCCCCAAGGTAATGGCAGGCATGTTTAAGGAACTGGTGTGGTGCAGAGTCACCAGAACTGGTGTGTAAGTGGGGAAGGATGAGGCTGGAGATGTATCAGGACAAGTCAGGGAGGGCCCTGCCTGGCTCCAGCCCAAAGGCAGTGGGAACCCCCATAAGATTCCTCCAGCTACTGAGTGGGGAAGGATTGGTGGAGACATGATCAGAGGCATAGTGGTCATCCGGGGGTGTTAATGGCTTCCTCAACTAGGACAGAGGTGGTAGGAGTGGTGGGAAACTGGCACCTTGTGAGACACAGTGGTAGAAATGACCGGGGCCAGGACTGATTGGCTGGGGATGGGCAGGATGGCGAGGTAGTGCCAGGTGTGCGATTTGGGGAGCAGGGGGCTTGGGTGGAGGGGTTGTCAGTGGAGGTTGGGATGTAAAAGAAAGAGCAATCTTGATGGTGAGTTCCGTTTGGGCCATATTGAGTCGAGGGGCCTGTGGGGCAATGTAGGGAAATGTCAGGCCAATAGTGGGGTGTGACATCACGAGCTCAAGAGAGGGCCTGGGCTGGAGAGTGAGTAGACACCACTCCAAGCTTCCCCTGCACCAGCCCTTGATTGAGGAAACCGAGTGTCCATGGGGAGCAGAGGGAAATTTCTGGACAGCTTATGCCACCCCACGTCCCAAAGAACCACAGTTTCTGGGAACCTCGAAAAGCATGGGGCAGGAGAAGCAGCCAAACACTCTCAGCAACAATCACATTTAAAGGGGCCTGAGAACACCAGGGTGGGAAGATGGAGCATGGTAGAGGCCAGTTCCACAGCCACGCTTGTGTTCTCCCACAGGAGCCAGTCCAGAGTGTGCACTGGCATAAATGGGTCAGCACACCCCCCACAAGGGCCTCCAAGCATGGAGCAGACAGGGATAGGGGCACACACCCGGGGGCTCATCAGGGCCAGGGCCAGTGAGTGACCCAAGTCATCCAGAAACATGACTCAATCAACATTTACACCTGCCGATTAGACGTCCCCCCACGGGTGACCTGGGAGACTTATGTACACACCCAAGGACCCAGACAATCACGCTTACACTCGGATACATCCTGTGATGCACAGACACCCCTGGAGCTCTCCTGCCAGATGCCCTCCACACGCGTACTCACCACCCAAACCCCCTCATCTAAGGCCACACAATTATAAGAGATTTGTAGGCAAGAACCATGACTGTCTTCACATTTGATCTCCATTTCTTCAAACAGTATCCTATCCTCCAAAATACTCACTACCTGTATTGCCTTAAAAGTCAAATCAACTCCACTGAGTTGGCTCACTTTTTAAAAGATGCTTCTCTAGCTCTTATGTTTGCTTTCTGGTGGAGGGGACAACTAGCCTTAGCTACCTGGTGCATGTTGAAAGCTCTGAGTGGTGTGCAGCATCGACTCTAATTCAGCCTGAAACTTGGAGGCACAAGCTGGGAAAATTTCCTAAGACATGGGTGGCATTTCAAATGTAATTATTGCTGGTGTTCCCATTTGGCAGCCCAGCTTTCAAGCCAGCCAACTCCCTCATTTTATATTTACTTTTAGTCCCACACTATTTTCTGTGATCCATTAGCTCTAGGAAGTCATTTAAAAGCTATAATCATGGCCGTTTGCTCAGGTGGATGCAATCCAGATGAATGGACCCAGATCCACTCCTCGAAGAAGCCTCGGGCTCCAATTCAGCGCTAATGTACCCCAATTAAACAAGCAGAGCCAGCCGCCACCGTGAGTTATACCTCATCTCCATTTAAAAACTTGGTAAATGTGGGCAAGAGTCCATTGCAGAGGACTGTGAACAGATGCTTCCTAGTTGGAAAATGTACCTTTGGCCTTGCATTTGGGTCACAGGTGCAAGAAGCCCCCACCTAGAATGCAATCATGATGTCTCTTAGTGGTTTGCCTCATCACCCTGGTGCACGCTGTCTGGAGGTAAGGCCCAGATTGCCCACCCCAGCCCCATGCTGGTGCAAGGGCAGGTTGGGGTCTCTGGACCTTACCGGAGAGGACAATATCCCAAATCGAGCACTGTGGGCCTGCAGCCCGCCATCCCCGAATGCAGGCCTGTGCCCATTTGCCAGAGGTGTCCCATTCCTCCTCCCCGAGACAGGGGTGCGTCGCTGTGATAGGGCAAATCATTCATCATTCCATCAGTGGTCACATGTCTTGAAGACATACTGTGAGCCCACCATCCCCATGAATCTGAAGAGACCTGGGAAGGGGTGGACACAGCCCCTGCCCCAGGGCGCACAGTGTAGTCATGGAAATGGTGCTCACTCTCTTCAAGCGTTAGATGCCAAATGCCTACAAGGGCTCAAGGGAGACCAGCACAAGCTGGGGAATCAGAAAAGGACCCAGGGAGGATGAAGGACCTGGCTGGCTCAAGAGAAAGAAGGGCACACAGGGTCGGGTCTGCAGGGGACCATGGGACAGAACTGGCCCTAGGGTTGTTTAGATGGAGTGGGCAGGAGGATGTGTTGAAGAAGATGTGGGGGCCCTGTTGACAAGTCTAGGCAGTGACTTCATCAATCAGCCTCTCACCCCTGCCCTGGGTCAATGGGGGCAGAGAATAAAATCCGTACCATCCTTTCCTCACCCTCCTGAATGGAAGAGCATTCACACAGCGCTCAGCACTCTTGCTGACTGCAGAGGAGGCTGTGGTCAGGAGAGGGGAGCAGGATGGGAGAGAGACAGCCAGAAGGGAAGTTGACCAGCCAGCTGTGCCCACATCTTCTCATGTCCTGGGGCATGGGCTTCTGGAGAGCAGGGCCCAAGCCTCACCCACTTCTCTACCCACTTCACACCTCAGTGCAGCGGTGGGTGGGGTGGGGGTCGGTCAGTGCTTGTTTGTTGAGTGATGAGGACTGTTCAGGGCTGGCTGTGCTCATTCCCTACCCCATCCCTGCCTCCTCCCACAGCTGGACAGCCCAGCTTTGCTGGGGAGGATGAGGCAAGGGTCAGGGACAGTTCCGGGGCCTCAAAATGATTAGGGCTGCTGCCCCGTGGTTATGGTTTGGAGCTCTTTGCCTTGTGCATATTTGGTCTATTTTCAATCTGGGATCTAGAGTTACAGTAAGTTCCAGAAGTAATTCACATGCTCATGAATTCACAGAGCAGGATAAGCTATGGGTTGCCCATCTCTGCCAAGCCAGATGTTTGGAATGGTTATAAATATCTCCCACTGTCGAGTAGAGGTCCCTCTGCTCCCTCAGTGCAAGCCTCATAGCTTGGGATCGATTAGTTCATTCCAAATAATTAAGAAGCGTCCCTCATGGGTATGGTGGGTATAATAACGCAGAAGGCAAAACTCTTCCTGTCCCGAGGATCCCAGTGTTGGTGCATCAGGGCCCATCTGCTTGGTGGGCATCACACTGCACACTGGAGGAAGAATCGGCTGTACAGGGCAGTTAATGTTGAAAGTTAAGTGCATAATTTGGACTCTGATTGTCACCCCCAAAAAAGGGGAGGGGAGAGCTATTCAGGGAAGGCTTTCTAGAAAAAAAAAAAAAAAAGAAATTTGAGCTGTACCCAGGGGACAGGTTAGGGGCTGACAGGGGGACATTTCAGGTAGAGGAGGCCAACCATGCAAGGCCTGGAGGCAGGGAGGCTGGGCCTGTCCAGGGGTGGCTTCCTGGCCAGTCAGGCACAACTGGACCATGATGGGAGGGGACAGAAGGTCCATCTTGATTCCTCCTCAGCAGGAGACCCTTGATGTCCCTTTTTGTGTCAGGTGAGCTGAACAGCCAGGGCCATGAAGGTCGAGTTCCAGCCATGCCTGAGTGCATACTTCAGTCCTCAAAACCTTGAGGAGCCCAGGAGGGGACAGCAGGGCTGATGAGGCCAGAGCATGGCCTGTGAGAGGCTCCTCAGGCCTTACACATTGGCCCTGTGTGCTCAGGGGTCTCCAAGGAGGCCCAGCTTTATGTCAGGGCCCGTGATAAACCCTCACCAAGAACAGACTGACTGAGCACCTGCCTGCATGCTGATACCTCTGAGCCAGGAGCCATGGTCAGCCACGCCTTCAGCATGAGGAAGTGGTGCCGTGTCAGCACAGACCGCCAGGTTTTTTGGAGCCTTGCTCACTGGGCTTGTGTGGGACACCCCAAGGTGTCCTAGCTCCTGGACTGAGCCTCCTTTAGATACCTCTTGGAGCTGAGTATGGGGTGAGGCCAGGACGCCCTGGGGCAGTGGGGATCCCTGACTCTTAGGCCTTGTATTCTTCTCCTAAGGCTGCTTAGCAAACCGCACACCCCCGCCCGTCCTCCTCCCCAGAGACCCCAGGCCTCCTGGCAGCCCTGGGTTGAAGGGATGCCCAGCCCAGGATGGCAGAGTCTCAGGGACCAGATGAGCTGCCCCCACTTCCCTATCAGTGACCCTCTCCTGTGAGCCCCGCACCTTCCCACCCCTCCTTCATGTACCTAGGCCTGGGCTTGGCTGAGGACAAATACTGTCTACTCAAAGCAACTGCTGTCTTTCAGACATATTGAGAAACATCAGGTTACCTTTTTTAAATAAACATATCATTGAAGCGTAACACAGACAGAAAATGAATAAATCATAAGTGTATAGCTCAATGAATTTCCACAGAGAACATATCTGCGTAAACAGCACCCGGATCAAAAGACAGAATCTTACCAGCACCCAGACTCCCCCACACCATGCTCCATTCAAGCATGACCTACCCAAGCATAACCACTACTCAGGTAGCCTTTTGAAAGAGCAGAGGGTGCGACTGTGACAAAGCAGAAAGGTGGCTAACACCAGTGCAGCCACTTAGAGGAGTGCCCAGGTAGAGGGGAAAGAGGGAAGAGAGCAGAGGCCATGAGGTAAAGGAAAGCTTCATATGAATGTGGAAGAGAAGGACCCAGTGAGCATGGCAGGACCCTCGCCGCCTGTGACTGGGAGCTGCACGTAGAACATGAAGCAACCATCTAGGAACTCGTCTGTCATGGTAATGGATTCAGATGCTTTATCAGTTTGGAACTCGAACCATTTTTAGACACTACGCCCAAAGGAAGACAGACTTTTGAGTGGAAGCAATACAAATTACCAGTGGAGTAGAAAACAAAGATCTCCTGTTGGCATTCAGGCTTCCTCCTGCCCTAGGTGAGACCTCAGGACCTGGGTGGGGTCTGGCCCTTCCAATGCCTCAGAGGTCAGACATGGGGCATTGAAGGGCCCTCTTGGCTCAGGCTGGGGTCCAGCTCACTCTGCCCTTCCCAAGAGCAGCTATACTCGTGGCTCTGTGTCTGAGGGCCCTGAAGAACATCCTGCAACATGGATCTTTCCAGATTTCCTTTCCCTTCAGTCTCAGACATTACCCTCTGCCTGATGCAGGAGGCCCTGCTCAATGCAGGTCAGCCTCTGCCTGACGTGGAAATGCCCTCACTGGGTGTGACTCTGCTTCCTCCAAAGGCACCTTGCTGTGGGAATCAGCTACAGGTCGCTCCTGTCAGTTAAAAGACCTGGAAATCCCATCTTTGTGTTCCCTACATTTCTCAGCCCTGGATGAGATAGATGACCAGCCCAGACATCTGGATTTCTGAACCACAGCTGTTGGCAGGAAAAGGCAGGATGTGCCAGTGTATTAGTGACAATAAGATTTGCCCAGTAAGAGGCCCCTATGCCTGGGCAGGGTTTCAACATGGTCCCTGTGCTATAGAGATTCCTGTCCTCTCCCATCACAGTTAGAGCTGGACGGCTGGAAGCAGAAGAGAAAGGAGGTGGAGCTGGGGCAGGAAAGAAAATAAGAATGCGGGGCACAAAATGCCAGGCAGACAATGGCCCGGCTGCATCACCAATGCCCGGGGCCTCAGGCCTCTCACTGTTCCTTGGCCTCAGTTTCCTAATCAATAAATGAGGAGCCTGGACTACATCATTCCAAAACCTTTATCCCTGCTCCTGGGCTCTGTGGCCTGGGATTTGTGATGGGCCAGCTGCATAGGAGCCTCCAAGAGGCAAACAGGGTGCCGGATGGGGCTGGGGCTGGGGCTGGGGCTGAGCTGCCGCCACAGGAGCAGTGTCATTGGGATGCACACCAAGATCCACAGCTGTGTGTGAGAGTGTGGGTGAGTGTGTGTGTGTGTGTGCATGAGACAGAGAGAGAGATGCCTGCACATGCAAGGACCTGTTCTCCAGCGTCCTCTCTGCACCTGAGCCTATACCGGCTGCCGTAAGCCTCCCAAAGAAATGAAAGAGTTTCTCACCCCACCCTTTTGAAACTCTTACCAGAGAGTTATCCTCACCAAACAGAGAGCACCAATCATGGTAAAAACAAAAATGGAGGTGACGGTGTGATTGGCTTATTTAGCTGATGGCTCTTGTTTTTCTTAGGAGCCATGACATCATCAAGTGGCATTTCTTGAGCCTGACTTACCAGGTGATTTCTCAGTATTTGCCCTTCTGCCCGGAAAGTTCTTTATGAACATTTTAACCACATTTTCAAAGCCTGAATCAGAAAACAGGTAAACACATCCTGAAGCAAAGCATGCTAATTCTGTGACACGGGATCTGCGCCGTATCCATGGGGACACAGGTGCACAGGGCTCCTGCTGGGATCTCAGATGGGAACAACCTCAGGCTGCAGGCTACTGGCTCCGCCTCTCCGGCCCCAGGTATTCTCTGAGCCGTGTACACTTTCCTTTGGAGAATCCAAGAGGGTCCCTGTCACTCCCATCAACCGTGGGTCCTGAACCTCTCAAAGTATCTGAATCTGTTACCCTGACAGACAAGGCAGGCAGGAGGCCATTCTCAGGCTCCGGGAACTGATAAATATGGAGGCAGAGAGCAGGCTGGAGTGATTGCTCAGTGTGTGAGTCTAGTGAGAGCCAGCACATCTGCCAAATCCCATCAGGCTGCTGCTTTCGCTCCTTTCCCAGTGTTCAGGGAGTGAGCAGTGCAGATGCATTATGACAGATGTGTCTGGAATCCAACTCCATCGCTGGAAGCAGAGGGCTTTCTGAACACTCAGTGGACCCACACCTGGTTTGGTGTTCATCCCCACTGCCAACCTTCCCTCGGCAGCCCTGGCTTCTCACACTGGCAGGCCCTGCATTCTGGGTGTGAGCTGGGACCACAGCCTGCTCATCAGCTCAGAAGCTTCGGGTTGAAAAACGCACACATTCCGCCCGGCACCGATTTTCACAGAAATGAAGGTTTCTGAAGCTCCCTCCACAAGCTGCCCACATTTTGATAAGTTTCCCGTATAGATAATCCCCAGAACAGCAGTGCAGGTGACGGGGAAAGACAGCCTTCTCACTCTCCTCCCAGAGGCTCAAGCCCTGGAAATACTCCAAAGATCTCCTGAAATGGCTGGTGTCCGCTGTCAGAGTTGTGGAGTTTTGTTTTATTTTGACCAGGGATTTACTGTCAGTCGTTCAAGTCTGAGAGGTTAAGATAAATCTTCAAACCTCAGGAATTTTCTGTGAGCCATCTCACGTCTAAAACCCTCTGTTTGGGTCATTCTTCTCTGAAATGCCATTTCCTGCCAAGCTCATGTAAAAGCACGAATCCCCGGCTTATAGCAGACCTGTTTTCTGAGAGCATTCTGAGGCAGTTTCCCTCTAACACCTTTTCTTCTAAAGTAAATGACCCCAGGAGCCCAGTAAAGCTTCCGCAGGTGAATGTGGAATGTGTTAACATTTGGGGAGTTCCTTCCTGGAGACCGCAGTTCAATGGCATTGATTTGCAGTCCAGGCACCCCTCATGCCAGAGGACCAGAATCTCTGCTTGTTGTCTTTAAAACCCAGTGACTCTTTGGCTTGGCTCAGAAGCTGAGGATCAACACAGAGGAGAGCAAAACACCGTGAGCCGCCAGGCCTGTGAGACGCCTGCTCAGAAACTGCTACTGCCCCAGTCTCCCCACCTGTTATTTCAGGGCACGCTTGCCTTGCCTGGGGGTGTCCTGGGAAAACAGAGACAGGAGAGAGCCCAGTTCTGGAGGAGGCCCTACCAGGACCTATATGGGGCTGCTTTCCCGCTCAGTGGGGCTTGCTGTCTCTACCCCAGTGTGCAGAGGTGATGCCTCTTCCTCCGGGGCTGCTGTGGGCCGCCTTCCTAGAGGCCAGGAGCCTCCATGGCCCCCAGGCATGACCCTGAATCCCCTGCCCCCCTGTTTTTGACCTTGCTAGCAGAGCTTGCACACAGGTGCACGTGTGTCCACAGCATAACCACAGGGACACACTCACACTTCAGCACATACACACACAGGCATACTCCCACACTGTTCCTGCTGTTCTTTAAAAATCACAGTACCTGTGAGTGTGAAAAGAAACAAGGCCACAGATTTGGGTTGCTCATGTAAATCACTTGTCTTTATCCCCTGTTGGACCTAAAGCCACCTTTTTATAGCATATCTTTTGTAAAACCCCCCTTTATTATCTTGAAATGGATACGTCATCAAATATGACATATATTTGATATAAAGGAGATATCTAAGTTCTATCCCATATATGTGTGATGTAGTATACTTTGGATATTTGCACCCTGAAATCTCATGTTGAAATGCAATCCCCAGTGTTGGAGGTGGGGCCTGGTGGGAGGTGATTGGATCATGGGGGGGTGGGTTTCTCATGAATGGCTTGGCACCATCCCCTCAGGGCTGTCCTCACAGTAGTGAGTTCAGTAGTGAGTTCTTGAGAGATCTGGTTGTTTAAAAGGGTGTGGCACCTCTCTTCCCACTCTCTTGCCCCTGCTCTTGCCCTGTGAGGTACCTGCTCCCCCTTCACCTTCTTTCATGAGTAAAAGCTTCCTGAGGCCTCACCAGAAGCTGTTGCCAGTGCTGTACGTCCAGTACAGCCTGCAGAACTGTGAGCCAATTAAACTTCTTTTCTTATAAATTACCCAGACTCAGGTATTTCTTTATAGCAACGCAAGAACAGCCTAACACAATGTGATAAAAAGGAGAAATGCAGGGAAAGTGATGAGCATAAAATAAACCTTTCAGTATGTAAATATCTGGGCACCAGCTGTACCCATGGAGGCCAGACGTCAGCACCTACACGTGGAACCCTAAGAACACAACAGCTGCAAACAGAACCTGTTACACGTCTGTTATGTTCACAACTTGAATATTCAAGTGTCATTACTTTAGAGATGGGTTTCTCCAAAATGGTGAATGATTCTTGATAGAATAGTAAACAAAATTTACAACTGACAGCAGAGGTGTGTCTTTGGAATGCCTTTGCCAAACCCTGGCGGGGTGGGGGGCGGGGAATGCTGTGTAACACATTAGATTTTAGGCTCAAGTAATATTAACCAGATGTTTTGCTGCCATGACTGAGACATTTAAAAACTCAGATGAGATGCCAGGTGTGATGGTTAATACTGAATGTCAACTTGATTGGATTGAGGGATACAAAGTATTAATCCTGGGTGTGTCTGTGAGGGTGTTGCCAAAGGAGATTAACATTTGAGTCAATGGACTGGGGAAGGCAGATCCACCCTTGATCTGGTGGGCACAATCTAGTCAGCTTCCAGTGAATATAAAGAAGGCAGAAAAATGTGAAAAGGAGAGATGGGCCTAACCTCCCAGCCTACATCTTTCTCCCGGGCTGGTTGCTTCCTCAAGCATCAGACTCCAAGTTCTTCAGTCTGGGACTCGGACTGGCTCTCCTTGCTCCTCAGTTTGCAGACTGAGGAGCATCTATGGTGCTCCCCATCTATTGTGGGACCTTGTGAGAGCTGCAAACAGAACCTGTTACAGGTGTGTAAGTTAATACTTAATAAACTCATATATATATATGTAAAAACTCATATATATATATAAAACCTCATATATATATATAAACTCATATATATATATAAACTCATATATATATATAAACTCATATATATATGTATATATCTCCTTTGAGTTCTGGCTCTCTAAGAGAACCCCAATTAATACACCAGGCCAGTGGAAGTTTTGGTGCAGAATGGTACCACGAAGGGCAGGATGACTAGGACCCCTGGCCCCACCCATTAAGTGCCACCAAGGCCCTCCAATCATTGTGACAACCAAAAACATCCCCACCAAATTCCAAAACGCCTGCTTGGGGACAGCACTGCCCTTGTTGAGGCCATTTATAGAGACTCCTTGCATGTGTGATGAGTCCATGTGGGAGCAAAGTGCCCCCTTTGCCTGAGCCATCAGCCTCACTCTGGAGCCAGTAGCCCTCATCTTGATCACTCGAGGAGGAAGCAACAGCCTCAGACCCGGCCGTGTCTCTATGGATGTGCCCACCACCCAGCCTAGTGGCCACTCAAAGACCACAGTAGCTCAAGCTCCAAGCAGCTACATTTCTGGACATCGCTGACGCCATTGCCTCGCCGATGCTGAGCAAAGTTACTGCCATTTCAACAGCCGGCCTTTTCCCCTTAGTTAGATGTTTGGGAGGATGCAGCCTCCCAAGGAAGTCTTGGGAACAAAATTAATACAATTAAATAGGAGGTGGGGAAGGTGCCCACAATCCCACATCCCCTCTGACTTCCCTGCCTGGTGGCTGACCGCTAGTCCAGCACTACTGCTTCTGCTCTTGGGGCTGGTGACGGGGAAAGTGGGAGGAGAGCTGAGCTGCTGACAGGGAAAAGGGGGACCAGAGTTCATAAGGAGCTGTTTCCCACCTTCCACAAGGAATGCTGACCTGTTAGGGAATCTGGCTGGTGGAGGTTTTCCACTAACAGTAAAAAATAAAGTTCTTAATGCCAGGAGGGCTTTAGCGTTTATTCATGTTTTCAAACAGCACTCTTTCACTCTGGGGCCACCTGAGAGATGTGCCAGTCAACCATAAAAAGTATATGTGGATCCCTCTCCCAGGAATCCAACCAATTTTGCTTTCTCTAATAGGAATAAAAGAGAGGATTGTAAATGTCAGACGGCAGATTGTATAGCAACATCAATTGAACCAGGCATTCATGAGCAAATGTACCATTTATCTAACAAAGGTCTGGGTGGTTTTGTTAATTTAAATGACCTGATGCTGGGGTGCAAATTGAGATGAGGCAGATTCAGGTGCAAGTGGCGGTGAATATTTTCACCAGCCTTGGAGTCGGCTGGATCTGCTCCAGTGCAGCGCAGGTGGGAATCAGGCACAAGGTCTTGTATGGCCTCGTGTGTCTTTAACCCCAGGTAAAAGGCCATGTCAAGCCTTAGACATGCAGATTCTGTTTGTGGTCCCAAAGTGAGCCTTGTACCCTCAACCTAGAAAATCCAAAATTAGTTGAAATGACAAATATGGACACTCCAGGGAAAAGACCAGATGGAAATTGACCGAGAATAGTTTGGCAGCCTTGATGCAAGGCCCTCTTTGAATCCTGGGAGGATGAGGGGCTACATCTAAGAAGCTGTAACCACTTGATTTCCCTCAGCCAGTCCCTGACTGCTAGAGTACTCACATGCCAAAATCCTTGTGTAGGATCCCAGGACCTTGCCATGGCCAAATGCCAGCAGGTGACCTTGGAGAGAACCAACCCTTTCAGCTGCAAACTCAGCGGCCTGTGATGGCTTTCAGCTCAGCTCAACAAGAGACAGACCCAGTCCTGTAGCCACGCCCTCCTCCTCCTGAAGCTCTTATACTGGCCTCTGTTTCCCAGTTAGAGGCAGCAGCACAACCATGCCTTGCAGGGAAGCAAGAGCCAGGATATTGGAAGGAATTGCTCAGCTCTGTCTCTGGGTCTTGGCTGAGAGGCGGGCACCCTCCAGCTATTACCCAGGTTCTCTTTCTGACTTAATCCCTGGTAGTTTTCCCTTCCAGGCCCCTCCTGAGAGCCAGTCAGCTCTCAAGCAAGGTGGCCAAGTGAGCCCTGTCAGGTAGGGGGAAGGTAAGCATGTTTGCTAAAACTGTGTATCCCAAAGTGTGTGTGCTCAGTGGACTATCTGTGCCAGAATCAGCAGAGACTCTTAACATGCAGCTTTCCGGGCCTCACCCCATACTTGCTACCCTTCTAGAAGCTGAAAATTTGTTTCTAACAGACCTGCAGACCTTCTAGAGGTGAGACTCTATAGCAGCTCTCCCATACCGTTGCGCTTCCTCAGCGAGGCCTGTCCTGGGCTTCCTCTAGGGAAAGCCAGAGTAAACAGGTTCTTCGTTGAGTTTCCTGAGGCCCTGGTGTTATGTGGTTGAAAGACCAGGGTCAGGAGATCCAGATTCTGATCTTGGATCTGTTTCAGTCAGCCCCGTGGTCCAGTCATGTCCCTTCCCCACCCTGGGCCTCAGTTTTCCCATCTGTCTAATGAGTACATTTGGCTCATTGCTGGTTCTGGTATTGGGACTAAGGAGTGAGGAGTGTTCCAGGGAGAGCTCCAAGTGATGGAAGGGACAGGAGGCAGGCTGAGTTCCTCCAAGCCATGGGCAGGCTGCAGCACCTGGTGAAGGTATGCCCTCCATAGGTCCCTGTTAGCAGTGTTCTCTAAGAGCATGAAGCTATTCACCCAAGAGATGCAAAGATGCTGGGAGCAGTCCTTGCTTCAAGAAGCTCAGTCTAGGAGACAGGACAGGGACAAACCCCTCCAGGCTCACAGAGCCAAGGTCCAGAGTGTGTGGTTTGGAAGGGATGGAAACAGTTCTGTGGAATTGGCCTTGGCAGAAAAGTCAGATTTGAAGAGAGGGCCTGCCAGGAGTGGGGCACCTGGGAGCAAGCTCTGTGGGCGGGCTTTCTGGCAGGGAGTGGGAAGTCAGTGGAGCCAGATTGGGACCACTGGGAGGGCCTTCAAGGCTAGAGTAGCCAGTGGTTTTAGACCAATGACAGGCATAAACACTGCCACAGGGGGCTGAGAGAAGAGGATAGTGACCCAATCACTTAGAAGTCACAGACCCCAAGGGACAGCGGCAGTGGGTTACCAGGTGGCACAACTTCCAGTACACCTGTCTATGTTTGTTTGGAGATTGTGAGGAGACTGTATCATATGTGTGTAACAATCTCTTGGAATTTTCAGAATTTTGTGGCTCAGTCAACACTGTCAGTGAAACAACATCATGTTAGCTAAAATGTATCTTAAAGATAAGCCCATTGGTTTTGGCATTTATTGTTAATTGAATTTTCCCAGAAATGGCAGCAGAAAGATTGTTAATGTTCATGAATTTACATCAAGTTAAACATCTGTTCCTCTTAAGCTAAACTCCAGCAAAGTTACAGCAGCTCCTAAATTAGATCTGGGAGTAAAATGCTGCTTGTTCTTTGCACAGCTTAGCAGTTTCAAAATAGACCTCAGGATGACACATCACAACTGAGGCCCCTGTAACGCAGCCACACGGAGCTATAATGTGGGTGCCAGACAATTAAGCCAGGTTTTTGCTTTAGTGGTGAAGATCAAAGCTTTGCTGGGCCAGCACGTGACATGACTTATCAGGCTGATGGGGAAAGTATGGCAACCAGTGTTGCTAATGTCTGGGGATGGGCAGCCAAGAGGGTGGGGGCACGTCCTGTCTCTCCCCTGGGCCTCTCTTGGGGATTCTCACATGAGGTTTGGGGATCCGAGCTCTAGCCACCCTGCCAGGCTGAAGAGGGGCTGGAGCCCACTGAGCACGGCTCCGGAGAGTGGCTGGTTTCCGCAGGGATGGCCTGTGTCTGGTTTGGGAAGAGAGATCCTCATCCCATTTGTTGGCATTCAGAGCAGACCCACCATCCCCCACTCAAGCAAGTCTTTCTTCCCCATGCCCTTGCCGCTTGGTCCACGCCCCCTACCCCAAAGGGATTGCTTCCAGCAGTGGCAGCTGAGCTCTTTCATGAGGTTGAGCCCTGCCCTGCATTCCCCTCTCTAGTACATTTTGTATATTCTTCAAAGGGGGGACTCCTGAGAGTACAGTGACCCCAAGAAGGGAAATTCCAGCACCCTGGAGACTCGTGGGGCTGCGGTCTTATAGTGGCCTGGGGATTCCCCCCACCCACCTTGACGCCACATTCTGCCTGTGTATAACGCTGTCCCCAAGAACACAGATGGCCCACAGGGTCGGCTCTGCTCATTTACTGATCAGAGCCGGGGCAAAAAACAGGGTCTTTCCTGAAGGTGTGCCATAGCCCAACTCACCCACAGGCCTCCTTACCTGGGTGGCTGTTTCAAGCACAGGGGTCCCAGCTGGCCTCTTCACAGGGTGATCCAGGGCTGTCCTGACCAGCAATGCCAAGACAAGAGGACAACAGCTTTCCTCCTCCTCCTCTCCAGAAGCAATTCCCAGGCAGCTGCCTTGTGCCCACCATACTTCTATGCAACCTATGTCCAGAGACCACCTTGCCACCACCCCCAGCCTGGCCATGCTGGAGTTCACTCCACGGAGCCAGCATTGCAGGTTTTGGGGTGTCCCCACTGGGTGAGGTATGGAGGTTTGGGCTTCAGTGAGCATGGCCACATGTACCACATGCTCAGCACGCCCCTCAAGGAACTGACATGATGGGTGACACAGGCACCAGTCTCCTCCAGAGATCCAGACCTGTCACCATGGTGCAGCGTGACTGGGATTGTCTCTTCCTCAGGGCAGGGTTGTAACCACTCTCCAAGCCCAGTTGCCGCCCGTCTTCCACCGTCATACAGGCAACAGACATTGAATGAGCCCCTTCTATGTGCAGGTGCTGGGCCAGGTGCTGGGGGTACACCTGTAAGCAAGGCCGCCCTGCCCTGGAGGAGCTCACAGTCTAACAGGGAGCCTGATGATCCACAGTGGATGAAAAAGTCACAGAAATTGAAGGCTGGAGAAGGCTGGCAGGAGAGAACAGGGCAGCACACGAGGGCCCCCGTTAGGCAGGATTGGTGTGTTAGGTGAGGGAGGCTGAAGGAGTCGGTGAAGAAATACCTTGTGGTGAGAGAGTAGGACAGGGCAGCAAGAGACAGCCCCCTTTCCCGCCCCACCACCATGCAGGTGCCTCACCCCTGGGATTCAAGGCCTGGGCCTTGACCACATGGCCTGTCTCCCTCTCAGAATCTGAGCTCCTGGTGGCCTGTGTAGCGGCTTCCACATTGCCCACATTACACAATGCCTCCCTCCCCTTGGTGCTTCGGAGTCTCCCAGTCCCACCCACACCTTTAACAGGAGCTTCACCTGCCACAGAATGAAGATGGTCCCTTTGAGCACAGTCTGGCAGGGGCACACGTGGCTGATGGAATATTTACAATGTCTCCCTTGCTTCCCTTTGTTTTGCAATAGAAAGTGTTTCTTTGATGGGCATTTAATTCCAGAGACTGGTACCTGCTACCTATCTCCCTTTGCTCAAAAATTACATGTGGATGTGCCTGTTCTCCTGCTATAATCATCTTCCTCTGTGTGGAGGGAGTGCAGTGGGAATGGGAGAACATTAGAATCTTCAAAGAGGGACAATTATTGAGGGAACTAGATTAATGAGGTGTCATAACAACTTAGCCGGATCTGCGACTGACCTTTCTCATGGAGAACGGGCTTGATAAATGTAGTTCATTACCAAGTTCTGACATGAAAATAGGATCACACTCTGGGCTGCTCGGCAGGCTGATCAATATTTTATCTGCCAAAGCAGGCCTGGTCTGGGAGCAGGAGGAGCCCCACGCATGTGCTGGCAAGGAGCCCAAGGCAAGGGCCAGGGGCTGGCCAGGCCAGCCCCGTGGCATGGAGGGCACTCAGGCCAGCAGGAAGGTGGCTGAGCCCTTCACAGAGCCTGTCAATGATGCTGTCAGTGTCAGGCTGACCGGGACATGCAGCCTGTCTCCCTGAGAAGCCCCAGACGGGGCATGTGCACTGGCGGGCGGGAGGGAGGGCGGGAGGGAGATCAGGACATCTTCTCTCTTCTGTTTAGCCATGAGCACTGATTTAGTGGCCAACGTGTCCCAGGCCCCACAGTAAAGGGGACAAAGACAAATGAGCCATACCCCTCCCTTGGGGCTTTGAGCCCATGTCACCAAGAGAAGACCCCAGGCCTGGCCAACCACTTGCTGATGTCCTCACATTTCCTTGCATGTCATGACCCTGGAAGGCAGTAAGAGGCTATTATTATCCCCATTTTAAGATAAGGAATAGGAATAGGAAGGGCAGGGGAGTGAATGCCTTTCCTAAGGTCTCACAGCTAAAGTCAGGTGGTCTCCTGATCCCCCAGCCAGTGCTCTGCCTGGCCTTGTGGTGACTGTCATTAGCAGTGTTGATATCAGGTAGACACGGCAGCCTATGATGAAGTCTGCGTCCACCTGAAGACCTTAGACAAGGTTGTTACAGGGTGAGCCTGTCACCCTGGCTGCTTCATGAGACTGTCTGCCCTGGAGCCACAGAACTCTGGTCCTCTCATTCAACAAGCATTTCATACTGTATTGCTGCATGGGGAACTGTCCACTTCAACCCCTGCCTGCTCAGAACGTGTAATCCCATTGAGGGGACCTAGCAGATGCTGAAAGCAGCCCATCCAGCTTCTCTCAGTCAACCCCAGAGGTAATGTGCAGCTTGGGTGGACGATTCCCCATAACACTTGCCAAGAGCATCCTATCCCAGGCACCTGCAGCTTCAGTCTGAGGGCATTTTCTAATCTCAGGCGTGTGCTCAGTCCTCATTTGAGAGGTCCAGAACTGCTAGCTGGAGGTGGTGAATTCCTCCAAGAGCAACCTCAGCTAACAGGGATGGAAGTCGATAGAAAAATATCCCGGCTCCCTCCCACCTCAGTGGAGCAATTCTGCGGTGTGTCCCTCTGAGGACCCCATGGGATTGAGCCCCCATTGCCCACAGCGGCAGCCCACTCATGATTGCACCCTTTGTTGGCTTTTCTCCCTTCCCAGTCTACTTCCTGTTCCTTCCAGCACTTCTTGGGATCATCTTCAAATATGCTGCTTGCCCCTAGATCCTCATCTCAGGGACTGCTTTGGGGGAGCCCAAACTAAGGCTGAGGCAAGCCTCACCCAGAAATGATTTCATAGCAAGCAGAAAGGAAGGCTGAGGGAGAAAGCAGTCCTGTGTGTGTGTGTGTGTGTGTGTGTGTGTGTGTGTGTGTGTGTGTGTGTGTGTGTGTGTAAGTGGACAGGCTTCCTATAGACGAGGTAGATTGGCCTAAGACAGGAAGGGAGTGGGGCAGCATGAGAAAGGGGAGCTGTGTTCAGAGCACAGGGAGTTTCCAGCTATAGAGGGGGCTTCCCTGAAATTCTCCAAACCTCACTGTAAGGCTTGACCTAGCCAAGGTTACCGCAAAGGCAAAAACAAAATCCCCTTATTTGTGACAGCACAAATTTCTCTTTACCTGGAAACCAGCAAGACTCAGAGGAAACACTGAAATGACTTCCAAACATGTGGGCTGAAACCTCTTCAGTCCAAATCACGGCAGTCCTGCCCACTCATGCAGGAGGTCCCCTGCGGGTCGCAACTGGGAAGCCCCTGCTGAGCCTCATTCGAGGCATGGACGTCAAGGTTATATGCAAGCATCCCAACTTCTCTCTGGAAGAGTCACGCCTCTGGATTAATCAATGCTGAAGTTCAACTATATTCCGAGTCTCCCCATCCCAGGCTAAGCTGGAGAGGCCCTGGCAATGGGATCTGGGCGCCAGCTCAGGGCTCCTCATGGCATGCTCTTGCACCATTCTCTCAAACTCCTGACCTCAGGTGATCCACCCACCTCGGCCTCCCAAAGTGCTAGGACTACAGGCATGAGCCACCGCACCCGGCCTGCCACCATCATTCTCAACATCATCTTGACCATCACACACGAGGGCAACAGGGAGGGGTGGGGTGATCCCCAAGCCTCTGCCACGCACCCCAGGGTCCTTCCCTCTGAAGGAGGAAAGTATCCTGTGGACCAAGGCTAAGACTGGACCCTGCCCTTGTCCGGAGAGATCTGATTCCCTCCCTCCCTGGGAGCCAGGTCCCACACACACAGCATCAGGGCACGGAGAGTGATGAAGGTAAGGGGTGCCAGCTTATGTCAGGTGATGTTTAAGCAGCGGCCAAGATGAGTACACCAGGTGGAGATTTGGGTGAATAGCACTCCAGCCAGGGGGACAGTCAATGCCAGGCCTCTGGGCAGGAACATACCCAGTGATCACTGCTGCTGAAGTTGTCCCCCCTGGTCCCCCCACACCCCCTGCCTCTCTTGCAGTCACCTGTGTGAAATTGCTGGGCAGGTGGGCAGGGCTGACTGGGGTGAAGATAAGAAAGAGATGAACCTTGGGTGTTGACACTTTCTTCCCAAAATGATTGGAATTTGAGAAGAATAGAAGGAAGATCAGAAAACAGACCTTGGAGCCCACACAGCAGACGAGGGCTGGACCACGTGAAAGAGTTCATTTCAGTCATGGGCTCAGTGTCACTCATGGAGAGGGCCCAGCTTCACTTCTGGCCAGCAGTGTGTTGGCAGCAGCTGCCTCTGGGAGGTAGATTTCAGGATGATTTATCTTCTCTTTATATTTATTTGTGCTTTCCAAGTGGTTCTTTGATGGGCATGTATTTCTTTTAGAATTAGACAAATGTTTGAAACTGGAAGTGGGGAGGGAGCCTTTAGCTGAAGACCATGTCCTGTGGTGTCCAAAATGCCCAGTGCTCCACACAGCTGTGTCACTCCTATCTGACCCCACAGTGAAACCAGCAGAGGGCAGGAATGTAAAAATAAAACTGGAATTTGGTAACCTATGACTTTGACACACCTTGCTAGGAAGATACCCATCCTGGAAGTCAAGGCCAGCTGTGAGGGAGGAAAGCTATCCTGGGAGACTGAGCCAGAGGCTGCAGCTTTGGGGCACCTGCCTCTGGGGGCTGGAAGAAGTCAAGGAAGGAAGTTTTCCTTCCCCCACCCCACCATAAGCCCTATGGAATTCGGATGACAGAGGCAGGGAGTGAAGGCAGGGAGCCACCAAGAGGGAAACCCTTAGAGATGAAGGATCAAAATCCTTCCCAGAAAGAGAGTTTGGGCTTTGGGATGTTGAGTGATCATCTGCACAGAAGCAGAGCTCCCACCATCAGGCCACCTTTCCTCCAGGGTCCACAGCCCTTCCCCAGTGCTATCAGGCACCAGAGGAGCTCAGTAATTTTGGACAAATGACTTCATGATTTGAGTTTGGGCAGAGTTCTCTCTTGCAATTCATTAAAGCACAATTTTTCCTGGGATAAAGAATAATTTAAGATTCCCTTCCTGGAATCCCTTGGTTCATCTCAGGACCCCAGTGGCAAGCTTGGCCCAGGGATGGAGTGCCCTCAGTAAAGGGAAGAAATGACAAAGGAAGTTTTGAACAGCATGATGTGTGGGGCCACACACTTCCCCACGGCCTTGGAGGCTCTGCCTGGGTTGCCCCACTGCCCTCTCCCGCCTGTCTTGTTTCACTCTCCACCTGACTCAGCCCCTCCAGCCCAGCCACACCAGCTTTCACCAGTCTCCAGATGTGCCGCACCATGGCTCCTACACACACAGTCCTGCTCCTGGCCTGCTCTTCCCTCCCACAACTCCTCATCCTACAGGTCTCATCCTGAACATCCCTCCCTTGGCCTCCCACCACAGGCACCCAGAGTCCCTAGGACTAGAAGCTGCCTAGCATCAGGCACACAGTATGTAAATAAACGCTGGTAAAAGGACAGGAGGGGCCTGGCCAGTGTGGGCCCTAGCAAGGGGTGGGACCATGGGCTCAGGGAGCTGATGCTGGAGACCTGGGGAACCCACCCCTTTCCCCCAGATGATTAACTTCTAGACCTGCACATACCTTCCTGACCAGAAGGTGTCTGCTGGGCAGTTGCCAGGGTGAAGCAGCCAGCAGTCTGTGCTCACAGGCAGCTGTGAGGATGTGAGGAGGGGCTGAGCCTGGGGAGGATGCCGCAGCACCCCACTTCCATCCCAGCAAGACCCACCTGGATGGTTCCCCCGCCTGCCGGTGTTGGAGGTGTCTAGCTGCAGACCCCTGCTCACAGGGAGCCCCCAGCTACACCATGTAGCTCTACAGACTTGGGAAACGGGTTTGCCAGCTGGTGATCCCAAGAACTCCCAGGGCGCTCTCTATGCCTAGGCCGGCCTGGCCACTGGGGTCCTGAGACGAAACAAGAGGTTCCAGAAGGGAATCTTGCCCAGAGCAGCTGGCAGCTCAGAAGTGGTTTACACCCCACCAAGGTCCAGGAGGAAGGTTGGGGGGATCTGCAAGGATGGGGCATCCTGCCCTTCTGACCCAGCCTGGCCTCACCTTCAGGTTGCCCTGCTGTGGCATGTTCTTTGGAGCCTGATTACTCACCAGCATTTCTGAGTACAGCCTCTTCCTGACACCATATCCACCTGCTGTGTACGTCAGTTTTTCAGTATCTGGATATAAACACCCCCACTCCAGGAAGTCCTGGGAGCACCCCCAGTTCTGGCTCCTGCAGACCCTCCACACAGGCACACATCCATCTCCATTTACCCCAGCAGCCAGCCCCACCTCCACTTTCATTCTGTACCCCCACTTCTAGTCCGTTTGCCAGGACCAAATTTCAGCCTCTTTCAGACAGTGAGGAGCTAGACTCGGGCAAAACTATTCCTCCCTTTCCCCCAAACTGATCCTTATCCAGTCCTAGAAAAAGGAGGAACCCGGCAAGTTTTGTAGGGGGACAAAGCCACTGTTTTCAATGCCATGTAGCTCTACAGACTTGAGAATTGGGTTTGCCAACTGGAGGCCCCAAGAACTCTCAGGAATCAATATCCTACTAGTCAAAAGAGGGATGCGAGCAAGGTGAAGGGGTGGGAGAGAGGCATTCTTGTCAGAGCACAAAGACTCCCAGAGAGCAAATAGATCTGATTATATTGAACACAACAATTGATTTTTTTCTAAATAAACATGCAGGAGGAAATGGTAATGGGCATCTGTTTCTGGCGGAAATCAATTGACCCCAAATTAGAAGAAAATCTAGAAATATAAACAAGCACAAGAAAAAGTGGTTGGGCTGTCCAGGCTTATCAAGGGAGGGAAGAAGGGAGGGTATGAAGGAGGAAAAGAGGAAGGGTAGAAGAAAGAAACGGACAGACTTCCCCATCACCCCTTTCCCCCCAGTAGCTTCCCTGACAGTTGCCCTTCAGTAAATGTGGTTCCCATAATGACAAGGGAGGGAGTAGCTATCATGTTATGAGCCCTTACTGGGTGCCACGCCAGTGCAAAGGCCTGTATGTGCACATCTTATTTAATCCTCGTAACGACCCCGTGTGGGAGACACTGGTGTCTCCATTTCACGGATGAGATCACTGAGACACCCTGTCCAAGGCTACATGCATGGTGGCAGCAGAGCTGGAGCTCAAACCCATGGGACCTCAGAGCCCATGCTCTCTAGCACTTCTTCCTATTGACTCTCCAACTCTGGGATATTACCTCAGGCCCTAAATTGGCCTTGGAATTAAAGAGAAGCGCCCCAGGCTCCATCAACCCATTGGCCTTCAACCTGGAATGGTCAGTGAGGAGCCCGTGCCCATTCTCCAGGATTCAGCAAAGCCAGGCGCTGAAAGTACTCATCCCCCAGGGAGATGGGAAGTGGGACCGGAGGGGCTGCCCTCTCTGCTGACACTCCTGCAGCCCCAGTGTACGGGCCATGCCCTGCGTAGTGTCCATCCTAGAAGCCCGTCACCAGCAAGATAAACTACGCCATGCTGCAGTGCATCCCAGGCCTTACTTGCCCAAACCCTGCACGGTTCTGCTGCCGTTCAGCAAGCACGCCTGGGATAAAACGAGCTGTGTGCTTTGGTTTTAATGTTGTAAAGCTGCTTTTTGTTTCTTGGTCATAGACTTGTGTATGTGTTTGTTTTGAAGTAATCCAGCTCTGGGAGGGTACCTAATTAACATAAGCAGGGTTTATTAGTCCTGTTAACTAAAACTCCCTAATCTAGGAGGCCAAGTAGTCAAAAGCAGCCTTTAAGGTAGGATTAAGGCAAAAACCAGCGATTACAAAATGGAATTGGGGGCGGCTTTCCTAAAACCTCTGTGGGGCTGCCGCTATATATTCTGCTGGAAGAACTTCCCATTCCATCTGGCAGTTACTGTAGTCTGGCTTGTAGTAGGTGCTCAATAAATATTTGTCAGGTGGACAAACAGGTTCCCTCCAGCATTTGCATCATGTGTAGCATGCATTGCATGTTCGATCGATATTTATGGGATAAATTGGTGAGCAGAACACAAACAAGTCCCATTGACTACAGTTGCACCATGCACTGCACATAGTGAATGCCCAGTGCCTATTTGTGAGTGATATGGATGAATGGACCAGTGGCAAGAGCGTTCTCTCAAGACCACGGGATAAGTCTCGTTATAATAACCTCACCTTCTCTTTCAGGTGACACGTGCACCATAGCCGGCTATGCCCGCTTGAAGAACGTCCTTCTGGCGCTCCAGACCCGCCTGCAGCCACTCCGGGAAGGAGACAGCAGACAAGACCCTGCCTCCCAGAAGCGCCTCGTGGTGGAATCTCTGTTCAGGGACTTAGATGCAGATGGCAGTGGCCACCTCAGCAGCTCTGAACTGGCTCAGGTGGGCAAGGCGTTCAGTGAAAGTCACATTATGGGGGAATCCAGTTTTCCATTTCCCAACCCCTACTCCAGGTGTCTAAAAGCGTGTGTTCAATACCTCTGAGAACATCTCACAAACAAAATGAGGTCAGGTTCCTCTTCCCACCAGCCACCTTCAGCCTCTATTTACAAACAAGCTTTCACAGGCCCTCTCAGCTATCTGGCGAAAAACTCACTTCAGAGGGCCTGGTCTCTCATATTTTGACTGGGAAATCAATCTTTTCTTCGTTGAGTAGGAGTAGTTACTCAGCAGAAAAGTTACAAGGAAGCAGTGCTTGGTTTCCATTGAACACCATTGGAGCTATAACCTGGAAGTCCCCAAGTCTTCTACCTTAGGACATTACTGCTCCTTGGTATCCGAAGATTAAGAACCCAAACCTCAGCCTGCTTGTTTGCAGAAAGCCCTGTGTCTACCCGTCGACCCCCACCAAGCGCTGCTCTCATTTGGGAAAACACTTGCATTACACCCTGCGGTTTGCCTCCCTCCCCCGAGACTGCAGTGTTAACACAGCACACATGTCCTTTGTTGAGCTACAGGGTGGTGCAGGGGTAGTTAGTGTCTGCAGCGTAGAAAGCAAGGAAAGAGTGACCTCACTCACTGGGGCCACAGCCACTGCCAGTTGCAGGGAGGAGCCTGTAGAGTCCTGATGGTAGAAAAGCTGGGGTGGGCTGGAGGGGCCTGCATTCCTACTTCTGCTTACCGGTTTGTTTCTATGGGTCTGGAGCCCTAGAGCCACACCAAGCAGGTGCAAGATCTGCAAGGAGAGTGAGATCAGCCTCCCCAAGTTGGGTGGTGGGGGACGGTGGGCAGCTCTTTTCTTGTGACCACAGACTGTCCACCCAGTGGATGGATAATAAAGACAGGTCCCCACCTTTGATGCCAATTTAAAGAAATCTTAAACATGGCACAGGGACCTTCTTAAGTCTGTGGCCCAGTCATTGGGAGGAAGTAGGGTGGGGAGTGCCCTAGCATTCATTGAGCCATGTGCTTGACATTGAGCTAGGCCCTTGACCTGTGATTAATAAACTCAGAAGGGTTCATTGTTATGTAGGATAGTGGCAGAGAATGCAGACTTTAGAGTCAAACTGCCTAAGGTGAAGTGCTGCCTCCAGCATGTATGAGCTAGTGGACCGTGGGAGACAATGTCGTTTTGCTGTGCCTCTGTGTTCATCTGTGAACCTCACAGGGTCATCATGAGGGTTAAATGAGCTAAGACAGTGAATACCTTAGAGTGGTACCTGGCATGTGGTATGTTTCTTTCTTTTTTTCTTTTTTTCTTTTTTTAGACGTGGTCTCGTTCTGTCACCCAGGCTGGAGTGCAGCAGTACAATCTTGGCTCATTGCAGCCTCTGCCTCCCGGGCAGAAACCATTCTTGTGCCTCAGCCTCCCAAGTAGCTGGAATTACAGGCTTACACCACCACACACAGCTAATTTGTGCATTTTTAGTAGAGATGTGGTTTCACCATATTTGCGAGGCTGGTCTCAAACTCCTGACCTCAGGTGATCTGCCCACTTTGGCCTCTCAAAGTGCTGGGATTACAGGTGTGAGCCACCATGCTTGGCCACATGGTGCGCTTCAATAGAGAGAGTCATCAGTATTGTTGACATCATCATCATTATTATTATTATTTCCTCCTTAAATCTTTTGACCATCCTCTGCTGTAAGAAGGAGACTACTATTATCCCACTTCACAGATATTTTCAGATGAGGAAATTGAGGCTCTAAGAAATCAGACAACTTGCCTGAGTTGTTCACTGCCTGGGACATGATAGAACTGAGATAAAACCCTGGCAGGCTGACATGCATGCGTCTGCTCTCCTCAGAGCACTCGGAATCTCCCTGGGGAGAATGGCTCCCACCAAGAGGCACCGCATGGTTCCTTGAAGGTCTGTAGGGACAGCAAGTACCCACAGAACCCTAGCAAGGAGCAGCCACCAGAAGCTTTGGAACGTAGGCCCTCTGTTCCAGGCAGTCCTGAGCCTGCTTCCAGGAAGCACGTCGGGAATCTCAGATGACTCTGCTCTGCTCACCCATACCTGAGCGACTCATGCAAGCCCATTCAAGGCCTGCATCCCAGGAGGCTTGCTGCCCCTGGCCCCCAGGGCAACCACCCTGCCAGCATGTCACCACCTCCATCAGCACTAGGCCTCAGCTCTGGCTAAGACCCCGAGGGGCGGGTCCAGGGACCTACAGGTGACTCAGGCTGCTCTGAGAAAATCCCAGGTCCTGAGAGTTACAGCTACCTGCAGGAAGAACCACCTGGCAATTCCTCAAACCACCGAGCAGGGAGCACCGAGGGCAGGTGGCATCAGCTTGTCTTTAACAGAGGCCGCTGTGAGATCTTGGTATCCAGGCCCACACAGCTCCAGGTAAACAGAACCTTACCAGGCACTTCGTTCTAACCTGGCAGATATGTGGCCTGAGGCACCTGAAGCCATTAAGAAGTGTGGTAATTGGACAATGATTTCCTCTTTAAAATTTAATATAGTTAAAGTCCATTTCATAAATCTGCCAAGCAGAGCCCGGCTAAAGTGGGCCTTTCCTTGACACTGAATCAAAGGTGCTGGGAAAAAACTCGTCAGTCCTATAAAACGTTAATCAATTTCCAATGCAGAAATAGACAAAGGGAAATTTCCATCTTCAGAAGATTGATCTCAGGCGTTATGGTTGATCTCCCTTTTAT
Organism: Macaca nemestrina; assembly: GCF_043159975.1. NCBI lineage: Eukaryota > Metazoa > Chordata > Mammalia > Primates > Cercopithecidae > Macaca > Macaca nemestrina. The sequence continues at coordinate 47,120,905 of NC_092130.1, forward strand.
CGAACACTCTTACTTGCTTGGTGAAGGGTCATTTTTTTAACATTATCACATTAAATTGCCTTTAATACAGCAGACCAAGCTGAGAATGTTAAATAAAGAGAAAATGCCTCTGCCTCCCTCCCCCCGCACCAAAATAAAACAAAATCATTTTCTTTCTTCTGAGATTTCCTTCTGAGCATTTTCTCTGCAAGACCTTCAGTTCCAAGCACACTGGCCTCTGGCCGTAGCTCCAGCTGAGTGAGGGTGCCTAGAATTTCTACCCTTAGTTACCTTGGGACATGTGGCTGATGGTGCTGGGCAGGCCTCTGTGTCTTATGGCTCAGACCACAGCTGGAGAGGAGTTTACTGTATCATCTGTGGCCTCCATGCCAGAGTCACAAAGGTGGACATCTGTGTCCCGGGCAGGACAGGGCAGGCAGGGGCGAAGCTCAGGTCTAGGTGGATAGAGCGGAGGGGTCTGGGAGTGTGCTGTGTCCAGGCAGCACTGCCTGCCATGGGTAAGGGCTGATGGGTGGTGGGTGGGTGCATGATGCAGCAGTGACCTCCAGCTCTACACAGCTGGAAGCTGGCGGAGCTCTGTCCGCATACTGAGTTCAGCCACGGTTTGCTGGGTTTATCTGATGGGGCCTTTTCTCTCCTGTCTCCCCATCTATAGCACACAGCAGTAGAGCAAGTGGCCTCAAGGATTCCCATCTCAGACGGTCTGGGTCTGTCTGCCTAGACAGGGAAAAGACACACCTGCACTCTAGTGTAGACTCTGCCCCAAGCACTGTGTGAACCTGGGGAAGCCACGTCCCCTCTCTGAGCCCCAGTTTTCTCATCCATAAAATGAAGGAGTCAGACAAGACAAAACCAAAGAGCTTCAGGTACCCCTCAAGGCCCACTGAACTGTCCCTGGATTCCCTCTTGGCCTGAGTCATTTTCATCAATGCCCGTGACTCTAAACTCACCTGACTCTGGCCTTGTTCTCCTCCTCACCCCACAGCATGTGCTGAAGAAGCAGGACCTGGATGAAGACTTACTTGGTTGCTCACCAGGTGACCTCCTCCGATTTGACGACTACAACAGTGACAGTTCCCTGACTCTCCGCGAGTTCTACATGGCCTTCCGTAAGTTGGGTTCTAGTGGGTAAAGGGCTTATTTCCCCAGGCGCTCCTGCACCAAAATGCTGTTGGGTGCCTGGAGTCTGTCCTCAGTTGTCTCCCAGGTTGGTTGCTTATACAGAGAAAAGCTGTTGAATTTGTTTTGCAACAAGCCTGAGCTTTAAGAAAAGACTAAATGGAGAGTGGATGGGGCCAGAGAGGGCTTGCCCTGTTCCTTTTGAATAAAGATTTTTCTCGCTCTTTGAGGGGCCAGGGCTGTAACTGAAGCATAGCCGTGAGGGCACTGTGAGCACCCCCCCACTTGGGGGTTCTATGACTGAAGGAGAAGGAAGCAGATTTTAGGGCTATCCTCAGGCTACAGCCTGGCCATGTGGGGAGCCCTGCCTGGAGGAAACCACCCTGCAGGAGGACCTGGAGGCTTGGCCATGCAGCAGCAGGGAGCAGTGACTACCCAAGGACAATGGAGAGTGAGGGTCCAAAGTGAAGAGAGGCAGGGGATCCCTGGAGAAGAAGGGAAAGTGGGTGCTCTTTGAAAACAGGAGGTACTCTGAGTGCCCCTCCAGGGAGTGCCTGGTGCATATGCAAGTGGATGGGTGCCTTCAGGACCTATATCTTTTACTAAGGTGATCTTCCAAGAGATTACATTAACCAGAGGCGGTGCTGGGACAGGACTTACAAGAAATGCAAGATACAAGAGCCCTGTGTAGCTCCAGGCAGGGCTCAGCAGAGGGGAGAGGAAAGGGCGGTGCTGGGCCCACGCTGGAGACTAGAGGGGACATCCTTGGCCCAAAAGAGATGAAGCCCCTTACGTTAGAAGATATTCAAGCTCTGCTTAAAGTGGGCAATGCATATACCCTTGGGTGTGACCTGCCAGCTCACAGTTCCTAAGCGCAAGCCCTGGCATTCAGGAGGTGGGTGCAAGCCCACCCCACCCCCAGGGGCCCTTAGCCACAGAGCCTGGCATCCTCCCTCAACCCCAGCCTTTACCTGGAGTCCCGTTTCCAGCAAAGTATTCCTGCTTCAGAGTGACATCTCTTTGGGCTGTTGCTATTCCACACCTTCACAAGGCCTGAAGAGGGATCCTTATGATTTGTTGGCAAGCAGGGCTCTTGTGGCAAATAGAGAGGTACTTGGATGACATAGAAGGAGAGAAACAAGTATGATTCTTCCCTATGGGAAGTGTCCATGAGCTTGACCTGGTTTCAGGGGCCTTTCTAGTTCATATCATCCTTAGTACCAAAGTCCACCCCCCAGTTCCAGGGCTTTGCGTGATTTACTGTGACTGTGCAGGGTCCCCATCATCCTCCTCCCTGCCCACTAGTCAAACTCATACCTGCCTGTGCTGGTTCATAATAAGGTGAGAGTGACTGGTAGACTTATCCTGCTGTGGAGGTGTTTGTCTTGTGGGCCAAAGAGATTATTTCCAGAAATACATCTGGAAATACATTTGGAATGTGTGGAAGTATCCACAACTCCCCACACCTGGTTCACAAGAGCCCATTGTTAAATTTTCAGGAATTTTGCAAGCAGTTAAACACTTGGTCGCATTAAATTGGCCACATTGGGAATATTTACATCATAGAAATTCACAGCACACATATGCTACCAAAAAAGGGAAGGGGGAGCATTTTTTCTTCTCTAGCGAGCCGGTTGTTAAACATTGACCTACATATCACTGGACAAGACCGTCTCTCCTGCCCTCGGAGTCTACTTCTGGCAATATCCTCCCTACCTGCCTCCCCACACTGAGACTCCTTGATGATTCCATGGAACATGAACAAGAGTAGGCTCGAGCAGCTAGGGCAGGTTACAGGAACAGCAGCTCTCCGAGTCAGGAAAGCAGCAACATGTTTTCTGGGGATAGTTCCAAGACATTCCCAAAAACGCCTTCTGAACCCAGACCCCTCTGCCAAAGGAGTGATGAAGGAAAAGCTCAGTGCGTTTTTAGAGCCAGAGGCCAAAACTGGACTTCAGGGATTTGCAGGGCATACTGGGCATCATTACTTAATGTCCCAGGATGCCATCATTAAGCAGATAATGGCACTGTTTGGGCACCATCTTGGTGCCTGGTACCACAGCAGCCTCTGCTTTATGAGCACAGTTCCTGTGAATGGGTCTGGGGCCAAACAGCAAGCTCTTGGCTTTGCTCGCAAGGAAATGGAAGCATCCCTATTGCCTATGATGAAAGAGGAGGCCTCTCCAGCTTCCCTAGTAAGGTCATTATAAACATGAGCTGCCCTGGAAAGGGAAGGACGTCATTACCTGACCTCCAGCCACATGTCTCATACAGAGCAATGTGGTGTCAGCTCCCTTCGTTCCTGGATTATTATTTGGAAAGCTTTATAATCATCATTTTTAAAACAAATTAGATTCTGCTGTCGCCTTGGACTTGTTTTGAACCAGACAGCCAAACCATTCATCACAGCCCAGCCCAAATAATAGATATGCAATAAAACGTAAACTCACAGCCATTAAGGAAGCCGCAAAATGAGTTAACCCCCACTATAAAGGCTTGACATGCAGCCACTTGGAGCATATGGGGATCAATGGTTTTTCAAAGTCACAGGAACTCTAAACTAAATTCCCATAGCTCTGGGAATAGATTTATGGTTCAGCGAATTTTAAATAGGTAATTGAAATGAGACATATAGGTACAAGTTATTATCCAGCAATCGATGGGCATTAAAGAAATCTCACTAAAACCCAGAAAGTAATATCTCAAACATTTCAGCAACAACATTCTGGATTTAATTTTAAAAACTAGAGCTGATGGGCTGGCAGAGGTTGAGGCATTAGCATTTTATTTTCTAGTCTCTATTTTGCTGGCGTCCTTGGGTGTAAGGCAGGGGGAGGTCTGTGGGGTGACTCCAGCTCTGTAGCCTACCGATGCAGAGTCAATCACTTTACTAAAGGATGTTGGGTTTGGGGCTGTTTTTCCCAGAGAAGGAAGTTGTATTTATCAGTTTTTGAGGTTTGTGGGAGAGGTCTCCTAAATCATGTCTTCCCATGCAGCTGGCCTGGCCCTGGCTGGGCCATGCTTGCCACAGTCTGCAGCCAGCAGGGGGTGATGCTAGGAGTCCCACAGCTGGTGGCTGTCTGTGCTGAGCTGGTTCGTGATGGGGCTGCACCCCCTTACTGGCTGTGAGGAACAGGTGACTCTCCTCCAGGGTGGCAGGCAGTGCCTAGTCATGGGAGTCAGTTAAGTCTCTTTCTGATTGTCAGATGGAGCCAAGCCTCCCAATTGCCTCTCTCTGTACAGGGACAGGAATGAAATATGAGGGTGCCCCCTCTTCCTCCTTTTGTCAACTAAACATTCTCTTTGCATTGTATTGGCTTCCCAAACCACAGGCTGATCTAGGAACTAAAGGCTCAGTGTCCTTCTCCAGCACATGCCCTCTGCCTCCCCTTCCCCACACCACCTCCCACCAGCCCAACAAGGAGTGGTGCCACCTGTCCCTGCCATGGCAGAGACCCAGGCTCCAGGGTCACCATAAGCAAGGTGTGTGCTGGCCCTGTCTGTTCATCACAGTAAATTAACCTCAAAGTTGCTCATCTAAAAAGCTTCTCAATAATGCATGGTTTTTGCACTGTTCTGAATGCTCAGGTTGGGATCAGGGGAAAACACATTGCTAAAACAAAGGTTTTTCTCACTTTAAATTCATTGCAAGTTTCTTCTGCTTTTTAGAAAATAGTTGTCCTTTTAATTACTCCTGTGAGAGCAAAACCCACAAATGTGTTGGATGCATGGGAAGGTTTTGAGCAGCTAGCAGTGCAGGATAAAGGGCTTCACATGTTAATGTCCTGGGACCACACAGGCAGAGTGTCAGGAGGACCTGGGGTGCTGAATGCCGGGGAACCAGACACCCTTCCTCACCTCTGACATGTGTAAACTCCAGGCAAGCAGAAAGGAAAACGGTGTTTTAATCTACAGCACTACCACTACAGCCAGGGCAACTCTATGAAACAGATGATATGGTCATCTGGTGAATTTACAGCTGTTTTTTCACCATCTCTGCTGCTAAGTGAAAGGATGGTGCAGCTTCACTTACCACGCCCCTATCCTCTGGAACTAATAGTGCCTGGCACCATACCAGACTTCCATACACACTATCTCAGCCAATCCTCACACCCACCCTGTACTGAGCAGGATGGTAAAATAAGCAACCGTAAGCATCCTCACTACCCAGATCTATCTGGCTCTTTATCTGGGTAGGGTGAGTTCAGACAAGGAGTTTAGATAGCAAGGATATTGCTTTGTTCTACTCCCTCTCATTCCTGAGTTTTGGATAGTAAGTAATAAGATTTTAAATAGCATGGGGTTCATCAAAAATTTTATCTGAATTTACTCGGCTCTTGAATTCGGAGAGCAAGCAATGCCTATGAGCTGGTCTGTTTTGACTGAAGCCAAGACTAGGTGCCAATGACTCCCCCTACCCCAAAGGAAGACACTGGTTTTGCCACACAGGATTTGCAAATAAAGTGGCCGAAGAACTGATTCACTGCCCTTGGTCCCTCATTTTCTCAAGGGCACAAAACAGTTAAAGCTGGAGTGGCCAAGGGAGGAACTGAAAATTGGAAGACAGAAGGGGTGATCTCACCACCTCCTCCCAGAGACAGAAGTGGGGTTGCTGTCCTGACTTCAAGTGTATAGAGAGGGCTTCAAGAAGACTGCCATGTGAGCTCCTGAGGCCAGCGCTGGAGGACGGGGTCCACAGTCAGTGTTCCATTTGAATGACTTTGCTCGTCAGGATTGCTGTGGTTAGTAATAGGCTCTTCGTACTCCAGTTGTATAAAGTGATACCCAGCATTTAACATGTGTCAGCACTGTACACTATGTCCAATTTCATAGATGAAGAAACTGAAACTCAGAGAAGTAGCTAACCCAAGGTTACGTAGTCAGCAGGTAGCAGAGTCAGGATTCAATGGGCATGTCTGATTCTAGAACTTTCTCATGCATTTAAACAAACTTTGCAACACATCTGCATTCTCCATTGAAGAGAATCTCACTGTCCTCACAGTGATTTCCCTTAACTTCAAGCCCCAACTCAATGGTCTTCTTCTCCAGGAGGTCTTCCTCTATTTATTTTTCCTCCACCAAGCCCCACACATCTTCCTCTGTGTGCTCACAGCCCTCAGTTAACAAGGCTGTGGCCTGATCATTAAGAGTGTGGACTCCAGAGTCCAAGCTAGACCTGGTTTTGAATCTTTATTCTGTGACTAACTGTGTAACTTTGGACAGCTCCCTACAGGAGGTTAAACTGGGCTTTAAGTTTCCCATCTGTAAAATGGGAATAACAACCATGCACAGGGTTATTGAGGACTAAAGGAGCTACTTAATGTAAAGTGATTAGCATGAGACTTTGCCTATAGTAAGTGTTAGGCAAACATTAACCAAGTCAATGATGGTGGCGGTGAGGGTGATGATGAAGATTTCTGTGTGTGCCCCATCACCCTGTGCCATGCCATTGTTGTCCTTCCCCCTTTAGACCGCAGGATAGAGGCTCCCTGAGGATAGAGGCTGCTTCACTCATCCTGCACTCCTGTGCAGCATGGGGTATGTCACCCAGGGAGGCCTTGGTCAGTGTTGCTCATTGAGGGCATGAAGGACATGGAGAAATACCTTGGGCAAGCAGAGGAGTCCAGACATGAAGCTGTGGCCAGCGATCCCAGAGGGTCTCTGCATGCCGCCAGGGGGCCTGGAGAAAACAGGGGCAGAGGAAGTGCCTTGCTGGGGCCCCACAGCTGGGGCCCCTGGTAGAGAAGCATCAGCCTGGCTGGAGCAGGGCAGCTGGACATCCCCAGTCCAGACATCCCTAATCACTGGATGAGCAATTGGGTGTGAGGGGAGCCCCTGCTTCTCACATGGGCTAATGACACCTTATTGAAGATAAAAGCAATTCCCACTGGAAAGCTCTCATCCTGACCTCAGGGCCACTAACTGGCCATTCAGCCCTCCTCAGAGTAAGTGCTCTGGTCGGCTGGCAGGCTGCATAATTACCTCCACCTCCGGCAACCACGGGTGCAGAGGAGGGCTCTTGCTCAGCCCGCTCCTCAGCCCTGCATGCCTGCTGGCCCACAGCCACATCCCTCATGATGCAGCAGACTCTGGCTGCAGCAGCCTAGGACCAACAGCCCCACCCAGCCCAACTCCTGCCACCTCACCTGGAGGTGAGCTTTGCTGGCTGTGTAAATCTGCATACCTTGGAAATGATCCATAGGCATAGAATATGGGTTTGTATTTCCATGCTGGGCCCTGGCAGGCTGGCAGGTCAGGCCTCTGGAGCAAAACCATCGGCCACAAATACCCAAGCTCCCAACTGCAGGTGAGGGCAAATCTGGAAGGAAGACCACTGTGGGAAGGCCAGTGGGTCCACGCTGAAGCTGCTGTAGGCCAAGGCTCTCTGAAAGTAGGGTGAGCTCCTGGGCAGGGAGGGACAGGCCCTGTCTCCTCTCTCATCCGTATACTTGGCATGGAGTCGTATGGAAAGGGCAGGCCACCAACCTGAGCCTTTCAGAGGAGCCTGACCAGAGCAGGGAGAGCAGCACAGGGAAAGGGTCAGGAATTGAGGTTGGGAAGCGTAGGAGGAGGAAAACCATGGAAGCTGAGGTGGCATTAGGTCAGCAAATGCACACAGAGCTCACTCTCGGGGAAGCGCTGGGCAGAGACTCAGCTGTGAGCAAGACCACACAGCAGCCCTGCCCATGAGGAGCTTGCCACCTGGGTAGAGAGGTGGGGGTGGGGGAACAGAAAGATGACCCAATAAACAAAGTAGGAGCTGAGAGAGAGCGTCCTGGGTGCAGGAGGACCAACTGTCCCCAGAGAGGTCAGGAAGGGACATCGGAGCGGAGACCTCAACGCCGAGCTAGAGATAACCAGACAGAGGGTGAGGAAAAAGGTTTCCCGGGCAGGTGGGGGGAGCATGTGATCCCAAGGGACAAGGGACTTGCCTGAGGGAGGAGGCAATACCCAGGGCAGAAAGGCCACCACCACAGTTAGGGCCCCGGGGGCAGAACTCAGACTCAGAGCCCAGGGCCTGGAGAAGGGCGGCTTAGCTCGGCTCTGAGGGGGACCCTCCCCAGCCTCTCCAGAGTTGCCCAGTGAGCGGTGAGTCCCCATCACTGCAGGTACACCAGCCTGCGAGCCGCTGGAGAGGGGACTGACTATCAGCTGGAGACCTGGACTTGGCCTTTGAAGGCCTCCAGTGATGACTGTCGGGACAGACATGTGAGCAGAGCTGTTATCTAAGACCTCCTAGGACCTAGACATGTTATCTAAGACCTCCTGATGTCCTGGGCTCTGGACTCTGTCCTTTTTGGCTGTCCCTTGCTATATAAAGACAGAAACACAACTGATGCATGCGCCTGCCTCCACCTGCCCCTGCTATGCAGGAAAAGTTGTCAAGAGCCCCTTAGCAAGTGTCTGATGAGTGCCTCATCTGCATGAGGAACAGGGGTGGCAGGAATGGGGCCTCGAACTATGCATTAGGGTTCTGGGTGGAACAATCTCTGCCCCCCATTACACCACAGAGGGCTTGATTCTGAACCAGAACTGGTGATTGCTTGTCAGTGCACCCTGCAGCAGTTTCTTCTTCTCCCACACTTGGAAGTTTCAAACCCAGACTGCCCCATTCCCATCTCAATGGTTTACTTCTAACAGCTGCATGGTGGGACCCGGCACTTTCTAGTCATTGTCTGGAGCTGAGTCTTCAAGCACTTTCCATTTTTAAAGATCCCAGCTGGAAGTTGTCAATGGCCTCCGTGCAGAGCAATTGAATAGCAGAAAATGAACTAATTACAGGTTGTTATTGAAAATCTATTATATACAAATTGCAAAGAAAACTCATTAAAATATGAAGCTTTGGTGATTTTTTAAAACCCTCCTCTTGGAGGGAGAGGCAGGAGTGGGGTGGCTGGACACCTTGTCCTTCGCTATTCCTGGAGTAAGAACTCCCCCAGGGGCTGCACTACAGTCTCGTGTTCATGTGTCACACAGCCCAGCCTGACATCGTGAAGCTTGAAATTTTGCCTGCAGGAGAGAGCTCTCTGAATGTTAGTAAATACTCAAAAATGGCTGCAGAGGAAACAAAGAATTTCATTACAAAGATATAAAATGAGAACAATTTAAATGTCAGCTTTTTACTAGGATAGCACCATATTGTCCTTATAAATCTCCATGTTTTTGCAAAGCTTTTGTGAGGACTTCAACATGCAATTAAGCACTGAAGGTCACATTCCCGATTTCTCAGCTTGCTCCCTTGGATTGGAGTGTTGACAGGGCTTAGGATGTGAATGCCTGAGTCATCCAGAGCTCGCATCTCAAGGGAGATCTTTGCATGACCGAGGCTACCTCCCAGACTCCAGGCAGGAGCCCAGAAACCAAACTGAGGGTAACATGGAGGCCCCCAGCCCGCTGCCTCCTTGGCCTGCCAGCACTGCCCTTGTCTCAGCATGGGTGTAGGTGGTGTGAGCTCTGAGGTACCTTGTGATAACCAGGTGTCCCGAGGTGTGGAGAAGACCCACCCTGGCATGTTTCTGAAAGGTAAACCTTGCCTGAGGTTGTACCAGCCTAGGAAGGATGCTTAGGGCACAGTCACTCGTCCTCTAGCTTGTTGCTCTTTCCTTCCTCTCTGATCACCCATTCTCAGGCTCCATGACAGCACCCTGTAAAACCCCACCACCACTGCTATAAGGCCCAGCTTGTGGGCTGCACAGGAACAAACTGTGTCCCGGGATTAGGGAATGGTGGGGATGTAAGAGGAACTCCACTTACATGGGACATAGCGACTGACTGGGTGAACAGCTGTGGGCACCCTCAAGGCCGGGGCACTCAGAAGCCTCAGCACCAAACTGGCCCCCTGGGGACAGACAGTCCCTGGATAGGCAGAGAGAGGCATTGGACACCTGAGCTACTACTGCCTGCCTGAAGCAGCAGATGAGGAGTGAGCTGGAAACCCCCAGAAGATGGGCCAGTGCCCCATCTGAGATTTTCTCAGCATCAGCGATACTGATCCTTACTTATCGTGGCCCTTCCTGAGCAACTCTTTAGCCCCAAAAGCTAAGAAGCACCTCTTCTAACCCAGACACCAGCTATTCCCCACACCCTCACTCTGGGTTGAGGACCGAGGCAGGCTGAGAGCAGGAGAGTTGCCAGGTGGTTGAAATATAGGCAGAGGCCACAGGACTAATGAGTGTATGCAAAGACAGCAGCAGGACTACACAGTAACAAACACAGGAGGCACCAAAGGCCAAAGGGAAAGTAGGGGTGACTTCTGAGAGCTGGCAGGGTGGTTCCAGCCCAAGGGTCTTGCTCCAGCGGGAGGACAAGGCCAGCAGAGCAGGGAAGAGGAGCCTAGCACTTTCCATGCGGTAGGCATTCAGCCTGGCAAAGAGTAGGTGCTTGACAAACATTTGTCCTAGGGATTAAAGACCATGGTGGACTTTTTAAAAATTGTAGTAAAGAGAAAATGTTCAGAGCTGTTGTGGCAGTTCCCAGAGAGAAGGAAGAACAGACCTGAGGGTTCCCCTTGATGGTCGAGGCATCCTGTTGCCCACATGTGGCACACACCGGGTGAGCAGCCCACCATGGTTCCACACAGTGGTCTGTGAGCCGGGGGCTGGGGGGCACAGAGGAGCCATGGAACCTGCAGTCATCCCTCGGTTTGGCACCATGCTCTCATTTACTCACTGCTGTCCTGGTGGGACTCCTGTTTCCCCCAAAGCTGGCCTCCCACAGGACAGTGCCAAGCCACCCTTAGCACCCTTTATAACAGAGCATCTGACAAGTCCTTACCCAATGCCTCCCAGAGACTCCCTGGATACTATAAGGAGGCCCAAGGCAAGGGGTAGAGTGGGATTAAAATGTGCTCTGCAGTGAAGTGTTCGTACCCAAGTCTTATCTGATTTCCCTTTTTGAAAGACCTGTGAAGTCAGAGGATGGCAGTGGCTGTGGAAGTTGATCTTTCTGGGTATTTATTTGTGTTCTTGATAAGCAGGAAGAGAAAGGTTATCGCAAGTGCAGCATGGAAATAAATCAATGGGAGATCTTCCCCGTGGATGGAGGAGCAGATGTTCTGAGTGTACGTAGAAGGGGACACGCCTAACTGCCATATGCTCAGAGCCCGGAGTTCCCATTTAACTCACACAGGATTTGGTGGGGTTCTGGAGGTCCCAGATTTTTGCCTTTACATATGAAGGCTGATAGCATCTTTGGACCCTTGGGATCCTGATTTTGACTGGGACAAGCGAACACTCACAACTAGTTTGTGGAACTACAGGCTGGACTCAGCACAGGTACAAGCAGGAGAAGAGTTCTGTTCTCCTCTGCTCAGACTTCCCGGTGAATCCAAACCTTCCCCTGGCTGTGGGCTGAGGAGGGTGATGAGCTGAGGAGCACCCAGCAGTTTGGTCGCCACCATGAGGTGGCTTTCTGTCACTCTTTAGCATGGGGGTATTTGGTAATGGCTTTCCATTTTGGGCTTCTGCCAGAATTCTAACACTGCAGCAAGAGTCCCATCCAGTGCCCACTCCCCTTGTAGATCTGCCCAGGGAAGGTGCAAGGGGCCTCTGTGCAAGCCGCCCGGGGCAGCCTGCAAGCTGTGCCCTTGGAGAGCTGTTCTTCTCCAGATGGCATGGGCAATTTGTCGTCAGACACGTGCTTCAGGCAGAACAACTGTTTATACACTTATTGGGACTGCAAAATGCATCCAGGTGGGGTGGGAATGGGCCCCAAAGGACTCTCTCCCCCTCCACAGGTGGTGGGATGGGCAGTGTATGGAGCGGTACCTCCAAGCCCACCCCACATTCTCCATCTAAGTGGCGTCTTTCAGCTTACTCATCTTCCCACACCCCTTCAGACAGAGCCTCCACTAGTGAGTTGCTAATGGCTCTCCAGAGCCCACTGCTTCCCAGCAACCACTGCAGGTTGCGCGCTCACTGCATGCCACATGCCCTGCGAGGCATCTGGCAGGCAGCACCTCTCCTGACCTCCGAGTTCCAAAAATAAGGAAACCAAGGCCCAAGGAGGTTGGGGCTGCAGAGCCCAGCTCCCAGCCAGGTGTGACAGTTCCAGACCTCAGCACTTTGGCAGGATGCTGGCTGCACTTCCGCTCCAGCCAGGACTCTTTGGAGTCTTTGTGTCTTCCCCCATGAGGTGTGACTCTGGGGTGGGCAGAGGGTGGGCTCAGTGAGGCAGACCCTCTCTGGGAGCTGTTCACCTCTGCTGCTGCAGAGGGCAGGGTCCCTGAACTAGCATCTTTTCTGAGTCCTGAAGTCCGTATGCCACAGGTGTTTTCAGACACATTTTACCTGGGTCCCTTTCAGATGACAGTGTGAAAAGAGCAGGATTACTGTCCTGCAGAACCACAGCAGTTGACGCTTCCAACCTCCTGACAAAGCTCAAGGCTTCCGGCTCCACAGAGAAAGCGGGCCTGAGCAGTAGACCTGTTATTCAGAACAGGTGTCCGTGGAGGGCTGCTGTCTCTCAAACCCAAACCCCATCAAATATCCATTCCTTCTCAGCTCCCACAAATAAATGCACCTCCAGAGACTTCTCTTTGAGCCCCCTCCAGCCCTGGTGTTTGTCCTGACCCTCAGTAGTCTACCTCTGTGCCATGGTGCTTGGAAATGTGCTGATGCTTGGCAGCAGGTTCAACATTGGGGAAATGATGGCTTGGAAACAAAAGTCACATCCCTGCCTTTCATGGGTGTTCAGAACACCCATCCCTCAGGGTAACTTGCTGACACCTTGGTGAAGGCTGACAGCCTTCGGAGGAGCTCGCAGGAAGCCCCAGGCTGAATACTGTCCAGGCAGCAGCTGTACCCGGCCACAACTGGGGAGGCCACTGCTCCGTGTTCAGGGCACAGGAGGGGATTTAAGGCAGTGGAGTCGACTCCTGGCTGCCTCAGACAGAACAAACAGGGGTCGGTGGGGAACTGGGCCTAAAAGTACTACCAGTTAAATCACTCAGCATCTAGAAAGCTCCAGAGCAAGGCTAGCCCAGGGCCCTGCCACCCCTGACACCTGGAAGTGCTGAGTGAATGAGCGGACTTGGTAACAAGCAGACTCTGTCCCTGTGGGAGGTGTGGCCACCATGTCTCCTTCCTCACGTCACCTAGTGCAGAGAGAGCAGAGTAGGTGCAAGGTGCAACTGGATATGGCCATTCTGCAGCCTGGGCCTCCACAGACACCCTTGAGGCTTGAGCGCTTAGGGCACTTACAGAATGACTGTCCTGTGAATGGTGGCCAAGAGATGGACAGAGCTTCCTGGTAAAGCTAAGGGCTTCTGAGTTTGGCAAAACACAGAAAATGTGGAATGTTCAGTGGCAGAAGGGCCAGCTGTGAGAAAGGTGGGGGTTTGGAAAAGGAGCAATAGTGGCCGCACCTTAAAGGCAGATGCTATTCTGCCTTAAATGGACATAAGGAGAGAAACTGGGGACATCTGGCCATGTGGGCCCTTCTTGAGCCTTTGTACTCATGTGTGCACCTCCCTTTGAAGTCAGAGAGGTAATTGATCTTGCCAGACTCAGCCCAAGCCTATGATCCCTGCCCTTGAGACCACAGGCCCCAGCCCCTCTGTAAGCAGCCCTAGCCAGGCAGCTGAGCAGACGAAATATTCCCAGGCCCCACAGTCTGAGCAGCGTGACTTTAAAGAGTCTGTGTTAGACTAGACTGACTGCACCCAACCTGTTCCTTTTGAAAACAGTGTCTCAGAAGGTTCAGGCCCTTACAAGCTCTGTAATGTCTACAAACAAAATGTCTACCAAGATGCCCAGGCTGCAGGGAGTAGCCCACATCCCAGGGGAGCAGTACAGTCCTTACAATGGCATGACCATAAGAGCTCTGGCCTGGGCCTCAGTCTTACCAAAGGGACTGGCCTCCTGGTCTCCAGCCCCGGTTCCTGATCCTCAGATGAAGATGCTGTGATGCCATGGGCACTTCCAGGGAGAGTGGCCTGGCAAGCGGCTGTCCCTCAGTTCTCTGCAGAGGATAGTAAGCTTCCAGAGCGAACTGAGACACCCCTACAGGTGCCACATGGATCAGCACCATGACTGAGTTTCCTGCTCTCAGATGTCATAGACGTGGTCTTTGAAGTCACAAAACCAACAGGTTAGGAAGCTCTTGGACTTCAGCTCTGAGTAGGCAGGAGTTTAAGGAAACACCCCAAATTGAAGCAAAACAACAGGTGAATATTTGCGCTCATGTATTCATTCATGCCTAGCATCTGCCCCAGGCAAGTTCTGGACTGGGCCCTGGGAAAAGAATGGTGATGCGACAAGCCTGGCCCTGTTATCCTGTCTGCAAGTTGATTACTGGAAAACCAGTCCAGGGCCCACAGTGGGGAAGCCCACCCACAATGGAGTGTTGGCTGGATGGGCAGACACCGTGCCCAGCACCTGGTGTAGAGGCACCGCACTCCTCAGGAGCAGAGCATTGCAGGGCTCACCATGTGTTGCAGAGCTTGCCTCTGAAGCCACATAATTAATATCAGGAAATCATACAACATTGATAGTTGATGCTAAGCTATTCTAAGTGAATTCATTAATCCTTGTAACAATCTATGAGGGAGGAACTATCATTATCCCCTTTTTATAGATGAGGCCCAGAGGCACCATGCTAGACTAACTTGCCCACCTGTCAGCTAGAGAGTTACAGGGCAGGGTTTGAACCCAGGAGTTCAGCTTCAAAGCCTATGTTCTTACCTACTAAGCTATGCTGCATCTCAAGTCATTCTAGACAATCTTGGTCACCAGCATCTGTTTCAGGAGACCTCTTTGGTACCTCAAACTTGGCAGGTGTTGGCCTTGCACGTACCAGTGGCTAGGGATAGGGGACTGCTGGTCCAGATGAGGGATGGAGGACTGTTGATCCCAACGCTGCCCACCCCACCTGGCATCCTGTCCCACAAGGCCCAGTCCATCAGAAATACCCTGGCTTCTAGAATCTGTGCTACCCAGCAGAGTCCAGGAAGAACTACAGTGAGGCCTCAGGGGTCCTAATCCCAATTTGGCAAGTTCTTCCTGAGACTTCATGTGCCCACTCTAGACTTCTGTGGGAGCTGGGGCCAGTCAGGTGCACAGGAGTCTCATGAAGGAGGCAGGGTGCAGGAGGCTGTGGCCAGTGGATGTGCTGTGACATTTGTTATTACTAATAACATTTACTGAGGGTTGAGCAGCTTAACATTATCTCATTTAGTGACATTCAATCCTTTTGAAAAGATACGATGTGTCTCTTTTTTTTTGTTTTGAGATGGAGTCTCGCTCATCACCCAGGCTGGAGTGCAGTGGTGCAATCTCAGCTCACTGCAAGCTCCTCCTCCCAGGTTCACGCCATTCTCCTGCCTCCGCCTCCCAAGTATCTGGGACTACAGGCGCCCACCACCATGCCCAGCTAATTTTTTGTATTTTTATAGAGATGGGGTTTCATGGTGTTAGCCAGGATGGTCTCCATCTCCTGACATCGTGATCCACCCACCTGGGCCTCCCAAGGTGCTGGGATTACAGGTGTGAGCCACTGCACCCAGCCCATGTGTCTCATTTTAGAGGTGAAGAGCCAGAGACACAGAGAGATTAAGTAATGCCTGCAGTCACCCAGTAGACCAAAAATTCCAACCCATGCATGATGGCTCCAGCACTCCATCAGCACATCTGATGAGGCCACCTGCCACCCAGGAGTCCCACCGAACCTTGGCTTCAGGACATGTGGGAGCACCCTTCGCTGTTCCTGGAAACCTGGGGCTCACACATTCCATCTTTGTGCCTGATTTAATCATGAAAACCAAGTGTTCTTTTCTTATTCAGGAGACTGATTCTTCCTGTGTCTGGCAGGGATGTTGTGATAACCAATTAATACACATTTGCAAAATGCTTTGAGATCCTGCATGTAGGATACCATTTGTGCAAAAACATTTTTTTTGGTAACACTATTTGGCATGAAAAATTATCCTTTTTTTCTCTTATAGAGAGCTTTTTTTCAAAATGTTTTCCATCAAAGGGTGCAATTATGAACTCTGGAAGACTTCCTGATGCCGTCAAGGTAGGCAGGTACTCCCTGCCCATGTGACCTCAGAGGTGCCCCCCCCTAGAAACTACACCTGAGGCTGCAGTGTCCCCACCAGCCCCAGCCCCCAAGGCGGGCCTGCCAGTGAAAAGCACTTAGCCCTGGAGGCAGCACGCGGTCATTCACACAAATACTGCCTGGCAGGAGCTGTTCTAGGCTGCAGAGGTTCAACAGGTTTCAACACAGACAAAAACTCTTGCCCTCACGGAACTTGCATTGCAGGGAGAGGACACAGATAAACAACAATGGAAGCATAGATTACAACATGAGTAGTACTTTTGAGAACAGCAACACAGAGGGCAGGGTAGGGCAGGGCAGGGGTGGCCAAAATTAAATACGATAGCCCAGGGAAAGCCTCATCCAGAGGGGCTACGTGAGCCAGGTGTTGAAGGGGTGAGGGCACTCGCCATGCAGTCACTGGGGGAAGATGTGTCCTAGCCCCCTAGGTAAGAATAGGTCTGATGGTTGGAGTGGTGTGCGAAGCTGGGGGCAGGGTCAGAAGTCCTGACCTAAGCACTTTTGTTTTCACAATGGGTAAAACTAGATTATTGGAGGGCTTCGAGTAGAGAAGGGATGTGATCTGACTTTATATTTTAAAGGAAGCACTTTGACTGCTGTTTTGAGAAAAGACTGTTACATGGCAAAAGTAGGAGCAGGTGAACAAGTTAGGAAGCTGTTGCAATAATCCAGGTACTGGGCACGATGGTGGTGAGGAGAGGCGGCATCATGGGTGTATTCTGAAGGGCGGTGCCAAGAGATTTGCTGATGAGTTGCATGTGGTTATTAGAAAAGAAGGGAGTCCAGGATGACTCCAGGGTTTTGGGCATGAGGAGTGGAAGGATGGAGTTGCCATTAACTGAGACGGAGACCATGGGTGGAGGAGGTTTGGGAGGGAAGATCAGGAGTTAACTTGGGGGCATACTGAGTTTGAGATGCTATCAGACATTCAAGTGGCAATGTTGAACAGGCAGTTGGATAGATGAGGAGAAGTCTAGGCTGGAGATGGAAACTTGGAAACCCTTAGCATACTGACAGCGTTTAAAGCTATGAGTTGGATGAGATGACTGAGTAGGTGAATGTGGATAGAGAAGAGAAGCCAAGACTGAGCCCTAAGAGCCTCTGATGGGAAGAGGTCAGGAAGAGGAGCAGGAGCCCCAAAAGAGAATGAGAGGAAGATGCCAGAGTGGTGGAGGAAACCCAGGCAAGTGCAATGTCCTGGGAGCCAAGAGAAGAGTAAGTCAGGAAGCGGTCAGCTATGCCAAGTGCTGAAAGCTCAGTTAAGATGAGGACAAAGAAAAGAGACCTGTATTAGTCGTTTGGAGGTCTTTGACTTGAAAGGCAGTTTCCATGCAATGGGATGGGAGAGGGGTATGAAAGTCTCATTGGATTGGGTTTAAGATGGAGTGGGAAGAGAGGAACTGGAGAAATTAACTGAAGATAAGTCTTCTGAGGAGTTTTGCAGCAAAGTACAGAATAGGGCAGTAGCTAAAAGGATAGTAGGGCCAAGAAGTCTTTTGCAAACACACAGGGGCAACCAGCATGTCTGTGGATGAGCAGAGTCAAGTAGAAAGGGGAAATTGAGGCTGTGGAAGGAAGAGGCAGTACAACCAGATGACTTCTTTGAGTAGGCGAGGGGAGGTGGAATCCAGGGCCCAGGTTGGGGATTGTCTTAGATGCATGGGCGGCAGACCCAGTTAACAGGAAAGAAGCCTGAGCGTGTGAGCCGATAGAGATGGGTGGGTTGGTGTGGTGGGTGCATATGCAGACATCTGTTTTCTCAGTGAATCAGGAAGCAAGGTCATGGCTAAGCGTGAGGATGGGGGAGGAAGCCTGAGGAGGGAGAAGAAGGTCGGGAACGATTGTGTAGGAGAGTGAAAGAGGGACAGATGCAGAGGAGGCGGTGTGATCTCTGGGCAGCTTTTGGACCCACTTGAGGGTCCTAGTCCTGAATCCAAAGTGAGACTAGTCAGCAAGGTGGCTGTTTCCCCAGCATGTTCAGCTACCCGGGTATAAGTAGACAGCACCCAGACAGATTTCACCAGGGCTGGAGGGTTGTCAAGACGGGTAAAGGAATTGAGTGTGTGCAACAGTATCATTCCAGTGATTTAAATTCCATGGAATTCCATGGTAAGGAGGGAGCAACATCACAATAGGTGACAGGCATACAGTTGGTCAGTAGATTCCTGGTAGAGCTGAAGAATTCTTGGAGTCTGGATACCAGACAGAATAAACCAGAAGAGATGGGAGGTGACCAAAGAGTAGGATGCCTGAAGATATGACTTTTCAGGCTGCTGTTATTTGTAATGACAGTGTCTGGACTCCAGGATATGGCCGTGGAGTGAGGGCCTGTAAGGTGGAGAGTTGGCAAATAATCAACTTGGGTGTTTAAATCACCTGGCGCTAACACAGGTGGCAGGTTGGGGAGACTACTGTTAACCATAGGCTACAACACAGGAAATGGGGTGGGGCATAACCCAGAGTCGGCAGGTGACTGCAGCAAAGAGGGGCAGTGGGTGGCACGTGGCACATGCACGGGGGTTTCCCTCTCTCCCTAAGAGCAGGTTCTTTGAGGCAGGGTCTCTTTTTATCCCCATTTTACAGAAAAGGAACTAAGGCATCAAAAAGTTGTACATGGTGGTAGAGATGAAACTCAAATCAGGGGATGTCCTCCAAAATTAATACCCTGGACACCATGGTGTACCTTCCAACACAGACAGGTTGACCATGAGTAAGATTTGGTCCCTGGCCCCGAGAATTTCACTCTGCTATGAGAAAATAAGATGTGTGCAAAAACAAGGCAAAAGGCTGTGGGACGGTTGCCAAAAGAACGCCATGGAAACTGAGAGAAGGCTGCAATGCAGCTAAGCAAAATGATGCTACAAGTCTTCACAAAGGAGGGCAGATGGGATTTCACAGGCGGGTATGGGAGTGGGGAAAGGCATCCCAGTCAGAGGCAACAGCCTAAGCATAAGAACAGATGGGAAGGCTCCAGACCATCTGATATGGCCAACTTGTCCCATGCCATTGACAAATAAAAGAGAAGAGATGATGCTGGAGGGAGGGATTAGAATGAGAGCAGCAAGGGCATGTGTTAGGGAGCTAAATGCAGTCACACACAACCCCCGAATCTCAGGGGCTTAGTGCAATATTTATTAGTGCAAAGATTTGTTCTTCATTCCTGTAGCGGATCAATACTGGTGTTCAGTTTCTGTGCACATGGTGACATGGGGATTCGGGCATTCTCAGTTTATGGTTCTTCCATCTCCTGGGGCCTCAGATTCCTTTACTGGATGCTGCATCTGGCCGGTATACAGAGGGATGGAGAGAGTAGAGAGGCTTGCAGGAGAGGTTCTGGAGCCCAGCAAAGCCCTTGCACCCATCCCTCCTGACACATTCCACTGGCCAGAACTCAGTCATATGGTTCCCTTAACCACAGGAAGAGCTGGGAAATGTAGTCCAGCTGTGTCCACAGGAGGGAATGGATGCAGGTTGAGGTGAACACAGCATTCTCTGCCACAGACATGCAGGCCACAGAGTTTGGTGTGTCAAGGAAGCCAGGGAAGCATGGAGGGTGTCGTCAAAGTCAGTTTGAGGAGGACCGACCCATGGACACCCACAGGGAAGAGTGAGGGCTAGGAAACTCCAGAGACAGTAGAGTGAGGACTAGGAAACTGAACACAGATGAAAAAGGGAACAGAAAAGGACACAAAAAGAAAGATGACTCTGGGAGGCTCTTGTGGCCCTTGCCTGGGGAGGCGGTCGGGAGAGAAGGAGCTGAACAGTGAAGACCATTCTGAGAGCGCCCCACAGGGCCAAGATGGCCCCCTGCCTCTCCTTCTCAGCGCTGGGGGCGCCGGAAGGCAGGGTCAGGCCTTGTGGAGATGGAGTGGCGTGAGGTGGCCGTGATGGTCCTCCACAGTCCATAGCCTGGCCTCACAGAGGGGAGAAGAAGATCTCTTTTAATTTTCTTCTCAGGCCTCCACATGACAAAGGAGAAATATCACCCAACATTATTATCTCTCAGAAAATACTCTCTGGAATCATAAAAAGGGAAATACAGTGAAGCTAGACCACGATGGCTGCCCCTTAAATCAGGAGCTGCTAAATTATCGCAGTGGCGCTCTCTAATTCCTTGGGATGAAAACATTAAAGATGACAATGTCCCTTTAAATCAAATGCCCTGGGAGTTGCTGTAAAGAGTCAGTGGGCTTTTTCTTTTTCCCTCCCCCCTTGTAAGGATTTTTTTTTTTTTTGTCTCTTTTCACCTTGTAATAAAATATAAATCATAACTTGTGGGGGCAGGCTCTACAGAGCAAGCTGTGAACATGGATTTTCTGAAAATGAAGGTGTTTTGTTAATGGGAATCAGCTCATCTCGGGAAGCGTGAGAGTCTCATATGATGAGTTTGCTATTTCACACTCTTTTTTTTTTTTTTTTTTTCGATTCACAGGCGGGCCTCAGGCCTGGCTGTGGCACCACTGTGATGAATCGTGATGGCACACCCCAGGAGGCCAGTGGGCTGACTCAACCCCTCCTGGAGTGGCCCCTGTGCTCAAGCTGTGCGAGGTAGGGGAAGGTAGGCACAGCCTTGGGAGGTAGCACGTAGAGGCAGGAGGACTGGGGCCTGGAGGAAAGGGCATGGTTCACACCCCTTGGCCCCTTCCAGGCAGGCCTGGTGGTCTGAGCTCTTGGGCCACAAAGGTCTTCCACAAAGAGAACCCAGAGGCCAGTACAGCCCCAGGAGGAAGGGTTGGGAGCCACAGGTCAGAGAAGGCTGCATGGCAAGGTGGACTTGTTTTCTGCATTCTGGTGTGGAAGAGGGGTCAGAGATGGAGAAAGAACTGGCGAGTTGACCCAGGCTCGGGCACTACCAGGGCAGCACGACCCCAAGGCTCTGCCCTGGGTCTACCTCTCCCCTCTCTCTGAGGTCCTCCATCTGCCAGTGCCCATCTCCATGGGTCTGGGTGGAGACTTAAGGCCTGGCAGGGCCGAGTCTGGGAAGCTGCTGGACAGTTGTAACCAAGGTAGGAGAGTAGTCTCTGATATTTTAGAAAAGTGTTCTAGGCTTAGGTCTGAAATCGAAGGGCTTGGGGATTGACACGCATACCCTATGACCCACAGCCCTCTCCCCTCCCACTGAACTAGCCAAGTGTCTTCAGAAAGGCTGGCTCTTCTCATCAACTCCATGGCCTTAATCCTGACCCCTGGCTTCCCTCTGTGCTCTGTCCACACCCTCCCCCCCTCCCCCACACCTGTACAGGAACCGAGGCCTGCAACAGGTCACTCTTGCCCTGCAGTTGGCATAGCCAGAGAACACTCCTAACTTTATCCAGTCTGATCTCTCTGCAGATCAGGCCCTCTGGACCTCTCTCTCCTTGAGACGCTCATTTGCTGTCCACCTCTTTGGCCACCTGTTCTCCATTTTCTTTGAAAGTGAGCTCCTTTCCCCTGCCAGCCCCTCATACTTTCTCTGTAGAGGGCCAGGACGTAGGCATCTTAGGCCTTGTAAGCCATACAGTGTCTGCCACAGCCATTGAACTCTGACATTGTAACGTGAGGCAGCTGTAGATAACGATGTAAACAAATGAATGTGTCTGTGTTCCAATAAAACTTGATTTACAAAAACAGATGGAGGGCCTGAGACAGTCAGGTATGCTGCTCCCCTCAATTTACTCTGCCCTGGGGAGGGTCTTGTCCCACCCAAGCCTCCAGACATGAGGTTTCTAGCACCAGGTCTTCAGTTGTCCCTAAGGTCCAAGGGGACCAAGGGATCCAAGGGTCATTACTTAGAGGCACCACACACTGAGTGTGACTAAACTGCCCGCTCTTCCCCCAAACTCACCTCCCCTCCTGTGTCTCCTGTATCACCAACATATTTCCCCCTTCCCATTGTACTTCTTTTGTAATCAGATCGTTAAGTGCTTCCAAGTGGGTGGCTGAGTCTTTGAGAAGCTGCACGTGACCTTGAGCGCAGGCTCAGGAGAAGAGTGGGGAGGCGGAGACGGAGGCTCTGGGGAGACTGAGGGACTGGGAGATGTGGCATGAGAGTGGGAAGTGCAGCACTGGGGGCTCACTGGGCTCAAGTTCCTCCCTGATGGGCTGGCCAGCACTCGGCCACGTTGGCATTTCAGTGGGGTCCTACAGAGGGTCATATTGAAGGGAAGCGGTCCACATTGCAGGCAAGTGACCACAGGTCAAGGGCAGGAGTCCTGGAGCCATGGGCCCCTGTCTGCCAGCCTGTCCATCCCCAAGTGTGCTGAGGTCACTGAGCTGAGGGCCGTGCTTAGAGCCATCCAAGAGGGCTCCGATGGGGGGCTGTGTTGGAGGCCACATGCCACCCTCTGCTGTGGCCCCTGTGGTTCCTGCTTTACCTCATCCTGGGAGACCACACAGCCTAGGCATAATGCCTAGAGCTAAAATTCAGGGGCTTCAGATAGCCACATCATAATCCACAGACCCAGCGGAAAGTACAATGCCCTGGGGCCCCAGTCGCCCGTGTGAGACCCCTCCCCAAGGCTGCTGGCCTGCTGGGAAGCAGGGTTGCCGGACAAAGAGGGGAGACCCAGGCTGGAAACTTTGCCTTGTCTCCATGCCGCGGAGGCTCAAGGACTCCCCAGTGGCCCTCACAGGAGCTCTGCCCCCAGCTCCATTTTCCTCATTTGCCCAGTGCTGGTGGCAGACGGGGTCAGCAGAGGTGCAGGCATGGCGAGTGCCCTCTGATGCAGCTCCAGACATTCTGTTCACTTAGAGCAGCAAACAGTCTTACCTGTCTCCTGCCCATCACGGGTACATAAAATTCCCTCTCGTTTATTTACTCTCCTCCTCACAGTCCTGGATGGCAGGACACAGTAATTAATCACCAGCCTGCTTTTACGAGGGGCCACACCGGGCAGGGAGGACAGGGTTCCTGCTGGTGCTGCACCTGTGCAGCTGCCTAACAGATTGGCCGCCAAAGATGTGTTCTGAGGCTGAATTCTTGATCTTGGCCACTCTCGGGGTTGGAGAGCCATCAGCACCCCCTTTGCACGCTGGCCCCACTTCAGGCACACTCTCAGAAAGGCCCTGGAATTTACTTTGCCCATTTGAATACAAATGCAATTGAGACAAGATTCTTTTTGTTTCAGAAGTCATTGCTCCATTTCTGTTTCTCGCCAAGTGAACTGACAGCCGAAGAGAGTTGAAATAAACAACTCTGTGCCTGACTGAGCCAGATGAAATAAGTCCCCCCACCCATCACCGGGACATGGTACCGTCAGGTTGTGTTACCAGTCAAGGGCTTGGTGCTGGTCTTTGGGCAGCTCTGGAGGCAGAAAGTCAGGCTTCGGGCTACATCTGTGCCAGGACAGGCTGCAGGACTAGTCCCAGAGTCGGGCAAGCTGGAAGACAGGGGCCCACCACAGCAGGACACCTGCGCCTCTGCCCTGTGTCTTAGAGGCCTTTTCCTTCAGCATGGATCCTAGGGAAGGGAGACACGTGCAGTCCTTCATTCAGGAAGCGAGAAAGTGGCAGCCCAGGCCCTGCTCTCAGCAGCTCCCAACCCATCTAGGGAAGTGGGGCTCCCAGGCAAGAAGGGAGGTATGTAAGTATCAAGTGCTAAACCACAGGATTGGGATGATAGGTGCTGTGGAACCATCTGGACGGCCAGGAGGGCTTCCTGGAAGAAGATGGGCTTAGGCTGGATCTTGAAGAATGAAGATGGGATAGATTTGGACAGACAGAGAAGGCAAGGGCTCTACTTCAAGGTGAGAGAAAGGCTCAGAGGAAGGATTAGGAGTGGCAATTCAAGAATATAATTTCTTCAGTATTAAGTACCTGCTAAAGGTGGGCAGATCAATGGCGGGGCAGTTGGAGTTGGAGTTGTGACCTCATTTTCATCTCTGCCCTGCTTTGCCCTGAGGCTCCAGACCTCGCAGCCCCCAAGATTCCCACTGTTATCCCAGTTCCCAAGGGTGGCTGGGAGCTGACCTTGCTCCTGAGAAATGCTACATCAAAGAGGGGCATACATTCCTTGCCCAAGGGCCTCCTCCAGGCCAGGCTGTGCTTCCGAGCCCAGGCTGCAGAGACAGGAGGATGGCACAGCACCACCTCTAGGGTATGGAGAGCAGCCTCTTACAGACCCTCACCTCGGTCTTTGTAGAAAGAGAGCAGACAGTTTTCCTGTAACTGGGGAACAATTATCAAGGCGGACATGCGACCCAGAAAAATGGAGTGATGCTTAGTCCCCAGATGCCCCCTCTAGCACTGTCCAGCTGTCCTGACAGGGGCTACCACTCAGATAGGTCAGTCAAGCGAGGCCAGAGCCCTTTTCACAGGCACCTTGGGGTCTTGGATCCACCTCCACTTTCCAGGACACAAAGGCTCTCCCTAGGCAGGCCCTGTCCCAGCATCCAGGGCCAAGGGGCTCAGGCAGAGGCTCTTTAAAAGCTTGGTGCTTCATCTTGATGAGTTTCTTGCTGGGGGCTCTGAGCATTGTGACTATGACAGGTTTTGAGCCCCTAGTGGCTGGGCAGGGTCTGTGTTTGTTCTTGTGGGTATTGAATATGACACTGTTTCCAGATGAACAGCAACATCGCTCCAAATAGTTCAATACAGCGAGCGGGCCAGGAGTGGGGCCTGGGCAGACCCAGACAGGCCTGGGAGGGGCAGGCAGCAGCCTCTCCCTGGCTGTGCTGCTGAGGGCATCTGGGGCTCCTTGTCCCACTGTGGGGGCCCCCGGGGACAGAGGGGCCTCTGCTACGGGGCCCCTGCAGCCTGTCTCCAAAACTCTTGTCTAAGGCCTGCAGAGTCCGCAAAGCTCCACCCTCAGAGAGGTTAAGTCACTCCCTCCCAGGGCTACCTAGTTAGCAAAAGGTGGGGCTGGAATACTCAAAATACATTAATCATTTTTAAAAATAATAACTGTTCTTTACTGAGGCATTACTTTGTGCCAGGCACTATGTTAAATCATTTATATTGTATGTAATTCAGTCCTCAAACAGGTACTATTATTAACCCCAATTTACAGATGAGATGACTGAGGTCGGGCAATAGCACAGCTGGGATTAAATCCAGGCAAGTCTAAGTCCAAAAGAAACAGCGTTTCTCTGCTTTCCTGAGTCAGGAGATTGGGGATATGGTATGAGGGAGAGATGCAGAGTGCTTGTGATGTGGCAGTCATGGAAGGCAGGCTCCCTGGAGGAGGTGGTGGTTGGCATTTGAGTGGCATCCAGAAGGATGTGTGCGATTGGAGTAAAGGGCAGGAAGAACAGTGGGAGCAAAGAAAGAAGTGAGGCTGGAGGACACAGAATATATTCAAGAAACAGCACTGCTGTCATCCTAGAGCAGAGTGCAGGTAGCAGGGGGCAGTTGGCACCACAGTGTGAGGTCAGTCAGAATATAGAGGCCTGGAATGTGAGGTCAAGAATAGCCATCCAAAGCTCTGGGCGGGGGAGAAGCAGAACCAGGGCTGAGCTGGTTGGGATGCCCATGCCTGCATCTTAGGAAATGAAATGACCCAACTGCGGCCTCCATCGTAGGCCAGCACCCAGGTAGCATCCCGAGCCACTGCTGATTCAACAGATGTGCATGCAGCTGTCATTCACAGACTCCCAGCAGTAGTGTTCACCTCCTCAGTAGAATAGTCACCTACAAAGCTTTAACACACTGGAAGCTGAGGATTTCTGCCTGAAAAGCACTGGTATTTGGACTTGTGAACATAAAGATGGGAATGCAGCCAGGCAAGGCAGGGGCTGCCCAGAGTCGAGGGATTTTTTTTAAGTGAGAAAGACAGAATGATATTTACAATCAGTACTTCTCAAATTAGGTATTCTTTTTATGGGATTGAAAATGCTCCATTCAAGCCCCGTGGAGAGATATGGTCTGAGGGCAGCATTGAGGTGATCAGTGTGTCTTAAAATTTCCAGATGCTCACAGACACTTTGAGTAAAAACAGAGAGAAACAAAATTGTTTCCAAAAAGCAGCACAGAAGGCTCATCTGCTTGTTAGGATCCT
The DNA here is from genome assembly GCF_043159975.1 of Macaca nemestrina. Taxonomy (NCBI): domain Eukaryota; kingdom Metazoa; phylum Chordata; class Mammalia; order Primates; family Cercopithecidae; genus Macaca; species Macaca nemestrina. The sequence goes on from NC_092130.1 coordinate 47,147,054, forward strand.
TGCAGTCCACTGTGGGCCAGCTCAGATGCCACCGCCTCCAAGAAGCCCTCCCTAAGTCCGCTGCCTGCAGTCCTACCTTGCTTCAGATGCATAGTGGAGGGCCAATGTGATGATGTGACCTCCAGCTGGGGCAACATCCGTGGGCTCCAGAGAGCCACACGGGTCATGAGTTGATTTTTTAAGCCTTTTGAACCATAGCCTATGGGTAATAAGAAAGGTTTTTGTCAAGATTGAAGAGACGATTAACTTGTAGCGGGTGGATGTACATCAAAAACGTGTTCCACAGAAACAAGATCTCTTCAGAAAAAGTGAGGCCTCATTACAAGTGTTTTTACATGCCCGAATGTGGAGCTCTGGGTAGGGCCTCCAAAGCTCTAAGGTCCATTGTCACTCTCTGTTAGTACCTAGCAGGTGTTAACCATGTGCCTGATACATGCTAAATACTTTTCACATATTCAGGCCTTACTAAAAGTCTATGAGGCAGATTCTGAGTCCCATTTTATAGAAAAGGAAACTGAGGTCCAGAGAGGTTAAGAAATTTGCTCAAGGTTGCATAGTCAGTAAATGGTGGAGTTGGGATTAGAACCCAGACTCCTAAGCACTGCACAACATCACACCCAGGGATGCTTAGAGGTCAGCCTTGTGTCATGACCATGTCACACACACACCTAGGTTGCAAGTGCCATGGACACAGGGCAGGTCAGATTCTGCTGTGCTCAGGCACCCAGGACAGGGCTTGGTGCAGAGCTGAGTTATTGGTGCCCTGGGAGTTGGGACCACCGATCCAGCTCCCTTCCCAGAGCTTCATGCGGGGTTACTCGTGGTCAACCCTGAGAGTGCTGAGAGCCCAGTGGACAGGTCTTGGTAAAGTCTATACCTGGACGTGGCCTAGCCTGGGGGCCCATTCTGAGGTTTATGGAAAGCAAAGCACCAAACCGGGCCAGGCGGTGCTGAGCTGGGTGCAGCTGGGACAGCAAAGGAGCCATTGAACCTCATAGTCTGAGTGATCCTCAGAGACTGACTCACCAGGGAGCTTGGTGTGACCGACTCCACAGCTGGGAACTTTGTGTGACTTCCTCACAGAGGAAGATCACGTGAGATGAGTGAGGGAGGCTCCTTGTGGTGGCAGGATGGCCTTGGAGGAAACTGGGAAATCATTCCTTTGGAACTGTTAAGAGGAAAATGTGAGAATTCAGATCCTACTCCATGGCAGTTCTGAGGGTAATATTTTAGGGCCAAGGGAATGGGGGACCTTTCCTGCCCAAGTCAGAGAGAACCTTTGGTGCCACAGGCAGCCTTCAGGGAAAGGCTAGGGTCCCAGCCAGCTGGCACCTGACTGAACCTCACTTGAGCTGTATGTATTCCCCTCCTTCTGCCAGGACACTGGTCAAAGCTGAAATATTATTCCTATTACAGAGTTTTAGCAGTGCCACCTCCACCAAGATTTCCATTTGTCTTCTCGCTTCTCTTCTCATTGTTCACTAATATTTCTTGCCTTCTCTCTCTTCTTTCAAACAGCGCCCTGCCCATTTATAAACAGAGGGCAAATAAACTTTGTGCAAATCTCCCTGTTCCCTCATGAACTAGCCAAGCTAGAAGGGGCAACACCAAGGGTGTCCATGATGACTCAGTGCCATGTTCTGACTACTCTCAGGGCCACCCAATGGGCCTTCCATAGCATCACCTATCATCTTGTGCCCACTTACTCCAGAGCCTTCGCTGGCTCCCTATTTCCCAGCTCACCAAGTCTGAGCACCTCTGCCTGCTCATTAGGTCTCATGCCCTAGCCAGCCCTTTCACAGCACCCTGACACCCTACTCGGCCTGTCTCTTACCATGGGTCTGTTTATTCCCCTACCCCACCCCAGGACTCCCTCCAAGCAAAAAGCTAATATGTTAAGGAAGGCAAGGACCATGTCACATATCCTCCAGCATCTGACACCGAGCATCCTCTCTGACTTGAGACAGTTTATAACCATTTCAAAGCAGAGAATGCCAAGAATATTGGCTGATGGGGGTTCATCTAAGTTTTGGATGCCTGAATCTTCTCCACGAGGGTTGCCCAAGGACTGAAGTAAAAAAGCAAGTGCACAAGGCAGAGTCCAAGGAGTGGTTCCAGACCAGCGCATGCTAGGGGCTGTCTGCACAGGTTGGGTGGGAAGAGGAAGAGGATAATGGCAAGAATGTAGAGGGAGGAGACTGCCTGGGCAGGCACTGCTCACATCAGCAGGGCCTCAGCAGTGGAACTACTGCTGCCCTCTGCCCACTCCTTCCCCTCCCTCCAGTCCCACTTCTGCCCTGAGGGGCATCTGTCTTAGGATCAAGAAGAAATGTCACACTCCAACAATTGAAAGATAGTGTTTTTAATGACTTGACTCACTCTAATTAGAGGAAGCAACACTTTGATTAGCAGTGGTCTGACCCAGGGGCATGGACTTGTGAGAATTGCTCCTTATGAAGTGCTCAGAGTTCCAGATTTGCAGATGGTCTCTCTGAGGTTGGAGCTGGGTCAGCGTGGGAGAAGGGCCAGTGCTGGGCAGCCCCCTCCCACATCTGTGCAGATAATATCTTGCCTTCTACATATGTCTCCTGGTCTTTGCCTGATATGGTTTGGCTCCGTATCCCCACCCAAATCTCATGTTGAATTGTAATTCTCAATGCTACGGGAGGGACCTGGTGGGAGGTGATTGGATCATGGGAGCGGATTTCCTCCTTGCTGCTCTCATGATAGTGAGTGAGTTTCCATAAGATCTGATGTTTTAAAACTGTGTAGCACTTCCCCCTTTGCTCTTTCTCTCCTGCTCTGCCATAGTAAGACATGCTTGCTTCCCCTCTGCCTTCTGCCATGATTGTAAGTTTCCTGAGGCCTCCCAGCCATGCTTCCTGTGCAGCCTGAGGATCTGTGAATCAACTAAACTTCTGTTCTTCATCAATTACCCAGTGTCAGGTAGTTTTTTATAGCAGTGTGAGAATAAACTAATATATTGCCCTACACCCGTGCAGTGCTGTGAGCCAACAGCCCACTGTCCAATTCCTCATAATGGTTTCTATGAGCCACTGCCCCTGGCATCTGTACCTTCTGGCCAAACACCTCCAGGGTCTGCTCTCAATTCCACCCCAAGCAGCACTAGAATTTGCTTATCCCTGGGCATCTGCTTCCCCAGGTCTGTAGAGGAAGGAATGCCACCATGTGTCTGGCATTATTTGGGATGAACAAGAAGGTGAGAGAAGTGGAAGGCAGATTGTCCCCTGGATCTGGACCGTGCAGTGGACTCCTCACCAGCTCTGTCTCAGTGACTTGTATTGCTTTCTTTATCACTTGCCAATGGACACATCTTTCCAAGACGAGGCCCAGGTCACTGTCCACCATTTGGACAAGGGCCAGCCAGCTGTGCCAGCTGGAGTCTTAAGGCATAGCAGGGCCCCGTTAGAGCCTTAGAGAACACTGCCACACACACACACACACACACACACACACACAAGCTAGGCTTAGAGGCCCAGAGGACCCCAGGAAGGGTAGCACACCTTTAGGGTACAAACGGTTCAGGACACCCAGTTTCTGCACCACCACCCTTGAAAATACCTGTCACGGATGAGCAGCTCTCAGAGGTGAGCAGCAGGTTTGCCTTGTGCCTGGTGAGAACACAGTGGCATGTTTACTTTGATGGGGTGCATCTCCTCCAGCCCAGGACCCCAAGCTTGTGCTAACAGACATTCCATGCCCCTCTGCTCCCAAATCATTTCTCAGAACTTGACAAGTATTAATGGCTATCTCTTTGGAAAGAGACAAGTGTCAGAAGAGCATTGCAAGACTGTAGTATTTGTTTAGAGAAAGTTATCTTCCTGGGAAAGGGGCTTCTCCTCTTTGTGGTAACAAGGTCAGGACAGACCCTTTCAGAGCAGTAGTTCAGGGCCTCAGACGACTAGAGCAAGTGTGACAAACCCCTGGTTCAATGGGGCTGAGCACAGGTGAGGGTTCAGGGCAGTTCCCACTGACCAGATGGAGTCAGTAGGCTGCAGTCACGGGCGAAGTAACTCAGGTCTCTTTTCAGGGGACACCAGAGCAGTCCCAGCCCCCAGGGCATGAAGAGGGGATGGCTGTCGTTCCCAGAACAGAAGGCCTCTGCTCCCACCCACAGGAGCCACTGCTGTACCTCCAACTCACCCCCAAGAAGAATCATATGGGAGAAATGATCCTGCTGCTAATGGGATTAAAATGCATTTTGAGTTTTCCAATTACATATTTCAATTATTCCGCGAATGTTAATTGGAACTCAACAATGCAACTGTGAGCTGGCAGGAAACCAGAACTGGTGGCTTCTCCCCCAAATGGCCACAGATTTCCTGCCCTGGAACACACAAGGATCTACCAGGAAGACTCCTCTGGGGCCCCAGTGTTTCAGGAATTTCTACCACTCCCTGAGCACGTGGCTTAGTGCTACTGGCCCTGTTCATCTGTGCCCACAGAAGGGCACATACTGTTTCCTCTGCTTGGAAGCCCCTCCCCAGACCCTAGCCTTCCCATCTTCTGGGCAAACTCCTTTAAGACTCAGTTCTAGTGTCTCCTGCTCAGAGAGGCCTTGAGGACACCGCAGATGCCCACCAAGCATTTCCCATGTCTCTTCTCATCTCCCTCCCCTGGACTCACTCATCCGCCATTCCCAAGAGCTTACATGGGGCTTGGCACATCATGAGTGCTCTATGATTTCATGCTTCAGGGAAAACATAGGTCCTCAGATTCCCAACCAGTTCCACCCACCTGGTAGGCCAGGCTCTGGCCTGGTCTCTAGTCGGGGAGCCTAGAACCTTGGATTTCAGACCCAGGTTTGTCAACAACTCATATAGTGAAATCTCAGCCATCACTCTCCCCAGAAGTCCTGACCCAAACCCCACGACCTGTTCCTTTGAGACCCAACCCATGCCCTGGAAAAGCCAAATCCTCCAAAATCTATATCCCCTCTTCATGCCCTGGGGGCTGGGACTGTCCTAGTCCAGAACAGGGGGCCTTGCCACTGCAGACCCTCAACTGGTAGCTCAGGAGAGAAGAAAACCCGTCCCTGGCCACTTCGCTTCCGTCTCCATGCCCATCACAGCCTTCCACTTGTATTCTCTGGGTCTAGCTCTTCAGCCCAAATCATAGAAGAGTCCTGGCCCAGGACTGCAGCAGCTTTTAGGGAGCTCAGCTGGAGAATCCTGCAGAGCTGGGCAGATTTACCTCTCTGAGCCTCAGTTTTCTCATCTGTACAATGGAAGTAGTTGTACAGAAACGTTGTTCTGGGGGTTCAAGGAGAAAATGTGTGTAAAGGGTTTAGCAGAGGGTGAGGCAGGGTGCTCAGGGAATGTCAGATTTTTACTAATGTTATTATTTGCCTCCTAAGTCCAACCTATTTCAGAGATATTTTCCTAGGAAAAGGGTTTCAGGCAACAGTCAGCAGGGACCTTATGGGGTCTCTGGACTCAAGACCTTCAAGTGTCCCTCAAGGCCATTAATGCAGATCACAAACACCTGGCCCAGGATTTGAGCTAAAGGAGAGAACCAGCTGTCTCAGGGCTCCAACAAGGTCAGGCTGGTGGAAACGGCAGGACACAAGCGACTCCTCATTGAGAGCATCGCAGGGGGTGTCCCAGACACAGGCACCAGTGTGCAGGCTCACTGCTCACCCACCAAGTGTTTACCCAGCATGTTCCATGTGCGGGGCACTGGGCAGGCTGCTAGCATTTGATGGTGAACAAAGCCAGTTGTGGTTCCTGCCCTTGGAGAACTTACAGTTCTGGGGAGAAAGATAGGAAAACAGTGGCAATCTGCTCTAGATAGGGTAGTTATGGGTAGGGCACCTGTCTGAGAATGTAAAGGAAGAGACAGGGAGGTGAGAGGAACTAGCCAGATATCTAGGAGTCTAGGAGCCCTGGAGACAGGGAGGAGCTTACTGTAGTTGAAGGCTGGAGGCAGGCCAGTGTGGCTGGAGCGTGGTAGGCCAGGGAAGCTGTAAGGGAGGCCATCATAAAAGGAGGGTGGTCTTTACTCTGCATTCAGTGGCTGCCCTGTGGCTCTGAGTGGGCCTTGGTTTTGGAGGATGTGTGTTCCCAGGCTCTGTGCTGAGCCCCTGGCAAAACACCAGGAGCAGAACCAGGCAGTCGAGGGGAGCCTTCCAGTCATGGGCAGTATCTTGGAGACCTGCTTTGGGGCTGAGGACTTGGTGCTGCCACATTTTGAGAGCAGTTTTCAGAGCAGCTTGGGGATGACTTTTATGCCTCATCTGCACACCCTGGCCTAGTCCATGTCCCAAATGGCATCAGTCTTAACTGGGAATAACTCAGCTCACAAATATTTATGCCTGGGCTGAGGCGGCGAGCTCTGTGCTAAGTGCAGCGGGTTTGAGTGGGCCAACTGAGCCTGCAATCTGCCATTTCAAGGTCTCTCCCCTCATCCCATCCCCATGCCCACCTGCCACTTGCCACCTGAACTCACGTCCATGTAATGTGGCTGTGATTGGCACTGAAATGATTGGCTGGGGTCACAGCAGGTGGCCACATTGAGGCCTAGAGGGTGCTAGAGGTTGATTTGCTCCCTGAATGCACTAAAGGACCTTCCATGGGTTTCCTAGGGCTGATATGAGAGCTGATCACACAGTGGCTTTAAACCACTGTGTGCTCTCACCAGTGTGCTCTCACTAGTTGGGAGGCCAGAACTCAGAAATTAAGGTGCTAGCAGGACCACACTCCCTTCACAGGCTCCAGGCCCTTGCCTCTTCCACTTCTGGTGGCTCCTGATATTCCTCAGCCTGCAGCAACGTAACTCCAGTGTCTGCCTCCATCTTCACAGGGCCTCCTTTGTCCTCCATGTCTTCTCCTCGTCTCTTGAGGACACCAGTAACTGGATTCAAGCCCACAGTAAATCCAGGATGATTTCATCTCAAGATCCTTAAGTAATTATATCTGCAAAGATCCTATTTTCCAATCAGGTCACATTCTGAGGTTCTGATAGACATGAATTTGGTGAGAGGTTGGGGACACTACTCAACCCACCATAGGCCCCAAGGAGGATGCCCCTGCCACATGACCCTGCCTCATGCCCTGACTCGGGTCTCATAGGCCTGCCAGCCCTGTGACCCCTCCACCCCACCTGACCACTCTGATCCTGTGGCTTCCACCCACCCCGTGTTCACATTCCCCTTGGACCATCCTAGGAGATGTGTGCACATGGCCAACCCAGACTTAGCCTGCATCTCCTTGCCAGGCTCCTGGGCCCCACCTGTTGACAACAGTCTAAGGCAGCAGGCCCAAACATTTTTGGCACCAGGGACTGGTTTCCTGGAAGACTGTCTTTCCACAGACTGGGAGTTGGGGGCGGGGAACAGAGATGGTTTCGGGATGAAACTGTTCCACCTCAGATCATCAGGCATTAGATTCTCATAAGAAGCACGTAACCTAAATCCCCCACATGCACAGTTTACTATAGGGTTCGTGCTCCTTTGAGAATCTAACGCTGCTGCTGATCTGACAGGAGGCAGAACTCAGTGCCCGCCACTCACCTCCTGCTCTGCGGCCCGGCTCCTAACAGGCCATGGACCATCCATGACCTAGAGATTGAGAAGCCCTGGTCTAGGGCACTAGACGTACAGAGAACACACAGTCAGTTCAAAAGAACTTCTCTATAGAAACTGACATTCTTTTGTACCAACCCCCAGCTTCACAGCAGCATTTAAGTTGCAACCACACAGTATAAGCCTACTGAGCAGGGCTGGCAAGGGGCTGGGGCCTCCCAGTACAGGGCGGGCAAAACACATGTGCAGCTACCTCTTCAGCTACTCAGGTCCAGGAAGGCTGTTACTGCCCTGTATACCTGAGGCTACCTTGCCATCTGGGCCTTAGTTGATTCATCTGTGGGAGGAGCAGGGGATCAGATTGTCTTGAAGGGTTCATGCCTGCCTAATATCTTGATCTGAAGCAAGAAATGCCCCTGCATAGCTGTGAAGAAGTGGCTGGTGTTTTCTAGATGACAGTGGCCTGCAGACCTGTCGGAACCCTCTCTAGGGAGGGACATGTCCATCTGAGCTCAGCTCCTAGGGTACAGTGTTCCACTGAGGTCTTCCTTGTACCTCTCATGTCACCCAAGAGGTTTCCTGATGCCACCTCACCTGATATGGCCTTCCAGGACAGGCAGGAGACCAGGTCTCAGCTCCCTTAGACTGTATTGCAGGGAAAAAGTCATCACTAAGACACACCCAACTTCTGAGAGAGCAGGAAGCATATGCTGGTATCAGCCCTGACAGAACATGGGAAAGAAAGTTCCAGCACAGACAGAGCCCTGCTGGGAGGTGGGACTCCTGAAAATGGAAGGGCTGTCTGTGTGGCTGGAAGACAAATAGGATTTGGGAACACAAGCCAAGACTGCAGCCAAGGTGTGGCAGAGGGCCTGGGGAGCTGAGAGAGTTACACAGGGCTTCACAAGACCCCTTTGCTCCAAACACACATGCCACATGGGACCCCAGAGCTCTGGGGAGGCGGGCCTCTGGACAGGATGCCTGGCCCTCCTATAGACTGGCCATTCTTGCAGGCTGTCATGGAACCTCTCTGCTTCTGAATGTCACTGTGTCAGCCCAGCAGCACTTTGTACAAGCCATGAGACCAGTCACCTCTGATGTGCTGGGGGTGATCCTGGGAGCACCCATGCAAATCTCTTAAGGTCCGTGGGGTTAGTTTTCCCACCTGTGAATTAGGCTCACCTTCCTGCTGTTGTGGTGAGGGCCGCATGTTCTAGGCCATGGGACTGAGCTCAGAGGAGCACACAGCTCTGGTCACAGGAATGGACAGAGGGTGATGAAACCCCTTGTTGTGTGGCATCTTTGCTATGAGGCCCCCGCCTACCCCAGACTGGCTGTTCTTTATATTTCGCTGAATTCACGTCAGCACCAAGTGTCCCTGGCGTGAACCCCCAATAACAGCTCAGAAGAGGGCCTCCTCCTACATCATGCCAGTGGGGAAGAAAGCCTGGAGCCCCAGGATCCCCCAGAGTCAGCCCCACTCATGAGGCTGCTTTATCCAGAGCAGCAGGGGCCACCCCAAGGGGCAAGTCAGGAGGACCCCAGCCTTTCTGCAGGCTCCTCCCAGGACTTGCCTAGGGACAGAGAGATGGGAGCTGATGGGGAATAGCAATACATTCTTTCCTCTGTAAAGATTTTATGTGCTGTTTAGCCCTTTGTTTTCTATGATAATATTTCCGTCATTTTTTAGATTGTAAGTAGAGTGTAGCATACATAGAAAAGTGCACAGCTCAATGAAGCAGACAAGAGCATGCTGTGCAGCCACTGTCCCCATGAGAAATACAGCACTGCCAGCACCTCAGACACCCCGCTTCCTGCCCGCGCCCAATCCCCATACCCGTCTTCCTACCTGACACAATTATCATCACACTTTTATTTTCTTTTTTTTTTTTTTTTTTTTTTTTTTGAGACCGAGTCTTGCTCTTTTGCCCAGGCTGGAGTGCAATGGCACAATCTTGGCTTGTGCAAGCCTCCACCTCTCAGGTGCAAGCAATTCTGCCTAAGCCTCCCAAGTAGCTGGCTAATTTATTTTTTCATTTTTAGTAGAGACGGGGTTTCGCCATGTTGGCCAGGCTGAGGTCACCTGACCTGACCTCAGGTGATCCACCCACCTTGGCCTCCCAAAGTGCTGGAATTATAGGCGTGAGCCACTACTCCCAGCCTATTATCCTGTCTTTCTAATACCACAGAGTAATTTTGCCTATGTTTGAACTTTATATCAATGGACTCATACAGAATGACCTCTGTGTGCCTGGCTGCTTGCTTCAAACTATGTCTGTGAGATTTGCCTATTGTCACTTCATCTATAGCAGGAGTTTGTTCCTTTTCATTGATGATAATATTCTGTTGTAAGAATATGCCACCTGGGTTCATGTACCGGGATGTTTCCAGTTTGGGAAAATTATAAATAATGGTCCCACAAATGTTCTTGTGCAAGCCTTTGGTATGCATTTCTGTCAGAAATCTATCTCTTGGCATCAAATTGCTGGTGGAGAATATGCACAGAGTAACAAGATATGGATGCCTGGTTTTAAACATGCTCCTGTTATAAGAAAGAGTACACACTTAACCATGGTGGGGAGTGGGGAGGGATGGCCTTTGGCCCCAAGGTACCCATTCAGGGCCAGCTTGGGACACAGTCTTGAGGGGTCATTACTATTTCCCCCACCATGGCCTTCAGCCCCTGGGTGTTCCTACAGGGCCCTACCTGCCTTTGGGTCAGGGACACTCTTCAAGAATTTGCCATAAGGCTAAGGGCTCCCTGGGCCAAGGCAAAGGAATGTAGGGCAGCAGCCAGGAGGGAGGCCAGGGCCTTGCCATCCCCAGCCTGCAGACAGCCACCTGCTCAGAGGAGCCTGCTACGCGTGCCCTCCCTCTCCACTGGGATCCAGCACAGGCCCCAAGCCAGCCAGGACAGCCCTGCTGGCAACCAGCTGAGGACAGGGTTGTGAGCACCCTCTATGGCTTCCACCCTGGGGGACAAGAGATGTATTTCCCTCCTTAAGGAATGTGCAGACCCCACTTAAACGGGAAACACTGTGATTGCTCTCTGTTGACTTGAGTTATATTTAGTATAATGTTACTTAAATATGTACAAACATAAAACCAGGTACACGTTTCTTATGTGGAGAGCTCTCTCAACAGCCATAAAGCTAAAACAAATTTATAAATGAAATAAAAGCAAACTGCAAAACCAATAAACTTCAAATTAACAACATTAATTTAATGGGACAGTGTTATTGTTTTCCTGAAACTAAGTCAGCGCTCACGGCTGACTCTGGGGCAGCCTGCTGCTGTTCTCCGGGGTTTGCTGCTAACTTGCCATGTGCTGCCTAATGACTCAGCTCTCCCACTGCTTCTTTCTCCACTCAGCCCACTTCAAAACCTTCATTCCCACAGTCTTCTTAGCTCTTTAAGCCTTGGTTTGCTCATCTGTGAAATGGAGAGAGTATGCGTATGTATTTTGTTGTGAGAATTAAACCAGTTGATGCAATGCAGCCTCCTGCCTTGAGACATGCGTAGTCACACAGGGGTCCACACTCAGAAGGGGCCCATGCTTGCTTTAATGCTCTGCTGTCGATATCTTGAAATTCTTTTTTTTTTTTTTTTTTTAAGACAGAGTTTTGTTCTTGTTGCCCAGGCTGGAGTGCAGTGGCACAAACTTGGCTCACTGGAACCTCTGCCTTACAGGGTCAAGTGATTCTCCTGCCTCAGCCTCCCAAGTATCTGGGATTACAGGCGCACGCCACCACGCCCAGCTAATTTCTGTATTTTTAGTAGAGACAGGGTTTCACCATGTTGGTCAGGCTGGTCTCAAACTCCTGCCTCAGATGATCTGCCGGCCTGGGCCTCCCAAAATGCTGGGATTACAAGCATGATCCACTGTGCCTGGCCACATCTTGAAATTCTTATAATTTTTTTTTTAAGACAGTCTCCCTCGGTCACCCAGGCTGGAGTGCAGTGATACAATCTCAGCTCGTTGCAACCTCCATTTCCCGGGTTCAAGTGATTCTCCTGTCTCAGCCTCCCAAGTACCTGTGATTACAAGTGTGCACCACCAAGCCCAGCAATTTTTTTTTATTTTTAGTAGAGACAGGGTTTTACCATGTTGGCCAGGCTTGTCTCAAACTCCTGACCTCAAGTGATCCACCTGCCTCGGCCTCCTAAAGTGGTGGGATTACAGGCATGAGCCACTGTGTCCAGCCTAAATTCTTATAATTTTTTAAACAAAGGGAACTGCGTTTTTATATTACACAAGGCCCTGTAAATTATGTAGCAGGTCTTATGCATGGAACAGAGTCAGGTATACAGTTGGCACCAAATAACTGTTAGCAGCTATTACTGCTACCTTGTCCTAGTTACTAAGTGCAGTTTCTTTGCGATGTTTTGCTCTGAAGACAGTTTTATCTTCCCATTATTTAATAGGGGTTGGAGAGGCCACTTCATGTGTATAATTGTATTTGACTAATTCTTGGAGTTGAGTGTGTGCTTTGGAGCGAGGACCGCCGTGTTGATGGAAGGATTAGCTTTCTGGGTCACGTGGGCAGGCTGAGCACACCACCCCACCAGAGCCCTCTCACTCAGGACCAGCCCCCCAGGCTTCAGACCTGTGTCTCTTAGGCTGACATTCCAACGGGGCCAGGCAGAATGCTGGTGTCTTCTTGAGACCTCTTAAATAGGTGGTCAGAGTTTAAGTTAACAGGTTATGAAGTTGAAGACAGTTGAATGGATGAGAAGCTCAGACAGAGTTGCTAATTTAATTTTCCTTTTTTATTGCTATTCTCAAAAAAAAAAAGCACAGATTGCCCTTTTTCTGAGAATGAGATATTAATAAGCATGGCACTTTGCAAAAGTAGAGAAGGGTATTAAGATTTTGCAAGGTCTCTGTATTTGTCCCTGACTTCTCAAGGCTCCTGTGCTGGCCCAAGTAGGACACAGGCCCAGGGGATTAACTGCTTAAAGTTCCAGGAAATGGGAACCACCTTTGACTGCTGTCACCAGACTCAAGTATTAAATAACATCCCTGCTTGCCCAGAGGACTTCTCTGCAAGCGACTCCATCAGCCCCAGCCACCGCCCTGGCCGTGTTGAGAGTTTGCCGAAGAAAAATGAACACTTAGGCCTCAAAGTGCAGGCATTAATATCCCAAATGTCTTCATCATGGAAGACTTTGTTCCCCAAGGAGAGTAAATCTTTCCTTGTGGGACTCAGCAGGCTAAGGACAAAGCTGACTCTCTGAGCTCAGTCATCAGGCTAGTCCCCTGCTGGAGGCGCAGAAGGGACCTCCCCTGTGTGTCGGCACCTCCTGCATGCCCTGACTCATGCCTGGGGGAAGGACGGTGGAGTGAAAGGTGGATATGGACCCTCCCTGGACAGAGCTCCCTGTTGTCCCTGGAGTGGGTTACTCCTTCCTCTACCTGCAAAACTAGGTTTCCGTTCAGCTACACAAAGGCCTGTGAACACGGATACGTGGTCACAAGCATCTTTACAGCTATTTCTTTCCACCAGCCTGGGGCCTGCTGGGTTCCTGCAACCTCAGGGTAAGACAAACCTCAGAGGTCATCAGTAGCCAGTATCCACTGTTCTGCACCCCTTGGGAGAACCTCCAAGCACAGGGCTGCCAACTTCTTCAGGAAGATCCCCCAGGTAACCCTGACCCCAAGTAGCTCCCTCCTCCATTAAGAGGAGCCACAGGCCCAGGTAAGCCACAGCCACAGGCCACACGGGGCCCCAGGCCTGAGGACTCTAGAGCTGAGTCTCCAACATGGCTATGTTACAAGTCCTAGCTATGTGTGGCTGCTGAGCACCTGAAATTAGGCTGGTCCAAATTGAGATGTAAGTATAAAATACACACCAGATTTTAAAGCCTTCTGTGGAAAATGAAGGTAAATGTCTCATTAACTAATTTTTACATTGATTTTATGTTAAAATAATAGTTTAGATATTATTGCATTACTATCAGCTGTTTCCTCTTTTTACGTGGCTACAAGAAATGTAAATCACATATTTACATTACGTGGCTTGCATTGCCATACCATTGGACAGCACTTCTCTGGAGAGAACAGAGGAAGTATCACAAGAGTCAAACAGAAAGTCAGAACGGTGATAAGGCACTAACCTCTCCCCACGCCCAGCGCTGGCCCCCAGCACATGCAACTCTGGCCCTTGATGGCCCAATCCGTCCTCCTCCTGCAGGGGATGGGAAACCCTGGCAAGAAGCTCCCAGAAGGGGAACTGAAGGGCTGTTCTATGACAAATGTTATCAGCATCAGAAAGTCAAACTGGGTGTCAGGGGCCACCTGAGAATTACAAGTCCTGACAGATGGCCCAAGTTTTCATCTTCTCTTCTGAGTTTTAGTACAAAATCCAGAGAAACAGTTATAGATCTGTTGCCACATCAATGCCTACGAACATTCACCACTCGCGATGCTGCCTTTAGTGCTAACACAGCGCACTCATTTACAGACTAATAAAATCGGAAGAGTTATTATTCCTTTAAAACGCAGACATATCTGGGGTATCCACTTAACGACGCATATGGAATAAATTACTTTTGGATGACACTTTTTAATTGAATTGAACTAACAGCTTAGTAATATGTTGCAATAAGAAGAATATTAGGATGATTAAAAGATCTAAAAACTCTTGCGAAATTAAATGATTAAACGTAATGCTGAGTAAATGAACAAGCCCGAGTATATTAATCAGTTGTGGGCCTCCAGAAGCCGTCGTGTAACTAAATGCACATCACAGCCCTGCACGCGCGTGCCTCCTCTCTCCCTCCACGCCAGCTTTCCATCATGCCCTCCTTCCCGCCACGCTGGGCAAACTGCTTTTTCCACAGATAAACAATGCGTTAAGAATGCAGTGAGTGTAAGTGTTACAAGAGCTATTGCTTCTTGGCAAACACTCATTCCTTTGGTTGTGAGCTTCGAGAAATGGCCGTGTCATTAATTTTCAGTTCCTGTTTTTAACTGAAATGAAACTTTAAGGCGCAAAAATTAATAGAATTCTGGCTTCCATTCTGATTGTAGGAATTGACATTCCTGGCGCATTCCCCTTGTTGAGATGTCTCCTGTTTCCCATTAACCCACTCACCTCACTGTGTTTTAATTTCCCTGGGACTGTTGAGTCCCGTGCGTCGGTCTTAGGAAGCAGGGGGTGGGAAAGTCATGTTGGGAGAAAGTATCAATTCCAAAGCCCGCCCCCCGTCAAAGCTGGCTGCTCTTCAGGGTGGAGGAGGAACAGCAGCTCCGTTGAGGTCTCAGGAAGGCATCCCCTGCATCCCTCCCTCCCTCTACCACTGGCCATGCCACCCAGCACCGTGCAGGTGCCTTTTGTATGACCTAGAAAACTGATTAACTTCCTTACACAATTCATCCCCCGCCTGCTCAGAGATAACCCAGGTAATTTCTTTTCTGATTGTATAAATCTTTCATACCCAAGTCACAGTCATAATTAGTTACATAAAAATTCAGGTTACGACTTAGGCTGTTATTAGGAACATGAAAACAGTGAAAAGTTTTGTCTCGCTCACTCTCTCATAAAAACTCTCAAGGTCTCTGTTACTGAGAACAGAAGGGACTTGGTATCTCATTAAGGCTACAATTCAATTCAGAACAGAATCTCACTAGCTGGGCTTGATGCTGGGGCGGTGGGGGGCGGGAAAGCCTAGCCACTCCTGGCAGGAAGTTTATAGCAGGTCTGTGCTCTCCACACCCTGTACGTGTCATGGCCTTCCCTCGGCTGGGCTGAGAATCTGTGCTTCCAAAACCAATGCCGCAAGAAGCCCAGCAGAGGCATCTTCTCAAATGAAAATATATTCCCCAAACCAAAGTGCTGACCAAACCCATCTTGCAGCACATCCCATTGGAAAACAACACAGTGGAATTCCATTAAGCCGATGGCTCCTATAGAACAAGTCAGCTTTCTGAAACGTCCCAGATAAAGCACTGCAATTGTCTCAATGGCTTAATGTAATCACCTACCAGGGGCACTAGATCCATCTTCCCCAATTGGGCAAATTAAGAGCCATCGAAAGGAATCACATTCCCATAGTTACCCAGGAGACTGAGAGGGCCCTTCAAGGCGGGCAAGGGTTAGCAGAGCCTCTTCCCACTGCACCCACTTCCCTCTGTCTGGCCCAACTCAGGCCTGGAAGGTGAGCTCAGGAAGCAGCTATAACTGAACTCCAAGTTACAGGGGAAGATGCACTCAGAGAGCCAAATGTTCGAGCTCCGAGGATGGGGGTAAAGTTGTTCAAAGGCTTCCAGTCCTGAAGACCGAGGCCCATTGTGAGTTATTACACTCGTCCTTTCTAGATGGCACAGTGGGTCGTGACTATGCAACCCTAGACCCAGCAGTTGGAGTAGTTCTGGGCCTTGGATAATGTGGGGGTAATCATACAGCTGTGGGGCAGAAGAGCATAGAGTGGGGGTGACCTGCCCTTTACAAAATCCTAGCCCCCGCATTGTCATCTGAGATGCAAGAGTCAGACCCTCACCTCAGCAGCTCTCATTCCTCACTTTCCTGCAGGGCAGAAATGCTGAAAACATTCATTTGTCAAAACTTTGAAAGCCGCAGGACTGAGCCAACAAGGAGAGAAACAATCAGGACTTTGTCATCAGAGGAGGCGGACTGCCCCCATGTCCTATCAAATTTAGTCCAGAATATATTTTGCCATTATTGTAACTATGCCCTTCAGCTGCCACGCCGTTTCAGGAATGGAGCGCTAATACATTCTGTGGCACAGTCTCTTTATGGGGAGGACAGGATCCCAGTGCCCCTTGACAGAGAGAGAATAATAGCATAATGCAACAGAACATTTTTGAAATGCTAATGCACGCTCCCCGCAACTTAATTTTATTTTTTTCTTATTGGCTTTTTTATATGACATTTCACAGTCCTGTAGCCTCAATAGCTAGATCTGCATCGTAAAAATGACACCACGGTGATTTAAGGAGGAGAGTCCATCAGAGTGAAATGGACGGTGTGCTTTTAAAGTATCAGTTTAGCACCTCTTACTTGGGGTCAATGTTCATTTTCAATACATCATTAAAGCATCCCGTTAAATCACTTGGAGAGTGGCTGTGCTCTTCTTCCCCAGTCCCAGGTTGGATTATGGAGATAATGAAGTGGAACCCTGCAGGAAGGGCCATGGTAGGCACACATACTTTATTGAGTTAGAGGCTACCAGGTAAGGTTGACCTGAATTAAAGAAACTGGAGAGGAAAGGAGAGAGAGAAGCAGAGCAGGTGTGTGGGCATGGAGGCTTCCATCGGAACTGGGTAGGCAGCAACAGATGCCGTCAAATTCGAGACCTCCTCTCTAAGCTTTACAAGCACAGTGTTCACCAAACCCATATTCATAAGGGTCCGAGCTGCAGTGAAGTCTGCAGTCAGCAACCCAGTGAGATGAGAGAGGACACATCGATGTGCCTGGTAGAACTTTCCAGACCCCAACCAAAGTGAGCTCAAAGGCAAATGGGATTAACAGTTCCAGCACCCCTTACATGGAGCAGGCAAAGGACCACCTCTATTGAGGGCTTGGGCCAGAGCATTGGGCTGATTGAAAAACCCCAGAACCCAAGTGAGCATGAGTTCCTAAGAACATATCCTTCAAGTCCAGCTGCCTCTGTGTGGCTGTCGTTAGACCCTGAGACAGGGATGTTCCTCAGGGCTTTCTTTCTTTTGGAATATATTTTGTTTCAAAGTAATACATGCTAATTGTACACTACTGCACATAAGAAGTTGAAAGATAATCCCTCCCAAATCCCACTGCTGTCTTATCCCCCATCTCACGCCCCATGGATAAATTCCATTGGCAATTTGCTTGGACCCACGCAGGCTTTCTTTCCTGCAGGTACAAACACCACACAGGTATTTTTGTGACCTGGAATCAGACTCCACACATTGTTTTGCAACTTGCTTTTCTCATTTAAAACCATTTCAGGTCAATACAAATAGATTTGCCTGGCTCTTTCAAATTCTATTTGAAACCAAAACATAATAACCAATCCCCTGATGATGGATATTCAGGTTGTTCTTAGTTTTTCACTAGATAATATTGCAATTGGCATCGTTGGTCACAGATATCTTTGCACATCTGTGAAAGTATACCATTGGATACCTTCACTAGAGGCTTCCTGAGGGGCCTGATTTTGCAGGTGCCTGGCAACTCTTCCAAAAGTGACCGGCTCTTATCTCCATGTCTTATTGTTTCCGAAGTTAGGAAAAATGTCTTATTGTTTCCGAAGTTAGGAAAAATGAAACAAGCCACTCCCTCCTCCCTGTCACGGGATGAGCAGGAAGGCAGCTGAGGTTTGCACTTAGAATGTGTTCCTGCGGAAGCCAGGCTACCAAGACAAATGAGCCGGGCCTCCACCACCTCCCATTTGACCTGCAAAGGCCTCAGAGCTCCGCAGGACTCCTCAGTCACCCGGGAACTCAAATGCACATTAGCCCAACTTTTCAAACAGCGCCCATGTAGGGGGGTAGTGACTTGTCTCACTCAAAGTAGGGGACAGCACACAGGTCAGGGGGCATTGGAGCCCTGGGAGTCAGCATAAAATTCTCCATCATGTGGTGTGAGAAGGCACAGACCAAAGTTGACCAGACCCAAAGTGTTCTGTGCTGTAACCTGATGATCTGGGAGCTTGGGCGACAACAGAGGAAGCTCCCAGGGAGGGGAATCCAGCCTCCACTTTTGGTGAAAACAGTGCTCATGCTAAAGCCTATTGAGCGGGTTTATCAGTTCTGTTCTGATTACGTGATGTCTCTGGCACCTGGGTTTTCCAAGTGAACTCCCTTTAAAAGCTTGAGGTGTGACCAGCTGGGTTTTTTAGAAACTACTACATAATAGCTAACACTTTATTTGAGCCCATTCGTTTTGGCATTTTTTAAGGTAAAATTTCGGTTAGATGGCTGATGCTAGTGAAAGCAAATTCCTCCAGAGTCAGTGGCAGACACAGCTCCTCAGTGATACTGTTCATTTCTGCCCAGCCTGAATGTGTGGTTCACGCGCTTTCTAAACACAGCCCTTCTTGCCCCAGCCAAGCCAGTGAAATGTGGAGGTCGGGAGAGTTTGCCTCCTGTGTCCCATGACCTTCTTTCTGTTCTCTGGAGCCTGACCTCTGCCCCAAGCAAACCACACTTCCCCGATTTGGAACCTATCTAGCAGTCTCTTCTGCCTGTGTGTTAATGACTGACAGCATGGCAGGTGGTTCCTTCCCAGGTGTGTCTCAGTTTCTGAAACAAATCTTCAGTGATGGACTCAGGCATCCACTGGCAGGAGAGCAACACCAAGTCCCCGCTTTAGCAAGGGCACTGCAGGACCACTGTGGCCATGGTGCTTCGCTTGCTCTGATCAGCCTGGGCATCAGGGGAGAGGATCCACTTGAGACCTGGGGCAAATTGCTTCACCTTATTCAGCCTCAGCCTCTTCATCTGTGAGATGGGCAGATGCTCCTCACCCAGCCTCCTTGTGGGGCTTATGCAGCTGTGGATACGAGTATGCTTTGTGAAAAATGGGTTGTCTTTATTGCCCCTGCCTGTTTAAACCCAGCCCCAGGCCCTCTCATAGGTGTCGGGGCCTTCCTAAGCCAGGGCTCAGGGAGAGGCCCTCACAGCGCCATGAAAACACAGTCTGCAGCTTTCAGGTGGCAGGTGCTGGATGTGTCCCGTGCCCGCCTCCTCACCACCCCCCACCAGAATCCTGCACCTCCTCCTCCCAGACCCCATCTCCTCCCTTTTCTTCCCCTATCCCCAGAACCTGTTGAATCAACATCACCCAGTTTTTCCTACTACTGTTCTTCCTCCTGGGAAAAGTGGTTCTGAGACATGGGATCAGGAAGACTCCAGGTGTGGAGACACAGCACAGGAGCCCACCCTGCCCAGCTGGCAGGCCAGACTCTCCACCTGTGTGATTTTGGGGACCTCTGTGCTCTCAGAAGGCACTGGGGGCAGCAGCACGCTCATCCCTTTCTGGTTCCCATGGGGGCGATCCAGAAACATCAGGACCCTCCCAAAGCTGAGGACACCGAGTGAGGAGCCAGGGACAAAGGGGAAGCTGTGGTCACTGCTCCAGACCTCCACTGCCCAATCTTCCCTCTGAGCAGGGCAGCAGAGGCTGCTTCAGCTGCTGCAGGCTGACCAAGAGGGGGTCCTAGGCCTGATCCAGCTTTCCCAGCTCCCAGGACACCAGGCAAGCAGAGGACAGGTGTGGAGACACAGGTGTCCTTTACCATCTGCTGCCACGGACTCCCCCACTCCTTAGTCAGTGAGGGACTGGGCAGATCTAGGCAGCTGCCTCACCTGCCTCTCACAGAGGGACAGAGGAATCCCGAAGCCCAGGTTCTGCTGAAATGCAGCGATTTGCTCCGCAGCATTCCTGGCTCACGCCTTCTCTCCGAGCCCATGGGGACAGCAGCCCTGGGGAAGGGTGGAGAGGCAGGAGCCGGGCATAGCCTTGGCCTCAGCCGGGAGAGAGCCAAGCCTCCTTCCGAACCACATGCATTTTAATAGGCAGATTTCACTGACAACTGCCCTGCATGTACAGGGAGCTCATTAAACCAGAGTGTTGTTTCAGGACAGCACAAAGCTGTTCTGCCCACAACTTCCTAATCCGTCTGTAGAAGCTGCCAGGAGAAAGGAAACTCATTTTCAGCTCCCAAGGTCAGGACCTTGAAAATAGTCAGCAGCCATGTTGGGTGTGCGTGCTGTGGTCTGTGTACCCTGGGTTTGCCCACAGGGGCCCCCACACCTGGGCTCTGCTCTCTGCATGCACAGAGCTGTCTGGCCAGTGCTGGCTGGGCTCACGGTGTCCAGAGAGGGAATCATGGGAGTGCTCGGGCTCAGGCGGTGGGATTCGGGGCTGCCAGCTGTGTAGTCATGGTGCGCTCACGCTTAGCGAGGGCTCAGGCACTCCATTGTGGGCCTGGGTGGGGACAAGATGACCAGGACTTGTATGGCTGCCACCAGCCTCTAGGGAGAGTACATTTTGGTTGGAGCCATTCGACAATCCCCCATCATGTAGGTGGTAGGCTGTGAAGTCCCAACCGCTCAGCACAGCAAAATGAGGCCCCTGGGAGAGGGCCCCTACCTCGGTGCTGGGCAGCATGCCCGGTGCATCAGCTGAGCTCAGTGCAGCCCCCGTGTGTCATCTGTGTAGCCCCTGAGGCCTTCCCCTCACCCACAAGTGTACCTCATGACTGGGGGTGTGAGGTGCCTGCTGTGGGGCGTGGAAAACCAGGGTGCCAGGACCCCTACCCCTCTCCCTGCTGCCTGCCATGGCCCAAGCATCTTGAGACCCTCACTGCTCCTCAGCCTTCCTTTGCCCTTCAGTGCATACAGTACCCGTTTTCCTCCTCCTCTCCAGTTGGCAAGCATGGCTCCTTCACTCAGCTAATGTCTGTTGGGGTTGGCTGAGCACCAGGCCCCGTGCAAGGCACTGAGGAGGTGTGGAAGCCAGGCAGAGATCGTTCCTGCCACTCAACCACACCTACCCCTCACCCCGCCCTGTGTGCCCCACCAGGTGCTGCTTTCTCAGCTGATGCCTCCCCATGCCTCCCATTTACCTGGCCTCCACAGAACGTGGCACAAAACCCAGCTCAGGGCACCCTGATAGGCTGTGATCCTAACACGAGGTGCGAAAGGAAGGTGTGAGTGAGGGGCTGCCAGGGAAGACTCAAGAAGGTGCTAAGCCAGCTCACACTTGAGGTCTCCAGGCTGTCCCAGGTGTCAGGGTGCATGTCCAGGACATGGCCTGCAAGCAGGAGCCCTTTGGAGAGCCTCTGCCTGTGGCTATGGGAGTGGAGGAGAGGCCAAGCTGAAAGGCTTGGGAAGCAGAAGGTGCTCGGACTCAAGGACTGGAGGGCAGGACCTGAAGGAGCCAGAAAGGATGATGAGGCTGGGTCTGGGAAGGCGGAACTGGTTGGGGAGATGAAGGAGGGATGGGAAGGATGATGAGGCTGAGCCTGGGAAAGTGGAACTGGCAGGGGAGATAAGGGAGGGATGGGACAAGTCACCCAGGGTGGATGTCCTGTGGACATAGAGGACAAGGTCCAACAGAGCTAGGCTGGCCCAGCTGGGAATGCCAGGGGTCAGACTGCTGTGGCTTTTCTCAGAGGCCACCTGGGGATGGCTCCCAGCAGAAACTCATCTCCAGGGTATGGTGAGCAGCTGTGTGGATGGATACATTTCACACTGGT
Source organism: Macaca nemestrina (assembly GCF_043159975.1). Taxonomy (NCBI): domain Eukaryota; kingdom Metazoa; phylum Chordata; class Mammalia; order Primates; family Cercopithecidae; genus Macaca; species Macaca nemestrina. The sequence goes on from NC_092130.1 coordinate 47,168,802, forward strand.
GACTGCTTTCCAATCACGCCGTATTTGTTTTCCCCAAGAGGGCCATGTTGGGATCTGAAACAGTAACTCTGCCCTCCTGAAGCACCCCGGATTTAGCAGAAGGAGCCAGTGGCCACCGATGGCTCCCGGGGCTTTATGGGGACTGCTGGGCTGGCCCCTGGGCTGCAGACAGGCCGTGCTGTGCAGCATCTGTGGAGCTGAGGGCAAGTGGAGGCTTCCTGGTGTCAGGATCATTTTCCCACCCCAGATAGTTTGGATGCTTGTCCCCTCCAAATCTCATGTTGAAATGAGATGCCCAGTGTTGGAGGTGGGGCCGGGTGGGAGGTGACTGAGTCATGGGGGTGGACCCCTCCTGAATGGCCAAGCACTATCCCCTTGGTGATAAGTGAGTTCTCAGTTCACGGGAGAGCTGGTTGTTGAAAGGAGACTGGCTCTTCCTCCTCTCTGTCTTGCTCTCACTCCCTCTTCACCTTCCCCATGAACGTAAGCTTGCTGAGGCCTCACCAGAAGCCAAGACGATGCTGGTGCTATGCTTGTATAGCCTGCAGAACCGTGAGCCAATTAAGCCTTTTTTCTTTATATATTACCCAGCCTTAGATATTTCTTTATAGCAATGCAAGAACGGACTGATAGACCACCCTAGCCTTCTCAAGACCTCTGCAGATGAAGGCTCAGGTGGACCTGGAGAGGTTGGGGGAGACCAAAAACAGCCGGGACCTGGGAGGGGAACACACCTGGTTGCCGTCAGTTGATCTTTCCTGAGCACGAGTGAGTTTCTCAGAACCCTTTCCTTCTTGATGAGCCAGAGTGGAGAAGGGGAGGTGAGACTGAGAGGGGCCCTCTTGGCACAGTTGGGGTTACGGGTGGGCTGAAAGGACCACCTCGTAAGGGCACTCCTGGCAGCCAGATGTCAGCACAAAGCAGGGTACATGGGTGAAACTGGGGTTTCCAGGGATAGAGAAGGAGGGAGCAGGGCAGTGCTAGCCATGGGGTATCTGTGTGGTTTCTTTATGTGATTCATGTTTATAAAGGAGCCACAGTCTCGCCTCCCAAGAACCCAGAGGATGGTTTTATCCCAAACACTTCTGAGGCTTTTGAACCTGAATGTGATCCAGTTTTTACAATGTGCAAAAGAGAAACTGAGCCCAACATGGGCTGTAGACCTCATGATGCAGGAGCTATTTGTTAGGATGCAGACTTCTGCTCAGGCTGTGCGTGTGGCCCCTCCACCCAGGGCACTGGGACCCCTGCAGTGGCCCTGCCTGTGTGAGCCTGTTCAGTTCTAACAGTGAAATCATCAGCACCACAACCGCAAACAAACCACACGAGATCAAGAGAAATCAGTCTCCTGTTGCTGGGGAGTATAAATGGGGCAAGGGACAGTCGCGACAGCACTTATTCCTGGGGGCTTCCCCTGCCCCCTCCCTAGCCTGGCTGGGTGGGTTGTGGGAGAATGAGCAGAGGCACCATGTCTAAGTCTTAAATCACCTTTCACTAACTTGTTAGCTATGTGAGGATGAGATCCAGATGTTTTTCCTTGAATTTATCATTGTCCCCCTCTCCCTCCAACCCGAGTGCATTGAAATGGGGTCCTAAGAAGAAAAAAGTGAGCTGGAATCCCCCCCGGGGCACTGGTCCTGCCACAGTACCTCTCTGGACCTCCGCTTTCACATCCCCACATGGACAGGCCTGTCAGTGGCATCAGGTCCAGGATGACCAGCCCTGCAGGGATGCTGGGGGAGGGGCAACCTGTGGAGCATCTACCAGCCTGTGGGTCCCTAGTGGGAGGGGGAGTGACTCCCCTGCATTCAGAGTACAGGCCAATTCTCCAAAATCCAGCCCACCACATGGCAAATTGTCAAAAGATGCTTTTTCAAACATTTAGTTTCACCCCTACCTTTGTGATCATTGAAATTTATTTTTGTGGGTTTGTGTCCTGCTCCACCCCTGCCCCAGCGGCCCCAGACAGGCATCCTCACTGGATGCAGGGCAGTCACCACACCTGTGCCACCTCCAGAGGCAGGGTGGGGTAAGGGCAGGGCAGAGGTGTCACTAAAGCCTGGAACTTTCACACTGACTTTCGGCTGCCCAGTTTGAGTTGAGACGACCTGGGCGTATTTGCATAGTTCTGAGCTCCTCTGTGAGGTGGTGCCCTCTCTGGTGGCCAGCGATGGGGGAAGGCCCAGGACATTTGGAGAGTGGCTGGCAGTTCCACTTGTGTCTAGCTCAGTGTGAGTTGTGGGAGATGAGGCTGGAAACCAGGTGCTAGCAGGCCTTCAGTGCCAGGCAGAGGAGCCCGCTCCCTCCGAGACAATGTGGGGGAAGGGGCCTAGGAGGTGGTGCCACACAGACCCACCCCATGGTCAGCATTCCCAGGGAAGAGGCCACCTCCTGCCACCAAATGCTGAGGTCCCTACTGGAAGCAGCACAGAGGGGATGAAGAGAAAAGTGTGGCTTCAGAGGAGTGGGAGGGTACCTGGCTGTAATTTTTAAGATGGGGAGAGTAGATGAGATTTTGGTTCATTCATCCCTAAAATGGACCGTTCACTCAGCCAGCTGGCAGCCTCTGCCTGTGCCTCCTAAAGCAAGTGCCACATCAGGGCTGCTGAGAAGCAATTTGCCATGGGTCAAGATGTGGAGATTTCCAAACTGACAGATGGCGGAGGAGTCTTTGGAGAGGAAACAGGAGGCATTTTTCTTACCAAGACCTGTCCTTGGACAAAGCATACATGGCATGATAGGGTTCTCACTGAAAGATAATTTAAAGAACCTACTCAAGACGAAGAGAGAGAGAAACGTCCCATATAAGGGAAAGAGATTTCTCACATCCCAGTACTTTAAAACTTTGCTGCCACGCCTCTGCCTAACACAGAAAAGGTTTTGGCAAAGGCAAAGGAATTGGTTTTATGTCACAGTGATAACGGTGGTGACACCCACTCTTCTGAGTCTCCCTCCCAGTCAGCTGCCTGCACTGAGACCCGCCACCACCAGGAGCGGCAGGTGGGCCAGCCAAGCCTGGTGTCTGTGGGAGAGTTGATAGCCACACCCCTAGGCAAGGTTTGGCCTTGTCCAGCTCAGATGAGGAATGACAGGCGGCCTCCTCAGAGTGTAACCACCAAGACATGGGTGAGTTAGGACAGGGACGTATCCACACAGGCGATCTCCCCTGCTTAGGGCAGGGCAGTGGGTGGGCAGCCACTCCCAACACACGAAAGATAAGTATTTATTTTAAGGGTGTGCAAGCCACATTTTCCTTGCTAGCATTGTGGTTATTAATATATAGCACAGTTCTCAACAGTGCCACTATTGATATTTGGAGCCGTTTAATTCTTTGTCATGGAGACTGTTCTGTGCATTTTGGGCTGTTCCACAGCATCCTCAGGCTGTGTCCACCAGATGCCAGTAAGAAACCACCCCCTCCCCCAAGTTGCGACAACCAAAAATACCTCCAGTCTTTACCAAATGTCTCTTGAGAAAACTTGCTTTGTGTTGAGAAGCACTAATGTATACCAAATGGGTTTTACCCAATCTTTCCACCATTGGGTCCAGTTTCCCACATCCCCATTATACTCCAGGCTCTGCCTACCTTCTATCACACTGCACAAGGTCTCTGCCCCATCAGAGGCTGGGCCACCACTCAGGCTCCATGCCCCTGCCTCACCCACTCAGAGACTTTTCTTCTGAAATTCTCCCTCGCTATCCGATCACTCCCACTAGCATACAAACACAACACCTTAAAAACGTAACAACCCACTCTCCTTGACCTTCTGTCTACCATCCCGTTTCTCTGCTCTGCGTCATGACAAAACCCTTCTAAAGAATGCCTCTTCACCTTCTCACCTCCCGTTCTCTGTCCAACCCATTCCAAAGATGGCTTCACTCCCCAGGGCTTTAATGAAACATGAGAGGCCCCAAATGACCTCTGTGTTGCCAAGCGCATGGCCAAATCTCACTCCTCATCCACCTGGAGCTCTCGGCCACACTGGGCACAAGTGACCCACACCCTCCTTGGCCCTTCCTTCTGCAGCCCTACCCTCCTCACTGGCCCCTGCCCATCCGCTCACCTCTAAACACTGGGGGTCCCAGAAACTGCACCCTTAGATCTCTCCTCACTCCACACTCTCTCCCCAGGGATCTCATGTGATCCTGTGTTTCTAAGTATTACTTATGCATCAATGAATTTCAAGGTTGCATGCCTAGCCTAGGCCAGTCTCCTGAGCCCCAAACTCCCATATCCAACTGATTACCCCCTCAGCCCACCTCCCATGGTTAAAGACAGAACCCTGCATCTCAGCTGAAATGTCTATCCTAACCCTCAGTCTTTCAGCAAATGGAACCATCACCCACACAGTTTTTCAGGCCAAAAACCCAGTATTCATTCTGGATTCCTCCCTTTCCCTCAATCTCCCCATCCAGTCAAGCCTGTTGGCCCCTCTTCCAGCAGGTGGCCCGATCAGTCCGCCCCCAGCACCTGCTCTCAGAGCCATGCTCGGTCCGGAGCGCCATGCCTGGGTGGCAGCCTCCTCTATCATCCACCCCCCAACACCCAAACCAATAGAGTGCTGTCCAACACCCTCACCCCTCCCTCCCTCCTGACAGAACCTGTTTGCCCACCTCCCCCCACAGCCACCAACGTCCTGGTGCCAGTCAGGGTGGTTTTGCCACAGTTGTTTAGGAGTGATGTGGCACAGATCTGGCCAATGAACCTGAGGGGAAGTCGGCTGGGAAGTTTTGGGAGAAGTTTCTTTGTTTTGTGAACTTAAAAAAAAAAAATCACACAAGTGTCAATTTAGAAAAGGAGACTTTCTTTCTTATAAAGGATTACAGCCTGCAAAGTGGCCATCCCGCGGGCTGGGCAGTGCAGAAAAGACCAGAGACAGGCGTTTAGAAGGAGAAGGGGTTGGGGTTGGAGCTTTATGCTGAATGTGGTTGGCCAAGTAGACATATTCTACAGGTTACGGGAGGAGCTGTGGATATTTAGGAAGGTGGTCCTGGTGCATGTGTATGTATGTACAAACATGCATGTAACATATGACCCATTTTCACTTTGGGGTGGAAAATTAACATTTAACTCTATTACAGTTAGGCTCCATAGGTGAAAGGGTCTTTTCAGGATGTGAAGGCACTCAAGTGTGCAGCCTGTGTAAACCAGCCAGGATCAGTCCAGGGGCAGTGGTCTTCTTATCAGGAGAAGGTCACTGAAATCAGTCTCTTGTCCAGTCAAAGCTGTAGTTGTGACTTGCGGAACAGGGGCTGGGGCAGTGAGTCGGCCTCCAGGGGAGCTGCAGTTGTTCCAGCATTGCTTATCTCAAGGCCAGAGCTTGTTTAGCCACTGGAGGAAAGGAAAAGCCTCGTGGCAGGTAGAGCGCAGTTTATTCAAGCATAGGGGTGCGAGACTTAACCCTTGCCTGGCATGGCTTTGTGTCCCATTTATAATTTGGTATTTTATTACCACAAAGAGTCTGTTCTGGCACTGGGTTTTGTTGGTTTTTTTTGTTTTGTTTTGTTTTGTTTTCTTTTTTGAGACTGGATCTCACTCTGCTGTTGCCCAGGTTGGAGTCCAGTGGCGCAATCTCAGCTCACTACAACCTGCACCTTCTGGGCTCAAGCGATCCTCCCACTTCAGCCTCCTGAGTAGTCTGGGACTACAGGCACTCACCACCATGCCCAGCTAATTATTTGTATTTTTTGTAGAGGTGGAGTTTCGTCATGCTGCCCAGGCAGGCCTTGAACTCCTGAGCTCAAGTGATCTGCCTGCCTCAGCCTCCCAAAGTGCTAGGATTACAGGTACGTGCTACCACGTCCAGCTAATTTTTGTATTTTTAGTAGAGACGGAATTTCACCATGTTGGCCAGGCTGGTCTCAAACTCCTGACCTCAATGATCCACCCACCTCAGCCTCCCAAAGTGCTGGGATTCCAGGCATGAGCACCGCGCCTGGCCTGTCACTCTCATGAGCTCTGTTTTAACATGAATGCTGGTCCATTGTTGTGTCTAAACTGCAAAACAGAGTGGATATAACAAGGCATGTCCAACCTTTGTTGCCTTCATGGCTGGGAACTCAGTTTTTAAGAGTTTTCTGGGGTCCTCTTGGCTAAGAGGGGGTCCATTCATGTGGTGGGTATCTTAGGATTTTATTTTTGTTTATAGTTCTTAAAACTCACATCCTCTCCACCAGATGTGTACCTACCTGTGATGCCTCCACCTGTTTGTAGGCCTCCCAGTAACCCCGACGGGCATCAAGGCAGCGTACTGAGGACTGCAGGGCAGAAAAGAGAGAGCCTGAGGCTTTGGTCACATTCTGGAACCATGGAATTCACCTGCCCAGAAAACATGCACTGGGGCCTTCTTGTGATGGAGATAGTCGAATTTCCGAATTAGCCAGCCCCATTTCCAGTCAGGATTTTCTGTTAATGCAGCTGAAGACCATCTCAACCAATACACAGATGGTCTTTAAAGGTGTAAATCAGACCATTTTAGTATCCTGCATAGAATCCTACAACAACTTGTAAGAAAATCAAACATAGACTCCTCACCAGACCACAGGCCCCGCCAGCCCTCCCAACATCTCCAGCCTCCTTTCTTACCACTGCACTCAGAGGGCTTCCTTACTCCACGTCTCCGCTTTCTGCTCGTGCCCGCAGTGTCATCAGTTGGAGAGGGATGAGGCTTTTCCAAACCCCGCTCCTGAACCCCTCTGCCAAAGTCTAAACCAGGCCATCAGGGGCCAGTGCCCCTGCCCTTCCAACAATTGGGCTCAGCTGAACTCCCTACCCAGGTTACTAAATATTCAGCAAACAAGCTGTAAGAGCTTCTCAGGTGAGCCCTGAAACCAGGATACCAGGAGTCTCCCATAGTGAGGAGCAGATTCTGATCACGGCTCCTCCTGGACCAGGAGGTAGAGGACGGAGGTCCCTGGGAGCCATGCGTAGAGAGGGGCTAGGAGGCTGTGAGCAATGTTTCCTTTACAAAAAGAAGGCAGCAGGAGCCCCGTGGTCCCTGGGAGCAGCAGAGCTGATAGCTGGCACAGGAACCCCTCATCAGGAGTTCATCAGCACCATGGCACACTCGGGAAATTGGAATCAAAAACAAATACACTGATGTAAACTGTTCAAAATGGTCTGCAGATGCCTGTTTACAAAACACAGCCATGACCGAGCGTTCTCAGGAGACTGGATAATTAAACAGAAAACAAGTTATATTTATTCATGTTCTTTCAGGACGCAGTGGCTTCTCCCCTTCCTGCATGTGAAGCACAGTCCCCCATTTGGAGAGGGCACAGCCTGTGCTGTGGGGTGGAAATGGTGAAGGGATGCAGTAGGGGAGGCTCTGTGTCTGCCTCCTGCTGCTGGAGCGGCCCGCCGTACACAGTCCAACCCCAGGAAACTTGGGAGGACAGGGACCCGGATGATAAAGACTTGCATCTATTCTGCTTCCTTAGAGGAGGGTTTTTAATAACAAGAATGCCACAGTTTAGAAATCATCATCAAATCACATTCACTGGAGGAGGCCAAGAAAGTGATCCCAAATTACATTTCAAATCAAATGCCTTGGGAGGGTTAGGGGGTTATCATCAAGACAAAGATGGGACCTCAAGGTTGTGTGGGGTCCCTGGACCTCCCCTCCCAGCCTGCTTCATCACAGGAAATCACACCATATTATGCAAGAGGATCAAGTCAGGAACACGGGAGTCATTCCTGACACTCTCTTTTCTCCCCACCCCATACAAACTATTTCCCAGCCCTGTCCCTTCCTCTTCATCTCCACAGTCACCACCCGTCTCTCTCCTGAACCACCACCTTGGCCTCCTAAATGTTCCCCCTGCATTTTTTTCGTCTCTCCCACCAGTCCGTTATTCACACAACAGCCACAGCGTCCTTCAGCATGCAAATCATGTCACATCCCTGATTGACTTAAAATCCTGATTGTGAGCCGAGATCGCACCGCTGCACTCCAGCCTGGGTGACAGAGCGAGACTCCTAAAAAAAAAAGAAATCCTCCTGATCACTTTTCATTCCCTTAAATTAAAGTCATCAGTCCTTACCTTGCTCTGCCCACTCCAACTGGCTATTTCCTGCCCCTGACCGCATCTGTGCCACATGCCCTTGCCTTGTGCCCTGTGTTTCAGCCACACTGGTCTGTTTCAGCTCCCAGAGCACTCGAAGCCGCCACCCTGCCTCAAGGCTTTTGTATGGGCTGTTTTCTCTAACTAGAATATCCTTGCTCCCATTCTTGTCTTGGCTGGTTTCTTCTCATTTTAAAGATCTTCATTTAAATATTCCTTATTCAAAGAGGCTTCCCCCACCACCGCCACCACCACCACCACCTCACACACACACACATCTTCATAGCCCTCCCCTGCTACTCTCTTGGTATTCTCTCATCTTGTTCTTTCTATCCATAATGCTTATTGTACTGTGTAATTTGTTTTCACGTTCTCTGCCAGCCCATCTGAGACACCCCCTCCCCCCAGCCCTTGCTCCCTCAGGCCAGCAGTTTGGACACTGTAGCAACAGATACAGCTGTGGGGTGAAGGAGGTGTACACAGGGTATTCTGGGGATTGGAGCCAAAGTTGGATCTACTCTTGTCAGAACATTCTCAGAAGGTTCCTGACCTGGGTGACTTGGCTTCTCAAAAGTCTCTTTCCCATTTCCTTATGACTTCTTCAGTGGAAATACGTTAACTGGTATTTCTTTCCCTCCTGAGGGGGGTGTGTTATGTAATTAACACCAGTTGCTATAGATATCCCAAAATCTCAGTAGTGTAATACAGTAAAGACTGGTTTCCCATCCTCATCATGTCTGATGGGGTCAGGCAGCTCTCCCTCAACAGTGACTAGACCGTGTTCTTCACTCTCATCAAATGCATGACCACACAGCCTCCAAAGGCGGGGAGGGGAGAGCATGGATGATGACTGTGTTATCCTCCAGAGAAATAAAACCAACAGAAGATGTATATGTCTTCTATGGAACCAATAAAACATTGGCTCCTGTTGAAGCCAGTGTTTCAGTTTCAATCTGAAAGCAAGAAAAAGACCAATGTCCCAGCTCCGCAGTGAGACAGGAAGGGTTCCCTCTCACCCAGGCTCATTTCTCTATCCAGGTCTTCAACAGATTGGATGAGGCCCACCCTCACTGGGGAGGGCGATCTGCTCTACTCAGTCTACTGATTCAAATGTCAATCTCACCCAGAAATACCCTCACAGACACACCCAGAATAATGCTCGAACAAGTATCTGGGTGCCTTGTGGCCCAGTCAAGGTGACACATAAAACTAACCAAGACAATGACACAGAGGTTGTGTGGCCAGGCATGGTCACCTCCCATCACCTACCATGTCAAACCCAATGATATGGCCTCATTCTGGCTCCAAGAGAGGCCAGGAAATAGTCATGATGAGTGCACAGGAATTGGAAGATGAGCTGGCATTTGGAAACACACAGCATGGACCCCTCTTGCTAGTTAGGTAAAAACGGTTTGCTCTTCTCCACTGACTTGCTCAGGAGATTCTGGACCCAACCTTAGAGATCTGTATGAATTTTTGTAAAATCTGAGTAGCTCTGTATAATTATATAGGGTAATACATTCTTTTCTCCCTTAAGACACCAAAGTAATAGGCAGTTAAGATACTTTCCTTTTGCAAATATCTTGAGCAGAGGTATGCCCGTCATCTTTGGGTGTAGACTCGGTAGGGTGGGAGAGACTCATAGACTGGCTGAGCTGACCAAGGCTACCCCCCACATACACAGGAACCAGCGGGGGTGGAAGCGCTGGTACGCAGCACTGTGACAGCCATGCCCCTGCTGACCAGGAGGCTCTGTGCTGTCCACCTCAGCACGGACCCTTTGCTCCTTCTGATGGATGCCTCTCCTGCCTGCCACACTGTGGCACCCCATGACACCCAGGATGGTGATGTCACAGCCCCTGGGCACTGAGTTCTGCTCTAACTTCCTCTTCGTCTGCACATAGCAGTCACATTGAGGTTTAGTTTTCCCAAAACCAAAAAGATGTATTGGCCAGAGGAGGCTAAATGGAACCCCAGAGCCCAGAGGGATGCCCAGGTAACCCTGCCCCTGCACAGGCCCCTCCTGCAAACAAGGAGGATACTACACCAGAATGGGATGTCTTGATAGCAGGACACAGGTCTGCCGGGCACACAGGGAGGGCTCTACCAAGAAAGAGGGCAACCAGGCTCTACAGGCATCACGGGCCCTTAACCTGGGGTCTGTAGACAGGTTCAGGCCTCTGCTCTCCCTCCCCACTTGACACTTGTCTTCCCTGCTAAGCCATGAGCTCCAGGTTAGCAAGCACTGGGCCTGTTTTTCTCGCCAGTATATTCCCACTGTATCCTGGCTCCTGGTACCAGCCCCATAAATAATTGTTGTCTGAGCGCTACCCTGGTAGTTCACTTGCTTAAAACGGCTTATTAAGTCCCTTCTGCGTGGCAGGCATCGTATTAGGTGCTGGGGATACAACATAAATAAAACAGATACAGTCTCTGCCTTTATGCAGCTTACAAAGGTGTTTGCTCACACCGGAGAGCAGAACTTGACACCTAAACTGTAATAAAAGTTGAAGCAACACCAAGCAACATAGGCCAGTTGAAAAAGCGAATTACCCACTGACCCGCAGGTAATTGACTAGTAATTTTATTGCCATCCCCAAAATGAAGCCAGCAAGAGGGAATGACAATGGCAGGAAGATTGAATCCGGTTACACATAAGGAAACAGGAGATTTGGGACAGAGGCAAGTGCTCTCTTGTATGGCTTTGGAGCAAGTCTGGCTAATACAGAGGCACCTGTGCAGGCTAGATGCACCCTGGTGCTCTAAACAGGAATGTCAAGATGAAAGGCTTTAAGACATCCTGTCCCCAGCCTCCCATCCACAAAGATTCAGCAGTTATTTGAAAGAATCCCAGAGTGACAATCTCCAGTAGAGGGAACAGAGGAGACAAAAAGCACACCATCCCTCCCACCCGCCTTGCCCGGCCCACCAGGACATGCCAAAGCAGCTTCACTCTGTAAACACCAGCCAAAGTCACAAGGTCCAGGAGATGTTGGGATGTTGCCCTATTTGGTCAGGAGACACTGGGCATGCGCACTCCACCTTGGCTCCTCCCCTTCTCACCAACTTCACAGTGTGGCTCTGGTCACAGGGATGGGACCAGATCAATAGGCTTTGTCACTCCAATGCCACAGCTTCTTTGGTGGCACCCAGGTCACCTGAGGGGTTTGTTTCAGGGAAGCACATTAATTTAGAGGGAGAGCAATGTGGGAAGAGACTGCAGTTACAGAGCTGTGTCTAAGCGCCTGGCCTGTGCTCTCTCCAAATTGCCCTCATTCCCAAGCAGGCCCCTGAGCCTGAGTTTGCCCTCCGAGGCTCAGTCAAAAATATTGATGTGCAGGCAGGTTACTGAGCTTTTGACAGGGTTTTTTCACCAACAGCATCATTTGAAAAATGGCAAATGTCCAAGTAGGAATGTGTTCCATTAGTGTGTTTCTGACTTAAGAAAACTAACACCAGCTTGACAAGAATTTGAGAAATTTAATTTCTATCGCTACAAAGCACCAGAATCCTGTTTGAGAGGGTGCTGATGGGTTTATGAGTGTCTCATCGAGTTCAAGTCAGTGTGAGAAATAGCGCCTGAGATTAAGGGAAAGCTGTAATGGGAACTAAAACCCAATTCTCCAACAACTGAAATGTTATGGCCTCCTGCTTTCAGGAAGGATGTTTGTTAGCCTGCTTATGGTAAGCCCATTAATTCCCTGTGACCGCCCTTTGTCTCCAAGCTCCAAGACTCAGGGAGAAAGGTGAGGACGGGTGTTTGTGGCATCTCATGTCTGGAAAACCAAGGGTATGCTACTGCACTGGTTTGAAGGGTCAAGAGAGACAGGTCATGGCCTTGAGCCCACCTACTGCATGCCAGGCCTTATGCTAGACACCAGAGTACCAAACAGCCCTGCCCAGAATCCCACTGTGGGACATGCAGCCTAGCTAGTGGCCCAGGAAGCTCTGTCTTGTGCTAACCAACCCACACTGATGGGCCATCACTGCAGTGTGGCCCATGTGTTTTCATCCCAGGAGGATATCATGGGACGCCCTGAGCTTTGAGAACCCCCCAACTCCCTTGCCCTCCTCAGATTCCCTACTTACAGAGCAGCTCTCCAATGCCAGTTCTCATAGCGGGGCGTCAGTCTCTCTGTGGGCACAGACTTCCGCCCAGCAGTGCCAGACAAGCTCCCTGATGGGCTGCTCTGACCCCCAGCCCAGCCCTCTCTTTCCAAAGACACCAGCCTCTATGTGTAGACACATTCTCACCCCAGACACAGTGTCTGGCCGAGCCCTCTCTTACTGACCCCTGATCATACTCTGAGTGCTGGGCGTATCTCGTTTGGTCTTCCAGGGACCTTGGAAACCTTCCCATATAGTGGCAAATGAGCCCACAGATGGTCAGTCAACACAGGGGCATTGGAGCCACAGCCAGGGGCTGGAAGGACCACTTGTTGTCCCCTGGAGGGCTGCATGTGGCATCTTCACCTTCCTCTCATGTGACCCGGCTCCCCACCAGAGCAGAGACCAGGCCTGGGACTTCGCTGGTCCACAGCCCTGCAGATGTGGCCAGCATGGGTGAGGTTCAGATGTGTGATCACTGAACACCGACAAAAGGCCATCTCCACAAATTCCAGACCCTCGCCATCAGGATGTGAGGCTCAACAGGATGGTGGAGTTTGCTTAGCTGGGCCACATCTCCTCCCTGTGAAAGCTGCCCCCATCACTCTCCAGAGAAGGGGCAGGGTAGAGGCAGGGCTGCAGCAGCCTAGATCAGGTTTCAGTTCTGATGATTCTTACGGTCTTCACTGTATGATTGCGGCTATCTGCCCTGATCACACACGATGCCCAGGCTTCCTGATGCAGTTGTGATGGAGATGGAGGGAAGGGAGGGGGCCCTCGCTGCATCCCTATGATGGTCACAGGGTGTCATCTGCCCAGTATACCCTTTCCGTGAGACGTTTTACCCCAGCCCAAACACCTAGTCCCTGCCCCTGGAGGTGGCCACTCAGCCCAGGCCTGATGGGCCAATCAGTCCTGTACCTGCACAATATTCAATCCTCTTGCCCTCAGTGTTTGCTTCAGGGAAGAACACAGGAGCTGTATGTGGCCAATCAGAGCTCCCCCATGCTTTATTCCAGGGCTCACAGGCAAGATTTGGTCCCTTCCTCTGGAATCCCACATACAGAAACAATGTGAGTGTGGGGCCACCAATGGACATCTTGCAACCAAGTAGAGAATGCCACTGTCAAAGGCCCTGGTTACCTGCAACCTCTTCCACCTCCCTTAGATTTCCCATTGTGGGAACTAAACCACCTTTTCTCCCCTAAGCTATTAATAGATGAGCATTTCTGAGTGTTTCTGTTACTAAGCCTGAAAAAGTTCTGATAAATTCACCAGGACAGTCTCTTTCAATCTTCTTCACCTACTATCTGTCCAAGTGTTTGTTTACATTAAAAACTTCAGGGTCCCAGAAACATCCCATGAGGTCATCTTGGAGGTAGGGGCCAACAGTGTGAGGAGCTCAGAATGGGCAAGTAGCAGGTGCCAAGCAGGCCCACACTGAGGTCTGAAGACACAAATGCCATGGGGAGCCAGCTGGCACAGTGGTTAAAAATGTTAGAGACACAGCAGGGGCAAGACTGGGGACTGTTCTGGATTCTATGTGGTGATCTGTGGGTAATAGGCAGCCATTGGCAGCTGTTGAGCAGGGCTGAGATGTACCTTGTTCTGCCAGTGGCAACAAGAGACTTGCAGGCAGCTGGGGCAAACTGGAGGGGTGCATGCAGGAGGCTATAGGGGGCCTGGGGTGGGGCAGGGGAGTCCTCAGAGGGTGTCAGGAGGGAAGCCTCAGTGGGACTTGGCACCCATTGGTGCTGCCGCTGGAGGTGTCACTTTTACCATCATGGGTAAGTGGGCAAAGAACAGGGGCAGATGACACTTAGGGGCAAGAAAAGATGCCGTGGGAGCACTTGCAAGACTCAGAGGGTCTCCGGGGACATCAACATAGAATAATCGGCTCCGAGGCAAAAGCGAGGGGGGCCCAAGCCCTCATTGTATCCATGTCTAAACTGAGGCCCAGTGACAGGAAGGGAGCTGCCAAGGCCACTGAGCTTGTCAGTAGCAGAGCCAGGCCTGGGGGCCAGGTGGCCTGCCCTGCTCACTTGGGGCCCAGCACATGATGCTGTCTTATTTTTTACTCTCCCTGGAAGTCACCCTGAGAAGCCACTTAGTCCTACTCTTGCCACTTAGCAAGGAAGGAGGACCTGCCAGGGGGAGGCTTGTTGACCAGGAAATAACTGGGAGTGAGGGTAGAAGGAGAGGGCTCAGTAGCCTTAAATCCCTTCAGAATTGTGAAAGGAGCTGGGGAATATTGACACAAATTAAATCCAATAAAACATTCATTTAATTAAACTTTAAGTGATCCAAATATTTGCTGTTTGGTTAATATTCACGTAGCTGACAGGAGCAGAATTACGATGGTTCTATCAGTATTCACACATTCTAATTTTGCATGAGTTTTTCCTGTGCAAAGTGCACATCTTCTACATACAAATGACTGGGAATAACTCAGAGAGGATGCAGCAGCCAGTTATCCCAGCCGGCACAGGACCAGAGGGACACAGAAGGCTTCCATCTCCCACTTGGATTTTTGTTTCCTATTAGCCCCATGTTTGAGGCTCCCGCAGACCTTTTTCTAGAGCTGCTTGGAATATATGACTTTGGGGCCACATGGAGGAGGGCATACTACGTTTCACATCAGTCCCGTGTTCCAAATGAGGGGCCATGCTCCTAGCCTTGTGTCTGGAGCCCCAGGAAACCACAGCCTACCAGACTACCTCGTCTCCCTGTCTCCCACCAGCATTCCCCCTCTCTATGTACACAGAGCCCTTCTCATCTTATAACACAGTAGTTCTCAGGCCACCACAGAACCCCTGGGGATGCTTGTTAAAATCTGGATGTCCACCCAGCCCACCAGAGAGTCTGCATCAGCCTGAGGTAGAGGGGCAGGAATCTGTGTTTTAATTACCCATCCCCAGAGATATGATACAGGTGGCCGGGAAGCCACACCTGAGAAGCGGATCTCTAGGGCCCAGGGGAAGCCCTGCTGTGGCCTCCAAGCCCCTCCCCGAAGGCCCAATTGGTCTTTTCCTTCAAGTCTGACCACAGATAAGACGTGCAGGGAAAATCTAGGCTCCTTTTGTAACTAACCTGACTTCACAAGCCTCACCCCATTGGGAGAAAAACACAACTAAATGCTCAATCCATTGTAAAGATTACCGCGAGCTGACAGTTTTAACAGTCCACGTAAGTAGTGCTCTGTCTAAAAACTGCTCTGTCTCTAGCTTCCACCCCCCGCACCCCCACCCCCACCCACACCCCCACACCCCCACCCACACCCCCCCATCCACACCCACACCCACACCCACACCCCCCCCGCCCGCCAGCCCCGGTCCCAGCTGCTCTCCCCGCTGGCTTCTGAGTGCCCAAGGAAGCAGCGTGGTGGTGCACTGCAGCCTCACTTCCCATGGCAAGGGACTCTGGGTTGCCCTGTCTGAGGTCATTCAAAGCTGAGCTCAGCCCTGGGGGTGCTCATGATCTGGGCTCACAGCCTGGTGGACTCGGGGGTCAGGAGGCTCCCCCAAGCAAGGCCCCCCACAGTCACCACTGGCCTCCATGCCCCTTGAGGCTAGGGGCACTTCCCTTTGGACCTTGGTCTGGCAGCCCAAGGCAGTTCTCAGGTACAGAGATGATGCTGCTGAACAGCAGGGGTTCGGCCTACGTCTGGTTGCTCACCTCACAGAAAGTCCATCACGGAGTGGATGAGTATTGCCAGGGAAGAAAGACTTTAATCTCAGTGACATCAGCCTGGAAATGGGAGACTAGTCACAAATCCATCTCTCTGACTAAAGTTCAGAGTTTAGATAGCGGGGAATTAGGGAGGGGTAAGACAGGAGATGGTCAACAGGCAGCAGGTGTGTGTCTCATTGTCCGGCTGCAGTAATCTAGGAGGCCTGGTGGTTGGTTTCCTGTTAAAAGAACTCAGATAAAACAAATTGAAGTTTCTCAAGCTTCAGTTTTCTGGGAAAATTGGGCCTGTTTCCATACCAGGAGCCAAGGCGGTTCTGGCTCTGCCCAGACACATATCGTTGCCCCAGGTGGCAGGAGCAGCGGCACAAAGCCTCGTGGCCCAGGGGAGCCTCTTGGTCATCTGATGAGGAAAGGATACCTCCTCTTCTCCTGGGGGGAATGCTGAGGTCTGAGTCCTACTGACCCGCAGAGTACGGTGGGAGCTAAACCATTTTAGCACATTCTCACTCTCTTTCCCCTCTCCAAAGCCCGGGTCTTGCTACAGAGTTAGTGCCTTCTCCTGCCCTGAGCAATAAGCCTCATGACTTAGAGGTGGGAGGGTAGCGAGCAGAACTTGAAATGCATCACTTTAATGTTGGTAAAATACTATGCCAGTTGCGTCTGCATCCATCACTCGGTGCTTATCTTTCCTCGAGGGTTCCTTCACCGTGAGTCGCATTTTTCCTGAGTGTGATTGTCCCCTCCCCACCGGCCTGTTGGCTCTTTTACTTCTTTATTTCATTTTCTCCGTTTCTCATCCATCCATCCAACAGCACTGATGAAGCACCTGGCGTATCTGGTTCATCGTTGTGAGCCCAGGGCGGGGCCCCTCAGCATCTGTGGAGGAGGGAGGGCTTGCTGCTCAGGGTCTGACCTCAGGGCCCTGCTTTCAATTTAGCCACGCTGCTGTGCCTTGCACCTGCGGCTGTTTTCCCTCCCTCTTCCCTCTCCCAGGGCAAGAGGGTGTGAGCACAGATGTGCTGCTGCGGGGCTGCTGCTGCCTGGCCACAGCTCACAAGCATCCCGCAGAACGACAGAGCTCAGCTCCCAACTCTGCTTTGCTCCAGTTCAGGGGGATACATCTGTTGGGGTCCCCCAGGTCCCAATAGAGTCGTAAGCATGAATAGGGAATAGACAAAATAGTACCCACTGCTCCCAGAGCCAGCCTGCCTCCCGCAGCTCATGCCACCTCTGGCTATTGCCCCAACCTCTCTGAGTGCACAGATTTGGGAGAAGAGCAAAAGCGAACCAGTCCCATCAGTGGCCTCTGACTCTCCCCTAAAGCCGATCCCATTTGGTCATTTGAGCAGCCTGAGTTTGATTAATTTTTTCATAAATCCTGAGAATTTCAAAAAACTTGTGATTGCAGAGAAATATCTTAGATTCTTACCATTTGCCTGAAGAATGATCAGTCCTAATGCCAGTTATCAAGTGCAAAATGGCGAGGACTAATAATTTCTGCAGCCTGAAGTATGCTTCAGAAAATTAAAAGCTACAGTGCATGGTCACAGAACAGAAATCCAAATCCAAAGTTCAGCGAGTCCTCAGACAGAAACAAACCAAAGATCAGCCAGTTCATTCCCCAGATTTCAGACAGCACAACCTTTAAAAGTGACGCCAGATGGATGAGAAACCTGTTGGCTCACTCAGCAGACCTTGTCTGCGCTTAGCAAGGCCCAGACTCCAGTAGTCCAGGGGAGCTGTGAGCAGGATGCCGCACCCCTTCCCCCCTGGTCTCTCTGTTTGGTGGGCCCCCTGGCCTTAGCAGCCCACATTCTTGGCTTGATACAAATCTATGGCTCAGATTGTCCCCTGCACATTAACTATGGTTCTTGACCTGTTTGGACTCACACAGCCTCTTGGGCGTTTGACCTAAGTCTTGGCTCATCGCCCAGCAAAAGTGTCTATCTCTACATTTAGTCAGCACATTGTAAACAATTTTCAGGGAGCCGTGGAGCCCTTCTGGGCCCCTTCCACCCAGGAAATTCATGGCTATTCACCTTGAGTTGAGACTCCACTCCCTGGGCCTGCACCTGACCGTGCCTCCTCCTTTCCCTCTGCAGAAGTGGTTCAGCTCAGCCTCGCCCCCGAGGACAGGGTCAGTGTGACCACAGTGACCGTGGGGCTGAGCATAGTGCTGACCTGCGCCGTCCGTGGATACCTGAGGCCACCAATCATCTGGAAGCGCAACGGGCTCACCCTGAACTTCCTGGACTTGGAAGACATCAATGTAAGTCACTTGGAATGCACTGTGAGCTCAAGCGCACCTCCCTGGGAGAGTACACTGGGTAAGATGCCACAGGCAGTGGCAGGGCCGGAGAGTTTTAGTTTAACATCCCGTGTTTGGTGCTTTTCTAGCCCCTTGTCAGCTTGGCAGTATCAGAAAATCCAAGTCCCACCACAGCAGAAAATAGATGAATGGTGGCCATCAGCCTTGTAGCTATGTCTGGCTAAGGAAGAGAAGAGGGATACGATGGGCAGGACAGGAGGCCTCTGAACGGGGCTGCATTAGCAAAGGCCTGGAGGTGACCCTGAGAATGGGCTGTGTGGGCCCGCTCACAGGGCTTAGAGGGATGGACCACAGGCCAGCAGAGAGTGCAGCAGGCTCCACAGCTGAGAGAACAGCGGGCTGGGTTACCTTAAGAGGAGGTTCTGGGCCCTAATGCTGGGTAGGCTGCAGACAGCTGCATGCAGGGAAGGGGTGGTCCTTGTGGAGGGCAGAGGTGAGCCACTGGGCTGGGTTGGCTGGAGGACAAGTCCCAGGTGCCAGATGAGAAGGTGGAGAGAAACCAGGTCAGGCCAGAGGGGACCTACCTTGGGGACGTTCGTTGCTGGGTGAGGGGACAAGGGTGTGATGAGTTAAGTGGTGCTGTGTGGAAGAAAGCAGCTGAGCTCATGCAGCCTAGCGTGGCCATCAGGGGGTACTTTTGTGCTCTAAGGAACCAGGCAGCCTCCGTTGGGGTCCCAGCATTACCCACGTCAGCTTTGTGACTTTGAGTAATTTCTTAACCTGCTGATCCTCAATGAATTAATCTATAAGAAAAACATTAGCAATACTTCCCTTCTATTGGACTTAAAGAAGTGGCATAATTCAAGGATATTTATTGGTCCAGGTTTGGCACAAGAGGTGACGTGGCTTCCCAGAAGTTCATGTGAGAAGACAGAGTGATGTCACCCATGTAGTGAGCTGCCAGGACAGCTGACAGGTCTTGGGTTACAGTAATTTTCAGGCAGAAGAGAGGGCAGCCCTAGCCTTGTTGGCACAGGACAGGGCAGCTGGTCCACAGTGGGATGCTTGCCCAGAGAAGAAAGACCCGTGGGATGAATGGTCAGTTCCTGCTAACATCTCGAAGGTGGTGGGGTAGGGGCTGGGGCAAAGGGAGCTGACCTGGGCTGTGCGACCCCATGAGTTGGACTAGCACAAGGTGCACCTCAACAGATCAATCTGGGCCCCTTGGATGGAACCCCATTCCAGCCATCAAACCTGCCCCACCATGGAGAGAGAGCCGCCACGGGAGGGAGCCGCCACATGAGGGAGCTCCTTATCCCAAGCGGCATATGCAAGCTCAAGCAGGGACTGGGTCAGCAATGCTGCTAGCCACAAGAGTGCAGCTAAACCCAGTGACCTTGAAGGTCCCTTCCAACTCTGAGACTTGTGGGGAGAGAGACCCAGCATGAAATGCTGCAGGAACCACCAAAGTTAGTCGTCTCCTACTCTGTAGGCCCCTTCAGCTACACCCTGGGGATCATGGGGGAAGCAGATGGAAAGAGGGGGCCACTCTGGAGGTCCCACCCCGGGCAGCGCTGCCAGGGAGTGCCCTTTCCCTACCCTCGTCACACTGGATGGGATGGTTTCCTTGTGATTTCCCACCACAGTGAACATAGCCAGTATCCTATACAGCTTTGAGTGTCAACGCAGCACAATCCTGGTGGGTGCTTGCTGGACAGATGCTGGATGGGCAGAACCCTTCATTTTCTGGGCCTGCGATGGCGAGGGCTTGTCTGAGAACTTAACAAGAAAGAGCAGTGTCCTGTCTGTAAAGACTGGACTGTGTTGGGGTGCATGTTTGTGAGTGTGATATCCTCCACTGTACCTGCTCACAAGGTACAGTGCCAGCTTTTAAACATGTTTGGCCAGTAAAGATTGATCAGTACTGAGACAGGTCCACCTGTGTCTGTGGGAGCATTTCATGTGCATTACTTGGTGCTCCATTGAAAGACATCAGAAATAAAAGCAGAGGCAAGACTCCACTTAATGTACTTGCCATCAGTTAATTAAATTACTTTGAGTGGTTTGCCCCTCCCTCAAACATGCCTCCAGCACCAACTCAATTGCATTTCTACTTTTCACAATAAGGTTAGCAATTTGGGTAACTGTGGGTGCAACCAGAGATGAATGGCCCCTTGTTACCTCCCAGGAAACACTTGCTGCTCGTGGTTGAGTCAGTAGCCCGCAAATAGGCAGGGCCCAGTGCCTCTCAGAACCCCTACGCGAGGGAGCAGTGTAGCGCCAGCCCCGCAGGGGTCCAAGCCCGATGTGTACAAACACACAAAACACACGCACACCTCCCCTACCTGAGGGAAGGAGGCAGCACAGCTTGCTAGTGAAGGGCATGAGCCTGGGGTCTGCCACTTACTAGGTAGAACCTTGGAAAGTTACTAGTCTAGTAACCTTGACTGCTCTAAGCTCCAGTTTCCCCTTCTGTGAAATGGGGATAAATAATAGAACCAGCCTCATAGGGTTCCAGTGAGGATTAAATGAGAATATGCATGTAAGGCTCTTCACATATGGTATTCTATAAATGCTAACTATTATCACTGTCATTATCATTATTACTATTGTTGCTATCATTCATATTATTCCTGCTGCTGCTAAATAGCATTCTCAGCATCTTGCAGCCTGAGTCCCGACCAAGCAGCCAGCAACAGATGGGTGAGGCTCCCCGGTCAGACAGATAGGACCTTGGCATGCCCCCGCTGCTGGCAGTGGGGACTGAAGTCTCACTGTCCACGTCAGCCTTGATTCACCCAGGGAGAGAGGCACTGACCCGCCACCTCCAGCAAATCCAGAGCAGCTTTGGGTGAGCTGTTAGACTTCTCTGAGCCTGTGGAGAAAAAGCATGACGTCCTCCTTACATGGGTGTTTTTAGGCTGAAGTGTGTCAAGGACCCAGCTCAGTGCCTGGCACACAAGAGGTGCTCCTAAGCAGTAGCCCCACTCGGGATGGTGCGGAAAGCAACCCTTGCAAGAAATCAGGCTGAAGAGGGCTAGAGCCAGGTCATCGGGATTCAGTTGCATTTTCGAAGCAAGAATTAGTCAGGGGAGAACAGCCCAGGACTGCAACACTGATGCAGCAAAGATTCTGGGGTTGATGAGGCTCCCAGAGTCCCTCGGCCTGAGGTGTCTCAGCGACCGATGAAATACGGTCACCTGCATTGTAATCAGTGGTGATGCCCAAACACGCCTGCACAGGGGGAAGCTGATTGGCCTTCAAAACCCAAGGCGGGGAGATCACAGAGCACGAAGGAGTGTGGGCCTCCTGTCTTTGTCGTTTGTGTGAGACATCTTGATTGGCAACAAAATATTAATCACTTTTTCACTACTCTCTTAATGAGAAGCTTTCGTGAGCAACAAAATATTAATTTGTCTTGTCTTATCTGTTAAGAATTCTGTTAATGAATTCAGTCACAGAGCTATTATAGAATGCCATTCTAATGACACATGTAATTAAACTTTTCTGACTTGCAAACATCAAGCATGCCTTGAGCATCAGAATAATATTTGATCAGAAAGTAAATGTACCCCTCTCGCCTGGAGCCAAGTAAGAAGGAGCCAGTCAGATTCTGCAGCGAGCAATGTTGCTCTCAGAAGCACTTATGAGTCACCCAATCGCGTGTGGCCCATCCAGGTGGCGTACATGCGGAGTCATCATTTGGGTTGACTCACTTGCTAAGTGCCTGAGAGTCACAAGCTCCGTACCAGAGTATAGAACAAAGACACTGTTGGCAGCCTCCAGGGAGGCGAGGTATCTGCTAACAACTGTTCTGGGGGCCACAGAAATGGAGCCCTTCTGAATGGGGCTTCAGGAGACAGGAATAAGTGAGTAAGAAAGAAGTGTATAGGGACAGATTGGGGCTAGAACATAAAGGTCCTTGAATGTTAACATTAAGAGTCTTAGCAATTGCCCTGTGGGCAGTGGGGAAGCACAGATGCTTGATGGGGGAGTGACATGGTCAGATGTGTGTGCTGCAAGAGTCTGGAGCGCCTTTTCCAGCCTTTTGCATCCAAGAGGGAGTTCAGATAACAGAGGGCCCAGAAGTGAGGGGAGCTTTGTTGATGTTTTCCGAATCTTCCTTCTCTGTAACTTCCCCAGCAGCACACTGGAGTGCAGCAGTGCCCCAGAGTCCGCCTGGCTTCCACCCAAGGCTCCCCTGATAGAGCCTTGGCTCCATTGGGCTCAGTTCACGATGTCTTCACTTTGCCTTTTTTTTTTTTTTTTTTTTTTTAAGACAGTAGGGTCTCTCTCTGTCACCCAGACTGGAGCACAGTGGCATGCTCCTGGCTCACTGTAGCCTCGACCTCCAGAGCTCAAGCAATCCTCCCACCTCAGCCTCCAGAGTAGCTGGGACCACAGGCATGCACCACCACACCTGGCTAATTTTTTTATTTTTTTGTAGAGAGGGCTGTTGCTATGTTGCCCAGGCTGGCCTCGAACTCCTGAGCTCAAGTGATCCTCCTGCCTCAACCTCCCAAAGTGCTGGGACTACAGGTGTGAGCCACCATACCTGGCCTTTGCCTTCTTAAGGTTGTCAGGAAGTTCAGCCTGGGCCTGGACCTGGTATGTCTCCTAAGGACACCTGAGCCACTGCCTTGCAGGAGGCTTCAGCTTTACCCCCCAGCTTGCAGGAGGGAAAACAAGTCCACCACTGAGCCGAGGCTAGAATTATGGACGAATCGTGTAAGGTCCCCAAAGACAGGTGCTCCCCAGCAGTTCAGCAGCCCAGGGCACACGCTGCAGCCCCTCATGGCAGTGACTCTCTGGATTATGACGCCGCCTTCTGTTTGTCTGATGAGAAATCAATAGTGTCTGCTCACGCTCATGTTCCCCAGAGCTAACAAGTGCAGCCTGTAATTTGTTTACTTCCTGGCCGACTGTGGGTTTCATTACTGAAGCAGCTGTGTGTCTGGATATGCTTCTGACCTGGCCCTGTGCCCCCACTCAGCTCAGTCCTTGAGGAGGCACAGCCCACTGCCCCTACCTCAGAAGCTAAGCGGAGGGGTGGCCACCAGCAGCACCCTGTGCTCTGCATGACCTGGGCCTGGGCCTGGCTGCCCCCAGGAGTGTGTCTGGTAGAAGGGGAGCCTTCACCCCTGGCTCCTGTTGTGGAGCCCCCACAGGAGACCCTTCCCTGGTGAGCTTCCCCTGCAGCCCCTGTCTCCTGGGGACTCAGGTCCAGGCTTTGGGGGCTGGGGTGAGACCCATCTCAGAAGCAGATCCACACGTTCCCTCCCTGCTCTGGCCCCCATTCTAGGTATTGGGAAATCCCATTCTAGGTATTGGGGTTGGGAAGGATGGGGTGCTGCCTCACTTTCTGCAGAAGCAGAACATGTAAACCCATTCTGGGCCTCAGCCCTCTGCTGCTCTGACCACCCAGCCTGCACAGCGGCCACTCAGGGAGGGGTGAAGTGACTGTCCCCAAACCTAGTCTGCATGTCCTGCCTCAACAATGTCACCCGCCCTTTGTCTCATAACTGTCTTCCTCACTGTCCCTTATGATCCTGAGGGCCAGGGAACAGGAACTGGCAGAAATAGGGACAGGGCATCTCAAAAGTCACAGGTAATGGCTGATGGGCTGAACCATCACAAGTGTTGTTGCCAGTGTTGTTATCATTCATACACAGCGCAGGCTCCGTGCCGGTCAGGCCATAAGCATCACCTCATCCCATACCCCTGCGCCGTGAGGCACATGAGGTTAAGTCATTCAGAGGAGTGGAGAACTTGTCTGTGGGCCTACAGCCGCCTACATGCCTTGGCCCAGAGCTCTCTGGGTTCCTTGCTTGTGGGACATACTACCTAGCCCCCAGCAATTCCAAGTCTTTGCTGTGGGGCTGTCTGTAGTTCCCAGGCCCCAGTGGAATGTATCAAATTGGATATGGGTCCCTGTGTGTGGAGCTCCTATTCTTACTGGCTGCTGGCCTCTGGCCCCAGCAAGGAAGGAAGCAACGTGCTCTGAGACCAGCACGTGGAATTGTTTAGCAAGGATATTCTGAGGGGGAGAAAACATTTTTCTATTGTATTCTTTAAAAAAAGAAAGAGAAAAAACAAAAAGGCCTACAACAAACTTGGTATATTTCAAATGACTTGAAAGAGCCACTCTTTTTTGTTTTGGATTTGTTTTTTGTTTTTTTTTCCACTGAGTCTCGCTATTTGGGGCTTTCAAATGTTGGCAGGCAGAGTACGGTGATAAAAGCAGAAAAACAAAACCCATTAGAAGAAAGTATTTGTGGCAGTATTTGAAGGATGTGTTAAAAAAGGTTCACTTTTCTCCCCCTACCTAAATGGTATAAAACCAGGAACAAATAATTCTAATGAAGCGTATACTCTCAGCTAGCTCTTCTTTGGAAGTGAGTTATTAAAAAGACCAAAAGAAAATGATTTAGGAGCTCATGACTCATTTAATTTTTATTGTCTTTATATGAACCAGTCATGAATTCATTGTAAAAAGATGAGAGGCGTTTGATTAGCATGGAGAGCTGTTTGCACCACGATAGACAGTGGTTGTAGGCTCTGCATTAAAATAATCTCATTAAACGCTTGGGTACATTTTGTTTTAAAATCTTAGAAAACACTACACTTGAAGCACTTAAAGGCTTTGACCAATTCTCTGTAGCATGTGACAAAAACATCTGAACATCCAGTTCTTTTGAGTTTTGAATGAGTTCAAACCATTGAGAGTGTTGTCCAGAGCTCTCCAAGATATGAGGGCCGGGGCCTGTGGTACTCCAGCCTGTGGAACTTGTGGGGTGACTCTGCCCCGCCAAGTGTCTCCTCTGGCCTTTGCTTTCTCAGTGCCTCTTTTGAGGTCCTCTTTCCCCCTTTAGGGGAAAGCCTTATGGGAAGCCCTGGCCTCAGGGCTTGACTTGTACTCAGTGACCACTTCCGGCCCCATCTCCAAGGTACAGGGTCCTTCAGGAAGGTTCTGATTCCACTTCTATACCCTGAGTGCAGAGCCCAGGAACTCCCCACAGAGTCTCTTCCTCACTGCCTCCCTACAGAGGCCCAGCCAATGAAGGAGGCCGATTGGTGCCTCTCTTGGCCACTACAGATTGGAGACCACCCCTCCAAGGTGGGGTGCACTCTCCGCACTGAGCAAGGACAAGGGAGCCACCAGGAGGTCCTGCAGCCCCTGAGCCATGTCCAAGCACTGCTCTTCCTCCCCTTCCCCAGCCCCATGCAGCGGAGCTCACATTCAGCCTGTTTCAGGTTTTGTCTACAGCAAACAAGACTGCAGTAAACATCCTTACACACACCTCTTTGCACATGTGTGTAAGTTGACATGTAAGATAAGTTCTTGGAAGTGGTGCATTTTCAGTTTTGATGGATTTTGCCAAATCTCCCTCCAAAATAGCTGCACCAGTCCACGCCCTCTCCAACAACGTGTGAGAGTTTTGAACACCATGTCAGGAGAAAATTTCTAACTGAAAGTCGTCTTGGTCCCTGAAATGAGCCGTAGAAGGAAATTTACTTAAATCCTCTCTGGAGTGTCTCAAGGTCAGGAATCAGCTGTCGTGGCTGTGAGTGTGGTCCAGGTTAGAGTCAGGAGCTGGAACCCTTGGTAAAGACTGCTCAGCCTGGGTCCCCATGATCCAAGGGTCCCCAGGAAGAGGGTTGCAGGTTTTCCAAAGGAAAGCAGTAGGTGTGAGGTGGTCTGGAACTTCAGATGACTGCTGCAGTGCAGTCTAGAACCTGAGTCCCTTCCCGCCCCAGCTGGGGATGCCAGGCTAATTAGCCAAGGAGCCAAAGCCCCATTCAAGGGCTCAGGCCTGCACCTCACCAGAGGGCCCCTTAGCTGCCACCCCTACTACATAACACTCTGGAGTCCTGGCAGGTCAAGAGGTATTTGCCCTCTGGCCTCTAAGGGTTGACAAGTGGAGGGTTCAGAGCAATGTCTGTGGCATGAGCCTTCTGTTGCGGGTGCCTGGGCACCTGTGTATACCCAGATAATCAGGTTTGTCCCTCTATGCAATTCCAGCACACATACCACCAGGTCAGAACTTCCCCATTTGAGTTTTTGAGCCAACTGAAGTTGGCTCTTCCACAGAAGACGCCCTCAATTCTGACATAAACGAAGTCAGGTTGTTCCCAAAACCACCCTAGGGTTCAACAGTTTGCTGGAAAAACCTCACAAACTCATTGTAAGTGTTATACTCGCAGTTAAAGTTTAATACAGCAAACAGAGTACAGATTAAAGTCAGCCAAGTGACGAAGCCCACAGGGTAGAGCCCAGGAGGGCTCTGAACGTGGAACCTCTGTTCTCTCCCAGTGGAGTCATAGACACGTCACTGTCATGGCGTCAGTTTCCCAGAGAAGCTCACCCAGGCCTCGGTGTCCAAAGTTTTTGCTGGAGCTCATTCAAATACTGCCCACGTGGCTGCCCCCTTGTCCCCAGCCCCTCCAGAGGCAGAACTGATACTACCTGGCCCAAAGACCCCAGGCAAATAAAGAGACCCCTATGAGGCATGACATTCCAGAGCCTAGAGATTGCCTCCCTGTTGCCAAAGAGGGCAAGGCCAGACCTCCCTGGGTAATATGAATTCTTCACTATTCTTCCTCTCAGGGCTCCCCAGAAGGTAGCATGCTAGGCTAACACACCTCCCTGAAGTCAGCAAATATTCATTGAGCTCCAGTTACGCACAGGAACCATATGACATGCTGAGGATAATACAGTCATGCACAAAGAGATGAGTCATCCTCAAGAGATGAGGGCCTCCCCTTTGGCACCCACGGTCAGAAGGAGAGACTGACCGCACACACCAGAGGACACCCAAGTCAGCCAGGGACCACACATGCCCTGAGCCTTGGAGGAACGAGGTGCTCTCCCCACAGTGGCTTCTCTCATGCCTCCAACTCCCTCTTCCAGCCCTGAACCTGGGAACGGGCAGGAGGACAGGCCACTCCGAGTTGTTCACACTGAATGCAGCTGCCCACAACAGCCGTCTTCCAGGGGGCTCAGTCAGCTACTCAGAGATTGCTCCAAGTTGCAGAGACTTCTTTTTCTTGAGAGGACTCTGAGAAAGAGGATGGTTCTTCAGGTCTTTGCAGGATGGCAAGTCCGTCCTATGAGGGGCTGGAAGGAAGTGAATGGCGCTGTAACCTCAGTGTTGGTCACGGAGGTCAGCACTAGAGAGCCAATGTGTTGGTATGTGTGTGCACTCATGCATGTCCATCATGTGTGCCACGTATCCATGTAGATGTTTGAGTGTGCTCCCTCCCCCATGTGTGCGTTCACATGTACTGCCTGTGTCCATGTGGATGCCTGTGTGTGCTCACCCACATGTGCATGCTGTCCTGGCTTGGTCTGGATAAGGGCCAGGCAAGTCTAGATGTGTTTGAGGAATGGCCATCACCAAGGCACTGCATGTCACTCTGTGTTTAGGTTCGCTGCATTCGACTGTGCGGTGAGATGCTACAGTTAGTGGCATTCTAGCAGCCAGAATTGAAGGATTGTGGGGGAAGAGACCCCCCCCTTTACTCCCTCCTCCCACAAAGAGAGCCAGGGGTGCTCCTGAGGAGGGCAACCTTGGAAAAGCTCTGAATAATTGTTTCTAAACTGAGTCTGAACTTGTAACATTGACAGCATCATTAACCTAAACTCTAATATCACTCTGTGGAGTCCTTGCGTTGAACATTTAGTCACTAAATATTCAGTATTGATGGCTCATTTCCATATTGCTTATACCTGACTCCCATGGATCACTGTGACAACATCCCCCATCTCATCTCTGTTTAACTATTGTTTAATACTTAAGTCTCATTTAATTGTGTTCTTTATTAAGGGCAGATACTTAGAAAATTGCTTTTTAAGAGGCGAGAACCATGTCTTTAAAATCATCTCTTTCCCAAAAAACAGATATGCATCAATACAAAGAATAGTCTAATCTGACATCTGTTTATTTCTGTAAGGAACCTTGATTTTGCTAATACAGTTCTATGCATCAGAGCAAAAAAAAAAAAAAAAGCTATCCATAAAGAGACAAGTACAGAGATGCAATCAAGCGTTGATAGCAGTATTCAGATGTATCTCAAAGAACATTCAGGAGAGGAAGGATTGCAGGCTTAGTTTTATGTAGCTTCTTATAAATCAATTGTTAAAGTAATTTTCTCACACTCAATGAGGTAAATTTGATTTCTGTAGCCGGTATTCATATCCAGAAAACAATATGCACTTTGTTCTGTCATTATATGATGCCCATCATTATCACCCAGAGATGTTATTTTACTTATTACAGAGTCAGCTTCTCCCCCGTGCTGAAGCCACAGGCAGGTGATGCTTAGGTGCTCACAGAAGAGCCATAACACACCCAGCAGCCCCTCAAGTCCTCCAAGAGCTGACACACACCCCTTAGCACCTGAGTGATTGCCCAAGAGTTAAGTGTCTGCTCCTGGGGAGCAGGGATTTGTACTTGGTAAGCAAGAAAAAAACAGATGGCGAGGTTAAATGACTATGTTGGAGGCACAGCACAAGTCATCAGTAGAGGGTGGGAATCCATGTGTGATAGGCTTTTCTAGCTCTTCCTGCTGCTCTGAGCTTTGGTCAATTCCAGCGTGCCCCAGCCTGAGGAGCGCAAAGGAGCCTCGAGTTCTCCCGAGGGCTGCAGGATGGAGAAGGGGACAAGTGAGGAAGTGGGGACGAGACTTGAGACCAGTGCTCTGCTCTTCCCGCCAGCTGCCTCATTTTGAGCCTGTGTGGCTGGGTAATATTTGAGTGGATGGGAAGGCAGGTGGGCACCTCGGCTGTCAAACTGAAAGAATCCCCACAGAAAGCCTAGCTCAGTGCCCTGTGCAGTCCACTCGACAGCTATTTTTTGAGGGCCCACTGTGCACCAGGACTGTGCCACGCACACAGGGCACAAGCCTCCCTGCCCTCCTCTGCAGAGCTCACATTCTGCAAGCGAAGACAGACAGCAAACGAGGTAAGTACAGAAAGCAGCAGGCGGCACAGCAGTGGGTCCACAGGAGGTGCCAAGCAGGGTGTGGGGCAGAGGTTAGGCTCCAGAGATGGGGCTGCCAGACAAGGTTGGAGCAGACTTGCAGGAGAGGGAGACAGACAGACGGCCCGGGAGGAGGGGAGCATGCCTGGCACCCTAGAGCAACAGCAAGGGGAGCGTGCGAGCGGACAGGGTCTGAGAGGGGCTGGCCCCCAGCAAACAAGGCTCTGAGTATGAGGGGCATGATGCATCTGCCTCAGGGCAGAGGCTGCGGGCCGGAAGCCGGGGTCCCTAGCATCCCCCAGGAAGGTGGCGACTGGCCAGAGCAGGAACCGTGGAGGTGGTGGGAGAAGACCCCACTCTGAATGAATCTGCAAGGAGAGCCTAGTGTCTCAGCCCCTGGGGAACTGGGCTTTTGTTTTGTTTTCTGGATTGGGGTTTTCAGGGTTTTTTTCCTGACGATTAAATACATACAAGGTGATGTGTAAGTTCCCAGCACACGGTAACCTCTGAAGACCATATGTTGGTATTAATGAGTATCATACTGAGGCTGATAGCTGGGAACAGTGGCCTTGAGGCAGCCCTCGGAGCCCAGGGCCCATCTCAACCTGAGGAATGTAGTGGTGCTGATGACTAAGCAACATCATACAGGTGGTGATGAGGGCAGGGCCTGCCAGGGCCTGAGACCAGCTTCAAGGGCCGTCATGAGAAGGGGCTATGGGTGTGAAGGCTCAGGAAGGCAGTTTGGAGGGAAAATGCCAGCACGTTCACAGCGCCAGGCTCCCTGCAAGCAGTTCTGGTTTTTGCCCTCTGGGATGGTGTCTACCCTGGGACCCGCCAACTGGGGCGCTGAGGAGTTTCCAAGCCCTGCCACCCCTTTCCCTTTGAAATGGCTGTACCATCGCAGGATGCCATCCCACCACTGAGACTCCAAGCTAAAGAGATTTTCCTCCAGACTTAGGTATTGACACAGGAAACAGCTTAGACTAGAAATATGTCGGCCCCAGAACTGACTAGTCATTAACTTTTCATAAACAACTCAGGTATGAACCTTTTATCACTCTGTTATGATGCAGGACAAATCAGCTATCTGGTGTTTTATTTTATTATGGAGGCTTCCACAGAATGGTAGGAAAGGGCTCTTTGAAGCAGAGCAATGTTTCACAGCAAACTCTCAGGGTTCCCGCAGGCCTCTGCGACATTTTACTTCTTTGGGAGCACTGCTAGGAGTTTTTCTCCTGACATTGCAAGCAGGCTGCGTGTGCCCACCGTCTACCTTCCTGCCTTTGCCCTACCCCAAGCTTCACTCTGGGCCGGCACCCCTTCATCCGGCTAATTAGCTAGAAAGTGTCTTTTGTTTTTTTGTTTTTTGTTTTTTGTTTTTTTTTTGAGGTGGGGTCTCGCTCTGTCACCCAGGCTGGAGTGCAGTGGCACGATCTCAGCTCACTGCAACCTCCACCTCCCGGGTTCAAGCGATTCTCCTACTTCAGCCTCCTGAGCAGCTGGGACTACAGGCGCCCACGTCCATGCCCAGCTAATTTGTTGTTGTTGTTGTTGTTGTTGTTGTTGTTGTTGTTGTTGTGTTTTTAGTAGAGACAGGGTTTCACCATGTTGGCCAGGCTGGTCTCAAACTCCTGACCTCAAGTGATCTGCCCACCTCGGCCTCTGGAAGTGTTGGGATTACAGGCATGAGCCACCGCACCCATCCCAGAAAGTGTCTTTAAGGGGTTTCGGGACCACTGTGGCCGGGCCTTCTGGAGTGTGAGCAAGAGAGAACACTGGCATTTCAGGGACAGGAGCTCACATGAATATCAGTGGAGGACCCAGGGAGCTGCCCTCAGCTGCTCTTAGCCCTCATGCCACCATGGCCTTCTCTCCTGCCACCAGAATGCTTCTGTGGGAAAAGGGAGCTCAGAAAGGGCCAGGGAATGGCAGGAGGGATGATTTGGTGTTTGCTCCAGGAGGTCAAGAGGAGTTTTACATCTTCTGCTAATAATAACAAGAAAAATAACATCCCCCATGTATATCATGCACCCCACATTCAAAAATACATTCATATACATTTTCTCACCAGATCTCCCAACACCGCATAAGGCAGGCAGGCCATATATATTGTCCACAACTTACAGGTGGAGAAGCCAGTGCTCCAAGAGACTGGGTACGCTGGTCAATGGCAGAGCTCAAGCTAAATCCTGGATCTCCTGAGTTCCCATCACTCCCCGCCGATGACAGTGCACAGCCCCCGTGCTCATCAGTGAGCCTGGGCCTTCTCTGTACCATCAGTTCTGAGCACCATATCCTGGGAGATGTCCGGTAGCCAAGGCCCAACCTGATGAGGGCTCTCTGTAGAAAGTGGGTAACTCCAATCCCTGGCATGTCTGTAGTTGGTGCCTAGAAGGGCCAGCATTGGGCACAGGTCTGCAAAAGGGAAGGCAGCTGACTGGGCAAGTGCTCGGTGCCCAGTGCTCATCAGGGGACTCCGATGCAGCCAAAAGCCCCTCCTTCCCATCCCTCCCCTATGCACTGGCCCAATAAGACCCCATCGTGTGAGGCTGCAGAGATGACAGTGCTGAGGCTTATTAAGCCATTTCCTGTGGAACCCGTGGGCTTCTGCCCTTCCTCATGCTCTCTGATGTTCCTGCCCTGTTTTTTTTGTTTGCCCCATTTTCCCCTTAGTTCTATTTCCCTTCCCTTGGGTTACCAAGATGTCTGCAAGCAGCCTGAAATCATTCTGGGATTGAGGTGGGATCTAAACCATAGGCAGGCCAACTGCAGCCCATGGGCCAAATCCAGGCCACCAACTTTAAATAAAACTTCAGTGGAACACAGCCACGTTCATTAATTTATGTCATGAAGGCTATTTTCATGCTGTAATGGCGGAGTTGGGTATTTGGCAGAAACTGTGTTACCCATGAAGCCAAAAATACCTGCTCGCTGGCCCCTTAAGAAAGTCGGCTAACCCCTGCTCCAAACAAGGCCTGGCCTCCAGAAACAGAGCTGCTCATCAGGTGAGCAAGATCCCTGAGAAACAAGCATGCAGCAGGTAAATGGGGGGACACGTGGGCCTAGTTGCTTGAAATTGAGAGCGCATGTGCTGGGGGAAGGATTCAAACCAGGCCTCATGGAGGAGGTGCCAGGTACACAAGGCCTTAAACAGATGCAGGGCTCTGGGCCCACCATGTGAAGACGAGATAGGGTTGGTTGCTGCTGCCCAGGACGGCTCACCCCTGCAGACAGCCCTGGCTGAGCCAGGGCCAGGCAGAAAGGAACTGTCTCCCAGCTGTAGGATTTCTGGAAAAGCAGGAGACAGCTATGGTTTCCAGCCTGTTCAATAAAGAGGCCGGTCTCATCGTCGTCTTTGCCCTGTGCAGGACTTCGGAGAGGATGATTCCCTGTACATCACCAAGGTGACCACCATCCACATGGGCAATTACACCTGCCATGCTTCCGGCCACGAGCAGCTGTTCCAGACCCACGTCCTGCAGGTGAATGGTTAGTAAATGGCTCCATGCATGTTGTCCCCTCAAAGCCTCCCCAAACTGCTGCTCGGATCAACCCTCGCACCCTCCTGTATTCTGTCTTCTTAAAGAAATATCTAACCCCAAAATATCTCATCTCACTTATAAGTAAAGGGGAACTGTGTGGAAAGGGCAGAGTCTGTTGACCAATTTTCCTATTTGGCTCCAACCAAAGCCTCCACAGATGAAACAAATCCAAGTGCCATGGCGTGAGCCATTCAGGCCAGTCACGCTCGGCAGCTGGGGCTCCCACAGACCACGTGGAGTGTGGAGCATGCCCCTTAGGCAACACGGTGCTGGTGAGCCGCTGTGGCCTCTGGATCCAGCGAGAGCAGAAACTGAAACCCACCACTCCAGGTGGTATGGAACCATATCACTTGTTCAATTAGGAGCCTGTATTTCCTCCGACAAGGGCTTGTGTCCATCTCCCTCCCCAGGAGGCCCAATGAGCCTCATCTTAGACAAGCCAGGACAGAAACTGAGGCTTGGAAGCTTTTCCTTGATTCTCACAGGCCTCTGTGTTGCCAGGAGTCCCTGAAGAATTCACTGCCTCGTAATTACAGTGGCCAGGGTTTTCCCAGCACTTGCCTTGGTCAGTCCCTGTAATCAGCCCTTCACATAGACCTTCCCATCCATGTATCTTAATCCACTTCATGGATGATTTGCTAAAAAAAGGTCACTTGCCTGGGGTCACATAACTGCTGGGTGTTGCTCTGGATCCAAACCCTATACTCTGACCTCTAGGTCACACTGCTGGCTGCCTTAATCTGGTCTGATGAAATAGAGTATGTATATAATGCTTGGGAAATGCCTGGCAGAGGATGTAGTTCAAAGTCCAAGGTAGGGCAGACACGGGGATGATTGTTGGTGTAGTTCAAGCCAAATTTAGCTATAGTTGGTGCACACAGATGGTCAGAGCTGGTGGCCCCTCAGAGAGCCTCCTTCCCATTATACAGATTGGGAAATCAAGACCCAGAGAAAATGTTCAAACCAAGAATAGAATATAGGCCGCTTCTCCCTGGAGCTGCCACACTGCCAGCAGCGGGGGCAGGATCCCATACACAGGCGGGGCCGCCAGCTTCTGGGACTTCCCCTTCCATGACTCTGCCCTGACTCGATTGACTAAAGAAACCATTTCAGGCAACTACTTCCTCTTTCAAATTATTAGTATAATTTGCCCATGGCCCAGACCTCCCAGAGATGTGGCCCGAGCACTGACAATGATTTATAACTTTGGGTAAACCTCTTGCATTGTTTTCATAGGAAGGAAAAAGAACTTCAGACATAAATGATTAATCCATTAAATTAAAAACACTCTCGACCTCCCCACAGTTCAGACAAGTCGCGATTCATTCCCAAAAACACAATAATAACCTCCTGAATCTGTTTATTACTCCCGCATGCTACTTTCGTGGCTGTGCCTCCTACTTAAGGATGTATTTACGCTGCCTTTCACGTTGGGAATGGTCGGTGTTTCCCAAAGACAGTGGGCCTTTGTGTTATGGATGCAAATGTTTTCACTTGAAGGTTTTCAAATTTAAGAGAAAATGAGGCTGGTGTGGTGGCTCACGCCTAAAATCACAGCACTTTGGGAGGTTGAGGCTGGATCGCTTGAGCCCAAGAGTTCGAGCCCAGCCTGGCCAACATGGTGAAACCCTGTCTCTACAAAAAATACAAAAATTACCCATGTGTGGTGGCATGTGCCTGTAATCCCAGCTACTTGGGAGGCTGAGGCATGAGAATCGCTTGAACCCGGCAGGTGAAGTTTGCAATGAGCTGAGATAGCACTGCTGCACTCCAGCCTGGGCAACAGAGGGAGACTCTATCTCAAAAAAAAGGGAGAAAATGAATGTGTGTGCCTAGGATATATTAATTTCACATTATTTTTAATGTGTGGATTAACACAAAAGGAAAAGAGATCAGGGCCAAAGGAAAGAGTTGGGTCTCTGCCATGTTGCCGGCAGAGAGCTTGGTCTCCGCCTTTCCTGGCAGGGCCCCAGGAACTTCACACACCCACATAGACGCTCCCTGTCCACACTTCCATCCTCCTGGCGGGAGGCTGGATCCAGAGCTCCAGCACGGGTAGGAGCTGCCCAGAGCTGGCTCTAACTTCGAGTGTGGACAACACTTCAGGGTGTTTTCAAGGAGAAAAATGGGGCATAATTGAGAGAGAAACTGGGATAAAGAGAAGGGTTTTTTTTTTTTTTCCAAGGTAGGAGAAATAGAAGCATTATGTGGGCTAACAGGAAAAATCCAGTAGAAAAGGGGACCAGGATGCAGGAGTGAAAGGCGTGGGAGCTATGTCCAAGCGGGGGTGGTGTCTAGGTAGTAGGTGGGCGTGACATGAGAATGGTCTGGAAGTGGCAACGAGGGCCCAGGAGGACGCCTACCCCACCTCCCACCCTAGTGGTACCAAGAGAAACGGGCTGCCTCTGAAGCCGCTGCAGGAGAAGCTGCATCCTCAGGAGGAAGCCAGGTTTCCATTGGCGCAAGAAGGTGAAGGAGCACTCATAGAAGAGTCTGAGGATGTGGGAGATGTTGCTAATGACAGCACATGAGTTCCAGAAGGCATAACAGAAGGTTCTGGGGAGGAGGGATGCCCCAGAGGCCTAGGCTGCTTGTGGAGATTGGCATGATCTGGGATAAGGGGCAGGAGGAGAAGAGGCCTAATGATCCCCAGTAGAGAGTTGGGGCAAAACTGGGGAGACACAGGGGCACCAGAGCTGGAGCAGACACATCTGAGGCTCCCTCTTTAGTGCTGCTGAAGGGCTGGAGGCCAGTGGGGAGTCATCTTACCTGCTTTGGCTCAAAAAACCCTCAAGACCAGCAGAGTGCGCATCTCACTCTAGGTACATGTGAGCCATTTTTTTGCCCCTGCTAATGGAGACCCAGGTGTCTTGCATTTAGTAATTTTTTTTTTCTGATGGAGTCTGGCTATGTTGCCCAGGCTGGAGTGCAGTGGTGCGATCTCAGCTCACTGCAAGCTCCACTTCCCGGGTTCACACCATTCTCCTGCCTCAGCCTCCCAAGTAGCTGGGACTACAGGCACCCGCCACCACACCCAGCTAATTTTTTGTATTTTTAGTAGAGACAGGGTTTCACCGTGTTAGCCAGGATGGTCTCGATCTCCTGACCTCGTGATCCACCTGCCTCGGCCTCCCAAAGTGCTGGGATTACAGGTGTGAGCCACCGTGCCCGGTCTACTCATGTATTTTTAAGTGAATGATTCATTTCACACCCTTGACTTGCAGTCAGGTTTCATTTTGTTCTAGAACACTGGCATGCACTTCAGTTCAAAATTAGCCCTGAATTGGTCTGGGAGAGCTTCCAAGTCAGGACTGACTCAGGGTCTCCCTTGGAACCTGTTAGGTAAATGCACATCCTCCAGCCCCATCTCAGATCTTAGGAATCAGACACTGGGGGTGAGCCCAGCATTGTGCTTTACCAAGCTCCCGCCATGTGCCCTCTGTGCAATTCATGTGGGTCTGCAGGATTCCTATCAGAGGCCAGGGCTGAGGCACAGGCCAGTGTCCAGCACTGGTGCTGGCCACCTCACTGAGGGGCCGGTGTACCACCCACCATACAGAGGCAAGCTCATTCCTTAAGTTTCCAGTTCACTGGACAAGCCCACCACCAGTAAAAGGACAGGCATTGCAGACATCAGGAAGCACTTCCTGGGTGAACTGAGAGTGTGGAGCCTAGTCCCTATTCTGACAATTTTCTGGGACCACTGTCCCCATGCTCCCAAAGCTCCCTCTGGAAGTGATTGTCTCATTCATGGTTAATTCTTGAATCACCTCCCCCAGACAGAAAGCTTCATGAGGGTAGGGCCTGAGGCTGTCTCACCCACTGCTGTGTGTGAAATGCCTGACACTTGGCTGGCATTTAGTAAACTTTGGCTACACAGTATTGAATTGACAGCTTTGTAAAATGCAGCAAGATCATCAAGGTGGTGCCACACTCAGAAGGCCCTCAGCTTTTCCGTGGTCCTCTCTCCCTCCACCCCACTTTGCAACATTTGTCAAACTTTGTACTATCTGGTATAGCAAAATACAATCACTCTCCTTTTTCAAAATTTCCTCAGCTGTTCTTGCATATTTTTTCTTCTAAATTCAGAATTGTTTTGTCAAGCCCCTACCAATTGATTTTTTTTTTTTTTTTTTTTTAAGACAGGGTCTCCCTCAGTTGCCCAGGTTGGAGTGCAATAGCATGATCTAGGCTCACTGCAGCTTCAACTTCCCAGGCTCAAGCAGTCTTCCCATCTCAGCCTACCAAGTAGCTGGGATTACAGGTGCATGCCACCATATCTGGCTAATTTTTTGTATTTTTGGTAGAATCAGGGTTTCACCATGTTGCCCAGGCTGGTCTTGAACTCCTGGACTCAAGCGATCCGCCCATCTCAGCCTCCCAAAGTGCTGGGATTACAGACATGAGTCACTGCACCTGGCACCTACCAAATGATTTTTTAATTGGAGTTAGATTAAACATATGGCTTAATTTTGAATTTGTTTCCTAACGATATTAAGTCTTTCTACCCAAAAACATCTCTCTTCAACTATCCAAGCCTTTTTTAATATCATCAGTGAAGTTTTGTTGTTTTCCTCATTGACTTCCATTATATTTTCTGTCTGGCCATTGCTGGTGTATAAGCAAACTGTTAATTTTGTACGTTTTGGTACTGGCCTCTTTACGTACCAATTAATCCTTATAGCTTTATTGGTGCAGTACCTGGATATAGCCACATATCATTTTTCTCCACCTTGGTACTATTTGTACCTCTCATTTCTTGCCTTCCATTGACAACATCCAGCATGACATTGGGAGTCTGGTATTGTCTCCCTTCCTTTGTCCTTCTTCTGTTTTCCCAAATTAATGTTTCACCATTTGAAAAAGAATGGTGCCGTTTCTTCTTTTTATAGAGATATTCTTCATTGCATGAAGAAAATATCATTCTGTTCCTATTTTATTGAGAGTTTTTCCCCAAGAAATTGATTTTGAACTTTTTTCAAAGGCCCTTCTAGTGTCTAACAAGAGAATCGAATGGTTTTTCTCTTTGACTTCGGAATGATTAATGGTAGATTTCCTAATAGCCATTGAAACATATTACCCTTGCCCATAGTATGTTCTTTTAATACCATGCTAGATTTGACTTGTCGATATTCTACTTAGAATTTTGGTGTATCTTGTCCTAAGTGAGATCAGTCTGTAGTCTTTTTTGCATTCTCTGCCAGGTTCTGGTGTCCAGGTTATGCTACCTTCATGATGTAATTTGGAACATCTTCCCTGTTCTATGCTCTAAGAATTATTCATTCCTTAAATGAATGAAGGAATTATCTGAAAAAACTTGTCAGAATGCCTTTTGAGTTAGTAGTACTTTACGGTTGTTTCAAATATTCTCCCCTTAATTCAATGCTGGTACTTCCAAGTTTCCTTTTTTATTTTTATTATTATTATTTGAGAGAGGTTCTTGCTGTGTCACCCAGGCTGGAGTGCAGTGACGTAATCATGACTCACTACAGCCTCGACCTCCCAGGCTCAAGGGATCCTCCCGCCTCAGTCTCCTGAGTAGCTGGGACCAGAGAGGTGTGTGCCACCACACCTGACTAATGTTTGTATGTTGATGGAGACGGGGTTTTGCCATGTTGCCCAGGTTGGTCTCGAACATGTGGATTCAAGGGATCCGCCCACCTTGGCCTCCCAAAGTGCTGAGATAATAGGCATGAGCCACCACACCTGGTCTAAAGTTTCCTTTTAAATGATCCATTTCGTTGAGACTTTCACATTTATTACCAATAATTGAATGTTCTCATATATTTTAATCCCCTCTGTGTTCTTTTTCTATTTTTACATTGATCAAACGTGCCAGGAATTTAGTTGTTTTGTTGGGTTTTACAAACAGCTCTTAGATTTTTTTTTTTTTTTTTTTTTTTTTTTTTTTTACCAGTTCTGCTCTTCAGCTTTCTGGTTGATTCATTCATTTTTGCTTCTGTCTCCACTGATGATTCTTCTACTTTATTTAAGTTTACTCTGTGGTTGCCAGGCAGGCTTGTAGAAATAGACAGTGATCTAGTAAGAACCCAAGCTTATTAACCCCAGGTCCTGGCCATTCCTACTCTAGAACTCTGGTGGCTCTACCCTACCACCTTCTCCAACCACCCCCCAGACCAGTACTCCAGGTTCTATCTCTGTGTTCCTGAATCCCGACCAAAATTCTATCTATTCAAAGGGAACCCCACTCCTCCCTCTACCCAAGGCAAGGTGTAGGGAAGTTTGTTTCTTTCCTCTTTGAATCAAGCAGGGAAGTTTCTTTCTTTCCTCTTTGGATCAAACAGGGGTCAGAGAAGAGAGCTACACATTTCTGTTGGAAGCAGTCCTCCAGATGTGCCTCCGCTGGAGCTCCGTGGACCTCCTCCATCCTTAGTGGCCTGACTTGTGACAGGCTTTTCTGCCACTCCCTGGCATTCTCCCCCAGAGCTTAAAACAAAGAAAAACTGAGGCGAGGACTCCGACTTTATTGTTTTGGGTCTCTGTGTGGTTTGGTATTGGGTGCTCTGAGCTCATGTTATTGTCACAGCTCTGGGCCATTGGATGGGATTGTCTCCCTTGGCGGTTGTCCATTTAGCTTTCACCCCTGCCCCCAACTGTGTCCCACAGACAAGAGAAGACTTGAAATTCAGACTGAGTTGATGGAATTATGAGCAGCCCCTGAGGAGTTGTGACAGGAGCTACAGAGTTCATTTCTGACAGTGAGGCAGTGGAGTTTTTCTTTTATCCTCTGCCCACCCCACATGAGTCACAAAAATTCTACCCCACTCAGGTCCCGGGATCCACACCATTGCCTGTTTCTACATAAGTACCAATTTGTTCTATGCTCTGGTCCCAAGAAAAACCAAAAAAAAATCTCAGTTCTAAAATCTCCACTGGAAAATGAATGGACTTCCCCAGAACAGAGGCCCTGCCAGTCAGTGCCATAAGTGTTTTGTGATACATTTCCTGCTTTCTTTTACTGAACAACAGTCCAGATGACTCTAGGAAAATGTAGCTGTCCACTTCAAGAAGAATCCATCTCCCCCATCTCCAGGGGCAGTGTGTTTAGTTTAGTTTAGTTTAATATGCAGGTATGTTTACATGTCACAAATCCTTTTTGAAAGTGTGTAAAGTAAAAGGTATAGCTAATGAAGAACCCTCAATTCCACTAAAAATGATACTTATTTCCTGGACCCAAAGCTAGGGGTAGGAGGGAGGACCCTCATTGCTTCTTCCAGGTCCCTCCCCACAGCCACACTGGGTAGGGCCAGAGCTCTGTGGAGGGTGTGGAGCCTTGCCCACCCATGCTTGTCTGGTGAGTGGGCAGGGTCACACCCCCAACCCTGAACTTGACTGCCAGGGCCCATGGCTGAGTCACTTCAAGCTGAGGAGGGCACACCTGGCCTTTCACCCATGTTCCGGGGGTTGAGAAGTGGAGAAATGAAAATGATCCACTGGAAAATGAATGGACTTCCCCAGAACAGAGGCCCTGCCAGTCAGTGCCATAAGTGTTTTGTGATACATTTCCTGCAAGAAATTAACCCCTATCCAATGGCTTTCTGATAACAGAAAGGGAATATATCTAAATTTTATTCATTTTATTCAGAAATAAATTTCAGTGGCTACTGCTCTTTACATGTAGCAGCTGAACAGCATTAAATATTTGGATGGCCTTCTGATCGTATTTAGAATAATGATGAAAGCCATGAGTCATAGGGTACAAAGTCTGACATGTTTATTGTCTGCAATCCATTTTACAGCCCTTTCTTTTAGAGCTAGAGTTGCTAGACAGGATTATTGTAAGCTGGTTAAACACAGAACTCCAGTCACCTCTTGGGTTCACCCCCTCTGGAGCAGGGTCTCAGGTTGGACCACAGGCCCAAGTCCAGGTCAGGGCCATCTCTTTCTCACCAGCACTGACTCTCACCCACAGTGCCGCCAGTCATCCGCGTCTATCCAGAGAGCCAGGCACAGGAGCCCGGAGTGGCGGCCAGCCTGAGATGCCATGCCGAGGGCATTCCCATGCCCAGAATCACTTGGCTGAAAAACGGCGTGGATGTCTCAACTCAGATGTCTAAACAGCTCTCTCTTTTAGGTAAGAACTGCCCTTGGTAGACATCTATGTGATATTCCCATTCAAATCCAGCTGAGACGCCAGGAATGGAAATGAGAAGTATAATTTGTTTCTAAGTCAGACAGGTTAGGAATGAACAGATGTCTCCCAAATTTCCCTGTTATCTGGGCTCACACAGGTCTTTTTGAGCTTTCTGAGAGCAATAATGAGAAGCTGTCACTCGGGTCCAGCTCACCCTCAGTGCATTTCAGATGTGCCAGCCCTTCCTGGGCATATGATCAGGGCTGCTGGCTGCCCAGGGGCTGGGCAGCCCTAACACTCTCATAGCCCCGTAAAGGAAAGTGAGGGCATCTCCAGCTGAGCAGTCCACCCTGAGCACTGTCCTTTCTGCAGCCAATGGGAGCGAACTCCACATCAGCAGTGTTCGGTATGAAGACACAGGGGCATACACCTGCATTGCCAAAAATGAAGTGGGCGTGGATGAAGATATCTCCTCGCTCTTCATTGAAGACTCAGCTAGAAAGACCCGTGAGTCGACACTTGCATTTATGCTTCTGAGCTGGCTGAGGGGTGTTGGGTGGCAAAGGAGGGCACCAGTTGACCAGGGCCACAGCTGCCAACCATGAGTCCGTGAAGACAGGGACTTCATATCCCTCTGTGCATA
The DNA here is from genome assembly GCF_043159975.1 of Macaca nemestrina. Taxonomy (NCBI): domain Eukaryota; kingdom Metazoa; phylum Chordata; class Mammalia; order Primates; family Cercopithecidae; genus Macaca; species Macaca nemestrina. Next base: position 47,210,194 of record NC_092130.1, read on the forward strand.
AAGCTGGAATCAGAGGGCACCCAGAGGTGAGCAGGCCTTCCCTGGCAACCTAGACAGCTCTGAAAACAGACAGGGAGACTCCCTGGACAGCAGACAGAGCCCGGGAACACAAGGAAACCCAAATAGTGGAGTCCCAGCTCTGCTTTTTACTTGCTGTATGCCCTGAACCTCTGCCCTTCATCCACAAAATCAGTTACACTATCCGCCCACCAGGTACTGATGTCCCACAGTGGCTCAGAACCTGGCCTGTGCACACATGCACACCTTTGGGAGTGTGGTAGCCTTTACGCTAGGGATCCGGCCCATCGGTGTGCTAAGTGTGCTCTCCTCATAACCACTGCTCCCCAGGTAGGCCTGCAGGTGTGATTTCATAGACGTGGGTATTGATCATGGTCAAAGTCTCCAGGCTTAAGCCACTTTCATCAAAGTAGATAATCAGAAGTATTTCACATGGTCATCCTAGGAGAATCCTAGCTGAAAGTCACTTCTCCTGGTGGTAGTCCAGGAAATCTGGGAGAGATGTTGCTTACTCTTGATCATCCATAGAATGTGAGAAATTCCATTAGCTTCTGTGGTCCTGGGGCATGATTTCAAAGATTTACTTAGGAATCAAAAGTGTCTGGAGACCTGAAAGCATTTGTTCTTGTCCAGAGCTTCCCCCAAGATACTGTTCCTAGGGCAATGCAGATTCTGTAAGTGATGGACTAGGTACCAGGATCTTCATAAATGGAATCACTACAGTAAAAGTTTGATACTGCTTTATTCTTTTTCCTTTCCTCCCTCACATTCCTGCTTTCCTCATTCTCTGCTGCTCCAGTTGCAAACATCCTGTGGCGAGAGGAAGGTACCAAGCTTCATTGTTTTGCGTCCTGCTTGTGATCATGTGTGTGTGGTTCTGTGATGGGCCATCTTTCCGTGAACTGCCATCAGGTTTCCCACACGCAAAGCAGCCCTACAAGTATGGGAGCAGGAAGTCAGTGTCAAGTTCAAGTGGCATATGCATTGAATCAAATTTAAAATGTACTCATGTCTTTAATGAGAAATTTTTAAATGCAAAGCTTTCATTGAAAGTGGCTTGTAACCTCCGCTGAAGCAGAACAGTTGGCAGGGGTTCCTGGTCAGATGTGGGCCTTAAATTTTTTTCCAGTAGCTGACTGGTGTTGGATTTAGTGCTTTGCTTATCTTGTGTGGTTTAAAAATGACAAAAAAAGTTGTCGATCTCTACTAGATAGTCACTGTACCTTAAATATGCTTTGATTAAGGAAATGCGGAGGACAAAAGCTGCCATAATTTCTGCCAATGTATATTTTTAAATGTATAGATTTTCAGAAATATATTTATCAAGCAAATCTTTAGTAAGTTGAGCCATATGAAATTGCCATTTTTGTGCATCATAGTGGTCTAATATTGACAATTTCATATGACTCAAAATATAGTGGGCACGTGTGGGAGCTGGTGGCAGAGCCTGAGTCACTGTGTGGGGTACAGATACGTGCCCGGGTCCCTGTCCCCACAAACAGATAAGAGTCCAGATCCCCTTGTGGCAACTCATTCTCTAGCTCAGTGGGCAGCAGCAGGAGGTACCCTGTGATTGATGGGTTAAGCACAAAATCTCCCTGTTTGAAAACCAAGACATATCCCATCTCATTTTTTCCTCAAGAACTTCACACAGTGTTACCTGCAGTCTGGCATATGAATGCAGACACATACTCAGAACAATTCCCTGAACGTCAGGAACTAAAGCTGACATGATAAGTCTGGGAACAAAACAAAGGCAGAGCCCAGAAAATGAGGAACTGCTGTCAATAGCAACAGTCGCTGATCACGGCGGTCCCTTAGGCTCTCACGGCTGCTGAACGAGCAGCACCTAGGTTGAGATGCACAGTCACTCAAGTGTTTAAGAGGTGGTGTTTTGCTAAGGGGAGGTTACTACAAAGGGTCTCAAGTTTCAGAAGTAGAGACCTGCCAAGAATGCAAGAGGCCCTGTGGGATGTGAAATCAGCTGTAAAGACCCAAGTGCCCACTAAAGACCCACAGCCGCCTTGGGGCATAGGGTTGGTAGGTATATTGAACAATTGAGCAGTGAACAAATTCCATCCTGCCTGGGTAGCTAGATGCTTGTACCCTTCACTCCTGAAAGTCGAGGTCCGGAAATAGGGATAGGGAGCCAAAATGAAGAAGCCAGCAGGCCTCAGGGGACACTTAAGTCTCAATAGGAGAAATGAGATGAGAACAGACAAAAGCAAAAACAGCTCCTTCAGGCCCTGTTAGCAGAAGCTACACTCAGGCAGCTTCCAGGGAGCTGGATCAGGCAGCTGGGTATCCCGTGAAGTCAATTATTTGTTGAATGACTGTTTGTTGAGCCTCATATTCCAGGGCCGACTGTGAGCAAGGCCGAGGCACTGCACTCAGCCCGGCATGTAGCTATAGCCACAAACCCCATGTGGGCTCTATTATGCTTTCAGTCTTATGTTGGTTCTTCCAGCTACCAATTTTCCAAGCAGCTGTGGGTGGCTGTTCCTGGAATTTGTGGCTTAGCGGGGACTTTGGACCCCCTCTGGCCCCTAGGTTTGAGTGGAAGTAGTTTGCCAGATGAAAGAGGACAGAAGAGAAGTTCCTCTTGTGGGTGAGAGAGATGGGGTCAGAGCAGGTGTGTGCTGGAGTGCTGGCTCCAAACACCAAGATGCTGTGGAGCTAAGACCAGACTCTTGGCAGAAGGTGAGCTTCATCTGGCTTTCGAGAAATAGGCTGCCCAGTGCCCCAGATTCCCCAGGGATTGCTTATGGAGAGCTATGCTGGGTACTCCCTGGTGTTCGCAGCTTCTGAGAGGCTGGCTTCCAGCTGCTTCTGCTGGCAGGAGCCCTCCTGCCCAGAGCCTGACTCAGCACAGACGCTGGAGGCGGCTGCGGGTTATCATAGAGTCAGCCCCTTGTTCAACAGCAAGGACCACCCACATTAATGCCTCTGGGTTGCCAAGGACCTAAGGCCCAGAAAACTGCCTGCAGAGTTGTTGGAAAAAAGTAAAACAGTGATTCCTGTGTTATTGTTTTCTAACTCACTAAAAACTTGCCCAGATAGACCATTAAACCAGCATACCAGTTTTTTCAGCATGCTTAAAAAAAAAAAAAAAAAAAAACTAGAAAAGAGATTTTTCTACATGTTTACCCTAGAATTTATAGAGATCTTAATGTTCTAGATTTAAAAGAAATGAAGAAAGAAAGGGAAAGGGGAGAGAGAAATGAAGAGACAGAAAAACAGGGAGAACGAAAGAGGGAAGGAACACTCTAGAGCTTACATCTCTTTTTACCTTGTTTCCCCTTTATAGAGACAGAATGAGGGACAGAGGCCAGAAGGCAGGGCCCAGGATCTAGCCCCAGCTCTGGCACAGAGACGGGTGGCCTCAGACAAGCCCCTTTCCCTCCTTGGACCTCAGTTTGTCTTTAAAATAAGGAGGCTGAGCTAACTGGTCCCCAAGGCCCCTTCTCGGCCAGTTTGCTTAGACCCTCTCCGCAGACAGCCACAGCCCTGGGCCGGGGTCAGGGCTGGCAGGGGGGCATGACTGGAGTGTAGGCTCTGCTGCCTGGCACGGGCTGCCACAGAGAAACAAGGGTGGCGGGGACGGGGGCAGAAGTCAGAGTAAGCTGTCTGGAAAGAGGGGTTGGCCAGCACAGCCAGGACAAAGTTTGGGCAAAGGGCAGCATTCTTAGGACTCCACATTCCAGGAAGTGACACTGTACATACACGGGTTTAAAAAATCAAATGAAAGCCTTTGCTACTTTGGCATCCACTGAGCCATCCTGATGTGACTAGTATATAATGAACAATCAAGGGAGGCTTTCCCTTTCAGAACAGGAAATGTCAAATGCATGTGAAAGCCAAGGCTTTTATCTGAAAACCTGTGGCCAACCCTAGATGACTTAGGGCAGCTGTACGCAGCCTGTGACAAGCTTTACTGATTCATAGTCCTGGGGGCCCTCTCTGCACCCATCCAGCTACGAGCTGGCTGCTCATTCTACCCCACCCTGACCAGGAATTGCATCTCGTGCCTGCACCAGATGCATCCACGTGGCCGGTTTCTTGTGTGTTCAATGCTGCGTGTGACCCTGCCCAGGGGCCAACTGCTTGGAGGGGCATGCCCATTCCATTTGCTCCTCCCAGGCCTCAGCGTGGGAAACATGTTCTATGTCTTCTCCGACGACGGCATCATCGTCATCCATCCTGTGGACTGTGAGATCCAGAGGCACCTCAAACCCACGGAAAAGATTTTCATGAGCTATGTAAGTATCTGTGCCTGGGGCGGCTTCTACATCATACACAGGCAAAATCCTAAAAGTCCATCTTTAACCAGGCATGCCATTTGATTTCTAAAATTCCATTTGCTGTATGTGGTGTGGTTTCAAATTTTTTCCCAGGCTAAGAGAGCAATAGAGGAGGCCGAGAATTTACAACTCTCATTCCTTCATCCAGAAGCCACTTCTCTGCACTGAGCCTCAGGTGAGGCCCAGGCGGTACAAATGGGTTCCTGGCCTCCAGAAATTCATAGTCAAATGATGGAGACAGCAATGTGAACAGACAGCTGCCAAACAGGTGTTTTCTCAGTGGCCTTCAGGAAACTAAGGCCAGGTAGAAAATAACAATGGAACATTCAGTGGGCAGAGGCAGGAGAGATGATGCTGATAGCGGATCCAGGAAAGCCCTTCCGGGATAGCCTTAGGAGGCCTGCCCCAGGGCTATAGCCCCACACCAGGCCTCTGTTCCTCTGGCTTGTTTCCCACTTGGCCTTGTGGGATACTCTGAGCTCCTTGAGGATAGGACTATAGTGTTGAAGCCCAAAGGGTCATGTCAAGCCCCCATATGCCTTCCCCTTGAGGATACACACAGTGTGTCCTCAGTTGTACACAATAACTGTGCACAATCCACTCAGTGAATAGTTATGGACTTGGAGCCCATGGAGGAAGTGGGCTTGGCCCAGGCAAGTTCCTAAAGCATTGCTGTGCTGGCTATTGGTATATCTCAGGCTGTTCCATTTCTCACATTTGTGGCTTTGGGAAAAGCTGTTTTCCAGGCTGTTTAATTTGAGTTAATTATTTTTTAGAAGTGTTATTTCCCATCAATGTTCCTTCCATATATTAATAACAGCTATGAAACCAGTTAGAAAGAGTTCTAGCAATTAGGTTTAAATAATTGCACTCCATCACATTGGCACACATTTCTCATACATTTGTAATAACCTAACCTGTAACTTGGAGGGACTCTCTCAAATCCTAACCGGGATTCAGTTTTCCTGGATAAGAAGCTAGATACAAGACACAGAGGTCCTGAAGGTGTTTCAGGCAACATAAGAGTATGGTGAGCTGGGGAACAATCCCAAAGAACGATTTTTGCATCTAGAAACTGCTCAAACACCTAACGAGAGTTACAATGGGACAAGCCTCTTCCTGAAGGGCTGGTGAGTAGGAGACTGGTGCATCCCACGTCAGGCCTCTCTGCTGGCTTAGATGTCTACATTTTCCAGAAAGAAGCAGTGTGATGTCACAGATAAGAACATGGGCTTCAGAGTCAGGTAGACCTGGGTTCAAATCCAACCTCTGTAGACTAAGTAGCTTTAGAAAAGTTACCTAGCCTTTCTAAGCCGCAGGTGTCTCATAGGCAAATTGGGGTTATGTAAGGATTAAATATGAGAACAAGAGTAAAAGGAGAGAGACTGGCTTCAATGCTATTGCAGTCACCTAGGAGAGAAATGGGGGTGGCATGAGAGAACTAAGCAGGAGCTGGAGAAGAAGGTTCTGAGATAAAGACAGATCTGGGTGCCATTAGCATGTGAGTGTTGGCCAAATGGGACAGACAAGGGCGGGCACAAGTGATTTGAGATGGGCATTTAGAACAGAACCCTGGGGTCACCAACAGTTCAGGGACAGGCAGACTAACAAGAAACACAAAGAAGATTGAGACAGAGTTGGGCCACAGTCATGAGGAAAACCATGAGACTGTATATCATGTAAGACAAGTGAAAAGAAGGTCCCCTTTTTCACTCATTTATTCTGTCAACAAATACATTTTAAGCACTGACTCTGTGCCAGGCACTGTACTAGGTGCCAATTATACAGCAGTGAACCAAAGACCTGCCCTCAAGGAACTTACAATCTAGCGAAGGAGGAAAGGCTGTGCGCAGCTAGACAAATGAATGCAGAAACTCAAGTGGTAAATGAAAAATGCAGCCAGTAAGAGAGTAAGGGTGGAAGGAGAGCTGAGATAGATGAGGTCAGAGAAGACCTCCCAATAAGGTGACACTAAGCAGAGACCTGAAGGAAATGAGAGAATAAACCCTGTAGATATCTGGGGAAGAATATTCCAAGCAAAAGGAACAGCCAAGGCAAAAGCCCTGGTGCAGGAGAGCAGCATGACTGAGGAATGCTGAACATGCCCATGGCGTGGAGTGGGGCGGGAAAGAGAAAAGCAGGAGACCAAACGTAGAGGGCCTTGTAGGAAAGACTTGGGATTTTATTCTGAGCAAGAAAGAATGTTATTGGGAGAGAGGGGGAACTGAGAAAGACGAGTCACATGATCTGACTTTCATTTTATAACGATCCCTGTGGCTGCTGTGTCAAGAACAGGTTGGGAGGCTATGGTGGAACCCAGGAGCATATTCAGATGCTATAGCAGTCACCTGAGTGGCAGGTAGCGTGTCTTGAGCCAGAATGATGAAGCAGAAATGGTCAAAGCCTATTTCTGGATATATTGTGAAGGTAAAGCTGAAATGACTTGTGAGACATTGGATGGGGCCTGAGGTTAGAGGCATCAAGGATGGCCTTTCACTAGATTGTAAGGTTTTGGCCTATGGAAGTAAAATAGCACAATTGCCAGATTTTCAGTAGAATGAGCAAGATTAGGAAGTAAAATTAAGAGTTGATTTTGAACAACCAAGTGGAGCTAGGCAGTTGGTTATTCAAGTCTGGAGTCCGGGGAAGAGGCCTGAGCTAAAGGTATGAATTGGGTATGAATTGTGAGCACATAGACTGTGTTTAAAGCCATAGGTTTCAATGAGAGTAACAAGGGGGTGGATTTTAGAGAAGAAAGAAACAAGAAAGAACCCTGGACATGCTAGCATATAGAGATCAGCACACTGAGCAGAGTCCAGCAACAGAGGATCAGCCACCAAGGGAGGATGGAGGACAGGGAACAGAGGGCGAGTCAACATGGGTTTAACGTAATAAGTAAGGAGTCCATGTTGACCTCTGGGAGAAAATGTCAACTCTGAGGACTAGAGCCAGAGTGTTAAGGAGCATGCGAGAGGTGGGAAGTGGAGAAAGAGTATAGGCAACTCTTTCAGAAGTTTGGCCATGAACAGAAGTTTTTAAAATGAGGATGAGGAGAGGGAGAAGGTAGCATACAGAATAGAAGAACATGGACCTGGAAGCTGCTAACTGAGCATGTGCAAAGGGAGTTTTAGCCCCCAAAAATTAAAGGAATGTTAAGTGAGAAGTTGGTGATGTGGGAGGGCTTGGGTGCTCTGTTCTATGGATCCAAAGGATTCTGAGAGGGGAAAAAAGGCACAGAGGAGAATCAGGGGAGAGGGTACCTAGAGATGTTGGAGGGAAAGGGCAATTAAGAAGATATATGACAGCCTATCTCTTTTGCAGGAAGAAATCTGTCCTCAAAGAGAAAAAAATGCAACCCAGCCCTGCCAGTGGGCATCTGCAGTCAACGTCCGGAACCGGTACATCTATGTGGCCCAGCCAGCACTGAGCAGAGTCCTTGTGGTTGACATCCGAGCCCAGAAAGTCCTACAGGTACACCTCTTTAATGGAGTGAGGAAAACTTCAAATTCTGGGGCACAGCTTGCCACATTCTTCTTTGCTTTCTGCATACTCCCCAGCTCCTGTGCCAACCGGTCAGACTAAAGGGGGGAAAGATTCATGTGTAATTATTCAATAAGTATTGATTGTCTACTATGTAGGGAAACAGCCATGAATGAGCAATAATGTCCCTAGAATTCCTATTCTAGTTGGGGAACAGACCATAAATGAGAATTTTAGAGAACTGTAAGTAATAAGGACTATGAAAATCCAGGTTCAAAGCAAAAGAGGAACTGGAAGACTATTTTCAGTTGGCCTTCTCCCTCAAGGTGAATGAGATGCCAGGTAGAACTGAGACTCTGATAGCAGGCAGAGTGGTGAGGGGGTAGAGTGGGAGGATGAAGTCAGGCCATGCAAGGGCCCACTCACACAGGGCCTCAGAGGCCAGTCAGGAGCTAGAACAAAACCCAAAGTGAGGACATTTCAGTGAGAAAGTTGCAGAAGGGCTTTCATCAGGGGATTGATCCAATCTGACTTAGATCTTTAAAGAAACAACCTGGTGGATGTGTTAACAAACAGGGACCGGGTGTGGTGGCTCACACCTATAATCCCAGCACTTTGGGAGGCTGAGGTGGGCGGATCACCTAAGGTCAGGAGTTCGAGACCAGCCTGGCCAAGGTGGGGAAACCCCGTCTCTACTAAAACTACAAAAAAAAAAAATAGCCAGGTGTGGTTGTGGGTACCTGTAATCCCAGCAACTCGGGAGGCTGAGGCAGGAGAATCACTTGAACCCGGGAGGTGGAGGCTGCAGTGAGCCGAGATCACGCCACTGCACTCCAGCCTGGGCAACAGAGCGAGACTCTGTCTCAAAAGAACAGGAAGATGGAGCAGGGATCTGGTCTGATGTAATCCAGGCAAGAGATGACAACGGCAGTAGGGGTGGTGAGAAATGATTAGTTTCTTGACGTATTTTAACCATGAAGCCTGAAAGACTGATAGATTCTTTCTGACAGATAATATAAGTCTTGAGAGAAAAAGGATTTAAGTTGTCTTTTAACTTAAGCAACTGTAGAAGGGTGATGCCATTTACAATGTGTGGTAGGCTAAATAATAGCCCCCAAGATGTCCATATCCAAATCTGCAGAACCTATGGATGTCACCTTATATAGCAAAAGGGACTTTGCAGATGTGTTTAAGGATTTTTAAATGAGATTATCCTGGATTACCTGGATGGGCCCTAAATGCAATCACAAATGTCCTTATAAGAGGGAGGCAAAGAAAAATTTGACTGCATAGATGAAAAAGGTAATGTGAAAACTGAAACAAGATGCTGAATTGCTGGCTTTGAAGATGGGATGAAGGGGCCAGAAGCCAAGGGATACAAGAAATGCAGCTCTGGAGACTGGAAAAAGGCATGGAACCATAATCTCCCCTAGAGCCTCTAGAAGGAGCACTGGTTTCCATTGATTTTGGCTTTCTGGTCTCCAGAACTGTAAGAGATTTGTTTTGAGCCATCAAATCTCTAGTAATTGGTTACTACAGCAATATGAAACTAATACACTACAATAGAAGAGACTTCGGGCAAGGCAGGGAGCAGATTGGGGGGTGATTTAAGTTTAAAATACTGTTAGATGTGTAAGTAGAGAAGTCAAGTAGCAGTTAGATAAACAGGTCTGGAGTCAAAGGAGAGGCCTAAGCTAGAGATATCGATTTGGGTATCGTCACCATATGAACTGTATTAATCCAGAAAACTGGATGAAATCATCAAGAGGTGGTATAGACAGAGAAGAGGTCAAGGTTGGAGGCCTGAGGTACTCCAAGATTTAAAGATTAGTAAGGAGAGAAGAAACCAACAAAGGAGACCAAGGAGGAGTAATCTGAAAGATAGGAAGAAAATTAGGAGAAAGAGATATTCTTAAAGCTAAAAGAAGAGTGTGTTTCAAGGGAGAGTTATGCTGTGATGAGCATGTGCATGTTATAAAGACTGAGGACTGACCACTGGATATGGTACCATAGAGTTGTGGATCACCTTGGCAGGAACAGATCGAATGATGGTGGAATGCAAGCCTGCTGGTTAGAATTGTAGGTGAGGAAATGGAGATGGTGAATACAGGCAATCATATGGAAGGGTTTTGCTGTAAAGGTGAGTAAATGTAAGGAAATGAGGCAATGCCTGGAAGGGAATGCCAAAATAACTTTTTTAAAGTCGATGACATTACAACATTGTATGCTACTGACAATAACTATTCCCACAGTTCTTCTTTCTTGCATCCTCATCCTACATTGACTGTAGGCAGGAGTCAATGAAATCCAAAGCACACAAGTGGAGATCTAGCCCCAGATAAAATCACATTCTTTCATTATAACAGGAGGAAATGGAATATCTTACAAGTACAGGCACAAGTACAAATAGGTGATGCAATGGGTGGTAGTTAGATGAACTTTTTTTTGAGTTGCTTTTTCTCAGTCAAGCCTGGAGGTTTGAAGAGAGAGATAAAAGTTGAACATGAGACAGAATTGGCCAGGCAAATATGATAGGCCTGCTGGGCAACAATGAGGGCCCACTTAAGAATTGTGGGTATAAATTTAAAGTGAGACCAGTGCGCAGAGTTGTATATTTTCAACAATGCTCAGTTTCCCCAGTAAAGGCTTGTTATATGAAGAAAGTTGGAAGTAGCCAGGGTCGTGTTTCTCTTGGCAAATATAATGGGAGATGTTGCAGCTGTCTCTGTTATTGATTCCCCTGGCCAGAGAACATACTCTGAATAATTTCAATCCTTTGAGATTTATTGAAGCTTGTTTTATGACTGAGCTTATGATCAATTTTGGTAAATGTTCCATGTGCACTTTAAAAGAATGTGCATTTTGATGTTAGATATGGTATTCTATATATGTGTCAATTATATCTACTTGGTTCATTGTCTTGTTCAGATCTTCTATCCTTGGGGATTTTCTTGTCCGCTTAGTCCATCAGCTGCAGAGAGGTGTATTAACATCTTCCACTATGGTTGTACTTTATTTCTCAAAGTTCTATCCATTTTTGCTTTGAAATTATATCATTTTCCTTTTATTTTTATAAAATATCCCTCTTGGCCGGGCGCGGTGGCTCAAGCCTGTAATCCCAGCACTTTGGGAGGCCGAGGCAGGCGGATCACAAGGTCAGGAGATCGAGACCACAGTGAAACCCCGTCTTTACTAAAAATCCAAAAAAAATTAGCCGGGCGCGGTGGCGGGCGCCTGTAGTCCCAGCTACTCAGGAGGCTGAGGCAGGAGAATGGCGGGAACCCGGGAGGCGGAGCTTGCAGTGAGCCGAGATCGCGCCACTGCACTCCAGCCTGGGCAACAGCGTGAGACTCCGTCTCAAAAAAAAATAAATAAAATAAAATAAAATATCCCTCTTTATCTCTGGTAATGCTGCTTGCCTGAAAATCTATTGTCTAACACTAGTGTAGCTAAATCAGATTTATTTTAATTAGTGTTCTAATGGTATAATGTTTCCATCTTTTTAACTTTCAACCTTTCTGGGTCATTATACTTAAGGTCCTCTTCTATAAAGCCATGTGTAGTTGAGTTTTTATCTAATTTAATCATCTTAGTCTTTTACTTGGAGTATTTGATCCATTTATGTTTAATGTAATTAATTATATTATTGATTTTTATCTACTATGTTACTTTTGTTATTTGACCTACCTGTTTATGTTGCTTTTTTCTCCTTTTTGCTTTCTTGTGGATTTGTCAAACATTTTTATTATTCTGTTGTTGATGATGCACTCTTGTTAACATCGTTATGATTATAACATGCATCATTGCATCAATACAGTCTCATACAAATTGTCACTTAATATCTCCAATAATGCTAGAACCATGAAACACTTCAACTCCTTCCACCCTCCTGCCCCTTACTTTTGCACTGTAGTGGTAATGAATTTTAACTGTATATGTAATTTAACCCCACAGGATATTAATTTATATTCACCCACACATTTGCCATTAGTTCCTGAATAGGTCTAACACCAACTTTGCTTGAAGATCTGTTGGAAACAGATTCTCACAGTTTTTCTTTTCAAATATCTTTACTTTCTATTTCTCAGGCCAGGTGCGGTGGCTCATTCCTGTAATCCCAGCACTTTGGGAGGCCGGGGCAGGTGGATCACCTGAGGTCAGGAGTTTGAGAGCAGCCTCGCCAACATGGTGAAGCCCATCTCTGCTAAAAATACAAAAATTAGCCGGGCATGGTGGTGCAGGCCTGTAATCCCAGCTACTAGGGAGGGTGAGGCAGGAGAATCGCTTGAACCTGGGAGGCAGAGATTGCAGTGGCAGGAGAATCGCTTGAACCTGGGAGGCAGAGATTGCAGTGAGCCGATATTGCACCAGCCTGGGTGACACAGGGAGGCTCCGTCTCAAAAAAAGAAAAAAAAAAACAAATATCTTTACTTTCTATTCTTCACTGAGTATAGAATTTTCACTGAGTACAGAATTCTATGTTGGCAATTCTTTTCTTTCAGCATTTCAAGCTATCGTTTCATTATCTTCAGTTATTTTTGTTGATAGGTCAACTGTCAGTCTTATTTTTGCTATTTTAAAGGTGCTGTATCATTTTTCTCTACTTTCCAGATTTTTCTATGTGGTCTTTAGCAGTTTATCATGTGTGTACATATGGTATTCTTTGTGTTTATTATGATTTGGGATTTACAAAGAATATGTATATTTCTTGAATATGTATATTGATATCTTTCAAAAGATTGAAATAAGATCAGCCATTATTTTTTCAAATATTCTGCTGCCTCATTCTCTCTCATTTCTTTAGGAACTCTGTTTAAAAGAAAAGTTAGGCAGGGCGCGGTGGCTCACGCCTGTAATCCCAACACTTTGGGAGGCTGAGGCAGGCGGATCATGAGGTCAGGAAATTGAGACCATCCTGGCTACACGGTGAAACCCCATCTCTACTAAAAATACAAAAAAAAAATTAGCCAGGCGTGGTGGCAGGCGCCTGTAGTCTCAGCTACTCGGGAGGCTGAGGCAGGAGAATGGCGTGAACCCGGGAGGCAGAGCTTGCAATGAGCCAAGATTGTGCCACTGCACTCCAGCCTGGGAAACAGAGTGAGACTCCGTCTCAGAAAAAAAAAAAAAAAGAAAAGTTAGGACTTTCCATTGAGTCCCACATGTCTCTTTCTGCTTCAATTTGGGTATGTTCTATCAATCTGTCTTCTGTTTCTAATAAAGCTTTTAATGGCAAACACTCTATATAGAAAATTACACTTTCCTCTGCTAGGCAGAGAGAATACAGACTGAGTTGCAGCTTCTGTAGGGCTAGGGCTCAGCCTGCCTCTGATTTGCCCCTAATCCTAGGGATTGTTCGCCAGGATCAGATCTCTTGCCTGCCATAGCCTTGCTGCTCAGTGCATTGAGACTGTAAAAAATTCTGTCCTGAATTTAAATGATTTTTGGTTTAAGTTCTCCAGACTCCTGCTCCATACCACCTCAGAATGAGAGAATGAAATCCAATGGGAGAAGGTTAAGCAGAAAGGAGAGAGAATAGCTAAAGTCCAAACTTGAGGGAAGTTTTCCTATAAAGAGGGAAAACTAACAGGATAGCTGGAAGAGAATGTGTTGTCAAGATGGTATTGTTACTGATGGATTAGGAAGCTTTGGGTAGAGGAAGACAGTGTCAGGTGCCAAAGCCTTTGGTGAATAAAGAGAAGCTGACAGGAACAAATATAGGTAGCTGGAGGCTACAAAGGACTTGGGGTATGTAAAGTCTAGAAAATAAAAACAGCTTCTACTTAAGGCTCAGGAGACAAGGGTTTTTAATTAAAGCAAGATAGTAAAGGGAGACTTCAAAGATGGTGATGAGTGGAGAAGAGATATATTTCAGCAGGGTGGGAAAAATCAGGAGTTCAATTCTGTATACATTAGGTTGAGATCATCAACAGACGAATGAATTCTAGAGTCATCAGAGTATAGGGAGTTATTAGAAGCCATGGCATTCCAGTAAAAGGAGGTAGAGAGAAGACAGTCAAAGATGAAGTCAGAATGAAGAGGAGAAGCCAGGAAGTTGGGAGGCCACCTGATGTAAGGAAGGGTATGTAAGGGTTTAATCATATGGAATCTTACTGAAATGTCAAATAGGATTACAAAATGATCTCTGAATTTGGCATGAATTCAGAAACTTGGTGAAAGTGAGTTAAGGAGAAATGCTTACTTCTTTACAAAAGTTTTGGCCAATGGAGGCAGAGATGATGCGGTTTTTCTCCCCCACATTGGAAAGACTAGAATACTAGAATATGGGTGGGTGAAATAAAACAAAGTATAAGTTATGGTGGCTGAGGTGGGGAGGAGGAAAAGATCATTGAAACCAAGAAGGAACTAAGAAAGGAGGGCTTTGGATGCATCTTCCACATGGATTGAAGGCACCAAAGTTAGTGACCAAGTAAATGGTAGAGAGGAAGACAGTGAGCAAAGGGAGTGACTAGAATGTTGACCAGTGACAAGAATAAGAGCGGGGGGCCATAGTCTGGTGACATGAGCATTATAGAACAGAGTTTTTGAGCTTATAATCTATATTATAAGAAGTAGAAAACAGCTTTCATTTGACGGAGCCACAGGAGAAACTATATCATCGGGGATAGCAGTACTGCAGTTAAAAAAGAGCACATCTGCTGATGCTATAGTCTGAGTCCCAGAGGCACCAGTCAAAGGCTGTGCAAGATAGAAACTGCCCAGAATAGAACAAAGATAGAGAGGGGTGATAATGGATGATCCCAAAGTCCACCTCAGATGACCTAGGAGGAAGGGCCAACTCACCAGAATCTAGGCCACACAGTAGTCTAGGGAAGGATGCTGAGGGTCCAAGACTTTCAGGAAGAGTGAAGGAACCCTGGAGCTGGTTCGTGAGTGAAAAACTTAGCCTCTGTGTTCAGACTTTTGCCATGTTGGTCTAGGTCCCTTTCAGTAAAACATGCAGGAAAATAAGGAACATTATTGACAACTAATTTTATGCTTCTGGGCTGGGTGCAGTGGCTCACACCTGTAATCCGAGCACTTTGGGAGGCCAAGGGGGTTGGGTCACCTGAGATCGGGAGTTCAAGACCAGCCTGACCAACATGGAGAAATCCTGTCTCTACTAAGAATACAAAATTAGCAGGGTATGGTGGTGCATGCCTATAATCCCAGCTACTTGGGAGGCTGAGGCAGGAGAATCATTTGAGCCTGGGAGGCGGAGGTTGCAGTGAGCCAAGATTGCACCATTGCACCCCAGCCTGGGCAACAAGAACAAAACTCCATCTTAAAAAAAAGGAAAAAGAAGTGTGTGTGTGTGTGTGTGTGTGTGTGTGTGTGTGTGTGTGTGTGTGTATCTCCAAGAGAAAAGCCAGAGGGGAAGCTTCTGCCCTGTGTTCCCAAATGGCACCATTGGCAAGGCTCCTAGACTGGCTTTCCCCTCACCCAGGAGTGATGCCCATGCATACAATGCCCAGAAATGACCATCATGTCAGCTTTCACAACAATGATGACCAACTTGTCACTATTTTTTTTCAAGTCCATAGGTGTGGACCCTCTGCCAGCTAAGCTGGCCTATGACAAGTCACATGACCAAGTGTGGGTCCTGAGCTGGGGGGACGTGCACAAGTCTCAGCCAAGTCTCCAGGTATGTTGAGCACATGGAGGCTGATACCCACACTCCAGAGAGAAGAACTCTCTCCCTATAAAATAAGTATCTCCTGCTTCCCCAGGTGGCTAATTACATTTGTCCAAAATATATCCATAAAGGCTCAAGGAGAGAGTAGGAAACAGCCTCAGGCCAATGCCCCTCACAGGCAATTGAAGACAGCAATAATGATAATGAATAGGCTTCTGACATCACAACAATCAGAACATGGCACCCAATCCCCATCCAGCCCCACAATCCTGCCTCTCTTGAGCCAATAGTTCCTGGGTCCCAACAGAATGGGGCTCTGTGGTCTAGAAGGGAGGCTGGACAATAGTGTCAAAGCAAGCAGCACATGTTGGCCAGTGAAGAAGGAGAAGCACCAGCAATTATATCCATAAACAAAAGCCCACTTACCAAGTGCTTACAGTGTGCTAGAGTACAGAAAAGTTCTATAATTTGCCTATGGTCCACCCTGGACAGTGTGGCTCTGGAGCCCAAACATCTATTACTCCCTTGGGTAGAGCTTGGGCTCCAGAGATCCATGGGATCCCTTCCCCCATCAGCCAAGAAAGGTCAATAGCAACCCTGACTTGAGTAATTTGAGTATGCCCTGCACAGCCTTGCCCATCAGGGATCCATAAGAGGACTGCGCCCTATAAAAAGTGATTTGAATGCCTATTTTCTCAATTCTCCCAAAGATGGTGCATAGAACCATTCTAGGTGCACAGGAGAAAAGTTAATTCATTAAAAATAATGGATGCTTCTGGAGATTAGGGTCTCTCGCTCTCTCTCAGAACCCTAGGTGAGAAGGGCTGCAAATGGAGCTAACTCCCCTGTAGAACCCTCTGGAACCAAGACTGGCAAGAGGGCAGAAAGACCAGGGTCTGGAGATGCTTTCTCCTAGGGACTGACCACCTACCTGCACCTCTGCACCACTCACAACTTCAGTTTCTACACGCTGAGGCCACTGTCACACAGGTGAAGCCACCAACCATTCTTGGGCCCAGTGAGCTGACAAAAAGTAGTAATAACCTATCAGAGAGCCTGGACACCAGAATAAAGGTCACTCAGAACAGAGTACCAGCCCAAAGAGATACAGCTGCCAGAAATACCAACAAAAAAAAAATAGGAAAGCACTTCAGAAAATTCAAGGGGAGGGGCCACCAGAAAAAGAACAAAACAGATTTCGCAGTTTAAAACTGCAATAGATGAGTTGGAAAATGTGAACAGGCAAGATGACTCACACCTGTAATCCCAGCACTTTGAAGGCCAAGGCGGGCAGATCACCTGAGGTCAGGAGTTTGAGACCAGCCTCGCCAACATAGTGAAACCCCGTCTCTACTAAAAATACAGCAACTAGCTGGGCGCGATGGTGCGTACCTGTAGTCCCAGCTACTTGGGAGGCTGAGACAAGAGAATCGCATGAACCCAGTAGGCAGAGGTTGCAGTGAGCCAAGACAGCACTACTGCACTCCAGCCTGGGCAGCAGAGCAAGACTCTGTCTCAAAACAAACAAACAAACAAAAAAATGCATGGTTTCTACTGAGACCCAAAATAGTAGCCTGAAAGATAAAGAACAAAAAAAGCTCTCTCAACTCACAGAGCAAACCCATAAAGAGGTTGAGCCGTGAAGTGGGAAGAACAGAAGTTTAGAAAGAAAAGATAACTATTAGAATGGAGTCAAACATTAAATAAGTTTCCAATAAAATATTCAAGTTGAAGAAACTTAATCCTGTAGATTAAAAGGGATCTACAAGTCCCAGGCTAAACTGATGAGAAATGACACATCCCTTCACTAGTGATAAAGTTCCAGAACTCCAAGTTTTAAGGAAAACTAATCAAATTGACAGTGGACTTCTCACCTGCAACAGGAGCTGGAAGACCATGGAATCCCATCTACATGCTCCAAGGGTTCTATTCCCAAGCAAGGCATCATTTACCTGTCAGGACAAAAGAAAGATATACGGGTATGCAGGAACTCAGGGAGCCCATCACTCATGGGCCACACCTAAGGAAAGATACTAGACAAACATCAGATGAGCCAGATTAGAGACATCAAGGTGGACAGAGATAGTGGCAAGTAATGAACCAGGAGAGGAAGATCTAAAATTAAAAGTAAAATGGATGAGGAGAGGCTATCTGGAACTGTGCAATAAGTGCTAGGTGAGGATATTTGCATTAAGAGAGAGACAATGAAAGAAATTCTGATACCAAGCTGTAACTAAAGATAAATTATTTCAGTAAAAAGAGTAGGAGCCAGTTACAGTGGCTCATACCTGTAATCCTAGCACTTTGGGAGGCTGAGGCAGGAGGATTACTTGAGCTCAGGAGTTGGAGACCAGCAGGAGCAACCTAGCAAAACCACGTATCTACAAAAAAAAAATACAAAAATTAGCCAGGCATGACGACGCACCTGTAGTCCTAGCTACTTGATAGGCTGAGGCAGGAGAATCGCCCAGAAGATGGAGGCTGCAGTAAGCCAAGATCATGCCACTGCACTCCAGCCTGGGTGACAGAGTGAGACCCTGTTTCAAAAAATAAACAAAAGTAGGGAGTATGCAGAAAGGGGGAGTAAAAATACTCAAAACCTTACTTTAAACCTCACTTTCTTGGGATAAGAGAGGATACAGAGAATGTTGTTTGAAATTGATAGTTGAGAAATATCTCATTATACCAAATATGACTAAATTCTCCAATTAAAAGCAGAGATGAGCTGATTGGTTTTAAAAACTAGCAATAAATTTTTTCCAAGAAACACACATAAAGTGATAATAAAAGGTTGCCCTTAAAGGGGTGAGAATAGTGATGACAGGTGAACAAAAAAGCATGCACGCATGGTAGCATCAGGCAATGTGGAATTTAGGGTTAAGAGCACTAAGCATGTTGAGAGACAGTAGGTGCTGAACAGCTGATCTATATCAAACAACATAACAAATACATAAAACAAGAGTGATTGACACAGAAGAGCTTGATTTAAAATATACTTAAATAGTACATACAAAGGAGACAAGATGAGAGGAAAATTGAATATAAACAAGAAGTTTGCTTTAATAAAAATATAGAAAGCCTTTCATCAGTCAAATAGAATTTTTTAATGTCTACAATATCACTAAAGAAACTTTAAATTTTTGTAAAAGTAGGTGTTGTAAACTATATTTTCTGAGAATTAAGAAAACATTCCTGGATATATCTATTGGATCAAAGAGGAAATTAAAAGGAAAACTACCAATGGTCTCAAAAGCAATGAAAAAGAGACTATTTTGTAGCAAAATTTACAGGATATAGAGAAGGCTGTACCAACTAATTACTGGGGCTTAAAAGCCTGAAAAGGAGGTATTTAAGAAATTGAAAGAGAACAAAAGTGGCAAGAAAGAATAGAGACTAAAATTAATAGAAAGCAAAACAAAAAAGATGAATCCTTCACAACTCCAATAAAGAAAAAGGCAAACAAAAATAGACAAAATGAGGAATGAGAAAGGGAATTTTATTGCAGATACAGGAGGATGAAAAGACTTGAAAAATAGGCCAGGTGCAGTGGTTCACACCTATAATCCCAGCACTTTGGGAGGCCGAAGTGGGTGAATCACCTGAGGTCAGGAGTTCCAGACCACCCTGGCCAACATGGTGAAACCCTGTCTCTACTAAAAATACAAAAATTAGCTGGGTGTGGTGATGCGTGCCTATAATCCCAGCTACTCAGGGGACTGAGGCAGGAGAATCGCCTGAACCCAGGAGGCGGAGGTTGCAGTGAGCCGAGATCGCGTCACTGCACTCCAACCTGGGTGACAGAGTGAGATTTTATCTCAAAAAATAACACTACATTGCAACTCTGAGGCAACAAATTTTAGAACCTAGAGGAAATGAGTGAATGCTTGCAAAATGTTAATAAATAAATGACTTATAAAAAGAGAAACTTGAACTAGAGCAATTACCATGGATTTTTTAAAGAAAAATCTACCATAGAAAAATGTACAGCTGAGTTTTGTCAAGTCCTCAAAGTATAGATAATTTTACTTAAACTATCCCAAGACCATAGGGTGAAATAGTACAGTTCCTTAGTTTGTTTTAAATAGCCAGTGTAATTGTGATTATAAAACCTGATTTAAAATAGTATAAAAAATAAAACTGTAGACTAATCTCACTTATAAATACAGAGGCAGAATTCTGTTTTTAATTCTAACATCCCATTAGAAATAGAGTCCAGGATGAAAACTCAAATTGAACACGTTTTGTGGGGTTGCGCTAGTTTTGCTCGGGTTGTTCTGAATCCCACTCATTTCCTAATTCTTACTGGATTCCAAAGCTTTGAGGATATTTTTTAAGAAGTTCAGGCTTATGATCCTTAGTAGTACAAGGATTTGTCTGGTTTTGAATTTCATGGGCTCAGTGATTACAAACAAAGAGATGCAAACTACCACTGTTTAAATAGTTTTACAGTATTTCTAAAGATTTGATATTGAAACTTAATGTTTATATTCACTGAGCTCCTAAAGAAAATAGAATATAAAGTTTTCTTTGGGAAAAGTTGACTCGTTAAATTCTTTTTAATTGAATTCAAAATAAAGCGCATTGAAGCCCCATGGCTTGTGATTTTTTTTAAATGAATAAATTGTGAAGAATTGGTTTTGGTTATAGGAATGACTGGGATCCAAGAGATGACTTGGACCCATGTCCTTGTCTAACATACAAATCCAGGAATATTATGCAAGGATAACTTATTTTAAAAAGGGAGTTTCACAGGAGAGATGCATACAAATCCAGGAATATTATGCAAGGATAATTTATTCTTTTATTTTTATTTATTTTTTTCTTTTTTGAGACGGAGTCTCGCTGTGTTACCCAGGCTGGAGTGCAGTGACCGGATCTCAGCTCACTGCAAGCTCCGCCTCCCGGGTTTACGCCATTCTCCTGCCTCAGCCTCCCGAGTAGCTGGGACTACAGGCGCCCGCCATCTCGCCCGGCTAGTTTTTTGTATTTTTTAGTAGAGACGGGGTTTCACCGTGTTAGCCAGGATGGTCTCGATCTCCTGACCTCGTGATCCGCCCACCTTGGCCTCCCAAAGTACTGGGATTACAGGCTTGAGCCACCGCGCCCGGCCGATAATTTATTTTAAAAAGGGAGTTTCACAGGAGAGATGCAGGTGTATAACCACTACACACACACACACACACACACACACACACACACACACACACACACACACACACACACACACACAGAAAAAGACATAGAACCCAGGAATGTGTGCAAATGCTCAAGCAGGGAACACATTCCCAGGATGCAATGATGGTTCACTGTCAGGAAATCAGTCAATATTATTCATAACACCAACAAATTGAAAGAGAAAAATGTAGGATGTTTTCAATAATACTGAAAAGACATTTAATTAAATACAGCAGGCATTCTTAATAAAAAGCCTAAAAATAGGAATAGAAGGAAATTCTTTAAATATAATAAAGACTACTTCTCCAAAACCAATAACCAATAGTTTACCTTTGCCTAAATGACTAGGATATGTATTATCATTTAAAAAAGTATGAAATCATTTGAATAAACCTACCTTCACCACTATGGTCTAGGGTTAAAGAAACCAGTGCTTACAAAAACTGCTCCTGGAAATTCAACTGGCGTAGTCTTTGTGGTGAGCAATTGGGAAGTGTGAACCAAAAGCCTGAAAGAGTAATTTTTTTATTTTTATTTATTTATTTATTCACTTGAGACAGAATCTCACTCTGCACCCAGGCTGGAGTGCAGTGGCACAATCTCAGCTCACTGCAACCTCCTCTTCCCGTGTTCAAACGATTCTTGTGCCTCAGCCTCCGCAGTAGCTAGGATTACAGGTACACGCCACCACACCCAGCTAATTTTTATATTTTCTGTAGAGATGGGGTTTCACCATGTTGGCCAGGCTGGTCTCAAACTCCTGACGTCAAGTGATCTGCCCACCTCAGCCTCCCAAAGTGCTGGGATTACAGGTGTGAGCTACCATGGCTGGCCAGTGAAAGAGTAATTTTTGATCCAGCAACTTCTCAGAATTTTTCCAAAGGCCATAACCACGGAAGTGGACAAAAACTGAGCTATGACATTTTTAGTCTCCCACAAATACAATGTTTGTTACTGCATTGTTTGTATTTGCAAGAGATTAAAAATAATATCCTAATATTGTTTCTAAATATCCAACACTGAAGGAATTGTTGAACACACTTTGGGAAGACTACATGAACATGTTTGTACAAATGAGGCTCCCTCCACCAAAGCCCTCCTCAGCACCCAGGTTTGGAACATTTGGCATCTTTTCTGATGCTGCCCAGCACTCTCTGGCCCACCCGCTTTCTAAGGCCAGCTTTTAGCTGCCTCCCAGCCTGTCCTCTGGATACCAAGTTCTCCCGCCCCTCCACATGCCACTTCCCAGCTGGCTTCGTACACCCCTCTGAGGGAGATGCCCAGCCTTCCTGTCCCCACTCTGCCAACTGATGGGCATATCCTGAGATTCAGGCACACGCATACATCTCCTGAACCATGCCCATACAGCAGCAAATGTGAGGGGCTTGACAGTTATCTTTAGGGCACTGTGGGCCCAGCTGTGTGTTAGGACTCAAGAAAAAGCCAAGGAGGAACTCGTGACTCAGAGAAACAAGGCTGACATGCCCACATCAGTTCAACGGCCCGTGGCACTGCGTTTTGATGAAGTAACCTCTGAATATAGGGTGTCAGAGCAGTGAAGCATGAATGACGCTGACCGATGACAGCCTGTAATTTTCCATCTCTGCTGTGAGCTAAAATGACAGGCCTGATATCAAGCAATGATTGCATGGCTCCTTGGAATTCCCTGGCATTTTCTTTTCAGACTCTCTAAGATCCAGTTTCCTAATGCTGATATTTTCTTAACACCCACTTCTATGAGTTTTTTTCTTATGAACTTGCCATAGAAGTAATCATTTGGCCTCTTTTAAAAAATCACAGAGAAATAACCTAATGCAACGTGAGGACTGCCTCAAGCCTGAAAATCATGGCTCGCATCACTCCAGCCAGCACTCTGCCTGCCGACTGCAGAGGAAAGCAAGACCAAAAAAGACACAAGCCTCCAGCCTGCCTGAGGAGGCAGGCCAGGTGCTGTTTGTTTTGTCATAAAAGTAAAAGCCAGAAGGCAGTTCCATTCCTAAAAAGTAGAAGCATCCAGAGCTCTCAGCCATGGGAGTCAGGAGCTCCCACCACAGACAGCTCTCACCCTGCAGGCCAAGCCTCAGGCTGCAGAAATCTAGACCCTTCTTTCTACACATATGGCCACAATATCATGATCAGATGATCAGTAAAAGTGTCTCACCCGCCGGGCGCGGCGGCTCACGCCTGTAATCCCAGCACTTTGGGAGGCCGAGGCGGGCGGATCACAAGGTCAGGAGATGGAGACCACAGTGAAACCCTGTCTCTACTAAAAATACAAAAAATTAGCTGGGCACAGTGGTGGGCATCTGTAGTCCCAGCTACTCAGGAGCCTGAGGCAGGAGAATGGCGTGAACCCGGGAGGCGGAGCTTGCAGTGAGCCGAGATTGCGCCACTGCACTCCAGCCTGGGCGACAGAGCGAGACGGATCTCAAAAAAACAAAAAAGTGTCCCAGCTTCCCGTTCATGGGCTCAGCATCTGCCTCCTCTCCTGCACAGATGGTCTGGGCTTCTCCTCAGGGCCTGTAAGTTGGCCAAGCCCCTCATCGGGCCACTAGTCTGCTGCTGTCTGGGCAGTGGCCTAGAACTTGAAGGCTGATGAGCATATGCAGAAGGCAGGAGGACACAGGCTGGCTGGCTTGGCCTCACTAGCTGACAGAGGGGCTGCCCAGCCTGACCACAGGGGTTTCATGGCAGGGACTCCGGACCACTCACTCATCCTATGTGACTTCACACACCACCTGGCTTCTGCTCGGAGCTGCCATTGTGCCCTCCCTGACACGTGGGTGCAGCTGGGACACACACCAGGGAAAAGCTCTCCTCTCCTCCTGCCGAGTCCACAGGGGAGAAAGGGTTACCTCCAGGGAAACAGAGGCGGCCGTGCTCTGTCACTACCAATTTGTACAAGGCACAGGGCCCAATTGTTTACTTTCTACAGCAAGTCTCCTCTGTAAGACCAGGACCTCTTCCCAGCATTCTAATTGCAAGACATCTAAACAGCCCAGCATCTCAGAGTGGCATCCCGTAGGATGTCTACTGTCTTTCGTCAATCCTGGAGTGGTACCTCAGAGAACGCCTGTGAGCAGCATCCGACAGAGACTACCAACAAACTGGCCCAGGCATCTGGCACCAGAGAAGAAGGAATTCCCAGTAGACAGTTCCACCACGTGACATTTTCATGATTGAAAGCCCTCTCCCTCTTTCCCTAGCATGGCTTACATGTTGCGAAGGTAGGATTCCTCATTGCAAGAGGAGGTGGTCTCTGAGCAACCACAGTGATGTTTCCATTCCGGGGACTTCCCTTGGAAACCCCATCCCCACCCCTCAGGTTCTCACTCTGCCATCATGGCGGCTGACAAAGTGCAGCAAGGCAGGCGTAACCATGGAGCAAGGGCAATCCGGGCAGTCAGTCCTATCCCACCACTTCCTCTTTCAGGAAGAACAGGCCCCTTTCTAGGATGTTCCTGAACTGCTCCCACTTTGCTCATGCCTCTTCCCTGATACTGAGGTTAGTCATCTCTCTCCCAAGCACCCCTCTGCCAGGGTGTCTCCACCTGACCATACAGGTGTCTCCAGGTTCAGCCCCCACCTGCATGGGCCCTCACTAGGATTCCCACTCTGTGTTGTAGGTGATCACAGAAGCCAGCGCCGGCCAGGACCAACACCTCATCCGCACACCCTTCGCAGGAGTGGACGACTTCTTCATTCCCCCAACGAACCTCATCATCAACCACATCAGGTGAGACTGGCCCATGATGCCTCTAAGGCACTCCCCGCTGCAGCTCAGCCCTGCAAGGGGCAGCTTTGCCCAGCATGGGACCTACTCATTTCTCTGTCTCCCCTACTCCTCCTATGCTGAATTTGGACCCCATCACGAAGGAACAGAGAAGGTCCAGTAAAACAGACCCAGTGCCTAGTCCTCATTGCCTGGGGTCAGTGACTCTGTTATAGTGAAGGCACCCAGCTCCTAATGCCCTCAGGGGCCCAGAAAGGTCAGGAAGTCCCATCCTCAAGGTAAGGGCAGCAGAGGAAAGAAGGAAACAGTAGTGGTAAATTGAGCACCCTCTGCTTGCAAGACACAAAAATCTAGTCCAAGTGGTCTTAACCCCTATGTTATAGATAAGGATCAGAGACGTTAAGACACTGACCAATGTCACACAGGTAGGAATTGGCAAAGTCAGACTAAATGTAAAGCCAAGTATTGTTTCAGTGCACCATTATTCCACATTCCCATCTAACCACAGCCCATAATACTTTAGGAACCCCCAGAGCATCTGTGCGAGGAGCCCACAAAGAGGCAAGGCTTCCTGATTGCCATGGTTTGCCACTACCTAAAACAACCACCCAATAATAAGAGCCATGGTCTCAACTGCAGACCTCAGCCCAGCATGGTCAGTCCCCATCCCTATTCACTTCAGAGAGCCCCCAACATCTTCTATAAACTTACCACTGCCAGACGACCAAGCCTGTCTCTAAGCCATCAAGACCCCAAATGTCTTGTAGCACTATTTATACCTTTCTATAATCCACCATCAAGCACCTCTCTGCAGAAAGAAGTGATTCGTTTTTGCAAGCTGATGCTGGAGATGCACCCATTCACCCTTACCCAAGGAAGAAAGCCACTTTATGAACCCTCTCACTGCAGAGAGAGCCTTTGCAAGAGCCTCTGAGAGTATATTAAATGGTGAAGCCCTCGTAAAGCAGCTGTATTCAGCTGGGGGTCGGGCACACTCAGAGGCTCTGTAGTTCCTGTGTGTGGCTTTTAACTTAAAGTTTCTTTTAAGAGCCAAGTTTTCTTTCTTGCTATTTCCATGCTCTGATTCTTTAAGGATGCTTTAAAGATACGCCTTGGAGGGAGTTTTTCCTCCACTCTGGGGTACAGTTTTTCTAAAGAAAATTACAGAAGAGGTTCTGCTCTGTTCCTGTAAGTGTACACAGCACCAAAAGGCCTCTGTGAGCAAGGGATTTAGGCACAGGCTCTCAAGATCAAAGGGAAGTCCTGCCTGGAGCCAGGCTTTTCCATGCTTCCAACCAGCCTCCAAAGAGGAATTTTAGAAAATCCAGATGTGAGCAGCTCCCACCTACCTGAGCCCCTCTGCTAAACTTCCCTCTTTGAATCTTCCCAATAGCCCTAGGAAGGAGCTACCCTGGCTAGAGTCACTGAGGCTCAGAGAGGCAAGCAGCCTGCCCCAGGCTCTGCAGCTAGCAGGGCAATGCCCCGGCACCAGGCCATCTGGCTCCAGAGGGAAAAGCTGTCCTCAACCCCAATGCCCAGGGTTCTTCCTACCCACACCACCAGTGTGGCCAGAAAAGAGACCGCCCCCGCATGTTTCCCTTCCAGGGGAAGAGGGTACTAATAGGAAATCTGCACTTGTTGGGCTGCATCTGCATCCTCAAATTCTAACTTGCCAGTTAGTCTAGAAAACAGCGAGGATATAGAACTCATATCTTTGTAACAGGCAGAATCGGGGCAGGGATCTCTTGCCCTTTTCCTCCATGCTCACCGTCCAGACACAGACTCACCCCTTTCCAGCTGGCATGGGCCTCAGAGAAGCAGATCATAGGCATTACAAAAGGAGAAGCAGTTGAAGGGCCTCTCGCCTTCCTCCACAATCATTTCCAATGATGAGTGCATGTTACAAGAGCATCAACCCAGCAACATTTGTAACTCCACTGCGTTTGGATTGAGATCATAGAAAATTTCTTTATGAAGACATCCCCTGCAGAATGATAGATCTTATTACTAAGCTATTAGATCACGAAGGATTATAATAAAGGGAAAAGGCAGAAGATGTAATTGGTTAAGAAAAATGACAGATTCCCCACCCCTGGAGGTGACTTCTGACCTCAGTTCTTCCCCTCCCAGGTTTGGCTTCATCTTCAACAAGTCTGACCCTGCAGTCCACAAAGTGGACCTGGAAACGCTGATGCCCCTCAAGACCATCGGCCTGCACCACCATGGCTGCGTGCCCCAGGCCATGGCGCACACCCACCTGGGCGGCTACTTCTTCATCCAGTGCCGACAGGACAGCCCTGCCTCTGCTGCCCGACAGCTGCTCGTTGACAGTGTCACGGACTCTGTGGTTGGCCCCAACGGTGATGTAACAGGCACCCCACACACATCCCCCGACGGGCGCTTCATAGTCAGCGCTGCAGCTGACAGCCCCTGGCTGCACGTGCAGGAGATCACGGTGCGGGGGGAGATCCAGACCCTGTATGACCTGCAAATAAACCCAGGCATCTCAGACTTGGCCTTCCAGCGCTCCTTCACTGAAAGCAATCAATACAACATCTACGCGGCTCTGCACACGGAGCCGGACCTGCTGTTCCTGGAGCTGTCCACAGGGAAGGTGGGCACACTGAAGAACTTAAAGGAGCCACCCACAGGGCCACCCCAGCCCTGGGGGGGCGCCCGCAGAATCATGAGGGACAGTGGGCTGTTTGGACAGTACCTCCTCACACCAGCCCGAGAGTCTCTGTTCCTCATCAATGGGAGACAAAACACGCTGCGGTGTGAGGTGTCAGGTATAAAGGGGGGGACCACAGTGGTGTGGGTGGGTGAGGTATGAAGGGCCCAGAGCAGAGCCCTGGGCCAAGGAGCACCGCCTAGTCCTGACACTGCAGCCCCAAGCAGGTGCGCTGTACATTTTTACAGACAAAAGCAAAAACCTGTACTCGCTTTGTGGTTCAACACTGGTCTCCTTGCAAGTTTCTAGTATAAGGTATGCGCTGCTACCAAGATTGGGGTTTTTTCGTTAGGAAGTATGATTTATGCCTTGAGCTACGATGAGAACACATGCTGCTGTGTAAAGGGATCATTTCTGTGCCGAGCTGCACACCGCGTGACCTGGGGACATCATGGAACCAAGGGATCCTGCTCTCCAGGCGGACACCTCTGTCGGTTGCCTTCACATAGTCATTGTCCCTTACCGCCAGACCCAGCCAGACTCCGCCCTGACGGAGTGGCCCAGAAGCAGAGGCCGAGCAGGAGCAGGGGCCTCCCTCCCGAACTGAAAGCCCATCGGTCCTCGCGTGGGACCACATCTTCTCCCTCGCAGCTGCTTCTTGCTTTTCTTTCCATTTGACTTGCTGTAAGCCTGAGGGAGAGCCAGCAAGACTCACTGCATCTTGGGGGATGGGGAAATCACTCACTTTATTTTGGAAATTTTTGATTAAAAAAAATTTTTATAATCTCAAATGCTAGTAAGCAGAAAGATGCTCTCCGAGGTCCAACTGTATCCTTCCCTGCCTTAGGCCGAGTCTCTGGGGGGGTCACAACCCCCCTATTCCACAGCCAGAGAGAACAATGGTCATCTAAGAATACCAGCCCTGTCAACTATTGCCACCCTGCTTCTCCAAGAGCAGACCAGGCCACCTCATCCATAAGGACTCGGTTCTGTGTTGGGACCCCAAGAGACCAGGACGAGTTCTGTGTGCCTGCTTGTCAGCACAGAAGGGAGACATCTCATTAGTCAGGTTCTGGACCCCAGATTCAGGGCAGACTGGGCTTGCCTGGCAAGGTATGGGTGGCCCCAAGGCTCAATGCAGAAACCCCAGGGACACGAGTGGGGCCAGGTGAGTTCCTGAAGCTATACCTTGTCAAAACAGATTTATTTTTCCTGCCTGTGGCCTACCCACTCATCTCTGGTACCCCATCCCCGCATCAGCACTGCGGAGAGAACACATTTCAGCAAGGGTTTTCTTACCCACACTCCCCAGTCAACACACACACCCTGCAGAGCCCAGAGCGGAAGGCCACAGGCTGGCACCACTGCATTCTCCTTACGTGTCTCAGGCTGCGGTGACTCTCAGGTGGCCGTCGAAGAAGTACAACACACACAGCCCTCTGGAGACTGCCTAGATCAGAGACTCGGCAAAAACAGGCTCCCCTTCCCTCTCCCGCATCTGAGTGGAACTTACATGTGTTCTGGTTTGAATGATCATTTTGCAAGCCACACAGATCGGGAGAGGTGATCTCACCACAGACATCTTTGCTCATTTGACCACCTTCACCTACTGACATCACCAGGATTTTCCTTTGCCATTGAGGAACAAACCCTTTCAAGGAGAGGAAACCCTAGACTCTGTGTCACTCAACATCCACAGCTCCTTTCACTCCTCCCTGACTGCCCAAGCCACCTGCATCCCCCGCCCCAGCTCTCGTGAGACCAATCACTTGTCTTGTATGTCTCATGTATCTTGGTCCCCCAAATGCCTGTCCCCTGCAACTCCTAGGGGTGTGCCTAGACATGTACATCTGTTTTTTATTCTAAAAGATATGCTATGTAGATAGAAGTTGAGGAAGCTCACCTCAAAAGCCTAGAATGCAGTTTCACCGTTGCTGGGATGCATGGATGACACATCTCGCCCCTTTTATTTTTCCTGCCTCAATATCTTGATATGTTTACTCCCAATCTCCCATTTTTATGACTAAAATTCTCCAACTTTCATCAACTTCTCTTTTTGGAAAAATCTCAATTGTATCAGCCCCTGACAGAAAAAGGATCTCTGAGCCTAAAGGAGGAAAAGTCCCACCAACTACCAGGCCAGAACACCAGCCCCTCTGGGCAGCAGGATTCCTAAGTCAAAGACCAGTTCGACCCAAACTGGCCTTTTAAAATAATCAGGAGTGACAGAGTCAACTTCTGCAGCACCAGTTCCTCCCTCACTGTCCCTTTCATCTCGGAGTGTGTCTAAAAAGCATAGCTGCCCTTCACTGTCCTCAGAGTGCAGTTCCTGGAGACGGCAGGCTTAGGTCTCACTGACAGCATGCCAGACACAACTGAATCGAAGCAGGCCTAAAGCCTAGGTCAGGGTTTCAGGAGTCCAGCCCCAGGAGGCAAAGTCACCAATGCAGGCAGGTAAATGCTTTTTAGCGGGAAACCAATAGAGTTGGTTGGGTGGGGAGTCAGGGGCAGGAGGAGGAGGAGGAGGAAGAAGAAGGCCAGATCGGCCTGCCTTTTCTCCCGTACTTCACCCCAGAAGAGGTTCATGGGACACAGTCGGAAAGCCACTGGTAGGAAATGCCTCACTACAGGGGGCCTCCTGTAGCAAGCCCAGCCAGTAATCCTCCTAATGAACCCACAATTCACACTGATACCTTACGCTATTCAAGAAGTACTGACTTTACCAAAAGAATCATCAAGAAAGCTATTTACATAAACTCCCTCAGTCATTTTGCAATAAAATTAATTTCACAAAAATGCAATAGGTTTTTTTTTTTTTTTCCCCCCAAAATGACAAATAATCTGCACCTGTGGTGACAGGAAGGCTTTGAAATAGGGGCCCTCATTCTTCTGCTCCAGTGGGCAGAACCCTGCATAAAGGCTCTGGGTCCAAAAGCCCACCCAGGCAGCCCCAGACGGATGACAGGAAGGGGGACTGTCGGCTTCTGGATGATGGCACAACCCGCCTGCATGAGGAGATTTGATGGGCGTCGCACCCACGGCCAAAGCCATCATCCCAGCCTCACCAACACTGACCTAGCCTACTCCGCCTGGGGCTGGCCCAGGCTTATTTCTTCAGTCTCCAAACCATTCGAGTGTCCTACTTTTCCCCAAGCTCCAGGAAGAAGCTGGAAGAGCCCTGTAAATCCTGGCTGCGGCCAACTACTAATACCAAACTTCAGGTACTATGACCTAGAGATAGCATCACCAGAGACAGAAACTCAACCCCTACAATTCCCACCCCCAACCCAGACATCTCCCCATCTCCATCTGTCCAGACAAGGCTCCCAATTCCAGGTAGGCACTGGAAGAAGCCAGCTTTCAACCCCAAATAAAGCAGAGAACGGCCTGCTGCCATAGAGATTGCGACTGCTGAGTCTTCATTTAGGAAAGCAGCCAGGAGTTGGCTTTGTACAGCCACATCTTGTTTTCTGTTGACCAGTAACCTGTGAACTAAAGATTTCAGAACTCAGATGTGAAACAGATTCATTCTGGATATATTTTTCTACAAGGGGCTTAAAAAGTATAGTTGATTCATTTATCATGACGTGTTTCATTCCATTATTACAGACACCGAACCATCTTCACTAGCAAATCCCACAACTCTCTCTCTCCCACTTTTCAACCCTCCTTTTCAGAAGCAAGCCTCCAGGAGAGTTGACACTACCACTCCGAGATCCTTCCTATGCATCCACCAATCTACCTCACATTCGCCCCTGCACCCAGCATCCCCGGAATGCTACTCCCCTCCACCATCAGCCAGGAGGCCAGGCAGGCAACAAATAAGATTGCAGCACTGCCACAGAAGTCCTCGACAGCCTCCCCACCCGGGACCCCGGGTTCCACTCCAAGTACAGTCAGAACTCATAGGGACACAGCCCCTTGCTGCCCAGAATCACACCCTCCAAACCCTTGCTTGCAGACCTTTGGAGTTAGATGACCAAGACTAGAGACAGCTGGCTGGGAACCATCAAGGAAGTCAGGTGTTCTCTGGCAGGAATAGTGAGACCATGACATCTCAGCGAAGCATCATCTCTCAGAGGGCCCGAGCCCCCGCAACCTCCCTCCAACTCCCTTTTTATTCTCCCCGCTTTCCTGTTCCATTCCTGTGTCTCAGGCCCCCTGCTCATGAGCCACTCCACAACAGCTCCGACCATTCAAGGAGCAACTGACCTGATGGCTACACCAGCCCCTACCCCGTGGTCTTTGCTCGTGCTGCTTTCCTGCTGTGGGGTACAAGCCAGAGGTCATTCATAGGCCAGATACTACTATGTGCTGCCAGACTGGCACGTAGGCAAAGAAATTTTGTTCAAGAAAGTCACTAGCTGCCTTGGTTTCTCTCCAAAATTATAGAGATCATAAAACAGAGATGCTTTAAAAATTCAAGGGATAAAAAAATACAGTGCCTATCTTCAGGGTATGACTACAAGACCCCAAGTAGCCAGTGGAATACAATCCACTCCCTGCTTTTATCTATACCAGGTTACCTGCTAAGTCACATGAGGATTTGAGCATCTTATTTGGGCCTGCATGCGTTAGGCAGCAGCCGCACAGTAGACCCTGGGACACAAACAAGCATTGTCCTGTGCATCCACATCCTCCTTTGGAGCCATGGGCAGCAAGTGGGGAAGCCTAATTTAACTAAATAATAATGTATGAAATTATGGAGAATACAAGAGTGGGGATTATCCTCCAAACTTCACAGCGAGGCTTCTTTAGCCAGCACCAGAGTGTTTACCATGCACTTAAAAAAAAAAAGCCACAATTCACGCACACTTCTTTCCAAGCTCATCTTTACATCTGTGGAACCAGCCCTTGCTCATGTGGCCCCAGAGAACATGGGTCATGCACTAGAGGGCTTTCGAGGGATCAGCCAGCACTCCACAAAGCAATAACTATTGACTTACCCCTACAGCAAGCCTGGTGACATGTGCTCGGCAGAATCAGAGACTGCTGCCCTTCAGAAGCACCCTCTTCAAGATCAGAGCTTTGTTTCTGAGTAAGAGCAACCAGTATTGGCTGGGTTGTGAGGCCCAAGAGCTCTAAATTGAGAAAATGCCCCAAATCTAAACCTTTATCCACTGCCCAGCATGATATCTGCCATAGGTTGAAGAGTTGTGGGTCCTGTGCTACTTGGGAGAGGTGAGGGAAACAGATTTGCAAGCTGCACACCAGAGACCCACAGCTCCCTCCTTGCCTGGCTCCCGCGGCTGGCCAGCCCCCTCATCCTTCCTATCCTGGCCTGGCCCTGTGGCTTCCTACCTTTCCCCTGCTTCTCATGCTTCCCAAAGGCTGTGTGAGAAGATCTCAAAGCAGAACTGGGCATGGAGTTTTGCTGGCGTGGTCACACACACCGTTTCATGCTGTAGTGCAGCTGAGTGACCCTCAAGATGCGAAGCCACACACATCATTTGTCCTATTCGAGTCTCATGCTTCCTCACCTCAGAAAACTCTCAGATCTCTCATGTCAAGGCAGATTACATTATTTTGAAACGTTGTGTAGCATCCAAAATATATTTTCTGTAATCACCACTATTTCTCAAAAGGCCTCCTGTAATTATTATACATGTGAATTTTTCCTTATTTATAAAATATATATAAATTATTTTTAATACATCAACTTTAGTAGAAATTTGTACCAACACAGTAACTGTATGTGGCATTTGAAATAAGTTTGTGTTTACTTTGACCTATTACACAGTATTGAACACATGGTGTATTTGCAGTACCACTTGGTGTAACGATGACTCCAAATTATCATAAACTATTGTCATTGTAAATGCTCTTTTTCTGAGGATTTTACAATAAAACTTGAGAAAAGTTACCTTTTTCTGGTGCCAGTCTGTTTGCAGTTTTTAAAGTGAGAACTGATTAAGGCAAAACCACGCAGCGTCCTTCTCCCACCTTTCCATCGCAATTGCAGTTTCCTGCTGATCATAGTGCGATAGTCGTGCTCTGGCCAGTCCAAAGAGTGGCTGGACAAAGGCAGGCACCTGGACCCAGAAGTCTCTCTTCCCCATGTGGAAGTTTCAGCTCCCAAAATGCACAACCACATCTGGTTCAAAACCACCCCACATCTGCCCTGGCAGGCACTAAAAATTCACTACAGCCCCAGACGTGAATCTATTACCCCGGCCACTCTGGGCTCTCACTGGGGCAGAGCTTCTAACTGAGACACAGAAAGTGGGAAGTGCCCAGTAATCACCAGGCTGCTAATGGGGAGCCAGCACTGTGCCGGGTATGGGTGATAAAGGGCTGAACGAAGGAGACACAGCACCTGCCCTCAGCGAGCTTAAGATGGCTATGCCATGACAGTATCAGGCAGGACCCCTAGGGTGTGTGTGTGTATGTGAAGAAAGAGACAGATCTATTTTAAGGAATTGGCTCATGTGACTATAGAGGCTGTTAAGGCCAAAATCGGCCTGGTAGGCAGCAGCCGGAAACACAGAGAAGAGTTGCAGTTTGAGTCCAGAGGCCGTCTGCTGGCACAATCCCCTCCTTAGGGGGAGGCCAGTCTTTTTCTATTATGGCCTTCAGCTGATTGAATGGAGCCCATCTACATCACAGAGGGTAATCTGCTTTCCTCCAAGTCTACTGATTTAAGTGGTAATCTGAGCTGGGCATGGTGGCTCATGACTGTAATCCCAGCACTTTGAGAGGCCAAAGTAGGAGGATCGCTTGAGCCCAGGAGTTTGAGACCAGCCTGGGCAACATACGGAGACTTCGTCTCTATTAAAAAAAAATTAATTAATTAATTAGCCAGACATGGTGATGTGCACCTGTGGTCCCAGCTACTTGGAAGGTTGAGGTGGGGAGGATCCCTCGATCCTAGCAGTTTGAGGCTGCAGTGAGCCATGATCTCACTCCTGCATTCCAGCCTGGGTAAGAGAGTGAGACACTGTCTCAAAAAATAAAAACAAAGAAATGAATGTTAATCTCATTCTTAAAATACCTTCACAGAATCATTAGAGTAGTGTTTGATAGACACCGGAGACCATGGTTATCTTAGTCTGTTCAGGCTGCTATAACAGAATACCATAGACTTTGTGGCTTATAAACTAATTTATTTCTCATCGTTCTGGAGTTCGGGAGGCCCAAGATCAAGACAGCAGCAGACTTGGTGTCTGGTGAGAGGCCACTTCCTGGTTCCTAGGTATCCATCTTCTCACTGTGTCCTCACCTGGTGAAAGGGGCAAAGGAGCTTCTAGGAGCCTCTTTCTAAGGGCTCCAATCCCATTCACTCTCATACCCTAATCAGCTGGCAAAGGCCCCACCTCCAAGTACCATCACACTGGGGTCTGGGTTTTAAGAGATGAATTTGTGGGGAACACAAACATTCAGTCTTTAGCAGTGGCCTGGCCAAGCTGACATAAAATTAATCATCACAGTGACATAAACAAGGTGCTGCTCCCCATCTCTACTGGAGGAGTAATCTACTACATGTGCCTAGCCCTGTGATAAGCACTTAATAAGCACCTGTTTTTAAACCTTACAATGACCCAACAAGGTATGTGTTATTGTTATCCCCACTTTACAGAAGAGGAAGCTGAGGCTCAGAGCAGCAGAGCCAGAATTCGAATCTACGTCTGTGGTCAGAACGTGCACTCTAATTGCTGATCCTGCTACCTGCGACATCCACCACCATGAGAATGTCTAAACTGCAGCTGCTCTAGCCTCACTTCCCTGCAGACGCCAGGAAGCACAGGCTACCTATCGCGGGGGCTTTGCTCTAACCTCCATCCCAAGAAAGCCAGCTTCCCAGACGGGTGTGGCAGTCTGGAGAGTAGCCAGCAGATGGTCCCAGAGCCACAATTCTCCGTTAGCGAAGGCTGGATATGCCCAGAGCTAAAATTAATATTGTTTTAAAATCAAATGTATTTATGCAATAAAGAGTACATCATATTATCTGCAAGTCTAAGTGAGTATCATCTTTATGTGTAAACTTCCATCCAAAGAAAATTACTTTATGTTTCCTTAACTCTCACTTATCCAAGGCCACTGGCCATCATCCGCATGTTCAGAGTTCCTCCCTTTGAACCAAAGTCTCCTGCCAAAGTGAAATCCAGTTACCAGGCAGGAGATATTGGTCAGCAGTGACCAGTGGAACTGGGCGGCCCAGGAAGAAGGGATGTAAGTGACAGCCCCCAGGACCCTGTATGCAATGAGGACAATGCACCCCCAGGCAGAGCAACAACAGGGAGACTTTCAGCATCCCTGGGGCACAAGACAGAGAATGTGACTTACAGTCCCTGGGGGAACCCTAAAAGGAGCCAGGCCCTGTGCTCCCAATGATCAGGCTTTCTGGAACCTGCAAGGCAATCTGAATCAGCACCTCCTGATGCACTGCTAGGTAAACTCACTCACATTGCTTCAGGATATAAGAAAATGCATTCTGTATATTCTCATTTTATAAAAGAATACTGGAGTGTGGGAGCCAGGGGGCGGGGGTGGCCTGGTGGCTCGTGCCTGTAATCCTAGCACTGCTTTGGGACGCCAAGGGGGGTGGATCACTTGAGCCCAAGAGTTGGAGACCAGCCTAGGCAACATGACAAAACCCGTCTCCACAAAAAATACAAAAATTAGCTGGGTGTGGTGACATACACCTGTAGTCCCAGCTGAGACTAGGAGGTGGAGGTTGCAGTGAACCAAGATCACACCACTGTACTCCAGCCTCACAGAGACCCTGTCTCAAAAAAAAAAAAAAAAAAAAAAAAAGAATTTGGGGTTGGTGGGGCAAGTAGGAATAGGCTAAAATATTAAACACAATGTTCTCAGATTATAAGTGGATCTGGTTCTCCTCTACGTGTTTATTTCTATTGTCTAGAACTTCTACAGTAAACTGTGTGCATCATTTCTGTGATTAAGGTTAAGAGAAACCTGACATTGGCACTCATTCCTGAGTGGCACAAGTACGACACAGACAGTATGGTTCCCCATCCACCCTTGCTCCCTTTGCAGCAGTCAGGAACAAGGACTCATGTCTTTGGTAAACAGGGGCACCCTGAGGGAAGACTGTTATCTCCCAAAAGTGAGACACGATTACAGAGCCTGTAGATCCTACCTACTCCTTCCCACCACCCCCCACCACCCCCACTCCTGCCCCTCAACCAAGGGGAGGAAAACAAAACAGATGAGCTGAAGAAGATAGACTCATTCCTACATCCAGGCAAGAATTCCCCTTGGGCTACCACCAAGTCTGTAAGTGCCTCACCAACTTCTACCTCGAAAACAATGGTCAGATCTCCCTTCCTCTTCAGGGGGAAGATTAAATCATTCAGAACAATTTTACCACTAAAAACATGGAATAAAACATTTCAAAGAACATCATCCAGGAGATAAGGAGAGAATGCAGAAGTGAGCGCCCAGAGACGGGCAGGGCAGGCAGCTGCTTCTCTCCCAACAGCGCTTGCCTCTCCACACACACTTGGGCTTTCCTTCCAATGGCCTCACAGGGAAATGGGGGCAAGAGTTACAGGTGGGCAAAGAGTTCTTATGCTTGGCACCAAAAGCATGATCCATAAAACGAAAATTTGATACACTGGACCTCATCAAAATTTCACATTTTTGCTACGTAAAAGATCCTGTTAAAACAATGGAAAGACAACATTCCAGGAGAAAATATTGCAAACCACATATCCAACAAAGGCCTAGTATCCAGAATACATGAAGAGCTCACAAAACTTACAGTAAAATAACAAACAATCCAATTAGAAGATAGGAAAAAAAAAAAAAAGCCAGGTACAGTGGCTCATACCTATAATCCCAGCACTTTGAAGGCGGAGGTGGACAGATCACTTGAGGTCAGGAGTTTGAGACCAGGCTGGCCAACATGACGAAACCCCATCTCTACTAAAAATACAAAAATTATCCAGGCATGGTGGCATGCACCTGTAATTCCAGCTACTTGGGAGGCTGAGACAGGAAAATTGCTTGAACCCAGGAGCTGGATGTTGCAGTGAGCTGAGATCACACCGTGAGTGAAAGCGTTCCAGCCTGGGTGAAAGCAGGAGACCTCGTCTCAGAAAAAAAAAAAAAAAAGACAGACAAAAGACAATGGGCAAAAAGAATTCTTAAGCAGATACTTCACCAAAGAGGATATACAGATGTTAAATAAGCACAGGTAAAGAAATTTAACATTATCAGCCATTAGGGAAATGCACATTAAAAACACAATGAGATATCACTATACACCTATTACAATTGTGAAAATACTACTCTGATAAAATAAACAGTGACAAAAAACACTGCTGAGGCTGCAGAAAAACTGGGTCGCTCATGCATGTCAGATGGGAATATAAAAAATGGAACAGACTCCCTGAAAAACGGTTTGGCAATTTTTTTAATAAATCAGCATTTAGCTATCATTTGATTCAATAATTGCACTTTTGGGCATTTATCCCACAGAAATACTTACCTTCACACAAGAAAAACCTCTATACAAATGTTCATTACACCTTTACTCATATCACACTAAAATGGGAAACAATCTAGATGTTCTTCAACAGGTAAAAAGTCAAACAAACTACAGTGTATTCATACTGTGGAATATTACTCAGCAATAAAGAGGAATGACTTAGTGATAGACACATCGACCTTGGGTGACTCTCCAGAGAATTACATTGAGTGAAAAAGCTAATACCAAAATGTTGCATACTGTACACAATTCCATTCCAAGGTTGCATACTGTATACATGTATATACCATTCCTGAAATGGCAAAATTGTAGAAATGGAGAACAGATTAATGATCATCAGGGATGCAGAAGGGGGATGCAGTGGGAGGGACCTGGGTGTGGCTATAAAAGGATAACATGTGAGATCCTGTGGCAACAGAAATGCCCTGTATCTTGGCTGTGTCAGTGTCAGTATCTTGGCTGTGATCTTGTACTATGGTTTTGCAAGATGTTACTTTTGGAGGAAGCTGAGCATGAGTACACAGGATCTTGCTATAGTATTTCTTATAACTGCATGTGAATCTGTAATAATTTCAAAAGAAAAAAACGAAAACCTCCAGGCCCAGATGGTGTCACCAGTGAATATTATCAAACATTTAAGGAAGTTGTAACATCAATTTTACACAAATTCTTCCAGAGAATAGAAAGGGATGAAAAAATCCCCAACTCAGGTTGCAATACTAGAAAATAAGAACAACCCCAGAAAGGGACAATTACCAGCCTGTTTTACTCATAATGTAAATACCAAGATGCTAAACAAAATATCGGCAAACTAAATCCAGCAATTTAGAAAAAAGGATACATTATGTGTAAGTTGGATGAACCCCAGAAATGCAAAGTTGATTTAACATTAGAAAAAAAAACTGATGTAATTCACCACATTATCAGCTTAAAGGAAAAGCCTATGAGCATCTCAAGAGATGTAGAAAAAGCATTGAGAAAATCCTAAATTCATTCATATTCATGATTTTCTCTAAGCAAAGTAGAAACAGAAATTGTCTTAATTATTAGAGATGAAGGTCAATAGCAAACATGCTTCACTGAAGTAAAAACATTAAAGTAAAACATTGAGAGTGCCCCCTTTTATACAGGGAATAAGGCAAGGATCCACTATGGCCACTTTGACTTAGCACTGTACACTGTAGTCCTAGCCAGATCAATAAAATAAGAAATAGAAACAAAAGGTGTAAGAACTGGAAAGAAACAAGACTATATAATTGTGTATGTAAAAAATTCAAATGAGGGGGCAGGGCGAGGTAGCTCATGTCTGTAGTCCCAACACTTTGGCAGGCTAAGGCGTGAGTATTGCTTGAGGCCAGGAACTCCAGACCATCCTGGGCAACAAAGCCAGACTCAGTCTTACAAAAAATTTTAAAATTAGCTGGGCGTGGTGGCACATGCCTGTAGTCCCAGCTACTTGGGAAACTTGTTTGAGCCCAGTGAGGCTGCAGTGAGCTATAATTGTGCCACTCCATGCCTGGGTGACAGAGGGAAACCCTGTCTCTACAAAAAGAAAATTAAAATAAATATGCAAGATACATTACTAAAATTAGCAAGAGAGTTTAGCAAGGTTGATGATGAAAAATTAATACAACAAAAATAATTATATTTTTCCATAACAGCAACAGTTTAAATGATTTTTAATATCATTTATAATAACATTTTAATAGGAATAAAATCAATAAAGATATACAAGATCTCTCTAAAGAGAATTCCAGAACTTTGAGAGACATTAAAAACATTAAGTTGAAAGATACACCATGTTGATTGAAAGATTTAATAACATAATAATGTTAATTTATCCCAAACTGATTTAGAGAATAATAGCAAACCCAATTATATATATATATATTTTTGAGACAGAGTCTCGCACTCTTGCCCAGGCTAGAGTGCAGCGGCGCGATCTCAGCTCACTGCAAGCTCCACCTCCCAGGTTCGTGCCATTCTCCTGCCTCAGCATCCCGAGTAGCTGGGACTACAGGTGCCTGCCCAATTACAATTTTAAGAAGGGATTTTGGCAAGTTAATTCTAAAATTCATATGGAAGTTTAAAAGGTCAAAAATAGCTAAGAAATTCTTGAAGAAAAATGTCTGGGAAGGGCTGGGCACGGTGGCTTCAGGCCTGTAATCCCAGCACTCTGGGATGCCAAGGCAGGTGGATCACTTGAGCTCAGGAATTCAAGACCAGCCTGGGCAACATGGCAAAACCTCATCTCTACCAAAAGTACAAAAATTAGCTGAGTGTGGTTGTGTGCACCTGTAGTCCCAGCTACTCAGGAGGCTGAGATGGGAGGATCGCTTGAGTATGGGAGGCAGAGGTTGCAGTGAGCCAAGATTGTACCACTGCACACCAGCCTGGGTAACAGAGTGAGATCCCATCTCAAAAAAAAAAAAAAAAAAAAACCGTTTGGGAGCACTTACTCTATCAAATACAAGACTTAATATAAAGTTACAGTAATTAAGACAGTATGTAATTGAGCAACATTACACAAACAGATCAATGAAACAATATAGGAATTAGAAATAAATATACGTATATACGAAAATGTTATGTACAGCAGAGGTAGCACTCCAGATTGGTGGGGGAAAAGACAAACTTTTTCGATAAATGTTGCTGGAATATATACACCAGGATACATGTTCATGAATAGTCATTGCAGCATTTGTTGTAATAGCAAAGACTGGAAACAATGCAAATGTCCTTCAGTAGCAGAACAAAGAAAACAATGATACATTTATATAATGGAATACAGCAATGAAAATGAACTAAGTACAGCTACACAAAACATTACAAATAAGTCTCACAAATGTAATGTCAAACAAAAGGGTAGATATGACTCAAAAACAGTCAAAATTAAACTGTCCTTTATCACAGACACATATAAGTAACAAAACTATGAAGAGAGGCAAGAAAATGGTTATCCCAAAAGTCAGAATCGTGAGAAAAGAGAATAGATTACTACTGAGAAGAGGCACAAAAAGAGATTCTTGGGTGTTTACAATGTTCTATTCCTTGGCCTGGTAGTGATTGTAATTATTCATGGAAATGTGCATTTATGTTATATGTACTTTTGTGCATTATATCTTACATTAAAATGTTTATTAAAAGACTTCTGTTTCTGGCAATATCATGAACCATGTTTTTAAAAAAAAAATCCACTACAACCCAGAAATGCTGGAGAAAAGAAAACAAATACCTTTAAAAATGTACAGCCATGAAAAAAAAAAGAGAAAGATAAATATGAGAAAGTATGAGCAAACTGGGGCTTGGGTTGTGATACACAAGTGTGAACAGAGATAAAACCTCAGACCCAAGCAAGGTGAAACATTGTCAACTGAGATTCCTGAATAAACCTGAGACACTCAAAGGAATTTATCTTCAGGGAAAGAGTGATCTAGAGAAGAATTTACCCATTAGCTCAGGGAAACCAGAAAAAGTATGAAAAAGCATCAGAAAAAACTCTGACTATTATTCAGCCAAAATAAGGAGTGAAATATCAATTCATGCTACAACCGGAATGAACCTTGAAAACCTTATACTATGTGAAAGAAGACAGGCACAGCAGTAAGGCATGTGTCATATGACTGCATTTATATGAAATGCCCAGAATAAGCAAATCTATAGAGACAGAGAGATTCATGACTGCCAGGGGCTGGGGGAGAGGAAAATGGAGATTGACAGCTAACTATAATATTTCTTTGGCAGTAGATGAAAATGTTCTGGAAAAAGATCGTGGTGATTATTGCACAACTGTGTGAATAAACTATAACCACCATTGAATTGTATACCTTAAAATGATAGATTTTATGGTATGTGAATTATATCTCAATAAAATATACCTAAATTTTTTAAACAATGGATTAGAAATACACACCAAGTAATAATTTTTAAAAAACAAACTGTTGTAGTCATATTAATACCTGACAATAGACTTTAAGGCAAACAGCAGGAATAAAAAGAGTTACTACATGATAAAAGTGTCTAGTCACCAGGCAGATAAAAAAAATTCTAAAAACATAGCCTCAAAATATATAAAGCAAAATTGATAGTGTTACCAGGAGCTGACAAATCTATCATCACAGCAGAGAGAGAGAGCGCATCATAGCTCTCTCAATAATTGTCTTGAACAAATAAAAACTGATAAAAATGGCCAGACGCAGTGGCTCATGCCTGTAATCCCAGCAGTTTGGGTGGCCGAGGCAGGTGGATCACTTGAGGTCAGGAGTTCGAGACCAGCCTGGCCAACATGGCAAAACCCCATCTCTACCAAAAATACAAAAACTAGCTGAGTGTGGTGGCACATGCCTGTAATCCTAATGTACCTGTAATAGTAGCACCCCTACTCAGTAGACTGGGGCACAAGATTCACTTGAATCCAGGAGGCAGAGGTTGTAGTGAGCCAAGATTGCACCACTGTACTTAAAAAACAAAAACAAAAACAAACAGAATATTTGAGCCACACAATAAGCTTGATCCATAGATGCACATAGAACCCTACATATAGAAGTTAGAAAAAAATACAATATTTTTCAAACTCACATGAAACTATACAAAAAACTAACCTTTACTACGTACAATGCCACAGAAAAATTCTAATAACTACCACAGAATCAAAATCATAGAGCATATTATCTGACCACAATGCAATAAGATAGAAATCAATGACTGAAAAGATGACCAAAGAATCTCCAGACATTTGGAGACTTAAATGTGTAATTAGGCTGGGTGTGGTGGCTCACACCTGTAATCCCAGCTCTTTGGGAGGCCGAGGCAGGCAGATCACTTGAGGTCAGGAGTTTGAGACCAGCCTGGCCAACATGGTGAAACCCTGTCTCTACAAAAAATACAAAAATTAGCTGGGCGCAGTGGCACACGCCTGTAGTCCCAGCTACTCGGGAGGCTGAGGCAGGAGAATCGCTTGAACCCGGGAGGTGGAGGTTGCAGTGAGTCGAGATGGGACCACTGCACTCCAGCCTGGGTGACAGAGCAAGATTCCATCTCAAAAAAAAAAAAAAAAGTGTAATTAATCCAGAACTCAAAGAAGAAATCAAAATGGAAATTAGAAAATATTTCCAATTAAATTATCAGAGATATAACTATATACATACATATATATTGATATACATAAATATATCAAATCATAAATACATTAGTTGACATATTAGGGATATATATCAGAGCTTTATACTGCACATGAAGTAATAGAAGTGTATACATTACAAAAGAATGCCTACATTAGAAAAGAATAGAAGGCTAAATATCAGAGATCTGAGCATTTACTTCAAGAAATTGCAAGAAGAACAGCAGAGTAAAACCAAAGAATGTAGGAGGTCAAAAACAGAGAAGGAAGAGGAGACATTTTAAAAGTAGAAAACAAATTATAAAAAGGATTGAAAAAAACAAGAGCTGACTCTTTGCAGAAACTGATAGAATAGCAAATGCATAGCAGGAGTGACCAGGAAAAGACTATAAACAATATTAGGAATGAACAAGAAGACACAGTTTTCACAGATTAAGCAAAGATTTTTTAAAACAAAAGATCACTATGAACAACTTTATGCAGTTCATATAAAAACCTAAATGAAATGGACCATTTCCTAGAAAAAATAGTTTGCCAAAACAAACTCAAAAAGGAGTGGAAAACCCAAGTAAGTCTATAAAAGAAAGCAAATCAATAGTTAATCTACACACAAAAACAAAAGCACTAGGCCCAGACAGTTTAAGAGGCAATTCTATCTTATATAAAATGTTTCAGAAAATAGAAAAGGAAAAGCTCCTCAATTCATTTTATGACACTAGTAAACCCTGAAACAAATGCCATATGAGAACAGTAAAAGAAACGAAAATTATGGGCCAATCTCACTTAGGAGCAACAGATAGAAAAAATGCTAAATAACATTCTAGCAAATCAGATTTTAGAATACCTCGTGATCAAGAAGGGAATATCCCAGTAATACAAGTGTAGATCAACTTTAGAAAATCTATTAATGTAATTCACTTCATTAACATGTTAAAGAAGAAAAATTCGTGATCACCTCTGTAGATACGGAAAAAACATTTGATAAAATTCAATACCCATTCATCGTTTAAAAAAACTCTGGGCCGGGCATGGTGGTTCACACCTGTAATGCCAGCACACTGGGAGGCTGAGACCAATGGATCACTTGAGCTCAGGAGTTCAAGACCAGCCTGAGAAACATAGCAAAACCCCCTCTCTACAAAAAAACTAAAAAATTAGCCAGGCATGGCTGTAGTCCCAGCTACTCAGGAGGCTGCAGAGGGAGGATTGCTTGAGCCTGAGAGGAGTGGGTTGCAGTAAGCTGAGATTGTACCACTGTACTCCAACCTGGGCAACAGAGCAAGGCCCCGTCACAAAATAAATAAACAAAAATTTAAAAAAACTCCTGCCAGGTGCAGTGGCATGCACCTGTAATCCCAGCTACTCAAAAGGCTGAGGCAAGAGGAGCCCTTGACCCTGGGGGTTCAAGTCCAGCCTGAGCAACACAGCAAGACTCCCACCCCTTAATAAAAACACACACACTCCTAATAAATTAGGAATAGATAGCAATTTCCTTAGGAAATAAGTCAGATTTGCGAATTCCCTCTAGTAATGATCTTTGGGTGAGACTGCCGACACTTGAAACTGAGTGGGCAGAGGGACCTCCCGATACCTGGCAGCTTTTAATCATTGCTACTGACCAGGCACAGCTATGTCTCTCCTCTTCCTTTTTCTAAATACTAATTCTTATTGTGCTTTTTTCCTGTGCTTGCAACACCACTGGTCATTCACGGGGGCACGGGTGGTGGGGGTGCTGGGACTTGTCTTTTGAAATCATGAATCCCCACGTGACAAGAAACTATATCAGGACCTAAAGGAGAGGCCTGCATATCACCTGGAGATCTCCTGGAGTTTGATTTGAAAGCAGGCATCAGTGGTGCACACCACTTCCAGGCCTAGCCCATGAAATCCTACTCTGCGAGAGAC
Source organism: Macaca nemestrina (assembly GCF_043159975.1). Taxonomy (NCBI): domain Eukaryota; kingdom Metazoa; phylum Chordata; class Mammalia; order Primates; family Cercopithecidae; genus Macaca; species Macaca nemestrina. The sequence continues at coordinate 47,254,682 of NC_092130.1, forward strand.
AGGGTCTCACTCTGTTACCTACACTGGAGTGTAGTGATGCAATCTTGGCTCACTACAGCCTTGACCTCCTGGGTTCAAGCAATCCTCCTGCCTCAGCCCCCCATGTAGCTAGGACTACGGTTACCCATCGCCATGCCTGGCTAATTTTTGTGTTTTTTTGTAGAGACAGGATTTCCCAGGCTGCTCTGGAACTCCTGGGTTCAAGTGATCTACTCATCTTGGCCTCCCAAAGTGCTGGAATTACAGGCATGAGCCACCATTCCCAGCCCACTTAAGTGATCTTTTGGAGACTGGCCACCCATCAACAATACATATTTTGAAATTTAATTGAGCAAAAAATAAACTTATTATAGACACTGAGATTTTGATGCTTGTTATAGCCGCTATTAATATTATCTTAATTAACGGAGGTAACGAAACAATACATCACATTTAAGGTAAAATGTTAAACCCATTCACTTTAGAGTCAACAACAAATCAAGCATGCCTCCCTCCTTTCAGTATGGAGCTGGAGGTTCTAGCAAGCGTACTAAGGTAGAGAGACAGACGGACAGATGTCAAGCATAAGAACTGCATAAGAAAAAATTAAAATATCATTATTTACAGTGGATATAAATGTGTAGAAAATCCGAGAGTTTCTAAAGATACACTATTAAGAACTAATAAGAGTCTGGTAACTTTGCCAATAGATATGGAAAAGTTGGTTGTGATCTTATATAATAGCAACAATTAGAAAATATAATTTTTAAGTAATACATAATGTATGATAGCACAAAAATACAACATACCAAAAAATAAATCTAACCAAAAAGTACGCAGGTGTTTTATGGAGAAAATTATATGTTTATAAAAGACATTTTAAAGACTCATGTAAATGATGATACGGCCGGGCATGGTGGCTCACATCTGTAATCCCAGCACTTTGGGAGGCTGAACTGAATCACCTGAGTCAGGAGTTCGAGACCAGCCTGACCAACATGGCGAAACCCATCTCTACTAAAAATACAAAAATTAGCCAGGCGTGGTAGCAGGGACCTGTAATCCCAGCTCCTTGGGAGGCTGAGGCAAGAGAATCGCGTGAACCAGGGAGGGGGAGGTTGCAATGAACCAAGATCACAACACTGGACGAGAGCCTGGGTGACAAGAGTGAAACTCTGTCTCAAAAAAATAAACAAATAAAATTGTTTAAATGGTGATATGTTATGTTCATGACTAGGAAGGCGTAGTATCCTAAAGATAGAAGTTTTCCCCCAAATTAATCTATAAATGTTATGTACAGTAACACACCACTTAAGGAGAGGGATGTGTTCTGAGAAATGCATCATTAAGTGGTTTCACCGTTGTGTAAACATCATAGTTAACACAAACCTAGATGGTATAGCCTACTACATACCTAGCCTATATGGTACAGCATATTGCGCCTAGGCTACAAGCCTGTGCAGCATGTTACTGTACTCAATACTATAGGCAGGTAAGTATTTGTGTATCTAAATGTATCTACACATAGAAAAGAACTTTTTCAGCTCCATTATAATCTTATGGGACCACTATCACATATGTGGTCCATCATTGGCTGAAACATCATTATGCAGTGCATAATTATAATTCCAATTAAATCCAATCAAATGCCAATAAGGCCAAGAATAACCAAGACCATCTGGGGGATAGGGAATGACAGAATTAATCTTACCAGGTAAGGTTTCTTATAAAGCTATAATAATTAAAACACAGTTGAATTGCTGCAGGGACAAAGGTACCCCAATGGAACTGAGTACTTACAATAGCGTTAACCATATGACTATACTACCTATTTTACAAACAAGTGTTTTAAAGTCTGTACTTCAAAAGATACCATAAGCAAAGTAAAAACACAAGGTATATAATTTGAAGCAAGATATTTATAGTCATACAATAAATAATGCATTACTACCCAGACTACATAAGGAAATTCTTAAGAAAATGATAATCCAATACAAACTGGACAAAGATATGAACATGCAAATCATAGAAGGAAACTTGATGGCCAGTAAACAAATGAAAGGTTACTCAATCTCATTAATAATCAGGAAAATGCTGTTTAAATATACATTGCAATACAATTTCACCCTCAGAGGAGTGACAGTAATTAACAGGTTCAATAAAACCCAGTGTTGATGAGCACTTGGAAAAAGAGGATATCTTATACACTTCTAGTGGAGTGCAAATTGACACCACCACTTTGGAGAGCAATTTGGCAAAATCTAATTAAGTTAAAGATGTGTGCACCCTGCAATCCAGCAGTTACATTTTTAAGTATATACCCTAGAGGAACTCTGGTACATATGCACAAAGAAACATTTTTAGAAGGTTCACAGTAACACTGTTCGTAATAGAGAAAAGCTGGAAACAACCTAAATGACCATGACAAAAGAGCAGACAAATCATGGTATATTTACAGAATGAAATATTAAATGAATGAATTAGATTTATATGTATTAATGGATAAATGTCAAGCAAGTTTAAAAAGAAAATTAGGCCGGGTGTTGTGGCTCACACCTGTAATCCCAATGCCTCAGAAACTAAGGTGGGAGTATCACTTGAGGTCAAGAAATTGAGGTTACAATGAACTCTGATCATGCCACTGCACTGCAATCTGGGTGACAGAGCAATACTCTGTCTAAAAACAAAAAACAAAAAAAAAAAAAAAGAAGGAAGGAAAAAGAAAAGAAAAAAGGAAATTTTATAAAGATGTGCACAGTATGCCATTTATATAGTTTTTTAAATACGCAAAATATTACACTATGCATTGTCCCTTGCTACATTTATATGTAATGAAATACATATGATAATGACAACCAAAAAAATCCATATTAATGGTTACCTCAGGAGTAGAAGTAAAGAGAATCGGAGAAGGGAAGTGTGTAATGGAATTCAACTGTATCTATAAGACTTTTTCTATTATGTTTTAATCTAAATAAAATTAATCTAAATATAGCATTGACATTTGATAAAGTAGCAGACAGTAAGTGACGATTATACATCAGTATTTGCTATACACTCCTCTGTACTTTTCTGTATAATGAATATAATTTTTAAGTTTAAACCCAGCCTGTAAATAATTCAAGAATCTTGAGAGTTCTTGCAAAATGGTAGGTAAAAAGTCGAGAAGCCAGATACTAAAGAGAAGAAATGTGAAGCCAAGAAAGCTGATGCTGGTGGCAAGGTGAAAAAGGATAATCTCATGGCCAAAAATCCCAAGAAGGGGAAGCCCCATGACAGCTGAAATCCTGTCCTCATCAGAGGAACTGGCAGGTAATTCCAGTACAAGAGGAAATACTCAGCCACTAAATCCAGGATTGAAAAGAAAAAGGAGAAGGTTCTTGCCACCGTCACAAAACCAAAAAACTGGTGGTGATGAGAATAGTAGCATCCAGGTGGGTAAACATCACAAAATGCCCAAATATTACCCTACTGAAGATGTGCCTTTAAAGCTGCCACGCCATGTGCCTTTAAAGCTTCAGTTAGCATCCAAGAAAACTGAGCCAGCATCGCTCCCAGGACCATCTGATCATCCTCACTGGGCACTACAGAGACAAGAGGGTGGCTTTTCTGAAGCCGCTGAGCTGCTTGTGACTAGACCTCTGGTCTTTAAGCAAGTTCCTCTTTATAGAACACACCAAAAATTATCATTGCCACCTCCACAAAAATTAATATCAGCAATGTGAAAATCCCAAATAATCTCGCTGTTGCTTACTTCAAGAAGCAGCTGAGAAAGCCCAGAAGCCAGGAAGGTGAGATCTTTGACACATAAAGAGAAATATGAGATTACAAAGCAGTGCAGGATTGATCAGAAAGATGTGGACTTGCAAATTTTACCAAAAATCAAAGCTGTTTCTTGTCTCCAGGGCTACTTGTGATCTATTTGCCCTGAGGAAAGGAGTTTATCCTCACAAATTGGTACATTAAATGTGTTACAAAGAACCTAATAACTGATACATTTAAAAAAAAAATCTTGAGAGAATTCCAACTTTTATACTTTACTGTATTTCATATTATAAACAACTCATTGCTATGCTTTTTATTATTTAAAGTACAAATAAATAAGTACATACCATGAATTGTGATCATCTATTCATGCATACAAATGTAACTCTGGATGGTGGATATAATTTTCTAATTTTTTTAATAAATAAAAATCCTTTTCAGCGACCAGGCACAGTGGCTCATGCATGTAATCCCAGCACTTTGGGAGGCTGAGGCAGGCAGATCATTTGAGGTCAGGAGTTCAAGACTAACCTGGCCAACATGGTGAAACCGTCTCTACTAAAAATACAAAAATTAGCTTTGCAAGGCAGCAAGCACCTATAATCCCAGCTACTTGGGAGGCTGACACAGGAGAATTGCTTGAACCTAGGAGGTAGAGGTTGCAGTGAGCCAAGATAACACCATTGCACTCCAACCTGGGCAACAGAGTGCGACTCTGTCTCAAAAAAAATTCTTTTTGGCTGGGTGTGGTGGCTCACACCTGTAATCCCAGCACTTTGGGAAGCCAAGGCAGGTGGATCACCTGAGGTCAGAAGTTCAGGACCAGCCTGGATAACATGGTGAACCTCCATCTCTACTAAAAAATACAAAAAATTAGCTGGGCGTGGTGGTGGGCACCTGTAATCCCAGGTACTCGGGTGGCTGATGCAGGAGAATCACTTGAACCCAGGAGGCAGAGGTTGAAGTGAGCCAAGATGGCATCACTGCACTCCAGCCTGGGCAACAGAGCAAGACTCCATCTCAAAAAAAAAAAAAAAAAAAAAAAAAAGGAGGGAGTTCCAAGATGGCCGAATAGGAACAGCTCCAGTCTGCAGCTCCCAGCGTGACTGACGCAGAAGACGGGTGATTTCTGCATTTCCAACTGAGGTACCAGGCTCATCTCACTGAGACTAGTTGGACAGTGGGTGCAGCCCACGGAGGGTGAGCTGAAGCAGGGTGGGGCATCACCTCACCTGGGAAGCACAAGGGGTTGGGGGATTTCCCTTTTCTAGCCAAGGGAAGCCTTGACAGGCTACCTGGAAAAAAGGGGCACTCCCACCCAAATACTGTGCTTTTCCCAAGGTCTTAGCAACAGGCAGACAAGGTGATTCTCTCCTGTGCCTGGCTCGGCAGCTCCCATGCCCACAGAGCCTTGCTCACTGCTAGCACAGCAGTCTGAGATCCATCTGCCCGAAGGCAGCCTGACTGGGGGAGGGGCGTCGGCCATTGCTGAGGCTTGAGTAAGTAAACCAGCATCCGGGAAGCTCAAACTGGCCGGAGCCCACCGCAGCTCAACAAGGCCTACTGCCTCTAGACTCCACCTCTGTGGGCAGGGCATAGCTGAACAAAAGGCAGCAGAAACTTCTGCAGACTTAAATGTCCCTGTCTGACAGCTCTGAAGAGAGCAGTGGTTCTCCCAGCACAGCGTTTAAGCTCTGAGAATGGACAGACTGCCTCCTCAAGTGGGTCCCTGACCCCCGTGTAGCCTAACTAGGAGACACCTCCCAGTAGGGATCAACAGACACCTCATACAGGCAGGTGCCCCTCTGGGACGAAGTTTCCAGAGGAAACATCAGGCAGCAATATTTGCTGTTCTGCAGCCTCTGCTAGTGATACCCAGGCAAACAGGATCTGGAGTAGAACTCCAGCAAATTCCAACAGACCTGCAACTGAGGGACCTGACTGTTAGAAGGAAAACTAAAAAACAGAAAGGAATAGCATCAACATCAACAAAAATGGCATCCACACCAAAACCCCATCCATAGGTCACCAACATCAAAGACCAAAGGTAGATAAAACCACAAAGATGGGGAGAAACCAGAGCAGAAAAACCAAAAATTCTAAAAATCAGAGCACCCCTTCTCCTCCAAAGGATCGCAGTTCCTCAGCAACAACAGAACAAAGCTGGACGGAGAATGACTTTGACAAGTTGACAGAAGCAGGCTTCAGAAGCTCAGTAATAACAAACTTCTCTGAGCTAAAGGAGGATGTTCTAACCCAACGCAAGGAAGCTAAAAACCTTGAAAAAAGATTAGATGAATGGCTAACTATAATAAACAGTGTAGAGAAGACCTTAAATGACCAGATTGAGCTGAAAACCATGGCACAAGAACTTCATGAAGCATGCACAAGCTTCAATAGCCAATTCAATCAAGTGGAAGAAAGGGCATCAGCGATTGAAGATCAAATTAATGAAATAAAGCAAGAAAACAAGGTTAGAGAAAAAAGAGTAAAAAGAAATGAACGAGGCCTTCAAGAAATATAGGACTATGTGAAAAGACCAAATCTACATTTGATTGGTGCACCTGAAAGCGATGGGGAGAATGGAACCCAGTTGGAAAACACTCTGCAGGATATTATCCAGGAGAACTTCCCCAATCTAGCAAGGCAGGACAACATTCAAATTCAGGAAATACAGAGAATACCACAAAGATACTCCTCGAGAAAGCAGCCCCAAGACACATAATTGTCAGATTCACCAAGGTTGAAATGAAGGAAAAAATGTTAAGGGCAGCCAGAGAGAAAGGTCGGATTACCCACCAAGGGAAGCCCATCAGACTAACAGCAGATCTCTGGGCAGAAACTCTACAAGCCAGAAGAGAGTGGGGGCCAATATTCAACATTCTTAAAGAAAAGAATTTTCAACCCAGAATTTCAAATCCAGCCAAACTAAGCTTCATAAGTGAAGGAGAAATAAAATCCTTTACAGATAAGCAAATGCTGAGAGATTTTGTCACCACCAGGCCTGCCTTACAAGAGTTCCTGAAGGAAGCACTAAACATGGAAAGAAACAACTGGTACCAGCCACTGCAAAAACAGGCCAAATTGTAAAGACCATTGATGCTATGAAGAAACTGCATCAACTAATGGGCAAAATAACCAGCGAACATCATAATGACAGGATCAAATTCACACATAACAATATTAACCTTAAATGTAAACAGGCTAAATGCCCCAATTAAAAAAAGACACAGACTGGCAAATTGGATAAAGAGTCAAGACCCATCAGTGTGCTCTATTCAGGAGACCCATCTCACATGCAAAGACTCACATAGGCTCAAAATAAAGGGCTAGAGGAAGATCTACCAAGCAAATGGAAAGAAAAAAAAAAAAAGCAGGGGTTGCAATCCTAGTCTCTGATAAAACAGACTTTAAACCAACAAAGATCAAAAGAGACAAAGAAGGCCATTACACAATGGTAAAGGGATCAATGCAACAAGAAGAGCTAACTATCCTAAATATATATGCACCCAATACAGGCGCACCCAGATTCATAAAGCAAGTCCTTAGAGACCTACACAGAAACTCAGACTCCCACACAATAATAACGAGAGACCTAACACCCCACTGCCAGTATTAGACAGATCAATGAAACAGAAGGTTAACAAGGATATCCAGGACCTGAACTCAGCTCTGCAACAAGCAGACCTAATAGACATCTATAGAACTCTCCACGCCAAATCAGCAGGATATGCAATCTTCTCAGCATCATATCACACTTACTCTAAAATTGAAGTAAAGCACTCCTCAGCAAATGTAAAAGAACAGAAATCACAAAAAAACTGTCTCTCAGACCACAGTGCAATCAAATTAGAACTCAGGATTAAGAAAGTCACTCAAGGCTGGGCGCGGTGGCTCACGCCTGGGATCTGAGCACTTTGGGAGTCCAAGACAGGGGGATCACGAGGTCAAAAGATCGAGACCATCCTGGCTAACATGGTGAAACCCTGTCTCTACTAAAAATACAAAAAATTAGCCAGGCATGGTGGCAGATGCCTGTAGTCCCAGCTACTTGGGAGGCTGAGGCAGGAGAATGGTGGGAACCCAGGAGGCGGAGCTTGCAGTGAGCTGAGATCACACCACTGCACTCCAGCCTGGGTGACAGAGCAAGACCCCATCTAAAAAAAAAAAAAAAAAGAAACTCACTCAAAACCACACAACTACATGGAAACTGAACAACTTGCTCCTGAATGACTAGTGGGTAAATAACGAAATTAAGGCAGAAATAAAGATGTTCTTTGAAACCAATGAGAACAAAGACATAATGTACCAGAATCTCTGGGACACATTTAAAGCAGTGTGTAGAGGGAAATTTATAGCACTAAATGCCCACAAGAGAAAGCAAGAAAGATCTAAAATTGACACCCTAACATCACAATTAAAAGAACTAGAGAAGCAAGAGCAAACACATTCAAAAGCTAGCAGAAGGCAAGAAATAACTAAGATCAGAGCAGAACTGAAGGAGATAGAGAGACACAAAAAAACCCTTCAAAAAAAATCAATGAATCTAGGAGCTGGGTTTTTTAAAAGATCAACAAAACTGATAGACCGCTAGCAAGACTAATAAAGAAAAAAAGAGAGAAGAATCAAATAGACGCAATAAAAAATGATAAAGGGGATATCACCACCAATCCCACAGAAATATAAACTACCATCAGAGAATACTATAAACACCTCTATACAAATAAACTAGAAAATCTGAAGAAATTGACAATTTCCTGGACATATACACCCTCCCAAGACTAAACCAGGAAGAAGTTGAATCTCTGAATAGACCAATAACAGGCTCTGAAATTGAGGCAATAATTAATAGCCTACCAACCAAAAAAAGTCCAGGACCAGACAGATTCACAGCTGAATTCTATTAGAGGTACAAAGAGGAGCTGGTACCATTCCTTCTGAAACCATTCTAATCAATAGAAAAAAAGGGAATTCTCCCTAACTCATTTTATGAGTCCATCATCCTGATACCAAAGCCTGGCAGAGACACAACAAAAAAAGAGAATTTTAGACCAATATCCCTGATGAACATCAATGCGAAAATCCTCAATAAAATACTGGCAAACCAAATCCAGCAGCACATCAAAAAGCTTATCCACCACGATCTAGTTGACTTCATCCCTGGGATGCAAGACTGGTTCAACACACACAAATCAATCAATGTAATCCATCACATAAACAGAACCAACAACAAAAGCCACATGATTATCTCAATGGATGCAGAAAAGGCCTTCGACAAAATTCAACAGCGCTTCATGCTAAAAACTCTCAGTAAACTTGGTATTGACGGAACATAAAAATATATGTATTTTTTTTTTTCAGACATCCAAATTGGAAAGAAAAAAGTAAAATTCTCTCCATCCACAAGTTATTTGGTCTTCTGAAGTAACCCCTAAAGATTCCACAAAAACAGAGTTAGAACTAATAAATGAGTCAGTAAAGTAACAGGATGTGAAATCAACACACAAAATTCAGTTGCATTTCTATACACTGACAACGAAGTACCTGAATAGAAAGTTAGAAAAAAAAAATCCATTTACAATAGCATCAAAAATAATAAAAACTTAGGAACTTAACCAAGCAGGTCAAAGACTGAACAACAAAAATTGTTATATAAAATATTGCTGAAAGAAACTAAAGATAACATAAATAAATGGAAACACATTCCATGTTCATAGATTGGAAGGCTTATATTGTTAAGATGTCAATGTTACACAAAGCAACCTACAGATTCAATGTAGTCCCTATTAAAATCCCAATGATAGTTTTTGCAAAAATAGAAAAATCCATTCTAAAATTTATGGAATCTCTAGGGAACTCAAATAGAAAAAGAATCTTGAGAAAGAACAAAGTGGAAGGATTGATGCTTCCTGACTTCAAAACATACTATAAAGCTGCGGTAATCAAAACAGTGTGTTACTAACAGAAAGATGGACATATAGACCAAAGAAATACAGAACCCAGAAATAAACTTTCTCATAGTCAAATAAATGATTTTTGAAAGGATGCCAAGACCATCAAATGGGAAAAGAACAGTCTTTTTAAGAAATGATACTGGGAAAACTAAATATCCATGCGCAATAATGAAGTTGGACCCTTCCCTAACACCATAATAAAAATTAATTCAAAATAGATCAAAGACCTAAATGTAAGACTTAGAACCATAAAAGCCTTGGAAGAAAACACAGGGCAAAAGCTTTGTACCACCGGAGTTAGCAATGATTTCCTTGATATGACACCAAAGACACAGGCAACAGAAGAAAAAATAGACAAATTGGACTTTAAATTTTTTGTGCATTGGAAGACAATATCAACAAAGTAAAAAGGCAACTCACAAAATGGGAGAAAATATTTGCAAGCCATATATCTGATAACGGATTAATGTCCAAAATAAAATTTTTAAAAAAACCTGATTCAAAAAGAAGCAAAGGATTTGAATACACATTTCTCTAAAGATACACAAATGCCCAATGAGCACATGAGAAGATGCTCAACACCAGTAATCACTGGAGAAATGCAAATGAAAGCTATAATGAGTTATCACCTCATATCTATTATGATGAGTATTATCAAAAAAAATTAAAAACAGAAAATAACCTGTTGGAGAAGATGTAGATAAATTGGAACCTTGGTGCACTGCTGGTGGGAATATAAAATGGTACAACCACTGTGGAAAACTGTATGAGGCTTCCATAAAAATTAAAAATAGGGGCTGGGCACAGTGGCTCACACTTGTAATCCCAGCACTTTGGGAGGCCTAGGCAGGCAGATCACGAGGTCAGGTGTTTGAGAGGAGCCTGGCCAACATGGTGAAACCCCATCTCTACTAAAAATACAAAAAAATTAGCCAGGCGTGGTGTCATGCTCCTTTAGTCCCAGCTACTCAGGAGGCTGACGCAGGAGAATCGCTTGAACCCTGGAGGTGGAGGCTGCAGTGAGCCAAGATCACACCATTGCACTCCAGCCTGGGTGACAGAGTGAGACTCTGTCTCAAAAAAAAAAATTTAAAATAGAATTACCATATGATCCAGCAATTCTACTTCTGGGGATAAACACAAAAGAATTGAAAACAGGGTCTCAAAGAGATATTTGTACACTCATGTTGACAGCGGCATTATTCACCATAGCTAGAATGTGACAACAACCCAAGCATTCATCAGTAGATGAATGAATAAGCGAAATGTGGTATACATACTATTCAGCCATAAAAAGGTAAGAATGCCAGGCACGGTGGCTCACGCCTATAATCCCAGCACTCTGGGAGGCCGAGGCAGGAGGATCACTTGAGCCCATAGCAAGACCCAGTTTCTACAAAATAACATTTTAAAATTAGCCAGGTGTGGTGGCATGCACCTTGTAGTCCCAGCTACTCGGGAGGCAGAGCTGGGAGGATTGCTTGAACTTGGCAAGTCGAAGAGTAAACCATGATGGCACCATTGCACTCTAGCTTGGGTTACAGAGCGAGACTCTGTCTCAAAAAACAACAACACAACAACAAAAGAAAAGGTAAGAAATTCTGATATATGCTACAACATGGATAAACCTTTAGACCATTATGTTAAGTGAAATAAGCCAGTCACAAAAAGACAAATACTTTATGATTCCACTTATATGAGGTCCTTAGAGTAGTGAAATTCATAGAAACAGAAAGTAGGATGGTGGCATCCAGGGGCTGTGAGGAGTGCTAATGGGATGTAGCTTAACAGGTATACAGTTTCACTTTTATCAGATGAAAAGTTTCTGGGAGAAAGATGGTGGTGATGTTTGCACAACATTATTAATGTATTTAATACCACTGAACTGTACATTTTAAAATGGCTAAGATGGTACATTTCATGTTATGTATATTCCAACATATTTTTAGTTGGGGAAAAAATTACCATGAATCCACCACGAATCTGGAAAAAAACTATTTCAAAATTTTAAAAAGGAAAGAAAAGAGAAAACACGATGAAGTTGCAGTTTCAAGATGATGAACTAAATCAAGGATAGTATCCCACTCCTGCAACAAATCTATTCAAATCCTGGACTAAATTTTAATAATTACTATATACTCCTGCTCAAAACAAGAAGGGACACTCTGACTGACCACAAAATGTGAGGAGTCCCTGAAAGACAAAAATAAAAGAAAGCGGCAAAGGAATGCCATTGGCCAGGATAGAGAGAGAGAGAGAGAGAGAGAGAGAGAGAGAGAGAGAGAGAGGGGAAGGGAGCAAGGGAGGAAGGGAAAGAAAAAGAAAAGAAAATGATGGTAAAACACAAGATGTTTCATGCTCACAGTAGAAACCCAGAGCTAGAGAAGGCTTGGGTCAGAGGTGACTTAAGAGGGCAATTATCATAACAGGCAACAAACAAGCGCTAAAGGATTCTCCATTAAAAATAAGCACTCAATGACAGATCTCCAAACATTTGAGGACTGTCTACGACATGAGGGAGAGACAAACTCACCAAACAGGAGAGCTCAAAGGAAACAGAGTCAATAGCATGACTGGAACAGAATCTTTTACCATAAGAATATTTTATATGCTTAGAAAAATGTGGGAGGATACAACATCCATTAAATAAAAAGAATAGGCCATGAAAAAAGAACCAATCTCAATAAAAATTGAACTGTTGATATTAAAAAGATAATAAAAGCGCTGAGTTGCAGAATGAACACATCTAAAGAATGAATCAGAGGCCTAGAGCTCTTCCAGAACTGGTCATCAAGGAATAGAATGATAGAAACTACCCAAGAAAATTAGCAAAGGAAAAGAAGAGGGAAGAAAAACAAACACCTCCCACAACAGAAGATAGACATGTGTCTGCAGAATGAAAGGGCCCACTAAGTGCCGAAATAAATAAATCACACGCACCCAGCCCTACTAGGCATGAAAACTCATTATACGGCTTCTATGGTTAAGACAGTAGAGTACTGGGCATGACTAGACAGATCAACAGAAGAGAAAACTCAGTAATAAGAATATTTAGTTTACATTAGGGCAGTATCTCAAATCAGTGGGGAAAGATAGACTTTAGGGATAAAACGGAGTTGGTGCACTAGGATAGTCATGGAGCAGAAGATAAAACTGGGTCCATCCTTTACACCAAACCCCAGAATAAACGCCAAACAGATCAGAGGCCTAAAAGTTAAAAAATGAAACCATACAAATATTAGAAAAAAACACAGGTAAATATCCAACATGATGACTGGGAGAAAACGTTCCTTCATATAATTTAAAACCTAGAGGCTATTAAAGTAAAAAAAAAAACATAAATTTGACTACAACTCCAACTAAGTCAAACTTCAGCAAAAAATCAATTGCTCCTCTATATTAGCACTAACCAGTTTTATAGTAGGAAAGATATCAGTACCATAATGTGCCTTGGCATTCACCTAGTAAGAAATGTGCAAGAAATAGTATCACTGTAAGACTTCGCTGAACAATAATGAAAATGACCCAGAGAGAGAAACCATTTTCGAGAACAGGAAGTTTGTTATAATAACATTTTCAGCTCCCTTCCAATAATCTAAACATTCAATGCAAACACAATCCCAATACAAAAACAAGATTTGCAACGACTTGCATAAGGTGATTCTAAAATGCACATGAAAATGTAAATATGTGCAAGTAGCAAATAACTGTTTTGAAACGAAGAGAGGAGAATTTGTCCTACCAAATATCAAAACATGTTATGAAACTATCGGCATTAATATTGTTTGGTTTTAGAGTAAGGACAGATGGACCAAAGAAATGTAATTGAGATCTCAGAAATGGGTTCATGTGTAGATAGCATCACTTCAAGTCAGTGGGAGAAAACTGGACGTGTTAATAATGGTATTGAGGCAACTGACTCTCTATTTTTGAATAAAATTATGTCCCTACACACTATTCTCAAAAATAAATTCCAGATAGATGAAAGAACCTAAACATTCCAAAAAGTCAAAGCTTTAGAAGACAATATAAAGTTTGAGAAAATCTTCTTAAATCACAAACAGGCCAAGTGTAGTGGCTCATACCTATAATCCCAGTGCTTTGGGAGGCTGTGGCAAGAGGATCTCTTGAGGCCAGGAGTTCAAGACCAGCCTGGGCAACACAGCAAAACCCCTACCTCTACATAAAACTTTAAAAATTAGGCAGGGCATGGTGGCTCACACCAGCACTTTGGAAGGCTGAGACAGGTGGATCACCTGAGGTCAGGAGTTCGAGACCAGCCTGATATGGTGGAGTTCAAGACCACCAACATGGTGAAACTCTGTCTCTATTAAAAATTCAAAAATTAGCCAGGCGTGGTGGCACACACCCATAATCCCAGCTTCTCGGGAGGCTGAGACAGGAGAATCGCTTGAACCTGGGAGGCAGAGGTTACAGTGAGCCAAGATAGTGCCACTGCAGCCTGGGTGACAGAACGAGACCCCATCTCAAAAAAAAAAAAATTAGCTGGCTATGGTGATGTGTGCCTATAGTCCTACCTCCTCCAGAGGCTGAGATAGAGGGATCGCCTGAGACTAGGATTCAAGTGAGCCATGATCAGGCCACCGCTCTCTAGCCTGGGTAACAGAATGAGACCCTGTCTCTAGAAACATACATAATAATCACAAATAGATGTATATAAAGAAAAAATAATAAAGTTGACTAAAAATGTAAAATTTTGGCAAAAAAAAACAACATAAGCAACACAAAAAGTCATGCTACATACTGGAAAATATGTATGTATCATACACATAACTAGGTATCCAGTCTATATGAAGATCTCCCAGGAAAAAAGAGAACCCAGTAGGAAAGTGGACAGACAGGTAATTCATTAAAGAGGAAAAACACATAGACAATAATGTGAAAGTATGTTCCTTGCCTCTTCCAGCTCCTGGTGGTACTGGCATTTCTTGGCTTGTGGCTGCATCATGGCAACCTCTGCCTCTGTGGCCACATTGCCTTCCCCTCCTCTACTATGTGGTACCTCCCTCTGCCTCCTTCTCATGAGAGTACTTATGATTACACTGGAGGCACACCCAAATAATTCAGGATAATTTCACCTCAATTATATATCTCACCATATAAAATCCATCCTTTAGTTATGTGAGATAATATCCACAGGTTCCAGGAATAAGGATGTGATTATCTTTGGGTGGTGCATTATTTAACCTAGCACAAACTGGTTCACCCAGTTTTCCAGGTGTAGGGTAAGGTTAATAATAAAACTATCCAAAAGAGTTATTATGATAATTGCATTAGTTAATACACTTGGAATAGTGCCTAGCACACAGTAACTGTTCGAGAAATAGTAGCTGCTACTACTGGCAGCAATAGTAGTGAAGAATGTTTTAAACAAGGCACAAAAATTTCAAACCATTAAAAAAATTAATTTTAAAAATTCAACTCTGTTAAATTCAATTTATCTGCATAATAAAGAACACTATAAACAAAGAAGTTAAACTTCAGAATGGAAGAAGATATTTGCAATACACCAACAAAAGATTAGTGTCTATAATATATAAAGAATTTCTACACATCAATAAGAAAAAGACAACCCTACAAAAATGGGGAAAAGATTTAAACATAATTAGCACAGAAGAAAACCTAAACGGCCAATAAATATGAAGCAATGTTTAACCTAACTAGTAATCAGAAAAGTAAATTTAAAATTGCAATGAAATACCATTTCACATCTATCATGTTGGCAAATCACAAAAAACTGTAACGATGAACCTATTATTGGCAAGGATGGAAAGCAATGCTGAGAGTATAAATGGTTAAACTGATTCACAAATCAGTCCACACAGAATGTTCATCAACGTCTGTATCACCTTTTATCAAAACTAAAGCAACACTGATTACAAGATGCATCGTTATTCTACATACTAAGAATAAAACTTTCAAATACTTGTAAGGTATCATAATAATATCAGAGATGATAAAATGAGGGGGGAAAAAAGTACATCTCAGACTATATAAAGTAATAGTGAAAAAATTAGAAATAACCTAAATGTTCATTCATCACAGAAATGGCTCAATAAAATGCACTATACATTCGTACAATGAAATTCTTATAGCAGTTAAAAGAAATTTATCAAAGAAAAGATACTGCAAAGTGAAAATAGCAAGATGCAGAATCATACAGTTAATATTTATGTACACACACACCCAAGAAATCACACCAAACTTTTTTAAATTACCTTTTATGATTGATAGATTGCATTAAAGTCTCAATTTTTCATATTTCCCTGAATCCATGCCCTCTTGCAGTGCTGCCCATACTGACACTGGGCTTAGCTATGTATTTGCTTTGGCCAATGGGGCAATAGAAAACTTGGCATAAGCGGAAGCTTGAATGAACACTTGGCATTGCCTTATCGTTCCTGTCCCTGAAAAAAGGGAATCTAGGAGTCTTTAAAACATGTCTGACATGCCCAGAGCAGCAGTGGTTACGTCTAAAAAAGATAAAGTTCTCAAAAAATTATGGGTGTGGCTTTTGACAAATGGCATTAAATGCAATGAGAAGCCTAGAAAACCCACAATGTTTCTGAGGATGTTCCATTGTCATAAATGCCCCCAGCCTGAGTAGAAAATATTCAAAATGAAAAAAGGCCTGTGGACAGGAAGAAGGCTGAGAAGGACATTGCTTAAAGGGCGTATTTTCTCTTCAGAAGTGGGCAAGGAGGATAATGGAAAAAGAAGGACACCTCAAAGGGTGAAGTCAATGGCCTTGGAAAATAGTGGATTTGAAAACTTCATAGAAACTAGAAGCCCTCTTTCAAAACAAAAGAAAAAAAAAACGAAGGAAAGCTACTCTGAGTGAGCAGAATTGGGTGTTCATCAAGGGATATTCACCACCCCTGTGGTAAGGGGTATCTGCAAGTGAAGTTCTTCCCAAAATAGGGGATCCTGACAATGTTTTCCAAGCTAGATTGTAGAATTGCTATGACAGTGATGCAATGTACCTCCCACTCTTTTAAGTGGGAGTATCTATTGCAATTTTCCTGTCCCTGTCTCACCACTGTATGTTGGGAGGGGGAGATAAATTATCTTTTTAGTTCATAGGTCCCCAGATCAAGAGAAATTGTATCCAAGGAGCCACAAGCAGAGCTGATACAGATCATGAGATGCTAGGCTTCAAACATAATTATGTGTTTGGATAACCTTTTGGGGATCCTAGAATGGGGGTGAGAATATTTTGCATATGGGAGGGATATGGTTAGTTGTGGCCAAAAGTGCACAATGGTAGACTATATTAGTGGCCCCAAAGTTTCATGCCTCCCTCTATCTGTGCCTTTTAGTAGTATCATTGCACACTAACTGTGTACTTAACCATATGACTTGCCTTGGCCAATGGAACAGAGGCAGAATTGACGCAAGAAGGGTCAAAAAGTGCCTGAATGTTTCTTGGACTCAAATGATTAGAACATTCCCAGAATACCCTAATGGAAAGATACGAAAGATAAGAGCAGGAAAGCAAAGTCGTTCCAATCCAGGCCGTCAGACCAACTACACTACAGGCATCCAGCTAGCTGACCAAGGTCATGATGCATGAGTAAGGTCAGCCCAAATCAGTTGAACCACCCAGCCAACCTGTAGACTCATGGATAAATGATTGTCATTTTAAGCAACTAAGTGTTGGGGTGATATGTTAAGAGACAGAATGGTATTCAAAGGGGACTTTAACCTTACCAGTAATTTTCCTTTTTAAAAAAGATAATTAAGAATAATAAGACAAGCTGGGCACAGTGTCCCATGCCTAAAATTCCAACATTTTGGGAGGCCAAGGCGGGTAGATGGCTTGAGTTCAGGAGTTGGAGACCACCCTGGACAACATGACAAAACCCCTTTGTTATCAGTCCATTGTCACACTGCTAATAAAGACATATTTGAGACTGCATAATTTATAAAGGAAAGAAGTTTAATTGACTCAGAGTTCTGCATGGCTGGGGAGGCTTCAGGAAACTTACAACCATGGCAGAAAGCGAGAGAGAAGCAAGGCACCTTCTTCGTAAGGCAGCAGGAAGGAGAAGTGTCCCATCAGATCTCATGAGAACTCACTATCACAGCATGGGGGTAACCACCCCCATGATTCAATAACCTCCCACCAGGTCCCTCCCATGACATGTGGAGATTACGGGAACTACAATTCAAGATGAGATTTAGGTGGAGATATAGCCAAACCAAATCACCCATCTCTACTAAAAATACAAAAATTAGCTGGCTGTGGTGGCACTGGCCTGTAATCACAGCTACTTGGGAGACTGAGGTAGGAGGATTCGCTTGAGCCTGGGAGGTAGAGGTTGCAATGAGCCAAGATGGTGCCACTGCACTCCAGCCTGGGCAACAGAGAGAGACTCTATCTCAATAAATAAATAAATAAGATGTAAATTACTTGTGTGACTAAAGATTCATTTTTTAAGCAGCAAAAGCTACACATAATTTTTTAGAATAAATAGAAATGCCCAAAACATTATAAAAAGATACTTATCCTTACTAGTATTCAGTCAAATGCAGATTAAAATAGGTGGATCAATTGCGACTCATCAAATTGGAAAAAAAAAAAAAAGGAATAAGGTTAATAACATTAAATATTTATGAAGGTATGTGGAAACAGAAACCCCAAAAAGTGCCAGAAGTATAAACTACTGTAGTCACTTTGTCTATGTCTGATTATTCAAAGACAAGAAATTTCAAAGCTTAGTATCCATTCGGCACTAAAAATCACCAAAAAATATTGTGCTTCTACCACATCTCCTACCAGACTAAGAAGTAACTCTCAAAATAAAAAACAATACACATGAAGATCATTTCACTGGAAAGAATATACAGATGGCAAATAAGCCCAAGAAAGATGTTCAACATCATTAGCCATTAGGGAAATGCAAATCAAGATTACAATGAGCTATCACTATAGCTGTTAGAGCAGTTAAAATAAATAGTGACAATGCCAACTGCTTTTGACAAGGAGGTGGAGAAACTGTATCTCTCTCACATTGCTCATATAGCCACTCTGGAAAGCAACTTAGCAATTTCTTTAAAAATTAAATATATACTTATCATATGACTCGCAATTGTGTTTGACCCAGAAATCAATGAGAAATAATAAAATATCCATATGACACTTGAACATGATTATTCATAACAGCTTTATTTACCATAGCCACAAATTGGAAACAATAAAAACCTCCCTTAATACAATGACGGTCAAACACCCATACCATGGAATACTACTCATCAGTAAAAAGGAATGAACTATTCATACATGCAACAACTTGTATGGAGCTCCAGGACATTATGCTAAGTGAAAAAACCCATCTTAAAAGGTCACATACTGTATTATTCCATCTACATAACATTCTCAAAATGACACATTTATCGAGACAGAAAATAGATTAGTGGCTCCAGAGGTTAGGAATGGCTGAGGAAGAGGCATGGGTCTGACTCTAAAGGGGTAGCACCAGGGAGATCTTTACAGGAAGGGACTAGTTCTGTATCTTGATTGCACTGATGCCTACAGGAATCCACACAACTGACAAAATGATATTAACCATACAATACATCATACCAATGTCAGTTTCCTGGTTTCAATCTTGTTCCATAATTATGTAAGATGTGGCTGGGTGTGGTGGCTCACACTTGTAATTCCAGGACTTTGGGAGGCCAAGATGGGTGGATCACCTCAGATCAGGAGTTCGAGACCAGCCTGGCCAACATGGCAAAATCCCATCTCTACTGAAAATACAAAAATTAGCCAGGCGTGGTGGCAGGTGCCTGTAATCCCAGCTACTTGGGAGGCTGAGGCAGGAGAATCACTTGACCTCGGGAGGCAGAGGTTCCAGTGAGCTGAGATCATGCCATTGCACTCCAGCCTGAGCAACAAAGTGAGACTCCGTCTCTAAAAAAAATTCTGTAAGATGTCACCACTGGGGGAAATTGGATGATGGGTACACAGGACTTCTATGTACTGTCTTTGTAACTTCTTGGGACTCCATATTTCCAAATAAAAAGTTTTCAAATTTAATGAATAAGAGCAATACTAAACCATAAAACATATACTAAAATAAAATCACTTATTTCTAAATTTTCTGATGGCAGAATTGTAGATTATGTCATCAAAAATGACTCCTCAAAATTAAGAACCAAAAAAAAAAAAAAAAAGAATCCTCATTTTTTGGTGTCCCTGTTGGGCTGAGTGGTGGTCAGAGCACATGTTCACTTAGTTTATTTACCACATGATAGCCTAGGCAGGCAGCTTCTAGAGTAGTATTTTTTTTAGCTTTTGGTTGAAATCTATTCATTAACTGTGAAATAAAGTTGGTGTACCTGAAAGTGACGGGGAGAAAGGAACCCAGGTGGAAAGCACTCTGCAGGATATTATCCAGGAGAACTTCCCCAACCTATCAAGGCAGGACAACATTCAAATTTAGGAAATACAGAGAACGCCACAAAGATACTCCTCGAGAAGAGCAGCTCTATAATTGTCAGATTCACCAAAGTTGAAATGAAGGAAAAAATGTTAAGGGCAGTCAGAGAGAAAGGTTGGGTTACCCACAAAGGGAAACCCATCAGACTAACTGTGGATCTCTTGGAAGAAACTCTACAAGCCAGAAGAGAGTGAGGGCCAATATTCAACATTCCTAAAGAAAAGAATTTTAAACCCAGAATTTCATATCCAGTCAAACTAAGCTTCATAAGTGAAGGAGAAATAAAATCCTTTACAGACAAGCAAATGCTTAGAGATTTTGTCACCACCAGGCCTGCCCTACAAGAGCTCCTGAAGGAAGCACTAAACATGGAAAGGAAAAACCGGTACCAGCCACTGTAAAAACATGCCAAATTGTGAAGACCATCGATGCTAGGAAGAAACCGCATCAACTAATGAGCAAAATAGCCAGCTAACATCATGACAGGATCAAGTTCACACATAACAATATTAACCTTAAATGTAAATGGACTAAATGGTCCAATTAAAAGACACAGACTGGCAAACTGGATAAAGAGTCAAGACCCATCAGTGTGCTGTATTCAGGAGACTCATCTCACATGCAGAGACACACATCGGCTCAAAATAAAGGGCTAGAGGAAGATCTACCAAGCAAATGGACAACAAAAAAAAAGCAGGGGTTGCAATCCTAGTCTCTGATAAAACAGACTTTAAACCATCAAAGATCAAAAGAGACAAAGAAGGCCATTACATAATGATAAAGGGATCAATTCATCAGGAAGAGCTAACTATCCTAAATATATATGCACCCAATACAGGAGCACCCAGATTCATAAAGCAAGTCCTTAGAGACTTACAGAGACTTAGACTCCCATACAATAATAATGGGAGACTTTAACACTCCACTGTCAACATTAGACAGATCAACGAGACAGAAAGTTAACAAGGATATCCAGGAATTGAACTCAGCTCTGCAACAAGCGGACCTAATAGACATCTACAGAACTCCCCACTCCAAATGAACAGAATATACATTCTTCTCAGCACCACATTGCACTTGTTCCAAAATTGACCACATAGTTGGAAGTAAAGCACTCCTCAGCAAATGTAAAATAATAGAAATTATAACAAACTGTCTCTCGACCACAGTGCAATCAAACTACAACTCAGGACTAAGAAACTCAACCAAAACCGCTCAACTACCTGGAAACAGAACAACCTGCTCCTGAATGACTACTGGGTAAATAACGAAATGAAGGCAGAAATGAAGATGTTCTTTGAAACCAATGAGAACAAAGACACAACATACCAGAATCTCTGGGACACATTTAAAGCAGTGTGTAGAGGGAAATTTATAGCACTAATGCCCACAAGAGAAAGCAGGAAAGATCTAAAATTGACACCCTAACATCACAATTAAAAGAACTAGAGAAGCAAGAGCAAACACATTCAAAAGCTAGCAGAGAGCAAGAAATAACTAAGATCAGAACAGAACTGAAGGAGATAGAGACACAAAAAACCCTCCAAAAAATCAATGAATCCAGGGGCTGGTTTTCTGAAAAGATCAACAAAATTGATAGGCTGCCAGCAAGACTAATAAAAGAGAGAATAATCAAATAGATGCAATAAAAAATGATAAAGGGGATATCACCACCAACCCCACAGAAATACAAACTACCATCAGAGAATACTATAAACACCTCTATGCAAATAAACTAGAAAACCTAGAGGAAATGGATAAATTCCTGGACACATACGGTCTCCCAAGACTAAACCAGGAAGAGGCTGAATCTCTGAATAGACCAATAACAGGCTCTGAAATTGAGGCAATAATTAATAGCCTACCAACCAAAAAAAGTCCAGGACCAGATGGATTCACAGCCAAATTCTACCAGAGGTACAAGGAGGAGTTGGTACCATTCCTTCTGAAACTACTCCAATCAACAGAAAAAGAGGGAATCCTCCCTAACTCAGTTTATGAGGCCAACATCATCCTGATACTAAAGCCTGGCAGAGACACAACAAAAAAAGAGAATTTTAGACCAATATCCCTGATGAACATTGATGCAAAAATCCTCAATAAAATACTGGCAAATCAAATCCAGCAGCACATCAAAAAGCTTATCCACCATGATCAAGTGGGCTTCATCCCTGGGATGCAAGGCTGGTTCAACATATGCAAATCAATAAACGTAATCCAGCATATAAACAGAACCAAAGACAAAAACCACATGATTATCTCAATGGATTCAGAAAAGGCCATCTATTTTCCTCAATAGATGCAGAAAAGCTGTTGACAAAATTCAACAGCTCTTCATGCTAAACACTCTCAATAAATTCAGTATTGATGGAACATATCTCAAAATAATAAGAGCTATTTATGACAAACCCACAGCCAATATCATACTGAATGGGCAAAAACTGGAACTATTCCCCTTGAAAACTGGCACAAGACAGGGATTCCCTCTCTCAACACTCCTATTCAACATAGTGTTGGAAGTTCTGGCCAGGGCAATCAGGCAAGAGAAAGAAATCAAGGGTATTCAATTAGGAAAAGAGGAAGTCAAATTGTCCCTGTTTGCAGATGACATGATTGTATATTTAGAAAACCCCATCATCTCAGCCCCAAATCTCCTTAAGCTGATAAGCAACTTCACAAAGTCTCAGGATACAAAATCAATGAGCAAAAATCACAAGCATTCTTATACACCAATAACAGACAAACAGAGAGCCAAATCATGAGTGAACTCCCATTCACAATTGCTTCAAAGAGAATAAAATACCTAGGAATCCAACATACAAGGGATGTGAAGGACCTCTTCAAGGAGAACTACAAACCACTGCTCAGTGAAATCAAAGAGGACACAAACAAATGGAAGAACATACCATGCTCATGGATAGGAAGAATCAGTATCGTGAATATGGCCATACTGCGCAAGGTAATTTATAGATTTAATGCCATCCCCATCAAGCTACCAATGACTTTCTTCACAGAATTGGAAAAAACTACTTTAAAGTTCATATGGAACCAAAAAAGAGCCCGTAGAGTGAAGACAATCCTAAGCAAAAAGACCAAAGCTGGACGCATCACACTACCTAATTTCAATCTATACTGCAAGGCTACAGCAACCAAAACACCATGATACTGGTACCAAAACAGATATACAGACCAATGAAACAGAACATAGGTCTCAGAAATAAAGCCACACATCTACAACTGTCTGATCTTTGACAAACCTGACAAAAACAAGCAATGGGAAAGGATTCCCTGTTTAATAAATGCTGCTGGGAAAACTGGCTAGCCACAAGTAGAAAACTGAAACTGGATCCCTTCCTTACACCTTATACAAAAATTAATTCAAGATGGATTAGAGATTTAAATGTTAGACCTAAAACCATAAAAACCCTAGAAGAAAACCTAGGTAATACCATTCAGGACATAGGCATGGGCAAGGACTTCATGTCTAAAATACCAAAAGCAATGGCAACAAGAGCCAAAATTGACAAATGGGATCTCATTAAACTAAAGAGCTTCTGCACAGCAAAAGAAACTACCATCAGAGTGAACAGGCAACCTACAGAATGGGAGAAAATTTTTGCAATCTACTCATCTGACAAAGGGCTAATATCCAGAATCTACAAAGAACTTAAACAAATTTATAAGAAAAAAACAAACAACCCCATCAAAAAGTGGGCAAAGGATATGAACAGACACTTCTCAAAAGAAGACTTTTGGGGGCGGAGCAAGATGGCCAAATAGGAGCAGCTCCAGTCTCCAACTCCCAGCGCGAGCGACACAGAAGACCGGTGATTTCTGCATTTTCAACTGAGGTACTGGGTTCATCTCACTGGGGAGTGCCGGACGATCGGTGCTGGTCAGCTGCTGCAGCCCGACCAGCAAGAGCTGAAGCAGGGCGAGGCATTGCCTCACCTGGGAAGCGCAAGGGGGAAGGGAGTCCCTTTTCCTAGCCAGGGGAACTGAGACACACAACACCTGGAAAATCGGGTAACTCCCACCCCAATACTGCACTTTAAGCAAACAGGCACACCAGGAGATCATATCCCACACCTGGCCGGGAGGGTCCCACACCCACGGAGCCTCCCTCATTGCTTGCGCAGCAGTCTGTGATCTACCGGCAAGGCAGCAGCGAGGCTGGGGGAGGGGCGCCCGCCATTGCTGAGGCGTAAGTAGGTAAACAAAGCTGCTGGGAAGCTCGAACTGGGTGGAGCTCACAGCAGCTCAAGGAAACCTGCCTGTCTCTGTAGACTCCACCTCTGGGGACACGGCACAGTAAACTAAACAAACGCAGCAGACACCTCTGCAGACGCAAACGACTCTGTCTGACAACTTTGAAGAGAGCAGTGGATCTCCCAACACGGAGGTTGAGATCTGAGAAGGGACAGACTCCCTGCTCAAGTGGGTCCCTGACCCCTGAGTAGCCTAACTGGGAGACATCCCCCACTAGGGGCAGTCTGACACCCCACACCTCACAGGGAGGAGTACACCCCTGAGAGGAAGCTTCCAAAGCAAGAATCAGACAGGTACACTCGCTGTTCAGAAATATTCTATCTTCTGCAGCCTCTGCTGCTGATACCCAGGCAAACAGGGTCTGGAGTGGACCTCAAGCTATCTCCAACAGACCTACAGCTGAGGGTCCTGACTGTTAGAAGGAAAACTATCAAACAGGAAGGACACCTACACCAAAACCCCATCAGTACATCACCATCATCAAAGACCAGAGGCAGATAAAACCACAAAGATGGGGAAAAAGCAGGGCAGAAAAGCTGGAAATTCAAAAAATAAGAGCGCATCTCCCCCGGCAAAGGAGAGCAGCTCATCGCCAGCAACAGATCAAAGCTGGACGGAGAATGACTTTGACGAGATGAGAGAAGAAGGCTTCAGTCCATCAAATTTCTCAGAGCTAAAGGAGGAATTACGTACCCAGCGCAAAGAAACTAAAAATCTTGAAAAAAAAGTGGAAGAATTGATGGCTAGAGTAATTAATGCAGAGAAGGTCCTAAACAAAATGAAAGAGATTAAAACCATGACACGAGAAATACGTGACAAATGCACAAGCTTCAGTAACCGACTCGATCAACTGGAAGAAAGAGTATCAGCGATTGAGGATCAAATGAATGAAATGAAGCGAGAAGAGAAACCAAAAGAAAAAAGAAGAAAAAGAAATGAACAAAGCCTGCAAGAAGTATGGGATTATGTAAAAAGACCAAATCTACGTCTGATTGGGGTGCCTGAAAGTGAGGGGGAAAATGGAACCAAGTTGGAAAACACTCTTCAGGATAGCATCCAGGAGAACTTCCCCAACCTAGTAGGGCAGGCCAACATTCAAATCCAGGAAATACAGAGAACGCCACAAAGATACTCCTCGAGAAGAGCAACTCCAAGACACATAATTGCCAGATTCACCAAAGTTGAAATGAAGGAAAAAATCTTAAGGGCAGCCAGAGAGAAAGGTCAGGTTACCCACAAAGGGAAGCCCATCAGACTAACAGCAGATCTCTCAGCAGAAACTCTACAAGCCAGAAGAGAGTGGGGGCCAATATTCAACATTCTTAAAGAAAAGAATTTTAAACCCAGAATTTCATATCCAGCCAAACTAAGTTTCATAAGTGAAGGAGAAATAAAATCCTTTACAGATAAGCAAATGCTTAGAGATTTTGTCACCACTAGGCCTGCCTTACAAGAGACCCTGAAGGAAGCACTAAACATGGAAAGGAACAACCAGTACCAGCCATTGTAAAAACATGCCAAAATGTAAAGACCATCGAGGCTAGGAAGAAACTGCATCAACTAATGAGCAAAATAACCAGTTAATATCATAATGGCAGGATCAAGTTCACACATAACAATATTAACCTGAAATGTAAATGGACTAAATGCTCCAATTAAAAGACACAGACTGGCAAACTGGATAAAGAGTCAAGACCCATCAGTCTGCTGTATTCAGGAGACCCATCTCACACGCAGAGACATACATAGGCTCAAAATAAACGGATGGAGGAAGATTTACCAAGCAAATGGAGAACAAAAAAAAGCAGGGGTTGCAATACTAGTGTCTGATAAAACAGACTTTAAACCATCAAAGATCAAAAGAGACAAAGAAGGCCATTACATAATGGTGAAGGGATCAATTCAACAGGAAGAGCTAACTATCCTAAATATATATGCACCCAATACAGGAGCACCCAGATTCATAAAGCAAGTCCTTAGAGACTTACAAAGAGACTTAGACTCCCATACAATAATAATGGGAGACTTCAACACTCCACTGTCAACATTAGACAGATCAACGAGACAGAAAGTTAACAAGGATATCCAGGAATTGAACTCATCTCTGCAGCAAGCAGACCTAATAGACATCTATAGAACTCTCCACCCCAAATCAACAGAATATACATTCTTCTCAGCACCACATCGTACTTACTCCAAAATTGACCACGTAATTGGAAGTAAAGCACTCCTCAGCAAATGTACAAGAACAGAAATTATAACAAACTGTCTCTCAGACCACAGTGCAATCAAACTACAACTCAGGACTAAGAAACTCAATCAAAACCGCTCAACTACATGGAAACTGAACAACCTGCTCCTGAATGACTACTGGGTACATAACGAAATGAAGGCAGAAATAAAGATGTTCTTTGAAACCAATGAGAACAAAGATACAACATACCAGAATCTCTGGGACACATTTAAAGCAGTGTGTAGAGGGAAATTTATAGCACTAAATGCCCACAAGAGAAAGCAGGAAAGATCTAAAATTGACACTCTAACATCGCAATTAAAAGAACTAGAGAAGCAAGAGCAAACACATTCGAAAGCTAGCAGAAGGCAAGAAATAACTAAGATCAGAGCAGAACTGAAGGAGATAGAGACACAAAAAACCCTCCAAAAAATCAATGAATCCAGGAGTTGGTTTTTTGAAAAGATCAACAAAATTGACAGACCACTAGCCAGACTAATAAAGAAGAAAAGAGAGAAGAATCAAATCGACGCAATTAAAAATGATAAAGGGGATATCACCACCGACCCCACAGAAATACAAACTACCATCAGAGAATACTATAAACACCTCTACGCAAATAAACTGGAAAATCTAGAAGAAATGGATAATTTCCTGGACACTTACACTCTTCCAAGACTAAACCAGGAAGAAGTTGAATCCCTGAATAGACCAATAGCAGGCTCTGAAATTGAGGCAACAATTAATAGCCTACCAACCAAAAAAAGTCCAGGACCAGATGGATTTACAGCTGAATTCTACCAGAGGTACAAGGAGGAGTTGGTACCATTCCTTCTGAAACTATTCCAATCAATAGAAAAAGAGGGAATCCTCCCTAACTCATTTTAGGAGGCCAACATCATCCTGATACTAAAGCCTGGCAGAGACACAACAAAAAAAGAGAATTTTAGACCAATATCCCTGATGAACATCGATGCAAAAATCCTCAATAAAATACTGGCAAACCGGATTCAGCAACACATCAAAAAGCTTATCCACCATGATCAAGTGGGCTTCATCCCTGGGATGCAAGGCTGGTTCAACATTCGCAAATCAATAAACATAATCCAGCATATAAACAGAACCAAAGACAAGAACCACATGATTATCTCAATAGATGCAGAAAAGGCTTTTGACAAAATTCAACAGCCCTTCATGCTAAAAACGCTCCATAAATTCGGTATTGATGGAACGTACCTCAAAATAATAAGAGCTATTTATGACAAACCCACAGCCAATATCATACTGAATGGGCAAAAACTGGAACTATTCCCCTTGAAAACTGGCACAAGACAGGGATGCCCTCTCTCAACACTCCTATTCAACATAGTGTTGGAAGTTCTGGCTAGGGCAATCAGGCAAGAGAAAGAAATCAAGGGTATTCAGTTAGGAAAAGAAGAAGTCAAATTGTCCCTGTTTGCAGATGACATGATTGTATATTTAGAAAACCCCATTGTCTCAGCCCAAAATCTCCTTAAGCTGATAAGCAACTTCAGCAAAGTCTCAGGATACAAAATTAATGTGCAAAAATCACAAGCATTCTTATACACCAGTAACAGACAAACAGAGAGCCAAATCAGGAATGAACTTCCATTCACAATTGCTTCAAAGAGAATAAAATACCTAGGAATCCAACTTACAAGGGATGTAAAGGACCTCTTCAAGGAGAACTACAAACCACTGCTCAGTGAAATCAAAGAGGACACAAACAAATGGAAGAACATACCATGCTCATGGATAGGAAGAATCAATATCGTGAAAATGGCCATACTGCCCAAGGTAATTTATAGATTCAATGCCATCCCCATCAAGCTACCAATGACTTTCTTCACAGAATTGGAAAAAACTGCTTTAAACTTCATATGGAACCAAAAAAGAGCCCGCATCTCCAAGACAATCCTAAGTCAAAAGAACAAAGCTGGAGGCATCACGCTACCTGACTTCAAACTATACTGCAAGGCTACAGTAACCAAAACAGCATGGTACTGGTACCAAAACAGAGATATAGACCAATGGAACAGAACAGAGTCCTCAGAAATAATACCACACATCTACAGCCATTTGATCTTTGACAAACCTGAGAGAAACAAGAAATGGGGAAAGGATTCCCTATTTAATAAATGGTGCTGGGAAAATTGGCTAGCCATAAGTAGAAAGCTGAAACTGGATCCTTTCCTTACTCCTTATACGAAAATTAATTCAAGATGGATTAGAGACTTAAATGTTAGACCTAATACCATAAAAATCCTAGAGGAAAACCTAGGTAGTACCATTCAGGACATAGGCATGGGCAAAGACTTCATGTCTAAAACACCAAAAGCAATGGCAGCAAAAGCCAAAATTGACAAATGGGATCTCATTAAACTAAAGAGCTTCTGCACAGCAAAAGACACTACCATCAGAGTGAACAGGCAACCTACAGAATGGGAGAAAATTTTTGCAATCTACTCATCTGACAAAGGGCTAATATCCAGAACCTACAAAGAACTCAAACAAATTTACAAGAAAAAAACAAACAACCCCATCAAAAAGTGGGCAAAGGATATGAACAGACATTTCTCAAAAGAAGACATTCATACAGCCAACAGACACATGAAAAAATGCTCATCATCACTGGCCATCAGAGAAATGCAAATCAAAACCACAATGAGATACCATCTCACACCAGTTAGAATGGCAATCATTAAAAAGTCAGGAAACAACAGGTGCTGGAGAGGATGTGGAGAAATAGGAACACTTTTACACTGTTGGTGGGATTATAAACTAGTTCAACCATTATGGAAACAGTATGGCGATTCCTCAAGGATCTAGAACTAGATGTACCATATGACCCAGCCATCCCATTACTGTGTATATACCCAAAGGATTATAAATTATGCTGCTATAAAGACACATGCACACGTATGTTTATTGCAGCACTATTCACAATAGCAAAGACTTGGAATCAACCCAAATGTCCATCAGTGACAGATTGGATTAAGAAAATGTGGCACATATACACCATGGAATACTATGCAGCCATCAAAAAGGATGAGTTTGAGTCCTTTGTAGGGACTTGGATGCAGCTGGAATCCATCATTCTTAGCAAACTATCACAAGAACAGAAAACCAAACACCGCATGTTCTCACTCATAGGTGGGAACTGAACAATGAGATCACTCGGACTCAGGAAGGGGAACATCACACACCGGGGCCTATCATGGGGAGGGGGGAGGGGGGAGGGATTGCATTGGGAGTTATACCTGATGTAAATGACGAGTTGATGGGTGCAGCACAGCAACATGGCACAAGTATACATATGTAACAAACCTGCACGTTATGCACATGTACCCTACAACTTAAAGTATAATAATAATAAATAAATTAAAAAAAAAAAAAGAAGACTTTTATGCAGCCAACAGGCACATGAAAAAACGCTCATCATCACTTGCCATCAGAGAAATGCAAATCAAAACCACAATGAGATACCATCTCACACCAGTTAGAATGGCAATCATTAAAAAGTCAGGAAACATCAGGTGCTGGAGAGGATGTGGAGAAATAGGAACACTTTTACACTGTTGGTGGGACTGTAAACTAGTTCAACCATTGTGGAAGACAGTGTGGCAATTCCTCAAGGATCTAGAACTAGAAATACCATTTGACCCAACCATCCCATTACTGGGGATATACCCAAAGGATTATAAGTCATGCTGCTATAAATGCACATGTACACGTATGTTTATTGCCACACTATTCACAATAGCAAAGACTTGGAACCAACCCAAATGTCCATCAATGACAGACTGGATTAAGAAAATGTGGCACATATACGCTACGGAATACTATGCAGCCATAAAAAAGGATGAGTTCATGTCCTTTGTAGCGACATGGATGCAGCTGGAAACCATCCTTCTCAGCAAACTATGGCAAGAACAGAAAACCAAACACCACATGTTCACACTCATAGGTGGAAATTGAACAATGAGAACACTTGGACACAGGAAAGGGAACATCACACACCGGGGCCTGTTGTGGGGTCGGGGGACTGGGGAGGGATAGCATTAGGAGATATACCTAATGTAAATGATCAGTTAATGGGTGCAGAACACCAACATGCCACATGTATACATATGTAACAAACCTGCACGTTATGCCTAGAACTTAAAAAGTATATTTAAAAAAAAAAAAAAGTTAGTGGCTGGCAACCAGCATTTGTTCTGAATGGAATAGAATAGAATATTATCAGGAAAATAATCAGAATGTAACACAGGTAGTGAAGACAAGTATAGTTTCTTGAAGTTTTGTTTTTTATGTGGCTGTGTCCACTGGATCATTACATAAAATGTATTTCTTACTAGAGATTATCAAAGATATTTTCAGAAAACCCTGTCCTAGAACAACACCTTGCCTTGTGCACAAGGAAGTGTGTACACTTCCCATAAAGCGTTCCATTAAAGAAAATGAGGAATGTAAACCTCCATCACCAACAGGGGAACAGCTAAATGAACCACGGGGAGGCCACCCCAAGGAACACCATTGCGGTCCTTTTCATTGCTGCCATGACAAATTACCAACTTAAAACAACACAAATGTATTCCTTTTCAGTTTTGGTGCTCAGAAGTCACTGTGTGTCTCCCCAGACTAAAATCAAGGTGTCTCCAGACTGTGTTCCTTTCTGGAGGCTTGAGGGGAGAATTCATTTCCTACTGATTTGTTCTTTTTCTTGCTGGCTGCAAGCCGAGAGCCATTCCCAGTTTCTAGAGGTTGTTGCATTACTTGGCTCATGGCCCAATTCCTCCATCCTCCAAACAGCAGGTCCTTCTCCCATCGCCTCTCTGTGACCCACCCTCTGCCTCCCTCTTCCACTTTTAATGCCCCCATTGATTAGATTGGGCCCACCTTCATAATCCAAAATAATCTCTTCCTCTCAAGGTCCTTACCCATAATCACATTTACAAAGTTCCTCTGCCATGCAAGGTAATATATTCACAGGTTCTAGAGGACTGGGTGGCAGAGTGGATTATTCTGCCTACCACAATCCTGAAGCTGTTTTTTAAAAATAAGAGAACTTTAGATACTGATAATATGGCTGGATAGCCAAGAAATTTTGTTAAATGAAAAAAGCAAGTTTGTAGAATGTATATATTACCTCTCCTATTTTTAAACACACATAAAACATACCCATAAATACTATGAATTTTCCATGGGTATTTTTGTATTTATGTAAATACATAGAATATACCATATATGTATATATGTATAAATATATTTGTACTGTACCTTTTCTATGTTTAGATACACAAATACTTAAGATTATTTTACAAGTGCCTATCATAATCAGTACAGTAACATGCTGTACAGGTTGTAGCCTAGGAGGAACAGGCTGTATCATACAGCCTAGGTGTGTATTAGGCTGTATCATCTAGGTTTGTGCAAGTACACTCTATGATATTTGCACAATGATGAAATCACCTAATGACGCATTTCTCAGAATACATCCCCATCCTAAGTGGTGCATGACTGTATATATGTTTGAGAGGCTTTTTTTTTTTTGAGACGGAATCTCACTCTGTTGCCCAGACCGGAGTGCAGTGGCACTCTCTCGGTTCCCTGCAACCTCCACCTCCTGGGTTCAAGCAATTCTCCTGCCTCAGCCACCCAAGTAGCGGGGATTACAAGCATGCACCACCATGCCCAGTTAATTTTTGTATTTTAGTAGAGACGGGGTTTTACCACATTGGCCAGGCTGGTCTCAAACTCCTGACCTCAGGTGATCCGCCCACCTCGGCCTCCCAAAGTGCAGGGAATACAGGCATGAGTCACCGAGCCTGGCCTGGGAGATGTTTTTTTGTTTGTTTGTTTGTTTGTTTGTTTTTGAGATGGAGTCTCGCTCTGTCACCCAGGCTGGAGTGCAGTGGCATGATCTCGGCTCACTGCAAGCCCCGCCTCCCAGGTTCACACCATTCTCCTGCCTCAGCCTCCCAAGTAGCTGGGACTACAGGTGCCTGCCACCCCACCCAGCTAATTTTTTGTATTTTTAGTAGAGACAGGGTTTCATGGTGTTAGCCAGGATGGTCTCGATCTCCTGATCTCGTGATCTGCCTGCCTTGGCCTCCCAAAGTGCTGGGATTACAGGCATGAGCCACCGCGCCCAGCCCTGGGAGAGGTTTTAAAGGAAGTGACACCTACCAGCACCTGCTGGTTTCCTGTTGTCTTTACTAGCCATGAGCTCAGTCCAATATTTAAGATCCTCTATCCCCTCCTAGTTGTGGCAACTCCCAGGCTCTCATGGTTCCAACCCTCAGGAAGGACAATCGTTGCCTTGGACAACCTTGCCTGCAAAGGGCAAAAAGACCAAGAAAGAGCCCTCCAAAATGGTTCTGACCTGAACAAATGCAGTCAAAAGTGAACTTCGTCCCTCGCACACTACTTTCCTGACTAAAGAACTGGCCTACCCCTCTATCTAGTGCCTGGGGTGTGACCACAAAGATGACCCCTCCATCAGGATCCTCTACACAATCTCTTCTAGGCAAAGTCCCAGGGCCTGATCTGTGACACAACATTTAAGAAATGTCTTCCGGCAGGGCGTGGTGGCTCACGCCTGTAATCCCAGCACTTTGGGAGGCTGAGGCAGGAGGATCACGAGTTCAGAAGATCAAGACCATCTTGGCTAACACGGTGAAACCCCATCTCTACTAAAAGTACAAAAAATTAGCCGGGCATGGTGGCGGGTGCCTGTAGTCCCAGCTACTCGGGAGGCTGAGGCAGGAGAATGGCGTGAACCCGGGGGGTGGAGTTTGCAGTGAGCCGAGATTGTGCCACTGCACTCCAGCCTGGGAGACAGAGCAAGACTCTGTCTCAAAAAAAAAAAAAAAAAAGAAATGAAAAAGAAAAAAAGAAACATCTTCCTCCTCATGCTCCCTCTGCTCATCTCTGGTGAATATGAAATTTGTGCTTGAGCCAGGTGCGGTGGCCTATACCTGTAATCCCAGCACTTTGGGAGGTCAAAGTGGGTGGATCACCTGAGGTCAGGAATTCGAGACCAACCTGACGAACATGGTGAAATCCTGTCTCTACTAAAAACACAGAAATTAGCCGGGCATGGTAGCAGGTGCCTGTTATCTCAGCTACTCAGGAGGCTGAGGCAGGAGAGTTGCTTAAACCCAGGAGGTAGAGGTTGTAGTGAGCCAAGATCGTGCCATTGCACTCTAGCCTGGGCGACGGAGTAAGACTCCGTCTCAAAAAAAAAAAAAAAATTATGCATGAAATTCCAATTCCTTTTGAAGACATTCATCAGCTCCTGGGCATTTTCTTCTCTCCAATTCCATGCTCTGATTGTGACACCTAAATTGATTTCTCTGGAAATTACAGGTATTAGCTGAATCTCTGTTGTACTCCCCTGCATCAGATGGTGTCACACTCCAGGCTGGAGAGACATCCTGGTTCTGCTGCTCATGGGCCTGGCTACCCAGCCTGCATGTGGCACTTGGATGAAATTTGATTATCAAATCTGTATCTCCCACCTCAGACATCAGCCCCAGAGGATTTTCTGTCTTAATTATTTTTGCTCCCCTTGTTTTCAGCTTCAGGGCTGTGGGAACATTTTCTTTCTACCCATGATCGTTTTACTGAGCTCCAAGAGAAAATCCCCCTCACTGCACCCAGTCCTCAAATATCCCCAACCTGGTACTTCGTTAACCCCTGGAAGAGGCCAGGCACCAGGATACAGGCCCAAGCTTTGTGGTTCCCAGTCCAGAAACAGAGACATAACACAGGAGAGATGCATGCTGGGGAAGCTCAGGCAGAGCTTGGAATACAACTTCCTCAGGAGGGGGCCCTGACAGCCCCCAACAAAAGAGCTCTTTAGGGTTAGGAACACCCATCCCTACAAGCCACCCTGCTCTAGACACTCTGGCCTCCTGTCAGGGCTCAGGAGCCTAGGCCTTGCCCCTCACAGATACTAAGGCAGGACAAGGACACTGAGGAAAGCTGGGCCTTCCCACCCTAGCCAATCCTCAGCCTGAAGTTCAGCCCCTTTGCACACAGAGACCCACCGAAGGCCCTAGAGAGCCACCAGAAAACTCCAAGAGAAAAAAGTGGGGCTACCACAGCACTGATAGGACTGAGAGATTTTTTTGAGCCAGAGAAGCTGAGGAGCTGGCAAAGACCAATACAGAGCTAGAGAGAACGGAGGGACACCAAGGAGGAGAGGGGCCCAACTGCTAAGGGCATCCTCTTAAGGGAGACTGGGGAAGCTGGCGGTATAGGAAGTTAAGCGAGGACACAGGGAGCAGAGGCCAGCTGTCTGCACACAGCACCCACCTCTGGCAATCACCTTCCTCTAATCATCTTCTCTTCTCTGGGATTATGATTTGCAACAAACTTGGACCAGCTAAATCCATGTCACTTTTTTTTGTTTTTAATGGAGACAGGGTCCCACCCTGTCACCCAGTCTAGAGCGCAGTGGTGTGACCATAACTCACTGCAGTCTCGAACTCCTGGGTTCAAGTGATCCTCCCGCTTCAGGCTCCCGAGTTGCTGGGATTACAGGCACGTGCCACCATGTCCAGCTTCTTTTTTTTTTTTAATTTGAGACAAAGTCTCGCTCTGCCACCCAGGCTGGAGTGCAGTGGCTCACTGCAACCTCCGCCTTGCAGGTTCAAGCGATTTTCCTGCCTCAGCCTCCCGAGTAGCTGGGATTACAGACACCCGCCACCATGCCCAGCTAATTTTTGTATTTTTAGTAGAGACGGGGGTTTCACCATGTTGGCCAGGCTGGTCTCGAACTCCTGACCTCAAGTGACCCTCCCGCCTCAGCCTCCCAAAGTGTTGGGATTATAGGCATGAGCCACCACGCCTGGCTACCCCAGCTTTTTAAAATTTTTATAGAGATGAGGTCTTGCCATCTTGCCCAGGCTGGTCTCTAGCAATTCTCCTGCCCCTCCCAAAGTGTTGGGATTACAGCCATGAACCACTGCACCCAGCCTTGTCACTCTCCTTTTCAGCTCTTATAATCCCACAATTTACTGAATCCCAGGGCCCAAGTCAAGCAGCCCCAGGAAACACCTTCACTCCAGTGACTAAGTTCTTCTTTAGCAACCTGGCGAGGACTGCATCACTCTGAAACAAACTGACAGTGTGACATGGGACAAAGCTCCCAGGCCCAGTAGGGCTTTGGAGATTCTACCTCTTCTGTCCCAGGGCCCAGCCCCGACCTTGGAGGAAGGAGCTGAACCACCAGTGTCCTCCAGCACCATGGTCATAGTTATATAGATGCTCCCTCATGGGGGGCGGGGGGTGTCTTAACACAAAAAGGGCAGAGCTCTAGGACGTCAAACACAAATGCAAGTTGGTGGGGACAGTGTTTCAGGGTAATGGGGAACTTTTCTGATGCCCTTGCAAACCTCACCACAAAGAGCCATGTACCTCTATAGGCTTGGGTCCAGGTAAGAGGAAAGCTAGCGACTGAGTACAACTTCTTTCCAGGCCAACAACACTCTCTGAGTTTTAGCAAAGTCATCTGCTATAAGCCTGCACTGCCTGCCCTGCAGGCCCACTCCTTGCCCTACAGACCAAGACATAGCTCCTGACACCAGGAAGGGGGTTCTCGCAGGAGAGTGGAAGGCCAGATGCACACATATGCCACCATCCCCTCAAGTCTGGGGATATGCCTGAGGAAGCCCTCAAAAGGAGATACGGGCTTTACAGATGAGTGGCCACACTTCTGTTGTGAGTTACTGTGAGGACCACTGCAGGCCCTAATGGATTCCATAACCGGAAATCCATCTCTTAACCAGTCAAGTGTTACACCAAAGAGTATCCCTGTGGCTACTGGGCAATTGAATTCTTGACCTTCAGTTCCACTTTACTAGAGCAAGTCACAGCACATTGATTTAATATATGAATACATAAGGAAGAATAAGATGAAATATGGAAATATTTGTCAAGATAAATAAGATTTTGCAAAGCTAGACAAACTAGATAAGGATCTTACTTTTCAATATTTTTCTTGCTTTGGCTCAAACTATTTTTCTTTTTCTCACTTTTTCTTTTCCTTTTTTTTTTTTTTTGAAATGGAATTTCGCTCCTGTTGCCCAGGCTGGAGTGCAATGGCACCATCTCAGCTCACTGCAACCTCTGCCTCCCGAGTTCAAGCGATTCTCCTGCCTCAGCCTCCCGCATAGCTAAGATTACAGGCATGAGTCACCATGCCCCGCTAATTTTGTATTTTTAGTAGAGACAGTGTTTCTCTACCTTGGTCAGGCTGGTCTTGAACTCCCGACCTCAGGTGATCCGTTTGCCTCTGCCTCCTAAAGTGCTGGGATTACAGTCATGAGCCACCGCGCCCAGCGCCTTTTTCTTGTTTTAAGAAAACTACCTACTAATGCTTTTGAAAAGAGGCAATATATCAGACACACAATGGAAAAGACAAAAGAAAAAAGAATTCTATGGCTAACCAGAAAACAAGGCTCCTGTGTCCTGAGAAGGAAGCATATCTGTTGGCATGACAGGCATTCCAGCTGCCTTTGCCACCATTCCTCAGACTTCTCCAGAATCCACTAAGAACAAAATACCCATGAGAGAGACCCCAGGAGACAGAACACAACGGGAGTTCGACAACCATTGCATCTTGTTTCCATTGCCAGTTTCCTAACCCCAGAATAGCCAGGCCTGCGAGGCAATCCTCTCAAGGGATCCATAACCCTGGCTGTTTGGAAGATAAATGGAAAGCTTTGGGAGCTTAGAGCACTGTCATCAAGAGTGGTGAGAGCTGAGTGATCACCCATTCTCCTCCATGAGACCAGAACTCTGCATCCGAGGGGCTGTGAGGAAATTTTCCATAATCTGTATTATAAGAGGTAATGATATGGTCACAAGGCCAGGCCAGAGAGGCAAAATGGTCACACAGCAGACAAATAGCAGAGCCTGACTTCCAGGCCCAACTCTCCCTCTGACTCCACTCACCAGGGATTTTGCATATAAAAACTAGCAGGACTGAGATAAAGTGGAAACGGAAGGACACCTTTAGACACTTTTTAAAAAAGAACAACTTCTGTAGATCCTGGGAGCTCTGAGAGCAACTTGCGCCCTCGCAGGGCTGCTGCCCAGACAGTTCTCACACCATTATCTGATAAAATGTGTTCAATTGGTAGCAGATGACTGTCTCCAGGACTCTGGATTATCTGCCCATTAAATCAGATTGCTAATAAAGAAGTTTTAATGTAGAGTATGAATCTTCAAGCAGTAACTGCTTACCCCAAGTTCTTGTACTAAATACTCCACAGTGAATCTGCAAGCAAAAGAACATCTGTCACAGCAGCAGCTTTAGTCAACATTAGACAGCTGGGCCAATCCCCAGGCCCCCAGCAGGCACAGTGAGGCCTCCATGGCCATGTACATACACATGCCCATGTGCATACGGCCCTGCCTGCTGAGGAGCACACAATTGATAGTATAGGGTCACCCAGACTTGCCACAAGAAGTCCTTTGTTACCTGCCCCAACCACACCAAACATTTCTCCTTCATGGTTGTATTGCCAAACACCTTAAGCAGGAATAACCTGAGACAGAAGAGTCTTCCCCAAGTGGGGAGGCACACAGCTGCCTGGAACGCCCTGCTGAAGATCTTTTATTCGATCACAGAATAAATTGGTCTCAGGATAGGAATCACGGATGATTCTAGTCTGGAAAGAAGAAAGAATATAGAAACCAGAGTCTGTCTGGTAGCACATGGGAGACTGCAACCCAAATTCAATGTGTATTAGCAATTCTAAGTCGCCACTGAACTAAAACTATACCTACTCTATACTTAACATTCGTGTTATGCCAGGCCTAGTGGTGAGCACTTGCTTTGTCTCATTTTGTTTTCACAACCACTCTAGGAGGTTGGAATTGTCACCTCCAACTTACAGATGAGGAAACTGAGGCCCAAAGAGGTAAGTAACATGCCCTAAGTCACAGAGCTAATAAGTGACAGAACCTGAACTCAAATCTAGCTCTATCTTAATCATTCACTGCTTTGTGGCAATTACAAATTTATAGACACATGTCTCTAAGATGCACCTTTGGGAGAGGACTCAGTAAAGGAAAGAGACATGAGGGGCTCTGACTTTCCCAAGCTGCATGTCAGTCCTCTGTTCACACTGATGGACTGTGCTGGTCATGCTTCTTCCATGTCAAGACCTCACGATGGAAACTTGAACTCTGACCCTGAGACATCACCAAGGACTTTCCCTGGATGGCTGGATCCCTCTTGGTGCTTTTCATTGAGTTCTTTATGTAAGATCCAGGCCCGTCACACGGTATTTACATCATAATTTTCTCACCCACCACACGAAACAGATAACAAGGCAGAAATAGGATATCTCTGTTTCATTTCAAACTGAAATAACATTTGTAGGTTTAGGAAAATTAAAATTCACTTTGCTCACAGTCCCCCAGCAACCACAACAGGAAGCAAGTAAGACTCACAGCTCACACGTGCAGCCAGGAATCCCAGCTGAGGAGCAAACTTCAGAAGGAAACAAACTGAGTCGTGACCTGAACTCACTGAATTTCAACAAATACCCATTTCTGTGCAACACAATACACTTCCCCCTCAGGGAGCCAAAGTGCAGCCTCTGAGCAGGGGTGATCGGCAGCCTCCTCCCCTTTCCATCCCTTCTCTATAGACCCTCCATATACATCTATTCCCAGAAGTCCATGTGTTTGGGCGACCCTGTGAGCACAGGAGCATGGGGACTCGGGCACGTGCCAGTCAAAATAGGCAGAGAAGGGGCCATGTACTGTGATTTTCTCCAGGGTTCAGAGGCTATGGAGGGAATTCATCCCACTTACCGAATAACAACTATGTGCCAGGCATGGTGCCAATGATGGGGGCTGCAGCCATGAATGGGACCTGGGTCTGCCTCACACAACCCCTGAGCTGGGAGGACGGAGGGACCAGTGAGCAGATGCCAGCAGCCCAGTGTGATCAGAGCTGGGGTATAAGACACACGGAACACCCTGGGAGGATGCTAGATACCACACCAGGCAGAGGAGGGGCACCCTGGCAGAACCAGTGAAGCTTCCTGGAAGAACTTCTCAGCCAAGACTTGAAGAATTATAAGTTAGCTCTGCAAAGCAGAAGAGACAGTGAGGGGCCAGTGTTCTTGAAAGAAGCACCAACATGTCCAAATGCCTGGAAGCCAGGAAGGCTGTGGCCCACTCACAAAACTAGAAGCAGCTGCTGCAGTTGGTGTGCAATATGGGAGGATTTACCCTCCACGTGCTCGTTCCATCCTGAGCCCTGACAGGATGAGGAACGCAGCCAGCAGCCAGCACATGGCCTTCGCAGGGGAAGCAGGCCTACCGCAGCCTGATGGCAGGTGTCCAGCCTTCTCTGAGAACGACCTCCTTGTGATGTTGTTACCAGAAAGGAGTTCCAGTCTAGACCCCAAGAGAGGGTTCTTAGATCTAGCACAAGAAAGAATTCGGGGCGAGTCCATCTTGAAAGCAACTTTATTAGGAAAGTAAAGGAATAAAAGAATGTCTACTCCATAGGAAGAGCAGCCACAAGGGCTGCTGGCTGCCCATTTTTATGGTTATTTCTTAATGATGTGCTAAACAAAGGGTGGACTATTCATGCCTCCCCTTTTTAGACCATATAGGGTAACCTCCTAACGTTGCCATAGCATCTGTAAACTGTCATGGCGCTGGTGGGACTGTAGCAGTGAGGATGACCAGGGGTCACTCTTGTCGCCGTCTTGGTTTTAGCGGAGTTTGGTCAGCTTCTTTATTGCAACCTGTTTTATCAGCAAGGTCTTACAACCTGTATCTCCTGCCGACCTCCTATATTATCCCGTGACTTAGAATGCCTAACAGTCTGGGAATGCAGCCCAGTAAGTCTTAGTCTTATTTTTCCCAGCTCCTATTCAAGACAGAGTTGCTGTATCTTCTGCCGACCTCCTATATTATCCCGTGACTTAGAATGCCTAATGGTCTGGGAATGCAGCCCAGTAGGTCTTGGCCTTATTTTACCCAGCTCCTATTCAAGATGGAGTTGCTGTGGTTCAAATGCCTCTGAGAACGTTCTGGGGTCCAGAGGTGTTTCCAGCCAGCCTGCCCAGGTCTGCATGCCATGAGGAATCAGCATAATGAGGACAGCAGACCTTGTCATCAATGAGCACTTTGGGAGCTGGGGTGAGGTAGAGGTGACATTAGTGTTATGAAATTTGGCCCAGGCAAATTCCTGGAGATAGAAAGAATAGTAGAGGCCACCAGAGAGTGGGAGAGACTGGAAATTTACTGTTTAATATTAATATGTACAGAGTTTGTTTGAAATGATGAAAAGGATCTGGAAATGGATGGTAGTAATGGTTGCACAGTGTTGTAAATTTGCTTCATGCTACTGAATCTTACACTTCAAAATAATTAAAATGGTAAATTTTATGTCATTTTAGCATGATTTTTTCAACTGGCCAAAGCAAGGGACTGCCAGTTCTTCGTGGTCTCCAAGAACAGTGATCTAAATGCTCATCAGATAGATACAGGTTCAAGTCCATTATCTGACACATGGTAGGTGCCCAACACATAAGAGTAATCATTGTTACTGTTATTGAATTTATGTGGTTTTTCTTGTTATCACCTAAGTTATGAATCAGTCTATCTGGTATTAATGTTCCTAAAGTGCTGTTAGAGAGTTTCTATTACAATTAAGTATTAATTAACTTAATGATCGTCGTAGAATCCCTATTACAATTCCACATCATGAGTTTTCCAATTTCAAATTCAGTTCTCCTTCCATTACGTACTTCCATCTCTCACAATAAGCTGTTTACCCTTTCAATTATTTTCATTCCAACCACTGTGATCACTGTACTTAAAATTCAATCAGGCTTCTAATTTTAAGCATCTTTTTTTGTGTATCGCGCCAACAATTGACAAGCGTC
The DNA here is from genome assembly GCF_043159975.1 of Macaca nemestrina. NCBI lineage: Eukaryota > Metazoa > Chordata > Mammalia > Primates > Cercopithecidae > Macaca > Macaca nemestrina. The sequence goes on from NC_092130.1 coordinate 47,296,299, forward strand.
CTGAATTTAACATCTGTTCCCAGCAGTAAATGGTTTTAAATTTGAGAACTGAAAACATATATGAGGCAATTATGAGCAGTTCTCACACTGTGATTCATGGCTGTGCATCAGCAACTTCTTCCATGACAGCAACAGTTCTGATAGATGGGGCCTGCAGCAGCAGTGTTTGTGATACAAGAAGGCTAGACAAGCTGCTCGGACATCCCACTGCCAGAAGAATGCCTTCAACTAGCAAAACACACAACCTACTATGCACCAAGCAACTTGCTAAACATTTTTATAGGCTCTCTCCCATTTGATCCTCAAGTAAGATTTCCCCAGAAATATGAGTAAAAATAGGGTCTCTGGGGCAATCTCTCATGAGGCCAAACAGCCCTCTCTGGGAGTGACAGGGCCTCACTCCTGCCACTGCTGCCCATGTCCAGGGCCTGCTGTTCAGAAGGATGGTGGCTGGGAAGAATCCAGCCGGAAGCTGTCTTGGATACTGGCCCCCAGCTGGGCTCATGGATTCTGGTGTGAATTTACGGAAAGAGGGGATGCAATTAGAGCAGAAGGTACTTTTACTCAGATTTGGGAGGTGACATGCCAACTGAGACAACAGTGGAATCATAAAGTGTATAGAAAGAAAGCAGGAATTTGGCCTCAATCAGATGCTAATTATACTTAGATTGATAAACTGTGAAGGGAAATAAGTATAAATATGATAAGTACATTAAGGATGACTGAAATTTTCTTTTTTTGAAATCAAGTTTCACTCTGTCATCCAGGCTGGAGTGCAATGGCACGATCTCAGCTCACTGCAATCTCCGCCTCCTGGGTTCAAGCGATTCTCTTGCCTCAGTCTCCTGAGTAGCTGGGACTGCAGGTGCACACCACCACACCCAGCTAGTTTGTTGTATTTTTAGTAGAGATGGGGTTTCACCATGTTGGCCAGGCTGGTCTCAAACTCCTGACCTCAAGTGATTCGCCCACCTTGTCCTCCCAAAGTGCTGGGATCACAGGCATGAGTCACTGCGCCTGGCCTAGGATGTCTGAAATTTTTAATTAAGACTTTTACTATTTGCAGCTCTGTAGGACAGGCTCTCTTAACACCCCAGCCTTCCTCTGGGCCTTCCAGAGCTGCAGCTCCACAACTCAAAAACCTTTCCATATCACCAGCCTCTACTCAAAACCCTTCCACATCACCAGCCTTCAGGCCTTCTCTGCCTTGAATGAAACCTGGCTTTCCACAGTGGATGCCACCTCCCCAGGGCCCTCAGGGATGGGAAGTGGAGTCCCTGTCCTCTCTGCTCTTACATCATTACTTCCCCACCACCAGGACCCTCCTCACTGTGTTGTGAGGAGGGTCATCTGAGACTTGGGCACCTGGTGCCCACCTTCCCCTCCAGCCTCAGTCCTTCCTTCCTCCTAGGCAACCAACATCCACATGGATGGCCCAACCTGCACCCTGACCTTCACTTCCTTCACCACCTGTATTAGTCTATTTTCATGCTGCTAATGAAGACATACCCGAGACTGGACAATTTACAAAACAAAAAGGTTTAATTGGACTTACAGTTCCACATGGCTGGGGAAGCCTCACAACCATGGCAGAAGGCAAGAAGGAGCAAGTCACATCTTACATTGATGGCAGCAGGCAAAAAGAGAATGAGGAAGACACAAAAGCAGAAATCTCTGATAAAACCATCAGATCTCGTGAGACTTACTACCACGAGAACAGTATGGGGGAAACCACCCCCGTGATTCAATTATCTCTCAACGGGTCCCTCCCATGACATGTGGGAATTATGGGAGTACAATTCAAGATGAAATTTGGTGAGGACACAGAGCCAAGCCATATCACCACCTCACTCCAGTGTCCTTGCTCACTCCATCTTGGCCGCTCAGCATCCCATCTTGGACTTTGTCATCCAACAATAATACTCCCCTATCAGTATCATTAATTCAAACCATGCCCTCCCTTTCGAGCTTGTTAGACTACTGCCACACTGGACAATCACTGACCACTCTAGACCCTCCATTTCTTTGTCTTTTCTCTTTCTTTCCGGACCATCAGTGCAGGTACGTAAGTACCTCATTTAATTTGAATGCTTTTATTGTTTTATCAGTAAGTATAATGCCAGCTTTGACTTGGGGTACATGTGTAGATTATTTTCTAAACTCGCCTTAAGAAATCATATCAGTCTACAGAGAGGGAGGGAGGGAAGGCCTTCACTGACATTTGAGCAAAAATCTGAAAGGAAGTAAGAGTGCAAGCCACCTGGCTTTCTGGAAAGAACTTTACAGGCAGTAGGAATGGTAAGTCCTAAGGCCCAGAGATAGCAGCAGGCCTGGCAAGTCCAAAGGACACCAAGGAGGCCAGCATGGCAGGGGCAGAGAAAACAATGGGAAGATGAAGCCAAAGACACAGAGCAGGATGGCAGGAGGACAGGGGCATGGAGGGCCTCCGAGCTGTGGGACGGCTGGACTTTAACTCTGATGGGAGGGAAGCCGTAAGAGGGTTTGAGCAGAGAAGTGCCATGATGCAACTTGCATTTTGAAAGGCCCACTACACCTGCTGGGTTCAGAACAGGCTATAGGGCAGGACCAGGGCAGAAGCAGGGATTCCAGGTAGGAGGCTATGATAATAGTCCACATCAGAGATGGACAAGGTGAGAGAAGCGGTAAGATCTACTTTGAAGATTATATTTGGAAGACAGAACTGACTATGCAAATAAACAGAAAGAGATAAAACAGAGATGAAAGAAATGTCAGTGAGAGCTAGGTCAATAGGCAATAGATAGAATGATGTAGGTGCATACATATACCTGAGTGAACATCCACAATTTATTGAGTGAAAAAGCACATCAGTATGTATGATTCTACTGACATGTTTTCAGTGTACATACATCTAGCATAGGAAGGTATTTGGAATGATACACACCCAACTGCTGACAGTGATTTCCTCTGAGGAATAGGATTAGCAGGGGCATAGGAGAGGCCATCATCTTTTACTTTATATGCATTTTTGGTTTAAACAATGGGTGTATACTAATCATGCTGAGTGGAACAGGTCACTGCCAGTGAGCACCACTCCACAAGAGGTGTTTAAGCCTGGGCTAGATGACCTCATCATGGGTAAGTCACCAAAGGGAGCCAGGCCAGGCGTCGTGGCTCACACCTGTAATCCTAGCATGTTGGGAGGCCAAGACAAGAGGATCACTTGAGCCTGAAGTTGGAGATCAGCCCGAGCAATATGGCGAAACTCTGTCTGTACAAAAAATTTTTTAATAAACTGGGAGTGATGGCACAGGTTTGTGGTGCCAGCTACTTAGGAGGGTAAGGTGGGAGGATCACTTGAGACCAGGAGGTCAAAGCTGCAGTGAGCACTGTTCACCACTGCATTCTAGCCTGGGTGACACAATGAGACCCTGTCTCAAAAAAAGAAAAAAAGGGAGTGGTGGAGAGGGGTCGAACATCTAAGGGTATATGGCATATTGAACCTAAAGATTCTCTCCAGTTGTAGGCTTCCTTCCCAAGCTTGCAGAAATCCTTTCATCTCTCTGAGCTTCCATCTCCTCCCTGGCCACACGGGGATGACAGTACCTGCCCAGTCAGAGGCTGCAATCAAGTGCGTGAAATGTGCAGCAGAGGGACCGGAGCACATCAACACTCAGTAAGGAACAGCCTCCTTCCCCTCCCCAACAAGGTCTCCAAGGACGACCAGGAGGAGAGGTGGCTCCAAAAGACTAGAGGTGCCCTAGCGTTCCAGGGAAGCAGGAAGGTTCCTGGGCTAAAGGTATGCTAGCACACATACCCCAAAAAGAGAATGTGTCTCAAAGGAAAGAGCAGAGCTGCCTCCCCAAGACCCACTCCAGAAGGTGGCAAAGAGTAATGTAGAAATACCCCTACTCCGCCAGGAAGAGCGCATATGGCTGACCTCCCACCTGAAATTCTAAGTCAAGGTCAGAAGTTCCTGATGATTTGTAATTTTCCTCTCTTGGCTTGCAAGAAAGCCATGGGGAAAGGGAAAGAAGAGCTGAATGCTATTTATCTAAAATCACTGATACTTCTTGAGAAGCCATAAAATGTGCATGCTTCTGCCAAATGGATGTTGAAAGAGCTTTGATCTCCATTTTGGCCGGAAATGATCCGTTCCCTTCCTAATGCAGATATATGGTTTTTGTGCCTCAACTCTGCCCACTCAGATGCACAGCACATTCTTAATTATTTTGAAATGATTTAAAATGGAACTATAAATCTATGCTTTGACATGACATGGTGATTTGACCCCCAGACATATCATAATGGGTTATTAACAATGCTTCCCAAACCTATTGAAACTTTTTTCCAAAGCTATTCACTAATTAATAGCTGTTCACACAATGATCATTTCTGAGTAATTATGGAACTGTGCCACATTATTTTGGGATGAGAACATAATTATGTCCATAAAAATTATTTGTATAGTTTTTAACCTTCTGCCAGAAATAAATGAGGCTAATCTGAGGGTAACACAAACTTCGTGACAATACCTAGAGGTTGTCTCCTTCGCAACACTTACTTCCCAAAGCTTACTTTCTAGCCCAGGAAGTTAGAATTTGACCTTCAGCTTTTCCAGAGCACCTCAGATTAGATAGCACCAAGGAAGTACCTGGGAGGCGGGGCTCAGGACCTTCCTGCTTTGCCCCTCCCACTGTACACCATCGGGCTGCTCCCCTTGGCCTCTGCCTGCCCCTCCTCCCCACCTCACCTTCCAGCCCACCATTCTGATTGTGCCCCTCACCCCTAGGTTACAGAAGCCCACCAGCCTGCCTAGACTCCTATTTACAGGGCCTATGCCTCACTTGCTCTGACTATGGCTTGCTGGAAAGTGAGCACTCCTCAGGCTCTTCTCTGTGTCCAGCAGAGCCCATAAAGCTGGCCAGAAGGCCACCCCCAAGCAGAGGAGTGTGTAGAGAGTATGCTTAGTTCACACCTCCATTTGAGAAGCAAGAATGGATGAGGGAGGAGGGCTATTGCTCTTTTGCAGCTAAAGATTCCCTTTTCGGCCGGGCGCGGTGGCTCAAGCCTGTAATCCCAGCACCTTGGGAGGCCGAGAAGGGCGGATCACGAGGTCAGGAGATCGAGACCATCCTGGCTAACACGGTGAAACCCCGTCTCTAATAAAAAATACAAAAAAAACTAGCGGGGCGAGGTGGCAGGCGCCTGTAGTCCCAGCTACTCGGGAGGCTGAGGCAGGAGAATGGCGTAAACCCGGGAGGCGGAACTTGCAGTGAGCTGAGATCCGGCCACTGCATTCCAGCCCGGGCGACAGAGCGAGACTCCGTCTCAAAAAAAAAAAAAAAAAAAAAGATTCCCTTTTGCTGGGAATATCTTAGGGGGATATGGGATAGAGGGAGGCGCCTTCCTGCCTTCCCAGTGAGAAGCCTCTCCCAGGTCCTGGGAGTCCCCTGCCTCAGAGATGGGTAAATCAAGAGGTCCCAAATCCATGGGACAAACTCATACTAAAGAAATATTGCTCATCATTTATGTGAAATTCTAATTTAACTGGATATCCTGCATTTTATCTGGCAACTCCCAATGATGAGGCGAAGGCAGGTGTCCACCTTCAGGGCCTCTCCTGGCCAGCCCACAGGGCCCCCCCTCATCCCTAAGGCAGAGTCTGATGCAGTCACCCTCATGGTCAGCAGCCACAGCTCACCTATCCTAGGCTCAAGCTCAGAGCTTTCCAGGACCAGAAGTTCAACCTTACCTAAAGTAACTGTCTTCTTACCTCAACCCCTGTCCCAAGACCTCCTCCACCCAGCCCCCTATCCCAGTGACTCATCTCCTGCCCTAGCGGTCACCTTCTCCTCCTCCAGGAGCCCGCCTGTCTCCCCACCATCATGCTCCTGCCTGCGCATCTCATGATCAGAAGGCCTCACTGCCCTGAAGGCTCAGGCCTGGGAACAGGGAGCTCAGTGGGGATGGTCCCTTACACCAGTCACCCACCACCAGCTCCAAGAAAGAATTCTGTTTGAACTGTGTGGTCGGTGGTCGTGGGTGGGTGAGGTGGGGAGTGGCAATAGCAAAAGTTCACCTTTGTAGACAATAGAAGACCTGTTGCTTACTTCTTTCTGTCCTTATGAGGTCTTCCCTGAAAAGGAGGCTTCTGGCAACTTCTCACCTGTTTCCCACAGTCATTTTTTCATTTGCCCAATGAATAAGTATTGTGCCCCTACTATGGCCAGGAAGTGTTCTAGATGCTCAAGAAACTTCAGAGACTGAAAGAACAAAGTCCCTTTCCCCTTAGCATTTACTCATGGAACAATCCAGAAACACCAAAACACAGCAGCAAAACAGTCACAGGTCAAACTGGGAGCCCAATTCTCGCTACCTGTCAAAAAAAAAAAAAAAAAAAAGGTCGGGGGCGGTGGCTCACGCGTGTAATCCCAGCACTTTGGGAGGCGGAGGTGAGCGGATCACGAGGTCAGGAGATTGAGACCATCCTGGCTAAGACGGTGAAACCCTGTCTCGCTTCTGGAGGAAGCAGCGCGGGTTTGACCGGTGTCGGCCCGCCGCCTTTGCCGCCGCTTCTCCCCAGTGTGGTCCCTCTGGCCCGGCCTGACCCGGTCTGGCTTGTCTGGGCTCAGCAGCCGCGAGGGCGCAGCTCCCGATGGAAATCCTATTACGTAGAATACTTGGGTGACATCCGCCTGAGAGATCTCCAAGAATTACAGAAGACAAAAATACTAATGCATTTGAAAAAGCAGCAGTTTTGTGGGGAGGGGGAAAAAGCAACTGCTTTCCTGATCTGTAACTTGGCTGGATGCTAAGATGTCGGTGGACATGAATAGCCAAGGGTCTGACAGCAATGAAGAGTACTGTGACCCAAATTGTTAGGAAGAGGAAGAAGAGGATGAAGACCCTGGGGACATAGAGGACTATTACGTGGGAGTAGCCAGTGATGTGGAGCAGCAGGGGGCTGATGCCTTTGATCCCGAGGAGTACCAGTTCACCTGCTTGACCTACAAGGAATCTGAGGGTGCCCTCAATGAGCACATGACCATCTTAGCTTCTGTCCTAAAGGTATCTCATTCAGTTGCTAAACTTATATTAGTTAATTTCTACTGGCAAGTTTCAGAGATATTGGACAGATTCAAGTCCAATTCTGCTCAACTGCTTGTTGAGGCTCGAGTTCAGCCTAATCCATCAAAACATGTTTCCACATCCCATCCCCCTCACCACTGTGCAGTGTGTATGCAGTTTGTGCGAAAGGAAAACCTACTCTCTCTGGCCTGTCAGCACCAGTTTTGCTGCAGCTGCTGGGAGCAGCACTGCTCAGTTCTCATCAAGGACGGCGTGGTCATGGGAGTCTCTCATATGGCTTAGGACTGTCCACTCCATACACCAGAGGACTTTGTTTCCATTGCTTCCCAATGAAGAATTGAGAAAGAAATACAGGCGCTACCTCTTCAGGGACTATGTGGAGAGTCATTACCAGCTCCAGCTGTGCCCTGGTGCAGACTGCCCCATGGTTATTTGGGTACAGGAGCCTAGAGCTTGCCGAGTACAGTGCAATCGGTGCAACGAGGTCTTCTGTTTCAAGTGTCATCAGATGTATCATGCACCCACAGACACGCCACAATCCGGAAATGGCTCACAAAGTGTGCAGACAACTCTGAAACAGCCAACTACATTAGTGCCCACACTAAAGACTGTCCCAAGTGCAACATCTGCATTGAGAAGAATGGAGGCTGCAATCACATGCACTGCTCCAAATGTAAACATGACTTCTGCTGGATGTGTCTAGGAGATTGGAAGACTCATGGCAGTGAATACTATGAGTGCAGTCATTACAAGGAGAATTCTGACATTGTGAACCAGAGCCAACAAGCCCAGGCGAGGGAAGCCCTCAAGAAGTACTTATTCTACTTGGAGAGGTGGGAAAAACCACAACAAAAGCTTGCAGCTTGAGGCACAGACATACCAGTGGATTCACGAGAAGATTCAGGAGAGGGTCATGAACAATCTGGGGACATGGATCGACTGGCAGTACCTACAGAATGCTGCCAAGCTCTTGGCCAAGTGTCGATACACCTACCCATATGCATATTACATGGAGTCCGGACACAGGAAGAAGCTGTTTGAATACCAGCAGGCTCAGCTGGAGGCTGAGATCGAAAACCTCTCACGGAAAGTGGAGCGTGCAGACAGCTATGACAGAGGGGACTTGGAGAACCAGATGCATATAGCAGAGCAGCGGAGGAGAACCCTGTGAAAGATTTCCATGACACCTAAGTTGGGATGTGGATGTGCCAGAGTGAGGAAGATGTGGCTGCAAGGTCTCCCGGCTGCCATACTGCATGCCGCAGGCTCTGCCTTTCATGACCCCAGGCGACAGCCAGGGCCCCACTCCTGAGAGACACTGGCAACACCTCTTAGTTGATCTCTGTTTTCTTCTCTTTTCACTTTCTGTTTCTGCCAGAGTAGAGGCCATATTGAACTGGCCTCTTTTCAGGACTTTTATTTCCCCCTGGATGGTTGTTGGGAGGGAGGGAAAGTGTTTTCTGAATGGCTATTAATAGTACTAGATCATTACAACTTATGTAACTTTCAAAGGTTGTACAATTATACAAAAAAATAAAGGCAAACTATAGGATAACACAGAGCCCTTTTTGAAAATAACTTGGCGTTGGAGTATTTTACCCTCTAGCTGTTTTACTTAGAATGTAACATATGCTGCCTACCCACCTCAAAATGTCTGTACTGCAAGAGGGCCCTGGACCTCTGTTTCCAGATTCACATTTGTCTGGCCAGAGTTGGAATCCCAAAGGAAGAGCATGGGTGGCAGATGGTAGGGAATTGAACTGGCCTGTGCAATGGGCACGGAGCACAAGGAGTCACAGCATGCCTCCTGCCTTACCATGGCAGTACGGAGACAGTCCAGAGGATGGTCTTCTTGCCACGGGGTGTTGTTGTCTCTGGTGGTGCTGCATGTCTGTGGCTCACCTTTATTCTTGAAACTGAGGTTTACCTGGATCTGGCTACTGAGGCTAGAGCCCACAGCAGCATGAGGGTGGGCCTGTGGCCCCCCAAACTAGGGGCCGTAGGTTCATCACAGTGTTTCCTTTTGTCTCTTAAAGATAGGGATCTACTTTTGAAGGGAATTGTTCCTCCCAAATAAATTTGCTTTATCTTGGTAAAAAAAAGAAAAAAAAAAGAAAAAAAAGAAACCCCATCTCTACTAAAAACACAAAAAACATTAGCCGGGCGTGGTGGCAGGTACCCATAGTCCCAACTACTCAGGAGGCTGAGGCAGGAGAATGGCATGAACCCGGGAGGTGGAAGTTGCAGTAAGCCGAGATCACGCCACTGCACTCCAGCCTGGGCAACAGAGCGAGACTCCATCAAAAAAAGAAAAGAAAAGAGAAGAAAAGAGACGAGACGAGATGAGGCATAACACTTATTGGATTGAGAGCATTAGATGACTTCAATAAAAGCAGAGAGGAGCTAAGTAAATTAATTCAAAAATAATAAAACAGGCTGGACGCAGTGGCTCACGCCTGTAATCCCATCACTTTGGGAGACTGAGATGGGTGGATTACTTGAGGCCAGGAGTTGGAGACCAGCCTGGCCAATATGGTGAAATCCGTCTCTACTAAAAATACAAAAGTCAGCCAGGCATCGTGGCGCATGCCTATAATCCCAGCGACTAGGGAGGCTAACGCAGGAGAATTGCTTGAACCCAGGAGGCAGAGGTTGCAGAGAACCTAGATCACGCAACTGCACTGCAGCCTGGGTAACAGAGCGAGACACTGTCTCAAAATAAAATAAATAAAATAAAAAATAAATAAATGAAACAGATGAAGGGAAGACTTAAAAATTATGAGACACTTCACTGTTATTTGCTAACGAATTTGAAGATCTCAGTGACAAGAATTTCTGTGGGAAAATATAAATTCTCAAAATTGACCCTATAAGGCTTTTTAAGACCAATAATCAAGAAAAAAGTTGAAGATGTTACCAAATATTTACTTCCGCAAAAGACTCTAGTTCCAGATGTTGAATTAGCTTTCAAGAACTGCTAATTTTTGTCATATAAACTGTTCTACCACATTGAAAAAAGATGCACAGTAATCGAGTTTATGTGATGAAATGATCATAACTGTTACACCACAATCTGACAGGAATAGGCAAAAAAAAAAAAAAAAATCCCATGGATCCTCCTCACTTAGGAAAATAGCTGTAATAATCCTAAATAAAATACCAGAAATAGAATTCAACAGACTATTAAAAGAATAATACAGAGCAATAAAGTAAGGTTTATCCCAGGACTGCAAAAATGGGTTAGCATTAGGAAATTATTCATATCAGGGCATCAGTCTTTCTAATGATAGCCTTCTGCTTAGACTCTTGTTAAATTCAACATCCATTTCTCATGAAAATTCTAAAAACTGGGAATAGAATGTTGCTTGCTGAATATCATAAAGTATATACTGTATAAAGAATTTATCTGGCCAGTCACCGAGGCTCACGCCTGTAATGCCAACACTTTGGGAGGCTGAGGTGGGTGGGCCACCTGAGGTCAGGAGTTTGAGACCAGCCTGGACAACAATGGTGAAACCCCATCTCTACTAAAAATACAGAAATTAGCAGGGCGTAGTGGCAGGCGCCTGTAATCCCAGCTATTTGGAAGACTGAGGGAGAAGAATCGCTTCAACCCAAGAGGCAGAGGTTGTAGTAAGCTGAGATCGTGCCACTGCACTCCACCCTGGGTGACACAGCGAGACTCCAACTCAGGAGAAAAAAAAAAAAAAAAGAACTTATCTTCTGTGAGGATACTGCTTACATCAAGTGAGTGTGTATTTAATTATGACACTAACAATGGGAGGGAAAAAATTTTATATATAATTTTTCCTTTAGTTATTCTAAGGTACATTTGTTTCACATTTGCCATCATTGCAATAAGAATATCTTTCAGTCAATGTGTATGGTTAATATTAAGTAGCTTTTTCCTCTCCCCACTCCACCCTCCAAAAGCTGTTATTAAGTTGGTGCATCTTATAAGCAATAGCTTAATTTGAGAAAATAAGATATATTTCAAATGAACAACTCACATCACACATACCAAAACAACACTGTAGTTTTGAAATTAAAATCAGGAAAACACAAGGATGTTCATCACCACCACTATTATCAAACACTGTTCAGAAAGGCCTGATCAATACAGTAACATAAAAATAATACTTGGGGCGCGCCCAAGATGGCCGAATAGGAACAGCTCCAGCCTCCAGCTCCTAGCGTGAGCAACACAGAAGATGGGTGATTTCTGCATTTTCAACTGAGGTACCAGGTTCATCTCACTGGGGTGTGTCGGACAGTTGGCGCTGGTCTGCGGGTGCAGCCCGACCAGTGAGAGCTGAAGCAGGGTGAGGCATCGCCTCACTTGTGAAGCACAAGGGGGAAGGGAATTCCTTTTCCTAGCCAAAGGAAATTGAGACTCAAAACACCTGGAAAATCGGGTAACTCCCACCCTAATACTACGCTTTACCAAGGGTCTTAGCAAACGGCACACCAGGAGATTACATCCCACACCTGGTCCAGAGGGTCCCACGCCCACAGAGCCTCCCTCATTGCTAGCACAGCAGCCTGAGATCTAACTGCAAGGTGGCAGCGAGGCTTGGGGAGGGGCGCCCACCATTGCTGAGGCTTAAGTAGGTAAACAAAGCCGCTGGGAAGCTCAATTGGGTGGAGCCGACCACAGCTCAAGGAGGCCTTCCTGCCTCTGTAGACTCCTACTCTGGGGACAGGGCATAGCTAAACAAAAAGCAGCAGAAACCTCGGCAGAGGTAAATGCCCCTGTCTGTTAGCTATGAAGAGAGCAGTGGATCTCCCAGCATGGGAGTTGAGATCTGAGAACGACAGACTGCCTGCTCAAGTGGGTCCCTGACCCCTGAGTAGCCTAACTGGGAGACATCCCCCACTAGGTGCAGACCGACACCTCACACCTCACACAGCAGAGTACGCCCCTGAGACGAAGCTTCCAGAGCAAGAATCAGACAGCAACACTCACTGTTCAGCAATATTCTATCTTGTGCAGCCTCCGCTGCTGATACCCAGGCAAACAGGGTCTGGAGTGGACCTCAAGCAAACTCCAACAGACCTACAGCTGAGGGTCCTGACTGTTAGAAGGAAAACTAACAAAGAGAAAGGACACCCACACCAAAACCCCATCAGTACGTCACCATCATCAAAGACCAAAGGCAGATAAAGCTGCAAAGATGGGGAAAAAGCAGTGCAGAAAAGCTGAAAATTCAAAAGATCAGAGCGCATCTCCCCCTCCAAAGGAATGCAGCTCATCGCCAGCAACGGAACAAAGTTGGATGGAGAATGACTTTGACGAGTTGAGAGAAGGCGGCTTCGGTCGATCAAAGTTCTCAGAGCTAAAGGAGGAACTATGTAACCAGCGCAAAGAAACTAAAAACTTGAAAAAAGAATGGATGCATGGATAATTAGAATAATCAATGCAGAGAAGACCTTAAAAGAACTGATAGAGATGAAAACCATAACACAAGAACTACGTGACAAATTCACAAGTTTCATTAACCTGTCAGGTCTCTGAGCCCAAGCCAAGCCGTCGCATCCCCTGTGACTTGCACATATACACTAAGATGGCCTGAAGTAACTGAAGAATCACAAAGAAGTGAAAATGCTCTGCTCTGCCTTAACTGATGACATTCCACCATAAAAGAAGTTAAAATGGCCGGTCCTTGCCTTAAGTGATGACATTACCTTGTGAAATTCCTTTTTCTGGCTCATCCTGGCTCAAAAAGCTCCCCCACTGAGCACCTTGTAACTCCCACTCCTGTGCACCAGAGAACAACCCCACTTTGACTGGAATTTTCCTTTACCTACCCAAATCCTATAAAACGGCCCCACCCTTATCTCCCTTCATTGACTCTCTTTTCGGACTCAGCCCGCCTGCACCCAGGTGAAATAAACAGCCATGTTGCTCACACAAAGCCTGTTTGGTGGTCTCTTCACATGGACGCGCATAACATAACCAACTCGATCAACTGGAAGAAAGAGTATCAGCGATTGAAGATCAAATGAATGAAATGAAGTGAGAAGAGAAGTGTAGAGAAAAAAGAGTAAAAAGAAATGAACAAAGCCTCCAACAAATATGGGATTATGTGAAAAGACCAAATCTATGTCTGATTGGGGTGCCTGAAAATGACAGGGAAAATGGAACCAAGTTGGAAAACACTCTGCGGGATATCATCCAGGAGAACTTCCCCAACCTAGTAAGGCAGGCCAACATTCAAATTCAGGAAATACAGAGACCACCACAAAGATACTCCTCAAGAAGAGCAACTCCAAGACACATAATTCTCAGATTCACCAAAGTTGAAATGAAGGAAAAAATGTTAAGGGCAGCCAGAGAGAAAGGTCGGGTTACACACAAAGGGAAGCCCATCAGACTAACAGCAGATCTCTCAGCAGAAAGTCTCCCAGCCAGAAGAGAGTGGGGGCCAAAATTCAACATTCTTAAAGAAAGGAATTTTCAACCCAGAATTTCATATCCAGCCAAACTAAGTTTCATAAGTGAAGGAGAAATAAAATCCTTTAGAGACAAGCAAATGCTTAGAGATTTTGTCACCACCAGGCCTGCCCTACAAGAGATCCTGAAGGAAGGACTAAACATGGAAAGGAACAACAGGTATCAGCCATTGCAAAAACATGTCAAAATGTACAGTCCATCGGTGCTAGGAAGAAACTGCATCAACTAGCGAGCAAAATAGCCAGCTAATATCATAATGACAGGATCAAGTTCACACATAACAATATTAACCTTAAATGTAAATGGACTAAATGGTCCAATTAAAAGACACAGACTGGCAAACTGGATAAAGAGTCAAGACCCATCAGTTTGCCGTATTCAGGAGACCCATCTCACATGCAGAGACACACATAGGCCCAAAATAAAGGGATGGAGGAAGATCTACCAAGCAAATGGAAAACAAAAAAAAAGCAGGGGTTGCAACCCTAGTCTCTGATAAAACAGACTTTAAACCATCAAAGATCAAAAGAGACAAAGAAGGCCATTACATAATGGTAAATGGATCAATTCATCAGGAAGAGCTAACTATCCTAAATATATATGCACCCAATACAGGAGCACCCGGATTCATAAAGCAAGTCCTTAGAGACTTACAAAGAGACTTAGACTCCCATACAATAATAATGGGAGACTTTAACACCCCACTGTCAACATTAGACAGATCAATGAGACAGAAAGTTAACAAGGATATCCAGGAATTGAACTCAACTCTGCAATAAGCGGACTTAATAGACAGCTACAGAACTCTCCACCCCAAATCAACAGAATATCCATTCTTCTCAGCACCACATCACACTTATTCCAAAACTGACCACATAGTTGGAAGTAAAGCACTCCTCAGCAAATGTAAAAGAACAGAAATTATAACAAACTGTCTCTCAGACCACAGTGCAATCAAACTAGAACTCAGGACTAAGAAACTCAATCAAAACCGCTCAACTACATGGAAACTGAACAACCTGCTCCTGAATGACTACTGGGTACATAATGAAATGAAGGCAGAAATAAAGATGTTCTTTGAAACCAATGAGAACAAAGATACAACATACCAGAATCTCTGGGACACATTTAAAGCAGTGTGTAGAGGGAAATTTATAGCACTAAATGCCCACAAGAGAAAGCAGGAAAGATCTAAAATTGACACTCTAACATCACAATTAAAAGAACTAGAGAAGCAAGAGCAAACACATTCAAAAGCTAGCAGAAGGCAAGAAATAACTAAGATCAGAGCAGAATTGAAGGAGATAGAGACACAAAAAACCCTCCAAAAAAATCAATGAATCCAGGAGCTGGTTTTTTGAAAAGATCAACAAAATTGATAGACCGCCAGCAAGCCTAATAAAGAATAAAAGAGAGAAGAATCAAATAGATGCAATAAAAAATGATAAAGGGGATATCACCACTGACCCCACAGGAATACAAACTACCATCAGAGAATACTATAAACACCTCTACACAAATAAACTAGAAAACCTAGAGGAAATGAATAAGTTCCTGGATACATACACTCTCCCAAGACTAAACCAGGAAGAAGTTGAATCCCTGAATAGACAATAGACGAATAGCAGGCTCTGAAATTGAGGCAATAATTAATAGCCTACCAACCAAAAAAAGTCCAGGACCAGATGGATTCACAGCCAAATTCTACCAGAGGTACAAGGAGGAGTTGGTACCATTCCTTCTGAAGCTATTCCGATCAATAGAAAAAGAGGGAATCCTACCTAACTCATTTTAGGAGGCCAACATCATCCTGATACCAAAGCCTGACAGAGATACAACAAAAAAAAGAGAATTTTAGAACAACATCCTTGATGAACATCGATGCAAAAATCCTCAATAAAATACTGGCAAACCGAATCCAGCAGCACATCAAAAAGCATATCCACCATGATCAAGTGGGCTTCATCCCTGGGATACAAGGCTGGCTCAACATATGCAAATCAATAAATGTAATCCAGCATGTAAACAGAACCAAAGACAAAAACCACATGACTATCTCAATAGACGCAGAAAAGGCCTTTGACAAAATTCAACAGACCTTCATGCTAAAAACTCTCAATAAATTAGGTATTGATGGAACGTATCTCAATAAGAGCTATTTATGAAAAACCCACAACCAATATCATACTGAATGGGCAAAAACTGGAAGCATTTCCCTTGAAAACTGGCACAAGACAGGGATGCCCTCTCTCAACACTCCTATTCAACATAGTGTTGGAAGTTCTGGCTAGGGCAATCAGGCAAGAGAAAGAAATCAAGGGTATTCAGTTAGGAAAAGAAGAAGTCAAATTGTCCCTCTTTGCAGATGACATGATTGCATATTTAGAAAACCCCATTGTCTCAGCCCAAAATCTCCTTAAGCTGATAAGCAACTTCAGCAAAGTCTCAGGATATAAAATCAATGTGCAAAAATCACAAGCATTCTTATACACCAGTAACAGACAAACAGAGAGCCAAATCATGAATGAACTCCCATTCACAATAGCTTCAAAGAGAATAAAATACCTAGGAATCCAACTTACAAGGGATGTGAAGGACCTCTTCAAGGAGAACTACAAACCACTGCTCAGTGAAATCAAAGAGGACACAAACAAATGGAAGAACATACCATGCTCATGGATAGGAAGAATCAATATTGTGAAAATGGCCATACTGCCCAAGGTAATTTATAGATTCAATGCCATCCCCATCAAGCTACCAATGACTTTCTTCACAGAATTGGAAAAAACTGCTTTAAACTTCATATGGAACCAAAAAAGACCCTGCATTGCCAAAACAATCCTAAGCCAAAAGAACAAAGCTGTAGGCATCACACTACCTGACTTCAAACTATACTACAAGGCTACAGTAACCAAAACAGCATGGTACTAGTACCAAAACAGAGATATAGACCAATGGAACAGAACAGAGCCTTCAGAAATAATAACACACATCTACAGCCATCTGATCTTGGACAAACCTGACAAAAACAAGAAATGGGGAAACGATTCCCTATTTAATAAATGGTGCTGGGAAAATTGACTAGCCATAAGTAGAAAGCTGAAACTGGATCCTTTCCTCACTCCTTATACGAAAATTAATTCAAGATGGATTAGAGACTTAAATGTTAGACCTAAAACCATAAAAACCCTAGAAGAAAACCTAGGTAATACCATTCAGGACATAGGCATGGGCAAGGACTTCATGTCTAAAACACCAAAAGCAACGGCAACAAAAGCCAAAATTGACAAATGGGATCTCATTAAACTAAAGAGTTTCGGCACAGCAAAAGAAACTACCATCAGAGTGAACAGGCAACCTACAGAATGGGAGAAAATTTTTGCAATCTACTCATCTGACAAAGGGCTAATACCCAGAACCTATAAAGAACTCAATCAAATTTACAAGAAAAAAACAAACAACCCCATCAAAAAGTGGGCAAAGGATATGAACAGATACTTCTCAAAAGAAGACATTTATGCAGCCAACAGACACATGAAAAAATGCTCATCATCACTCACCATCAGAAAAATGCAAATCAAAACCACAATGAGATACCATCTCACACCAGTTAGAATGGCAATCATTAAAAAGTCAGGAAACAACAGGTGCTGGAGAGAATGTGGAGAAATAGGAACACTTTTACACTGTTGGTGGGACTGAAAACTAGTTCAACCATTGTGGAAAACAGTGTGGCGATTTCTCAAGGATCTAGAACTAGAAATACCATTTGACCCAGCCATTCCATTACTGGGGATATACCCAGAGGATTATAAGTCATGCTGCTATAAAGTCACATGCACACGTATGTTTATTGTGACACTATTCACAATAGCAAAGACTTGGAATCAACCCAAATGTCCATCAGTGACAGACTGGATTAAGGAAATTGGCACATATACACCATGGAATACTATGCAGCCATAAAAAAGGATGAGTTCGTGTCCTTTGTAGGGACATGGATGCAGCTGGAAACCATCATTCTCAGGAAACTATCGCAAGAACGGAAAACCAAATACTGCATGTTCTCACTCATAGGTAGGAATTGAACAATGAGATCACTTGGACACGGGAAGGGGATCATCACACACGGGGTCCTATTGTGGGTGGGGGGTAGGAATAGCATTAGGAGATATACCTAATGTAAATGACAAGTTAATGGGTGCAGCACACCAACATGGCACATACATATATATGTAACAAACCTGCACGTTGTGCACCTGTACCCTAGAACTTAAAGTATAATGTAAAAAATAATACTTAAAAATGTAACCATTAAAAATGAGACTAAAATCATTTCCACGTATTCATTCATAAGATTGTATTTCTATAAAATTCAAGGTCATTTAATCTAAAAAACTATCAGAACTACTAAGAATAGAGTTCAGTACCACGGTTATAAATAAATATGTGAAACTAGCTGGCAAAGATGTGCTAAAACATATAGACCCATATGCTGTTCATAAGAATTTAAGTTGGTACACCCATTTTGGAGATAGTATCTGAGGCCGGGCACAGTGGCTTATACCTGTAATCCCAACACTTTGGGAGGCCAAGGCGGGAGGATCACCTGCACTGGAGTGCAGTGGTATGATCTCGGCTCCCTGCAACCTCCACCTCCTGGGTTCAAGCTAGTCTCCTGTCTCAGCCTCCCAAGTAGCTGGGATTACAGGTGCGCACCACCACACCTGGCTAATACATACACACACACATATATGTGTGTGTGTGTGTGTGTATATGTGTGTGTGTGTGTATATATGTATGTGTGTGTGTGTGTATTCAGAGTTTCACCATGTTGCTCAAGCTGGTCTCAAACTCCTGGGCTCAAATGATCCTCCCACCTCAGCCTCCCAAATTGCTGAGATTACAGGCATGAGCCACTGTGCCCAGCCCTGTTGGAGACTTTGATTCCTGGAAAGGGAGAGCTCTTAAGAATAAATCCCGTTTGCTCCCATACTTTCCTTTCCTCCTTGGGATTCTACAAACAAGGATGTGATACTTGGCACTGTGGGAGCTGTTTTGGGCCATGATGGGACACTCTGTCAACACATTGGAAGAGAGAAAGCACCTGAGCTTTTGACGATATCACTGAGCCATTGTTCCAGCCTGTATAGTTTTTCCTCTAAACTTACATCTGAACACATAGTAGGTATCCACTATTCATAGACAACTGGCATCTTTTTAATAACTCCTTGATATTTTGGCAGTTTCATGAGTCCTACCTTCCTGTACCACAAAGTCAAAGCCCACTTATCAGACAACCTTACTCTACACTGAGGACAAGTGTCCCAGGTTCTGCCAATCAGACCCATCCATATGGATGGAACGGGAGATGAATTGACAGTCATGTGCAGGCAGCTCAGTCTTCTAGTAGTACGATGTTGGAGAAAACTGGTCTTTTTAGAGAATCTATGGCAGAGCTTCTAAAGACCAGCCCTGGGGTCATTCGTGCCAGGCAGCAGGTCGCAGCAGCAGCGATATTTCACTGGAAAGTCCCATAATGGGGCAGAGCACTCATCCTAGCAACATCATTCCTTGCTGTCATATCCCAACCTGGTTCTTTGCACCCATCTCCCCAAGTGGCTAAGTATCTTCTATGAAGACTCCTTTCTCCTTAAACATCTACGTCTAAGAAAGTGGATTCGCTCATTTACAAATAAAAACCCTAACCTATAATTTCACCTCTGGCAATCTATTTCAAAGAAAATAATCCAAAACCTAGATAGAGGCCTATACATAAGGATGACTACTGCTATATTACCTGTAATGGTGGAAACAAAATTAAAACGTGTCCCACAATGAGATACTTATTAAGTAATTTGTAATAAAGTCACTTAAAGTCTCTATTATAAAATGTTTGTAATAACATGGAAAACTGCTCAGACAATAGTGCAAAATCCTATGTAGTCTGATTCGCCACATTAATAGCAACAGCAGCCCCATAAGCGTTTCCCCTACTTGGGTGATGTATTCCTCGTATTTGTCACATAAGTGCCTCCGTGGGAAACACCTTAAAGGAATGACTCACCCAGCCCGTGGGTCATCCCATCATCCTGAGAACTGCCTTCCCACACCACAAGTGTGGGTCACAGCAGCCATGTGTGCACCTCAGAAGCACATCTCCCTGGCCAGAGGTGACAGGACCTATTACCTGGGAAGATTACCTGCCCCAAGGTGGGTCAGTGAGAATCTTCTCCAGGTAGACTCAGTTATTAACTTCCTCGTGTGACTGGAACTAAGGGCCAAGTAGAACTCAAAGAGTGTGGGATGGCCATCTTCCCCGTTATGGCCAGAGAAAGCTGGTCTACAGAGAAAAAAAGAGGGGAGGAGAGAGAAGAGAGGAAGTGGAAGGGGGGAGAGAGAGAGAAGAATTGAAGGGAGGAGAAGGAGAGAGCAAGGGAGGAGAAGGAGAGAACAAGGGAGCAAGTGAGGAAACTGACAGCTGTCCAGGTTCTAGTCTCAGCCCATTCCCAAGTTCCAGCTTCCTTCCTGGTCTTAGGCTCTGAAACCAACACCTATGTCTTTATAATGATTTTTGCCATGAACTAGTATAAGTGGGTTTCTGTTACTTGAGGACAATTTTCTAACATATTTCTAAAGGTGAAATCTCAGGATGCCAGGAGCACTCTGAGGGCACCTCATTCAGCATCCTGACTTCTCTCCATCTCAGCCTTCACCTTCCAGAGGCTGCCACTCCTAGCTCAGCCTGTACATCCAAAAGGTAGAATTACCCCCACACGCGTTTGGCCAAACCAGCTTGGCCGGCTCCCTTCATCAGACTGATCAGGGTGAGAAACAAGAAGACAACAGGAATGAGCCAGAGTCTAAATCATCTGCATAAGGATGGACTTGACTTTGCCGGAAGGAAAACAAAACTGTGGAGCTGGGAGTTGTTTAAATGGTCTTGGCCAGAGCCAGAGAGAAGAAAGCCAGCCCAGAGATTGAGCATTTTGAAGAGAAAGCTGAGAGCTCAGCAGTTGCTAGAAAATCCAGGCATCAAGGAGATAAACCAGTAAGAGAGAACATTTAGGAAATTTGCCAAATAACTCCCCATTGGCAACCCCCCTAAGGAAACCTTCAGCAACACTGTTCATGACCCTCGCAAGGCTTCTAGGGCCTTGTGCCTTTCCTTTGGATGTTTAATTGTACTGAGATTGCATTAATAAAAGAAAGTCCAGTTTTCTTTCAATTATACAGTAGGGAAAGTGATTTGTTTGCTACTTAGAGTATTAAAGATGAGATTTGGTGGTTGTAATCTTAAAAATAAGAGGAAAGGGAGGTAGAGAAAGGTTTGGGTATCTCCTGAGAAAAGTACTGCTGGCAACTACACATTCAGACTACTCCCCAGCATGCAGAACAAGCTGTGGTATGCAGAAGAGCTCCAGCCATCCTTCTGCATCATTTGCAGTGGAACCTCTCCAGGAAGCTTGTTTGAAATACAATTCAATTAATGGTGATGAGTTGACTGCTGATCACAACAATTAAAGCCTTTGCAGATGCAGAAAATTCAGGCGCCCCCACCCACTGTCCTGGGCAGTGATGCAGCCTCACTAGCTAACAATGAATGACTGTTCTCTCCTCTGTATTGTTAGGATCCCTGTCACTAGAGAGGCTATGAGCTTCCCATCCAGCACCCACTCCTGCCACCTCCAGAGAAACCACTCAAATCCAGAAATGCCAAGGCAGTACTTTCTTCTGAGACTCATTTTCTCCAAAGGAGACTTGAGCTTTCCATGTGGCCTTCTAGGACATGAAAAAGGAGAATGGGCTATCAGAGAAAGGACTTTCTGAAAGGTCATAGTCATGTGTGTACATGTGAAGGCAGTTATACTCCAACAAATTCAGGAATAGGGTTGTAAAAAGAAATCTCTTTCTTTCTTCTCTCCCCTATCCCATTCATTCAGAATCCTTCCAGTCGCTTTCTCTTCTCTCTTCCTCTCTCACACTCTTGACTCCTTGATTATTTGGAGAATCCTGTGATGTTTGTATAAAACAATGATTGTCATAAAGAATTCCCCACACATCATCTGCACCCTCATACACATGTCCCAGCCTGCCAACCTGCTCTCCAACCCCCAGAATGACAGAGGTGGCCCACCAGGGAGCTGACAGTTCTAATTAGGGAGAGAGACTTGATTAGCACAGCTACAGCAATGAGAACTCTCCAGAGAATCCAATGAAAGCCTGGAGAAGCTCCAGACATGTCTGAGCAAAACAAAAAGAGTTAGGGAAAGGTGCTGCATGCTGAGCAGAAGAGGTAAAATGTCCTTAACAAACTTTGACCAATGCTTGCTTGTGTTGGGATGAGCCCCTTCATTCTTTTTCCATCCTCCATCAACCTACCATTCAATTATCTACCTGCCTAATCATCCATCTTCCTTTTACCCATCCCATTTATTTATCCATCCATCCATCCATCTTCCTTTCATGTATCTGCCCCCAGATTCACCATCCTCTATCTCCATCTACCCCTTCATTCATTCATCTTTTCACCCAGCCATCCATCTGTCCATCTCTCTGAGCCTTATCCAGCCACCTTTCATCCAGCTGCACTGTCTTTAGTCTCTATGTTCCATTCATGTCCTTAAAAAACCATCCTGCCACCTGTCCACCTATCCATCCAGTCAGCCTACTGTATGCAAGATCTGTGCCAGGTTTTGTGGCTATAAGAATGAATATGAGCTGCTCCCCATCCAGAGAGACCTCTGTCTAATGAATAGGAGCCTTTATGAATAAAGGCCATGCAGTAACCTTCTCTGTAGGCCTGAATATGTCCTCTGTCTGGGATCCTCAATACTTTTTGGTTGTCCCAGCCCCATCACTGTCTGGCCCAGAGACAGTTTCCTAGCAGACTCAGAAAACAGAAGAGGGGAACAATCACCCATGTGGGGCTGCCATTAACTGAGTGCCCAGCCTCCCAGAGCAGCTGCCACTCAAGTGCCCAGTCTAGGCAGGAGGAAGTCCTCTTTGGAGATGCAAAGAGCTCTTCATCTACAATGCTTCCTCCCTTCAGCCTCTAGACCAGCACTGTCCAATTGAAATATAGTGCGAATCACATTTAATTTTAAATTTTCTAGTAGCCATGTTAAAAAGTAAAAAGAAACAGGTTAAATTATAATACTATATTTTATATATATTTCATTTCATTCAACCCAATGTATCTAAAATATTATTTCACCATGTACTCAGCTTATATTTTTTGTACAAAGTCATCAAAATCCAGTGTGTATCTTTATGCTTACAGCACATCTTAATTCAGTCCAGGCACATTTCACATGCTCAACAGTCACATGTGGCTAGTGGCTACCACACTGACCAGCGCAGCTCTAGACCCTACCACCACTATTTTAAGTCCAGACCAAGACATGAGGCCACCCTAACCATTTGGGACCTTTTTGAACTGACATTTGCTAACTATTTGCTTGGCAGCTAGTCAGAAGAACAGCCAAGCACCATGGCAAAGACAGAAAGCAAAGGGTACTGAAGATGACTCACAGGACCTCCACTGTCCTGAGCAACTAAGGTCTAGCCCCAGATTTGCACACCCCCCTCAGCAAAGCCCAGGCCCCACAGTTGCCAGGCTGGCCTCCTCCAGGCATTCTAGTCACCCTCCATGTACTGAACTTTGCCTCTCAGAAGGCTATCCCCCTCCCTAGAAGCCCCTCAAGGTCATCTGTTCCAGCCACTTGCAGAGAGAGCTGTTCTGTCACCACAGTCTTCTCCCTCTTCTCGCATGATCCAAGCAGGGTTAGCTCCTCTCAGCAATAAGGCTCCAGGACACTACCCAGCAAGCTTGCCTCTTCACTACTGCTCAGGCAGAGCTCATCTGTCAGGCAAACCTTTTCTTCCCCAGGACCAGCAGAGAAGGCAGGGAAAACACAGAGATACCTATCCCTGGGACAGACTGTCCCATTCTGTGTACCTGGTGCTCCCATGACTTCATCAGACTCTCACAACAGCCAGGGGGCAAGGAAGATGCAGGTTACTATCACATTCTAGAGATGAGAAAACTGAGGCTCAAAGGGGCTGAGTGATTTACCCAAAGCCACATATGGTATCAGTAAAAGTGATGCAGTAGATGAGGTCCCAGGTTACCCACAGCCCACTCTGTGCCCCTTCCCTCTCTCTCTTTCCCACAGGCAGCCCCTCTAGATAGGGAATTAGGCTGAAGAGACAGGTCTCAGAGGGGCTCCTCCAAAATCCCGAAACCATTCCATCCTGAAGACAGGCCCAAGAGGAGGAGCCCCGTCTGAGTTATCATTCAAGATCTCTTGTCGTCAGGTCCCACCCTCCTCCCACTCTCTCTCCCTCAAAGAGCACCCTCCGGCAACTGCACCTGCCCACTGCCTTCAACAACAGCAGGACTTCACACCTCTGCACCCTTGCCCATGATGTCCCTTCTGCCTGGACTGTCCTTCCTTCCCTTCCCTTCTCTGCTTAGAATAGTTCTTACAGCCTTCAAGGCTCAGCCAGACCCTTAGCTCAGTGGAGTGTTGTCAGAGCCCCAGGCAGAATGATCACTGGCCCACATTCTGTCCTATGAACAACATACTTGATGGTACTCAAGTCTCAGTGCCCTTCTACACTCTGAGCTCTGCAGAGGACAGATGTGGAACCTATTACCCCAGCAGTGTCCAACAAGCACATAGTAGAGACTCAGAAAATGTGTATTAAATAGCCATGTGTGGCCGGGCATGGCGGCTCACGCCTGTAATCCCAGCACTTTGGGAGGCTGAGGCAGGCAGATCATCTGAGGTCAGGAGTTCAAGACTAGCCTGGCCAACATGGTGAAACACCATCTCTACTAATAATAAAAAATTAGCCGGGCATGGTGGCAGGCGCCGGTAATCCTAGCTACTCAGCAGGCTGAGGCAGAAGAATCACTTGAACCCAGGAGGCAGAGGTTTCAGTGAGCCAAGATCTCACCACTGCACTCCAGCCTGGGCAACAGAGTAAGACTCCGTCTCAAAAAACTTTAAAAAAATAAACAGCCATGTGGTCACTGTGGCAGCACATATACTAAAATGTCAGCTGGGAAGCTCATGATGCACAAATAGCCTGCATCATGAGAGGTCTGGCTGTGCTCCAGCCTCCTTCCGTTTCTCTGGACTCCCATGTGTCTGCGGACGTAGCTAAATTTGACTCCCAGTCTTGGTGCAGCAATGCCATTGGGAAACTCCTGCATACATTCACACATGCAGGGACCCTTTTCAAGTGATTTTCCATTGGGATCCAATTTCCATCTTTAATCCTCTGTCTCCTTTGCTACAGAATTCCCATGAATCTCTAGCAGCCTCCACACACACCCTCACGCTCCAAGTGACATCCCTTGGTTCCGTATGGGGGATATCAAATGTCACAGGTAATTTAGTTTGCTCAAGAGCATATTGGGAGATTATTTATCTGTGTTCTCTAGAAAATGAAGGCTGTAGTAGATCTCACTGATTATATTACCCCACTGAGAGGCAGAAATAATCCTGAAGGTGGCAAGTTAAATCACTGCTTTGAAATTTACTAAAACAAAACTAATACCCAAAGAAATGTTTTCTCTGCCATTTTATAGCAATTTAACCATTAAACTGTCTTTGATTGCAATTCATAACAACGAATAAAGCAAAGCAAAAGGATATCTTCAGCCTGCCAAAAAACTTATTCTGAACACCACTGATTTTTTAGTGGTGTTAAAAAATCAAATAAGCAAGATAAGCAAAACACTGGGCATCATTTCCAGAATAGCCACAGCCCACCCAAAAGGGTGAGTGGTAGTGAAGAGGGTCACACTGCATAAGCAAACTGTTCTCCTCATCATTCCTGTTGCCCAAAGGAAGCCCCGAGTCCTCTTGGCTGAGTCTGAAGCCTGGATGTGTGTGTTCTTTCTCGTCATTACCCACACACGCACCCCACCCTTCTTGCTCAATTAACTCAAGGTCATCTTTCAGGTTCTCAGCTTAAACATGCCTTCCCATGGTGGAAGGCTCTCCGCCCGTGTACATTTTCCTCACGGCACTTGTCAGTTTACAGCAATGCTTTCATATGTGTGGTTATTACGTGTCTGTCCCCAGTAGAGTCCAGGGGCCATAGCATCTATTTTGCTCATCATTCACCTTCAGTGAAAAATTATTGTATAAATAAACAATGAATAAGGACAAGATCAGGGTCTTAATGTCATAGGCCAAGCAGTCTTTCTCAGAGGCAGCACATCCTCTCCCTAACACAGCCTAGCAGTCAGTCCCCAATGGCCCAAGACTGACCCTTGACACCAACCCTTCATTTATAACT
Source organism: Macaca nemestrina (assembly GCF_043159975.1). NCBI lineage: Eukaryota > Metazoa > Chordata > Mammalia > Primates > Cercopithecidae > Macaca > Macaca nemestrina. Next base: position 47,322,142 of record NC_092130.1, read on the forward strand.
CCCTTGAGTGAGACTGGATGTCTGTGATGGTTGATTTTAGGTGTCCACTTGACTGATTAAGGGATAGTCAGATGGTAAAGCATTATTTCTGGGTATGTGAGGATGTTTCCATAAGAGATTGGCATTTGAATCAATGGACCCAATAAGGAAGATCCGCCCTTACCCAATGTGGGCAGGTGCCATCCAAATGACTGAGGGCCTGGATAAAACAAAAAGGCAGAGGAAAGAGGAGCTCACTCTCTCTCCCCACTGGAACTGGGACATCCGTCTTCTCCTGCCCTTAGACATCAGAACTCCGGTCTCTCTGGTCTTCTGACTCTGGGACTTGCAACAGTGACCTGCCAGTTTCTCAGGCCTTGGACCTCAGGCTGAGAGTTGCACCATCAGCTCCCCTTGTCTGAGGGTTTTCAAATTCAGACTGAGCCATGCTACCAGCATTCCAGGGTCTCCAGCTTGCAGACAGCCTGGAGTGGGACTTCTCAGCCTCCATAATCATGTGAGCCAATTCCCCTAATAAATTCCCTCCCATATTTCTTTTTTCTTTCTCTTTCTCTTTCTCTCTCTTTTCCTTCCTTATCTCCTACTGGTTCTGTCTTTCTGGAGAATCCTAATGCAATGGCTCAGGGCCACTTATCCACATCCTCAGGAACGTACATCCCAGCACTCTCCCAGGCACACTCTTGAGGCCCCTCTAAGGAACACCAGTGACCGTAGGATAATTAGCATTAGGCATTTCTCTAAGAAATCTGGGGTCCACTAAACCAGAACCACCTACCCACCCATGGGCAGCTCCATCTTCCCTTACCTGTCCCCACCCACACAGGCAGCCCTCATCTTGCAGGCCCCTCAACATTCTTCAGAGAAATATATCATCCTTAAACAATTCCCTAAAGCCTAAAGTGCATGGAGAAATGTTTCAGGGTGACCCTGGCTGGGCTCATGAATGGCAGGCTTCACAGCCTGGAATGATGGCCCCCAGGTATCCACCTGCTGAGACATTGAGGCCTCTCCCAGGAGAGGACTTGTCCTGAGATGGAAAGGGCCAGGCACGATGAACCGGACCCAGAGACAAACCTGGCAATAAGAAAGGAGGCATCGCCAGCTCTGTCCCTGGTGATTCAACCTGGGCGCAAGAAAGGAGAGAGCTAGAAATTGAAACCTAAAAACCTCTCTCGTGCAAACACTGCAGTGCTAAAGGACCCCAAAAACCTGGCTACAGGACCCCACAGCTGAATCAAACACAAATAAGGAACAGGTACCTTTCTACTTCTGCATGAGCTCAGGGCCACATGGGTGAACCTCAAGTACACTAGAAAGTGGCTCCAGGGAGAGATGACAGTGCCCTTCAGAACTGGAGCCAGAGTCAGCAGGGCCCATGGGACCTGCCAGTGCCCAGCAGACAGGACCTGGAGCAAGGAGAAAGAACACAACTGAGACACCGCCATGGTCCCCAACTCAGCCTGCCTATGAACATACAAAGGAATCACAAAATGTTGGGGGAAATTGTGCTGGGCACTGGTTCCCAATGGGGCTGAGTATCAGGGAACAGGTGTGAATATGTTGAGTCAGGACAGTTTACACCCCTGGTTACTCTAAAAATTTTGTAAAATCATAATGGCCCCCAGAGACACAGGCCTTCCAAATCTAAATCCAGAGAGACAGGTTTATGGATCATTATTAAACTGCTGAGAAAAGGTATAAACCAGTAGAATATTAAACATAAATCAAACAAATGAAGCTGCGGTCCTCTTAGTAATGAGGAGGCTTGGACATGGGCCAGCAGCCCCTAAGTCTTGCGAACACTGAGTTCAGAGTGGGGGAGAAGAGACAGGGAAAGGTGAGGGCCTGAGCTTCACTCCCGTGGGCTCCTAATGCAGCTCTCCCCAAACGCTCTGCCAGTGGACCTCAAGCTAAATAGAAGGCAGAAATGGGAGTCTTGTTCATAGCCGGTAGTGAGTACATATTTGTGGAGTGAATGCTGTGTTCTAGTAGTTGCATGCTCTGACACCCCAGCCAAGCAGGGAGATAGGAAGGGGGGAGAGGATAGAAGGGGAGGGAGGAAGCGGGAGAGGAGGAGGCCCCTCCCCTCCAATAAATTGTTATTTGGCCAGGCTGATCTATTGACAAAGCAGAGTCAATGACAGTAGATGGGATTTTCCTGATTTGGAATTTGGATTGAACCCCAAAACTCAGGACACTGGGAGGAAAGTCCCACTCTAAAAAGAGCACCTAGGTCACCTGAGCAGAACTTACTAAGACGTGGCCAAGTGGGCCCTTCATCTAGCCACCCTGTCACCCCTCCTGCCTGTAGAAGAGAGGCTGGAGGAGACACTCTCCAGCATTTTTAACACTTATATAATATAAAGAGGGAATTCTTAGGAAGGGGCAGAGTATTGCAGAGTGTCCCTTGCCAGAGGGGGACAAGAAAAGGGGTGCAGCTCCCACACCTATGTGGGTGCTTGAGTATCACTCATGACAGGCAGGGGTACCAAGAGGGGAGACTCCAGTTCACCTGCCTAGGTGGTTCCTGAACTGTGGAATTCCAGGCCTGGTGCTGCCACAGGCCTAAAAATATGGCAGATGGAGAGGGGAGAGGAGATAATAAGACAGAATGTCTATTTCCACACAAGACTGAGGTTCTCAGAGGTCACATGAAGTGTCCAAGATGAGGTAGCCAAAGTGGGCTCAGCCTCCTGTCTCCCTGCTGCCCAGGAGGCTGATACCAACACCTGAGTGTTCTCCCAACACGGGCCAGGCACACCCTGAGGGCCACACTGCCAGCCCCTTCTCCCAGTCACCCCTCAAGAAAACTGGACACAGGCCCATCTTCCAAAGTACATGCCATCCTTGCCCCAAAGGCCCCTCTCTACTCATCTCCCAGGGCCGGAGCACCAGGCTGGGCTGCAGTGGACACCAGGGGGAAAGACCAGGCCATTGTGCAGACCTGTGTGGGAATCCAAGCACCAGAGGGCAGAGCCGACAGTCCCTGGCACTCCCCACCGCGCACACAGGGGCGGGTCTCCTTTTCTGGCAGACAGCCTTTGTGAAGGGCAAGGGAAGGCCAGGCTGACTTCTGCCCCCCGCCCCATTTCACCTTCACCACTGTGACCAAGATGCTCCTGCTACAGCAGAGCTCGGTGCCAAGCCTGAGTGGGCAGAAGGGACACCCTTTTGTTTTATAAATCATTTTCCTGAGAGAAAGCATAAAACTGAACCAGAGTATTTGAGTTAAAATAATTCGAAATGTTTTGACCTAGGACTGTCAGCAGGAAATGAACAAAGTTCAGGCCTCAGAACAAGCCTCTCTGCACCTGAGACCAGGCTAAGCTATTCACTGTGATCACCTTGGCACCATTGGTTTATTCAGTGAGCATTTATTGAGCACCCTTGATATCCTGGAGTAGAGCAATAAACAGGTTAGATGTGGTTCCTCCTGGAATTTATAGTCTAGCCGCTGCAATACCAGTAACGAAGTATAGACTGTGATCATAATAGCTCTTATTTCCTGAGCACTGACTCTGCGGCAAGCATGATTCTCAGCATTTTACATGGATTAACTCATCTAGTCCTTTAAGGGAAAGTCCTGTTATTATCTCCACTTTATGTATGAGGCGCAGAGGGAGTAAGTAGCTTGTCTGAGGTCACACAGCCAGTGAACGGGAGATCAAGAACAGCCACCCCAGGTGTGTCTAGGTCTAAGGCCTTCCTCTCAATCCCCTCACTCTGCACTTTTTGTGATAGGCCCTGTGAAGGAAACGAGGTGACAGGAAAGAGCCATTGGTGAGGCCATTCTTGCGGTGGGAAATCAAGGAAAGCCTCTCTGGGGAGAAACAGAGACCTGAAGGAAGTGAGGTAGGGAGGCAGGAGAGTGTGTAGGGGGAGCCTTCCAGGCAGTGGAAACTGCTACACAAAGCCCCTGACTCAGAACCAAGCATGGGCATGTTCAAGGAATAAAAGGCAGGCTCAGGAAGCTGGAGTCCAGGGGAGCAGGAAGGCAGTGGGTCGGGGTGAGGCCAGACCCAGATCTCCTTGTTGAAGAGGGTGGGTTTGATTCAAAGCACACCAGAAGCCACTGGAGAGCATGCTCCGAGTCACTCGGGTAGAAGGCAGGCTTGACACTGAGTCACCCTTCCTCCCCTACTGGTGAGGCCCTGGCCTGTTCCAGGCCCTTTGAGATCACACAAGACAAAGTCTTATTGCTGGTGGAAAACAGAGGCCTGGCGCACCTTCCTGGGCTGTAACAGGAAAAAGCGGGCACCTTTCAGGGTAGTCACTTCCAGGGGTGATCACAGGCCGAGGGCCATACTGCACTCATCCTGGGGGTGAGGTGGGGGACATGCAGGTTTATTTCTTGGGTGAGACCAGAGCTCCAGCTGCTAGTGAGGATGCCTCTGAATCCAGCTGGCAGACAACGTGGCAGAAGCTCTCTGCCAAGCTGGCCTCTCCTGCCACTAATTTCCTATTTGGGACCAAAAAAACCGTCTTTTCCCTCCTGGACCTGCAAGGACCTGAACGCGAATTACACCAGTTTCTGGCTGTGCCTTGAGACTCAAGGCTTCCCTGGGCAGTTTGGAGTTGGGGGTGAGAAGATACATGGATACATGCTGATCCCAGGGAAACTGTGGGTGAATTTTTTGGCCTCGGGGGATCCTCACCTCTCATGCCAAACACTGACAGGGTTTGCCCCCACACCCTCAACGTAGCTGGGCACTGGGCCAGGACATGTTGGGGTGGAGAAGCAGGCTCAAAAAAAAAAAAATGTTCCCTTGAATGTGAATAATACTATTAATAACAAAAAAAGTACATTTACTGAGTGAGACACTGTTTCATTTAATCTTCACAATAACCCTATGAGATAGGTCATATTCTTACACTCACTTTACAGAGGAGGACATGGAGCCCCAGAGGCGGTAACTTCCCCAAGGTCACACAGATGGCAGAGGCAGGATTTGAACCAGGCCTCATGCAACTCAAGAGGCTGTGTTTTTATGCCTCACCAAGAGGCCCGGATTAGGTTTATCTCCCACTGAATGCCAACGCCTCATTTAACCTCATGAACAAGAACAGCTAACACTGATTTAGTGCTTAGTAGGTGACAGGTGTGGCACTAAGCATTTGCTACGCATTATCCTGTTCAATCTTCACAGGAGGATTCTATTATTACCCCCAGTTCACAAATGAAGACGCTGAGGTTTAGAGAGGTTAATTAGAGGCTCCAGGGCTGGGTCACAGGGCAGTGGGGATGCAGGCTCAGGGCTGTCTTAGCTACACAGCCAGGCTGTGTGTTTGCTGCTGGGATCCCATTACCCTCAGGTGCTCTGGGGCAGACTGGGATTCCTCATCACCCCACCCAGGGAGGTCAGTTGGAGCATTTGGTCATGAACAGGAAAGCTGAGCCTGTCTCTGGCCCAGGCTGAGAGCAGCCATCCTGGGACATTCACCTCCCAGATTAATTGCTCTAGCTTCAGCTCTTCCAGGCAGCCCAGCCAGCCAGGCTGTGCCAAGGCCAATAAACCCAAAAGAGAGGCCCCAGGCCAGACAATCCCTCCCCCCAAACCCTGACGCTCAGGCCTGCAGACCAATTGGTTTCCCATTATCCTCCTGTCTTGTGAGTGCCCCACCATATAAGTAAGGAAGTAAGCTGGGCCAGACCCTACCCCAGCCCTCCTTAAGAACCACCCACCCGTGGGAGTTCCCTGCAGCCAACCACAGCCCACACTAGGCCTTGCTCAGCACCCCTGAAGGAGTGGAGGCAGGCTGGTGGGTTGGCAGGTGGACAAGGGGTCGGGCAAAGGGCTGCGGGCATACCAGGACCACCTAAGGGCTAGAATGAGGCCTGCAGAGCTAGCAGGGACACCGCCCACTCTCCCAGCCCTGACACGGAGGTACAGTCAGCAACTTCCCCCTCCTGATAGGCCCACACCTGGAAGCCACATGGAACTGTGGGTGAAGCAGCTCTGTTGGTCCCCCAGTGCTCCTGCAGACAGCCATCTGCTTCTCCAGCTATTTGGTTCTGCCTTCTCCTTTCACTTCCCTGGTACTAATATCCCACTTGCCAGGTCTCTCCATGTGCCCAGACAGTGCTGAGCCCTCACACGTGTTCATGTTAATCTCCACAATCACCTCAGGAAATAGGAGTATTATCGTCATCTCCATTTTTACAGATATGGAAACTGAGGCACAGAAAACATAAACGCTTTGCCCATCATCACCCAGCATACCTGTGGTGAAGCCAGGATGAGACCAGGCCTATCCAATTCCAAAGCCTTCCACCTTTGTCCTGCCGAACACCTCTGCACCCAAATCTCCCAAGACCGACCCCCAGGGCAGGTCAGGCTGTGGGAACAAACCCTCAGCACTTCCTTCCCAGGAAGCACACCTTCTAGCTTCTCTCCCGCTCCCTCCTGCCCCAAGGGCTTCTTGAGAAGTCGAGGCTCCCTGGGTTAGAAGCTCTTGACTGCCCAGGAAAGCACCGATGCATAGGTCCTAACTTAGACACTTCAAGCTCCCTGGCTACAGTGTGGCAGCATCAGGCTCCCCAAATGTTGTTTACTAATAAATCCCTGAGAATTTATAACAAAGTTGATGGGGCCTAACTGATGGGCCCAGGACAAAAGGGAGCCAATTACCCAACACTCTCTGCTACGATCTTAAAACAGATGTTCGAGTGTGTAAAATTATGGCTTGTGGTTGGAAACCGCAGATACAATTCCAACCTTCCCTTTTATTGCCACTCATAAATGTTAAATGCGACAAGCTCTACATCTGAAATTCAGTTGTTGCCATTTTGTCCCACGTTTCTGAAGCCAAGGCTACATTTTAGAGTTGATGTCCTCGTAATTTACTCAACTCCTGTGAACATGCAGAAAAGAACCTTGCACAACACACAGCAGAGGACAGACACGCAGCAGAGGCCAGGCCACCCGCAGCTCAGCCCTGACCACCCCAGTACCGGGAGGAGAGGTAGATGGGGTCGCCAGCCCCTGTCTTTCAGAATTTACAGGTCAAGCGATGCAAACCTGGACCAGCAAGCCAGGCCCCTCCCACCCCTCCAGAACCCAAGTCAGCCTAATTCTTGGCACGTATATACAGGCCAGGTAGGAAGGTGGGTTCATGAACATTTGGATGTGATTTGCATACAGGTTCTCTGGAACTTTCCCAGGACTCCCATAGTGGAGACTCCAGGAAGGCAGTCAGGCAACCAGCTCTGCTCCCAAGCCTTCTCACACAACTGCCCATCGAGGAACTGGGGGGACACGGAGGTAGGGAGAACAGTGAAGAGTCTGGGAAGGTGGAGCTGCCCCAACAATTCTCAACAGTTCCTTGGCATCCTTCCTCAAGCCCAGAGCCCTTCCTCTCAGGCCACCTGTTAGGTCTGCTCCAAGGGTGACCCTGGAAACCCTCAGTCAACACGGCCCTGCCTGAGCATGTGTGCCCTGGAAGTCCCCAAGAAATCCACAGGCAAAGGGGTCTGTAATGGTTTGTGTCCCCTTAAAAAATATATGTTGAAGTCCTAACCTCCAGCACGTCAGAATATCCCCTTATTTGGAAATAAGGTCTTTAGAGTTAATGAGGTCATTAGGGTGGGCCCTAATCTAGTCTGGTGTCCTTATAAAAAGGGGAAATTTGGACACAGGGACCTGCAGAGAGGGAAGACTATGTGAAGAGACACGGGGAGATGGCTCTCCATGAGCCGAGAAATGCCTGGGACTACCAGAAGCCAGGGGGGAGGTATGAAGACGATTCTCTCACAGCCCTGAGAAGGAACCAGCCCTGCTGGCCTCTTGATCTTAGACTTCCAGCCTTCAGAAATGTGAGAGAACAGACTTTTGCTGTTTAAGCCGCCCAGGCTTGAGAACTTTTTTACGACTGCCCTGGGAAACCAGTACACTCACTATCACTGGGCCATCTGGCACTGACCACACAGCTTTGCACTTGGCCCACTGCAGATTCAGGGCAGAGGCGCATCCACCCTAACATGAGGCTGCACCTCCAGGGCCCAGGAGGGGCCCTAACAAAGTGTCCACATGATTCCATGATTTTGGTGAAGTGTAAACTGGGCCATTTTAACACAAATAGGACTGAAGAAAAGCGAAGTTTACTCACCGTCAGGTCTATGAAAGAAAAAGAAGGCCCAAGAAAACAGTATGAAGGGGACATCCCCACGGCCTCTACAGAAACCCTTTAACACACTGCCCAGCTTCTCCCCCAAAGGCCCAGTGTGAAAGGGAGGTAGGGATGTCAATCCACATTTTCACCAGGAGGAGAAAATGACCAATAATAGCACATGTAGGTCCACTAGAAACAAAGCGGGTGCTAAGTAGAAGACACACAGGGACTGACCTGAAAGAGCAGCATTCGTGTGTCCTTTTTTTTTTTTTTTTCCTGAGATGGAGTCTCGCTCTGCCGCCCAGGCTGGAGTGCAGTGGCATGACCCTGACTAACTATAACCTCCACCTCCCAGATTCAAGCAATTCTCATGTCCTAGCCTGCGAGCAGATGGGATACAGGTGCGCACCACAACTCCCAGCTAATTTTTGCATTTTTAGTAGAGATGGGGTTTCACCACATTGGCCAGGCTGTTCTCAAACTCCTGACCTCAAGTGATCCAACCGCCACGGCCTCCCAAAGTACTGGGATTACAGGTGTGAGCCACCGCCCCCGGCCCCGTGTGTCCTTCCTAAGAACAGTAGCCCTACTATCAGGCCCTGACCCTGCTGGACTGTATCCTCTGCCATCAGGGATGGACCTATTCTTCTTTCCTATTTGCTTCAGAGAAAAGGTGAGGTCACGCATTGTCTGGGAGCTGCCTTGATCGCTGCTATTATAAATGGGGGCCAACCCTTCCAGGAACAGGTCAGCCCCAGAGCTATTTTACAATAGAATGTGAGACACGAGAGAGGCTGGTTGAACAAGGATAACAGCCAGCATGTCTTACAGTGAGCATCTGAGCCCCCTAGTCCTGCCCTCATCCCAAACCACCTGCATCCTCACAAAAGCCTCTCTTCCTGCAAACCCACCCAGTCCTTCCCCTTCACCCTCAACTCCCTGTCCCTTGAGGGCCAGGCATTGGAGGAGGAGGGCTGTGTCCTAGCTTTAAAACTCACCATGGCTGTCCAGGCGTGGTGGCTCATGCCTGTACTCCCAATTACTCAGAATGCTGAAGCAGGAAGATCACTTAGAGCCCAGGAGTTTGAGGCTGCATTGAGCTATGATCATGCCACTGTCCTCCAGCCTGGGCATAAGAGTGAGACCCTGCCTCCAAAACCAAACAAAAACTCACCATGGTTTACCAATACCCTAAGGAAAAAATCAAGGCCCTTTGTCTAGGTACAAATGAAGCCTTCATTTGTCTCAGTATGAAAGATACAAGTGTTCTGAGCTCCAGGAATTCCTTCCCCCAAATATTTCAGGCCTCCTTGAGATGTTGCTTACATGGATGACTTGGCTGCTGTGTCTGACAAGGGGTGCCAGGCATCAGCAGGTTCCACAGCCAGGCCCCAGAGCCGCAAGCAGCCCGTAAGCTGCGCTACACCTGCTCAACTCCCTGACCCATTCTCCTGCCTATTCAAGCGTGCCACACTCAGGCAGCAGTGCCCCCCAGCAAGGGTGCCTGGGCCTAAGGCATTGTGACTTGGGGGCCAGCTCTCTCCATGCCCACACCCAGATGCCTTCAAGCTGCGGGAGTAGGGGTAAGGATGCCCTCCTCCCTCCTGTATCATGAGGCCAGATTCCTCCCTGCCAGGCACCCCTTGCCCTTTCCTAGAATCTGACTTTGCTTGTCATCACCCCATCTCTGATGGTGTCTATCATCTTAAATTTCACAAGGCCCCCTTTTCAAGAGCAGCATCCTCCCAACTCCTATATCAAGTAGTGACTGCAAAAAGGTGGGGGAACCTTTTATGTGACTTCACCCACTGACAGCATCTGTGCTGCAGGCCCTGGCTAGCATCTTGTCAGCCTTCTCTGTCTCCATTCTCTGCCCTGAGCTTTCCACTCCGACTACTGGTCGCTCCTTGCACGTCTGTGGTCCAGCCGTCCCCTCTGCCTCCAGCTCCCTCACCAAACCCTCTCTCTACTCACTTATGCAGCCGACACACATTCATCCTTGACCCCCGCGCCGCTCCTGGCTACCTCCTCAGGCTGCTCCCTAGCTCCTTGTACTTCTCTTACTGCTACCTTGCACACTGACTGTTAATTATTTACTTGCAGGCCCTGCTAGATTAAGAACTGGCCACTCAGAGAATGGTGACGAAAGGGACCAAATAAGCCAAGAAACGAAGTCCAGGCTCCCCATTTGTCGTAACCGCTGGGTCCTCTTCAGTTGCCACAGCACTTGAGGCCAGAAAGTCCTCAGCTCCCAGGTGAAGTCCTCCACCAGCAGCCCATTCCTGGGGGTGGGTGCCATGACAGCCACGCCAGATTGTCAGGCGCCACTTATTCTGTAAACTCAAATTAACAGGAAGCAATTTCATTAACAGATAGTGCTGCTTGAGGAGTTAGCTCCAATTAAAGGCTTATTTTTAGTGCCCTTAAAAGCTGTGTGGAGCAAGCTGAAGCGCTGGATCTGATTTAATGGAAACTGACTGACATGCATGTTTCACCTGTGGACATGGGAGACCCCAAGGCCTTTCCCTTGGGCTGTGAGGGCCCCTCCAAGTCACAGAGCCATTCTCCACTTTGAGGACAAGGGTGGAGAGGGGCAGACAGAGGTGCAGCTTGGCTTGTGGGTGCCATTAGAGAAGGGACCTCAACCTGGCAAATGCCTCCTCCACCCTGGGGAAGCTTTCCACCTGGCCAGGAAAAAGACACATGTGGATAAAGAAGTCACAGACTTGCCAACTACCCGGTGAGACCAGGGAGCCAGGAGCACTGTGGAGATAAGCCAGTCGCCCGGACAAGAACCACTCCGCATACTAGCACTGGCCACAACCAAGCTAGAGCCAAGTCACATAGCCCACAAGACACAATGTCCTGTGGTCAGAAACAGTTCCAGAGAAATACCAAACTTTCCTTGGCATTTCTTCAGAAACACTGTGCCTCTCCCTCTCCTCACCATTGTACTCAGCCTCGCTCTTTCCACCTCCTGCCCACAACCGCCATCACCCGCAGCTGTTTGTGATGTTAATCAGCAGTCCCAGTTATTTCTCCTTTAACCCGTCACTCAGACTCTCTATCCACAGAACAAAAGCAGCATACTCATCTGGGAGCTTGTTAGAAATGAAACTCCAGGACCCCACTGAAGACCTGTGGAATCTGAAACTTGGAGGGCGGGCCCAATCGTCTGTGTAACAAGGTCCCCAGGGGATTCAGATGCACACTCAGCCACTGCTTTACCTCAGAGGAGAGCCCGGGAGCTGGTCCACAGTGAGCGTCCTCCCACCCTTTCTCCTCCGCCTCTCCTGTGTTGTCTCTTCTGCCCATTTTCTGGATTGGGCATTATAGAAATCTGGAAAACAAGATGACCAAGACAGAACTTGTAGACAGTAATGAATGCCAAGAGGCAATCCTCTTCAAAGGAAGGAGGGAACCCTCATACACCAAGAAATCTTGTCTTTTTTTTTTTTTTTTTTTTTGAGACAGTCTTGCTTTGTCACCCAGGCTGGAGTACAGTGGTACAATCACGGCTCACTGCAACCTCTGCCTCCCAGGTTCAAGCAATTCTCATGCCTCAGCCTCCCAAGTAGCTGGGATTACAGGCACCTGCCACCACACCAGGCTAATTTTTGTATTTTTAGTAGAGACGGGGTTTCACCATGTTGGCCAGGCTGATCTTGAACCCCTGACCTCAGGCAATCTGCCTGCCTCAGCCTCCCAAAGTGCTGGGATTACAGCATGAGCCACCACACCAGGCCTTGTCTCTTTTATGCCATGCATATTTGGCCTCTCCACCACAAGTTAGGCAAGGAAACAAAACTGGGCCTGAGGAGCCTCACACGGAACCCAGGTATTCTGAAGCTCTTCCTCATTTCTCTGCAACAGATGTCCAGGATTCAGAGGCAAATCGCTGCTTTCTAGGAGTCTCTATCCACAGCTACAGAACTCCACCTTGAACAGGGTTAGTGTGTTGTTCCTGCTCCTTGCTGAGGCTACTAATGGGATCACACGAGGCTGAGTCCATTGGAGTGGCTCAAGTCAAAAGGAACAGAGGGACCTCCGTTCCTCCATCCAGGTGGATTCATGTGTCACCCCAGGGACAGGAAGCAGCACTCCCTCCCCACCCAGGGACTATGACCAGGTCACACGGGAGGGCGGTACATCTTTAGTTCTTAGGTTGACTTTCTACCTTGTTCCTCTGAAGCCTGGGCTCCTGGTGGGATAAGGACAAGAAAGGCCGGGAGGCTGCGGTAACTCGGACTGCTGATGTCTGGGTCAGCTACTCTGCACTTTAAAGGGCAAGTTACACACCTGTTGTGAGCAATACCTTTATTCTTCCTGTCTTCAGTGCCTTCCGCATCCATCATCTCACATGCCGGACAGGCCTGCTGTTACCCCCGTTTTACAGACGAAGGAACTGAGGGTCCTATAGGTTGTCTTTCTCAAAGCACAGTCCATGATAGGCATCTCCTGGGAACTTGTTAGAAACGGACTCTTCGCCAGGTGCGGTGGCTCACGCCTATAATCCCAGCACTGTGGGAGGCCAAGGCAGGTGGATCACGAGGTCAGGAATTCAAGACTAGCCGGGCCAAGATGGTGAAACCCCATCTCTACTAAAACTACAAAAATTAGTCAGGTATGGTGGCAGGTGCCTGTAATCCCAGCTACTTGGTAGGCTGAGGCAGGAGAATTGCTTCAACCTGGGCAGCAGAGGTTGCAGTGAACAGAGTTTGCGCCACTGCACTCCAGCCTGGGTGACAGAGTGAGACTCCATCTCAAAAAAAGAAAAAGGAAAAAAAAATGAACTCTTCAGCCCCACTCTGACCTGCTGAATCAGAATCTGCATTTTAACAAGATCCCTAGGTATACTGAGAAGCACCGGGCTGGGATCTACCCGAGGTCTGGGATCAGTCCAAGATTCTTCTTTTCAACAGTGATGCCATACTTTGGGTGGTAAGGACCTAAGAAGTCAGTAGCAAAAGGCCTACTTTCTTGCTTGAGCCCCTGCTTGCTAGCTTGAGGACTCTGTTAAACCATACTTATTTTGCTTGTAGCTACCCAGAGGAAGAGGTGGCTGGCTGTGTTCTCCAAACTTGTGGGACTCCTCAAGGAGTGAAGTCTGATCTACGCACGGAACCAGCCACCACGGCAAAAGAAGAGCGATGGCGCCCCCATGTGGCAACACAAGCACCGCAATTTCACACAAGACCAAATCAGAATTGGCCGGAGGGGAACATCAGATTCTTAGGGAGTGTGACTCCAACTAATGCTATACTCAGGGCGACTTTTTGGAAGGCAAAAGCCCCATAGTCTAGCCATACAACTTTCCAGAAGTGTAACACTCTTCAAAACAGTTAGCATCAAAATTCTTGGCTCTGCCATCCACCCATTCTGAGAGACTCTTTCCTCATCCCCAAAAATGGAAGTTCGGATAAGAGGACTTCAAGAGGAGTTCTACCGTTTTTCCCCTCATTGAAAATAATATAAAACAATAAAATACTGCATTTCCGCCTTCAAGTATTCACTGAGCGCCTTCTCCATTCCCTGTTTCATGCCAGGCTGCAGGCAGGCAGCCGTAACCCAGGCAGAGTCCCTCCTTCAGTTGTGGGATGTAGAAGACAAGGACAGGACCAGTCACAGAGGAAAGACCTTCACTCATGCTGGAGCCTCCTTTGCCACTGCATGGGCCCTTTCAACTTTCCTAACCCACACAGCTCACTGGCTCCTCATGAAAACCTCACGGCAACCTCACATGGGTCCTACGAAGCCCCCCGCCAGCACTCCTGAAAGGTGCCCTATAATTGGAACCATCCTTTTGTGGAGTACTGACCCAGTTCATCCTTAGAAATGCTTTGCCGGGATTTACATCCTGGAAGCTGGGCCACTGACTGGTCTTCCAACACCATCTGTTTCCAGCTTTCTCTTCTGCAAGCATTAGCTGAGTCTAATTTAAATAATAGATATTTTAAAATACGTTTTAAAGTTCATGTAGAAAAAAAAAAAAACGTGAGACCTCCAGTATGTGGTGAGTAAGGGTCTGCTTACTTGTGATAAGAAAAGCACTTGAAGTGCGTTCTGTCCCTCCACTGATCCAGGACTCCAAATCTAATAGTCCACCTGGCCCTTGAAGGATGTAAACCCAGACACACTAGTGAACAGGCCCGATAAAAACACAGCTTTCTGAATTCTTTTCTGTGTTGTTTGAAGCTGGCGAATGCCACTTAGGAAGTGAGAGTAAAGAGTCTCTCTACTCTCCCTGTTCTAATGACGTGTGCTGAAACTGGACGAATAAGGTCAGGATTGGCCTGGCACTTGTTCATGGATATTGAGCAAATCTGGAAAGCATTCTGTATTTTTTTCACATCCTCTGAGGTCTTTCCCTCCCTGATCCTCCAAAAATTTACACCCTCCTTTATCTTCCCAAATGTGCTGCTTGTACCTCAACTTGGCCATGTTCCCCATTTGCCTCATAGACTGATGCTTAAGACGTCACCTCTTTAGCTTCTACACTTCTTGCAGCATCTGCTCAAAATAGCAGTTCACAAAAACAGTGGCATTCCAGGTTAGAGGGTCATGGCCCAGGGCTGCCCCAGCCAAAGCCAAGTACATCCAAGGAATGTATTGGCAATTCCAAGACTCCCAATAGTCTCAACTAAGTGGTGGGAACCATCCCCATTTACACACAGGACTGTGGGCACAGGACACTGCCCAACCTCCTTTCTCACAGACTGATGCCTCCTTTCAGAGAGGCCAAGCTTCTTGACCCTCACCTCAAGCCCCTTCAACCCACCCGGCTCCCACCCTCCTGAAGAATCTAACCCTGCTGGCCACTGCCACATCTCACATCTCTAGCTCCCTTCCTCCCAACATGCTTTATGCATCATAACTCCTCTCTGGCAGTCCCTTCTTTCAAAGCTTCTACTTTCCTCTTCCTAACACATCCAAACACAAGTCTTCATCCCGTCAACCAGGAACACAACTCCAGCCCCAAAAGCTTCCATCCACACCCACCTGGAGCATCAATGTCTCAACCCCACCCAGGAAAACTTCTCAATCTAAACTCCCACCACATCTCCAATGACTCCTCAAGACTAGAAGCTCCACATGTACAATCATATCCTGTATTCTAGGTTTGAATCCTTGGAGCCATTCTTCTTAAAACACACTTCTAGTTTTCTTAACATTATAAAATTCCTAAATGCTTTTATTAGTGACAGGAGGTGGTGGGGGGTGGGGGCGTGTCTCCCCATGTTGCCCAGGCTGGTCTTGAACTCCTGGACTCAAGAAATCCTCCCAACTTGGCTGGGATTACAGGCATGAGCCACCATGCCTGGCCCTAAATGCTTATTGTAGAAATCTTTCAGGCCAGGCACGGTGGCTCACGCCTGTAATCCCAGCACTTTGGGAGGCTGAGGCGGGTGGATCACGAGGTCAGGAGATTGAGACCATCCTGGTTAACATGGTAAAACCCTGTCTCTACCAAAAATACAAAAAAAATTAGCCAGGTGTGGTGGCGGGCGCCTATAGTCCCAGCTACTCGGGAGGCTGAGGCAGGAGAATGGCATGAACCTAGGAAGCGGAGCTTGCAGTGAGCCAAGATAGCGCCACTGCACTCCAGCCTGGGCGACAGAGCAAGACTCTGTCTCAAAAAAAAAAAAAAGAAATCTACAATCACCCACAATCCCACCCTAAAAACCACTTCATCTGGGAAAATCATTCTGGCTTTTTTATTGCAAACCCATTTACTGTTATTTCCAAACATGAGAAGCTATGTAGTTTTATAACCTACATTCTTGTGTAAAAATGTAGGCCAGGCATGGTGGCTCACACCTGTAATCCCGGCACTTTGGGAGGTCAAGGCGGGCGGATCACAAGGTCAGGAGTTCAAGACCAGCCTGGCCAATACAATGAAACCCCGTCTCTACTAAAAATACAAAAATTAGCCATGCGCGGTGGCGCATGCCTGTAGTCCGTTACTCAGGAGGCTGAGGCAGAAGAATCACTTGAACCCGGGAGGCAGCGGCTGCAGTAAGCCAAGATCCCGCCACTGCACTCCAGCCTGGGCGACAAAGTGAGACTCCATCTAAAATAATAATAATAATACACACCTTTCTGTTAAAGCCACTTGAAATTATTGAAATAGATCAAGTGTACATATAAGTACACTATCAAAAGTCAGATCAAGAAAGAAGGATCACCAAGTCTCACATCATCTTGTCACTACTCCACAAAGAGTAACTACTATCCCAACTTCTAAAGCATGGTTTTGAGCTGGAACCATGCTTACATCTTCCCTCTTCCTGCAGGTACCAAAACCAGCCATTTTCCCCTTCATCTGGCTGTCCCCTCAAAGGTGCACCAAGTCCCACTACCTCCAACATCCCCCAGGCCCCCTGTGCCCCCGCAAAACAGCTCCCACTGCCCCACAACAGAACCCTGATCTCTCAGCCCCCCACCTTTTATGGAGACAGGGTATCACTTTATCACCCCAGCTGGAGTTGCAAGGGCGCAATCTTGGTTCACTGCAGCTTTGACCACCTGGGCTCAAGTGATCCTCCTACCTCAGCCCCCCAAGTAGCTGGAATCACAGGTGCACACCACCACACCCAGCTATCTCAGCTCTTTCTACCACATCTAACAATTCCCCTACACAAACCACTTAAATGTTCAAACCTACTAGAGACACATTTCTTAAGACACGTGGCTACAATAGGCCCTGTTGGTAGGCCCTGGCAGGTAAGCCGCTCCTACAGCCAGAGGACTAGGACTGTGTAAGGGGCATGACCCAGGGAACAAGACCCCAACCCCTCCTCATCTAGACCCATGCCTTCTCCAATTAAGGTCTTTTTCACTGGCTTCATGCCCTTTAAACACCCATCACCACCATATATATACACCAACACACATTCCACACAGCCACACCACATATCCAGTGGCCGCAACTGTTCTAGGACTCTGGGCCGTGCTGTTCTTTGGCCAGGTATCAGTCCTAGCACTTACCTTTATGCCATAACCCCCACCTTCTGCTAACAAAACCCTCAAAGTAAGGCCCAGTCACAGGAGCAAGACAAGGATTCCTAACACCAAAGGAACTGGGCCAAGACTCAACTGGAGTACAGAAAAATCAGCAACATTTTCTTACAAAGTAGGCAGTGCTTCAGCTGTTACTCTTCAGGCTGGAGGTCTTCAACAGATGCTAAGTGAAATTTAGCTCAGGGGGTTCCTACTCCTAGAGAACGTTATTATTGAAAACACACACCTCGCCCCGCCCACACACACACACCCACACACCCACACCCACACACACCCAGCAGCCTTCATTATGGAATTAAGGAAACCATTCAAGTGTAAGACAGGTTTACTTTATTAATTTTTCCTAAACTTGTCTCATGTTTACTGAATGATTTTCTTAGTGTAAGAATGTGACCTGGAGCTTTAACAAATCAGTTTGGATAACGCAATCTGGATAAATGCTTGTCTCTACACAAGCCATCAATTACCTCTGTCCTGGCCTCCATGAAAATCCAACTGGTCTTAAAGTCTGTCTAAGCAGAGAGCAAGTAGACCACATCATCTTGTTTCAACTTCAAATTCACCCCATCCCAACACCCACACCCTTCCCCCACCACACACACACACACCCCAAAAAAAAAACAAAAACAATTTTTTTTTTTTTTTTTAGAAGAAATGGCCATTAAGGACTTGGCCAGTTGTACAAGGGTTGGCTTAATCCTGCAGCCAGCACTTTTAAAATAGCTATTGGCTTCACAGCAGGCCAGCTGGAACTCTTGAAGCATGACAGGTAGAGAACAGAGATGTGCTAAGAACAGGGCCTTGTTGTGGTGCCGCGAGGCTTCCATGCGTGCTTACACACCAGTGTAAGTATACTTTCCCCTTCCTCCTCCTAAGCAATTTTTCTCTGTAGCACTTGAGAGCCTGTAACACTCAAACTTTTCGATGTATCTAGAGATGGACAAACGCTTAATTCTAACTACGCAACATATCATCTTATTTCTAACATAGGCCAAAAGTAACAGAGAGGCACTCTGTTATACAGAATATCAATTTTTACAAAGATCCAAAACATTACCAACAAGTCTTTTAACAGTTTCTTAAAGCAGGTACCAACTCTGGCCTCAAACACAGGCTTCCCTTGGAGTTTCCAAAATGCCTCACTCCTGTCAACACTGCCCCAAAAAGCAGTCAGAGGAATGCTTTGGTATACCTGACACTGGCCACACAGTTAAGAATGAGGTGTTGTTATAACATCAGGCACCACACTTCTTTAACACTAATTTCAGACTCATCCAGTACAATCCAGTGTATCTTAGTTTTTTTCTATCATCTGTCAGCTGCTTAACATGTACAAATTGGCAGGTTCATGATAGATATTAACACAACACACAAGTGATTGTGAATGAGCTAAAAAGAACTTTTAACTCTTGTCCTAGGAGTTCAAGCTATACCTCAAAATTATACAGAACATCTCCCACCTGAATAAACAGGCCAGGATACAAATCTTTACACCAAAATTAACAAGGATTTAATTCCTCAGTTAAATTTACCATGGCTATCTCCAACAGTATATCTACCCAATTCTAATCTTCTGAAAATTATTTAGACCCTGATGATTGGGGTATTCGTGAACAAACTTTCAGAAAGAGCCTCCAGGTTTAAAGCCCTCAGTTAACAACTTACTCTAGGCAAGGGGGTCTATTTTCCCAAGAGAAGTACATGGCATTTATAATGGGAGCCCTTTTATTGGGAGATAGGGAACAGAACACAGGTGAGGGTGAAGGTGAAATATGAAGACGTTCAGAGCACACCTTTGTTCCTCTCCCGTGTTAATCCATGCTGTGCCATGCTCCAACCCTCACAAAGAGGGAGACCCCATCCCCACACCAGGCAGGGAGCCTTTAGAGCTATCTCCACAACAGATTTTTAAAGCATAATTAGAGCTCCTGCCATGTAAGTCATAATGAAAAGTCTGCCGGATAGCTAGAGCTGTAGCTATAGCTCAACTTTCCAAAACAAACTTATTCTTGTAGACACATGGTTAAACATAAAGGAGTGAAGCATTAGCTCAGTAAGACTAACTGGGCTTCTAAATAGTACCATTATGAAAAAGATACAATGCACTTAATTTCTGTATCTAACTATTTAGAAGTCAAAATGCTCCATACATTACCTATTTCCCCTCCCCGAAAATCCCCTAAAAACTGACTAAGAAATCTTCAGTATTCACTTGCTCTAGTTGATATTTAGAACAAAGTTGACAACTTAAAGCTTTATAATAGTCTGTTTTAATAGAAACAAGTGTTGGAATCAATCAATGTCCATCTCAGGAAGCTTCTTGTCTGACTCCGAAGGCACAGCTGTGTCTGTACCCTGCTCAGCAGCCTGGGGACCTGGGTTGTCTCCTTGTCCATCCACTGGTCCATTCTGCTCTGCATTTTTTTGTTCCTCTTTTGGAGGTTCCACTTTGGGTTTAGGCTTTGAAATTATAGGGCTACAAATACTTGTCAGCTCCTGGAATGGGTAAGAAAGAAAACCGTGGTTTCTTATAAAATTAACAAATTTTACAAGACATGCTAAACCCAAATCCACCCTCTCCCACCACCCAATACTCAACCTAGAAGCTAAGACACTATAATAAAGTTCCCTCCTAAATGTCACTTGAGGACTATTAATAATAAGGCTGTCGAGAAAAGACTATTTAAAAAAGTCTTAAATTACCTTAATTTTAGCTTCAATCTCTTTTGACTTGACAACTGGATCCATGGTCAAACTCTGCTTGTTCTGCAGATTTAGCTTGTTATTCATCCACTCCATTGCCTCATTTGTGCTTTTTTCTACCTTCGTCATGTCAGCAGCATCCAAATGATCATACTGGTCCTCCTGCAACCAGGAGATAGTCAGACAAGTGCTAACAGGGTGATACCCTCCCTCCCAGCAAATATTGTCTAGTTTCTGCCATTTTTCAAAAACTTATAATCTTTCAAAAAATAAAGCATATTTAGCCTCACAATCTGAACAGACATTATTCAAAAGAAACCTAATCCCAATTTTTCAATACACTCAGGATAGATTTAAATTTTAAAGGCCAAGAAAATTCATAAGGTATCAATTAAAAGGCTTCAACAAGATAAACAGCAGTACCTGATTTATACAAAATCTTATGAAGATAATTTCACAATGCAAAAAAATTACATTAGATATGACAGCTGAAGTTTTCAGCATGCTAGTTTGGAACCAAAACTATAATTAATACTGTTTTTAAAAGAAGGCCTTTCATGTGAACCTGGGAGGCAGAGCTTGCAGTGAGCCAAGATCACACCACTGCACTCTAGCTTGGGCAACAGAGCGAGACTCCGTCCCAAAAAAAAAAAAAAAAAAAAAAGAGGGCCTTTCAGGCTGGGTGTGGTGGCTCACGCTTGTCATCTTAGCACTTTGGGAGGCTGAGGCAGGAGGATCACTTAAGCCCATAACTTCAAGACCTGGGCAACACGATGAGCCCGTCTCTACAAAAAATACAAAAATTAGCCAGGCATGAGGGCCACATGCCTGTAGTCCCAGCTACTCAGGAGGCTGAGGCAGGAAGGTCACTTGAGCTCAGGAGGCTGAGGATGCAGTGAGCTATGATCACACCACTGCACTTGAGCATGGGCAACAGACTGAGACCCTGTCTCACAAAAAAGAAGAAAAAAAAAAAAAAAGGGCGGGGCCTGATGGCTAATGCCTGTAATCGTAGCACTTTGGGAGGTCGAAGTGGGTGGATCATTTGAGCTCAAGACCAGCTTGGGTAACATGGTGAAATGACATCTCAAAAAAAAAAAAAGACAACCCCAGTTGGGTGTGGTGGTACATGTCTACAGTCCCAACTACTGAGAAAGTAGCTGAGGCAAGAGAACTGCTTGAGCCAGAGAGGTTGAGGCTGCAGTGAGCCGAGATTTTACCACTGCACCCCAGCCTGGGTGACAAAGTGAGAACTTGTCAAAAAAAAAAAAAACCACAAAAGCTCAATTTATCACTCAAAGTTTCTTACACTAACAATATGTCAAGAACCTGGGGTATAATGGAGGAACTTTATACTCCAAAGTCTGAACTTTGGAGTCAGACTTCTGGCTAAATGACAGTTCTCCCAATTTAGTGACCCTGAATGTTGCTTGAGGAAAATGAGGCTTAAATAAGTTGGAATTTATCTATATATGTTGGTACCACCCCCTACCTTATAAAGGTACTGTGTGCATAATTACTGGGCCTCAGGTGTTCTTAGAAAGACCAGGATAGAGCATGTTAAGTCAAACACTAATGAAAAGGAAACTGAACAACACTGTTCAATTCCAGATTCCACCTATTAAAGAGATATAGCAAATCCTATGGTTCTTATTAAGAAGTTATAAAACATTCCACATTACGTTAATATCCAAAATAAAAAGTGCTATTAAACAAGTTAATGAGAACAAGAGAAAAAAATGCTATGTAAATGCCTCAGAAGTTAACTTTAAAGGCCAGGAGCAGTGGCTCACGCCTATAATACCAGTCAGCACTTTGGGAGGCCAAGGCAGGTGGATCACTTGAGGTCGGGAGTTCAAGACCAGCCTGGCCAACATGGCAAAACCCCATCTCTACTAAAAATACAAAAATGCGCTGGGCGTCATGACGCATGCCTGTAATCCCAGCTACTCAGGAAGCTGAGGCAGGAGAATCAGCTTAAACCCAGGAGATGGAGGTTGCAGTGAGCCGAGATTGTGCCACTGCAGTCCAGCCTGGGCAACAGAGCAAGACTCCGTCTCAAAAAAAAAGAAGTTAACTTCACTAAAATAAGAGTAGGAAAAAGAAAAAAGTTACCTTGTTTTTGAAAGAGCTGATTATTTTCATATACTGTTGGATCTGTTTCCCTAGTTCTTCAAATAATTTTGGTCGTTCTTCAGATTCCTGGAACCGTATCTTAATAGGTTGACCTAGATTCTTAACAAAAGAATACACAAAGTCTTCATACGGCAGTTCGACGATCCAGAGTACTGATTCCACTAAGATTGGTGATAAAGTACATTTAATCTCCATGTGCTATATATAAGAAGTTAAATATATTTCTCCAGGCCTTTGGAAGTATGAAGCTACTTCAGGAGGGGAATGGGACTATACCTCAGTACTGTTCTACGTGGTATCGCTTCAATTTGTCACCTGAGCCCTTATTCTCAAAACACAGCAGGGAGACTACCAAAAATTAGGTGCCGCCTAATATAGATACACAGTACTAAATATAAAGTATACTTGCCAAAAATAAAAAGTGCTTTAATTTAAAATTTTAAACACCTGAATCTGATGGAGCCTCTAAATGTAACCATCAACTTGACAAATAATATTAAATACCACCATGGAGGTGAAAATCAGCAAAATCCAACTACAGGAAGATCCTACAGGACCAATGATCCAATTTCCTCATAAAATAAATAAGGAAAGGGTGGGGCAACACGGGGAAATGATGGAAGAACTACAGACACAGTTATAAGCAACATCAATAAAATCTATGAGCCTTATATGGATACTAATTCAAACACAAAAATCATTTATGAAATAACTGGAACTTGAAAACTTAATACAACAGCGATATTAAGAAATGCTTGGTCAGGTTCCATGGCTCATGCTTGTAATCCCAGCACTTTGGGAGACCAAGGCAGGAGAATTGCTTGAGTCCAGGAGTTCCTATGCCAGTCGGGGCAACACAGGGAGACCCTTTCCCTACAAAAAAATTAAAACAGCCAGGCGTGATGGCACACAGCTGTAATCCTAGCTACTTGGGAGACTGAGGCAGAAGGACCGCTTGAGCATGAGGTCGAGGCTGCAGTGAGCCATCACCACACCACTGAACTCCAGCCTGAGTGACAGAGTGAGACTCAAAATGGCCCAGTTCCACAAGAAAGTAATCCAGAGCTAAAATTAAAGAGAAATGTGAAAAGTTCATTCTTGTGCATCTGCAACCTTTTCCAAACAAAAGGCCTCAATTTTATGTAATTCTTTGCATTTTTAATCCTAATGTTAAAAGATGAGATGCTTTAAATACAAAACCAGATGCTGTGGCCAGGCGTGGTGGCTTCACACCTATAATTTCAGCACTTTGGGAGGCCAAGGCAAGCAGATCACTTGAAGTTAGGGGTTCGAGACAGCCTGGCCAACATGGTGAAACCCTGTCTCTACTAAAAATACAAAAATTAGCTTGGCATGGTGGCACATGCCTGTAATCTCAGCTACTCTGGAGGCTGAAGCCTAAGAATCCCTTGAATCCAGGAGATAGAGGTTGCAGTGAGCTGAGACTGCGCCACTGCACTCCAGCCTGGGTGACAGAGGAAGACTCTGTCTTATAAAAAAAAGAAAACCCACCAGATGCTTTGCTTTTACTGAGAATCCAAACTACATAAACAGAAACAGCCCTGCCCCAACTGCATTCCCTGTGCCTTTAGGGAAGGTACTAAGTCTTGCTAGTCTTTGTATCTCTTGACACCAAGAATGCACTAGACATCCAATTCAGTGAAGTATTATAAACCTAAACTCAATTTTCAGAAAAATCATTTTGTTATTACAAGGTTCTAAAAGTGAGAATGACAATGAGCCTAAGTCATAAAGGGTTTAGTTAATCAAACATCATTTTCAGTCTGTCTTCTTTACTTGAGAATTCCTCCCAAATCTGAGGTCCTCAGAGGAAGCTTCAACAAGGGTTCTGGATACCCCTACTCTCAAGAGTCACTTACTTTTAATTCAGCCAACTTATCGACATAAACTTGCTTTGGCTGGTCTTCTCCATCCTCATACAACCAATTTTCAGTATCTTCTAGTTTCAAAGTAAAACTGTTACGATCCTAATGATAAAGAAAATATTATAATTAGGTCATTCAAAAATTACATCCCAAATACAGTCAGAGGCATAGAATATAATGATGTGGCCGGGCGCAGTGGCTCAAGCCTGTAATCCCAGCACTTTGGGAGGCCGAGACGGGCGGATCACGAGGTCAGGAGATCGAGACCATCCTGGCTAACACGGTGAAACCCCGTCTCTACTAAAAAATACAAAAAACTAGCCGGGCGAGGTGGCGGGCGCCTGTAGTCCCAGCTACTCGGGAGGCTAAGGCAGGAGAATGGCGTAAACCTGGGAGGCGGAGCTTGCTGTGAGCTGAGATCCGGCCACTGCACTCCAGCCTGGGTGACAGAGCGAGACTCTGTCTCAAAAAAAAGAATTAAAAAAAAAAAAAAAAAAAAAAGAATATAATGATGTATCTGGGATTTGCTTTAAAATACGGACAGCAGCCAGGCGTGGTGGCTCACACTTGTAATCCCAGCACTTTGGGAGGCTAAGGCACGTGGATCACCTGAGGTCAGGAGTTCGAGAACAGCCTGGCCAACATGGTGAAACCCTGTCTCCATTAAAAATACAAAAAAAATTACCTGGGCATGATGGCGGACACCTGTAATCCCAGCTACTAGAAAGGCTGAAGCAGGGGAACGGCTTGAACTCAAGGGGCGGAGGTTGCAGTGACCAAGATGGGGCCATTTGCACTCCAGCCTGGGCGACAGAGCAATACTCCATTTCAAAAAAAATAAAATAAGATAAAATACAGGGGGAGGAAGGAGATGGGAGACATAGAAAACAAGGCTGGCAAATGTTGGTCCACTTGATAGGTATGGGGGGTTTTATTATATTATTCTCCCTGCCGTGGAGGACTTTGGGTAAGTTAAAAAATTTCAGAATTAAAAACTGCATTTAAAAGCAAGTGTGGCCGGGAACAGTGGCTCATGCCTGTAATCCCAGCACTTTGGGAGACTGAGGCAGATGGATCATCTGAGTAAGGACTAGCCTGGCCAACATGGTGAAACCCCGTCTCTACTAAAAATACAAAAATCAGCCAAGCATGGTGGAGCACGCCTGTAGTCCCAGCTACTAGGGAGGCTGAGGCAGGAGAATCGCTTGAACCAGGGAGGCGGAAGTTACAGTGAGCCAACATCATGCCATTGTACTCCAGCCTGGGCAACAAGACCGAAACTCCATCTCAAAAAAATTAAAAAATAATAACAACTGAGTTAAGTACCCATCAACCAATGAGTAAATAAAGCAAAAGTAGTAGGCTGGGTGCAATGGCTCATGCCGGTAATCCCAGCACTCTGGGAGGCCGAGGCAGGCAGATCACGAGGTAAGGAGATCAAGACCACCCTGGCTAACATGGTGAAACCCCATCTCTACTAAAAAAACACACAAAAAAAATTAGCCGGGCTCAGTGGTGTGTTGGGGGCCGCACCGGGGGTGGTGGAGAATGAAAGAACACACACAAAGACAAAGACACACAGAGAACATGGCGGCCACACTCAGCGCCTCCGCCTCACTTTATTTATACTCCATAAACCTCACATCAGCAGAAAGAATGCAATGCAAAACAAACTTTCTTTTCCCACATGTAACCTTCTACTCAGTTCCTTGTTTCTATGCTTTTTTTTATTTGCCCGCCTTCTTGGCGCCTTCAGGAGTTCATTAAAAGTTCAACTGGAGATGCTGTCCTTGAGCCCTATCTATTCTCAGCATACTGTTTTCAAAGGCCCCTGCAGTGGTGGACACTGTAGTCCCAGCTACTCAGGAGGCTGAGGCAGAAGAATGGCGTGAACCCAAGAGGCATAGCTTGCAGTGAGCCAAGATCGTGTCACCGCACTCCAGCCTGGGCAACAGAGCAAGACTCTGTCTCAAAAAAAAAAAAAAAAAAAAAAAGAAAACATGGTATACACACCACGGAATACTACTGAGTCATAAAAAGGAGCAAAGTAATGTCTTTTGCAGCAACTGGATGGAGCTGGAGGCCATTATTCTAAGTGAAGTAACCTGGGAATGGAAAACCAAATACTGTTTTCACTTATAAGTAGGAGCTAAGCTATGGGTACCCAGAAGCATACACAGTAATATAATGGACTTTGGAGACTCAAAAGCGGGAGGACAGAGTGGGGTGTGGGATAAAAAAACTACATCTTGGGTACAACGTACAGGACATGGATGACAGGTGCACCAAAATCTCAGAATTCACCACTATATAATTCACCCATGTAACCAAAAACCACCTGAACCCAAGAGCTATTGAAAATTTTTTTTTTTTTTTTTTTTTTTTTTTTTACAATAAACAGGAAAAAGTGAGCTTTAACAATTTAAAGAAAAATACAGGCCGGGCACAGTGGCTCACGCCTGTAATCCCAACACTTTGGGAGGCCAAGGCAGGCGGATCACCTGAGGTCAGGAGTTAAGAGACCAGCCTGACCAACATGGAGAAACCCCATCTCTACTAAAAATACAAAATTAGCCAGGTGTGGTGGCGCATGCCTGTAATCCCAGCTACTCAGGAGGCTGAGGCAGGAGAATTGCTTGAAGCTGGGAGGCGGAGGCTGCGGTGAGCCGAGATCATGCCATTGCACTCCAGCCTGGGCAACAAGAGCAAAACTCTGTCTCAAAAAAAAAGAAAGAAAGAAAGAAAAGAAAAATAGCAGATAAATAACAATATTCGAATGTGTCAAAAGTGATCTGTGAACATGATGCACAAAGACCAAACTTTGCAAAACACTGTGCTAATAGACAAATATATAAAATTTTGCGCCCCCCCAAAAAAACTTTTTAATAATTCTATTATACACATATAGCTGCAGATTTCCCTTCTAACCCATTTAAAGATGTTCACAGAAGACACACAGTAGTTAGGCATATTGCGGCAGACTTACATCTTCACTCACAAACTTCTCATATTCACCACTAAGCTTGTCTCTCATTTCATATACATATTCCTCCACTGCATTCTTAGCATCATTCCGCTCCTTCTCCAGTTTATCCTGCATGATCATCTTACCCTGAGAATAAATATTATGTATAAATTAATTAGACATTAGGACAACCAAAATCATTTCCTCTTAAATACCAATATAATTATAAAAGTAGAGCCGGATGCGGTGGCTCACGCCTGTAATCCCAGCACTTTGGAGGCCAAGGCAGGCGGATCACGAGGTCAAGAGATCAAGACCATCCTGGCTAACATGGTGAAAGCCCGTCTCTACTAAAAATACAAAAAATTAACCGGGCGTGGTGGTGGGCACCTGTAGTCCCAGCTACGCAGGAGGCTGAGGCAGGAGAATGGCGTGAACTCAGGAGGCGGAGCTTGCAGTGAGCAGAGATCACGCCACTGCACTCCAGCCTGGGCCACAGAGCCAGACTCCATCTCAAAAAAAAAAAAAAGTAGAGGCTTTCTTCCCCAAATCCTTTTAGTTCTGCAAGTCACATAACAAACACAAGTGGGAAGACTAATCCTTGACAGACTTTGAATATCAAAAAGAGTTTTGTGGGTGGGATTAAAAAAAAGAACAATAGAAACATCAAGGTATAGACACCCAAAAGCAAAATTAAAGAATTTAAGACAAAGAGAACTTTAAAAGCCTCTTGTTTTTAAAACATCTATTAAATGAAAAAACCTATTGTTTTCAATGTCACTAAGTGATATCCTCTGCTGTATTATTTATTATGAGACAACAAAAATCAAGTCATTCATGCAATATAAATGCTGAAGTTTCTATAAGACAAAACTATTCTAAGATCCAGTGGAAACCTGGAAAGAAACCTCATAGACAAAAATTAATTCAATAAATGTGCTCACAAATCCCAAACCTTGCATCTCTCAATAAGAGTTACTATATTTACATACTGACTGGCAACAGAAAGGAATAAGCAAAATACTGCCACCATCAATGCTATATGATTTCTCCTACTGATCAACTTTCATGACCGCCAACCTCAAATATCCCAATCTCTAGTGAACAAATATACCCACGTATTCAAAAATGAACAATACCTCCCCTACACCAAAGACATTATATGTCAAAATTTTCACAACAGAGCTTCTAGCAATACAGACATATTAGTACCACCATAGAAGAACTGAAATAACATGGGATCTATTGCTTCAACTTGCCCTTAAAATACCATGCAAAAGTCTAAATTATTTTCTCGAGGTCCAAACAATCAAAAATGCATTAAGTCACTCAACGCAGAGTCTGAATACTATAGTAACGTTAATTTGTTAGTAGCTCATTGTTCCAATAGACTTTAAATAACAACCTCATTTTCAATGTACAAGTTGAGCATCTCTCTGTCTATCTGCCATAATAGCTGATTCTCAATTGGCAGGTCCACAGTACTGGTCTTCACTTTTGCCTTCTTGGCTTGGGGTGGTTGGTCCATCTTTTTATCCTTTGATCCAGCTTGAGAGGTCTAAAACAATAGAAATCATTAAGAACAAACACACATACAGACTACCTTAAACTTCAAAATGGGTCATGTTTGAAAAGCTGTTTTTGCTTTTTTTATTTCGTTCTCTTTTGATGATGATCTAAGTAACTTAGGACTACCATAACATCTAGAAAATAAAAACTAAGTCAATACGATGAGGTATCTAGAGCAGTCAAATTCATAAAAATGGAATCAGAATAGTGGCTGTCAGGGGGTGGGGGAGGGGAATAATGGAAAGTTATTTAATGGGTATAGAGTTTCGGTTTTTCAAGATGAAGTTCTGAAGACTGGTTACACCACAATGTCTATATACTTAACACTACTGAACTGTACATTTAAAAGCAATTAAGATGGTAAATTTTACAAAATACCTCTCTCCTATAATCCCATATCAATATATAATCACTATTAAAAATTTTTCTCCTACTTTTAAACATATAGACATGCAAATGAAGTTAGTGGGGAGGAGGGTATGAAATTTTTACGGATCAGTAACATATTGGTAATTTGATTTCTATACTGTCTATAACTATTTACATTCTGACAAAGAGAAAACTCATTTCACTGCACCCTATCCACAAATGAGAATTCATTTAACATCATCTCACTGTTACTCAGTATGACTTTCTTTTAACCTTTTTCAGACACTTACAAGCCATACTTAATTATTTCCTCAAACTGCCTAGTAATATTTTATCCACTGTTCTTTTAGGATTGCAGTGTTTTTTTTCCCCACAAACAACTGACTCTTCTAGTTTGTTTGTTTGAGATGGAGTCTCGCTCTGTAGTCCAGGCTGGAGTGCAACAGAACGATCTCGGCTCACTGCAACCTCTGCCTCCCGGGTTCGAGAGATTCTCCTGCCTCAGCCTCCTGAATAGCTGAGATTACAGGCGCCCACCACTACGCCCAGCTAATTTTTGTATTTTTAGTAGAGATGGGGTTTCGCCATGTTGGCTAGGCTGGTCTCGAACTCCTGACCTTAAGTGATCCACCTGCCTCAGCCTCCCGAAGTGCTGGATTACAGGCGTGAGCTACAGCGACTCTTCTAAGTTTTTTCTAACTGTATTATTTGTCTATATGTAAGTTTTGACTGTCAAATATATCCATATCTTTTCCTTTGAGATTACTTATGTTGCTTTCATACTCTGAAAGCCCTTCCTCATCCACAGATTAGAAAAATATTCACTTCAAGCTTTTTCCTTTTCAACTTTGAACCTTAGAATTCATCTGGAATTCAATTTATTCTATGATAAAGCAAAATTTTAATGTCATTTCCCACCTCCTATCAAACTAACTTAAGTCGGCTGCTGAAATTTATCTATCATTTCTATTTCATTTGCCTTTAGAAGCAATACTATGCAAAAGGCACTTTAGTTTCTGAGCCATCCCAAGGAAGCCTAGATAACTAATACCTCTAGAACCCCCCACAGCTCAAGGGCATTGGGGAAGGGGCTGTCATTTCTCCCTTCTCTTCACCCACCTTCCACAAACACATAGGAGAACAAGTCTTTGTCTCTGCCACTGCTGCCCCCATCCCACCCAACAACATAAAGGGTCTTCCATCTTGAAAAAGGCCTGACCCAACTAAAGAATCTGTAAGCACCATTTCCTTTCCATTTTCTTTTTTAATATTACTTGCACAGCTAAAGGAAAGCAATTAAATTTTGTTAATTGACATGAAAATATATAACAGACTTAAGCCACTTTAAGGTTCTGTCCAACTTTTTTAAATGCCACATTTAAATTAGAAATTTTTTTAAATCAGAACTTTTTAAAATTAGAAACTCCTAAGATGGCAAGATTATACACTGTAATTTTATAAATAACTTAAAAGATATTTTCAATGATAAAATTTAAACATGACAACTAAAAACTAAATAATAGGTTGTAAAGGATTCATTCAAAAATGTTACTACTCTTTTTGAAATAAATACATTATTTACATTATTCACAAAATACATTTAAATCCATTATTCCATGATTTAAAATAACTTAAGATGCAGTCTTGCTCTGTCGCCCAGACTGGAGTACAGTGGCACAATCTCAGCTCATATAACCTCCATCTTCCAGGTTCAAGCAATTCTTATGCCTTAGCCTCCTGGGTGGCTGGGGCTACAGGCATGTACCACCCCACCCAGATAAATTTTGTATTATTAGTAGAGATGGGGTTTCACCGTGTTGGCCATGCTGGTCTCAAACTCCTGACCCCAAGTGATCCACCCACCTCGGCCTCTCAAAGTGCTGGGATTACAAGCGTGAGCCACTTAACCAGGCCCCATGCCTTTTTATTAAAAGATGTTATTTTGGCTGGGCACAGTGGCTCGTGCCTGTAATCCCAGGGTGCCAAAGCGGGAGGATCACTTGAGGTCAGGAGTTCGAGACCAGCCTGGCCAACATGGAGAAACGCTGTCCCTACTAAAAATACAAAAATTATCCAGGCGTGATGGTGACCCCTGTAGTCCCAGCTACCCAGGAGGCTGAGACGTAAGAATCACTTGAACATGGGAGGCGGGGGCTGTAGTGAGCCGAGATTACGCCACTGTACTCTAGCCTGGGCAACACAGCTAGAGTACATCTCAAAAAAATAAAAAAATTAAAAATTAAAAGGCATGGATTATTGATAATTTTGAAAAAATTTTCAGTTTCATTATTGTTTATCGGTAATGAATTAAATTATGGGTAGAATGACTTAGTATAAGCCATTCAGAAACCAGCATAAATAAATCACTAGCCTAGTAAAACTAGGCTTCCTGAGTGCTTTCTTCCCATGTATAAACCAGGAGAGAGTTTAAAGGCCATCTTGCAAATAGCACACTACAAATATCACTACAAAATCTTGCTAAAAAAATTGTTCAAATAAATTGAGTTTCTAAGTATAACTATCTTTCAAGACACTGCCCCTCAGTCAAAACCATGTACTTTAAAAAGCCTGCAGTGCAGACTCTAAAACACAACTCAGCCGGGCGTGGTGGCTCACACCTGTAATACCAGCACTTTGAGAGGACAAGGCAGGTGGATCACCTGAGGTCAGGAGTTCAAGACCTGCCTAGCCAACACAGTAAAACCCTATCTCTACTAAAAAATACAAAAAAAAATTAGCTGCCATGGTGGTGTGCGTCTGTGATCCCAGCTACTCAGTAGGCTGAGGTAGGAGAATTACTTGAACCCGGGAGGTGGAGGTTGCAGTGAGCCGAGATCATGTCATTGCACTCCAGCCTGGGCAACAGAGTGAAAGTCTGCCTTTAAAAAAAAAAAAACAAAAACCAAAAACATACAATTCATACCTCCATTTCTTCAGACTCTGCCTTATTTTCTGCTGGTGTCTGCTGCTGTTGTTCTTCAACATGTGGTTCCTCCTGGTCCACTTGCATCTTCTGAAAAACAGGTCAAATTAAATCTTGCAATTAGGAAGACTAAACAACCTTCATTACACATTGACAAAGTCACATGGTTATGAAATTTCTGCTGAATTACCAGCAATCAGAAGGCCTATGCTTAAATTCCAGGTAGGCCACATTACCTATAACACAGAAATTTTCCGCTCTGGATCTTAGTTAATACATCTGTACAATGAGGATAACACTTGCCCTGCCTTACCCTTACATAAAGAAGAATGACTGTGGAACTGCTTTGTACATCATTAAGTACTCACAGTTCACCATGTGGCATCATTTAATACAATCTACAAAATATAACCTGAAGAGAGCATAAGCTTCTCCAGGCTTCCTCAAAGGTATTTTCTCTCAAAAGTTCCAACTTTTTCAAATAGTTCCTAAGTCAGCCTCTCTTCATCCTCAAAAGTATGACCACTGCATGCGCTCAGGGAGGTGAACACGTTAAAATTACAAAGCCTAAGAACAATGATGAAAGAAGAGGTTTGTGGAGAGCCTGAACCAGTGGCTTCTCAATGCCTGCAACATATTAGAATGACCTGAGAGGCTTTTAAAACTACTGCTACCTGGGTCTCAGCCCAGACCAACTCCAGTAAAATCTGTGGGAATGAAACCCCAGCATTTGTAGTTTTGTTTTCCCAGAGGCAGGGCCACACTCTGTCACCCAGGCTGGAGTGCAGTGGTGTAAACAGGACTCACTGCAGCCTCGACCTCCTAGGCTCACACAATCCTCCTGCCTCAGCCTCCCATGTAGGTGGGACCACAGGTGTGTGCCAGCACACCTGGTTAAATTTTACTTTTAGTAGAGATGACAGTCTCACTTTGTTGCCCAGGCTGGCCTCAAACTTCTGGGTTCAGGCAGTCTTCCTGCCTCAGGCTCCCAAAGTGCTAGAATCATAGGGAATTTGTAGTTTTATAAAGCTTTGATTCTGATGCACAATAAAGACAACACCCAGTGCATAACTCCAACAAATGAGTGTACAATCTATTCTACTTTTGAAAATAATTAACTGAGACTCAGAGCATTCAATAACCAGAATCAAGAATAACTCAAGTTGAGAAGTATAAGATCTGAAAGGAGAAATCAACTGTGTTCCATTTCTATACAAATTCTGCATAAAAATCTACTGCTGGTTCACTTATATTGGGGAAAGGGCAAACATATAAATCCACTCTCACTCAGCAGCTCTGTCACAACGCTCCTCCCTTGCTACCAAGTCTACTTGCTATAATTTCTAGCCAAGTCACCTCTGGGCCATCACAAATGGTATACAATGTCTAGATTACCTCTTCCTCCTTTGCATTCTGATCTGTTTCCATTGGCTCCTCATTTTCCTCAGATTTGTGAACCTCCACTAAGGATGCACTGGACACACTGAAAATGCCATGGACATTTACTCGAACTTTGACTTTCACTTTTGAACTGGAGCCATCAGACTGAGGAGTGACTTTCTGAACTGAAAACTGAGCTAGGGACATACGAGAGACAAAAGAACACATAACCTAAGAGGATGAATTCAAGCATGAATATATGCCTACACTGTTACATTATGTCTACTTTTCTTTTTTTTTTTTTTTTTTTTTTTTGAGACGGAGTCTTGCTCTGTAGCCTGGGCTGGAGTGCAGTGGCCGGATCTCAGCTCACTGCAAGCTCCGCCTCCCGGGTTTAGGCCATTCTCCTGACTCAGCCTCCGGAGTAGCTGGGACTACAGGCGCCCGCCACCTCGCCCGGCTAGTTTTTTGTATTTTTAGTAGAGACGGGGTTTCACGGTGTTAGCCAGGATGGTCTCGATCTCCTGACCTCGTGATCCGCCCGTCTCGGCCTCCCAAAGTGCTGGGATTACAGGCTTGAGCCACCGCGCCCGGCCATGTCTACTTTTCAATGATAGCTCAGTAACATGATGCTTAAAATAAGCAAAATGGGTCCTCTTAGAATCTTATTAAATCATCAGATTTCTTTCTTCTTTCAGTCTCTTATTATCCTGCCCCAATTAAGAACTCAAATATCTCCCAATTCTTTCCTTTCTTCCAATTTCTTTCTATTTATCTTTAAATGGTACTTTCAGATTAATTCCTAAAACATATTTGTCACATTCTCTACTGAAAAAACAAAACAGAAAAAAAAAATGATTCCACACTGCTTGTCATTTCTCAGTAAATTGCCATTTCTAGATCCAGTTACTGTACAAGCGTTTTATTTACATTTTCTTCCTTCCCAGAACTCTGAAAAGTATGAATTATCACTGTTATTCCTGGTTTTACAGATTTACAGATGGGGAAAACAGAATAGGTTAACTTTCCACAGCTTCTAAATGCCAGATACTCCTAATTCTTTACCCATATATTCTAGGTCTTTATAGTATAACTAGTTTCTCTCTCTCTTCTCAACTAGTATTATTTCCAGAGTTTCTCAGAGTCTATAAATACTCTAGATAACACGGTTCTGAAACCTAGGATGCTTTGATATTGTATCACCATCTCCTAATAATTTTCTGTATACATCTTTTTTTTTTTTTTTTTTTTGAGACGGAGTCTCGCTCTGTCGCCCAGGGTAGTGTGCAGTGGCATGATCTCGGCTCACTGCAAGCTCTGCCTCCTGGGTTCACACCATTCTCCTGCCTCAGACTCCCAAGTAGCTGGGACTACAGGCACCCACCGGCATGCCTGGCTAATTTTTTTTTGTATTTTTTTAGTAGACACCGGGTTTCACCGTGTTAGCCAGGATGCTCTCGATCTTCTGACCTTGTGATCTGCCAACCTAGGCCTCCCAAAGCACTGGGATTATAGGCATGAGCCACCACGCCTGGCGATTTTCTGTATACATCTTATAACTGTATGTTAGGGTCCAAATTGAATTTCGTTAATTCCTTACAGTATACAGCCCCACCTTATACACAAGTTGTAACTACAATGTGTGTTAACCAAGAAAAACTGCCAATACGATGGGAGATCCAATTAAATAATAGCCATTTGGCTGGTTCTAAACCTGTTAACGAGACTGGAAGAGGTTTTCTTTTGTAATCTAAAGCCTCTAAATTTCAGAATACCGTACTTGTTCTTTCTACTACGCCAACTCTCCAAGCAGATAAGCTCTTTTTTTTTTTTTTTTTTTTTTTTTTTTTTTTTAAATGGAGACAGGGTCCCACTACATTGCCCACTACGTGATCTCGAACTCCTCGGCTCAAGTGATCCTCCCACCTTAGCCTTCCAAAGTGTTGGGATTACAGCTGTGAGCCACTGTGCCTTTTTTTCCTTTAAATTCCCAACTCTTACCTATAGCAGGATCTGGATAAGGCAAATCCTGAGGAGAGCTGTAGTAGGCCTCAAGAGTGAAAGGTTCCTTTCTATAAAATGTAAGGACTTTAGAGAAAGGAGCAGCATGATTTTTGGAAAAGACTTCACAGTCACTGAATGGAGGAAAAAGACAAAAAACAAATTCAGGATATTCCTAACACTTTTACCCATGTGTTCTAGGTTTGTAATTATTGTATAGTGTTAGTTTCTCTCTCTTTTCAAATGGCATTATTTCCAGATTATAAGAGTTTCCAAGAATCTTTATATATAAAGTCAGTAAAAAAAGGAAATACGTCAATCTGCACATAAAAGGCACCAAGGATTTCAGCAGAATCAAGTGTGATAAACTAAATAAGGACACAAATTTACTCTGACTAAAATAAATGATCACTTTCCTTCATGCACTATGATAAAATGTTACGGATTTATGTAAACTGAAATGAAGAGCAACATATTACTCAGATCTAATAGTCAACTTTAGGTATATAAATGATTAATAAACATGATACCTTGACCCTTCTTCAGCTGGAGAATTCCATCTCAGAGATATTGGATATGGTACTACATCAGTGATAGAAAATTCTCTGACTTTGAAGGCAGGCGATAAGATGGCGCACTAGAATAATTTTCAAAAATTCCATTTAACAACTATAGACATTATAAACTGAATAATATCACTAAACCTACAAATGACTTCAGAAATCAATGGTCTTTTTAAAATATTTACATTAGTAATTTAATGGTGTCTGAACAGTTTCACAAACTTCTATCATGTCAATCCCCTATATAATCTAGCTATTCCTTACTATTCCTTATTTTTCTATTAACCCCAACCCTTATTTAATTGATGTACACTATTTCATACAGACATAGGTAACAGGCCAAATTCTAGTCATGCTTCAGGCTCAGAGTTACCTATGTTTCTAGTCAATTAATTCATCTTATGTGCTATAGAGTACAATTACTTTTAGGAACATCACCTCTATTTTAAAACAAAGGTTTTGGAATCTCAACACCTTGAAATCAC
Source organism: Macaca nemestrina (assembly GCF_043159975.1). NCBI lineage: Eukaryota > Metazoa > Chordata > Mammalia > Primates > Cercopithecidae > Macaca > Macaca nemestrina. The sequence continues at coordinate 47,358,252 of NC_092130.1, forward strand.
CCTGAGCTAACCCCAGGTTATTAGATACATAAACCACTGCCATCTTGCTACCATGATTTATAAACAGTTACCTATAAAAGAAAGAATATTCACCTGCAATGCACAGCCTCGAGTGACAGCTTCATCAGCATTTAACGTTGTACTAAGCTCTTTACCAAAAAATTTGCTGATCTTCTCTTTTACCGCAGGGATTCGTGTAGCACCACCAACTATCTCCACTGCATAAATATCTTCTTTCTTTAACTCTATTTTTAAAGAATTAGATTTTTTTAATTAAACGAAAGAACAGTAACATCTTACCACGATGAAACAACTCAGATGTGTAACAAAACTCCTCCACTCCCTCACCCACCTCCACAACACACATATACTCATGCCCACACTCACAGAGGCATGTGGCATCTGGAAACAAGTAGGTGTTTTAATTCTTAAAATAATGGGGGAAGGGTAGCTAGTGGGATTTAGGAAGTGAGGGCCAGGAATACTCAAATGTAATGCAGTGTACAGGTACTGAATTTCTCACACAATATCACACAAAGAAGTGTTAAAACATCAACAGACCAAACAAATATGTTAGCCGTCAGGAAAATAAGAGGGCCTCAAAGCACCGAGTTACTCTAACCTGACATTAAAGGAAAAAAAAAGGAGAATCACATCCAGCTACTCCAGTGTTCTAATCCAACACATAAACATAGTCCACATTAAAACACAGATAGAGGCCAGGCATGGTGGCTCATGCTTGTAATCCCAGTACTTTAGGAGGCCGAAGCGGGCAGATCACCTGAGGTCAGGAGTTCAAAACCAGCCTGGCCAACATGGTAAAACCCCATGCCACTAAAAATACAAAAATAAGCCAGACGTGGTGGCGCACGCCTGTAATCCCAGCTACTCAGCAGGCTGAGGGCAGGAAAATTGCCTTAACCCAGGAGGCAGAGGTTGCAGTGAGCTGAGATTGCACCACTGCACTCCAGCCTGGATGACAGAGCAAGACTCTCATCTCAAAAAATAAAAATAAAATAAAATAAAAAATAAAATACGGGTAAAGTTTCTTCGTATCAGAAAGAAAGAAGATGTGTATCAATGATCTGCTGTCGCTCATAAAATATTTCTTAATAACACCTGATTTCCTTGTCACATTTTATCTAACAACCATTGATAATTTCTTGAGAAGGGCTATTTAAAGAAATGGACTTTCCCAATGTGGAAATAAGCCTATCTGCCATCATCACTAATTAAAAAGGAAGGCCTGTGCCAAGCTGACAGTATATCTCAACACTCTGAAATAGCAATCAACGCAACAGTGAAGTGCAGGTAAATGGTTTGTCAAAGATTTTAGGAAAATTAGTATATACTCCTAAATCAGTCACCTTTTACCCTGAGACAAGATTAAAGCATTAAGTAAGTATGTGGTTATCCCTTTGCTGCAGCTCTCATCCAGCTAGGGAAGAATTCACTGACAGAAAAGCTTACAAGACTACCGTATCAGCATCGCAAAAGACAATTTTTACCACCATTAAATAATTGTGAGGCTTATATCTAACTTTCAGTCTGAATTCAGTGTCTTGGAGAAACTTCTATTAGATTTCCCTAGACGTTTCAAAAGATTACTTTGGGCAGGGGGAAGATACAGATTTTTTAAAAGCTTAATATATACTATTGAATTAGTTCACACAATAAAAATTTGTATCGCTGCTTGCAAAGCTAAGATAATAAATAACAATTTCCAAAGAGTCTGAGATACGCAAACAAATTCAATCACAAAAATACTTACTGGTTTGTTCCAAAACACTACGAAGTGGTGGCTCCACTCTAGCTAAGAGATCATTGCACATCTCCAGAAATTTGCCTCTATTAAAAAACATAAAAACAAAAAAAAACACAGTATATTAAATCACATTCCACTTGTATATGGAATAGATGGCTATAACAAAAAACAGTTAACAAGTGCTGGCAAAATGTGGAGACACTGGATCCCTCATACATTCCCAGGTAATAGAAAATGAAAATGGTGCAGCCACTTGGGAAAAGTGTTTGGCAGTTCCTCAAGATGTTAGAGAGTTAGCATACGATTCAGCAATTCCATTCTAGGTATACAGCCAAAAGAACAGAAAACACATGTTCACACACCAAACTGGTGTATCAATGTTCACAAGCAGCCGAAACAACCCAGATGCCTATCAACTATATGAAGCAATACAAATGAATGAATACAATAAGAGGAACTGATACATATTACAACACATGAAAACACTATGCTGGGTTAAAGAAGTCAAACAAGAACACAAATTTATGTGAAATATTCAGAATAGGTATATCCAGAGAAAGGAGACGAGTGGCTACCAATGACTAAAGGGAAGAAGAAGAGATGGGAAGGACAGCTAATGAGTACAGGGTTTTACTTTTCTTTTTTTTTTTTTTTTTTTTTTTTGAGACAGGGTCTCACTCTATTGCCCAGACTGGAGTGCAGTGGCACGATCTTGGCTCACTCTCACTGCAACCTCAGTGAGCTCCCAGGCTCAGGTGATTTTCCCACCTTAGCCTCCCAAGTAGCTGGGTCTACAGGCATGTACAACCATGTCTCTTTCTATTAATATACATTTTTAGGTGTTTTAGGTTTACAGAGAAACGAACATGACAAGAATCTCCATATATCTCCTCCTCAGCCCCAGCCCAGTTCCTCTATTAACATCTTGCATTAGTAAGATACATTTGTTACAATTAATGAGTCAATGGTGATAAATATGATAGTTTCTATTAGTGTTTTGTGAGTTTTAACAATGTGTAAGTATTCACCACTTCAGTAACATACAGAACAATTTCACTGCCCTAAAACTCCCCTGTGCTCCAACTATTCATCCCTCCCTGCTCCAAACTCCAGGTAACTAACTGTTTTATTGTCTGCCTAGTCTTATTTTTTTTTTTTTTTTTTTTTTTTGAGTGGGGGTTGGGGTTTTTTTCAGATGGAGTTTCAATCTTGTTGCCCAGGATGGAGTGCAGTGGTGCAATCCCAGCTCACTGCAACCTCCAACCTCTCGGGTTCAAGCAATTCTCCTGCTCAGCCCCCTCAGTAGCTGGGATTTCAGGCATGCACCACCACACCCGGCTAATTTTTTTTTTTTTTTTTTTTTAAGTAGAAATGGGATTTCACCATATTGGTGAGGGTGGTCTTGAACCCCTGACCTCAAGTGATTCACCCGCCTCGGCCTCCCAAAGTGCTGGGATTACGGGCATGAGCCATCGCACCTGGTCGTCTGCATAGTTTTGCCTTTTCCAAAATGTCATATAGTTGGAATCCAACAGTAATATGCAGATTTTTCAAATTGGCTTCTTTTACTTGGCAATATGCATTTAAGGTTCCTCCATGTCTTTTCACAGCCTGATTGCTCACTCATTTAGGGTTTAAGATGTAATGAAAATGTTCTAAAATTTACTTGTGATGATGGCCGCTGAGCTCTATGAAAACACACACACACAAAAAAAATTCTTTTTTTTTAAATCACTGAATTACACATGTTAAAAAGGTGACTTCTAGTTGGGTGCAGTGGCTCACACCTGTAGTCCCAACACATCAGGAAGCTAAGGCTTGAGCTCAACCAGGAGTACAAGACCAGCCTGGACAACACAGCAAAACCCCATCTCTATAAAACATACAAGAAATTAGCCGGGCATGGTGGCGCACACCTGTAGTGTCAGCTATCCAAGAAGCTGAGGCAGGAGGATCACCCGGACGAGGCTACAGTGAGCCATGATCAAGCCATGGCGCTACGGTGAGCCATGATCAAGCCATGGCACTCCAGCCTGGGCAACAAGGATCCTTTCTCCAAAAAAAGGGGAAAAGGAGGTGACTTTATTAAATTACATCTCAACAAAAAATAGTAGGCTGGGCGCGGTGGCTCACGCCTGTAATCTCAGCCCTTTGGGAGGCCAAGGCAGGCGGATCACCTCAGGTCGGGAGTTTGAGACCAGCCTGACCAACATGGAGAAACCCCGTCTCTACTAAAAATACAAAATTAGCCAGGCACGGTGGCGCATGCCTGTAATCCCAGGTACTTGGGAGACTGAGGCAGGAGAATCGCTTGAACCTGGAAGGCAGAGGTTGCAGTGAGCCAAGATCACGACATCGCACTCCAGTCTTGGCAAAAAGAGTGAAACTCCATCTCAAAAAAAAAAAAGAATAGTAAAGTATAGAATACACCCACCAGAGCATGCAAAACTTAAGGACTGCTAACATCAATATTGGTGAGATGTGTAGCAACCAGAGCTCTTACATGTTAGAAGTTTAAACTGTTTTACTTCTAATAGAAAAAAAAGCTGAAGAATCACTGTCCATCAATAACAACAAAGCTACAATGGCATAGTAGTTAGCAATACAGAAGAACAAATGGCACGTGGAACAAACAAATGAATCTCAATTTTATGCTGACTAAAAAAATGCCTCACACAAAAAACTACATACTACATGATGCCACTTACAAGAAGTTACAGAATTGGCAAACTTAATCTACAGACTGAAAAATACAAAAAGCACATCAGTGGTTACGGAAGCCTGAGGAAACATTCCAACATAATGGTCTATTTCATAATAAAGGCATTAGTTACAAAGATATGTGTATGTTGAAACTCAGTATATAAGCACTTAAAACTTGAGTGTGTCATTATATAAAAATATATCCAAAAACAACGAATTCTGGACAATATGCAAACTTTAGTATTTGAGGAGAAGTCTACATTTATAATGTCCGCAATTTAAGTTTCTGGAAGAAGTACACAGATGCAATTTACTTTGAGATATGTTAAAAACAAAATTGAGGCCAGGCCACGCAGTGGCTCACACCTGTAATCCCAGCACTTCGGGAGGCTGAGGTGGGCGGATCACCTGAGGCTGGGAGTTCGAGACCAGCCTGACCAACATGGAGAAACCCCATCTCTACAAAAAATGCAAAATTAGCTGGGCGTGGTGGTGCATGCTTGTAATCCCAGCTACTTGGGAAGCTGAGGCAGGAGAATCGCTTGAACCCGGGAGGCGGAGGTTGCAGTGAACTGAAACCGTACCATTGCACTCCAGCCTGGGCAACAACAACAAAACTCCATCTCAAAAAATAATAATAATAATAATTAAAAATTGATGGCTTTATAGGATACATGAACAAATATGTAATAAAACAAGTACAGTAAATGTTAGCAGTAGAACCTAAGTGGTGACATAAGGACATTCACTGTAAAATTCTTCCAACTTTGTTTCATGTCTGAAAATATCTGAAATCAAAATTGTGAAAAGCAAAGGAAAAGACTGTAAGAAGATAGCAACAGCAGTAGAGGTTTTTGTTGTTGTTGTTGTTTCGTTTTGTTTTTTTGAGACGGAGTCTCACTCTGTCACCCAGGCTAGAGTGCAGTGGCACGACCTCAGCTCACTGCTACCTCCACCTCCCAGGTTCAAGCGATTCTCCCGCCTCAGGTTCCCGAGTAGCTGGGACTACAGGTGCACACCACTAAGCTCGGATAATTTTTGTGTTTTGGGGGGTTTTTTGGTTTTGGTGGTTTTTTTTTTTTTTTTTTTTTTTTTTTTTTGGTATTTTTTTGAGACAGAGTCTTGCTCTGTCACCCAGGCTGGAGCAGAGAGGCACTATCTCGGTTCATTGCAGCCTCCGCCTCCTGGGTTCAAGCAATTCTCCTGCCTCAGCCTCCCAAGTAGCTGGGATTACAGGTGCCCACCACCACACCCAGCTAATTTTTGTATTTTTAGTAGAGATGGGGTTTCACCATGTTGGCCAGGCTGGTCTCAAACTCCTGACCTCAGGTGATCCACCCACCTCGGTATACCAAAGTGCTGGGATTACAGGCGTGAGTCACCACGCCTGGACGGTAGAGGTTTTTTGATAGTTTCTTTTTAAAAAGTTTAATTGCAATACAATTTACATGCTATAGAATTACCCATTTAAAGTATGTAATTCCCGTCTGGGTGAGATGGCTCACACCTGTAATCAGGTGAAGGGTGGCTACGCTCAGGAATTTGAGACCAGCCTGAGCAATATGGCAAAATCCTGCCTCTACAAAAAACACAAAAATTAGCCAGGCATGTCGGTGAACACCTATACTCCCATCTACTTGGGGGGCTGAGGTGGGAGGATCTCTAGAACCTGAGAGATTGAGGCTGCAGTGAGCTAAGATGGTACCACTGCACTCCACATTGCATGACAAAGTGAGAACTTGCCTCAAAAAGAAATAAATAAAATAAAAAAGATAAAAATAAAGATGTAATTATTGACTTTTGGGCATGAGGTTTTGGTACAAAAATATTCTTAAAGTATACAATTCAGTGACTTCATATATACAAAGTTGTGCAAGCATTGCCACAATCAATTTTGAAACATTTTCAGTCTAAAAAAGAACATTTTCATCCCCCTTAACTGTTACTTTCCTCAACTCCCATAGCCCTAGGTAACCACTAAATCTACTTTCTGTCTATAGATTTGCCAATTCAGGGCATTTCATATAAATGGAATCATACAAAATGTGGCCTTTTGTGACTTCTTTCATTAGCACGAACTTTTCAATGTTCATCCATGTTTTAGTATGTATTTGTATTACATTTTTTTCAATTGCCAAAAACATCCCATTGTATGGACAGAGCATGTTTTCTTTACCCACTTCATCAGCTGATGAACATTTGGGTTGTTTCCACTTTTTGGCTATTATGAGTAGTGCGATGAACATTCACATATGAGTTTTTCTGTGGACATGTGTTTCCATTTCTCTTGAATATGTATCTAGAAATACAATTGCTGAATAATGTGATAATTTGATGCGGATTTTTTTGGTTTTGTTTTTGAGACGGTTTCCCTCTGTCGCCCAGGTTGGAGTGCAGTGGCATAATCATGGCTCACTACAGCCTCCATCTCCTGGGATTAAACAATCCTACAACAAAATTAGGTAACGACATATGCCCACAAACCTCAAAATACATATAGGCAGAGACAAACCACCCACAGTTACAATTCCTGCTTAGTACCAGCTCTGTGCAAAATAAACAGAAGGAAACAAAAGGGTATATAATTGGCCTGAAAACTCCAGAATAACCTAACTCAGAGGGCCAAACTGAAAACAGAAGCTGAAATCAGCAGGGGTTGGCATGTTTCAAAACAAGTATAAAAGGCCCTAAAACGAGGTATTCAGGGACCACAGCAAACTGAGCCCAACCTAAAGTTACCTTCAAAGAAAAAAGAACTACACTGAAGAAAAACTACTGATTAAAAAATCCAAACTAAGCAGGACAACACAGTAAACATACAAGAAGATAAGAGGGAGGGAAAACATCTCAGAAAGTTAAGCCACATTTTTAAAACATTTCACAAAAACAAAAGAGGAACTCACACTTATAAACCCTGCACTTTGAGAGGCAGAGGCGGGTAGATGACTTGAGGTCAGGAGTTCGAGACCAGCCTGGCCAACATGACGAAACCCCATCTCTACTAAAAATACAAAAATTAGCTGGGTGTGGTGGCGAACACTTGTAATTCCAGCTACTCAGGAGGCTGAAGCATAAGAATCATTTGAACCCAGGAGGCAGAGGATGAAGCAAGCCGAGATCATACCACTACACTCCAGCCTGGGTGACCTACTGAGACTCTGTCTCCAAAAAAAAAAAAAAAACAGGCAAATCTAGAGAGACAGGAAACATACTGGTAATTGCCTAGGGTACGGAGGGAAATGGAGAGTAAATGCTAATGGGTACAAGGTTTCTTTTTGGGGTGATAAAAACATTCTAGAATTAAACAGTGGTCACAGTTGCACAACCTTGGAATTGTACACTTTAAAATAATAAGGTTTTATGGAATATGAATTATATCTCAATAAAAGTGATACAGGAAATGAAAGAACAAATCAGAATCAGAAAAACCTAATAAGACAGGCAAGGAAGATCCAACATAATTATGTAGGAATTCCCAAAAAAGAAAACCACAACACTACAACAGATAATATAATTCAAGAAAACTTAAGAAAATTTAATTAAACTTAGATTTGTAATGTCAAACTATATAACAAAAAGGCACACTATGTACCTGGAAAAAAACTGATGCAAAATAATCAACATCAAAACATACTGTAGTAAAATTATTGAGCTTTCTTTTTTTTTCTTTTTGAGACAGGGTCTCACTCTCATTATCCTGGCTGGAGTGCAATGTGGTATGATCATGGTTCGCTGCAGCCTCGACTTACTGAGCTGAGGTCATCCTCCCACCTCCGCCTCCCAAGTAGCCAGGACTACAAGCGAATGCCACCACATCACGCTATTTTTTTGTATTTTTAGTAGAGATGAGGTTTTGCCATGTTGCCCAAGCTGGCCTCGAACTCCTGAGCTCAAGCCATCCGCCTGCCTCAACGTCCCAAAGTGCTAGGATTACAGGTGTGCGCCACCACACCCAAATGGACTTTCAAGAAAAAAAAAAAATCAAAAACATTTGGGCATCTAAGCAAAAAGAACAAGTGACAAATATCTAAAAACTATGCTGTCACACTTTGACAGCAATGTTATACACCAAAAGAAAATAGATTGTTACTGGCTGAACGCGGTGGCTCACACCTGTAATTCCAACACTTTGGGAGGCCGAGGCGGGCGGATCACAAGGTCAGGAGATCGAGACCATCCTGGCTAACACAGTGAAACCCCGTCTCACTAAAAATACAAAAAATTAGCCAGGCATGGTGGCAGGCGCCTGTAGTCCCAGCTACTCGGGAAGCTGAGGCAGGAGAACGGCGTGAACCCGGGAGGCAGAGCTTGCAGTGAGCCGAGATCGTGCCACTGCACTCCAGCCTGGGTGACAGTACAAGACTCTGTCTCAAAAAAAAGAAAAAAAAAATAGATTGTTTCTGCATTTAACACACTCAACAAGATAAGAAAAGCTAAGAAGGTTCTATCCAACTACAGTGACTTTTAAGTATAAACATGGCAAATTGTCATCAACATGCAAGAACTTAAGGAACGCTGTTCACATGTGCTATCCCTTAGGAATCTGCAGGAGAATGCACTTCCAACATCAAAACAATGAATTAACACAAAGCTACTAGTAATCTACTAAAATAATCCAAAAAATTGAAAATAAGTGCTGACAAAGATGTGGAGAAACTGAAACCCAGTACAGCGCGGGTGGGGTAATCACTGAGAAATACAGTTTGGAGATTCCTCAAAAAGTTAAACATAGAACTGCTGTATAAGCCAGCAATTCCACTCCTAGGTATATATGCAAAAGACCCGAAAACACGTACTTGTTCAAAAATGTCCACAGCACTATTCACAATAGCTAAAAAGTAGAAACCCAAATGTTCATCAGCAAACGAATGGATGAATAAACTGCGGTATTATCCACACAAGAAAATAACATCTGCCCAAAAAAAAAAAAAAAAAAAATTAAGTACTGATACAGAATGTGGATGAACCTGAAAAACATTACACTGAGAGGCCGGGCGCGGTGGCTCACGCCTGTAATCCCAGCACTTTGGGAGGCCGAGGCGGGCGGATCACAAGGTCAGGAGATCGAGACCACAGTGAAACCCCGTCTCTACTAAAAATACAAAAAATTAGCCGGGCGCGGTTGTGGGCGCCTGTAGTCCCAGCTACTCGGGAGGCTGAGGCAGGAGAATGGCATGAACCCGGGAGGCGGAGCTTGCAGTGAGCCAAGATAGCGCCACTGCACTCCAGCCTGGGCGACAGAGCGAGACTCCGTCTCAAAAAAAAAAAAAAATTACACTGAGAAGTTAGAACAAAAGAAGTCAGACACATATTACATGACTCCGCTTATATGAAAAATACAGAATATATAAATCCACAGAAACAGAAAACAGGCTGTTGATCACCAGGGACCAGAGGTAAGGGAAAACAAGAAATAATCACCTACTGGGTATGAAGTTTTATTCTGGGGTGACGAAAATGTTTTTCCATTACACAGAGGTGGCCATTGCACAACCCTGGAAATGTACTAAATTCCAGTGAATTGTTTACTTTAAAATGCTTAATTTTATGGTACGTGAATTTCACCTCAAGTTTTTTTTAAGTGAAGAAACCATTAATTAAAAGAAATATGCTGTCAAAAAATCCGGTTTCATCAATTTAAACAAAGGTGAATGTTAAAGACTAAAAGGCACGGTTATCTCACACCTGTAACCCCAGCACTTTGGGAGGCTGAGGCAGGCAGATCACTTGAGTCCAGGAGTTCAAGACCAGCCTGGGCGACATGGTGAAACCCTGTCTCTACAAAAATACAAAAATTAGCCAGGCATGGTGGCATGTGCCTGTAGTCCCAGCTACACAGGAGGCTGAGGCACGAGGATCATTTGAGCCCAGGAAACAGAGGGTGCAGTGAGCCAAGATCACACCACTACACTCCAGCCTAGGTGACAGAGTAAGATCCTGTCTCAAAAAAGCAACAACAATCACACTAAATGAAGATTATAATGTAGAACATATAAGAGCTATGTATTCTGATGATGTAGATACAGTAGAACTTTTTGGGGTTTTTTTTTTTTTGAAGACAGCGTCTCACTGTTGCCCAAACTAGAGTACAATGGCACGATCTCAGCTCACTGCAACCTCTGTCTCCCAAGTTCAAGCGATTCTCCTGCCTCAGCCTCCCAAGTAGCTGGGATTACAGGCGCCCGCCATCACACCCAGCTAGTTTTTGTATTTTTAGTAAAGACAGAGTTTCACCATGTTGGCTAGGCTGGTCTCAAACTCCTGACCTCAAGTGATCCACCTGCCTCCCAAAGTGCTGGGATTACAGGAGTGAGCCACCACGCCCCACCACAGTACAACTATTTTTATTTTTTTTTTTTTGAGACAGAGTCTCGCTCTGTTACCCAGGCTGGAGTGCAGTGGTGCGATCTCAGCTCACTGCAAGCTACACCTCCCGGGTTCACACCATTCTGCCTCCGCCACCCCAGCAGTTGGGACTACAGGCGCCCGCCACCACACCCAGCTAATGTTTTGTATTTTTAGTAGAGACGGGGTTTCACCGTGTTAGCCAGGATGGTCTCAATCTCCTGACCTCGTGATCCACCCGCCTCTGCCTCCCAGGGATTACAGGTGTGAGCCACCGTGCCCGGCCACAACTATTTTTAAAAAACAGCACACAGGCAAATTCAGTTTTTAAAAAATTTGAACTACTTAATAAGTATCTACTTAGCTCTTACAAACGTGTAACATTTCACTAACAATTTCTGAAACATATTGGCTTACCTCCAGACTTCATGGAACACACATACACACACACAAGACTGCTGCTTAACAAAAACGAAAGCCATCTCTTGCAAGTAGGGGGAGAGGTGACTAAAAATTTGGATACAAGGCAACAATAAACACCATTTCAATTTTTTTACGGATAGCTCAGGCACACGTCTCCAAATACACCACCAGTCTTGCCTAAATTCTACCAGTAGAGTTCACAGTCAAAAGAACATCTTACTCCCATCATCCAAGCAACCGAACCAGGCAACAGTAACACTCTGGGTGTTTCTGAGGATAACCCCGAAATGTCAATTACCCAGAATTCTTGCAGCACTATACAAAAAGAGCTGTCACCCTCAAGTGAACCCAATCTTTCAAAAAGAAAAATTTCAGACTGGGCGCAGTGGCTCACACAGGTAATCCTCGCACTTTGGGAGGCTGAGGCGGGTGGATCACCTGAGGTCAGGAGTTTGAGACCAGCCTGGCCACCATGGCAAAACTCCGTCCCTACTAAAAATACAAAAAGTAGCTGGGCGTGGTGGCAGGCACCTATAACCCCAACTACTCGGGAGGCTGAGGCAGGAGAATCGCTTGAACCCGGGGGCAGAAGTTAGAGTGAGCCGAAGTCGTGCCACTTCACTCCAGCCTGGGCAAAAGAGCAAAAACTCTCTCAAAAAAAAAAAAAAGAACAATTTCTTAATCACTGGGTAAATTCTTTTCAATTTAATTCTGCATTATAGCCCTTTGACCTGATTTTATGGAAATTTCATGTATGACAAATGCATATGTAAAGAATTACCAACCTGTTGGAATATCCAATTAATCAGAACAAAAACATTAGTCTACATTATTAGAATAACCAGACCCAACTTTTCATAGAAAGCAGGGTCCTGAATGGTTTCTAATTTTTAAAACAGAACCAAAATTATCATATAACCCCCATGATAATTTTAATAACAATTAGTCAATTTAAGGTTAACATATGTGGAGAAAACTCACTGAACATTTTAACATCAAAATAGTAATATACTTACCTATTCATAGTTCCAGATACATCAACATCATTCATAAAACATTCAATGCTCAAAGGGAGATCTGAAGCATTTGCACTCATCAATTTCTTGAGTTTCTCACACTCCTGAGAGAGTCGTAATAATGCACGGATTTTGGACTTAATGTCTAGCTTGTATTTCTTCCCAAATTCTTCACAGAAGTGATTTACTAACACTTCATCAAATTTTCTACCTCCCAATGTTGGGTCAAATGCAGTGGCCAGAACCTCAGGGAAAAAATGAGAATTAATCTAACAATGAACCAATCAATTCTGAAACCGATGGATATATATTTACCTGGTAAGTTGCTTGTTTAAAAAAAAAAAAAAAAGAGGGAGGGTTACATTAAGGTTAAAACAAGGCAATGTATACATCAGTTAATCCTTATTACGACCACACTGTAAAAATAGGTACTATAATCCCCAATTTACAGATAATGCTACAGACCTAGACAGATGAGATAAACTGCAGTTCACAAAGCTACTAAGTGGTAGAAGTGGAATTCAAAGCCAAATCTCCTTAATTCCAAAGTCCATGCCCTCCCCACTACACCAGTCTGACTCCCAATAGCAGTTACATGTCCAAGGTAAAATATACTAACGTGTCATGTACATACTTCTAGTCTACTCACTATCACAAAACTGAGTAATACCAAAGGCTCAACTCTCTGCAGCTTACTACCAAAGGATTTGTTACAGCCTTAGCTCACAGCAATGTGTTTCTATTTAACCTGGAAGTCTAATTAGCCTGGGTTACCCGTTTTCAAATCTCTAACAGATTAGAAGCAAACTAGATCTAATTAGATTCAGTAATAGAAGTTAGGCTAAATAAGTGATGACATCCTTATGAAGGAATAAAACCAGTAAAAACAAACTCTTCAAAGAATGCTAAACGTCATGGGGGAAATTTTCTTAGTATGTTAAACTGAAAAAAAAAGACAGGACACAGAGCTAAATATAGTGACTCCAGTTGTTTTCTTAGAAAACTAGAATGAAATACACCAAGAATGGTAAGATTGTAAGTAACTTTTATTTATTTATTTATTTATTTTTATTTTTATTTTTTTTTTGAGACAGGGTCTCACTCTGTTGCCCAGGCTGGAGTGCAGTGGCACAATCTCAGCTTACTGTAGTCTGAACCATCCAGGCTCAAGCAATCCTCCCACCTCAGCATCCCAAGTAGCTAGGACTACAGGCACACATCACCATATCCAGCTAATTTCTGTATTTTCTTTGTAGAGACAGCGTTTCGCCATGTTGCCCAGGCTCTTCTCAAATTCTGGGCTCAAGCAATCCCCTGACCTCAGCCTCCAGAGTAGCTGGGACTACAGGCACACCACCACACCCAGCTAACTTTTGTAGAGACAGGGTTGCACCATGTTGCCCATACTTTTCTTTACACATAAGTGTTTTCCAATTTGGGGAGATTTTTGTAATGATTATTTTTGTAATTTAAAAGTAATCAAAAGGATTGGAAAACTGACAGGTAACAGGTGACACTGAAGGACAATTTAGAAAAACAGAAGCAGATGGCTACTAATATACATCACTCTGATCCAAAGCCAGGCTAAATTATGACCAGAGTCTTCTGCTTAAAAAGATGAAAGCATAGCATAGATCTTAGAAATTCTATTAGTGATTAAAGTTTAAACACTGAGAATTACATTTGGCCCACCACTTATAGCTGTAAAAAAGCGAAATCACAAATCTCTCATTTCCCAATTATCTAAAAGATTCGCTTTCCTTTTATTTAAAAACAAAACCACCTAAAAACAATATAAACCAGAATATAAAGTGGAAATGTCTATTTTTCAAAGAAACAAGATCATAACAAATAAAGTCTCAAAATGCCTCCAAAATTACCAAATATTTAGTTTGGGGTAATCCCTCTCCACCAATCTCCAATGGATACAAGGGGTTCAATTTAGACTTCAGCACCAAGTATTTTAATATGCATTTCAAATAATTAAAGCAAACACTTGAGAAATCCTTGGTTATTCACCAAATTCTAGATAAACTCATCTAGACAGACAGAGAATTTTATACCTTACTGTGGAACTAGCATAAACCAGCAAACTCAACTGTGACAGAGATCACCCTCTGGCCCCTCCTTACCTTCCATACTTCTGTGTGTACAAAACCGCTTACACTTTAGGCTTTCTAGAAATCTATAATTTCCAGTCCAGTTTGTTTTGGAATCCAAAAGAAACCCCTTTTCCAGAACACTCAAAACCTCAAGAGGACAGAGCACCTGTACCACCCTCTCAATCCCCAGTGTAAAATTCACCAAGGAACTACATGTTAAAAAATCCTCCTGCTGGGCATGGTGGCTCATGCCTGTAACCCCAGCACTTTGGGAGGTGGATCACCTCAGCCAAGGCAGGTGGATCACCTCAGGTCAGGAGTTCAAGACCAGCCTGACCAACATGGAGAAACCCCGTCTCTACTAAAAATACAAAATTAGCCAGGCGAGGTGGCACATGCCTGTAATCCCAGCTACTTGGAAGGCTGAGGCAGGAGAACCGCTTTAACCCGGGAGGTGGAGGCTGCAGTGAGCCAAGATCACGCCATTGCACTCCAGCCTGAGCAACAAGGGCAAAACTCTGTCTCAAAAAAAAACAAAAAGAAAGAAAGAAAAAAAATCCTCCGAATAACCCTGTAAGGTATGCATTATTTTTCCCATATTGTAAAATGAGAAAAAATAGTTGTCTCTCAAAATTTCATAATTACCATATAGTAACACAGTCTTCTGGGGAAAAGAAAAACATGCTTACTTTCAGTTTTCCTCTATTAAATGCACATACAGAAACTTGATAAGCAGAGTGGCCCATGTCTACAAAAACTACATTTCTTGGTTTCTCTTCTAAGGCAGGAAGATCTTGCTTATAGATTCCATATGCAAGAGCAACTACAGAAGAAAAAACACAAAAATTAAACGTAACAACATCTAAGTAAATAAGATTCATTTAAGCAGGAAAAAAGAGGTTCTATGTATAACGAACGCAACTACATGTGTTATGTTTTAGAAATCAAATTCTTTATAAGCACTATATAATTTATTCAAGAAAAAGATTACCTTCCAAGAGTTAAATACTGACATTCACTTAGACTTCCTTATAGCTGCCAATGGACTCTAGCACAATTTTCCCCAAGCCATTTCCCCCATTTTCCAAATATATTTTCCTGGATTTCTTCTACCCCTATGCTATGTTTAACATCCCCACATGTTCTGTCCATGAGATGCTGCTTAATGTTCCACTCCTCTGACTCTACCAGTCCACAAGTCTAAGAGAAGACCAATCTTTAACCGAAAGCACTGTTCCACACGCTAAGTGTGCTCCTTCCCCAAAAAGCATGTGGTTAAATACCAAAATGCATGCTATAAGGGTACACAAAAAGGATTGGTCAGATTAATTATTCACAAGTGACACAGTGTCCAAAAACACCATGACACAGGTGGTAAGCAAGAGTAGCAATGCTGAAAGCAAAATAAAGAGCAAGAAACCCTAGAGTTTTAAAATTTCACAATCTTCAATATTAACCAAGTCAAAAAATTAATCAATGGTCCTCCTTACCTGCAGTGGTTTCATTCATTAATCGCAAGCAATTAAGACCAGCAATCTGTGTTGCATCCATCACTGATCGTCTTTCTGCATCACTATAGAAACAAGGAACCTACAAAAAAAAAAAAAAAATGAATGTTTACTATATTATAGATTCTAATTTTAGTTAGTAAATTCCAAGAATGCCATCAAATACCTACAGCAATTTATTCTGTATATGATCAAGAAAATATTTCAAATTCGTAGGGAAAAGTTAGCGTATTTAGTGTTAGCGTTAGGATACACAATAGCCATACCATTACCTTACATACACAGATTACATGGCAGACCAAAATACCAACAGCTAAAGTAGTGACTGCAGAGAAGAGTTAATATAGAGGCCAGAAACTGCTATCCTTAGAAAACGCCTGCTTGCATGTTGGTCCTTGCCTGGCATCTAGGATCTTGATTCACAAACAGTTCACTAAATCAACAGAAAAAATTTCCCTAAATGATTAAGAGTGGCTCACTGTACCTAAACTGTTTATACAAAAATGTAGCTTGTGCTGACTACCGGCTTTCCTTCTGGGAATCTCGAATTTTGGTTCATGCTAGGTATAGGGTACCAATGTGACTGACCCCCGATAAAAACCCTGGACTAGCCACGCACAGTGGCTCTTGCCTGTAATCCCAGCACTTTGGGAGGCCGGGGTGGGTGGATTACCTCATGTCAGGAGTTTGA
This sequence comes from Macaca nemestrina, assembly GCF_043159975.1. Classification (NCBI taxonomy): domain Eukaryota; kingdom Metazoa; phylum Chordata; class Mammalia; order Primates; family Cercopithecidae; genus Macaca; species Macaca nemestrina. Next base: position 47,374,805 of record NC_092130.1, read on the forward strand.
GACTAGCCTGGCCAACATGGTGAAACCCCATCTCTACAAAAAATACAAAAAAAAAAAAAAAAACCACTAGCTGGGTGTGGTGGCACATGCCTGTAATCCCAGCTACTCTGGAGGCTGAGGCTTGAACCTGGGAGGTGGAAGCTGCAGTGAGCCAAGATCATGCCACTGCACTCCAAGCTGGGAAACAAGAGCGAAACTCAGTCTCAAAAAAAAAAAAAAAAAACCCTGGACCAGGCTCAGGCAGAACTCCTGCGGTAGAGGGCATTTCACCCATATTGTTACAACCTGTTGCTGGAGTTAAGCACATGCTGACTCTGGGAAGCTTGTGCCTGGTTTCCTCCAGACTCTGCCTCATGTGCCTTTTCCCTTTGTTGATTTTGCTTTGTATCCCTTCACTATAATAAATCTTAGCATGAGAATAGCTATATGCGGCTGGGCGCGGTGGCTCACGCCTGTAATCCCAGCACTTTGGGAAGCCTGTAATCCCAGCACTTTGGGAGGCCAAGGCGGGCGGTTCACAAGGTCAGGAGATGGAGATCATCCTGGCTAACATGATGAAACCTCACCTCTACTAAAAATACAAAAAAATTAGCCGGGCATGGTGGTGGGTGCCTGTAGTCCCAGCTACTTGGGAGGCTGAGGCGTGAACCTGGGAGGCAGAGCATGCAGTAAGCCGAGATCACGCCACTGCCCTCCAGCCTGGGTGACAGAGCAAGACTCCGTCTCAAAAAAAAAAAAAAAAAAACACAAAACAAAAAACGAGAATAGCTATATGCTAGGGCCTGTGAACCCTCCTAAGCAAATTACCAAAACTCAAGTGTGATCTTCAGGCCCCGCCCAAACATGACTCTTACCCAAAACCAGAAAAGACACTTAGGCATTCCAATATTTTACTCCCACACAGTGTAATGCAGGAGCAAAGCTAGGGGCACTAGATGGAGGAATGGAAACAAATCTGGGAGACCAATGGAGAGGCGAGGAAAGGTAGGAAACATCTAAGAAATACAGCATCTGGTGTATCAGCCACTGGGGAATCAAGGTCACTGAATCTGAGCTTTTTAAAGGAACATAGCATTTTTATTCTTCTATAAAGAATAAAGCCCATTCCCAGAATGGTGTACACAACTATAATCCAATTCTTTCTGACAAATGTCAATTCTACTTTTCGATAACCAAGGACCAAGGAATCCGTCAGGCAACAGACTCTGGGGTGAAAAAGCCACCTAACAGTCCATGCTTTGCCAATCAATGCACCAACATTAAGACAAAAGAGGCCACAAAACTAAAGTATCAGGTAACAATTGCAGAATGAGGAGATTCGGTGGCAAAGCCAACGTAACCACACATATTTCAACAGTCCCTAAGGATTCCGCCATACTAAAGCACAAAGCTACAGCAGCCAGGCTTTCATCTTAACAGAGATATGCAAAAGATAAAGTCAATTGCTGCCATGTCTTTCTGTTTTTTGGATAATTTTTTTGAGACAGGGTCTCACTCTATTGTACAGGCGAGAATGTGGTGGTGTGATCACAGCTCACTGCAGCCTCAAACTCCTGGGCTCGAATGAGCCTCCCAAGTAGCTGGGACTACAGATGTGCGCCACCACGTTTTTTTTTTTTTTTTTTTTTTTTGTAAAGACAGGGATCTCATCGTGTTGCCCAGGATTGTCTCAAACGATCCTCCTGCCCTCGCCTCCCACAGTGCTGGGATTAAACCACCAAGCACAGCCCTTGCCTTTGTCTTTAATGCTAGATACCAACAGCAAATACAAATAGAGAACAAGTGCCATTTACAATTGGGGGTATTCAGCTAATTCAACAAATGAGTGACTACCCTGTGCTATGCTAGGCACTATGCTAGGTGGTGAAAAAAATCCAGGAAGAAGTGGGCAGGCTGAGATGAATGTACCTTGAAGAACAGAAGAGATTTAAATAGGCAGAATAACAAAGGAGGCCTGAGCAAAAGCTAAGCAGCAGAAGAGAGTAAGAAAATGAAGACTAGTTTCATAATTTTTTTTTTCTTTGAGACAGAGTTTTGCTCTTGTCACCCAGGCCGAAGTGCAATGGCACCATCTCGGTTCACTGCAACCTCAGCTTCCCAGGTTCAAGCAATTCTCCTGCCTCAGCCTCCCAAGTAGCTGGGATTACAGGTGCCCACCACCACACCCAGCTAATTTTTGTATTTTTAGTAGACATAGGGTTTCACCATGTTGGCCAGGCTGGTCTCAAACTCCTGACCTCAGGTGATCCACCCACCTCGGCCTCCCAAAGTACTGGGATTACAAGCGTGAGCCACTGTGCCCAGCCTGACAAATTTTTTAAATAACCATTACAACCTGAGACAAAAAACTTTACTTGAAATTAGCAGCTTTCTTCTCTCTGCTTCTTCATGCAAATTCCCAATAATGTATAGGGATCAAACTCACCGAAACAACACAGTCAACTACAGGCTTCTTAAGCACACTTTCGGCTGTCTCCTTCAGTTTGGACAAAAGCATAGCAGTCACTTGCTCAGTGGTAAAATTTCGCTCTTCCTCCATATATGTCACCTGCAAGAAAACAACAAAAACAACAAAAAGGCTTAGACTTATTGTATTTCCTTCTTCATGTCCTAGTCCTAAAAGCTAAAATGAATAATGCCTCCCATTATCAACACAACATTATCTCAAGAGGGGGTTGAAAAAAAGCTAGTTTTGCAAGTAATACCTTGAAGGTCACTTTTAGTTTTTTTTTTTTTGGAGGCAGGGTCTCTCTCTGTCACTCTCTCTCTCTCTCTGGAGTGCAGTGGCATGATCACAGCTCACTGGAGACTTAACTTCCTGGGTTTAAGCAATCCTCCTGCCTCAGCCTCCCAAGTAGCAGGGAGCAAAAGCGCACGTCATCACACCTAGCTAATTTTTTTCTTTTTTTTCCTTGTAGAGACAGGGTTCTTGCTTTGTTGCTGATGCTGGTCTCAAAACTCCTGGCTTCAAGCAATCCTCCTGCCTCGGCCTCCCCAAGTGCTGGGATTACAGGCATGAGCCACCACACCTAGACTATTTTAGCTTTCAACCAAACACGATACTTGGAGATGAAGGACCACAATGTAAAACGACAAATCTTAAGAAAAGTTCCTTTGCAAAGGCAAATCAGTGTAGCTCACCATAACCCACACTGTCCCTCCATAAAGAGGCTGCTGGTAGAAACTATTTTACTATCTGACATACTATGTATATTTTAATGTGTTTACTGTTTATTATCCATCTCCACAATTAGGATTCAATCTAATATGAGGACATGCATTTGTCTGACTGTTCACTGCCATAGCTCCAGCACCTAGGCAAGACCTGGCACAATAAATACTGGTTGAATTAAATAATAAAAGATAGGCTGGGTGCAGTGGCTTACACCTGTAGTCCCAGCATTTTGAGAGGCTGAGGCGTGCAAATCACTTGAGGTCAGGAGTTCAAGACCAGCCTGGCCAACATGGTGAAACCCCCTCTCTACTAAAAACACAAAAAATTAGCTGGGTGTGATGATCCATGCCTGTAATCCCAGCTACCAGGGAGACTGAAGCATGAGAATAGCTTGAACCCAGGAGGCGGAGATTGCAGTAAACCTAGATCTTGCCACTGCATTCCAGCCTAGGCGACACAGCGAGATTGTCTCAAAAAATAAAATAAAATAAGTAACAATAATGAATGAACAAAGCTTCAAGATAAAGTCCTATTCCAGATAAAAGTCTGCAACTTTGGTAACAGTTATGAATTTTAAATGTTGAAAGACTGCCTAAAATAATCCCATCCCATCCCACATGCCCATATTCCCCAATTACAATCCAGAATAGAACATGTTGCTCTCTTCTTTTAGCTGCTGCCCTAACTCAGCTTGCGTGCCACCTTCTCACTCCCCAACCCAACCACAGTTTATTCTGGTTTAGAATTGAACAGCTCTTACTATATTGCATGATAAAGATAGGGAAATATCCCTCCTGGTGCCCTTTCTAAATTATCTCTTTCTTCCCTGCTATTTGCCTAATTCTGAGGTCAATTCCTCCACTTTTAGACTTGCATCTACTTGTTTCCCAAATCTTCTTCCTAGTCTTTTTCTTCTTTGGTTCTTGCAATGCTTATGACTAAATCTGCCAATACTTATCCTATTTCTTTTGTAACTAGTAAGTACTGCCCATTTCTTCACCTCCCTTTTTAACCCCTTTCTCTTTCCTGTGCTTCAGCTTCATCTTTTACTATCCCATTCAAACTGTCCTTAATTACCACAGATATTTTAAGTAAACCCAGTCATCATTCTTTAGTTTTCAGAATTTTTCACTTCTAAATACAACTAAATTAACGGCTACACTGCAACAGTAGACTACCTTCTTCTCATGGTTCTCAACATCTCCTGGCTTTCCAGCCTGTTCTCCTGATTCTTGGTCTCCAAAACCAAATATCGCCATAAACTCACCTGCCTGGAAAGCCAATCACGCCCCTACTCCCCCCTTGTGGATTCCTCTTACTACCTCTGAGTACAAGAAAGGCAAATGTGTCCACCCTATCCATCTCCCAGCCTCTTACCTCTTTTCTGTGATCAGTTCACTGTATACTTCACAGAGACTCCACTAGATGTACCAGAGATAAAGACCAAACTCACTTTTCCTCAGAAGAACATCTCTTTCTAAATTAAGTCCTATATCCAAGAGTATGTCCATCTATTTGCTAGTGACTTAAAACTGTGATTCCTGCCGGGCGCAGAGCTCACGCCTGTAATCCCAACATTTTGGGAGGCCGAGGTCGGCGAATCACAAGGTCAGGAGTTCGAGACTAACCTGGCCAACACGGTGAAACCCCATCTCTACTAAAGATGCGAAAAATTACCCAGGTGTGGTGGCACGCGCCTATAATCCCAGCTATTTGGTAGGCTGAGGCAGGAGAATCACTTGAACCCAGGAGGCAGAGGGATTACACGCCTGTAATCCCAGCTACTTGGTAGGCTGAGGCAGAAGAATCACTTGAACCCAGGAGGCGTGAGCCAGGATCACGCCATTGTCCACCAGCCTGGGTGACAGAGCGAGAGTCCATCTCAAAAAAAAAAAAAAAAAAAAAACTGTGATTCCTTTGCCTGCTCTTCCAGAAGTCATTCCCTAAAATCACGCTAAAAAGGCCACTGCATCAGTGAGCAAAACAAGCAGCAATGGCAGTATTAACTTCAAATCATCACTATCCAGGCATCCAACCCATATTAAGAGCACCACCCACGGCTCCCAACCAAAATCCAGATCATTCAAAAAATGTCAAAATAGTCTTCACCAGAAAAAAACTTTTCCTAAGCATCTGTAAGCATTTTCACTACAATCTGACATCAGAAAGGTACAGATAGATATTGAACTGATAAAATATAATACTGCATTTTAATTATAAGGCATTAACTTGACAACCTTACCTTTATACCTGTTAATCCTGTGGGCAACTGCACAATATCATATGCAAGGTTAGATTTTTCTGCCTCCACAAATGGATCAGAGAATGCTCGGCCATGGAATCTTTTAAATCCTTGGACTGTGTTCTTGGCATTCGAAATTACCTAAGAGAAAGAATATCAAAGAGTGGAAAACCTACTAATAATTTTTTTCTTAATTTCAACAGCCTCATATTAAATTAGCAACATTTTAACTTTATACAGTCTCCTTGGTTTCAGTTTCTTCAGACACTAAACTTTTCTAAATGGTGCCCACTAGCATGTGAAGTGAGGGATGAGGGATTTGCACGGGTCTCAGAGCGGCAGGGCTAAAAACAGAGCCCTGCTCTTCCTATATCCCATGAAGTCAGGTCATTACACTTGTATAAGTATTTTCTGTTCTTAAATTTCTAGTAAACATTTACATAAAATAACTTGTAGCCTTTAAAAGTTGCCCATAGTTTATGGTTGAAAGTTTCCAGGAACCAACTCAGCAATACATAAATTGATTCAGAAATTCTAGTTAAGGCCGGGTGTCGTGGCTCACGCCTGTAATCCCAGCACTTTGAAAGAGGCCAGGGCCTCATTTGAGGTCAGGAGTACGAGACCAGCCTGACCAATATGGTGAAACACTGTCTCTACTAAAAGTACAAAAAATTAGCCGGGCATAGTGGTGTGCACCTGTAATCCCAGCTATTCAGGAGGCTGAGGCATGAGAATCACTTGAACCTAGGAGGTGGAGGTTGTGCTGAGCTGAGACAGGGCCACTGCACTCTCAAAAAAAAAAAAGAAAGAAAGAAAGAAGTTCCAGTGAAACAAATTGCTCATAAAAGAAAAAAATATACTAAGTACACAAAAATGAACACAAAAGGATATTGGGAGACTATTATTTGCAACAGCAGATGCCTAGAAACAACCTAAATGGTTAGTAACAGGGAAATGCTTAAATAAATTATAGTATATTCATACAATGAAATATATAATACGTAAAAGTTTTCAGAAGGTGGTAAGACAAATGTCTATATGATTTTCGAATAATGGTTGAACAAGTGATTTTCAAATTCCTTACACTTTTTTATCTATGTTTTCTAATTCCTCTAGAATAAGCTATCACAATTTATGAAGGGAAAATGCTGACAAAAACATTCAAAAAATTCCAGAATGACCATGACCTTCTGCTTAAGATTTACAGGCTCCTCCTCCCAATGTAGGAGATGTAAAAAGCTCCTGTATCCCCTAGATGAAAGGGAACACACAGAAGTCCTTTTGTGAAACAGATGAGGCCTCCCAAATCATGTCTTCCTTGAGTAAGCTGCCAAACAGAAACTCTGTAACACAATAACTGTATCAACCTAGAACTGGGCAGCCAGTTTAGTACAGTAACTGTTTCTCAATCATGAAAAGCAAGTTTAAAAAACAGGAGCCATCGACTCAAATTTCAGAAGGAAAGAGATCTCAAAATGGTTCAATATTGTCTACCTGCTATCTCCTAAAAAATCTCTAACACTGTGAAAATGAACTATAAAACATCCAACTTAATTAAAACCAATTGGCCAAGTACCACTTTTTTAGGCTAATAAATTTTAAGCCCTGCCCCATTCAAAAACAGATTCACCCTATAGGGTTGCTCCAGGTTGAACCATAAGAAGGTCAAATATGCAACTCTTTAATTTTACAGATATCTCAGACACTTAGAATACAGAACTCTTGGGGTTCTGCTGCTCTGGTTATTCAGAAATCAGCAACTACATCAGGTTCCTGGTTTACAGAGTAAACTAATGGCAAGTCCTTTGATGTATTTCTAGAGATATGCTTTCCTTCCTTGAGAAACTTGATTAATAAGATCAACACTGGCCGGGCGCGGTGGCTCAAGCCTGTAATCCCAGCACTTTGGGAGGCCGAGACGGGCGGATCACAAGGTCAGGAGATCGAGACCATCCTGGCTAACATGGTGAAACCCCATCTCTACTAAAAATACAAAAAACTAGCCGGGCGAGGTGGCGGGCGCCTGTAGTCCCAGCTACTCCGGAGGCTGAGGCAGGAGAATGGCGTGAACCCGGGAGGCGGAGCTTGCAGTGAGCTGAGACCCGGCCACTGCACTCCAGCCTGGGCGACAGAGCGAGACTCCGTCTCAAAAAAAAAAAAAAAAAGATCAACACTTACCTTAAATATGAGTAAGATGAAAGGCCCAACAAGACAGACTTAAGGAGCATGTAAAATATCAAGGAACAAGCAAGCCTTGCTTAACAAGATCTGGACAAAATACACCCTGGCAGTTTGCATTAAACAGATTATACTGCTAATGCTATTTTAAGGCTATGTGCTTCTCACTGACGCAGTAGTCCCTGGGTATCTGCAGGGGATTGATTCCAGGGCACCCCTTGAATTAGACCAAAATCCACAGATGTTCAAGTCCCTATACAAAATGACACAGTATTGGCCTATAACCTATGCACATCCTCCTGTATACTTGAAGTTGTCTCTAGATTACTTATAACACATAATACAATGTAAATGCTATGTAAATAGTTGTTACACTGGATTGTTTTTATTTGTATTTTTTATTATTGCAGTGTTATATTTTTTCCCAAAAATATTTTTGATCCACAGTTGTTTGAATCTACAGATGCAGAACCCATGGAATTCTGAGGGCTGACTGTCCATGAGAACAGAGAACAGGTGTGTATGTCAGTTGTATACCCAGGGTCTACCAGTGCTAGGTACATAATGGGCATTCAACTACTTGCTGAACACATGGATGAACAGAAGAAGTAAGTCAGTTTAGGAAAAAAAATGAAACTTTACCTGACTTTTAGCTGCTGCTCCAATTGAACGATTCTTAGGACCAAAAGAAATGCAAGCCCTGGAAGACAAAACACACACTTTAAGAACTAAATCTTCCTGCAATAATAAATCCAAAAGCATAGCAGGCAAGATCTGAGTGTCAGCTAAAATGTCATATATTTTAATGGTACAAATCTATGATTTTGACCTTTCTATTGAGTAAATCTGTCCATGGAACGGGTTGCCTCTTACAACTGAGTCCTGTCATTTACATGCTGGAGCACAGGTCTGATGTGATAACTACCTGTAAGAGAGGTGGACTAGACAATCTCTACCATTCTCTAATTATTTTTCAAGTCTCCTGTTCAAAATCCCAGTATAAAATAATGTACCCTCATATCAATGTATCAATTAACATTTTTAAGACAGCTCATAACTTCACCAAGAATATAGTCTACAAACCCTGAAAACAATTCTCACCCTATTAAATAAGTAAAAAAGTAATTTTTCCAAAACTAGTTTCCAGGCACTCAATTTTATTATTTTTTTAAGAGTCTCACTGTCGCCCAGGCAGGACTGCAGTGGCCCTATCTCAGCTTACTGCAACCTCCACCTCCCAGGTTCAAGTGATTTTCTTGCCGCAGCCCCCCGAGTAGCTGGGATTACAGGCATGCACCATCACACCCAGCTAATTTTTCTATTTTTAGTAGAGACGGAGTTTCACCACGTTGGTCAGACTAGTCTCCAACTCCTGACCTCAGATGATTCACCCATCTTGGACTCCCAAAATGCTGACATTTAGGCGTGAGCCACTGTACCTGGCCAGGACTCAGAATTTCTGACAAGGAACTTCATCCCCACTTTTGAACATTCTTCTAAATCACCAATTCATACAATATCTCCTGATTTAATCTATTTATTGCTTCTTTTAGAAAGGCGAAACTGAAACCTGCTTGAAGGTTAAAAGAAAAAACGCCGTGCTTATGCTCAAAAAGCGCGGTGGCTCACGCCTGTAATCCCAGCACTTTGGGAGGCCAGGGCAGGCAGATCACGAGGTCAGGAGATCGAGACCATCCTGGCCAACATGGTGAAATCACATCTCTACTAAAAATACAAAAATTAGCTGGGCGTGGTGGCACGTGCCTGTAATCCCAACTACTCAGGAGGCTGAGGCAGGAGAATTACTTGAACCAAGGAGTCGGATGTTGCAGTGAGCCAAGATCGCACCACTGCACTCCAGCCTGGTGACACAGCGAGACTCTGTCTTAAAAAAAAAAAAAAAAGGCATTAATAAGTAAATTTTGGCCGGGCGCGGTGGGTCACACCTGTAATCCCAGCACTTTGAGGGGGCCGAGGCAGGTGGGTCACCTGAGGTCAGGAGTTTGAGACCAGCCAGGCCAACACGGTGAAACCCTGTCTCTACTAAAAATACAAAAATTAGCTGGGCGTGGTGGCATGTGCCTGTAATCCCACCTACTCAGGAGGCTAAGGCAGGAGAATTGCTTGAACCGGGGAGTTGGCGGTTGCAGTGAGCCGAGACCACGCCACTGCACTCCAGCCTGGCAACAGAGCAAGACTCTGTCTCAAAAACAAAACAGACAAACAAAAAAAGGCATTAGTAAGTATAAGTCAATTTTGGCCAGGTGCGGTGGTTCATGCCTGTAATCCCAGCACTTTGGGGGGCCGAGGAGGGCAGATCACCTGAAGTCAGGAGTTCGAGACCAGCCAGGTCAACATGGTCTGTCTCTACTAAAAATACAAAAAAATTAGCTGGGCGTGGTGGTGGGCGCCTATAATCCCAGCTACTCGGGAGGCTGAGGCAGGAGAATCACTTGAACCTGGGAGGCAGAGGTTGCAGTGAGCCAAGATCGCGCCACTGCACTCCAGCCTGGGCAACAAGAGCAACACTCCATCTCAAAAACAAAACAAAACAAAAAAGCGTAAATTTGGCTGGGGGCAGTGGCTCAAGCCTGTAATCCCAAGATATTGGGAGGCCAAGACAGGTGGATCACTTGAGTCCAGGAATTCAAGACCAACCTGGGCAACACGGTGAAACCCTGTCTCTATTTAAAAAAAAAAAAAAAAAAAAACACACAAGGCTGGGCACGGCAGCTCACTCCTGTAATCCTAGCACTTTGGGAAGCCAAGGCAGGCGGATCATGAGGTCAGGAGATCAAGACCATTGTGGCTAACACAGTGAAACCCCGTCTCTACTAAAAATACAAAAAAATTAGCTGGGCATGGTGGCAGGCGCCTGTAGTCCCAGCTACTCGGGAGGCTGAGGCAGGAGAACGGCGTGAGCCCAGGAAACGGAGCTTGCAGTGAGCCCAGATCTTGCCACTGCACTCCAGCCTGGGCAACACAGCAAGACTCCACCTCAAAAAAAAAAAAAAAAAAAACTTAGCTGGGCATGGTGGTGAGCACCTGTAGTCCCAGCTATGGCGGAGTCACAGGGTGGGGGTGGCTGAGGCAGGAGGATCACCTGAACCCACGAGGCTGAGGCTGCAGCAATCTGTGATCATGCTATCGCACTCCAGCCTGGGAGACAGAGCGAGCAAGACCATAGTAAATAAATTTATCCAGGGTCATGCAATCTGAAAGCAATGAAGTCAGGACTGTAGGTGATGTCTAAAGCTTTGACTCTTATCCTCGCTGAACTCCTGATTCTTCCAAGTCAACAGAGTAAATAAGAGCTCTGGAACCATACTGCCTTGGTCCAAATCTGACTAAATTAGATGACCTATTAATTTGGCAGAAACATAAACTTAAGAGCCCTGTGGAAACTGGTAGAATGCTGGGCCTCCCTGGGCATCAGTGGTCCTTTACAACCAATGGCGAAGAACCCCTGCGAGCCAATCTCCCAGGGCAGCTACAGGAAGCCACACCTTCTATTAAATGACAGGAAGAACAAACATGGTATACCCTAGGACCTCATCAGAATTCCTCCAAATCCTAAGCTTTTGGGCCTAGAAAGTGCTGGGAGTAGCCGCTCAAAAGCAAGGGTGTCAAGCTCTGCCTTTCTGCAACTATGTCACCAATCACTAAAACAAATAAAATCTGTTTTAGACACTAGATGCAAATAAACAAAATCCTCAGTACCAAGTAAATGTCACTCCTCTCAAAGCCTATATTGCCCCTTAGGAAATTGCCCAAGGCAATCTTACCCACTTCCTCCACCTCAAAAAGGCTGCCTAGCATAAGCCTAACAATTGGCACACCTCCATCTTTCTAAATACCACCAGATCTAAATTTCTAAGGTATATCCCACCATAACCCCAATCACAACATAATGAAACAGCAATGTTACTCATCTTCCATCGTTTCCTGCAGCCCTTTTTCAAACCTTTATCTCCTCAAAACAATTACATTTCCCAACTTTCCTGCAAATCCTGCTGTAGGGTTAATTTCCTATTCTACATCAATAACTCTGAAACCGTCTTGCTTCCAATTACCTTCCTAACAAAACCAACTACCAGCAAACAAAAGTCTATATTCCTTAATATGGAACCTAAGGCTTCTCCCAACCCAATCCCTTTTCCAGCTGTATTTCATCCACACAATCAACCCAAGTTGAATAAAGTATCCCAATCTTCCTACTTTTCTTATGTCACTTTTTACATCTGAAATGCCCAGTACCTTCATGTATTCTCTAGAAATGGCATCTATTTTGTCTGTAAAGCCTTCTCACCCCACCCCGACCCCCAAATAAAAAGTAATAATTTGCCGGGCGCGGTGGCTCAAGCCTGTAATCCCAGCACTTAGGGAGGCCGAGGCGGGTGAATCACGAGGTCAGGAGATCGAGACCATTCTGGCTAACACGGTGAAACCCCGTCTCTACTAAAAATACAAAAAATTAGTCGGGCGTGGTTGCGGGCGCCTGCAGTCCCAGCTACTCAGGAGGCTGAGGCAGAAGAATGGTGTGAACTCAGGAGGTGGAGCTTGCAGTGAACGGGGATCACGTCACTGCACTCCAACCTGGGTGACAGAGCGAGACTCCGACTCAAAATAAAAAAAAAGAAAACATGCATGCATTGCATGTGAATGTATTGTTGTTTAATGAAGCTTTTCAGTTATGTGTGCGTGTACCAGGTCTTAATGAAAAATGTAAAATCCGAAGTCTTCTGTTACAGATACATGCTGTCTAATGAAGCAGCCATTAGCCACATGTGGCTATTTAAATTTAAATTATTTAAAACTAAATAAAATTTAAAACTCAGTTCTTACAGTCAAGGTTGCAGTAAGCTATAATCACGCCACTGCACTCCAGTCAGAGTGACAGAGTGAGACCCTGTCCCAAAAAAAAAAAAAAAATACTGTTTCACCTACTGGAACTGAAACCCAGTCAGCTACCTTTAAAATTATCTATTGATGTGGGATTAAAAAAAAAAAGTACTACTTCCATTAAAAAAGGACAACTGAAAACAGAGTATGATCAATTTGCTGAATTGGGTCAATATGTAAAACAGCACCAGGCGTGCTGGCTCACTCCTGTAATCCCAGCACTCTGAGAGGCCGAGGCAGGCAGATCATCTGAGGTCAGGAGTTTGAGACCAGCCTGGACAACATGGTGAAACCCGTCTCCATTAAAAATACAAAAATTAGCCAGGCATGGTGACGCGTGCCTGTAATCCCAGCTACTCAGGGGGCTGAGGCAGGAGAATCACTTGAACCCAGGAGGCAGAGGTTGCAGTGAGCCGAGATTGTGCCACTGCATTCCAGCCTGCGTGACAGAGTGAACTCCGTCGCAAAAAAAAAAAAAAGTAAAACAGCACAAATTGAAGGATTTTGAAAACTAAAAGCTTACATAAACCTAATATTTAAATGAGATGAATACTCAAAAATAATAACTTGAATATTAGCGCTAGCACTAGAACCTAATTCAATGCTTTTTAGTACAAGTTTACCGTAGAAAATTAGAAAAGTATGAAGAAAAAAAATAAAAACTATATATACTTCCACAACCCTCCCCCCACCACAGAGGGCCACTATTAACATTTAGGTAAATACTCCTATGTAATCCTAATAAATCTAGTAAGTCCTTAAAAAAAAAAAAAAAGTAAAACTGATATACCACTATCAGTTTGCTTCTCCTCAATAAATGCTCTGAAAAGTCTTCAATGGCTGAATTATTACTTGAGGATTTTGACATGGAATAAGCATGACAAGAACATTCAAAGGAAATACATCTACTACTTTCCAGTCAACAAGAACTTTCAAATTTTGCACAGTCTACATCCCTGATCCCTATCCATAGCAGGAATCCTCTCTCATCCAAGCAGGTCAAGCTTCCTTGTTTCATAGTTCTCATTACAGAGCCTTCTGTGCCAGGTGGTGTGCTAAGCAGCCTACACTTGATAATCCTAAATTCTCTGAGAAATGGGATTCGTATAGAGGAAGAGCTGATTCAAGTCAAGTCAATGTGCCCAGAAACGTATTAGAGTCTATGATTCAAAATTAGGACCATCAGACTCCAAACTCCATGTATACACACATTTTGGGTTTTTTTCTGGTTTTGAGACAGGGTCTCACTCCGTCACCCAGGCTGGAATGTAGTGGCTCCATATCTGCTCACTGCAACCTCCACCTCCCAGGTTCAAGCAATCCTCCTACCTCAGCCTCCCAAGAACCTGGGACTATAGGTGTGCACCACCATGCGTAGCTAATTTTTTTTTTTTTTTTTGAGACGAATTCTCACTCTTGTCACCCAGGCTGGAATGCAATGGTGTAATCTCGGCTCACTGCACCTCTGCCTCCCGGGTTCAACTGATTCTCCTGCCTCAGCCTCCCAAATAGCTGGGATTACAGGCACCTGCCACCACACCCAGCTAATTTTTGTAGTTTTAGAGACACGGTTTTCCCATGTTGGCCAGGCTGGTCTCAAACTCCTGACGTCAAGTGATCCACCTGCCTCAACCTCCCAAAGTGCTGGGATTACAGGCATGAGCCACCGTACCCAGCCTCTTTTTTTATTATTATTGTATTATGTATATAATAATTTTTTGTATTTCTCCCAACCCAATCCCTTTTCCAGCTGTATTTCATCCACACAATCAACCCAAGTTGAATAAAGTATCCCAATCTTCCTACTTTTCTTATGTCACTTTTTACATCTGAAATGCCCAGTACCTTCATGTATTCTCTAGAAATGGCATCTATTTTGTCTGTAAAGCCTTCTCACCCCACCCCGACCCCCAAATAAAAAGTAATAATTGGGTTGGGAGAAATACAAAAAATTATGTATTATTATTGTATTATTTTGTATTAGTAGACGGAGTCTCGCTCTGTCACCCAGGCTAGACTGCAGTGGCATCATCTCGGCTCACTGCAACCTCTGCCTCCTGGATTCAAGCAATTCTCCTGCCTCAGCCTCCTGAGGAGCTGGGACTACAGGCCTGCGCCACCACGCCCAGCTCATTTTTGTATCTTTAGTAGAGGCAGTGTTTCACCTTGTTGGCCAGGCTGGTTTCAAACTCCTGACCTCAGGGGATCCACCCACCTCAGCCTCCGAAAGTGCTGGGATTACAGGCGTGAGTCACGCCTGGCCAATTTTTGTACTTTTTGTAGAGATGGGGTTTCGCCATGTTGTCCAGGATGGTCCCGAACTCTGGAGCTCAAGTGATCCCCCTACCTCAGTCAGCATCCCAAAGTGCTGAGATTACAGGTGTAAGCTACCACACCCGGCCCTGTTTTGTTTTGTTCTTGTTTTTGGGGTTTTGAGATTGAGTTTCACTCTTGTTGGCCAGGCTGGAGTGCAATGGCGTGACCTCAGCTCACTGCAACCTCCACCCCCCAAATTCAAGCAATTCTCGTGCCTCAGCCTCGAGTGGCTGGGATTATAGGCACGCACCACCACACCCAGCTGATTTTGTATTTTTTAGTAGAGATGAGGTTTCACCGCGTTGTCCAGGCTGGTCTCAAACTCCTGACTTCAGGTGACCCGTCCACCTCAGCCTCTTAAAGTGCTGAGATTACAGGCACGAGCCACCGTGCCCAGCCCCGTTATGTTTTTTAAGAGACGATTCTCACTCTGTCGCCCAGTCTTGGAGTGTAGTACTCGATCACGGCTCACCGCAGCCTTGATCACTGACCTCAAGTGATCCTCCCACCTCATCCTCCCAAGTAGCTGGCATACCACCACAGCCTGTTAATTTTTTAAATTTTTTGTATTTAAAAAATTAAATACAGGGTCCAGGCTAGTCTCAAACTCCTCAAGTAATTCTCCTGCCTCGGCCTCCCAAAGTGCTGGGATAACAGGCATGAGCCACCACCGCCAGCCTTAATTCATTCCTACTTCTATACGTCACTCAAACTATCTGAATCCTTTATTCCATGTATTATCTAATCCTATTTGTTCAAGTCTCACTCCAGCCTTTCCTCATCACTTTAGCCTCCACTGCTTACATCTCCTTTGAACATATTTTAGGTCTGTATCACACAGCCTTGTCCATAACTGGACTCATTCTATTTACTGCTGATGTTATTCATATTTTAACTACATTGATTACAACTACACAGCAGGAATCTCTATCTTACACTTCCTGTATACTACACACAATGCCAAGTCGATGCTGCTTAACTCCTAAGAAGTACTCATACATTTGCTGTTTGACTGATATTGCTTTTCCTCCATTCCAAATTGCAGGGAGTTAATTCAAATCAAGTTTAAGATCTCTCTGTTCTAATCTTTAAGTCCTAGAAATTACATCCTTTTTCAGCCAGAGAATATCACTGTTTTCCCTTTCTTAAAAGAGACTATTGACCAAATATTTATGCACATTCTGAGAGGATATTATGAACAGCTGCAATTGGCACAGATCCTTTAAAAGGTATAGTTTCGATTTTATAGTGTATGTATAGCTGGGCGCGGTGGCATGCATCTATAGTCCCAGCTATTTGGGAGGCTGAGGCACCAGAACTGCTTGAGCCTGAGAGGCGGAGGTTGCAGTGAGCCAATATTGCACCAGTGCACTCCAGCCTGAGCAACAGAGTGGGACACTGTCTCAAAAGAAAAAAAAAAAGTATGCAGAACTACTCTCAGGATATTACAACAGCTGTTGCTCTAATTCACTTTCTTCAACAATTGGAGAAAATGAGCTTTTCAGAGAAACCGCAATAATTAGACGATCAAATACAACTAATAGGCAAAACTGGAATGGAAATAGAGACATTAATCAGAGTACTCTCTGGTTACTGCATTAGCCATGGACTAGAAAGCACCAAAAAGGGCTGATACCAAACAGACCAAACAACTCATACTTTTGAGATTTGCAGTTCCTAAAAACACAGCAAATTCCTCAGTAATTAACCTTTGCACTTTAAAAGTACACAGTTGCAGAACCCAAAAGGTAAACTTCCATAGATTTCATCTTACTGTCCTAATCTCATAAAAAATTAATAAAAAATATAATACATAATAGTATCATTAGCAAATACTTTGGTAGTATTTACTGAATCCCAGGCACTATTCTGAGCACTATGGCAAGAAAAAGGTATGAGTTATAGTTTTAACTCATTATAATTCTCATAATCTCCAATGAAGTAGAGAAATCACATCTGTTCCTACTGCAAATTAATCCCTTATATTTGTGTAAAGAATTCTGGCAATATTACTGAAACTTTAAGTATATACAGTATATCCCTTACCCTAGCAACTTCACCTCTGGAAATCTATACAACAAAAATAAAAGCATTAACATTGTAACATAAATATGTAAGGCTACTTATTGAAGAACTATTGGTAACAGCAAAAAATTAGAAATAACCTGTTTGAATAAAACATGTTAGAGCCATAATATAGAATTTTACAGGCCGGGCATGGTGGCTCATGCCTGTATTCCCAGCACTTTGGGAGGTCAAGGCGGGCAGATCACTCGAGGCCAGGAGTTCGAGACCAGCCTGGCCAACATGGCGAAACTACGTCTCTCTAAAAACACAAAAATTAGCCACGTGTACGTGCATCATCACAACATTGCACTCCAACCTAGGTGACAAAGCAAGACTCTGTCTCAAAAAATAAATACTGGATCACTTCCCACCACACCTAGATAAAAATCCTCATTATTATTTACAAGGCTCTGCCTAATTCCTCAGATTCATCTCACAGCATTCTCTCAAGCAGCTGCAAGAGTCGTGGCTGCTCTTCAATATATCAAGCATGCAGCTCTTGCTGCTCAGGTCTTTCCCACTTGCTGTTCCTTCTGCCTGCAACAACACTTCCTCAAATCTACTGTGACCTCCAAGGTAAAATCCTACTCATCCTCAGGTCACAAATGGTATTTCTTTCAAAGCACCTCCTATCCAACTTATTTTTGAGACAGAGTCTCGCTCTGTCACCCAGGTTGGAGTGCAGTGCATGATCTCGGCTCACTGCAACCTCTGCCTACCAGGTTCAAGCGATTCTCCTGCCTCACCCTTCAGAGTACCTGGGACCAAAGGTGCCGGCCACCACACCTGCCTAATTTTTGTATTTTTAGAAGAGACAGGGTTCCACCATGTTGGCCAAGCTGGTTGCGAACTCCTGACCTCAAGCGATCCTCCTACCTCAGCCTCCCAGAGTGCTGGGATTATAGTCATAAGCTATCATGCCAGATCCTTCCATCCAATTTAAATTAGACCAGCTTATTCTATACTCTCACTGTATTCTGTACTTTTCCACCTTGCCCTTTACCACATTAATTACTATATATTTTTGTTTAGCATTTGGTTTAATCCACCAGCCATGTCCATAATAACATGATCTTATTTGTTCACGACAGTACCTCCAGTACTTAGAAAAATGGCTACCACATCAGAGGCACTCAACATCTGATAAAATGAAGGAAGCCTAAATTGGGTGGAAAATCAAGGGTCTCTTCTGGATGAGACTCCACTGGCTCCTCAAAAACCTAATCCAGATTGTTACATCGACAATCTGAAAACGAGGTACTTCCACCATAGCAAACCCTCTAAGACTTGCATCTCATTTCCACTCTCACATTAAAACAAACCCACAACATGCAGTCTTTTTGTACGTATGAGCTCCGAATCCCTTCCTCCATAACCGCTACCAAAAAAATAAAAATAAATCAACCTTCCTGCTACCATTTTCTATTTAGCCCAAGACTCCAACACAGAGTAATCAAAGTGAATCAAAGTCATACAGTTCAGAAATTACTTGAAATGTATGGCATGCCTGTATGTCAATGAAAACTAGGAAAGAAAATATAAAGAAAACATGTAAGGAAAATTAAAGTATTTAAATGGAATTTTCTTATCACAATTTCATGGTGTATGGGGTCATACATCAATGTCTTTGAGGCAAATTTTTTATTTGAAACAACTCAGTTTCAAATACAATTCATGGTATAATTGTTGCAGCTACTGTCTTTCTAAAAGAAAAACAGAAGCACGGGATAATAATCTAAAAGAAAGGATAGGAACACTGTTCTTCCCAATACTTGGGATTCTCTTCCTGTGCCTCCTTTGGAGCTAAAGTGTGTTCAATCACAGGGCAGGAAAGGACCAAGCCACTAAATACATTAACTCAGCGCTTTAGCCTTTTCAGTTCCTTGGGGGAGACATTTTACAGACCCAAGAAAACACGGATCCAAAGATATTCTCAAATAAATACTAAATTGCTTAAAAACAAACTTTAATGCTTAAAAAAAGAGCACGATACACTTCCCTGGAGATACAAGTTAGACTACCTATTGTTAAAAAGTACAAATAGGGAAAATAGACTACCAAAGGGCACAGGGCTTTTGGGGGGAGTGATGAAAATGTTCTAAAATTGATTACAGTAATGGTTGCATTGTTTTGTGACTACACTAAAAATGATCACTTCAACTGGGTAAATTGTATAGTATATGAATTAAACCTTAATAAAACTGTGCCGAGTGCAGTGGCTCACTCCTGTAATCCCAGCACTTTGTAAGGCCAAGCTAGGCGGATCACTTGAGATCAAGAGTTCAAGCCCACTCTGGCCAACATGGTGAAACTCCGTCTCTACTAAAAAAGACAAAAACTGGCCAGGCGTGGTGGCGCACACCTGTAATCCCAGCTACTTGGGACGCTGAGGCAGGACAATCGCTTGAACCCAGGAGGCAGAGGCTGCAGTGAGCCGAGATTACGCCACTGCACTCCAGCGTAGGGAGCAGCGAGACTCCTTTTCAAAAAAAAAAAAAAAAAAGACAAGACACCTTAATAGAGCTGCTAACAAGACTAAACTCAGCAAAGGGCCGGCAAACTACAGTTTTGGTTTCTGGGATGAGTTTTCAGGGGAAGCACCTGGGTTAGGAGGTGGGGAGGGTGCAGAAATTTGACAATCAGAAGGGAAATATGAGACTTCTGAACAATCTAGTTTGGCTGAAACCTGCTGAAGAAATGTGACAAAAATTCAGGGTGAAAATAATGGACCTTGGCCGGGCGCGGTGGCTCAAGCCTGTAATCCCAGCACTTTGGGAGGCCGAGACGGGCGGATCACGAGGTCGGGAGATCGAGACCATCCTGTCTAACACGGTGAAACCCCGTCTCTACTAAAAATACAAAAAACTAGCCGGGCGTAGTGGCGGGCGCCTGTAGTCCCAGCTACTCGGGAGGCTGAGGCAGGAGAATGGCGAGAACCCGGGAGGCGGAGCTTGCAGTGAGCCGAGATCGCGCCACCGCACTCCAGCCTGGGTGATTGAGCAAGACTCCGTCTCAAAAAAAAAAAAAAAAGAAAATAATGGACCTTAAAATTGAGTCCCTGGGGCCGGGCACCGTGGCTCACTCCTATAATCCTAGCACTTTGGGAGGCCGAGGCAGGAGGATCACTTGAGGTCAGGAGTTCAAGACCAGCCTGGGCAACTCAACGAAACCCTGTCTCTACTAAAAATACAAAATTTAGCCGGGCTTGGTGGCACGAGCCTGTAATCCCAGCTCCTCAGGAGGCTGAGGGAGGAGAATCGCATGAACCCCAGAGGCCGAGGTTGTAGTGAGCCGAGATCATGCCACTGCACTCCAGCCTGGGCGACAGAGCCAGACTCCACCTCAATCAATCAATCAGTAACAACTGAGCCCCTGAACAGGGCGCGGCAGTTCATGCCTGTAATCCCAGCACTCCGGAAGGCCGAGGCTGGAGGACTGGTTGAGTCCAGGAATTCGAGACCAGCCTGAGTGAACATAATGAAACCCCATTTCTACTAAAAATGCAGAAAATTAGCCTAGCATGGTGGCACAGGCCTGCAATGCCAGCTACTCAGGAGGCTGAGGTGGGAGAATCACCTGAGCCAGGAGCCAGGGAGGTCGAGGCTGCAGTGAACCAAGATCGCACCACTGCACTCCAGCCTGTAGCCAGAATAAGACCCTGCCTCAAAAAAAAAAAAAAAAAAAAAAAAAAAAAAAAAAGAATTGAGACCCTGAATGGAAAATACACAACTTCTTACAAGGTTTTGTCTAAGAACATGACAATGGATTAAAATGTATCTACATGTATTCGAAAGGCAGACTCTTTTACTGTAACCAATGAATGACCTGAGTGACTCACCATTTTTTAGAGCTATGTCTGTGCTGGTCCCAAAACTTACTATGGGTTCTAGAAGTCAACGAGGGCCCTTGAGCCACTAACAATAGTGGCCAACACGCTGGTTAGAATGCATTATCAGGAAAGTGCAACCCTATTGAGGGGTTAACGCGCACAAAACAGAGGATGACCCAATATAGTACGATACCCCGAAATAATGTGGAAAACAAAAGCGACTGTAAAGTTACCGTAAGAGCACCGGTTTTATTAAATTCCTATCCGTGCCACCCCAATCTCAAGATCCCGAGTCCATCCGGAATCCGAGCCTTGAGGCTGCTCCAGCTCGCTCTCTTCCGGGCGCTGCCCCGCCCCCACTCACGTGGGACGCTGACCGCTCCACGGTCTCGAGGCTGGCAAGCCCCAGAACCCGTTCAATTCAACTATTATTAAGCGCCTGCTGTGTGCAAAGTTCTGAGCTCTCTGTTGGACTCACAAGACTCAGTACGACCTGGGCCTGGTCTCTGCCCTCCAGAGAAGGACCGCGATCCGTTTACATCCTACGCCTGCAGTCCTTCCAGTTCCTATCCGTGCCCTCCGCTGGTCCGCGTACCGGCCAGAAGCCTTCCTTAGGCCGGCTGGTCACCGGGGAAAAGGCCTCGCGCTTAGCACACACCCACGCTCATAGTGGGTCGCGGCCCCTAGTGTCCTAGTACCCAGTGGGGGTTCCTGACCCACCGGGACCTCGGCTTGGAACGGAGGAGACTCCTCGGCCCGCGTTCCCCAAGCAGCGAGGGTCCCAGACTGGAACAAGCATTAGCTCCTCACCCCAGTGCACGCGGCCGGCCCGGCCCACACTTACGGCGTGCAGCGGTCGCTATACTCATTAGCGATAGTCTCGATGCCGCCGGCGCGGGCCACAGCGACGTAGCAGCTCTGGAAGCCCAGGTCTATGCCCACCACCGACATGGCGCTGGCTACTGCTCGGGCTCGGGCCCGGGTCCGGCCACCGAGACAGGACACGGACCCCGGCGGGGCTAGCGCGTGGAAAGCAGGCCTCTTGGGCCGAGGCTACTGAGGGGCGTGCGGCGTCCACGCGAGCGCCTAGGTCCTTCCAGTGGGGACTGCAACCGAGACCGCTGCTCAGGCCGGCTCCGGCTCAGTGGCCGCAGAGGAGGCGCCGGTAGCGGGGGCGGAGAAGATCTCGAAAGATCTCGTTGCGACGAGAGCTGAGCCGCAGCACGAGAACTACGAAAGAACGGAATGTTCTCGCGATATCCCGGCTCAAACGCTTTTCCCCTTCAGGTCCCGCCCCCCGTACGTATGAATACGTCACGTCCTGGCTCGAGAACCTGGGAAAGGACTGGGTGGCTAAAAGATGGCTGGGAGGTGCAATTGGCCAACCGAGCCTGCGCGTGGAATCCGCGGCGCTGCACAGCTGCATGGAAATGTGGAGGACCTCCCTTTCCCGTAGAAAGTAGGCGAGCCGACTTGAGGGACTATACTGAGGAAGCGCTGCGGCCTACTTCCGCCTTTTTTTTTTTTACTCTCAAAGACACTTCCGGTAGTGGGGTGTCTTGCATTCCATCTTGTCGGGCGCCTGGAATGAGACGCGAGCTGTTCTGCAGATCCCACAGGGTGCTTTCTGTTCTTATCCCCGGTAGGGGAGAAGGCCGCCGTTGGAACGCGGCCCTTATGTCCTGTTCTGTCAAGAGTCTAAGATCACACCCTCACCAGCGGAGGGAAGGAGCCCACTCCCAGCCACACCACCTTGTTTTCTTTCGCTCAGCCTTGTCGCGCCGTTCTCTAAGCCACTCGTGTCCTTAGATCAGATTGAGGGGCCCGCAGGATTTAAGCCTTTAATCCCCAGCACATTCCAAGCACCTGCCCTGTGGTAGGCCCTAACCTGGATGCAAGGAACATAGGCAAGTGATACGCTGCCTGGCCTGAAAGGTCCGCTCAGACCTTTATATGAAGCTAATAAATCTTAAGCTTCAGGACCCTTCGCTTGCATGGCCTCCTGGGAGAACAGGTAGTTGCTGAGAGTTGTGGAGAGGTTCCTCATAAGAGGAGTGTGGTGAGGGAGGGGACTGGGTAGGGGTAATCCCAAGAGGGGTTTAGATTGTAACTAGTTCAGGTTCGATCCATCTTTCCTCTTCGGTTTTACAGTGGCTTCCGTGGGATCGACAATTTCTTGTTCATAGAGTTTCGGGTGTTTTTCTCCAGTCCTGTTACTGTAGACTGTAGAAAGCATGGGCCCCAGGGATTAGGAAGCAAATCTATGTAAGCATTTCTAATAAGTTACCCAGAGAGATCTAAGAAGGAGGATCTGAATCTCAAGTCTCTAGTAATGTGTTGGGATTTGTCATTTTAATTATTTGTTTTGTTTAGGGCCCCCCAATGGTATATAAGTTTCACTTCTACAAAACCAGGATCATCCCCATCATGAGGGTGGCTAAACAAGTAAAGGTGACCCCAGTACAGAACGGCAAGTGCTATATGCACAGAATGGTGGAGACTAGGACAACTTCCCAGAAAAGGAAAAGGCTGTGTTCAAGTTTGAAAAACTAGCAATAGAGATCATAGTTTAAGGACTAAAAAGAAGTTCTCTGTTGCTGGAGGGTACACCATGAGTTGAAGGTCTCAAGGCTAGAGTACCTGCCCTTCAGCCATTTTAAAAGTGAATGAGCAAAGAAGAAATTACATTGCCCTGGTATGCCCTTCCCTTTAAATACCTGCATTTCCTGCCACCTCAGGAGGTACTTCACTTTATAGGAGCAACCCCAAACCCGGGTTGATTACCATTAAAACTTGCAAATGGCCACACATTTCTCACATTTTGCCTAATTAACCTGTTTTTGCTTCAAAGACAAGTACCAGGTGCTACCTGTAAAAGGGTACTGGGAGTAAAAAGAGTGGAGGCAGCAAGGAGCAGCCTTTGGAAAAACAAGAGCAGGGACATATTTGTACGTTGTATACCCGTGTTCATAGTAGCTTATTCACAGCAGCTAAAAGGAGGAAACAACCCACATGTCCATTGACAGATTAATTAGTTTTCTAAATTTAGTGTATACACGCAACAGTACATTATACAGCCTTGAAAAGACAAAGGAATGAAAGTCTGATAAATGCTACAGCATTAATGAACCTTGAAAATATGCTAAGTGAAAAGTCAAATCAAAAATCAATATTTTTTTAAAATTTTTTTAATTTTATATTCAGAATTTAATATGATTCCACTTGTATCAGGCACCTACAATAGACAACTACATAAAGAGAGAAAAGCGGTTTCCCGTAGAGTGAAATGGAGAGTTTAAGGGATACACAGTTTCAGTTTGGGAAGATGAGAAAGTTCTGTAGATGCTGGTGGTAGTTGCATAACAATGTGCATGATCAGTGACACTGATTTGTACATTTAAAAATGATGAAAATGGGCCGGGCGCGGTGGCTCAAGCCTGTAATCCCAGCACTTTGGGAGGCCGAGATGGGCGGATCACGAGGTCAGGAGTTCGAGACCATCCTGGCTAACACGGTGAAACCCCGTCTCTACTAAAAAATACAAAAAACTAGCTGGGCGAGGTGGCGGGTGCCTGTAGTCCCGGCTACTCGGGAGGCTGAGGCCGGAGAATGGCGTAAAAACCCGGGAGGCAGAGCTTGCAGTGAGCTGAGATCCGGCCACTGCACTCCAGCCTGGGCGACACAGCGAGACTCCGTCTCAAAAAAAAAAAAAAAAAAAAAAAATGATGAAAATGGTAAATTTTATGTATATTTTAATCATAATTTTTTAAAGTTTTTTTAAGTTAGGTTGACCTTGACCTTTCTTCCTCTGTCTGTTTTTCTCCTACCTAGGGGCAGTATCAGTAATACCAAGGACACTGTTGACCTTAATTATGACACAGTCCTGTCTCCATCTGTTTATCTCAATTGTTAATCACTGAGCAAACAGCCCGAGCTGCCTATGCTAAATTGTCCAGTGGACCTAAAGATCACTGTCTGTGTTACTGCCTGTTTCTGCCTTCCGTCTATTGGAAGACCTCCCTAGGTCTTAGCTAAATTGATGAAAAGTACACCCCTATCTTATTGTGTTCCAACTTCATACCTCAACTACCTTGTTTGCCTTGGTTCTGCTTTCAGTTTAAAATACCACCAGCCCTATCAATCTTTTTAATGATTTGTCCTTCTCAAAATAAAACATAACTACCATCAGTCACAGAGAGTACTCATCCTGCTATAAATAGTTTCCTGGATCATCAAACTTATAGCTCAAGAGATTATTCTGGGATATTTAAATAAATGAAGTCAGGAAAAGGTTATTTTAGAATCCTGAGGAATCTAAAGTGGCAAGTTTCCAAGAATCACAATTGTGAACCAACAAAGTGTCCAGAATATTTAATGTTGGAGACACTGTGATCGGAGGACAAATTCTTTCCACTTGGCAGAGTATCTTAAGTATTTAAGTATTTTAGAAGCAGGAAGTTGTTAAATGCCACTCTCAAATATGATTAAATTTAGTCCTAAGCAATTCCGGAAGTGTTTGTTTTTAGATATACAGTGTTCATAGGCTGCCCACCAAAAGACAAAAGGTTCTCCATCAACTGGGGACTCATATTTCTCCCTGCCAAGTGTCCAGTGGAATCCTGCCCTACACTCTGGAGCAGTTTCTGCAATTTTTTGCTTCACAAGGAAACTACTTCCTCAGGTAATGGTGATTTTCTGACCTCCCTGATCTTACAGTGAGTGGATCAATGCCTATAGTCAAAGCAACAACTCTTTCTTAAACTCTAAAACTCCAATAACTCAATAATGTAATTACCATGTCTCTGGCATTCCTACAGCATATGCTAGCATTATGGCAGACATTTTACTGATTTCAATATCATAATTCCTTTACATAGCAAACCCATCAGGTAGTTGTTATTTTTCCTATTTTATAGAGACCTGATAAGGTTAAGGAACTTGTTCAAGATCACACAACTTTCTCACAACTACACTGCTTCTCAATTTATTTTTCTTTTAGATGATCATGTTCTGTCACCCAGACTGGAGTGCAGTGGCATGGTCATAGCTCACTGCAGCCTGGCCTCAAGCAGTCCTCCCACCTCAGCCTCCTGAGTAACTGGGACTACAGGCATGTGCTGCCACATGCAGCTCATTTTTTTATTTTTTTGTAAAAACGAGGATCTTGTAGCCAGGTGCAGTGGCTCACGCCTGTAATCCCAGCACTTTGGGAGGCTGAGGCGGGTGGATCACCTGAAGTTGGGAGTTCAAGACCATCCTGGCCAACATGGTGAAACCTCTTCTCTACTAAAAATACAAAAATTAGCTGGGCCTGATGTCACGCATTTGTAATCCCAGCTACTCGGGAGGCAGGGGCAGGAGAACCGCTTGAGCCTGGGAGGTGGAGGTTGCAGAGGTTGCAGTGAGCTGAAATGGTACCACAGCACTCCAACCTCGGCGAGAGAAAGAGACTCCGTCTTAAAGAGAGAGAGGGAGAGAAAAGAAAGAAAGGGAAGGGGAAGGGAAGGAGGGAGGGAGGGAGGAAGGGAGAAAGAAGAAAGAAAAGAGGAAAGAGAGAAAGGAAATGAAGGAAAGAAAAGAGAGAAAGAGGCCGGGTGCGGTGGCTTACGCCTCTAATCCCAGCACTTTGGGAGGCTGAAGTGGGCAGATCACAAGGTCAGAAGATCGAGACCATCAGGTAAGTGTTAGCCAGGCGTGGTGGCGGGCGTCTGTAGTCCCGCTACGTGGGAGGCTGAGGCAGGAGAATGGCATGAACCCGGGAGGCAGAGCTTGTGGTGAGCCGAGATCGCACCACTGCACTCCAGCCTGGGCGACAGAGCGAGACTCTGAAGAAAAAAAAAAGGAAGGAAAGAAAGAAAGAAGGAAATGGATGGGGGTCTTGCTACATTGCTCAGACAGGTCTTGAATTCCTGGCCTCAAGCAGTTCTTCCACCTCGGCCTCCCAAACTGTGTTTCACAGGACAGCGTTTGTTCTAGGAGATATCGATAGGTTAATATTACCATTTTTAAGGTTCCGAGAAGTCCTGTGGAAAACCTCTTTAACTTTGTGTAATCATAAATAAAAATATAAATATAAGAAATATTGGGAGCTCGGGGGCAGTGGCTCACGCCTGTAATCCCAGCACTTTGCGGGTCCAAGGCGGGCAGATCATGAGGTCAGGAGTTCAAGACCAGCCTGACCAATATAGTGAAGCCCCTTCTCTACCAGAAATACAAAAATTTGTCAGACGCAGTGGCACATGCGTATAGCCCCAGCAACTCAGGAGGCAGAGGGAGGAGAATCACTTGAACCTGGGGAGATTGCAGTGAGCTGAGATCGCACCACTGCACTCCAGCCCGAACCACAGAGCAAGACTCCATCTCACAAAAAAAAAAAAAAAAACCTACCAGATTAATGGCTGGGCACAGTGGCTCACACCTGTAATCCCAGCACTTTGGGAGGCGGAGGAGGGTAGATCACGAGGTCAAGAGATCAAGACCATCCTGGCCAACATGGTGAAACCCCATCTCTAATAAGAATACAAAAATTAGCTGGGCGTCACAGTGTGCGCCTGTAGTCCCAGCTGCTCTGGAGGCTGAGGCAGAAGAATTGCTTGCACCTGGGAGGCAGAGGCTGCAGTGAGCCGAGATCGCGCCACTGCTCTCCAGCCTAGGCAACAGAACAAGACGACTTCTCAAACAAAAAAAAAAAAAAAAAAGAAAGAAATACCAGGTTAAAAATACTGGGAGAACATAGTTTAGTCTTCTGCTTTTTTTACTCAAGCATTTTTCTTTTTTTTTTTTTTTCAGATGGAGTCTCACTCTGTTGCCCAGGCTGGAGTGCAGTGGCGAGAACTCTGCTCACTGCAACCTCCACCTCCTGGGTTCAAGCGATTCTCCTGCCTCAGCCTTCCAGGTAGCTGGGATTATAGGTGCCCACCACCACACCCAGCTAATGTTTGTTTGTTTGTTTTGAGATGGAGTTTCACTCTTGCTGCCCAGGCTGGAGTGCAATGGCACAATCTCAGCTCACCACAACCTTCACCTCCCAGGTTCAAGTGATTCTCCTGCCTCAGCCTCCCGAGTAGCTGGGATTAGAGGCATGCGCCAACACGCCTGACTAATTTTGTATTTTTAATAGAGACAGGGTTTCTCTTGTTGGTCAGGCTAGTCTCAAACTCCTGACCTGAGGTGATCCACCCACCTCGGCCTCCCAAAGTGCTGGGATTACAGACGTGAGCCACCACACCTGGCCAATTTTTGTATTTTTAGTAGAGACAGGGTTTCACTATTTGGCCAGGCTAGACTCGAACTCCTGACCTCAAGTGATCCACCCACCTTGGCCTTCCAAAGTGCTGGGATTACAGGCCTGAGCCACCTCGCCCAGCCACTCAAGCATTTTTCTAAGCATAATGCTTTTTTTTTTTGACACAGAGTCTCACTTTGTTGCCCAGGCTGGAGCGCAATGGCTTGATCATGGTACACTGCAACTTCAACCTCCCGGGCTCAGGCCGTCCTCCTGCCCCAGGCTCCTAGGTAGTTCAGGCCACAGTGCATGCCACCACACCCAGCTAATTTTTTAATTATTTGTATATATAGGGTCTCTCTTTGTCACCCAGACTGGACTCGAACTCCTGTGCTCAAGTGATCTTCCCACCTTGGCCTCCCAAAGTGCTGGAATTACAGGCGTGAGCCACCATGCCAGGCCCATAATGCTCTTGATACAAAAACTACCATCACAGTCCACTTCTCTTTTTTTTTTTTTTTTTTTAAGATGCAGTCTCAGTGTTGCCAGGCTGGAGTGCAGTGGTGCAATCTCGGCTCACTGCAACCTCCGACTCCCTGGTTCAAGTGATTCTCCTGCCTCAGCCTCCTGAGTAGCTGAGATTACAGGCACGTGCTACCACGCCCAGCTAATTTTTGTATTTTTAGTAGAGACGGGGTTTCACCATGTTGGCCAGGATTGACCTCACGAGGTTGACCTCGTGATCCGCCTGCCTCAGCCTCCCAAAGTGCTGGGATTACAGGCATGAGCCATCGCTCCCGGCCTCACAGTTCACTTCTAACTCCAAATTGGCTAAAATCCCAGGGTCTTTACTCCACTCTGGCTATCAAACTGTCTGCTTATATAACAGCACTATGATCTAATCGAGCGGCCTTTTCTCTTAAGCCCTATTTTTTTTTGTCCTTATTCAGGTTGGTTCACTTAATGTATGTGGCTTGCAGTGTCATTAATAGTCCCAGCCCTTTCCCTCTGTAACTTTTAAATGCTGTGGGAACTCTGCACAGATTTCTCTGGGCCACATAAGCTGACATTATTCTGAAATGTTAACCCTTTCATCTAGGACCCTTGATCATCAGTGATTTTCCTGACATGACTCACATTTTCACTGGCTCCAACACTCCTCACCTAGCCCCAGACTAGGTCTTTTTCCACCTCTAGCAGCTAATGTTCCAACTCCACCCCCAAGTCCTGCCTACTGGCCTAGTATGCTGATGCCCAACATGATTCCCTGCTTAGCTCTGCTCTGGCCTGGCCTGTCCCTGTCCTATCACTGAGTATATAGGCCCCTACAGGGAACTATACTGCAGTAACAGCAGCTGCCATCTCATACCTGCAACTTACAAAACTTTTTTTTTTTTTTTTTAAGAGTCCCACTCTGTTGCCCAGGCTTGAGTGCAATGGCACGATCTCAGCTTACTGCAACCTCCGCCTCCTGGGTTCAAGCGATTCTCCTGCCTCAGCCTCCCAGGTAGCTGGGACTATAAGCGCTCACCACCACACCCAGCTAATTTGTTTGGTTTTTGTTTTTTGGGTTTTTTTATTATTTTTTGAGACAGAGTCTTGCTCTGTCGCCCAGGCTGTTGCGCCCAGTGGCGCGATCTTGGCTCACTGCAAGTTCCGTCTCCCGGCTTCATGCCATTATCCTGCCTCAGCCTCCCTAGTAGCTGGGACTACAGGTGCCTGCCACCACGCCCGGCAAATTTTTTGTATTTTTTAGTAGAGACAGGGTTTCACTGTGTTAACCAGGATGGTCTCGATCTCCTGACCTGGTGATCCACCCACCTCGGCCTCCCAAAATGCTGGGATTAAGGCATGAGCCACCGCGCCTGGCCAATTTGTTTGTATTTTTAATAAAAATTGGGTTTCACCATTTTGGCCAGGCTCGTCTCAAACCCCTGACCTCAGGTAATCCACCCACCTCAGCTTCCCAAAGTGCTGGAATTACAGGCATGAGCCACCTCGGTGAGTGTGAATTTGATAAAGGATCAGTGTGATGGTTAATACTGAGCATCAACTTGATTGAAGGGTGCAATATTGATCCTGAGTGTGTCTGTGAGAGTGTTGCCTAAGAAGATTAATATTCAAGTCAGTGGGATAGGGAATTAGATGGTGGGCAGGCTGGGGATTAGATGGTAGGCACCATCTAATCAGCCACCAGCAAATACGAAGCAAACAAACATGAAGTGAGGGGAGGGGCCTCGCCTCCCAGCCTATATCTTTTTCCCGTGCTGGATGCTTCCTGCCCTCCGACATTGTACTCCAGGTTCCTCAGTTTTGGGACTTGGACTGGCTTTCCTTGCTCCTCAGCTTACAGACAGTCTATTGTGGGACCCTGTGATCATTTAAGTTAATAAACTCTTCTTTATGTATATGAGCGTCCTACCTATACTAAAAAGGTTACTTTCGGCTGGGCGCAGTGGCTCACGCCTGCAATCTCAACACTGTGAGAGGCTGAGGCAGGCAGATTGCCTGAGGTCAGGAGTTCAAGACCAGCCTGGCTAACGTGAAACCCCGTCTCCACTAAAAATACAAAATAATTAGCCAGGCATGGTGGTGCGCACCTGTAGTCCCACCTACTCAGGAGGCTGAGGCAGAGGTTGCAGTGAGCCGACATTGTGCCACTGCACTCCAGCCTGGGCAACAGAGCAAGACTCCATCTCAATAAGTAAGTAAATAAATAAATACATAAATAAATAAAATTTAAAAATAACTTTTTGTAGTTTAGAACAGTACCTGAAATATCTCCATTAGGGCTTCTCTCTCATGTTCTTTCCAAGGGCATCCTCTCTCAAAGTAAAATTCCTTTCCAAGGTTAGGAGACAAAGTAACAGTCTGAGATCTCCATGTGAATGAAGACAAATGATAACCACAGAAATGAGAGGAGTTTAGGAAAAAGCATGTAATGCAAGCACAAGAAGGAAGGCTCAAAGGGGCAAAGGCAGACAAAGGTTACCAACTTTACCGTTTTGCTGAAGGGGCCGACTATGCACTATCTAATCCAGTTAGAGTAGGCTTTTTTTGGAGAGTGGCAAAAATAATTTAACATTAATAACAGAACCCTTTTAAAGGAATGGAAAGTTATGTGACAGCATATTGAATCCCTCTAGAGATCCTACCACAGGCCAAATCAGGATGTTGTTTTAATTCAAAACCACCAGGAGGTTGGGCACGGTGGCTCATGCCTATAATCCCAGCACTTTTGGAAGCTGAGACAGGAGGATTGCTCGAGCCCAGTAGATGGAGGCTGCAGTGAACCCTATTCATGCTACTGCACTCCAGCTTGGTGACAGAGTGAGACTCCGTCTCAAAAATAATAATAAATAAAAATAACAAAAACCCACACACACCATGAGAAGATAAGATGGAATCAAAAACTAGGATTCCAAATACCATGGCCTAACTATAGAATACAGGGTACCTGGACCAACCAACCTTTTCTCTAGGTGCATCATGACTCTTCATTTGTTTGGGTCTGATTTGGTCAAATCTTAACTTAGTGTTCAGGGAGTACATGGAGTAGCTTCAAAGGGACTTTAAATATGAAGTTGCAAGCCAGATTGCAAAGGGACTGTGAATTTAAAGTTACAAGCCCAGCTGTGGGTATGTGGGCATGCAGGCACATGTAACATAGGGAGAGACAATGCCTGTGTGCGGGGATAAATTAAGAAGATTGGAGAAGGAAGGGACAAATCAGAAAACAAAGAATGAAGACCTGTGGTACCTGGCTGGTTTTGGAAGGCTGCTCTTTTTTTTTTTTTTTTTTTTTTGAGGCGGAGTCTCGCTCTGTCGCCCAGGCTGGAGTGCAGTGGCGCGATCTCGGCTCACTGCAAGCTCCGCCTCCCGGGTTCCCGCCATTCTCCTGCCTCAGCCTCCCGAGTAGCTGGGACTACAGGCGCCGCCACCACGCCCGGCTAATTTTTTTGTATTTTTAGTGGAGACGGGGTTTCACTGTGTTAGCCAGGATGGTCTCGATCTCCTGACCTCGTGATCCGCCCGTCTCGGCCTCCCAAAGTGCTGGGATTACAGGCTTGAGCCACCGCGCCCGGCTGGAAGGCTGCTCTTAACACTTCTGCCTGACAGTTAAAATCCTATAAACTCACATCTTAAACTTCTGGGAGATCATTCCCGGAAACAGGCCATTCTTTTCCTAGTGTAGGCAGGCCCCTGATGCCTGTTCCTGAGACCTCACTGCATGCCAGGATGAAGAGGAGGAGGTGCAGCCTCAGCTCAAAGAATATGGCCTAAGAAGGGCAAGAGTGAAAAATGGTGGCTGGGCGCGATGGCTCATACCTGTATTCCTAGCACTTTGGGAGGCCGAGGCGGGTGGATTGCCTGAGCTCAGGAGTTCGAGACCAGCCTGGGCAAGATGGTAAAATCTTGTTTCTACTAAAATACAAAAAATTAGCCAGGTGTGGTGGCAGGCACCTATAATCCCAGCTACTCGGTAGGCTGAGACAGAATTGCTTGAACCTGGGAGGCAGAGGTTGCAGTGAGTCAAGATCACGCTGCTGCACTCCAGCCTGGGTGACACAGTAAGACTCCATCTCAGAAAAAAAGAAAGAAAAAGAAAAATGGCAAAGGGAAAAGTACAGAAAAGAAAGGGCTCCTCTTTTGAGAACCACTCAAGTCAAAGATTTCATTTATTTGCCTTCTCTGAGTACACAAGTTTGCTGATTCTATCTCTCCCCACCTAGACACACACACACACACACACAGACACACACACACACACACACACACCACTCAGCATTTGCTTTGCTTTCAAGTTCCTTAAGTTAGTGTCTTTCTCTAGGACTTTCAATGGAAGTTCTTTTTTTTTTTTTTTTTGAGACAGAGTTTTGCTCTTGTTGCCCAGGCTGGAGTGCAATGACGCAATCTCAGCTTACCTCAACTTCTGCCTCCCAGGTTCAAGCGATTCTTCTGCCTCAGCCTCTCGAGTAGCTGGGATTACAGGCATGCGCCACTATACCCGGCTAATTTTGTATTTTTAGTAGAAATGGGGTTTCTCCATGTTGGTCAGGCTGGTCTCAAACTCCCGACCTCAGGTGATCTGCCTTGGCCTCCCAAAGTGCTGGGATTACAGGCGTGAGCCACCGCACCTGACTTGCTTGACCTTTCGATATCATACTAAATCGTTGTCTAATGAGTCCATCTAATAGTCATGCACTTCTCAAAGAAAATGTAACTGACTTGCCGTTTTCTACTGATTAAGGTTCGGACTATAAAATTAGCTGTTAACTTATAGAAGACTGATAAATTGCAAATACTATTTGTATGGTAGAGATATTAATTATTTCTTTTTTTTTTTCCTTTTCTTTTTTGCCTCCACCTCTCAGGCTCAAGCCATCCTCCTGCTTCATCTTCCGAAGTAACTGGGACTACTGGCTCATGCCACTATGCTTGGTTAATTTATTTTATTTTATTTTATTTGCAGAGACAGGATTTCTTCATCTTGCCCATGCTGGTCTCAAACTCCTAGGCTCAAGCAGTCCACCTGCTGCATCCTCCCAAAGTACTAAGATTATAAGCATAACTCACCCACCATGTCCAGCTGAGATGTAAATTATTTGTATCTGGTAGAAAAAAATATTCCCCCACAGGAGCAATGGATTGCGCCTGTAATCCCATCATTTTGGGAGGCCAAGGCAGGGGGATCACTTGAGGTCAGGAGTTCGAGATCAGCCTGGTCAACATGGTGAAACTCCGACTCTACTAAAAAAATATATAAAAATTAGCTGGGCGTGGTGGCAAGCACCTGTTATCCCAGCTACTCAGGAGACTGAGGCAGGAGAATCGCTTGAATCCGGGAGGTGGAGGTTGCAGTGAGCCAAGAGAGCACCACTGCACTCCAGCCTGGGTGACAGAGCAAGACTCTGTCTGGAAAAAAAAAAAAAAGGCTGGGCACAGTGGCTCATGCCTGTTATCCCAGAACTTTGGGAGGCTGAAGTAGGCAGATCGCCTGAGCTCAGGAGTTTGAGACCGTCCTGGGCAACATGGTGACACCCCATCTCTACTAAAATACAAAAAATTAGCCAGGCATGGTGACACATGCCTGTAGTCCCAGCTAGTCGGGAGGCTGAGACACGAGAATCACTTGAACCCGGGAGGTGGAGGTTGCAGTGAGCTGAGATGGCGCCACTGCACTCCAGTTTGGACTACAGGGTGAGATTCCGTCTCAAAAAAAAAAAAAAGATAAAATATTCTCCAAAATTATGTTTTTATGCTCTGTAGAATAACAAGTTTTGTATCTAATTTAGAGCCAAGCATAGTGTTACCTGTGAGCCTGCAGTTCCACTCACAAGTGCCTGTATACCCAAAGGAATTGAAAGCAAAGACTCAAACAGATACTTGTGCGTCAATGTTTATAGCAGCATTATTCACAATAGCCAAAAGATGGAAGCAACCCATGTCCCTCAACAGATAAACAAAATGTGCTATATACATAGACTTTTTTTTTTTTTTTGAGACAGAGTCTCGCTCTTACTGCCCAGGCTGGAGTGCAATGACATGATCTCTGCTCACTACAACCTCTGCCTCCTGGGTTCAAGCGATTCTCCTACCTCAGCCTCCCAAATAGCTGGGATTACAGGCGCCCACCACCTCGCACAGCTAATTTTGTATTTTTAGTAGAGACAGGATTTCACCATGTTGGTTGGCCAGGCTGGTCTCGAACTCCTGACCTCAGGTGATCCTCTCACCTCAGCCTCCCAAAGTGCTGAGATTAATTACAGGCGTGAGCCACCATACCCGGCTCTACATGGACCATAATTCAGTCATAAAAAGGAATGAAATCCAGATAAATGCTAGAACATGAATAAACCTTGAAAACATTGTTTTTTGTTTGTTTCAGATAGGGTCTCACTCTGTCACCCAGGCTGGAGTGCAGTGGCACAATCTCGGCTTGCTGAGACCCCCACCTCCCAGGCTCAAGTGATCCTCCCATCTCAGCCTCCTGAGTAGCTGGGACTACAGACTTATGCCACCACACTTCACTAATTTTTGTATTTTTTGTAGAGACAGAGTTTTGCCATGTTGCCTAGGCTGGTCTCAAACTCCTGGGCTCAAGCAGTCCACCTGCCTTGGCCTCCCAAAGTGCTGGGATTACAGGTGTGAACCACCACCCCCCTAGCTGAACTTTGAAATTATTATGCTAAGTGAAATAAGCCAGACCCAAAAGGACAAATAGGATATGATTACACTTATAAAAGGTACCTAGAATAAGCAAACTCACAGAGACAGATGTAAAATAGAGGTTACCAGTGGCTAAGCAGAATGGATGGGGTTGGTTGGTTGGTTGTTTTTGAGATGGAGTCTCAGTCTGTCACCCTGCCTAGAGTGCAATGGCACGATCTTGCCTCACTGCAACCTCCGCCTCCCAGGTTCAAGCAATTTTCCTGCCTCAGCCTCCTGAGTAGCTGGGACTACAGGCGCCCACTACCATGCCCGGCTAATTTTCGTATTTTAAGTAGAGACAGGGTTTCATTATGTTGGTCAGGCTGGCCTCCAACTCCTCCTGACCTCGTGATCTGCCCGCCTCGGCCTCCCAAATTGCTACGATTACAGGCATGAGCCACCATGCCCAGCCAGATGGGGAATCATTTTTAAGTGAATACAGAGTTTCTATTTGGGATGATGTAAATGTTCTGGAAACAGGTAGTAGTGATGGTTGCCAGACACGGTGGCTCACGCCTGTAATCCCAGCACTTTGGAAGGTCTGGGTGGGGAGATCACTGGAGCCCCAGAGTTTGAGACCAGCCTGGGCAATATAGTGAGACCCTGTCTCTACAAAAAGCATTTATTTTTATTTATTTATTTATTATTATTATTATTATTATCGGAGAGAGAGTCTCACTCTGTCACCCAGGCTGGAGTGCAGTGGCGCCATTTCGGCTCACTGCAATCTCCACCTCCTGGGTTCAAGAGATCCTCCCACCTCAGGCTCCTGAGTAGCTGGGACTACAGGCATGTGTCAACATGCTCGGCTAGTTTGTTTTTTTGTTTTTTTGTTTTTTGAGATGGAATCTCTCTTGCCCAGGCTGGAATGCAGTGGCTCAATCTCAGCTCACTGCAACCTCCGCCTGCTGGGTTCAAGCAATTCTCCTGACTCAGCCTCCCAAGTAGCTGAGACTACAAGCATGTACCGCCATGCCTGGCTAATTTTTTGTATTTTTAGTAGAGACAGGGTTTCATCATGCTGGCCAGGCTGATTTCAAACTCCTGACCTCATGATCTGCCCGCCTCAGCCTCCTGAAGTGCTGGGATTACAGGCATGAGCCACCATGCCTGGCCCTGTGTTTTTAATAGAGACAGGGTTTCACCATTTTAGGCTGGTCTTGAACTCCTGACTTCAAGTGATCCACCTGCCTCAGCCTTCTTT
Source organism: Macaca nemestrina (assembly GCF_043159975.1). NCBI lineage: Eukaryota > Metazoa > Chordata > Mammalia > Primates > Cercopithecidae > Macaca > Macaca nemestrina. The sequence goes on from NC_092130.1 coordinate 47,411,155, forward strand.
CTCTGTAGACCAGATTTCTCTCTCTCCAGACACTGGCTGCCCCTTAGCTCTGAATATACATGCTTCAGGACCAGCCCTATACAGGGATGAAAAGTAAAGACTGTCAGTTCTTTTTTTTTTTTTTCTTTCTTTCTTTTTTTTTCTTGAGATGGAGTCTCACTCTGTTGCCTGGGCTGGAGTACAGTGGCGCAATCTCGGCTCACTGCAAGCTCCACCTTCCGGGTTCACGCCATTCTCCTGCCTCAGCCTCCCGAGTAGCTGGGACTACAGGCGCCGCCACCACGCCCAGCTAATTTTTTGTATTTTTAGTAGAGACAGGGTTTCACCGTGTTACCCAGGATGGTCTCGATCTCCTGACCTCGTGATCCACCTGCCTCGGTCTCCCAGAGTGTTGGGATTACAGGCGTGAGCCACCGCACCCAGCATCTAAGACCGTCAGTTCTAACATAAAATTTTCAGATAAGAGGCCTTGACTGACCCAGCTCAGATCAGTCAAACTAGTTCAGTCAAGTGTGGCTAGGGGTACAGGGTCACCAACATCCAGTTTTTAGAGGACTATCATCATGAACTAGAAAGATATACTAAAATGGCCGGGCTCAGTGACTCACGCCTGTAATCCCAGTGCTTTGGGAGGCCGAGGCTGGTGGATCACTTGAGGACAGAGTTCAAGACTAGCCTGGCCAACATGGTGAAATCCCGTTTCTATTAATAATACAACAATTAGCAGTTGGGAGGCTGAGGCAGAAGAATTTCTTGAACCTGGGAGGCGGAGGTTGCAGTGAGAGGAGATTACACACCACTGCACTCCAGCCTGGGCGGCAAAGCAAGACTCTGTCTAAAAAAAAAAAAATACCCTGGCCAGGCATGGCGGCTCACGCATGCAATCCCAGCACTTTGGGAGGCTGAGGCGGGTGGATCACGAGGTCAGGAGATCGAGACCATCCTGGCTAACACGGTGAAACCCTGTCTCTACTAAAAATAGGAAAATTAGCCAGGCGTAGTGGTGGTCGCCTGTAATCCCAGCTACCCGGGAGGCTGAGGCAGGAGAATGGTGTGAACCCGGGAGGTGTAGCTTGCAGTGAGCCAAGATCATGCCACTGCACTCCAGCCTCAGCGACACAGTCAAACTACGTCTCAAAAAAAAAAAAAAAAAAAAAACTTTAAAAGATATCTCACAGTGTTGATGTAATTAGAGGAAAAGTTGTGCACCAGAGTACCAGTGAGCAGAGGAATCCAAATAGGCCTGGGTGGGCTTTGAGTTAAATTATATGGGGGGGGGACACTTATTTACATAACTTTCTAGTAGTTTCGCAAGGCGATATGTAGGGATTGTGGGGTTTTGGAAGGGGTCCTGATCAGAGAGGAAGTGGGGAAAGTCATTGAGAGCCAGAGAGACAGCGGTCACGTCATCTGGCATGTGACAATCCTTTACTGCAGCCCACAAACCTTCAATAAAATCATGAGATGCGGCCGGGCGCGGTGGCTCACGCCTGTAATCCCAGCACTTTGGGAGGCCGAGGCGGGCGGATCACAAGGTCAGGAGATCAAGACCACGGTGAAACCCCGTCTCTACTAAAAATACAAAAAATTAGCCGGGCGCGGTTGTGGGCGCCTGTAGTCCCAGCTACTCGGGAGGCTGAGGCAGGAGAATGGCGTGAACCCGGGAGGCGGAGCTTGCAGTGAGCCGAGATCGCGCCACTGCACTCCAGCCTGGGCGACAGAGCGAGACTCCGTCTCAAAAAAAAAAAAAAAAAAAAAAAAAAAATCATGAGATGCTTGGCGCAGTGGGATTTCTGGTGGGCACCCACAAATGAGATGCAGCCTCTTATTCAGATGTGACCTGGAGCAGGAACAGAGACAGTGAAGCCTATGTGAAATTAAATCCCTAAAAGTATAGAGTCATCTTTCAACTACCCTAGACTTTAGATGTTAGAGCCAAGAAAACCCAGTTCTCCAAGTTCAACAAAGCCCCTAGGTAACACGTGGGTTATAATTTTAAGGGTCAAAAAAAGAAAACCACGTAGATTTCACTAATAGTAGCCTGATTAAATAACCTGTGATTATATTAAGCCCAATTAACTACTGGTTGGAAATCCAATTATTCACAAGAAGAGATTTCTGAGCTCTTTTTCCCTGTTTGCATTTTCACTGGTTGGAATGGAAAGGTAAGGATTTAAAAACTCTTCTGTGTTTCTTAAGCTCTAAGACTTCCTGTCTATATTTGCTTCTTTTGGCCCAAGGAATCCAATTTCCCTGGAGCATTATTGAAAGGCTGTTTTCTCACCTTACTGATTCAGATATCTTGAGGCTTTAAAGCTCTTAGGTGTTGGGAATAGGGACTTCTGTGACCTCTAGCTCACATTAAGCCAAATTAGGCCTTGAGGTAGGATGGGAAATTAGGAAGTACTGACAAAAGAATTGTCAAAAACAGAGTAACTTGAAATATTACCAACACGGCTGGGCACGGTGGCCCATGCCTGTAATCCCAGCACTTTGGGAGGCCGAGACAGGCAGATCACAAGGTCAGGAGATCGAGATCATCCTGGCTCAAACGGTAACCCCGTCTCTACTAAAAATACAAAAAGCCGGGCATGGTGGCGGATGCCTGGTAGTGCCAGCTACAAGAGAGGCTGAGGCAGGAGAATGGTGTGAACCCAGGAGGCAGAGCTTGCAGTGAGCTGAGACCGTGCCACTGCACTCCAGCCTGGGTGACAGAGTGAGACTCCATCTCAAAAAAAAAAAAAAAGGAAAAAAAATATTACCAACGCTTCTTAACATTTGCCATCTCACCTTTTTTTTTTTTTTTTTTTTTTTTTTTTTGAGACAGAGTTTCACTCTTGTTACCCAGGCTGGAGCGCAATGGCATGATCTCGGCTCACCACAACCTCCACCTCCCAGGTTCAAGCGATTCTCCTGCCTCAGCCTACTGAATATCTGGGATTATAGGCATGCGCCACCATGCCCGGATAATTTTGTATTTTTAGTGGAGACGGGATGTCTCCGTGTTGGTCAGGCTGGTCTCAAACTCCCGACCTCAGGTGATCTGCCCGCCGTCTCAGGTAATCGGCCTGCCTTGGCCTCCCAAAGTACTGGGATTACAGGCGTGAACCACCACGCCTGGCCTTGCTGTCTCAATTTTATAGAACTAAGATTTGAAAGAGGGAGGGGCAATTTTTCTGAGGAAGGGAAACATGAGACTCCTTGGACTGTCTAAAGGTCTAGAAAAAGATTCATGGTAACTTAGGAGCATTATCATTATAGTGCCACTATCTGATTTTATCTAATTTTTAATCTAATTTTGAACAAAAGTTTGTGTCTTTTTCTGCTCTAAGAAAAAGTTTTCAAATTAAGTTCCATTGGAATTAAATTGTGACAGTTTGCCCACTGTGGTGGTGATTTTTCTTGATCTGCCCAGGACCCATTCTTTTTACCACGCTAACAATAGGAGTGGGCATAACCCAAGCTGAGTTATTCACAGCACCTCCTCTCACTGGACCACGATGATTTGAATGAGAGATAAGCAGATAAGCATGTGACCAAGCATATGGAGCTCTCTTCAGAGTGTCTCTTTCAGCTGGTGGAATAGTCTTTCTTTCTCCTGTTTTCACAATGTTGAACTCTATGTAAGTCCTACACTTCTGGAAAACTGAGATGGTTAAGAACCAACCGCCCCCCACCCCCCACCAACCAGTGACACACACACCCTTTGTCCCAGCTTACTGCAAAGAATCACTCTTCTGGATAGGACTTAGATAAGGCCACTGAAGACACCCCTGTTTACTTATGGCAAGACCAGACACAGACTCTCCAAATTTGCATTATTTTCTCATAAGGGGGAACTGTTTCTCCCCTGAGACTAGCTAGCCATAGAGATGTTTCCTGTTCAGCTGATTGAGACTCACCTTGATCACAAAAACAATTCCAACTATAGAACAGCCCACCTATGAATTATCGACTCCTCCCTGTAAGTGTCGGACAAACATACCCTGTCAAGAGTCTGACCTTCAGATCTAAGGTGCTTTCTCTATCACAACAGCCTGAATAAAATCCATTTCCTTATTTGCTTGGGTTTTGTCTTTGACAGGCTGTGGAATCATAAGAATGTGTTCCCAAGGTTTCAGTGGCCATACTTTCAGCCAGAGAGGCCTGAAGGAAAGAGACCACTACTTGGAGGAAAGCAGAGGCTAGTCTGTCCTGCCAAAAGGCATCACATCCTTGGTTTTGGACCGAGGAGCTTAGTTTCCCTGCTCTGGCATCTCCCAGTATCTTCCCATCCTTTAAATACACTTTTTTTTTCAAGGATTGATTTTGGTTCACTTGCAATTTGAGGAGCCCTAACGAATCAGTCTACCACATATAAAATTCATGATGCAGGTGCAGTAGGTATGTACACATAAAAGTGCCAGGGATTAAAATATACTTTGAGGGTTTATCAATGATGAAAAACCCTTTAGCTGGATCTGGTGGTGAGCACCTGTAGTCCTAGCTAATCGGGAGGCTGAGGCAGGAGAATCACTTGAGTCCAGAAGTTTAAGACTAGCCTGTGTGGTCGTGAACCTGCAAGACCCTATCTCTATCCTCCCACAATTTTATTTTTTTAAATTAGCCAAGCATGATGGCACATGCCTGTAATCCCAGCTACTCAGGAGGCTGAGGCTGGAGGATGGCTTGAGCCCAGGAGGTTGAGGCTGCAGTGAGCTATGAATGCACCACTGCTCTCTAATAGTCCTAGCTATTCAGGAGGCTGAGGCAGGAGAATCGGTTGAACCTGGGAGGCTGAGGTTTCAGTGAGCTGAGATCACGCCACTGCACTCCAGCCTAGGCGACTGAGCAAGACTCCATGTCAAAATTAAATTAAATTAAATTAAATTAAAATTTTAAAAAATAGCCCTTCAGAACATCGATTTTTAAATGACCTCTAATAAAATTTCATCAGAGAAAATGGAAAAGAAACAGTTTTTTGTTTTTATTTTGAGATGGAGTTTTGCTCTTGTTGCCTAGGCTGGAGTGCAGTGGCACGATCTCGTCTTACCACAACCTCTGCCTCCCGAGTTCAAGCGATTTTCCTGCCTCAGCCTCCAGAGTAGCTGGGATTACAGGCATGCACCACCACGCCCAGCTAATTTTGTGTGTTTAGTAGAGATGGGGTTTCTCCATATTGGTCAGGCTGGTCTCAAACTCCCGGCCTCAGGTGATCTGCCCACCTTGGTCTCCCAAAGTGCTGGTATTACAGGTGTGAGCCACCGCGCCTGGCCAGAAACAGTATTTTTTAAATGCAAAGATAGAACATGAATATTTTGTCACAAAAATAATCCTGGCCCCATATATAATAAATGAACAAGTGTACTGTATTACCTGAAGTGGACACATTTACAAATGCTGGCAATACTTGGAAATTTGAAGCAAGCTTTAATATGCATGTGATCCTAACACTTTCGGAGGCTGAGACTGGTGGGTTACTTGAGCCCAGGAGTTCAAGAGCAGCCTGGGCACGCCCACACACACACACGCACACACAAACTAGCCGGGTGTGGTGGCACATGCCTGTAGTTTCAGCTACTTGGGAGGCTGAGGTGGAAGGATGGCTTGAACCTGGGAAGTGGAGGTTGCAGTGAGCTGTGATCGCGCCACTGCATTCTAGCCTGGGTGACAGAGTAAGACTCTGTCTCAAAAATAAAATTAAATAAAAACAAATTTTAAAATTATATATAATATAGTTCTATCATATATATATATATATAAAATAGAGACAGAGTTTTGCCATTTTGCCCAGGCTGGTCTCAAATTCCTGGGCTCAAGCAATCCACTCACCTCAGCCTCCCAAACTGCTGGGATTACCGGGATGAACCACCATGACTGGCCCTAAAGTGTTCTTAAGCTATATTTGCTTTTTGTGGAGACAGGCTATCTTGCCATTCTTATTTATAAAACAAATTATAGTTACTGTTTTATTTTGCATTACACACCATGTAAACTTAATCTTGATTTAGTATTTTTCTTTTTGAGATAGGGTCTTAGTCTGTCAACCAGGCTGGAGTGCAGTGGTGTGACCTCGGCTCAAGCCAAGGCAACATTAGGTACACTGATACTGTAGGGGGTTGAACCTGATGATCTGCTTGCTGGCAATTGTCTAAAAAGGAAGCACATAAGTTCCCAGTCCTGAGATCTGAACTTTTCTGATTCAAGATCTTTGCAAGGCCTGGGTGTTCAATTACTTATATACTATGAGCTAGCCAATAAACTTCCAATAAATTCATTGTTTATTTAGCCAGAGTTTTGTTTTGTTTTTCTTACAATCGAATCTGAATTGACATAAGGAAATTGGTTCTATGTTATCTCAAACAAAACTGGCTGAAGGGGAGGAACAGATGTGTAATGGAAAAAGCTCAAGGCTATGGGCCTTGGACACATCTCTTAACATGCCTGAGTCTCAGTCCCTTTTTTTGTAAAATGAGGATAAACCCTACCTCTGGTGATAAAGTCAAGAATCATTTGGGGTCAAGAAACAGAAACCTAATTTGAACTATCTTAATAAAAAAAGGAATACAAGCTGGGTGCGATGGCTCATACCTGTAATCCCAACATTTTGGGAGGCCAAGACGAGCAGATCATTTCAGGCCAGGAGTTTGAGATCAGCCTGACCAACATGGTGAAACACCATCTCTACTAAAAATACAAAAAATTTAGCCAGGCATGGTGATACATGCCTGTAATCCCAGCTACTTGGGAAGCTGGGGCACGAAAATTGTTTGAACCCGGGAGGCAGAGGTTGCAGTGAGCCGAGATCATGCTGCTGCACTCCAGCCTGGGTGACAGAGTGAGACTTCATCTCAAAAAAAAAAAAGAAAAAAAAAAAAAAAAAAGGAATATACTGAGGAAGCTGAGATAACCCCAAATAATCAAAGGAAAAGCAAATCAAGTCTAGGTAGGTCTTTTTCTGCCTCTCATCTCTCTTTCTCTTGGTATGTCAATTTCCTTCTCTTCTACTGCAGACTAGTTTAAATTACCAGAGGAGCCAGCAAATCCTGGACTCACAATCACACAGCCTTATGATCTATGTTACAGCAAAGTGCTGCATTGAAACCCAAGGACTTTAAGGAACCCAAGAAGCTTCATCTGAAGATAAGGAAACATGACACAACTTTTGAGCATTTTGTTTTTAGGTCATCTTGGAAAGTGGAAATAAACTGAGGAAAGCAGCTCTCACCTCATTCTGGGGAGTTTCAGGCACTACTCATGCCCTCAAGAGCCAATCCTGTTTTCATTTGGAGAATCAGAGCTTCTTACCCACAGAGGCCCAGAATGGCCATTCTCAAATCCCCTTGCATAGCCACTCTTCTTTACAAAATGAGTGGTCACCCTGCTCCCCTAGTTATCCAAGTTAGTTTTCTTTTTCTTCTTCTTCTTTTTTTTTTTTTTTTTTTTGAGGCGGAGTCTCGCTCTGTCGCCCAGGCTGCAGTGCAGTGGCGTGATCTCTGCTCACTGCAAGCTCTGCCTCCTGGGTTCATTCCATTCTCCTGCCTCAGCCTCCCGAGTAGCTGGGACTACAGGCGCCTGCCACCACGCCCGGCTAATTTTTTGTATTTTTTTAGTAGAGACGGGGTTTCACTGTGTTAGCCAGGATGGTCTCGATCTCCTGACCTCGTGATCCGCCCGTCTCGGCCTCCCAAAGTGCTGGGATTACAGGGTTGAGCCACCGCGCCCGGCCTCTTTTTTTTTTTTTTTTTTTTTTTTTTGTGAGACGGAGTTTCACTCTTGTTGCCCAGGCTGGAGTGCAATGGTGCGATCTCGGCTCACTGCAACCTCCGCCTCCCGAGTTCAAGTGATTCTCTTGCCTCAGCCTCCCGAGTAGCTGGGATTACAGGAATGCAACACCATGCCCGGCTAATTTCTTTGTATTTTTAGTAGAGACGGGGTTTCTCCATGTTGGTCAAGCTGGTCTGGAACTCCCAACCTCAGGTGATCCACCCGTCTCGGCCTCCAAAAGTGCTGGGATTACAGGCATGAGCCGCTGCGCCTGGCCGGGAAACATTTTCATAAATACACTGATGAATGAAAAAAGCAAGCTAGAAAACACAACACGTAAGAGCCCAAGATTTTTGAAGAACAAGTTGTGCTCAAAGGTCACATCATCACTCTCCCTAACTCCTAATCACTCTTTAATCCCTTACTCTGAGATATTTTTCGTTAAGAGTACTTATCCCATGGGAATAGTTTTCATTCATGGTGTGTAGAAAGTTCCATGTGTACACGGATTTTATTTGTTCAAATGCTCTGTCCTCAGCTCCTAAAACATTTTAAGTGTTAATTATTAATTGAAAACATATGGCTGGGCGCGGTGGCTCAAGCCTGTAACCCCAACACTTTAGGAGGCTGAGGCGGGCGGATTATGAGGTCAGGAGATCGAGAAAATCCTGGCCAACATGGTGAAACCTCGTCCCTAGTAAAAACACAAAAATTAGCTGGGCATAGTGGTGTGTGCCTGTAATCCCAGTTACTCGGGAGGCTGAGGCAAGAGAATCTCTTGAACCAGGGACCTGGAGGTTGCACTGAGCCAAGGTGGCGCCACTGCACTCCAGCCTGGCGACACTGCGAGACTCTGTCTCAAATGGAAAAAAAAAAAAAAAAAAAAGGAAAAAATATGGATGACCCGGAAACACACACACACATACACTTCAGAAAGTTATATATATTTCAGAGAACGTGTTTTAAGAGAATAATAGCTCCGTGAGCTGACATTAGATGTAGGTGCAGCTAAAATATTGTAAAATATTTGTATAGTCCTTTTCTGCTTGACAAAGCAGCTTTACACAGTCCCATTTAGTACTTGTAACAACCCTGTGAAATACATACAAAACAGAAATAACGTGTATGTTTGCACTCTATGGCTTGCTAAAGTCATTCTTTCAATTGCTGGTCAACTAATTCCTTTCTATTCTCCAGACTACTTCTAAGTTTCTGAACACCACAGTTCCATTCTTTGTCTTTGTATGTGTATCCCTCGTTCGAGAATGTGGTCCTCATTTTCCACAGATAATGTTCTTGCCTGTAATCATCCTTTGAAACCCGGTTCCGCCAGAGAACCCGAGACCCACACTGGAGACACCGGCCCCTCCCGATCCACCAGCCCCTCCCCTCCCCTCCTCTTCCGACCCTCCATCCCCTCCCTTCCCCTCCCCTCCCTCCCCTCCTTCCCCTCCCTCCCCTCCCTCCCCTCCCTCCCTCCCCTCCCTCCCCTCCCGAGCCGGCACTGAGATCCTGCCGCGGAGGCTGCACCAGAACCCCTAGAGGCCTGTCTGGCCTCGCCTACGTCTACGGCCTGCCGGTTGGAAGCCCCGCCCTTCCGAGGAGTTTCCCAAAACCCTGCGCGGCCGGCTTTGACCGCGCTAAGATGGCGACTCCCATGCATCGGCTCATAGCTCGGAGACAAGCGTAAGTAAGGATCCGGTTCGGGCCCACCGGCGGGCTGGGAGCGGTGAAACGCGCGTTAACGGGCTAGTGTCGGACCCCTGTTGGGACCGGCGGAGAATGTCTGTTTCTCAAACACGCTTCTGGCTCCCGAGGGGCTCGGGCCCGAGCGATAAGTCTGGTGACCGTGGGTTAGCGATTTCACGGAAGACAGCCGTGTAAAGTCTGCGGCACGGGACAGAGCGGGGTTTGAAGACAACTGTCGCGTTTGGTTTCTCTGAAGGGAACGCCCACAGTTGGTCACTCAGTGATTTATGCCCCTCCGCCAACCCCACGCGTCGACAAGGGAGCCCTGAAGCCCCGGTCCGACACCTTTATGCCGGCCGACGTAAACCTTCAGTTTCCTATTTAGCGTCCATCCCTGCTGCCTTTTCCTGCTTCCTTATTCTAGCGCCTTCCCTAGGAATCCTGCCTACAATGCCGACTGCCCTCCCAAGCTATCTTATCACTTTTTGGTACTCATTCTTTCAATAAATATTAATTTATCTAGTACCTACCGTTCTGTGCCAGACATTGGGTATAAAGAAAAAGAGGTGTTTTTTAGGACAAAAATCCTTGCTTTCAGAGAGCTTACATTCTAGTGATGGAAACAGTCGATAAACTACTAAATGTAAATACAGCTGGTGATAACAGCTTTGAAGGAAACAAACTGTTGTGATGGAAAGAGAGAAAGGCCCACTTTAGGTTGGTTGGACTGAAAAGGCATCTCTGAAGAGGTGGAATTTGAACAGAGATTTAAAGGGTGAAAAATTAACAGTCGTAAGAGGATTTGGAGAAAGAGCATCCGGATAGTGGCATAATTGCTTTGAGGCTGAAACTTACTTTTTAAAGAACTGAAAGATGGCCATTACGCCTAATGAATAAGAGAGAGTGGCAGAAGAGATTCACACCTGACAAATAATGCAAGGGTCACCCCAGATGCCCTTTCTTATAAAGCTTTTTTTTCCAACAGCCTTTGCACATCCAAACATCTGCCTCTTTTTCATAAAATATTTCATGCCATCTCCATTTTCATGTCCATATATAGCTCAAAGTCTGCTAGTATATATATGTGTATTTATATCTTTTTATATATTTTTAATTCAAATAATCCCTTTTTTTCTCTTTTCCTTTCCATCTACACTTTCAGGCCTGATAAGAAGAGTTCCTCAAATGTACAGACAGACTTAGGGAGTTAGAGTAGTAAGCTTGGTGAAGAAAGAAGGCTTGAAGTCAGACGGTTCTTTTTTTGAGACGGAGTCTCACTCTGTTGCCCAGGCTGGAATGCAGTGGTGTGATCTTGGCTCACTGCAACCTCTGCCTCCCTGGTTCAAATGATTATCCTGCCTCAGCCTCCCGAGTAGCTGGAACTACAGGTGCCCACCACTATGCTCTGCTAATTTTTGTATTTTTAGTAGAGACGGGGTTTCACTATGTTGGTCAGGCTGGTCTCGAACTCCTTATCTCAAGTGATCCCACCTTAGCCGCCCAAAGTGCCGGGATTACAGGCATGAGCCACTGTGCCTACCATTAAGTCAGACAATTCTGAGATCAAAAATGGGATGATAATACTTAAAGGGAGTGCTAAATGATGTCACCAGGTTCCGTTTCTCCCTGTCTGTCTCTCACACTTGCTCTTTGGTTGTTGGCTCCATATTTGAATAGGCTCTATTCTTTGCTTCCAAGATGGCTGCAGTATCCAGGGTCCTTTATATTCTCTCAGCTTCAAGTTGATTGTACTTCTTTGGTCTAGATTGGATTACATGCCCAATGTTAAACTATGCCTGTGGGATTGTGAATATCTGATTGATTTAGAGATCTTATTCTCCTTTCAGTACAACTGAATGGATGACCATAAGCCAATGATAACCAGGGTAGATAGGTCAGAGGAGGTAAATGAATGCAGGATTGGCAAAACTAATGTCCACTTTAAATATGAAGTGAAAATAAGACTTAGCATCTGAATAATACTGCTATTTATTGTTTCAGAAGTATCAAAAGTTAAATGTTTTATATCTACAATGTGTCTGTATTTGGTACATGAGTTACATGATTTGTAAAAGACAAATCTTACCTTTAAGGAGCTTTTGGTCCTGTTGGGAAGCAAACATGTGGCATACTGTAAAAACTGTTGTGGTATACAGAGTGTAAGTCTCCAAGGGATTCAGCAAAGGAGGGCCTTTAGAGGCTTGCAAAGTCCAAAAGAGTTTGGGGAATGTATTTGGGGGGAAAGCAGGAGAGGAGCCTTTACTTTTCATTTTATATTCATCAAAAAGGTTTAATTTTATTTACAAGGAGCATATATTACTTCTATAACAACAAATTTAAAATAGTTTTTAAGTTAGTAATGAGAAGTGAGAAAGTACTATCATCATTTTTTTTTTTTTTTTTTTTTGAGATGGAGTTTCGCTCTTGTTGCCCAGGCTGGAGTGCAGTGGCACAATCTTGGCTCACCACAACCTCCACCTCCCAGGTTCAAGTGATTCTCCTGCCTCAGCCTCCTTTAGCTGGGATTACAGGCATGTGCCACCCGCCTGACTAATTTTGTATTTTTGGTAGAGACGGGGTTTCTCCATGTTGGTCAGGCTGGTCTCGAACTCCTAACCTCAGGTAATCTGCCTGCTTCAGCCTCCCAAAGTGCTGGGATTACAGGCGTGAGCCACCGCGCCTGGCCTTATCGTTCTTAAAAAAAAAAAAAAAAAGATCTTTGGACTAATAGAAGAAAACGGGGAAAAAAGCCTAAATACAAACTCCTCATTGAGTAGCTCTTTCAGAGACTTAACTAGTCAATCTACTAAATCAATTGGAATGAAATTATTTTTACCTTGTAAACTGTACTTACATATACCCATATTAAGTAAACTATGGAATCTAGGCAACATTTGGGGTCATTTCTTCTATTAAACCTTATATGAGATTCCACTACTTCCTCTTCAACATCCAGAGTCGTTATCAAACTTGGCTTGAAGATTTCCAGTAATGTGTACTATCTCCTGACGTGGCCTGTTGTGTTTTTCAAATCTATCTAAAAGTTTATGTTGAGCTGAAAAGAAATAATATTTATAAAGTTAAACCTCACTTCTTTCTGACTCCCTTGTTTTTGACCCTTGCTATGATTTCAGTCGGCTAAAAAACCTTGTTTTCTACTTGAATTGTCATCAAGTCAGACCTCCCCTGCCTTGTACTGATTTTCTGGACTTAAGTGTCAGACTTACCTTTGTCCTTGTTAAATTTCATCTTGTTAGATTCGACACAGAGTTGCAGCCTGTCAAGACGTTTTGGATCCTGATTCAGCCATCCATCGTTATTAGGTATCCCTGTCAGCTTTGTGTCAACTGCAGGTTTGATAAATATGTACATTTGTGTCCTCATACAAGGCATTTATGAAAATGTTGAACAAGGCCGGGTGTGGTGGCTCACACCTGTAATCCCAGCACTTTGGGAGGCCAAGGCGGGTGGATCACAAGGTCAAGAGATCGAGACCATCCTGGCCAACATGGTGAAACCCCGTCTCTACAAAAATTAGCTGGGTGTGGTGGCACGCGCCTATAGTACCAGCTACTCAGGAGGCTAGGCAGGAGAATTGCTTGAACCCAGGAGACAGAGGTTGCAGTGGGCCAGGATTGCACTATTGCACTCCAGCCTGGTGACAGAGCGAGAGTCCGTCTCAAAAAAAAAAAAAAAAAGGTTGGACAGTACCAAACCATGCAGGCCGTAACTGGATCTTTCTCTATTTTGTCATGCACCACATAACAGATCCCATATATTAATTCTGTGGTTGTCCCATAATATTATAATGGAGGTAAAAAAGAAAAATTTTTATTGCCTAGTGACATCTTGATGATCCTGACCCTGTGTAGACCTAGGCTAATGTGTGTGTGTCTTAGTTTTTAACAAAAAGTTTAAAAAGAAAAATAAATTTTAACAGAAAACAGCTTATAGAATGAAGATACAAAGAAAGAAAAGTATTTTTGTACAGCTATGTGTTTGTGTGTTGTTATTACAAAAGAGTCAAAAAGTTTTAAACATTTATAAGTTATAAAGTAGGCTGGGTGTGGTGGCTCACGTCTGTAATCCCAGCACTTTGGGTGGCCCATGGCAGGTAGATGACCTGAGGTCCAGAGTTCAAGACCAGCTTGACCAACATGGTGAAACCCCATATCTACTAAAAATACAAAAAATTAGCCAGGTGTCATGGCGGCCACCTGTAATCCCAGCTACTTGGGAGGCTGAGGCAGAAGAATCACTATCACCTGGGAGGCAGAGGTTGCAGTGAGCCGAGATCGCACCATTGCACTCCAGCCTGGGTGACACAGCAAGACTCTGTTTCCAAAAAAAAAAAAGTTATCAAGTAAAATTATAGTAAGCTAAGATGAATTTAATATTGAAGTAAAAAAAATTTGTAAATTTAGAGTGGCCGAATGGACAGTATTTATAAAGTCTGGTAGTGTCATGATTACTGTAGCTTCATAGTAAGTCTTGAAACCACGTGTTAGCCCTCTGATTTTTCTCTTTTTCAGAGTTATTTTGACTATTTTATATTGTATTTCCAGATAAATTTTAGAATTAGCTTACCAAAAGCTGCCGCAATTTCAGCTGGGATTGCGTTGAGTGTACAGATCAACCTATGGAGAATTGACATCTTAACAGTATTGAGTTCTCTGATCCGTGCATGTGTATATCTCGCCATTTGTTTAGGTCATCTTTAATTTCTCTTACTTAGCAGTGTTTTGTAGTTTTCAGGGTAGAGGTCTTGCATGTCTTTTGTCAGATTTGTCCTGAAGTATTGTAATAGTGTTTTTAAAAAATTTTAGTTTCAAAAGGCTAGGCGCAGTGGCTCACACCTGTAATCCCAGCACTTTGGGAGGCCGAGGTGGGCGGATCACAAGGTTAGAAGATCGAGACCATCCTGGTTAACACGGTGAAACCCCATCTCTACTAAAAATACAAAAAATTAGGCCAGGTGCTGTGGCTCACGCCTGTAATCCCAGCACTTTGGGAGGCCGAGGTGGGTGGATCACAAGGTCAGGAGATCAAGAACATCCTGGCTAACATGGTGAAACCCCGTCTACTAAAAATACAAAAAATTAGCTGGTCATGGTGGTGAGTGCCTGTAGTTCCAGCTACTCAGGAGGCTGAGGTGGGAGAATGGCGTGAACCTGGGAGGCGAAGCTTGCAGTGAGCCAAGATTGCACCACTGCACTCCAGCCTGGGTGACAGCGCGAGACTCTGTCTCAAAAAAATAAATAAATACAAATTAAAAAAAATTTTTAGTTTCACTTGTTGCTGGTGGTCTTCTGTATAATGTTCTTATGTCCTCTGACCTTACTAATTTTTTAGTTCTAGTAGCTCTTTTTTTTTTTTTTTAAAGAGACAGGCTTTTGCTCTGTCACCCAGGCTGGAGTATAGTTGTATGATCATATCTCTCACTACAGCCTCGAACTCCTGGCTCAAATGATTCTCCCACCACAGCCTCCCGAGTAACTGAGACTACAGCTGCAACCCACTACACTCAGCAATTTTATTTTATTTTTTTATTTATATTTTTTTGAGGCAGAGTCTTGCTCTGTGGCCCAGGCTAGAGTACAGTAGCACGATCTCGGTTCCTTGTAGCCTCTGCCTCCCTGGCTAAAGTGATTCTCATGCCTCAGCTCCCAAGTCGCTGAGATTACAGGCTAATTTTTGTATTTTCAGGAGAGTCAGGGTTTCGCCGTGTTGGCTGGGCTGGTCTTAAACTCCTGGTATCAAGTGATCTGCCTTGGCCTTCCAAAGTGCTGGGATATTACAAGCGTGAACCACCACTCCTGGTCACAATTTTATTTTTTGTGTAGGCAGGGTGTCGCTATGTTGCCCAGGCTTGTCTTGAACTCCTGGGCTCAAATGATCCTCCCACCTCTCTTTCCCAAAGTGCTGGGATTATAGGCGTGAGCCACTGTGCCTGGTCTAGTTGCTCTATTTTTTGGATTCTTAGGTATTTTCTAGATAAATGGTCATCTTTTATGTTCCCTTTTTGGTATGCACTTTTTATTTATTTATTTATTTATTTATTTATTTATGACATGGAGTCTCACTTTGTCACCCAGGCTAGAGTGCAGAGGCACGATTTCAGCTCACTGCAACCTCTGCCTCTGGAATTCAAGCAATTCTCCTGTCTCAGCCTCCTGAGTAGGTAGGACTACAGATGCACCACCCCACCCAGCTAATTTTTTTATTTTTAGTAGAGATGGGGTTTTACCATGTTGGCCAGGCTAGTCAACAGGTCACTCCTGACCTCAAGTGATCTACCCGCCTTGGCCTCCCAAAGTGCTGGGATTATAGGTGTGAGTCACTGCACCTGGCTGGTGTGCACATTTTAAATTTTTTCGTTGCATATTAACAAGTTGCTCTTTGAAAAATTTGTGCCACTTTACATTCTCACCAGCGGTGTCCATTTACAGAGTGGCTATTTCCCGCTTTTGCCGACAATAGGCATTAAAAAAACAACTTTGCCAATATGGGAAGTGTGTCCTAGTATTTTTGGTATCAAAGAACGTCGTTTCACGTAAAAAGCCTGTACCATTCAAATACATCCTTCAACTTTACCTTAGCAAACAGAAATGAAATATTGTTTGAATAGATAATTCATTTGGGTAGAAAGAAATGGTAATTGTGTTTGTTTTGAAATTATGTTTGTCTAACTCAGCAATCTTTATGGAAGATTAGTATTTTTAGGGGTGATTCGTGAGTTGTGAGTGTTTAAAACATACATATAAAATATGATAATCATACCTGGGCTTCATTTGTTTTCTCTCTCTCTCGTTTTTTTTTTCCTTTTTTTCTTTTTTTTTTCTTGTTTTAGAGACAGTGTTGCCCAGGCTGGTCTCAAACTCCTGAGCTCGGGTGATCCTGCCTTGGCCGCTCAGAGTGCCAGGATTATAGGCGTAAGCCACTGCGTCCAGCCTTGTACCTGAGCTTTAGATGATATTTGTGAATGTCATATTTATAACAATAAAAAACAAGCTGCACAATGTCTGGTGGATATTTTTAATGACTAGGGTCCCAAGCTATCAATTTCTCAATTTGGAGAAAACAACCTATAAGCTTGGAAAAGAAGACTATGGACCTCCACCCCCAACACCCTCACATATTTTCATTTTTAGGGAAAGTCGTGAAAGGCTTTGAAGTGGACAGAAAGACAAGATGATTACTGAGTGCTCCGTTTAGTCCACCCTTCCTGGCTATGTGACTCTATGAGGGCCCGCTTCTTTCATTGTCTTTGCACTGTTTCTCAAATCTTTAAGTCATAGGAAACTTACAGTATTGCGGAAGATTCTTGCTCGTAAAAATGCAGTGCAGGCTGGATGTGGTGGCTCACACCTATAATTCCAGCACTTTGGGAGGCCGAGGCAGGCGGATCACTTGAGGTCGGGAGTTTGAGACCAGCCTGGCCAACATAGTGAAACCCCATCTCTACTAAATACAAAAATTAGCCGGGCATGGTGGCAGGCGCCTGTAATCCCAGGTACTGGGGAAGCTGAGGCAGGAGAATTGATTGAATCTGGGAGGCGGAGGTTGCAGTGGCCTGGGTGACAAAGCAAGACTCCCTCTCTCAAAAAAAAAAAAAAAGGCTGGGTGTGGTGGCTCACGCCTGTAACCCCAGCACTTTGGGAGGCCGAGGAGGGTGGATCACTTGAGGTCAGGAGTTCAAGATCAGCCTGGCCAATATGGTGAAACCCCATCTCTACTAAAAAATACAAAAATTAGCCAGGTGTGGTAGTGCATGCCTATAGTCCCAGCTACTCAGGAGCCTGAGGCAGGAGAATTGTTTGAACTCGGGAAGCAGAGGTTGCAGTGAGCTGAGATCATGCCACTATACTGCAGCCTAGGCCACAGAGCAAGACTCCATCTCCAAAAAAAAATAAAATAAAATAAAATTTTAAAAAGGCAGTGCAGTACAATCAGTTATTGCCCAATGTCTACTGACCAGTTGTCAACTATTTGTAAATTCATTTCAGCATTACTGATTGCCCATATAAGTGTGTTGTTGGAATTATCTTTTTTTTTTTTTTTTGAGATAGAAGTTTTGCTCTTGTCCAGGCTGGAGTGCAGTGGCATGATCTCGGCTCACTGCAACCTCCACTTCCCAGGTTCAAGTGATTCTCCTGCCTCAGCCTCGAGTAGCTGGGAATACAGGTGACCGCCACCATGCCCAGCTAATTTTCTGTATTTTTAGTAGAGATGGGGTTTCCCCATGTTGGCCAAGCGGGTCTCGAACTCCTGACCTCAGGTGATCCACCCGCCTCAGCCTCCCAAAGTAATGGCATTACAGGCGTGAGCCACCATGCCCAGCCTGAATTATCTTTTGAACTAGTGACAATATCTACTGGCTCCCTCAATGACTTTTTTATTTTTGTGTTTTTCCTGAGACAGGGTCTTACTCTGTCACCCAGGCTGGAGCACAGTGGTGCTATCATGGCTCACTGGAGCCTCAACCTCCTGGGCTCAAATGATCCTCCCACCTCAGCCTCCTGAGTAACTGGGACTATGGGGTGCCACTACACCCAGCTAATTTTTTATTTATTTATTTTTATTTTTATTTATTTACTTTTTGAGTCGGTATCTGGCTCTGTGCCAAGGCTGGAATGCAATGGCGCCATCTTGGCTCACTGCAACCTCTACCTCCCAGGATGAAGCAATTCTCCTGCCTCAGCCTCCCAAGGAGCTGGGACTACAGGCGCGCGCCACCCCGCCCAGCTAATTTTTTTATTTTTAGTAGAAACGGGGTTTCGCCATATTGGGCAGGATGGTTTCGATCTCTTGACCTCGTGATCCGCCTGCCTCGGCCTCCCAGAGTGCTGGGATTACAGGTGTGAGCCACTGTGCCCAGCCTACTTTTTTTTTTTATTTTTTTTGAGACAGAGTTTCGCTCTTGTCACCCAGGCTGGAGTGCAGTGGCACAATCTTAGCTCTTTGCAACCTCCATCTGCCATGTTCAAGCAATTCTCGTGCTTCAGCCTTCCTAGTAGCTGGGATTACAGGAGCCCACCACCACGCCTGGCTTAGTTTTGTATTTTTAGTAGACATGGGGTTTTACCGTGTTGGCCAGGCTGACCTCAAACTTACGACCTCACATGATCCACCTGCCTCGGCCTCCCAATGTGCTGGGATTACAGGTGTGAGCCACCACACCCAGCCTTAATTTTTGGTTTTTTGTAGAGATGAGGTCTCACTGTGTTATCCAGGCTAGTCTTGAGCCTGGGAGGTGGGAGGCCTGCATGCGACTTCACACCTTTTATTTTTAAAACAACCATGTTTTGCTGGGCGCGATGGCTCACGCCTGTAATCCCAGCACTTTGGGAGGCCGAGGCAGATGGATCACCTGAGGTCAGGAGTTCGAGACGAGCCAGACCAACATGGAGAAACCTCATCTCTACTAAAAATACAAAATTAGCCAGGCGTGGTGGTGCCTGCCTGTAATCCTAGCTACTCGAGAGGCTGAGGCAGGAGAATTGCTTGAACCCAGGAGGTAGAGGTTGCGGTAAGCTGAGATTGTGCCATTGCACTCCAGCCTGGGCAATAAGAGCGAAACTCCGTCTCAAAAACAAACAAAAAAACCAACAACCATGTTTTGAGAACATGTTAATTTCTGTGTATCATTAGTCCACATCGTTCTGATTGCTCTAATATGTGGATTAGTAATAATAGCTCTCATTTGTTACTTTATGTCAGATGCCTTACTGCTTGCTTTATATACTTTCCAATCTATAGAATGGAGATATTGCTTCCCAATCTACAGAGTAGATAGTGCCCTTAATTCATTGGGTTGTTATGATTGGGTGTGACCACATATAAGTAGTACTTACTTAAATTCTTGGCACACAGTTTGTATGAGCCATGGTTATGGTCTCAGCTAATTCTCTGAATAACCTAGTAAAGTAGATATTACTACTTTTTCTTTTTAAATAGAGATGGAGTCTTGCTATGTTGGCCAGGGTAAGTCTCAAACTCTTGGCCTCAAGCAGTCCTCCTGCCTTGGCCTCCCAAAGTACTGGGATTATAGGCATGAGCCTCCACACCTGGCCAGTATTACCACATTTTTCAGAAGAGGGAACTCAGTTCAAAAATCGGCTTGCTTAGCCAGGCATGGTGGCTCACACCTGTAATCCCAGCACTTTGGGAGGCCAAGGTGGGCCGAGGTCAAGGATCACCTGAGGTCAGGAGTTCAAGACAAGCCTGGTTAACATGACGAAACCCTGTCTCTACTAAAAATACAAAAATTAGCAGGGCAGGGTGGCACACCCTGTAGTCCTAGCTACTTGGGAGGCTGAGGCACGAGAATTGTTTGAACCTAGGAGGTGGAGGTTGCAGTGAGCTGAGATTGCGTCACTGCACTCCAATCTGGACAACAGAGGAAGACTCCGTCTCAAAAAAAAGAGAGGCCAAGGAGGGAGGATCGCTTCAGCCCAGGAGTTTGAGACTTGATTGGGCAACATAGTGAGATGTCTCTATTGTAATTAAAAAAAAAAAATCAGCTTGCTGAAGATCATATAGCTATGTAGTGGAAGAGTAAAGATTTCTTCAAAACTTTAAAGAAGTGCTGGGGTTACAGGTGTGAACCAGCACGCCTGGCCTTGGTTTATATTTTTACTGTCTGTGCACTACAGTTTAATTTTGTCTTTTTTTTTTTTTTTGAGACAGATTCTCATTTTGTTGCCCAGACTGGAGTGCTATGGCGTGATCTCGGCTCACTGCAACCTCCACCTTCTGGGTTCAAGCGATTCGTAGGCCTCAGCCTCCCGAGCAGTTGGGACTACAGGCATGTGCCACGACACAGCTAATTTTTTGTATTTTTAGTAGAGACAGAGTTTTGCCATGTTGCCCAGGCTAGTCTCGAACTACTGGCTTCAAGTGATCCACCCACCTGGCCTCCCAAAGTGTTGGGATTACAGGAGTGAGCTACCACACCTGGCTATCTCTTTAAACTTTGTATAGAATCGTTCAATTTGGATTCTTTTGAGTCTATCTTATATCTTATGTTAAATAAAGCTGTAATTTATTCTTTTTTATTACCATGAAGTATTCCACTGTATTCTGTACCACAAATTTCTGTTCTACTTTCATATTATTTCCAATTTTGAGGATACTGCAAATCATGCTGCCAACCACAGTGGCTCATGCCTACAATCCCAGCACTTTGGGATGCTGAGGTGGAAATATTGCTTGAGGCCAGGAGTTTGGAACTGGCCTGGGCAACAGAGCGAGACCCTATCTCTACAAAAACTAAAAATATTAGCCATGCATAGTGGTAGGCACCTGTGGTCCCAGCTAGTTGAGAGGCTGAGGTGGAAGGATGGCTTGAGCTTAGGAGATTGAGGGGGCAGTGAGCCATGATCATACCATTGCACTCCAGTCTGGGCAACAGGGTGAGACTCTTGTCTCAAAAATGAAAAAATCATGCTATAAACATTTTTATAGTTCTTCCTCTTCCTTTCCTGAACAATGCAATCCTAAAGGTATTGGTTAGAATAAGCACACTAGGTGTCTATGCAGAGGATCAACCTGGCTTTGAAATATTAGAGCTGAATGTGGAGTCAGGAGAGCACCTACAGAGGAGCTTGAACTGGCTTGTGATGTCAACAGGTTGCAGAGGGCATCCAGTAGTGGGGAAGTCTGGTGCAGGGCGTCAGATCCCAAGCTGGGTCAGGGGTGTCCACACAAGGCAGTTTTACAAAAGTGTCTCCTCATGGAGAGAACATCCACACAGGGTATGTGGGTGGGTATAATTTGGTATAGGGTACCGGAGCCTGAGTATAAAGAGAAGTGTGGCTGGGGGGCCCACCTGGCAATGGGAGTCAGGGGGGTGGGGGTGCAGGGCAGATCTCAAGTGAAGTGAAGAGGATATGGGGGAGGAGTCAGCAGTGGCAACAATGGGCATTTGGTTATGTAAGGGGAATTGACCAAATAAGTAATCTATTAAGGATAGTGGCAACCAGGTTTATTCTTGAAGAAGGAAATATAGAAGAGAAAAATAGCTGGGCGCGGTGGGTCACGCCTATAATTCCAGCACTTTGGAAGGCTGAGGTGGGCGGATCACCTGAGGTCAGGAGTTCAAGACCAGCCTGTCCAACATAGTGAAACCCCACCTCTACTAAAAATGTAAAAATTAGCCGGGTGTGGTGGCAGGCGCCTGTAATCCCAGCTGTTTGGGAGGCTGAGGCAAGAGAATCGATTGAACCCAGTAGGTGGAGGTTGCAGTGAGCCGAGATCACGCCATTGCACTCCAGCCTGGGCATAGGAGCAAAAGTCCATCTCAAAAAAAAAGAGAAAAATAAACAATAGTTGCTTCTCGGCTTTTTGGCTAAGATGAAGTGGAGAAAAATTTTAAAAATCTGTGAATTTGGGTTAGAATTAAGATTATCAGTGTGAAATCATGGTTTTCAAAATATTAAATATAGATGTAAGTGTGTATATTTGACAGATGAGTAGGTGTGTGTGTTCCCTAGCTCTATCCGCTGACACTAACTAGGAGCAGCAATATCCCAGTAACAGCAAGCACGTGTGTGCCCCCATGTTGGCTCCAAACATTATCAGAGCACCTTGGAGAAATGGCTGGTTTCAGGCTAGGGCAGGGAAAATACAAACTGAGCCTGGATGTTTTTGTTGTTGTACCAGAAAGCAAGGAAATAAATAATAAAGGAGCCGTGTCAAAAGAACACAGAATCCAGCTTGAAGGGGCTCCCACTGACCAAAACTGTGACAATTTGAGCCTCAGACTAAAAGATGGTGATGGATTATAACCCATTGAATAAAATTGAAAAACTTTAATCCATACTCATGAATAAAGGAACTAAATATTTAATGAGGAGTAGGATATTTATGGACTTTCAAGTATTAGCCCACAAAATAATTACTGTATTAGTTACCAATTACTGTGTAACAGATTACTTCTAAAATTTAGTGGCTTATAACAATAAATATTAATGCATAATTTCCCTGGGTCAGGAATTGAGGAGTGACCTAGGTGAGTGGTTCTGACTCAGGCTGTCCCATGTGGTTGTGATCAGGATGTTGGTAGGGGCAGCAGTTATCTGAAGGCTTGACCAGAACTAGGAATCTGCTTCCCAGATGGTTCACTTACATGGCTATTGACAGAAGGGTGAGGTTCCTTGCCACATAGGTCATTGTGGCGGCTGCTTGACTATCTTGATAACATGACAGCTGCTTGACCTAGTCTTCAAAGTCACACTCCCTCACCTTGCTTCATTCTGTTAGTTGGAAGCAAGTTGTGAAGTCCAAGCCACACCCAAGGAGAGGGGAATTACAATTCCACAAAATTTGTGGACATACTTTAAAACTGCCACAATTACAAAAGGATGAAAAGTAAGTTTACAGGCCAAACGCTGTGGCTTCTGCCTGTAATCCCAGCACTTTGGGAGGCCAAGTCTGCCGGATCACTTGAGGTCAGGAGTTCGAGACCAGCCTGGTCAACATGGTGAAACCCTGTCTCTACTGAAAATACAGAAATTAGCTGGGTGTGGTGATGCGCGCCTGTAATCCCAGCTACTCAGTAGGCTGAGGCAGGTGAATCTCTGGAACCCGGGAGGCAGAGGCTGCAGTGAGCTGAGATCATGCCACTGCACTCCAGCCTGGGTGCCAGAGCAAGACTTAGTCTCAAAAAAAACCAAAACAAAAAACAAAAAAACCTCACAATGGCGAAGTCTGGTAGACACTCCTTAACCAAGGGATCAAAGTGAACGTCATCAGTAATAAGACAAATTTAAGTCTTATGGTAACCTGCTAGGATACAATGAGAAGTACACAGCATCACTTCTATTTTATTCCTGCCAAAGATACTCAGAGATATCAGATGTGATAGCCAGCCTCCAAGATGGACTATGATGATCTCTGTCTCCTGGTACACCCTTGTGTAATCACGCGTTATACCATGGTTGGTCTGTGTGATCAGTAGAATACAGCAAAAGTGATGGTCTTGGTCATTCACTCTGGGCAAAGCTGTGTTGTAAGCAGCACTGTGGAAAGGCCAACATGGCAAGAAACTAACGCCTTCTGCAAATAGCCACATGAGTGGGCTTGGAAGCAAATTTTCCAACTCAAATTAAAGCACACTGCAAAGATACCTGGCTTGTAATTTTCAAAAAAGTGTCAAGATCATGAAAGCAAGACGTGACGGAGGAACTCTTCCTACTGAAGGAGACTAAAGAAATGTGACAAGTGCAACTCTGGCGCTAAACTGAATTTGCTATACGGGACGTTAAGACATTTGATGAAACTTAAATGTGGTCTAAAGAGTAAATAGTAGGAATGTATCAATATTAATTTCTTGATTTTGATTGATATATAGGAGAAGTTTCTAGTTTACAGAAAATATGCAGTAAAATATTTTGGGTTGATGAGGAATCAAGTGGGCAACTTACAAATGATTCAGGAAAAATAATTATTTGAAACAGAGTTAGAACTTTTCTGTAAGGTTGTGACTGAAAATTTTTAAAAGCTATAATA
This sequence comes from Macaca nemestrina, assembly GCF_043159975.1. NCBI lineage: Eukaryota > Metazoa > Chordata > Mammalia > Primates > Cercopithecidae > Macaca > Macaca nemestrina. The sequence continues at coordinate 47,435,101 of NC_092130.1, forward strand.
CATAAAGGAAAAGCAATATTGTAAATATTTTTTGGTATACTTGCGCGTGGATTTCTATTGCATGCAAGTAGAATTGCTGAGCCATAGAGTAAGCATATCTTTTCAAATATAGTAAATGGTTGTTTTTGAGGTTTTTTTTTTTTTCCAAAATAGTTGTACCAATTTGTATTCTTATCAACAGTGGATGGATGTTTCTTTTCCTACATAACTTTTTTTTTTTTTTTTTCTGTTTGAGACGGAGTCTTGCTTTGTTGCCCAGGCTGGAATGCAGTGGCGCAAACTTGTCTGACCACAGTGTCCGCCACCTGGGTTCAAGCGAGTCTCCTGCCTCAGCCCTCCTAGTAGCTGGTACTACAGGTGCGCACCACCATGCCCAGCTAATTTTTGTATTTTTAGTAGAGATGGGGTTTCACTATGTTGTCCAGGCTGGTCTCGAACTACTGACCTTGTGATCTGCCTGCCTCAGCCTTCCAAAGTGCTGGGATTACACATGTGAGCCACCACGCCTGGCCTCTTTTGCTACATATCTTTGCTAACATTTGCTATTACTAGTTTTTATTTTTAGTCTTTCTGGGAGGGGTGTAGTGGTGTTGGGGTTTTAATTTGCTTTTCTTTGATTACTAATGAATACTTTTTCATATGTTTATTGTTCATTTGTGTTTCCTAGTCCCTTTTTTTTTTTTTTTTTTTTTGAGACGGAGTCTCGCTCTGTCGCCCAGGCTGGAGTGCAGTGGCGCTATCTCGGCTCACTGCAAGCTCCGCCTCCGGGTTTACGCCATTCTCCTGCCTCAGCCTCCCGAGTAGCTGGGACTACAGGCGCCCGCCACCTTGCCCGGCTAATTTTTTTGTATTTTTAGTAGAGACAGGGTTTCATTGTGTTAGCCAGGATGGTCTCGATCTCCTGACCTCGTGATCCGCCCGTCTCGGCCTCCCAAAGTGCTGGGATTACAGGCTTGAGCCACCGCGCCCGGCCCCTAGTCCCTTTTTAAAAATTTTTTTGTTTTTTGTTTTTTGTTTTTGAGATGGAGCCTCATTCTGTCGCCCAGGCTGGAGTGCAGCGGCGCTGTCTTGGCTCACTGCAGTCTCCGCCTCTCAGGCTCAAGCAATTCTCCTGCCTCAGCCTCGCAAGTAGCTGGGACCACAGGTGTGTGTTGCCATGCCCAGCTAATTTTTTGTATTTTTAGTAGAAACGAGGTTTCACCATATTGGCCAGGCTGATCTTGGGCTTCCGACCTCAAGTGATCCACCCGCCTTGGCCTCCCAAAGTGCTAGGATTACAGGCATGAGCCACTGTGATTGGCCCCTAGTCCCATTTTTGTACTGTCTTTTCATATTCTACTTCATCTTGTTTTTCTGTTATATTTTGTCTGTTACTAGCCTTTTGAATTTCTGTACACTTTTTTTTTTTTGAGATGGAGTCTCAGTCTGTTGCCCAGGCTGGAGTGCAGTGGTATGATCTTGGCTCACTGCAACCTCTGCCTCCCAAGTTCAAGAAATTATCCTGCCTCAGCCTCCCAAGTAGCTGGGATTACAGGCATACACCACCACACCCGGCTAATTTTTATATTTTTAGTAGAGGTGAGGTTTCACCATGTTGGCCAGGCTGGTCTTAAACTCCTGGCCTCAGGTGATTTGCCTGCCTCGACCTCCCAAGGTGCTGGGATTACAGGAGTGAGCCACCGAGCCTGGCCCACTTTTTTTTTTTTTTTTTTTTGAGATGGATCCTCTCTGTCGCTCAGGCTGGGGTGCAGTGGCACGATCTTGGTTCACTGAAACCTCTGCCTGCCAGGTTCAAGCAATTCTCCTGCCTCAGCCTCCCAGGTAGTTGGGGACTACAGGTGTATGCCACCATGCCCAGATAATTAAAAAAAATTTTTTTTGGTGGAAATGGGCTTTCACCATGTTACCCACGCTGGTCTCGAACTTCTGACCTCAAGTGATCTGCCTACCTTGGCCTCCCAGGTAGTTGGGGACTACAGGTGCATGCCACTATGCCCAGATAATTTAAAAAAAATTTTTTTTTGGTGGAGATGGGCTTTCACCGTGTTACCCATGCTGGTCTCGAACTTCTGACCTCAAGTGATCTGCCTACCTTGGCCTCCCAGAGTGCTGGGGTTACAGGAGAGAGCCATCGAGCCTGGCTGTGTACACATTTTATAATGAGCTTGTTAAGTTCTGCACCCAAATAAACTTTTGGGATTTTTATTGGAATTGCTTTGAATCTATACAGGAATTTGGAGAGAATTGACATTTTATAATATTGAACCTTCCAGTCTATGAACATGGTATATCCCTCTATTTGTTTAGCTACTTATATTGGTATTTAATTTATCTCAGTCAGGGTTTTTGTTTTTTTGTTTGTTTGTTTTTGTTTTTAGATGGAGTCTCACTCTACTGCCCAGGCTGGAGTGCAGTGGTGTGATCTTGGCTCACTGCATCCTCTACTGCCCTGGTCTTGGTTCAAGCAATTCTCCTGCCTTAGCCTCCTGAGTAGCTAGGATTACAGGTGTCTGCCACTGCGCCCAGCTAATTTTTTTGTATTTTTATTAGAGATGGGGTTTCATCATCTTGGCCAGGATGGTCCTGAACTCCTGACTTTGTGATCCACCTGCCTTGGCCTCCCAAAGTGTTGGGATTACAGGCGTGAGCCACCATGCCTGGTCTAAGGTTTGTTTTTGCCTAAAAGTCTCACACTTCTTTTCTCTGTTTTCTAGGTATTTGGTAGTTTCTAGGATTATTATAAATATTATCTTTTTAAAATGTTCACTTATGCAGTGGCTCATGTCTGTAATCTGGGAGGCCAAAGCAGGAGGATTGCTTGAGCCCAGGAGTTCATGACCAGCCTTGGCAACTTAGTGAGACCTCTTCTCTTAAAAAAAAAAAAAAATTTCTTTTAAATTAAAAGATTCCTTTTAGCCAGGTGCGGTGGCTCACACCTGTAATCCCAATACTTTGGAAGGCCAAGGTGGGTGGATCACCTGAGGTCAGGAGTTCGAGACCAGCCTGACCAACATAGTGAAACCCCGCATCTACTAAAAATACAAAAAAAATTAGCTGGGTATGGTGGCAGGCACCTGTAATCCCAGCTACTGGGGAGGCTAAGGCTGGAGAATCACTTGAATCCAGGAGGTGGCTGTTGCAGTGAGCTGAGATCGCGCCGTTGTACTCCAGCCTGGACAACAAGAGCAAAACTCCATCTCAAAAAAAAAAAAAAAAAACAACAAAGTTCCTTTTAAACTGTTTTTGTGGCTTGGTGCAGTGATTCACGCCTGTAATCCCAGCGCTTTAGGAGGCCAAGGTGCGAGGATCACTTGAGCTCAGGAATTTGAAACTAGCCTGGGCGACATAAGGAGACCTCATCTCTACAAACTAAATACAAAAACTGTTTTTGTTGTATAGAAACTCAATTCATCTTTATATGGTGCCTCTATAGCTAATATAAGGTTCCACAAACCATGGTCACTGAATCCTGCCTGCTACCTGTTTTTGGAGGCTCATAAGCTAAGAATGTTGTTTATGTATGAGCCTCCATTTTGTCCACAAAATATGGAAATTTGTTTTCTCTCATGTTACATGAGTACCTATATAACATCCACAGTTTTGCCTCTTGTTCCACAAAGACTGTAATATTTACTACCTGACCCTTTACAGAAAAATTTGCTGACCTGTACCGGGCGTGGTGGCTCACACTTGTAATGTTAGCACTTTGGGAGACTGAGGCGGGTGGATTGCCTGAGCCCAGGAGATTGAGACCAGCCAGGATAACATGGTGAAACCCCATCTCTACTAAAATACAAAAAATTAGCTGTGCGTGGTGGTGTGTGCCTGTAGTTCCAGCTACTCCGGAAGCTGACGCAGGAGAATTGCTTTAACCTGGGAGGCAGAGGTTGCAGTAAGCCGAGATCGCGCCACTGCACTCCAGCCTGGGCGACAGAGCAAGACTTTGTCTCCAAAAAAAAAAAAAAAAAAAAAATTGCGGACCCAAATGTAAAACCTTGCTAAACTCACTTAATTCTAATTATTTCAAAATATTTTATCTGTAGATTCATTAGGATTTACAGTGTACCTAATGCGTAATCGATAAGAAATGACAGGTTTTTTCCTTTTCAGTTCTTTTATTTCTTTTTCTTCCTTGGCTGTATCAGTCCAATTTCAGGGACTGGATTTTTCTCAGTCTTCTAGGTAACTAGAAGTTGGCTGAAGTTTGTAAAAACTTGGGTTTATTCGTAGGGTATAGCCCTTCGTCTTAACTCTGACGCAGAGTTTGTCTCCTTAGCTTGTAATATGTGATACTTACTCTCTTGTGATGGACAGACACACCCAGCACAGAAATTGACTGAACTCTGGATTTCTGTCTTGTTCCATATCTTGTTTTAATTTTTTTTTTTTTTTTGAGACAGAGCCTCACTCTGGCGCCCAGGCCAGAGTGCAGTGGCGTGATCTCGGCTCACTGGAACGTCTGCCTTCTAGGTTCAAATGATTCTCCTGCCTCGGCTTCCTGAGTAGCTGAGATTACAGGTGTGCGCCACCAAGCCTGGCAATTTTTGTGTTAGTAAAGACGGGTTTCACCATGTTGGCCACGCTGGTCTCGAATTTCTGACCTCAAGCAATCCGCCTGCCTCAGCCCCACAAAGTGCTGGGATTACGAGAATAAGCCACCGTGCCTGGCCATTTTTTTTTTTTTTTTTTTTTTTTTTTAAGAGACAGAATCAGGCAGGACACAGTGGCTCATGCCTGTAATCCCAGCACTTTGGGAGGCTGAAGTAGGTGGATCACTTGAGGCCAGGAGTTTGAGACCAGCCTGGCCAACATGGCAAAACCCCACGTCTACAAAAAATACAAAAATTAGCCGGGCATGATAGTGCATGCCTGTAGTCTCAACTATTTGGGAGGCTGAGGTGGGAGAATCGCTTGAACCTGGGAGGCAGAGTTGTGGTGAGCCAATATCGTGCCACTGCACTCCGGCCTGGGCAACAGAGTGAGACTCCATCTTTAAAAAAAAAAAAAAAAAGAGAATCTCCCTCTGTCACCCAGGTTGAAGTGCAGTGGCGCAATGATAGCTTACTGTAGCCTTGAACTCCTGGGCTCGATTGCGCCTCCTCTCTCAGCTTCCCAAGTAGCTGGGACTAGAGGTGTTTGCCACCACACCTGGCTAATTTTTGTAGTTTTTGTAGAGACAGGGTTTTACCATGTTGCCCAGGCTAGTCTCAAACTTCTGAGCTCAAATTATCTGCCTGCCTTGGCCTCCCAAAGTGCTGGGATTACAAGCGTGAACCACCGGGCCTGGCCTGGGCTAATTTTCCAAAATTTGTTGTAGAGATAGTCTTGCTGTGTTGTCCTGCCTGGCTGGTCTCAAATTCCTGGCCTTAAGCAATCCTTCTACCTGTGGCCTCCCAGAATGCTGGGATTACAGACGTGAGCCACTTCAGCTGGTCAGGTTGATTATTCTTTACCCCCTTGTTGATTTGCTGATTTTTTTTTTTTTGAGATGGGAGTCTCACCCTGTTGCCCGGGCTGGAGTGCAATGGCGCAATCGAGGCTCACTGTAACCTCCATCTCCCAGGTTCAAATGATTTTCCTGCCTTAGCCTCCCATGTAGCTGGGATTACAGGTACCCGCCACCACGCCCAGCTAATTTTTGTATTTTTAGTAGAGACGGGGTTTCACCACATTGGCCAGACTGGTCTCGAACTCCTGACCTCGTGATCCACCCACCTCGGCCTCCCAAAGTGCTGGGATTACAGGCATGAGCCACTGCGCCTGGCCTGATTTTCTGATTCTTTTTTTTTTTCTTTTTTTTTGAGATGGAGTCTCACTCTGTCACCCAGGCTGGAGTACAGTGGCACAATCTTGGCTCACTGCAAGTTCCGTCTCCCGGGTTCATGCCATTCTCCTGCCTCAGCCTCCCCAGTAACTGGGACTACAGGCGCCCACCACCATGCCCAGCTAATTTTTTGTATTTTTAGTAGAGATGGGATTTCACCGTGTTAGCCAGGATGGTCTCCATCTCCTGACCTTGTGATCCGCCTGCCTCAGCCTCCCAAAGTGCTGGAATTACAGGCATGAGCCACCGTGCCTGGCCGGAAACTCCTATTTTTAAAACCATCACATCTTGTGAGATTTATTCACTATCACGAGAACAGCACAGGAAAGACTTGCCCCTATGATTAAGTTACCTCCCACCAGGTTTCTTCCACAACATGTGGGAATTCAATATGAGATTTGGATAGGGACACAGCCAAACCATATAATTATACTTATTAGACTTGTATTCAGTCTCACATAATACAAAGAATAAAATGTTTATTTTTGTGAATTGGACCATAAGAGTAAACATAATTTTATTCTTCATATTTTTTATAGTTCTCAGTGTGAAAGTCACAAGATAAAATTTTAAGGCTTGTATTCTACTTTTTGTTCTGTAGTGAAGCAAATAAGCAACATGTAAGATGTCAGAAATGCTTGGAATTTGGACATTGGACTTACGAATGCACAGGAAAAAGAAAATACCTACACAGGCCCTCAAGGACAGCAGAACTAAAGAAAGCTTTAAAAGAAAAAGAAAACAGATTATTATTACAGCAAAGGTAGGTTTACATGTGGTATACAAAGGAATATTTTTTTAATGTGTATTTATAGACTTTATTAAAGGACCAAATGTTTAATGGTGGTTCTCCAGATTTTAATTATAATGTTAGTGATGTTTAATGGATGCTTACTATGTGCCAAGCACTATTCTAGGGTCTTTATAAGTATTAGTTTATTTAAACCTGATATCTACACTATTAAGGTGGGTAGTATTATTGTCTTTATTTTACATATGAAGAAACTAAAGCAAGGAGATTTGAATAACTTACTCATTGTCATACAGCTAGTAAGAAGAAAAAGTATGTGTTAAAGCATGCAGCCTGTCCCCCAGATTCATGGTCTTAGTCATTTTGCTTTATTGCCTCAACTGTCAATGAAATGACAATTGAATTAAGAGATTGATTATATGAACTGACATGGAAAGCTATCCAAGAAGTATCAGGTATATTAAATAAGGTAGAGAACAGAATATATAATATGCTATGATTTATGTTTATAAAAAGAAGAATTGGCTGGGCACAATGGCTCACACCTGTAATCCCAACACTTTGGGAGGCTGAGGCGGGCAGATCACATGAGTCCAGTAGTTTGAGACCATCCAACATGGTGAAATCCTATATCTACTAAAAATACAAAAATTAGCCGGGCATGGTGGCAGGTACCTGTAATCCCAGCTATTCAGGAGGCTAAGGCAAGAGAATCACTTGAACCTGGGCGGTGGAGGTTTTGGTGAGCTGAGATCGTGCCACTGCATTCCTGAATTCCTGACTGGGCGACAGAGCGAGACTCTGTCTCAAAAAAAAAAAAAAAAAAAAAAGCAGCATCTTCGTAAGGGCTGTTAGCTGTAGAATAGTGTCTTAAGTATTTAGACTTTCAAGGCAGTAGTCTTCCAATTTGTGGACATGAAAGTTCTTTAAGAGTTATGCAGGAACAGATAACCAATTTCTAGATTATCAACATTCATATACAATTCTTCCTAAAACAAATCTGGATGAGGACTTGCCTACTGGTCTCCTTTTCTACTTCCCCTTTTCTAACGATGCTTTTCTAATCTCATAAAAGAAAGGTATACCTCTCACCCATCTCTAACATACCTTAGTGTATTGTCCTCATGTATGAAAACCTAGATGGTTTTTCAGAATGGTGACGTTTGTGCTGAGAAAGTGAATGGTCATAATAGTTTTGTTTGTTTGTTCGTTTGTTTGTTTTGAGACAGGGTCTCACTATGCCACCCAGGCTGGAGTGCAGTCTCATCTCACTGCAACCTCCACCTCCTGGGTTCAAGTAATTCTCCCACCTCAGCCTCCCAAGTAGCTGAGACTTCAGGTGCCCACCACCACGCCTGGCTAATTTTTTGTATTTTTGGTAGAGATGGGATTTTGCCGTGTTGCCCGGGTGGTCTCAAACTCCTGAGCTCAAGCAGTCTACCCACCTCAGCCTCCCAAAGTGCTAAGATTATAGAGGTGAGCCACCATGCCCAGCTGGCCATAATTTTTGAGAGTAAAATTTTTTTTTTTGAGTCAGAGTCTCGCTGTGTCACCCAGGCTGGAGTGCATCTCAGCTCACTTCAACCTCTGCCTCCCAGGTTCAAGTGATTTTGCCTCAGCCTCCAGAGTAGCTGGGAGTACAGGCACGTGAATTAAGCTGGGCATGGTGGCTCATGCCTATAATCCCAGCACTTTGGTAGGCTGAGGCGGGCGGATCACCTGAGGTTGGGAGTTCGAGACCAACCTGAAACCAACATGGAGAAACGCCGTATCTACTAAAAATACAAAATTATCCAGGCGTTGGTGGTGCATGCCCATAATCCCAGCTGCTTGGGAGACTGAGGCAGGAGAACTGCTTGAACCCGGGAGGCAGAGGTTGTGGTGAGCCGAGATTGCACCATTGCACTCCAGCCTGGGCAACAAGAGCAAAACTCCATCTCAAAAAAAAATAAATAATAAGAATTAATTCCCCAGGAGCCATCTCTATTGAAAAAATAAAATTTAAAAATAGGAATTTAATTGATGCCAAACCTGGTCACATTCTACTATGAAGAAATATTTATTTATAGATACATAAACTAGAAAAAAATCTGTCATTAAGAAATGCATTTCCGGACTGGTCACAGTGGCTCATGCCTGTAATTCCAGCACTATGGGAGGCCGAGGTGGGTGGATCACTCGAGGTCAGGAGTTCGAGACCATCCTGGCCAACATGGCAAACCCCTGCCTCTACTAAAAATACAAAAATTAGCTGGGTGCGGTGGTGCACCCTGTAATTGCAGCTACTTGGGAGGCTGAGGCAGGAGGCTTACTTGAACCCAGGAGGCAGAAGTTGCAGGGAGCTGAAATCACACCACTGCACTCCAGCCTGGGTGATACAGCAAGACTCTATCTCACCAAGAAAAAAAATATATATATATACACATACACACACACACACACATACACATATGTGTATATACATTACCAATAAATTTGTTTTAATGTAATAATTATTAAACTTTATACTATCAACCAGATGCTGTGGCTCATGCCTATAATCCCAGCACTTTGGGAGGCCAAGATAAGAGGATCACTTGAGGCCAGGAGTCTTAAGACCAGTCTAGGCAACATAGCAAGACCCTGTTTCTTTTTTTTTTTTTTTTCAACTTTCAGTTATTTATTAATCAGTGTAATCTCCAGTAGATTACATCAACATGATTTCATGCATTTAGAGGAGAAATATTTCCTGGTTAAGTGGAAAATTGGGCAGATGGCTTCTGGAAGACCTTCATTCTAAAGCAGCTTTATAGTGAAACATTTCATTTAGAAATCTGTACCTTCTTTCTTTAATTTGCTGTAATCCACATTCACTGAGTAGAACTTGTATTGATCATTGGGACCTAGTTTGTTCCAGGGCTCTGGGTTATTCTTTCTGTCCCAACAAACATCTGGATTGAACAATGCCAGATGCAAGAGAAACAGTGCTGCTCCAGTACCTCCAGTTCCAATAAATACAAAGAGGGGGATCAGCTTCGCATGCTTCTTGGCCTGACCCGTGATCGGGCGGAGCATGTTTGCGGCAGAAGCCTCCGCCAGGAAAGGAGAGAGCCAGCCTAGCCACCAGGCCCTGAACTAAGTAGTATCGCCAAGACCCTGTTCCTTAAAAAAAGGCTGGGTGTGATGGCTTACGCCTATAATCCCAACACTTTGGGAGGCCAAGGTGGGTGGATCGCCTGAGGTCAAGAGTTCGATACCAGCCTGGCCAACATAGTGAAACCCCATCTCTACTAAAAGTACAAAAATTAGCCAGGCATGGTGGCGGGCACCTGTAATCCCAGCGACTCAGGAGTCTGAGACAGGAGAATTGCTTGAACCTGGGAGGTGGAGGAGGTTGAAGTGAGCCGAGATCACGCAACAGCACTCCCACCTGGGCGACAGAACGAGACTCTGCCTCAAAAAAAAAAAAAAGTATCAACTGTTAAACATGTTCACATGTTCTTATGTGAATAATAGGTATTAAATTATTGTAGAACTTTTTATAATATTTATATAACATGCCCTTTGCAAATACTGAAACTTAGAATTGCTAGTACAAATTTTCCAGAAATTATTTTATTAGGAATGTAAGCAAAAAAAATGTTTGAAAACCCCTGTCCTAAAGAATGAAATACGGGTTATGAAAATTTTCATTCTAGTTTAGGCACACACCTATAATCCCAGCACGTTGGGAAGCTAAGGTGGGAGGATCACTTGAGGACAGGAGTTTGAGACCAGCCTGGGCAACATAGCAAGACCCACCTCTACAAAAAATAAATAAATAAATAAAATTTTATTTTGACATTTATGTTTTTCTAATTGTATCTCACAAGTATTTTGGTCTAAAACGTATATAATTACATAAATCTGGCTTTGTTAAACAAAAGACTGCTGGCCGGGCACCGTGGCTGACACCTGCAATCCCAGCACTTTGGGAGGCCGAGGCAGGTGAATCACAAGATCAGGAGCTCGAGACCATCCTGGCTAACACGGTGAAACCCCATCTCTACTAAAAATACAAAAAAATTAGCTGGGTATGGTGGCAGGCGCCTGTGGTCCCAGCTACTCAGGAGGCTGAGGCAGGAGAATGGCGTGAACCCGGCAGGTGGAGCTTGCAGTGAGCCAAGATCACGCCACTGCACTCCAGCCTGGGCAACAGAGGGAGATTCCATTCTCAAAAAAAAAAAAAAAAGATTGCTGAGTTTTGATTCAGTTATAATTTAGTAAGTATACTTCACCCTCTTATTTTACTCCCAAAATGACAATTCAGTAAGTAATTTCATTGTGTAAAAAACTTTACATAAATACATGTTTATGTTTGGAGACTCAGGAAATAAGGATGGAAGCATTATCTAGGAAATATAGAGAAGGCCAGAAGATAAAAACATTGGCCATGTGTGGTGGCTCACACTTGTAATCCCAACACTTTGGGAGGCTGAGGTGAGCAGATTGCTTGAGCTTAGGAGTTCAAGACCAGCCTGGGCAACATGGTAAAACCCCGTCTCTACAAAAAATACAAAATTTAGCTAGGCTTGGTGGTGCATGCTTGTATGCCCAGCTACTCCGGAGGTTGACGTGAGAGGATTGCTTGAGCCTGGGAGGCAGAGGTTGCAATAAGCCAAGATCGTGCCACTGCGCTCCAGCCTGGGTAACAGTGAGACCCTGTCTCAAAAAGAAAAAAAAAAAAAAAAAGTTAAATTTTCAGGACAGTGGTGATAGAATTAATTCTGTTTTTTCTTGTTGTTGTTGTTGTTGTTTTTATTTTGAGACAGAGTCTTGCTCTGTCACCCAAGCTGGAGTGCAATGGTGCGATCTCGGCTCACTGCAACCTCCGCCTCCCAGGTTCAAGAGATTCTCCTTCCTCAGTCTCCTGGGTAGCTGGGAGTACAGGCGTGCACCACCAAGCCTGGCTAATTTTTGTATTTTTTTAGTAGAAACAGAGTTTCACCATGTTGGCCAGGCTGGTCTCAAACTCCTGACGTCAAATGATCTGCCCGCCTCATCCTCCCAGAGTGCTGGGATTACAGGTGTGAGCCACTGCACCTGGCCTAATTCTGTAATTTAAAAACCTGATTTAGTATGCATGTTGTTTGACAGAATAGTAGCAGCAAGCCATTTGTCCCTTTCGTTCAGATTTACCAGACTTTATTCTTTATAAATAATGTGAGTGAACATAGTTTTGAAGTATTAAATTTCTGGTCTTTTTTTTTTTTTTTGAGACGGAGTCTTGCTGTGTCGCCCAGGATGGAGTGCAGTGGCGCGATCTCGGCTCACTGCAAGCTCCGCCTCCCGGGTTCACGCCATTCTCCCGCCTCAGCCTCCTAGTAGCTGGGACTACAGGCGTCCGTGACCACGCCCGGCTAGTTTTTTGTATTTTTAGTAGAGGTGGGGTTTCACCATGTTAGCCAGAATGGTCTCGATCTCCTGAGCTTGTGATCCACCCACCTCGGCCTCCCAAAGTGCTGGGATTACAGGTTGAGCCACCGCACCTGGCCAAATTTCTGGTCTTTAAAGAGTAAATCGGCCGGGCGCAGTGGCTCACGCATGTAATCCCAGCACTTTGGGAGGCCGAGGCGGGCGGATCACAAGGTCAGGAAATCGAGACCATCCTAACAGTGAAACCCTGTCTCTACTAAAAATACAAAAAATTAGCCGGGTGTGGTGGCGGGCGCCTGTAGTCCCAGCTACTCAGGAGACTGAGGCAGGAGAATGGTGTGAACGCTGGTGGCAGAGCTTGCAGTGAGCCGAGATTGCGCCATTGCACTCCAGCCTGGGCGACAGTGAGACTCCATCTCAAAAAAAAAAAAAAGTAAATAACTCGGCCAGACAGGGTGGCTCACACCTGTAATCCCAGGACTTTGGGAGGCCAAGGTGGGCGGATCGTAAGGTCAGGAGTTTGAGACTAGCCTGGCCAGTATGGTGAAACTCCATCTCTACTAAAAATATAAAAATTAGCCGGGCTTGGTGGCATACACCTGCAGTCCCAGCTACTCAGGAGGCTGAGGCAGAAGAATTGCTTGAACCCGGTGGAGGTTGCAGTGAGTTAACATCGTGCCACTGCACCAGCCTGGACAACAGAACAAGACTTCATCTCAAAAAAAAAAAAAAAAGTAAATAACTCAACAGTTGGGGGACATACAGAAAAAGAAATATTTTAAATTAAAGGGCTGATTTTGAAAAATTATGAAATAGCTATTTATATGATTCTGAGAACTCAAACTACAAATTACGGCTATTGTGCTATTTGCTTTGTTCTGTTGTTCAGTAAGTAGTGATATAGCTATGTCAGCCTCAGTTTCAGACTAAAAAAAAGTAATCATCTTAACTACTAACCTACCCGACTTTTATACAGGTGCTAAGATATGTTATCTTGCTTAAATGCTGGTTAAGTTGACTGCATGTACCATATACATCCAACAATAGCAGACTTTCCACTTGCTTATAATAAGAAATACTGTACTCTAGATGTGATAAAAAGACAGAATGTTTCTCCAGAGTAAAATGGTTTGGGGGATAGCAGAAGGGCTTGTCTGAGCTGTGTATAATCACTCTATTAACAGGAGCTTTTTTCCCCCTCATGTTTATCAGCATTGGAGAAACCAATGTGGAAAGAAAGGCCAAGAAAAAAAGGTATGTGTGGTTTTAGTAGTGTTTTATAGATAACATGTAATACTAACTGGAGGGATAGGAAAGGTGATTTTAAAATAATAGCTATGCTGGACGCGGTGGCTCATGCCTGTAATCCCAGCACTTTGGGAGGCTGAGGTGGGTGGATCACCTGAGGTCAGGAGTTCGAGACCAGCCTGTCCAACATGGTGAAACCCTGTCTTTACTGAAAATACAAAATTAGCTGGGTGTCATGGCACATGCCTGTAATCCCAGCTACTCAGGAGGCTGAGGCAGGAGAATTGCTTGAACCCGGGAGGCAGAGGTTGCAGTGGGCCAAGATCATGCCATTGCACTCCAGCCTGGGCGACAGAGCAAATTTTGTCTCAAAAAAAATAGCTATAAGATTTGGATCTGAAGTCTCTTATTGCAATTTATAATTAAATAATCATCCTATTTTCCGATAAGTTCCTTTTTTTAACCTGTCTGGAAATGCATTGCTTCTGTTTCTCCTTTTACTCCAACTTTCTAGAGTCCTTATACCTGGAAACAATAAATAATTGTCGTCCCTTGGCTTAGAATAGGAAGTGTTAATAGACTGGTAGGAAATTATTGGCCCGCCATATCTAGTCCAAAGTAGTTAAAATAAAGATGACGAAACAGTCACCAGCTATGCTACGTGAGGTTTAAATAGACCCAATTGTTATACTGCAGCTTTATTCTAACATTATTCCCTCTGAAACGTAATATAGTAGATATGCTTATCTTGAATTCCATCCAAGAGAGTTAAGTTGCTGAAGTAACAATGCCTTGTAGAGAGAGGAGCTGTGGTTTACAGCAGTTAGGCAATCTCCAAAACATCAAACCTAAGGATAACATGCTAGCAAAGCTTCAGAATATAGGCATATTTATAAACGGAATCATATGAAATTGCTTTTGGCCGGGCATGGTGGCTCATGCCTGTAATCCTAGCACTTTGGGAGGCTGAGGCGGGCGGATCATGAGGTCAGGAGTTCGAGACCAGCCTGGCCAACATGATGAACATGGTGAAACCCCATCTCTGCTAAAAATACAAAAATCAGCTGGGCGTGGGTGTGCACGCCTGTAATCCTGGCTACTCGGGAGGCTCTGAGGCACGAGAATTTCTTGAACCCGGGAGGCGGAGGTTGCAGTGAGCTGAGATTATGCCACTGCACTCCAGCCTGGGTGACACAGCAAGACTCCGTCCTGAAAAGAAAAAAAAAATGAAATTACTTTTAACATTCTATTACATGTCACCTTCCCATGTATATAACTGTGTATTGTCTGATAGGTCTAAGAGTGTAACCAGTTCCAGTAGCAGTAGCAGTGACAGTTCTGCCAGTGATTCTTCATCAGAGAGTGAAGAAACATCTACCTCTTCCTCCTCAGAGGACAGTGACACTGATGAAAGCTCCTCTAGTTCCTCATCCTCAGCCTCCTCCACAACCTCTTCCTCCTCCTCTGATTCAGACTCAGACTCCAGTTCTTCCAGTAGCAGCAGCACCAGCACAGATAGCAGCTCTGACGATGAACCACCAAAGAAGAAGAAAAAGAAATAGAGTTGCTCCATCCATATTGGACCGATGGACTGAAAACATTAATGTGATTCTTGAAAGGGAATTTAGAATATGTTAAGGCCAAGTAGGTTAACTGGTGAACATTTCTAGAATTCAAAAGTTTCTCAATGTTTTACATTGTAAGAGCATAAAGAGTATTAATAATGGCTTATAGAGAGAGACTTTTTTATTTGAAGGGTGAATCTTGTTTTTCTTTTTTATCTTTAAAATATATCTCTAGAACTTAAAGCTGAAATCTGCAAATCTGTTTGTGTGATGAAACTATCTTTTCTCTCTGTGAAATAAATGCCATACTTTGTTATATATGTTGGTGGTATGTATCAGACATATTTTCAGGATGGTGCATCAGGACATCTGGCAGTGAATTTCTAATGCTTTTGGCTGTGTGTTATGTAAGATATAATATGTTGTTACTGTAAGCTTAGTTTTCCTACCGTTAATAAATGTGCTCTATTTTTACATTTATGTTCAGAAAGTTATCTGACTTTTTGTCCTAAGTGGTATGTTCAAGGAGTCTATTAATATATTTATAGTTTTTGAATGCTATAAGTTTCAAATTACTGTGTTATATCATTCATTTTCTTCTGGTTCCTTAAGTTTTTCAAGTTATCCTTTTCTGAGGAAAATTATTCTAGAGGAACCTAAAAAGGGACAAAACATTTGAAACTACTTAGGAGTCTAATATTGGTGCCTTCTGACAAAAGTCAGTGTATCAGAAAAGAAAGCAGCCATGTAAGAGGCTAACTCAAGTAGAAGTGCTAGAAATATCTTTGTGTATTAACATGCAATAAAAGGTACCATTCAAAGCAGGGGGAAAGGTAGGAAGAAGACGTAATTTTTACTGAAAATTAGGGCAGTGTTGGTCACCTTTTATTAAAAGCTTTTTTTAAGCTTTCATAAAAGATTGCCTTTGCTATTTTTGAAAACACGTTATGACAGTTTGTATGGTAACTGGTCATATATATGACAGTCTACTGCATATATATGAATAGGATTAATCTGGTGTGTTTACATAGGATATACATAGTTGAAATCTAGCATGAAAGGTCAAAAAGGAAATACTGCACAATATTTCTTAAAAGTAAAATGCTGTTATTGTTATGAGTCTTTGGTTTAACATCACAGTATTCTGTGATGTCTTTTTAACTTTTTGGAAAGAGGTATCATTTGTAGAAAAAATTTGATTTGGGTTAAATATAGGTTTTTAAAACTATAAATGTTGTCTTTTTTATATTTTTATGAAAAAGCAGTAGAAAATTACTTTTGAAGAAAACAGGCTATTTAAATATTAAAATATATGTATGTTGTGAGTTTAAGGAGCCTATAATTGTCAGTTTTACAAAACCATCTGTGTTCAATGGTTGTAAATAAATTCTCAAAACATCATTTCAAAGGCTGCCTACAGAATATTATCACTTGACAGATAGAGTTAATAAATTACCAATCAGGTACATTTTATAATGTTTGTCTCTGTAAAGGTAATATTAGCAGTTAAAGAACACGGATGAGAAAAGAATGTGTTACATAGGTTGCATCACTTGCAGTTAAATAAAACTCACAATTTGTGCTCACAAGCTTAAAATTCTGTTATCTCTTTACTGTTTTATTTAATGCCAGTTCTTATTCCATTTGAGGTGTAAAGACATTTGAACAAATTCCAATTTTAGAGTTTTACTATTATGGCTGTTAAAAGTATGACTGGAGAAGTAGAGAGAGCAGGAACTCAGTTCTTCTAGTCAAGCATTTCACTCAAAAACACAGAATCAGGCTTGTCACAGTGGCTCACGCCTCTAATCCCAACATTTTGGGAAGCCAAGACGGGAGAATCACTTGAGTCCAGGAGTGTGAGACCAGCCTAGGCAACATAGTAAGACTGCGTCTCTACAAAACAATTTAAAAATTAGCTGGGCATTGTAATGTGCCCCTATAGTCCCAGCTACTCAGGAGGCTGTGGCAAGAGAATAGTTTGAGCCCAGGAGGTTGAGGCTGCAGTGAGCCATGAGTGTGCCACTGCACTCCAGCCTGGGTGACAGAATGAGAAAAAACAAAAAACAGAATCAATGGCAAAGTGGAGACTAACTTTTAAAAAGTTTTATTTTTAGTCCTGCCTTCAGGCAGGACTCTGGAAGTTGAGTCTCTGGCAAATGTAGTGAGTATGTTACTTAACCACATTCATATCAAAAGGAGTCATTAGATCATAGGTTTTCATTCCACACACATACTGTGTTATTAATAGACTATACAATATAGCAATTTTGCCCTAGAATGAAAATACAGCATTAGCCATAAGTTAACACTGGAAGTGAAAAAAGTGCAGAGAGGCTGTTTCATATTCTTAGCCATATTTATTCTTTTTAAATTTTGAACTGTAGATTTATAGAAAAGTTGCAAAAATAGTATAATTTCCTTATAAACCTCATCTAGCTTCCCATAGTGTTAACATCTTACATAACCATGTCACAGTTGCCAGAACCAAGAAATTTAACATCTAGTAAAACACTATCTTTTAAAGACATCCTATTATAGCATAGTAAAATACTATTAAACTGAAAACTTTATTCATATTTTGCTCATTTTCCCACTAATATCCTTTTTATATTCCAGAATACTACCCAGAAAATACATTTAGATACTTGTACCTTTACTACAGTCTCAATATTTCAGTGTTACCTTGTCTCATGCCCTTGTCACTTTTAAAGAATTATTTTGTCTAATACTCCTCAATCTGGGTTTGTTTGGCCGGGCACAGTGATTCACACCTGGAATCCCAGCACTTTGGGAGGCCGAGGCAGCTGGATCATTTGAGGTCAGTAGTTCAAGACCAGCCTCACCGACATGGCAAAACCCCGTCTCTACTAAAAATACAAAAAAATTAGCCAGGTGTGGTGGCGCACACCTGTAGTCCCAGCTATTCAGGAGGCTGAGGCAGGAGAATGGCATGAACCTGGGAGGTGGAGGTTGCAGTGAGCCGAGATCGTGCTGTTGCATTCCTGCATGGGTGACAGTGAGACTCTAAAAAAAAAATTTGGATTTGTCCGATGTTTTCTTGTGATTGAACTGAGGTTATGCTTTTTGGAAGAATATCACAGAAATGGAATGTCCTCAGTCAATGATATCATGAGATTAATAATGTTCATGTGTCTTATTTATTACTGGCAACGTTGACCTTGATCACTTGATTAAAGTGGTTCCAGGCTGCGCGCGGTGGCTAACGGCTGTTATCCCAGCACTTTGGGAGGCCAAAGCAGGCGGATTGCTTGAGCTCAGGAGTTCAAGACTAGGCAACATGGTGAAACCGCATCTCTACAAAAAACACAAAAATTAGCCAGGCATGGCTGGGCATGGTGGCTCATGCCTGTAATCCCAGCACTTTGGGAGCCAAGGCGGGCAGATCATGAGGTCAGGAGTTTGAGACTAGCCTGACTAACATGGTGAAACCCCGTCTCTACTGAAAATACAAAATTAGGCAGGCATGGTGTTGCATGCCTATAATCCCACCTACTCAGGAGGCTGAGGCAGGAGAATCACTTGAACCTGGGAGGCGGAGGTTGCAGTGAGCTGAGATCACACCACTGCACTCCAGCCTGGGCGACAGAGTGAGACTTCATCCCCCCGCAAAAAAAATTAGCCAGGCGTGGTGGTGTGCATCTGTAGTTCCAGCTACGGGGGAAGAATAGGTGGAGGGATGGCTTGAGCCCAGGAGGCCCGGGCTACAGTAAGCCGAGATTGTGCCACTGCATACTCCAGACTGAGCAAAAATAAAAAAACCTCGCCTCAAAAAAAAAAAAAAAAAAGCCAGGCATGGTGGCATGGCATACACTGGAAGTTCCAGCTACTCAGAAGGCAGAGGAGGGTGGGAGGATCAATTGAGCCCAGGAGGTCCAGGCTGCAGTGAGCTGAGATCAGGCCACTGAACTCTGGTCTGGGTGACAGAGTGAGACCCTAACTAAAAAAAGGTTATAATCAGATTTTTCCACTGTATATTACTACCTTTTCCTTGTTTGTTGACAGATACTTTAGGGAAGATATTTTGAGTATATGCAAAACTCACTAGTTTTAATGGATCAGTGGACCTTGTCTACAACAATTATTACTATACTATCTTCTTTTCCAAATGATGGTTGTTTTTTTTTTTTTTTTTTTTTTGAAGAGTCTTTCTCTGTCACCCAGGCTGGAGTGCAGTGGCACAATCTCAGCTCATTGCAACCTCTGCCTCCCAGGTTCAAGTGATTCTCTTGCCTCAGCCTCCCATGTAGCTGGGATTACAGGCACCCGCCACCACGCCTGACTAATTTTTGTGTTTTTAGTAGAGACAGGGTTTCGTCCTGTGGGCCAGGCTGGTCTCAAACTCCTGACTTCAGGTGATCCGCCTGCCTCAGCCTCCCAAAGTTCTGGGATTACAGGTGTGAGCCACTGAGCCTGACCCCAAATAATGGTTTTCATGTTTTGTTTTTTGTTTTTTGTTTTTTGAGCTGGAGTTACGCTCTTGTTGCCCTGTTTGGAGTGCAATGGCACGATCTCTGCTCACTGCAACCTCTGCCTCCCAGGTTCAAGTGATTCTCTTGCCTCAGCCTCCCGAGTAGCTGGGATTATAGGCATGTGCCACCACGTCCAGCTAATTTTTGTCTCTACTAAAAATACAAAAATTAGCTGGGCATGGTGGAGCATGTCTGTAATCCCAGCTACTCGGGAGGCTGAAGTAGGAGAATATCCATTTTCTGACACCAGGTTGTGCCTTTGACAGAAGTTAAAAAAAAAAAAAAGAAAATACTGGAAACCAGACCTTGAATTATGGTGCCTTAATTGAAACAAGTTGACCCAAAACACGATTTCAAATTGTACTTTTGTATGCTTCCCTGTAGGTTTTTACACCCTGGGAAAAATTGTGCCATAAAGAGATTTAGAGGTGTGTTTGTGCCAAAGAGGGAGAACGGCTTTATCAAAGGAGAAGAGAGAAAGGAAAACCTATATGATACCTGGGCTACAGATTCCTTCTCAGTTCAACTTTAGGAGTGGGTACCCATGGAAATTGAAGACCTGGATGTTGCCAATGTTCTTGAAAGTTTTTTGTGTACCCCCAAGGGCATTTGTGTCTGCTATTCAAGCTAATCAGTAATAACCACAAACGTTAACAGAACTCTTCTTTGGAAAGTACTATACAAAGACATATAAATAACACTTCAACAGTGGTTTCCTTGGAATTCGCCATCTAGCTGGGGAGACCAGACAAACAAAATACAAAGAACATGGCCGGGCGCAGTGGCTCACGCCTGTAATCCCAGCACTTTGGGAGGTTGAGGCGGGCAGATCACGAGGTCAGGAAATCAAGACCATCCTGGCTAACACGGTGAAACCCTATTTCTACTAAAAATACAAAAAAATTAGCCAGGCTTGGTGGCACATGCCTGTAGTCCCAGCTACTCGGGAGGCTGAAGCAGGAGAATCTCTTGTACCCGGGAGGCGGAGCTTGCAGTGAGCCGAGATTGCACCACTGCACTCCAGCCTGGGTGACAGAGCGAGACTCTTTCAAAAAAAAAAAAAAACAGCAGGGTGCAGTGGCTCACGCCTGTAATCCCAGCACTTTGGGAGGCTGAGGCAGGTGGATCACCTGAGGTCAGGAGTTCGAGATCAGCCTCAACATGGAGAAACCCTGTCTCTACGAAAAATACAAAATTAGCCAGGTGTGGTGGTGCATGCCTGTAATCCCAGCTACTCGGGCGGTTGAGGCAAGAGAATCACTTGAACCCAGAGGCGGAGGTTGCTGTGAGCCAAGATTGCGCCATTGCACTCCAGCCTGGGCAACAAGAGCGAAACTCCGTCTCAAAACAACAACAACAACAAAAAAAACAAACAATAGTTGGCCGGGCACAGTGGCTCATGCCTGTAATACCAGTGCTTGGGGCGACTGAGGCGGGAGGATCACCAGGTCAAGAAATGGAGACCATCCCAGCCAACATGGTGAAACCCCATCTCTACTAAAAATACAAAAATTAGCTGGGCGTGGTGGCACGTGCCTGTAGTCCCAGCTACTCTGGAGGTTGAGGCAGGAGAATCACTTGAACCTGGGAGGCGGAGGTAGCAGTGAGTGGAGATAGTGCCACTGCACTCCAACCTAGCAACAGAGCAAGACCCTGTCTCAAAAAAAAAAAAAAAAAAAGAACACGAAAAAGAGAACTTTCAATTAAACATGGTAAATTGAACCCAATTTTCACTATTATTTCCTCTTAAAATTTGACTAAAATAGCAGAAAATAGACAAAAGAGCATAAAGAAAAAAAAGAGGAGATGTACTAGTCAGTGTTCTCCAGAGAGGCAGAACCAATAGGAGACTATATATATATACACATATCACATATAAACATATAGATATATATGAGGATATTTATTGTGGGAATTGGCTCTTGCAGTTATGGAAGCTGAGAAGTCCCACAATCTGCTGTCTGCAAGCTTGAGGACAAGAAAGCCAGTGATGTAACTTAATCTGAGTCCAAAAAGACCTGGGAAGCAGAGAGGCTGCTGATGTTAAGTCCCAAAGTCCAAAGACCCAAGAACCAGAAGCTCCAAAGTCCAAGGAAAGGAGAAGATGGATGTTTCAGCTCAAAGAGAGAGAGGCCGGGTGCAGTGGCTCACGCCTGTTATCTCAGCACTTTGGGAGGCCAAGGTGGGCGGATAACCTGAGGTCAGGAGTTTGAGACCAGCCTGGCCAATATGGTGAAACCCCATCTCTACTAAAAACACAAAAATTAGCCAGGTATGATGGTGGGGTACCTGTAATTCCAGCTCCTCGGGAGGCTGAAGCAGGAGAATTGCTTGAACCTGGGAGGTGGAGGTTACAGTGAGCCAAGGTCACACCATTGCACTCCAGCCTGGGCAACAGAGTGAGACTCTGTCTCAAAAAAAAAAAAAAAGAGAGAGAATTCTCTCTTCTTCTGCCTTTTCTATTTCTATATAGGCTCTCAATGGATTGGATAATGCCTAGGGGAATGGGTCTTCTTTAGTAAGTTTACTGATTCAAATGCTAATCTTTTCCCAAAACACCCAGAAATAGTGTTTTACCAGCTCTCTGGGCATCCCTTAGCCCAGTAAAATTGACACATCAAATTCATCACCATAGGAGATGAAACAGATGAGAAATGACAACTATACTGGAACCTGAAAAGTGGATGTTGACTTGAATAACCAAAGAAAGCCAAAGCCTAAGCCCACAGTGAGTAAAAGACAACAAGAAGCCAGCTGCAGACTCTGAAAAGCTTCCAAACTTGATGGCACCACAGACTTCTGCCAGCCAAGGCACAAGGAGGGCTTGAAAGCAGACTGGTAGAAAGTTTATATAAGGAGATGCACCCCTATGCACTCCTCTCCTGTTCGTGCTGTCTTAGTGGGTTTATTTTTTTATCATGAAATTTTGCAAGTGAACAGTAGTGGACATCTATGTTCATTTTTTTTCTTTGCGTGTGTGTGGTTTTTTTTTTGTTTTTTTTTTTTGAGATAGGGTCTCATTCTGTTCCCCAGGCTGGAGTGTAGTGGTATGATCACAGCTCACTGCGGCCTTGACCTCCCAGGCTCAAGCAATCCTCCCACTTCAGCCTCCCTAGTAGCTGGGACTACAGGTGTGTGCCACCAAGCCTGGCTAGTTTTTGTATTTTTTGTAGAAATGAGGTCTCATCATGTTGCCCAGGCTAGTCTCAAACTCCTGGGCTTAAGCCATCCTTCCACCTCAGCCTCCCGAAGTGGTGAGATTACAGATGTGAGACACTGCGCCCAGCAGGAACATCTATGTTCAGTCTGCCATGATTAATGAGTACTCCATTAATTAATTAATTAAATTTTTATTTTTTTTGACAGGGTCTCACTCTGTCCCCCAGACTGGAGTACAGTGTTGCAGTCTCGGCGCAACCTCCACCTCCCAGGCTCAAGTGATTCTCCTGCCTCAGCCTCCCGCGTAACTGGGATTACGGGCACGCGCCACTACTGTCTGGCTAATTTTTGTATTTTTAGTAGAGATGGGGTTTCACCATGTTGGCCAGGCTGGTCTTAAACTCTTGACCTCAAGTGATCCACCCACCTTAGCCTCCCAAAGTGTTAGGATTATAGGCGTGAGCCACTGCGTCCTGCCCATGACTAATTTAAAATTAAATAAGAAAGAATACAAGTTGCCATATGCTAAGAACCACTTGGAATAAAGACAATGAGTAATGTGCCTCATTTATAAATCTCCAGCTCCAGATATTTCTCTAACAAAAATTGTGGACAAAATCAAGAATGAAAAACCATAGAACTGCTGGGTAACTTTTTAGTATTTGGACACTGTGCTGTCTACCTGATAAACTGATTCCCTTCCTTAAGAAGTCCCGAGGGAGGCTGGTCCAAGTGCTGTGGTGTTTACAACTAACTGATCACAACCAGTTACAATTTTATTTGTTCCTTATCCACTCCCATTGTTTCACTTGGCTAGCCTAAAACTAAACTAAAATTAAATAAATAAATAAATAAATAAATAAATAGGCCGGGTGCAGTGGGTCACACCTGTAATTCCAGCACTTTGGGAGGCCGAGGCAGGTGGATCACAAGGTCAAGAGACTGAGACTATCCTGGCCAACATGGTGAAAATCCACCTGTACTAAAATACAAAAATTAGCTGGGCGTGGGGGTGTGCGCTGTAATCCCAGGTACTCGGGAGGCTGAGGCAGGAGAATAGCTTGAACCTGGGAAGCAGAGGTTGCAGTGAGCTGAGATAGCAACACTGCACTCCAGCCTGGGCAACAGAGTGGGACTCTGTCTCAAAACAAACAAACAAACAAACAGGCCAGGCATGGTGGCTCACTCCTATTATCCCAGCACTTTGGGAGGCTGAGGCAGGCGGGTCACTTGAGGTCAGGAGTTCGAGACCAGCCTGGCCAGAATGGTGAAAACCCGTCTCTACTAAAAATACAAAATTAGCTAGGCGTGTTGGCACACACCTGTAATCCCAGGTACTCGGGAGGCTGAGGCAGGAGAATCACTTGAACCTGGGAGGCAGAGGTGGCGGTGAGCTGAGATTGTGCCACTGCACTCCAGCCTGGGTGACAGAGCGAGACTCCATCTCAAAATAAAAAGAAAAAACAATAAACAAATAAATTTATACACCTAAAGGGAATAAACTTCAAACAGTGAGCAATGTATATGTAGGGTATACATATAGATATGAACTGGAAATAAAATTGAGTCAATATTTTAAAAATTAGACTTTAGTGTTCATTAGCATTTTTTCCCTGTATAAATTGCTTAAAATTATGGTTTGGATTGTGATAACCAGCTTTAAGATGGTTCCCAATGATAATCATTTCCAGTTACCTATGAACTTATATAGTCCCTTTCTACATGGAATCAGAACTAACCTATGTGACCGATAGAATAGTACAAGAATGGCAGTGTGTGACTTCAGAGGTGAGGTCATAAGAGGCATTACAGCTTCTGCTTTGTCTCTTGAAACACTCACGACTTGTTCTATTGCCCAGGCTGGAGTGCAGTGGCATGATCATGGCTCACTGCAGCTTCAATCTCCCTAAGCCCAGGAGATCTTTTACCCTAACCTCTTATGTAGCTGGGATCATAGGCGCACACCACCATGCCCGACTAATTTTTTTTTTTTCTTTTTTGAGACAGAGTTTTGCTCTTGTTGCCCAGGCTGGAGTATAATGGCACGATCTTGGCTCATTGCAACCTCTGCCTCCTGGGTTCAAACACTTCTCCTTCCTCAGCCTCCCACGTAGCCGGGATTACAGACATGTGCCACCATGCGTGGCTAATTTTGTATTTTTAGTAGAGATGGGGTTTAACCATGTTGGTCAGGCTGGTCTTGAACTCCTTATCTCAGGTGATCCGCCCACCTCGGCCTCCAAAGTGCTGGGATTACAGGTGAGAACCACCGTGCCTGGCCTAATTTTTTTTTTTTTTTTTAAGAGCAATAGTGTCTTGCTATATTGCTCAGGCTGCTTGGGAACTCTTGGGCTCAAGGGATCCTTCTGCACTGGCCTCCCAAAGTGCTGCGATTACAGGTGTTCGCCAACATGCCTGGCCCACCAGAATAAATCTTAGAATATTCTGATCACCATGAAAAGAAAACCTAGCCAGGCGTGGTGGCTCACGCCTGTAATTGCAGCACTTTAGGAGGCCAAGGCGGGCAGATCACCTGACCAACATGGAGAAACCCTGTCTCTACTAAAAAATACAAAAATTAGCCGGGCATGGTGGTGGATGCCTGTAATCCCAGCTACTCAGGAGGCTGAGGCAGGAGAATCGCTTGAACCCGGGAGGCGGAGGTTGCAGTGAGCTGAGATTGCACCACTGCACTCTAGCCTGGGCAACAAGAGCAAAACTCTGTTTCAAAACAAAAACAACAATAAAAAAAAAACCCTGTACCCATTAGCAGTCACTACCCATTTCCAGTGTCCACCCCCCAACCACCCAGCCATAGGCAACCACTAATCTACTTTCTGTCTCTATAGATTTGCCTATTGTGGACATTTCATACAAATGGAATCATAAAATGTATTTTCCTTTGTGACTGGCTTTTTTTCACTCAGCATAATGTTTTCAAGGTTTGTTCATATTGCAGTATATATCAGTAATTAATTTCTTTTTATTACCAAATAATATTTCATATGTACATACCAATTTCATTTATGGATTCATCAGTTGAAGGACATTTGGGTTGTTTTCTATGTTTTGGTTATTATGAATAATGCCATAGTTAACATTCGTGTACAGGTTTTTGTGTGAATATATGTTTGTGTGAATATATGAATATAAGAAAATATGAATTTTCTTAGGTGTATACCCAGGAGTGGAATTTCTGGATCAAGTGTTTTGAGGAACTGACTGTGTTCCAAAGCAGCTATACCATTTTACACTGTAAACCCACTAGCAATCTATAAGTGTTCCAATTTCTTCACATCTTCACAACTACTATAGTTTGGATGCTTGTATCTCCAAGCCTCATATTGAAATTTGATCCCCAGTGTTGGAGGTAGGGCCTACTGGAAGGTGTTTGGGTCATAGGGGTGAATCTCTCATGAATAAGTTAATTACCTCCCTGGTCAGGGAGTGAGTGAGTTCTTACTCTATTAGTTTACACAAGAGCTAGTTTCTAAAAGAGCCTGGCACCTCCCCTGCTCCCTTGCTTCCTCTCTTAACATGTGATCTCTGCACACATTGGTTCCCCTTTGCCTTCTGTCATGAATGGAAACAGCCTTTGGACCCCACCAAAAGCCTAAGAGATGCCAGCACCATGCCTCCTGTGCAGCCTGTAAAACAGTGAGCAAAATAAACCTCTTTTCTTTATAAATTGCCTAGCCTCAGGTATTCCTTTATAGCAATATAAACAGACTAAGACACCAGCACTATAATCAAAATCAAGTATCTATCATTTTGATTATACATCTTAGGGGGTATGAAGTGATACCTCACTGTTTTGATATGTGTTTCTCTGATGGTAAATAACACTGAGTATCTTCTTATGTGCTTAGTGGTCATTCGTATTTGTATATCTTCTTTGGAAAGATGCCTATTGAGGGCCAGGCACGATGGCTCACCCCTATAATCCTAGCAGTTTAGCAGGCCAAGGTGAGAGTATCACTTGAGGTCAGGAGTTTGAGACCAGCCTGGCCAATGTGGTGAAAAGTCATCTCTACTAAAAATATAAAAATTATCCAGTCGTGGTGGTGCACGCCTGTAATCACAGCCACTCAGGAGGCTGAGGCACAAGAATCACTTGAACCCAGAGGTGGAGGCTGCAGTGAGCCAAGATCATGCCACTGCACCCCACCCTGGGTAACAGAGTGAGAAGACTCTGTCTCAAAAAAAAAGCAAGGAAGAAAGAAAAGATGTCTATTGAGATCCTCTGACCATTTTTTATTTATTTTCATTTTTATTTTTTGAGATGGAGTCCTGCTCTGTTGCCCAGGCTGGAGTACAGTGGCATGATCTCAGCTCACTACAACCTACACCTCCTGGGTTCAAGCGATTTCCTGCCTCAGCCTCCCAAGTAGCTGGGATTACAGGTGTGCACCACCATACCTAACTAATTTGTGTATTTTTAGTAGAGACGGGGTTTCGCCATGTTGGCCAGGCTGGTCTCGAACTCCTGACCTCAGGTGATCCACCCACCTTGGCCTCCCAAAGTGCTGGTGGCCCTTGGCCCTTCGATCTTTTTTTTCTTTTTTTTTGAGACAGAGACTTGCTCTGTCACCCAGGCTGGAGTACAATGGCACAGTCTTGGCTCACTGCAACCTCCACTGCCTGGGTTCAAGTGATTTTCCTACCTCAGCCTCCTGAGTAGCTGGGACTACAGGTGTAACACCACACCTGGCTAATTTTTGTGTTTTTAGTAGAGAGGGGTTTCATTATGTTGACCAGGCTGGTCTCGAACTCCTGACCTCATGATCTGCTGGCCTCGGCTTCCCAAAGAGCTGGGATTACAGGCGTGAGCCACCGTGCCTGGTCCCTTTGACCATTTTTTAAAAACTGGATTGTTGGAGGCCAGGCGCAGTGGCTCATGCCTGTAATCCCAGCACTTTGGGAGGTCAAGGTGGGTGGATCATGAGGTCAGGAGATCGAGACCATCCTGGTTAACATGGTGAAACCCTGTCTCTACTAAAAATACAAAAATTAGCCAGGCGTGGTGGCAGGCATCTGTAGTCCCAGCTACTGGGGAGGCTGAGGCAGAAGAATGGCGTGAACCTGGGAGGCGGAGCTTGCAGTGAGCTGAGATCACGCCACTGCATTCCAGCATGGGTGACAGAGCGAGACTCCATCTCGAAAAAAAAAAACCAAAAACAAAAAACTGGATTGTCATTGGGTGCAGTGGCAATTGGATTAAATTGTCTTAGAACTCTTGTTGAATATTGGGCTGGGCAAGGTGTGTCATGCTGTAATCTGAACACTTTGGGAGGCCAAGGTGGGTAGATCACCTGAGGTCAGGAGTTCGAGACCAGCCTGGCCAACTTGGTGAAACCCTGTTGCTACTAAAAATTCAAATATTAGCCAGGTGTGGTGGCGGGCACCTGTAATTCCAGCTACTTAGGAGGCTGAGGCAGGATAATCACTTGAACATGGGAGGCAGAGGTTGCAGTGAGCCAAGATCACACCATTGCACTCCAGCCTGGGTGACAGAGCAAGACTCTGTCTCCAAAAAAAAAAAAAAAAAAGAGTTCTTGTTGAATATCAACTACTTATAAATGTGGGGTGTTTATTTCTGGACTCTTTTATCCTTTTTATCTGTATGTCTTTGCCTCTTAAAAAGGTGATGGATGTTAGCAATACTGTTCAGTTGTTATTTATTCAATGAGCAATGTTAAATTGGAAATGACTGAAGAATTAGCTTCAAAGAGTAGTCTCTATGTAATGAGTACATGCGAGAATTTTTTTTTTTTTTTTTTTTTTGAGACGGTATCTCGCTCTGTTGCCCAGGCTGGAGTGCAGTGGCGCCATCTCAGCTTACTGCAAGCTCCGCCTCCCGGGTTTATGCCATTCTCCTGCCTCAGCCTCCCGAGTGGCTGGGACTATAGGCGCCTGCCACCTTGCCCAGCTAGTTTTTTGTATTTTTTAGTAGAGATGGGGTTTCACCATGTTAGCCAGGATGGTCTCAATCTCCTGACCTCGTGATCCGCCCGTCTCGGCCTCCCAAAGCGCTGGGATTACAGGCTTGAGCCACCACACCCGGCCGCAAGAATATTTTCAAAAAAGTTGAAATTCAGTAAACCTGAAGTGGAATCCGCTAAGATGTGTTATAATTTATGGGGTTACCAATATTTGTGGAACAGAAGAAACTTAGCTGGGCAGATTCACGAAGCTTGTGACAATGTAAGATGTTTAAAGCCTTGTAGGGGGCTGGGCACAGTGGCTCATGCCTGTAATCCCAGCACTTTGGGAGGTCAAGGCACATGGATCACAAGGTCAGGAGATCGAGACCATCCTGGCCAACATGGTGAAATCCTGTCTCTACTGAAAATACAAAAATTAGCTGGGCGTGGTGGCATGCGTCTGTAGTCCCAGCTACTCAGCCAGGGTGACAGAGCAAGACACCGTCTCAACAACAACAACAACAACAACAAAACCATCGCAGGAAATATTTGAATTTATCATGTGTATTGAGCCAATAGTGTCAACAATAAACTTTATTTGCTCTTCTGGACTTAATCATTATGAATTCCAAGATTTTTTTCAGAAATGAAGCTGAATATCCTGACTTGATCTACCATATAGCAGTTTGATGGCTTAGCAGTTGTAACTTATTATTTTATTTAAGCTCAGGGCTGAGAAGGAATTTTTTTTTTTTTTTTTTTTTTTTTTTTTGAGATGGAGTTTTGCTTTTGTTGCCTAGGGTGGAGTGCAATGGCACGATCTCGGCTCATCGCAACCTCCACCACCTGGGTTCAAGCAATTCTCCTGCCTCAGCCTCCCGAGTAGCTGGGAGAACAGACATGCACCACCACGCCCAGCTAATTTTTTGTATTTATAATAGAGATGGGGTTTCTCCACGTTGGTCAGGCTGGTCTTGAACTCCCGACCTCAGGTGATCTGCCCGCCTTAGCCTCCCAAAGTATTGGGATTACAGGCGTGAGCTACTGTGCCTGGCCAAGAAGGAAATTTTTAAAACTTGTGATAAAATACACATAACATTAAATTTACCATCCTAACCATTTTTAAGTATACAGTTCAATGGTATTAAGTATATTCACAATGTTGTGAAACCATGGCCACCATTACCACCATCCATCTCTAGAACTTTTCATATTGCAACATTCAAGCTCTATACCCATTAAATAATAATTCCTTGGCCAGGCGCGATGGCTCACGCCTCTAAACCCAGCACTTTGGGTGGCCGAGGCAGGCGGATCACGAGGTCAGGAGATCGAGACCATCCTGGCTAACACGGTGAAACCCCGTCTCTACTAAAAATAAAAAAAAATTAGCTGGGCTTGGTGGCGGGCGCCTGTAGTCCCAGCTACTCGGGAGGCTGAGGCAGGAGAATGGCGTGAGCCCGGGAGGCGGAACTTGCAGTGAGCCAAGATGGCGCCACTGCACTCCAGCCTGGGCGACAGAGCGAGACTCCATCTCAAAAAACAATAATAATAATAGTAATTCCTCATTACTTCCCTACTCCCAACCCCTAGAAACTGCCATTCTACTTTCTGTCTTTGTGAATTAGACTGCTCTTGGTACCTTATGCAAGTGGAATCATATAGTATTTGTCTTTTTTGATTGTCTTATTTCATCTTGCATAATATCCTCAAGGTACATCCATGTTTTAGCACTTGTCCTTCCTTTTTTTCTTTTTTTTTGAGGCAGAGTCTCACTCTGTTGCCCAGGCTGGAGTGCAGTGACACAATCTCGGCTCACTGCAAAGTCCACCTCCTAGGTTCAAGGGATTCTTCTGCCTCAGGCACCCAAGTAGCTGAGATTATAGTATGCGCTAACACACCTGGCTAATTTTTGTATTTTTAGTAGAGACGGGGTTTCACCATGTTGGCCAGGGTGGTCTCAAACTCCTGACCTCAAGTAATCTGCCGGCCTCAGCCTCCCAAAGTGCTGGGATTACAGGCATGAGCCACTGTGCCCAGCTGTTCCTCCTTTTTGAGTTTGAATAATATTTCATTGTATGTATATACCACATTTTGCTTATCCATTCATTCATTGTTGAACAGTCAGTTGCTTTTACCTTTGGCTATGCTGAATAATGCTGTGAGATGGAAATTCTTATGAATGAGAATTGCCCTCAACCAGTTTTATTGAATACTAAGTGGTTTTAGAGGTTAGCTTTTGCTGAAGATGTGATAATGTTTCTTAATAAGTTCAACCTAAAATTACCAGTTAAAATGGTATTGATAGGTGAAACTCTTACTGTGATAAAGTTGTTTTGGGCAATACGTAATGTTATTTGAATCACAAGAAATGTCAAGTTGATTTACACACTTCCTATGGTGTCAATTTTTTTTTTTTTTTGAGACAGAGTCTTACTCTGTTGCCCAGGCTGGAGTGCAGTGGCACGATCTCGGCTCACTGCACCCTCCGCCTCCCAAGTTCAAGTGATTCTCCTACCTCAGTCTCCAGAGTAGCTGGGACTACAGGTGAGCGCTACCAGCCCTGGCTAATTTTTGTATTTTCAGAAGAGACAGGGTTTCACCATGTTGGCCAGGCTGGTCTGGAACTCCTGACCTCAAGTGATCTGCCCGCATTGGTCTACCAAAGTACTGGGATTACAGGTGTGAGCCACCGTCCCCGGCCTGGTGTCAAAGTGAAAATAAGACCTCAGATATCTGTTATTGCACAAATTTGCAGCATACATATTTTCTGTGATTTGAACTACTGTGTTTGCAGCATGTTTTTGGCTCTCACATATAAAGTAAATTTCCATATTCCTTTTTATTTTTTTGAGACGGAGTCTCACTCTGTCACCAGGCTGGAGTGCAGTGGCATGATCTCAGCTCACTGCAACCTCTGCCTCCCGGGTTCAAGTGATTCCCCTGCCTCAGCCTCCCGAGCAGCTGGCACTACAGGCGCACACCACCTCGCCCAGCTAATTTTTGTATGTTGAGTAGAGATGGGGTTTCACCATGTTGGCCAGACTGGTCTCCATCTGTTGGCCTCATGATGTGCCTCCCAAAGTGCTGGGATTACAGGTGTGAGCCACTGCTCCCAGCTGGAAATTTCCATATTTCAAAATCAGTTTAAATGTACAATTGAGGATCTCCCATCTAATCTTCAATTGGAGGTGATTACTTTTCAATGTATATGCTCAAAGGCATATATTAAGAGAAGAGTCTAATACGATTTATTTATTTATTTATTTGAGAGAGTTTCGCTCTGTCACCCAGGCTGGAGTGCAGTGACGCCATCTTAGCTCACTGCAACCTCTACTTCCTTGGTTCAAGCAATTCTCCTGCCTCAGCCTCCTGAGTAGCTGGGATTACAGGTGAGTACCACCATGCCTGGCTAATTTTTGTATTTTTAGTAGAGATGACATTTCACCATGTTTGCCAGGCTGGTCTCGAACTCCTGACCTCATGTGATCTCCCTGCCTTGGCCTCCCAAATTCCTGGTATGACAGGCATGAGCCACTGGGTCCAGTCTATAGTAGAATTTTATAAATTTCTCTCCAGCAATGATTATTCTAAAATAATATCACATGACAGTGAATTGATACCATATTTAGCAGTACCTATCTGTGTGAAAAGATATTTTCTTTTTCTTTTTTTTTTTTTGAGACAGAGACTCATTCTGTAGCCCAGGTTGGAGTGCAATGGTGTGATCAATCTCCGCTCACTGTAACCTCTGCCTCGCAGGCTCAAGCTATTCTCCTACCTCAGCCTCCCAAGTAGCTGGGATTACAGGCATGCACGACCACACCCAGCTAATTTTTGTGTTTTTAGTAGAGACAGGGTTTCACCATGTTGGCCAGGCTGCTCTCAAACTTCTGACCTCAAGTGATCCTCCTGCCTCAGCCTCCAAAAGTGCTGAGTTTACAGGCATGAGTCACTGCATCTAGCCAAAATTGCTTTATTCTTGTTAACAGGCCTGAAAACTTAACTACTATATTTTAAATTTTATCAATAAGCCAGGCGTGATGGCTCAACCCTGTAATCCCAGCTCTTAAGGAGGCAGAGGCAGGAGGACAGCTTGAGCCCAGGAGTTCGAAACCTGCCTGGGCAATACAGTGAGACTCTGTTTTCCATACATACACCCAGAAAGTGTAAATGTTATCAATAAAATATTCATGGAAACTTTTATATTATTATATAAGTACCTAGATGAAATCCTTGATTTAACCGGGCATGGTGGCTCACACCTGGAATCCCAGCACTTTCGGAGGCCAAGGTGGGTAGGTCTCTTGAGGTTGGGAGTTCAAGACCAGCCTGGCCAACTTGATTAAACCCTGTCTATACTAAAAATACAAAAATTAGCTGGGTGTGGTGGTGGGTGCCTGTAATCCCAGCTACTCAGGTGGCTGAGGCAGGAGAATCGTTTGAACCTGGGAGACGGAGGCTGCAGTGACCCGAGATCGCACCATTGCACTCCAGCCTGGGCAATAGAGTGAGATCCCGTCTCAAAAAAAAAGAAAAAAAATCTTTGATTTTGCCACTTGATCTGCAAAGCCTAAAATATTTTACTATCTGTTTCTTACATAGAAAGTTTGCTAGGCCGGGCATGGTGGCTCACGCCTGTAATCCCAGCACTTTGGGAGATCGAGGCGGGTGGATCACTTGAGGTCAGGAGTTGGAGACCATCCTCGCCAACATGGTGAAACCCTGTGTCTACTAAAAATACAAAAAAACTAGCTGGGCATGGTGGTATGTGCCTGCAATCCCAGCTACTCGGGAGGCCAAGGCAGAAGAAAGCTTGAACCTGGGTTGCAGAGGTTTCAGCAAGCTGAGATCGTGCCACTGAACTCCAGCCTGGGCAACAGAGCAAGAGTCCTTCTCAAAAAAAAAAAAAAAAAAGAAAGAAAAGGAATTCAGGGGAGTCCATCTATAAAATTGAGTAAAAGCAAGTTTGTTAGAGAAGTAAAGAAACAAAAGAATGGTACCCCATAGACAGAATGGTGACATGGGCCGCTTGACTAAGTATACTTATAGTTATTTCTTGATCATATGCTAAATAAGGGGTGGATTATTCATGAGTTTTCCAGGAAAGGGGCAGGGATTTCCCATAACTAAGTGTTTCTCCCCACTTTAGACCATGTAGGGTAACTTCTGGACATTGCTATGGCATTTGTAAACTATCATTGTGCTGGTGGGAGTGTCTTTTAGCATGCTAATGATTTATGATTAAGGAATAATGAGCAGTGACGATGACCAGAGGTCACTTTCATCACCATCTTGGTTTTCGTGGGTTTTAGCCAGCTTCTTTACTGCAAACTGTTTTATCAGCAGGGTCTTTGCAACCTGTATCTTGTGCCGACCTCCCATCTCATCCTGTGACTAAGAATGCCTAACCTTCTGGGAATGCAGCCCAGTAGGTCTCAGCCTTGTTTCACCCAGCCCATATTCAAGATGGAGTCACTCTGGTTGGAACACCTCTATCAATTTCAGAACTTTTCAAAATTGTGTTTGTATTAGTCTGTTTTTTTGTTTGTTTGTTTTTGGTTTTTTTTGAGACAGAGTCTCACTCTATTGCGCAGGCTGGAGTGCAATGGCGGGGTCTTGGCTCGCTGCAACCTCTGCTTTCCGGGTTCAAGTGATTGTCCTGCCTCAGCCTCCTGAGTAGCTGGAATGACAGGCATTAGTCCGTTCTTGCATTGCCATACAGAAATACCTGAGGTTGAGTAATTTATAAAGATAAGAGGTTTAATCGGCTCACAGTTATGCAGGCTGTACAAGAAGCATGATGCTGGCATCTTCTCAGCTTCTGGGGAGGCCTCAGGAAACTTACAATCATGGCAGAATGTGAAGAGGGACCACACACATCATGAGGCCAGAGTAGGAGCAAGAGAGCATAATGGGGGAGGTGCCACACACTTCTGTTTTTTTTTTTTTCTCAGGCAGAGTCTCACTCTGTTGCTCAGGCTGGAATGCAGTGGCGTGATCTTGGCTCACTGCAACCTCCGCCTCTTGAGTTCAAGTAATTCTCCTGCCTCAGCCTCCCAAATAACTGAGACTACAGGTGCACACCACCGCACCTGGCTAATTTTTGTATTTTTGTAGAGATGGGGTTTTGCCATGTTGGCCAAGCTGGTCTCAAATTCCTGACCTCAAGTGATCTGCCCGCCTTGGCCTCCCAAAGTGCTAGGATTACAGGCATGAGCCACCATGCCTGGCTGTGCCACACACTTTTAGTCAACCAGATCTTGTGAGAACTCACTATCATGAGACCAGAACTAAGAGGCTGGTGCTAAACTATTCATGAAAAACACTTCCATGATCCAATCACCTCACATCATGCCCCACCTCCAACACTGGGAATTACAATTTTTTTTTTTTTTTTTTTTTTTTTTTTTTTTGAGACGGAGTCTCACGCTGTTGCCCAGGCTGGAGTGCAGTGGCGCGATCTCGGCTCACTGCAAGCTCCGCCTCCCGGGTTCCCGCCATTCTCCTGCCTCAGCCTCCTGAGTAGCTGGGACTACAGGCGCCCGCCACCGCGCCCGGCTAATTTTTTGTATTTTTAGTAGAGACGGGGTTTCACTGGGGTCTCGATCTCCTGACCTTGTGATCCGCCCGCCTCGGCCTCCCAAAGTGCTGGGATTACAGGCTTGAGCCACCGCGCCCGGCCGGGAATTACAATTTTACTTGAGATTTCGGTGGTAATACCCAGATCCAAACCATATCAATGTTTTAAAGGACATCTAACCGCTCAGCTTTTCAATAGATGACTTCAAGTGACTTTATGCTCTGTGGTAGGCAGAATAATTCTTCCCCAAAGATGTTCACGTACTAATCCTCAGAACCTGTGAACCTGTGAATATACTAATATGCTTTTTTTTTTTTTTTTTTTTTTGAGACAGGCTCTCTCCCTGTCACCCAGCGGCAGGATCATGGCTCACTGTAGCCTCCACCTCCCAGGCTCAATTTATCCTTTTACCTCAGCTTCCCAAGTACCTGGGATTGCAGGCATGCACCACCACACCTGGATAATTTTTCAATTTTTTAAGAGATGGGGTCTCACTATGTTGCTCAGGCTGGTCTCAAACTCCCAGGCTCAAGTGATCCTCTTGCCTAAGCCTCCCAAAGTGCTGGGATTACATGCGTGAGCCACCCCACCCAACCTAATATGCTATTTTATCATTTATTTTATTGTATTTTGAGATGGAGTTTCACTCTTATTACTCAGGCTGGAGTGCAATGGTGCAATCTCAGTTAACTGCAACCTCTGCCTCCCAGATTCAAGCAATTCTCCTGCCTCAGCCTCCTGAGTAGTTGGGATTACAGGCACCTGCCACCATGCCACCATGCCCTGCTAATTTTTGTATTTTTAGTAGAGATGGAGTTTCGCCACATTGGCCAGCCTCATCTTGAATTCCTGACCTCATGATCCACCTGCCTTGGCCTCCCAAATTGCTGGGATTACAGGCATGAGCCACCACGCCTGGCCCTAATATGCTATTTTATATGGCATGGGGGATTGAGGTGGCAGATGAAATTAAGGTTGTTTACTTAGTTGACCTTAAAACAAGTATATGAGATTCTGAATGATCTGAGTTGGCCCAAAATAATAAGAAATGTCCTTTACTTTTATATAACACATATATAGTGTATATATATATATATATATTTTTAAATACTTTTATTTTTTTATTTTTTGAGATGGAGTCTCGCTCTGTCACCCAGGCTGGAGTGCAGTGATGTGATCTCTGCTCACTGCAAGCTCTGCCTCCCGGATTCACGCCATTCTTCTGCCTCAGCCTCCCGAGTAGCTGGGACTACAGGCGCCCGCCACCACGCCCG
Organism: Macaca nemestrina; assembly: GCF_043159975.1. Lineage (NCBI taxonomy): Eukaryota > Metazoa > Chordata > Mammalia > Primates > Cercopithecidae > Macaca > Macaca nemestrina. Next base: position 47,471,316 of record NC_092130.1, read on the forward strand.
GCTAATTTTTTGTATTTTTAGTAGAAACAAGGTTTCACCGTATTAGCCAGGATGGCCTTGATCTCCTGACCTCATGATCCGCCTGCCTCAGCCTCCCAAAGTGCTGAGATTACAGGTGTGAGCCACCGCGCCTGGCCAAATATACATTTTTATATATATAAAATAAATAATGGAGATGGAATAGAAAGTCAAAGTGATGTGATTTTAAAAGAACACAACCAGCCATTGCTGGCTTGGAGATGGAGGAAAGGGTCACAAGCCAATGAATGAGGGCAGCCTCTAGAAGCTGGAAAAGGGAAGGACTCTCTCCCTTACTGCCTCTAGAAAGCAACAGTCTTGCCAATACATCGTCTTAATCCAGTGAGACTAGTGTCAGACTTCTATTGACACAATTGTAAGATAACACATTTGTGGTGTTTGAAGCCCCTAAATTTGTGGTAATTCATTACTGCAGCAGTAGAAAACTAATACACTATCCCAGACTCTAAAACCCTTTCCTGGCCTGTGCGCTGGTTCATGCCTATAATTCCAGCACTTTGGGAGGCTGAGGCAGGCAGATTACCTGAAGTCAGGAGTTCGAGACCAGTCTGGTGAAACCCCGTCTCTACTAAAAATACAAAAATGAGCTGGGCATGGTGGTGGGCGCCTGTAATTCCAGCTACTCGGGATGCTGAGGCTGGAGCATCAGTTGAACCTGGGAGGCGGAGGTTGCAGTGAGCCGAGAGATCTTGCCACTGCACTCCAGCCTGGGTGACAAGAGCAGAACTCTGTCTCAAACTATGTCCACAAATCCCAATGTATCATGATTCCTACCAAGTTGTAATCAAGTCCCTTGAATTGAAAAACTCTCTTAAATCAGACCCCCAAACCTTATACATATTCCAACTTTGCTTTCCCCCTTAAAGGTGTTACTGAGACTGTGTTAAGGTAGTGATCTTTTTTACTGAAGTGAACAATAACTCAGTTTTGCTTTTTTTTTTTTTTTTTCTTGAGACAGTCTCGTTCTGTAGCCCAGGCTGAGTGCAATGGTGCAGTCTTGGCTCACTGAAACTTCCACCTCTCAGGTTCAAGCAATTCTCCTGCCTCAGCCTCCCAAGTAGCTGGGATTACAGGCATCCACCACCACGCCCGGCTAAGTTTTTTGTATTTTTAGTAGATACAGGGTTTCGCCAATGGGTTGTCTTGGTGGTATTTTGGGGGAGCTAGTATCTGACAATTGTCTTATCTATGTGCTTAGAACAGTACCTGCTATGTAGTAGATGTTTAATAAATATTTGATAAATAATGAATAAATTATCTGAGTTTCTAAAATAATATGGAATAATGTTTATGTAGCTGTAGTTGTGACTTGGTAGCTCCTATATCTAGATGTGATTTTCAGAAAATATTGGTGGAGATCATTTAAGGCTGAAATGAAACCTTGTACATGGATATTTATAGTAGCTTTATTCATAATTTTTATTTTATTTTATTTTTTTGGACTTCTACAATGACTTCTAATTGTTTTTTTGTTAATGGAAACCACCCAAATGTTCTTCAACTGATTAATGGCTAAACAAGCTATGTTATATCCACATAACGGAATACTATTCAGTGATTAAAAAAAAAAAAAGAAATAAAAGTACTGATATATGAAAATAACAATGGATAAATTTCACAAGCATTATACCAAGTGAAAGAAGCCAGACTTGAAAGGCTATATACTGTATGATTCCATTTGTTTGATATTGTGGAAAAGGTAATGGTATAAGAACAAAAAGTAGATCTATGTTTTTGAGGAACTGGGGTTGAAATGAAGGGTTCATTACCAAGGGGCAAGAGGGAATATTTTGTGGTGATTGAAATGTTCTATATCGTTTGTCAGAACTCATAAAACTGTACATTACATGCTTTTTTTTTTTTTTGAGACAGATGCTCACTCTGTTGCCCAGGCTGGAGTGCAGTGGCAAGATCTTGGCTCACTGCAACCTCCACTCACCAGGTTAAAGTGATTCTCCTGCCTCAGCCTCCCGAGTAGCTGGGATCACAGGTATGTACCACCATGCCTGTCTAAGTTTTGTATTTTTAGTAGAGAATGGGTTTCACCATGTTGGCCAGGCTGGTCTCAAACTCCTGACCTCAAGTGATCTGCCCACCTCTGCCTCCCAAAGTGCTGGGATTACAGGGATGAGCCACCATGCCCAGCCAAGGATGAATTTTATGATATGTAAATTATACCTCCAAAAACCTAACTTAAAAACAGTACTCTACTAAGTATTACTACTCTAACAATATACATTAAATCCTTTTTTTTTTTTTTTTTTTGAGACAGAGTCTTGCTCTGTTGCCCAGGCTGGACTGTAAATGGCACAATCTTGGCTCACTGCAACATCTGCCTCCTGGGTTCAAGCAGTTCTGCTGTCTCAGCCTCTCCAGTAGCTGGGATTATAGGCGTGCGCCACCATGCCCAGCTAATTTTTGTATTTTAGTAGACACAGGATTTCACAATGTTGCCCAGGCTGGTCTCGAACTCCTGACCTCAGGTGATCCACCCTGCCTTGGCCTCCCAAAGTGCTGGGATTGCAGGCATGAGCCACCGTCCACAGCCTAAATACTTTGTTAAAATCTTGCATGCTAGTAAAACAATCATATTTTACTTTGAGATTTTCATTTCTCTTTCAGTTTTATGGTAGGTTATTTTCTGCAATTTCTCCATTCTGCACAGTAGTCTTACACTGTTCTGGAACAATGAAGTTAGAGACAGAACATTCACTTTGTTAAAACAGATGCAACTTCTTAAACGAAATGATACAGTATTAAAATACTAAAAATTTAGAAATAATTTTAGGAACTTTTTCTTTTATTTGCTGAAACAGAGAAAACTTTTTTTTTTTTTTTTTTTGAGATGGAGTTTCGCTCTTGCTGCCAAGGTTGGAGTGCAATGGCATGGTTTCGGCTTACCACAACCTCTGTCTCCTGGGTTCAAGCGATTCTCCTGCCTCAGCCTCCTGAGTAGCTGGGGTTATAGGCATTGGCCACCACGCCCGGCTAATTTTTGTATTTTTTAGTAGAGATTGGGTTTCTCTATGTTGGTCAGGTTGGTCTTGAACTCCCAACCTCAGGTGATCTGCCTGCCTTGGCCTCCCAAAGTGCTTGGATTACAAGCATGAGCCATCACACCTGGCCAGAAGCTTCTTATTTGCAGAATAATGCCAAATAAAAGGCTACACTGGCCATTCCTCCCCTTTTTGGTTTTTAAATAAGGTTTCATTTTGTATTGAAAAAGTAAACTATCCTTTACAGAACAAAAGCATATCATTATTTGCGTTAGCCAAATAACATTTACTTCAAAATAAGCAAGGAAACTTACTTATAAAGTTTGTTATATATTTTCAATTTGCACCTTAATACTCATCTTTAATCAAAATTATTATGGTGTGGCCAGGCGCGGTGGCTCACGCCTGTAATCCCAGCACTTTGGGAGTCTGAGGCGGGCGGATCACAAGGTCAGGAGATTCAGGTCATCCTGGCTAACAGAGTGAAACACCATCTCTACTAAAAATACAAAAAATTAGTTGGGTGTGGTGGCAGGCGCCTGTAGTCCCAGCTACTCAGGAGGCTGAGGCAGGAGAATGGTGTGAACCTGGGAGGCGGGGCTTGCAGTGAGCCACTGCACTCCAGCCTGGGTAATAGAGCGAGACTCCATCTCAAAAAAAAAAAAGTTATTATGGTGTAAAGTGACAAATACTCTTTTCTTTTCACTCTCCATCCCCTCAACCCCCCAACCTATACAGCCTTGTAAGTCTTCTTAAGCAGAATTTGAAAGTAAATGAAATAGGCACAATTTCTGTGTAGGATAATTTGGTAATATCTATCAAAATTAAAAATCCTTTTGATCTAAAGATTCCAGGGTAAGGATTTCTCATATAGGTATAATTTGCTCATTATATGAGGCTGTTTTTCATTTTTAATTATTTTAACTTTTTGAGACAGGGTCTTGCTCTGTCACTGAGACTAGAGTGCAGTGGTGGTGGGATTAGGGCTTATTGCAGCCTTCACCTCCTGGATACAAACGATTCTCCCACCTCAGCCTCTCTAGTAGTTAGGACCACAAGCCTGTGCCACCACAAATGGCTAATTTTTTATTTTTTGTAGAGATGGGGTCTCACTATGTTGCCTTGTCTTATATGAGGTTATTCATTGCAGCTTATTAGCATGTAATAGTAATGGCTTGGCAACAAGCTGAATATCCACCTGTAGGAGATTGGTTAAATAAATTAGGATATTTGCATAAGTGGAATATTAATCTGCCTCCAGGAAGAAAAAGGTAGTTCATTATATACTGATACAGCAGAATGTCCAAGACATTTTTCTTTTCTTTTTTTTTTTTTTTTTGAGACAGGGTCTCACTCTGTCACCCAGGCTGAATGGCACGCTCTCGGCTCACTGCAGCATCGACCTCCTGGGCTCAGGTGATCCTCCCACCTCAGCCTCCAGAGTAGCTGGGACTATAGGCACACACCACCACATCCAGCTAATTTTTTTATTTTTCGTAGGGATGGGGTTTTGCCATGTTGCCGGGGTTGCTCTCAAATTCCTGGTCTCAAGCGATCAGTCCCCCTCGGCCTCCCAAAGTGTTGGGATTATAGGCCTGAGCCACTGTGCCCAGCCTATCCAAGATATTTGAAGTGAGAAAAAAAGGACTGAACAGCGTATATAGTGTGTTACCTTTTGTGTAAAAAGAAGTATCCCTATATTTTAATGTATTACTTACAAATATGTAGGGAAGGGTACATTATACAGTGCAAAGTGATTGCCTTCCAGGACTGGAACAGCTAACAGAGATGGGAGAATCAATTATTTTTTACTGTCATGTTTCAAATTTTGTATGAAGACATTTTCTAATTTATATAGCTCTATAGAGAAAATGTATATAAATAGTGAAGCTTAAAAGAAATAGTAGGTAGTCAGGAATTCTTTTTTTTTTTTTTTTTTTTTTTTTTTTGAGACAGAGTCCTGCTCTGTCACCCAGGCTGGAGTGCAGTGGTGCAATCTCTAGATCTCGGCTCACTGCAAACTCCGCCTCCTGGGTTCAAGCAATTCTCCTGCCTCAGCCTCCTGAGTAGGTGGGATTACAGGCACGACCACCACATCCGGCAATTTTTTGTATTTTTAGTAGAGACGGGGTTTCACCATGTTGTTCAGGCCGGTCTTGAACTCCTGACCTTGTGATCCACCCGCCTTGGCCTCCAAAAGTGCTGGGATTACAGGCATAAGCCACCGCAGCCGGTCGGTAGTCAGGAATTTTAGAAATGACAAAGGGCTGGGTGCTGTTTGGTAGCTCACGCCTATGATCCCAGCACTTTGGGAGGCTGAGGCAGGCGATAGCTTCAGCCCAGGAGTTTCAGCCCAGACTGGGCAACATAGTGAGACCCTGTCTCTACCAAAAACAAAACAAAACAAAACAAACAACAATAAAAAACCCACCCCAAAAAAACAAAAACAAAAGAAGTATACTTCTGTTGCTACCTTTGAGGCTCACAAAAGCATTTTTCATATTTCTTATACTACTTGATTACAAAGTTCCTCAAAACTTTTGAATCTTATTAAAAACAATATCTGAATTGATCGCTTCAGAATCAGAAAGTAAAACAGCAAAAAGAAAACAACAAAAAACTTAATAAGGCTTCTTCAGTGAAAGTAAACAGGTAAGAGACATGAGATTATATTAATACTTTGCTTTTTCTTTTTTTTTCTTTTTTTTCTTTTTGAGACGGAGTCTCGTTCTGTCGCTCAGGCTGGAGTGCAGTGGCCGGATCTCAGCTCACTGCAAGCTCCGCCGCCCGGTTTCACGCCATTTTCCTGCCTCAGCCTCCCGAGTAGCTGGGACTACAGGCGCCCGCCACCTCGCCCGGCTAGTTTTTTGTATTTTTTAGTAGAGACGGGGTTTCACCGTGTTAGCCAGGATGGTCTTGATCTCCTGACCTCGTGATCCGCCCTTCTTGGCCTCCCAAAGTGCTGGGATTACAGGCTTGAGCCACCGCGCCCGGCCTCTTTTCTTTTTTTTTTTTTTTTTTGAGACGGAGACTGGCTCTGTCGCCAGGCTGGAGTGCAGTGGCACGATCTCAGCTCACTGCAACCTCCGCTTCCCAGGTTCAAGTGATTCTCCTGCCTCAGCCTCCCAAGTAGCTGGGACTACAGGCACATGCCACAATGCCCAGCTAATTTTTGGTATTTTTAGTAGAGACGGTTTCACCATGTTGGCTAGGATCGTCTCCATCTCTTGACCTCGTGATCCACCTGCCTCGGCCTCCCAAAGTGCTGGGTTTAGATGCGTGACCCACCACGCCCGGCCAATATCTTCTTTTTGAAATGATGAACAAAAGGTTCATCCCTGGACAGTTACCCTATTAGATTCTATGAGACCTTTTGAAAACCCTGTCAAGTCTGTATCATTTTACTCTCTGAGTTAAATTATGGCTTGCCCTGACTGGAACGATGTTTAGAGGTGAAAGAAGTGTTCAGAATGATATGCGAAGAAAAACATTAGTGGTCCGGGTGCGGTGGCTCACGCCTGTAATCCCAACACTTTGGGAAGCCGAGGCGGGTGGATTGGTTGAGGTCAGGAGTTCGAGACCAGCCTGGCCAACATGATGAAACCGTGTCTCTAAAAAAATACAAAAATTAGCGGGAGGTGGTGTCGCCCGCCTTTAATCCCAGCTACTCCGGAGGCTGAGGCACGAGAATCGTTTGAACTCGGGAGGTGGAGGTTGCAGTGAGCCGAGATAGCGCCATTGCACTCCGGTCTGGGCGACAACAGCGAGATCTGTCTTAATAAATAAATAAAAAGAAAAACATCAGTGGCAAAAGATGTTTAGATGACGAAGAAGGAGGGACAGTTTGGCTTCTTAGGATAAGTTTACTGGAAATACCGAACAGCCTCCTGCGTCCTTTGCCTTTTTGCTGCACCTATTGAGGACTCGAGGCTTCGACACCTGGAACCACGTCTAGGGGGCTCCAGGTTGGGTCGGATCCCCACCAGGGGCGTGGGTCCCTCACTTGAGCCCCAGAACCAGCATATCCGGTTCGGCCCGGCCCCGCCCTTCGGAACCTCACTAGCGGGCTACGCGCAGGAGGGCGTGCGCTCCCGGATGTGCAGGCCCTGTCCTGCCCTGACAGCCCTGCCCGAAGCGGCCGCAGTGCCCAGAGGCTCAGGCCTAAACCGCTCGGGCGGGTCCTTTGCCTGGCCCGGGTCATCGGACCCAACAGCCGGGCACGTCACCACCCCGGGCGTCGCCTCCCGGCCCAGCCGGCCAACAGACCCCCGCCCCCTACTCCCCCAGCGGGGAGGGGCGCAGAGGCATCACGTGACGCCCCGTACCCGCCCGGCCCTGGTCACATGGTGGCACGGCCGCTGCGTCAGTCACAGCCCTGGCTGCGGGAGTCCAGCTGCCGTCGCCGCCGCCAGCGGACGGGGCGGGGATCCTGGTGCCAGGTCCTCGTCAACCCGCCCCCGCCGCCTCAGTCAGCCGTCCCAGCCCGGGCCCTACCGTCATGGAGCGGTGCGGGGCCTACGCCTGTTCCGTGTGAGGCGCGTCGCTGCCGCCGCAGCCGCCTTCGCTTGTCGAGGCCTCCGGAACCCCCGCCGCCTCCCGGAGCCCCTCGCCCTTGGCAGCCTGTCACCGCCCCCTGGGCGGGCTCGAATGCGCGTCCGGTGAAGGTGCAGGCCCGGCGCCGCCACTGCCGCAACCAGGAGATGGTTCGGGCCTAGCGGAGCCGGGACTGGAGGTAAGAAGGGCCGACAGACTGACCGAGGGCCGGGCCGGGCTGCGGGGGTTGTGGCCGGGGCCAGGTGGGGTGGGTGGGGGGCCCCGCAAGTTCCGCGGGGAGCCTCGGGGAGACCCTCCGGGCTGGGGCTGCTCGATCGGGTTTCACCCCTCCCCTCATCTTCGCGTCCCACCCCACCACCTTCCCGCAAAAATAAGAAAATAAAAAAAGCTAACCCAATCCTAACAAAAATTCCCAGAAATCCATCTGTTTAGTGTTTCTCCTTTCCTCTTTCTTCCCTCAGGCATTCCATCGGCTGATTTGTTACTTTTTCATATCCTCCTCAATTTCAAATTATTTCTACTTAAAGAGAAAATAGGCCCAGATTCTGGCTAACATTACCCAACTAGTTCTCGCTTTCCTTCTCGCGATCCTGCGCACCTCTCCCACACCCCCACCCCCGCAAAAAAAAAAAAAAAAAAAAAAAAAAAAAAGGAAAAATTTCCGCCTTCGACTTGTGAAGGGGATTGACTAAAAATGGGAACGTGGGGGTTATAATTCTCGAATACTGCCCCCCACAACTTCCGAATCGGTCTGTTACCTAGTTATCCCAGTAGCTTGTGCGTGGATATTGATGTTTAGGCCTTTCCTCCAGCTGCCTGTGCTTGGGGTTAATCTCGTAATTGACGTCAGTGCTTTGTTCCTTCTACTTTGCTGTTTCTTCCACTCTTTGAGGATGGATCATGGAGTACAGGAGTTTTGGGAGTAACCTTATTGCCTTTTCGTTTACAAACAATATTATTTTCAGGAAGTGGAAGTACACATCTGAAATGTTTGTATATGGAGTTCAAGGCGAAGAGTTCGATTTAGGGTTCTCGTAGTTTTGTCAGTTGTAATTCAGAATTATGCGGTTTCTTCCCTGCTGGCCATATGGAAATTTTAAACTAAGGCCAGTCACTTTTCCATTGACCAATGTTTTTCTTGATGGAATCTAAGCTATTGTCTGTGAATCGACTGTAAATGTAACATAAAATGTGTGCTAGTTTTAGGGCTCAGATGTGAAAAGCGCAAAGCTTCGTTTCTATATTGATTCTGCGCTTCATAAAGTGCTTTTTAAAACTCAACTGGCCTTTAACTTATCAAAATTGAAATATTTATGAGAACTTTCTTAATTCGGGATTTGATAAAGAGCCTTTGTGGTCTGTGAGTCTGCCTAGAATCATCTTTGGTCATATGTGCATAAAGAAGTGTTGGCAAGTGGCCACTTGGTTTTCAACAAAGCTGGCTTATTTAAATTTCTCAGGTTCGTTTTCCTTGTTATCACTGCATCTTTCAGCTCCTAAATATAAAAACAATTCCCAATAAGTTATTTTAAGTTATTTTTCAGAGTTAACTTACTAAAATCCTGGTAGCAGTTTCTTTCAATTTGTGGTGGTTTGCAGGCTGGTACTTTGATTTTTGTTAGCTCTGTAGAAACAGTAGGCAAATTTTACTTTAAATAAAATTTTGCTTCAAGTGGGGACAAGATAGGGTGTCTGAAAAAAGAGCCTAGCTGTGTTAATTGGAACATGATCTACAGTTTGGGAGTGTAAGGTGAAGCTGTGTAATTAAGAATTCTTAAAGGTAGAATATTTTTGTTCTGAATCACTTTCTACTTGTCAGATTCTCACATTCAGGTTGATACATTCTCTTCTGTATACTCTTGAGTTGTTGTATCCTTTTCGTAACAATATATTCTGCAACCGGGCCTGGTGGTTCACGCCTGTAATCCTAGCACTTTAGCACTTTGAGAGGCCAAGGTGGCGGATCACCTGAGGTCAGGAGTTCGAGACCAGCCTGACCAACATAGTGAAACCCCATCTCTACTAAAAATACAAAAGTTAGCCAAGTGTGGTGGTGCACACCTGTAGTTCCAGCTACTTGAGAGGCTGATGCATGAGAATCAAATTAGCCAGGCATGGTGGTACACGCCTGTGGTCCCAGCTACTTCAGAGGCTGAGCTACGAGAATCGCTTAAGAATCGCTTGAACCGGGAGGCAGAGGTTGCAGTAAGCCAAGATCACACCGCTGGAGTGCAGTGGCTTGATCTCTGCTCACTGCAACCTCTGCCTCCTGGGTTCAAGCGATTCTCCTGCCTTAGCCTCCTGAGTAGTTGGGACTACAGTTGCATGCCACCATTCCCGGCTGATTTTTTTTGTATTTTTAGAAGAGACGGGGTTTCAGCATGTTGGTCAGACTGGTCTCGAACTCCTGACCTAGTGATCTGCCCGCCTCGGCCTCCCAAAGTGCTGGGATTACAGGCGTGAGCCACTGTGCCCGGCCAATCTGGGCGATGTCTCAAAACAAACAGAAGCCCACTATATATTTTGCATTGTAATTTTCTTTTTTTTCTGTCTCTTGCAGATATTGAGGGATGCATAATAATTTTCTTATAGATCTGTTACAGGGTCTTTGAGGAAGTACTATATTTATTCCTCTTTTTATCTTCCTCAGTATTTTGCACAATTACTAGATTGAATTTGAATGTGATAATACTTTGAACTTGAAATTGTTCTATCAAGTTATCTAAGATTTCACAAAAAGGTAAAGAAAGCTGTATGAGCAAAGGATCAGTATTTGAAAGGGAAAAACCAATCAGTTTCAGAAGATGAGACAGAATATGAAGCTTTCTAGAAGTTATGCATTTTGCCTTTTTTGAGAAGGTAAGGTAAATGCCATGGTTTTATGTGTACCTAAGAGGAACAAATAAAACAGGTATTTCTTCCTTTGTGGCCATCTACTGGTTTAGAATGGAGTTCAAAATCTATGAGGACTTGACTTTTCTTTGTGGTATTTTAATACAATCAAAGAGGTATTCTGAAGTATTGAGAGCACACCTGGACAATGACCCAGAAGTACAGCATGTACTATAAAAAATTGATGACTTAGATTTTTTTTTTTTTACTTTAGCTTTATTCTACAGATATCTCACTATAAAGACTTTTCTATGTGATATAAAGGTTCCCAGCTCTCCTGCATTCTTATTATGTTTTACCCATTCCCTTATTCATTTCCTCTGATAAGTTGGAACAATTCTATTTGATTTCTGGGAGGGTGTTAGCTAGTCTCAGTTATTGTGAAAGCTGGTGACTAAAGACTGCATAAAGCTAACCTGGCCTGTTAGCTTGCCGCTTTTTCCTTTGGTTTAAGAAAAGCACTCCTACTGGCCAGGCGTGGTGGCTCACGCCTGTAATCCCAGCACTTTGGGAGGCCGATGCGGGCAGATCATGAGGTCAGGAGATCGAGACCATGCTGGCTAACACGGTGAAACCCCATCTCTACTCAAAAAAAAATACAAAAAATTAGACGGGCGTGGTGACAGGGGCCTGTAGTCCCAGCTACAAGGGAGGCTGAGGCAGGAAAATGGCGTGAACATGGGAGGCGGAGCTTGCAGTGAGCGGAGATGGCGCCACTGCACTCCAGCCTGGGCGACAGAGTGAGATTCTGTCTCAAAAAAAAAGAAAAGCACTCCTACTTGTTGTTAACTCCCTATACATACCCTTCTTGGTTATTTGAAGTGTTACTCTAATACATGGAAGAGAGCAGTAATATATGCTCCAGTTACTGAGTTTTGGCACATCATCTGCATTCCTATTTGTCTTGATATTCATTTTCACTGGTATCATATCTTGGAAATTTTAACAGTACTGGGGCACAGAAAATATTAGAACCACCAAATTCAATTCCAGAGTATTCCGAAACATTTTAATACTAGAACTACCTATTCTGTTTTTGAAGAAAAAAAATCTTACCTAACTACCTGCTTTATCAGCTATTCTTTGTTAAAAAATCTGTAACCTGGCCGGACTCAGTGGCTCATGCCTGTAATTCCAGCACTTTGGGAGGCCAAGGCGGGAGGATCACGAGGTCAAGATATCAAGACGATCCTGGACAATATGGTGAAACCCCGTCTCTACTAAAAACACAAAAATTAGCTGGGCGTGGTGGCGTGTACCTGTAGTCCCAGCTCCTTGGGAGGCTGAGGCAGGAGAATCACTTGAATCTGGGAGGCGCAGGTTGCAGTGAGCTGAGATCGCGCCACTGCACTCCAGCCTGGCAACAGAGCAACACTCCATCTCAAAAAAAAAAAAAAAAAAAAAAAAAATCTGTAACCTGAGGAATATTCTGACAGAAGGCATTTTATGTAACTTTCTCTCTCTTGGAGTGCTTAATGAACGATGTTGGTGGCTTTTAGGCAAGGAAACATAGCTTATTAGTGGATACTGTTTTAAACTAATTACTTCAATAATCATTTCCTAGGACAGGTAAGAGAACTTCATGTATTCTTTTCCCAAGGTTGTTGGGTAGAAGAAATCAGGGACTGACATGAATAGATTGCACTGGAAAGCCAGTATGGTTTGATTATCCAGAGATCTGTTTGGGGACAGGGCTTCCTGGGGTTACTTTGGGCCTAGTAGCTCTCCCAGGATTTTGTCAGTTTGGAGTTGCCTAGTGGGTTATGACTTTTCCTTTTCATGTCATCGTTGGGGAAGGTACAGTTTTATGGAGAGGTGAGTACCAGCCAATACTCTGCAGAGACACACCTTCTCACCTTTTTGCAGTTGCTTCCATTTCTCCCAGTTGGAATATTATTTCTTCTATCTTGTTTCTTACCTGTTAAAATGTCACCATTTTTAAAGGCCTAATTCACATTTCATTGCCTTCTTGAAGTTTTGCTTAATTCTTCACCCCATTCCAATTGTGATCTACTTCCTTTCAGTCTTTGCATCACTTTGTAGCTCCTTTTTTTTCTTTTTTTTTTTCGAGACAGGGTCTCACTCTGTCATCCAGGCTGGAGTGCAGTGGTGTGATCTTGGCTCACTGCAACCTCTGCTTCCCAGGCTCCAGCAATTTTCATGCCTCAACCTCCCGGGTAGCTGGGACTACAGGTGTGCACCACCGTGCCCTGCTAAGTTTTTTTGTATTTTTTATAGAAACGGGGTTTCACCCTGTTGTCCAGGCTGGTGTACCTCTTTTAATTATTTGTTATGCAGCTACTGTGGAACTATAGCCTGCTGAGTAACGTCAGGAAAAATGTATTAGGGAAGACACTAGTAAAAGAAGGACTGTAACTGTTGTAATATTTCACTATGTGTTTCTAAAATATAAAGATTAAAACAATAATCACAATATTATACACTAAAAAAGTAACACTAGTTCCTTAATATCATCTATATCCAGTGAAGTGTTCACATTTCCCTGATTATAGTTTTTGTATTGTTTTTACAATTTGTGTGAATTAGGATCCAAATAAGGTCTGTATATATTACATTGGGTTTAGGTGCATATGAGCCCTCTTTTTTTTAATCTGTAAGTTTTCCTCTGTCTTTTTATTGTGGTTATTCCCATATAGTTGGTTTGTTGGAGAAGCCAGGTCTTTGCCCTATGATACTTCTCAGAATCTAGATTGTGTTGATGAGATCCCAGTGGTTTCATGTAATATGTTCTTTTGTCCCTTGTATTTTCTGTACATTTTATTTTATTTTTTTATTTCTATTTTTTGAGATGGAGTCTCGCACTGTCACCTAGGCTAGAGTGCAGTGGCGTGATCTCAACTCACTGCAACCTCTACTTCCTGGGTTTCAAGCAGTCCTCCTGCCCCAGCCTCCTGAGTAGCTGGGACTACAGGTGCCTGCCACCACACCCAGCCAATTTTTGTATCTTTAGTGGAGACGGGGGTTTTGCCATGTTGACCAGGCTGATCTCGAACTCCTAACCTCAGGTGATCTGCCCGCCTTGGCCTCCCAAAGTGCTGGGATTATACGTGTGAGCCACTGCACCCAGCCTTTCTGTAGCTTTTAATAGTTAACATCTAGAAGTCTGGCCTGATTTACCATTGAATTAAATAAGATTTTAAATTAATAATAATTATTTTTTTGGACAGGGTTACACTCCATTGCCCAGGCTGGAGTGCAGAGTGCATGGGGCGGTCATGGCTCACTGCAACCTTGATCTGCTGAGTGCAATCCTCCTGCCTCAGCCTTCTAAGTAGCTAGGACTACAGGCACGAGACACCATGCCTGGCTAAATTTTTTGGTTTTTGCTAAGATGGGGTCTTGCTGTGTTGCCTAGACTGGTCACAAATTCCTGGCCTGAAGTAGTCCTCCCACCTCAGCCTCTCAGTGTGCTGAGATTCCAGGCATGAGTTACTGCACCTGGCCATCTTTACTTTTTTTTTGAGACGAAGTCTCACACTGTCACCCAAGCTAGAGTGCAGTGGTGTGATCTTGGCTCACCGCAACCTCCACCTCCCAGGTTCAACTGATTCTCCTGCCTCAGCCTCCTGAGTAGCTGGAATTACAGGCGCCTGCCACCACGCCCGGCTAATTTTTGTATTTTTAGTAGAGATGGGGTTTCACCACATTGGTCAGGTTGATCTCGAACTCCTGACCTTAGGATGTCCCTGCCTCAGCCTTCCAAAGTGCTGGGATCACAGGTGTGAGCCACCTTGTCTGAAGTCATTTTTTTTTTAGCAAGTGAATATTTTAGGAAACTCAGATTTCTCTCTCTCTCTCTCTTTTATTTTCCCCTGAGATGGAGTCTTGCTCTGTTGTCCAGGCTGTGCAGTGGTGTGGTCTCGGCTCACTGCAACCTCCGCCTCCCAGGTTCAAGTGATTCTCCCTGCCTCAGCCTCCTGAGTAGCTGGGACTACAGGCCTGCGCCACCACGCCTAGCTAATTTTTATAGTTTTGGTAGAGATGGGGTTTTGCCATGTTGGCCAGGCTGGTCTTGAACTTCTGACCTCTGGTAATCTGCCTGCCTTGGCCTTCCAAGGTGCTGGGATTACAGGCATGAGCCACCGGGCCGGCCAGGAAACTCAGATTTCAATGTCCATAAATAAGGTTTTATTGGAACACAGACAACACACCCATTTGTTTATGTATTGTCTGTGGCTGCTTTTGCTGCTGCGATGGCAGAATTTAGTAATTGTGACTATATGGCCTGCCAAACCTGAAATATTTACTTCCCTAAAAACATTCGTTGAATCCTGCCTTAGCAGATCAAATGGGCCTTAGTGGATACTTGGGTTTGAGGATTTTCTTAGCATTGAGCAGTTAGTTACAAGGTCCCTATTTACTGTGGTGGCTGTTAGGGTTTTTTGTTTGTAGAATATGTATATTTGTCTAATACGTATGTGTATAATACACACATACATTACATATATTACATGTATTATATATTTATATATTACACAGCTTGTGCATTATATATACTATAAAATATAGTAAATATAGTTTATATTATATATAGTACATATAGCATATGTTATATGTAGTATATATAATATACTCTGCTGTATATTATATACTATATAATCTATGTAATACATGTTGTATATTTTTTAATATATATATTTTGTTTGTTTGTTCGTTTGTTTTCTTTTGAGACGGAGTCTCGCTCTGTTGCCCAGGCTGGAGTGCAGTGGCACGATCTTGGCTCACTGCAGCCTCTGCCTTCAGGGTTCAAGCGATTTTCCTGCCTCAGCCTCCTGAGTAGCTGGGATTATAGGCGCATGCCACCACTCCTGTCTAATTTTTGTATTTTTAGTAGAGATGGGGTTTCACCATGTTGATCAGGCTGGTCTTGAACTCTTGACCTCGTGATTTGCCCACCTCAGCCTCCCAAAGTGTTGGGATTACAGGCGTGAGCCGCCGCACCCGACCTGTATAGTTATAGGTACACTATTATGTAGTATACTATGCAAGTGAGCATTACCGCCTGAGCTCTGCTTCCTATCAGATCAGATTCTCATAGTGATACGGACAGGAGGCAGGGAAATATTGGCTAGAAGAGGGTGGGACACCTGGTGAGGGCCCCTCAAGCCTGGACCCATAGCCCTAAATAAGAACTTCACATCCCTGTTTTCCTGCCTGAATGTTGCCTTTTCCATAACTACCCTGGCCCGCCACGCTCCCCCGCCACCCAGTACCCATAAAAACCCCAAGCTCCACTAGCAGAGGAACAGAGTGGTACGGCAGAGAAGGAGAGAAGAGAAGAAGTAGAGAAGAGAAGAAGCAGCTGGATACCAGAGACTATGGGTTGGAGAGGATTTCAGCTAGGGACAGCTGAGCTCCAGGGGAAGATTATCTTCCCACTCCATCCCTTTTCCAGCTCCCCATCCTGCTGAGAGCCACTTCCACCACTCAATAAAATTTCTGCATTCACCATCCTTTAAGTTCATGTGACCTGATTCTTCCTGAATACCAGAGAAGAACCTGGGTACCAAGAAAGCAGGATGTGAAAGGCTATCACCCTGACCTTCCACTGAGCTTAACACTTAGCCATCCGTGGACAGCAAATGAAAAAAGAGCATTGTTTGTAACACACACTGTCTGGGGCTCCAGAGGTCGTGGGCAACCACCCCTAGATGCTGCCATGGGCCGATATGGGGTTCATTCCTGCTAGCACCCAAAGGCTCCTGCACCGATTCACCCTGTGTGCTCCCCCTCCCGCAAGGGGTTTGAGCATGGCGGATAAGCAAGTGAGCCACCTCTGTCGCAAGTCATGTGGTGGGGTCGAGGGAACTATGCCGTGTCAGTAGGAGCTCAAACCCTGTTGTGAACTGCACATGCAAGAGATCTAGGTTGCATACTGCTTCTGAGAATCTAATGCCCCATGATGTGAGGTGGAATGGTTTTCTTTCAAAATCATCTCCCCGCAACCCCTGTCCATCCATGGAAAAATTGTCTTTTGTGAAACTGGTCCCTGGTGCCAAAAAGATTGGGGATTGCTCATCTGCATGACTTTCCCGAATCTGGAATGCGTACCACGTGTTCAAGAAGCCCAGGAAAAGGCCCTTGGAACTGGAAGGGACTGGTAGAAAGTATGAGATTAATCTGATGAGGAGACGAGTCAGATCAAGTAGAATATTGTAAGCCATGTTGAGGACTTTAAAATTTACCTAAAGTTTATCTTAAGGTAAACGGAAAGCTTATTTAAAAATTTTAAGCAGGAATTAGGCAATCTGACCTGATTTGCATCTTAGAAAGATTACTTTGGCTGCTGTATGGCATATAAAGAGAGACTGAGGGAAGTAGAAGTCCAATTAGAAAGCCTATAGCGTTTATTCAAGCCAGAGATAAAATGTTGTGTGTTTTGAACCATGGCAGTGGAAAAATAAGTGAGGAGGGAGATTCAAAATATATTTTGGAGGTTATGGTGATGGATTGGATTTGGAAAGAGATTGAAGGAAGAATTCAGCAAAAGCAGTTGGCTCGCTGGATGCACTACTATTGGGATGAGGATCACTGGAGGAGGAGTGGTTGGCGGTAAGGGAAAGCAGATCAGAAAATTAATTTTAGATGTATTAAGATTGAGATTTTTGGGACTGGGCATGGTGACTCATTACAAAGTTACTGTACTCCCAGCACTTTGGGAGACTGAGGTGGTAGGATTACTTGAGGCCAGGAGTTTGGGACCGGCCTGGGCAATATAATGAGATCTTGCCTCTACAAAAAATTAAAAAGAAAAACAAAATTAGCCAGGTGTGGTGTCATGCACCCTTTAGTCCCAGCTACTCAGGAGGCTGAGGTGGGAGGATCACTTACCTAAGGAGTTTGAGGTTACAGTGAACTATGATTGCACCATTGCACTCCAGCCTAGGTGACAGACTGAGACCCTGTCTCTGAAAAATAAAAAATTACAATAAAAACAAAAAAAGAGATATCTTAGTTTTGAAGCCTTTGGGATTAAAAAAAGGTACACTTTTTTTGTTTTTTTGTTTTTTTTTAATAGATTCTCCCTATGTTGCCTAGGCTGGTCTTGAACTCCTGAGCTCAAGCAGTCCTCTTACCTTGCCTTCCCAAAGTGCTGAGATTACAGGCATGAGACATAGTGCCTAGCCCTGATTTAGATTTCTTAGATAGCCAAAGAGCATTGTCAAACAGGTTCCTGGATGTGCGGTTTTGTATTTCAGAAGAGAAAGTATCATGGGGAGCATATGTGGGCATTCTGGTTGTAGGCATAGAGTTTTTTGTTTTTTGTTTTTTGTTTTTTTTTGAGATGGAGTCTCACTCCGTCACTTAAGCTGGAGTGCAGTGGCACGATCTTGGCTCACTGCAGCCTCTGCCTCCCAGGTTCAAGTGATTCTTATGCTTCAGCCTCTCAAGTAGGTGGAATTACAGGCATGCACCACTATGCCCAGTTAATTTTTTTTGTATTTTTAGCAGAGACAGAGTTTCACCATGTTGGCCAGGCTGGTGTTGGACTCCTGACCTCAAGTAATTCGCCCGCCTTGGCCTCCCAAAGTGCTGGGATTACAGGTGTAAGCCACCACGCCTGGCCACATAGAGATATTTTAAGCTTTGGGAATGTAAGGAGAGGATATAAAATGAATGAGAATAAGACCCATGGCTGAGCACCAGAGGAGCACCAATTTTGAAGATGTCTGGTAGGTAGGATGGGAAGAGCCAGAGGAGCTGGGGACGCTGGGAAGGCTAAGTGTTACAGTGCCAAAGAGTGTATCAAGGAGAAATAAGTGGCTGAATGTATTGAATGGTAAGTCAAGTAAAATGGTAAAATATCTGTTGGATTGGCCGGGCGCGGTGGCTCAAGCCTGTAATCCCAGCACTTTGGGAGGCCGAGGCGGGCGGATCACAAGGTCAGGAGATCGAGACCACAGTGAAACCCCGTCTCTACTAAAAATACAAAAAATTAGCCGGGCGCGGTGGCGGGCGCCTGTAGTCCCAGCTACTCAGGAGGCTGAGGCAGGAGAATGGCGGGAACCCGGGAGGCGGAGCTTGCAGTGAGCCGAGATCGCGCCACTGCACTCCAGCCTGGGCAACAGCGTGAGACTCCGTCTCAAAAAAAAAAAAAAAAAAAAATCTGTTGGATTTAGCAATATGGAAGTTGCTAATGATCTTGGCAAAGAAATACGATGTGGGAAATTGTAAACAGAATGTTGGGAAATTGGAAACAGTAGAATGTTGAATAGTGATTGGATATAGCATTTTGGAAAGTATTAATAATTTGGCTGTATTTACTAAAGTTGAAAATGCTCATCCTCTGCAGCCCAGTAGTTCCACTTCTAGCTGTCTATTCTAGAAGAACTCTCACTCATTGGTGCGAAAAGATGTGCATAAAAATGATCATTTAGTATTGTTTTTAATGGCAGAAAAAGGGGAAACTACCTAAATATGTGTCATCTGGAGAGTAGATAAGTAAACTGTGTGGATATACAGTGAAAATAATGGATTATTTATTTTCCATTATTACAATGGAATACATTTCCATACATTACAATAGATTAACCTTGTAATGCTGAGCATTAAAAAAATTGAGTTGTTGGCCGGGCGCGGTGGCTCAAGCCTGTAATCCCAGCACTTTGGGAGGCCGAGACAGGTGGATCACGAGGTCAGGAGATCGAGACCATCCTGGCTAACCCGGTGAAACCCCGTCTCTACTAAAAAATACAAAAACTAGCCGGGCGAGGTGGCGGGCGCCTGTAGTCCCAGCTACTCGGGAGGCTGAGGCAGGAGAATGGTGTGAACCTGGGAGGGGGAGCTTGCAGTGAGCTGAGATCCAGCCACTGCACTCCAGCCTGGGTGACAGAACGAGACTCTATCTGAAAAAAAAAAATTGAGTTGTTAAGAGTATACCTTTTTAGTAACGTTGAAAAAATATGCCAAACAATTCAGTTTCTTATTCAGAGATACGTACATAAGTAGTAAAAGTATAAAGAAATTCCTGACTTGGTGTGATGACTCATGCCTATAATCCCAGCACTTTGGGAGGCCAAGGTGGGCTGATCACCTGAGGTCAGGAGTTTGAGACCCCATCTCTACTGAAAATACAAAAATTAGCCTGGTGTCATGGCAGATGCCTGTAGTCCCAGCTACTCAGGAGGCTGAGGCAAGGAGAATTGCTTGAACCTGGGATGCGGAAGTTGCAGTGAGTTGAGATTGTGCCACTGCATTCCAGCCTGGAGAACCAAGTGAGACTCTGTCTCAAAAAAAAAAAGAAAAGAAATTCCTGAGAATGATTGACACCAAAATCAGAATAGTGTCTACTGCTTATAGGGGGAGAGAGTACTTGGAGATGTGATCCAGGAGAAGTACACAGTAGCCTTCTACTATGTTGGTAATGCTTTATTTCCTAAGGTGGTTGTTTGATGGGTAGCACAACTGTTCACTGTATTGGTCCTTACCTTTTGGGGTAGCATTTTATAAAATGAATGGTTGCTGAGGAAGTGGAGAATCACCAAAAGTCCTTTTGAGAAGCTTGGCTGGAGAGAGTTGGGGGCCAGTGAAGACTTTTTTTTTTTTTTTTTTGGAGACAGAGTCTCGCCTTGTTGCCCAGGCTCTGGAGTGCAGTGTCACGATCTCTGCTCACTGCAACCTCTGCCTCCTGGTTCAAGCGATTCTCCTGTTTCAACCTCCTGAGTAGCTGGGTCTACAGGTGTGCACCACCATGCCCAGCTAATTTTTATAATTTTAGTAGAGACAGGATTTTGCCATGTTGGCCAGGCTGATCTCGAACTCCTGGCCTCAAGTGATCTGCCCATCTCAGCCTCCCAAAGTGCTGGGATTACAGCAGACATGAGCCACCATCCTGGCCTTCTTAAAATCTTTTTTAAAGAATATGTTTGAATGCTGATGGAAAGGATTCGAAGGATTCATTAGAGATGGAGAAGTTGAAGTTATTTGAGAAAAAGTCGCGACTACTAAAGGTCTAGAAGACAGCAAAATGAGGATAATTGTTCTTTGTTAGGAAGATTTGAGTTTTTTTCCTTTGTCACTGGGAGGGAGGAGAATAGATGTAGACGCTGATAGTTTGAAAGCTGATGGTTGATTGATAAAAATATTTTTCTTCCATTGTTTTTTAGTTTTATTTTAATTTTGACATGGAGTCTCGCACTGTCGCCTGGGCTGGAGAGCAGTGGGGCGATCTTGGCTCACTGCAACCTCTGCCTCCTGGATTCAAGCGATTCTCCTACCTCAGCCTCCCGAGTAGCTAGGATTACAGGCACCCACCACCATGCCTGGCTTGTTTGTTTGTTTGTTTATTTATTGAGACGGAGTTTCACTCTTGTTGCCCAGGCTGGAGTGCAGTGGCACAATCTCCACTCACTGCAACCTCTACCTCCCGGGTTCAAGCGATTCTCCTGCCTCAGCCTCCCGAGTAGCTGGGATTACAGGCATGTGCCACCATTCCCGGCTAATTTTGTATTTTTAGTAGAGACATGTTGGTCAAGCTGGTCTGGAACTCCCAACCTCAGGTGATCCGTCTGCCTCGGCCTCCCAAAGTGCTGGGATTACAGGTGTGAACATCGCACCCGGCCAGGCCCAGCTAATTTTTTGTATTTTTAGTTGAGATGGGATTTCACTATGTTGGCCGGGCTGGTCTCGAACTCCTGACCTCGTGATCCACCCGCCTCGGCTTCCCAGAGTACTGGGATTACAGGCGTGAGCCACCTTGCCCGGCCGCTTTTTATTTTCATTTATTTATTTTTGAGACCAGGTCTTGCTCTGTTGTTGGCCGAGCTGGAGTGCAGTGGCACAAACATAGCTCACTGCAGCCTCAAACTCCTGGGCTCAAGTGGTCCTTCTGCTTCAGTCTCCAAGTAGCTAGGACTACAGGCATGCACCACCTTGCCTGGCTAATTTTTACTTTTTTTGAGACGGAGTCTCGCTCTAGGGCAGTGGCGCCATCTCTGCTCACTGCAAGCTCCGCCTCCCGGGTTCATGCCATTCTCCCACCTCAGCCTCCAGAGTAGCCGGGACTACAGGCACCCGCCATCACGCCTGGCTAATTTTTGTGTGTGTGTATGCTTTTAGTAGAGACCAGGTTTCACCGTGTTAGCCAGGATGGTCTCGATCTCCTGACCTCATGATCTGCCTGCCTCAGCCTCCCGAAGTGCTGGGATTATAGGCTTGAGCCACCGTGCCCGGCCTAACTTTTACATTTTTTAAGAGATGAGGTCTCACTTTGTTTCCCAGGCTGGTCTGGAACTCCTGGGCTCAAGTGGTCCTTCCACATTGGCCTCCCAAAGTGCTGAGATTGCAGGTGTGAGCCACTGGGCCTGGCCCATCGTGTCTTAAAGCAGAAAAATAATTAATTCCAAAAGATGGCAGAGAGCCAGGTATGATGGCTCATGCCTGTAGTCTGAGCTACTCTGAAGGCTGTGGCAGGAGGATTGCTTGAGCCAAGGAGTTTGAAACAAGCCTGGGCAACATGGCAAGACCCATCTCAAAAAAAAAAAAAAGACAAAAGATGGCAGAGATAAGATTTTCATCCTGAAAATATAATGTGGTGTAGTTTTGTTGGGACAGATCTTCCCTCTCAATATGCCTTCCTACCGACTGCCCCACTGGAGTCTTGTTTGCCTAATAGCAGTTTTTAGACCCTTCACTGATTCCCATGTTTTTGTTTTTTTTTTTTTTTTTTTTTTGAGATGGAGTCTTGCTTTGTCGCCCAGGCTGGAGTGCAGTGGCCGGATCTCAGCTCACTGCAAGCTCTGCCTCCCGGGTTCACGCCATTCTCCTGCCTCAGCCTCCCGAGTAGCTGGGACTACAGGCGCCCGCCACCTCGCCCGGCTAGTTTTTTGTATTTCTTTAGTAGAGACGGGGTTTCACCGGGTTAGCCAGGATGGTCTCGATCTCCTGACCTCGTGATCCACCTGTCTCGGCCTCCCAAAGTGCTGGGATTACAGGCTTGAGCCACCGCGCCCGGCCTGATTCCCATGTTTTGATAAGGCAAGAGCCATCTTCAAATCTATAAATTCCAAGGGATAGATTAATACATTTCTCAGAAGAGAGCATCTTCTGACTTACAGGAGTCCATAAACATTGTGTGGAATCAGCATAGTTTAGGTTAAGTACACACATAATTCATCAAAGTGTAAATCAGGTGAAGGAAAAAAATACTGCATTGTGAGAAAGAAAATTCAAATGTGTTATGAACATTTAAGGCAGCTGATGCCCTAAATAGGCAGAGTCAAAGAAGGTGGCCTGCATTTGGAGGTAATTTTGCATCCAAAAAGGGATTCACTTTCTTGATTTCAATCACTGAACACTGTAGAACATGTCTTCTTCCTCAAGGCCAATGTTGCTTCAGATACCAGGTGGTTTCATCTTTCAAGCATGTTGCATAGAGAGGGTTGCACTGGGCCAGAATTGCAGTCAGCCAAAAGAGAGCAGCAAACTGAACAGGTCACCATCATGGTGATGATAACTCCCCAGTTAGGCCCCTTAGGGATGAACCAGGGCACAAAGAAGCCAACAAAGCCCCAGGACATGCTCATCTCTGTGAGGCCATGATACACCATGTTTGCTGCTGGAGCTGCCTCTCTCTGATTTTTAGTATTCTGTTTTTTAATCTTTGTCCATTAAGACAAGGTTATTTGTGAATGGAAATTAGGATTGTGGGGAGTCATAGAACTTCATGAAATACTTGTGAGGAATGGGAAAAAGCATTCATCAGAGAAAAATAGTACAGTTTCACTTTGGGAGGCCGAGGCGGGCAGATCATGAGGTCAGGAGATTGAGACCATCTTGGCCAACATGATGAAACCCTGTCTCTATTAAAGTACAAAAGATTAGCCGGGCATGGTGGCATGCGCCTGTAGTCCTAGCTACTCGGGAGGCTGAGACACAGGAATTGCTTGAACACAGGAGGTGGAGGTTGCAGTGAGCCGAGATCGTGCCACTGCACTCCAGCCTGGCGACAGAGCAAGACTCCATCTCAAAAAAAAAAAAAAAAAAAAAAAAAAAGCACAATTTCTGGGAAACTTTGAGGGTCCAATTGAGAGTGATTTATGAAATACAATGAGAAATTCAGATAATACATAAGGATGTGATGAAGGAAGCAAATATGTGTGGAATTGTTATCTTTGCTTTCATGTTTTTCACTACATTATTTTAAACCTGAAGGCTGTAGAAGTCTCATGACTAACTTTGGGGCAAAGGTCCTTCTGTGCTAAATATTGTCTTGGGACCTGATGTTTTGTTATTGGCTTTGATCTCTAAGTGTACAACCTTTGTTTCCCTGACTTGTAGGAAGGGACCTCTTCAGACTGTCTCATGGGTAGAGAAATCCTACCAAATGAGGCCAAGAGGGATTACGTACTGTTGAGGCTTTGTGCTTTAACATAGTGCATTGTGGTAAAGTTACAGTTTAATAGCAGTTGTAATATACTGGATTTGAAAATAATTGAAATCTTAGCTTAAACCTCATTTTGACTTTCGGAGTTTAAATCACTCAATAATCTTATAACTGAATGGCTCCGTTTTTCAGTAGGATAGTTATTCTAAGACACTAAGTGAAAAAAAAAATTGTAACAAATTCTGACCTCCACTTGAATGGGGAAAGTTAGAGTACACATTTTACACTAAACTGTTTTCTTTTCTTTTTTTGGGGGGGGGGACAGAATCTCACTCTGTTGTGCAGGCTAAAGTGGAGTGGCACAATCTTGGCTCACTGCAACTTTCGCCTCCCAGATTCAAATGATTCTCTTGCCTCAGCCTCCCGAGTAGCTGGGACTACAGGTGCATGTCACCACACCTGGCTAATTTTTGTAGTTTTAGTAGAGATGGGGTTTGGCCATGTTGGCCAGGCTGGTCTCGAATGTGTGACTTCAAGTGATCCACTGCCTCAGCCTCCTCAAGTGCTGGGATTACGGGTGTGAGCCACAACGCTCGGCTGTTTTAAATTTTTTAAAATTAAAATTGTAAAAAGTCACGAAGTGTTTTATATACTTATTTATTTATTTGAGACAGAGTCTTATTCTGTCGTCACAAAGCGCAGTGGTGTGATCTTGGCTCACTGCAACCTCTGCCTCCCGGTTCAAGCAATTCTTGTGCCTCCACCTCCCAAGTAGCTGGGACTACAGGAGCACGCCACCACGCCTGACCTAAAATGTTTTATAACTAATGTATGTGTTTAAAAAAAAAATTATAGAATGAATGTAATTCATAGGAATACGCATTTAAATTTTTATTTTTACGGTGTACTAATTTTTTTATTGTGGCAAAATATATATAACATAAAGTGTACTATTTTAATAATTTTACATATACAATTCAGTGGCATTAAGTACATTCACAGTATTGTACAATCATCAACACTGTTTCCAGAACTTTTTCATCATCCCAAACAGAACCTCCCCACCTCTATTCTATTTTCTGTCTCTATGAATTTGTCTATTCCAAGTGCCTCATATTAAGTAGAATCATACAATATGTGTCCTTTTGTGTCTAACTTATTTCACATAGCATAATGTTTTCAAGGTTCATCTATGTTGTAGCATGTATCAGAATTTCATTCCTTATGGCTAAACAGTATTCCATTGTATATATATACCACATTTTGCTTCTCTGTGTTGATGGATCACCATCTGTTGATGGATATTTGGGTTGTTTCCATCTTTTGGCTATTGTGAATGATGCCACTGTGAACATTGGTGTACATGGATCTGTTTGAGTCTCTGCTTTCAGTTCCTTTGGATATATTCCTAGGAGTAAAATTGCTGGATCCTACGGTAATTATTTGTTAAAGCTTTTGAGGAACTGCCAGTCCATAGCAGCTGCACCATTGCACATTCCCACCAGCAGTGCACAAAGGTTCCAATTTGTCTACATCCTCACCAACATGTGTTGTTTTGTGATTTTGTTTTTATCATAGCCATCCTAATGGGTGTGGAGTGATATTGTGGGTTTTTTTCTCATTAAACTTTACTTGTTTATTCTTTTTTTGAGACGGAGTTTTGCTCTTGTTGCCCAGGCTGCAGTGCAATGGCGCAACTTGGCTCACCGCAACCTCCGCCTCCTGGGTTCAAGTGATTCTCCTGCCTCAGCCTCCCGAGTAGCTGGGATTACAGGCATGTGCCACCATGCCTGGCTAATTTTGTATTTTTAGTAGAGATGGGGTTTTTCCACGTTGGTCAGGCTAGTCGCGAACTCCTGACCTTAGGTGATCTGCCCGCCTCAGCCTCCCAAAGTGCTAGGATTACAGGCGTGAGCCACCGTGCCCAGCCTGTTTATTTTTATTTTTATTTTATTTCATTTTATTTTATTTTGAGATAGAGTCTTGCTCTGTCGCCCAGGCTGGAGTATAGTGCAGTGGTGCAATCTCGGCTCACTGCAACCTTCCTCCACCTCCTAGGTTCAAGCAATTCTCCTGTCTCAGCCTCCCAAGTAGCTGGGATTACAGATGCACGCCACCATGCCCAGCTAATTTTTGTATTTTTAGTAGAGATGGGGTTTCACCATGTTGGCCAAGCTGGTCTCGAACTCCTGATCTAAGGTGATCCTCCCGCCTCGGCCTTCCGAGTGCTGGGTTTACAGGCATGAGCCACAGTGCCGGCCTTGTTTGTCTATTTTTAAAACTAGGCAGTCAACTGTGATAGTGAGAAGGGGTCAAAGACTAGAACAAGGAGTTCAGTCTATAACTTGACTGTGAACAATCAGTTGAGATAACTGACTACCTTGGAACCAGCCTCTCATTAAACTTTGTTTCATGGGTCTCAAAATTCTGAGATGGATTCTTGGTCCTGTTGCTTCCATTAAACAGTACTAATTTAAAAACTAGTAATTTAAAACTGCCATGTGAAAAAAACTCAAAGTGGATCACAAAACAGTCATATTTTCCTTCTGAAGGTTTTACCATGCACTGTTATCATTAACCAGTCTCTTACTGTTAAACTTAAATGGCCAATCAAAACAAACAGTTCTGAGACTGTTCTTCTACCATTGATTGAGACTGGGGTGGCAGGTATTAGGGATGATATTCATTTAGTCTTCTGAGCTTTCTGGGCAGACTCGATGATATTGCCAGGTCC
The DNA here is from genome assembly GCF_043159975.1 of Macaca nemestrina. NCBI lineage: Eukaryota > Metazoa > Chordata > Mammalia > Primates > Cercopithecidae > Macaca > Macaca nemestrina. The sequence continues at coordinate 47,497,876 of NC_092130.1, forward strand.
AGGAGCCTTCTTGTCCACTGTTTTTTTTTTTTTAATTAAAAAAAAATTTTTTTCGAGACGGAGTTTTACTCTTGTTGCCCAGGCTGGAATGCAATGGCATGGTTACGGCTCACTGCAACCTCCATCTCCTGTGTTCAAGTGATTCTCCTGCCTCAGCCTCTCAAGTAGCTGGGATTACAGGCACCTGCCACCACACCTGGCTAATTTTTGTATTTTTAGTAGAGATGGGGTCTCACTCTGTTGACCAGGCTGGTCTCGAACTCCTGACCTCAGGTTATCTGCCTGCCTCAGCCTCCCAAAGTACTGGGATTACAGGCGTGAGCCACGGCACCTGGCCATTTTTAAATTTTTTGAGAGTCTCACTCTGTCACCTAGGCTGGAGTGCAGTGGTGCTATCTTGACTTATTTGAACTTCCACCTCTCAGGCTCAAGCATTCCTCAGACCTCCGTTTCCTGAGTAGCTGGGACCACAGATGCATGCCACCACACCCAGCTAATTTTTTGTATTTTTGGTAGAGATGGGGTTTTACCATGTTGCCCAGGCTGGTCTCAAACTCCTGAGCTCAAGTGATTCTCCTGCCACAGCTTCCCAAAGTGCTGGGATTATAGGCATGAACCACTTTGCCTGGCCTTATCCTCTGTTTTGATGACACCCACAGCAACTGGCTCTCTTGCATTATGAACAACAAAACAACCCAGAGGAGGATAGTCAGAAGCTCTCAACACACATGGGCTTGACAGGAACCATATCAAAGACGCGGGAGTATTACCAGATTTCAAGAATTTAGGGCCATCTTTCAGCTTACCACAATGGCAATCAGTCTTTCCCTTCAGCTCAGGAAACTTGCAGGCAGTGTGAGCCGTGTGGCAGTCCATTACAGGAGCATAGCCAGCACTGATTTAGATTGGGTGGTTCAGGTTAATCACCTGAGCAGTGAAGCCAGCTGCTTCCATTGGTGGGTCATTTTTCCTGTCACCAGCAACATGGCCATGATGAACATTTTTGACAGATATGTTTTTGACGTTGAAGCCCCCATGGTTCCCAGGAAAAACTTCACTCAAAGCTTCATGGTATATTGCAACAGATTTGGCTTTAGTTGTAACATTGACTGGAGCCAAGGTGACCGCTTGCAGAGCGGTCTTTGGAGAGACAGACACAAGGGCTTGTCAGTTGGACAAGTTGGTAGTAGGAGGCAATCCAGAGCGTCAAGTAGAGTGTTTACACTAACATTGCCATCTTTATAGGTGACTTTCCATCCCTTGAACCAAGGCATGTTAGCACTTGGCCCCAGCATGTTGCCATCGTTCCAACCAGAAATTGGCACAAATGCTACTGTGTTGGGGTTGTAGCCAACTTTGTTATTGTAGGTGCTGACTTCCTTAACCATTTCCTTGTATCTCTTCTGTCTGTAGGGTGGCTAAGTGGAATCCATTTTGTTAACTCCAACAACTAGTTGTTTCACATCCAGTGTGTAAGTCAGAAGGAGATGCCAGCTTCAAATTCACCAGCTGCAACAATCAGGGTAGCATAGTCAGCCTGAGATGTGCCTGTGATCATGTTTTTTTTAAATGTCTTTGTCTTGGGGCATCAACTAGTTACCTAATACTTTCTGGCCTCAAGTTCCCACAGGGAACTATCTTCAGTACCACCACCCTCACACTTAGCTTTCAGTTTATCCAAGACCCAGGTGTACTTGAAGGACCCCTTTCCCATCTCAGTAGCCTTGTAGAGACTGGGTCTCATCATGTGGCCCAAGGTGGTCTTGAACTCCTGAGCTCAAGGGATCCTCATGCCTCGGCCTCCCAGAGTGCTGGGATTACAGGCATGAGCTACTGTACCCAGGTGATAAATGGTGTTTTGTCAAGTGGCAGGATTAATACTATTTGACATGGGCCGGGTGCAGTGGCTCACACCTGTAATCCCAGCACTTTGGGAGGCTGAGGTGGGTGGATCACCTGAAGTTGGGAGTTTGAGACTAGCCTGACCAACATGTAGAAACCCCGTCTCTACTTAAAATACAAAATTAGTCTAGCATGGTGGCACATGCCTGTAATCCGAGCTACTCAGGAGGTTGAGGCAGGAGAATCACTTGAACCCAGGAGGTGAAGGTTGCGGTGAGCCCTGATGGTGCCATTGCACTCCAGCCTGGGCAACAAGAGCGAAACTCCCGTCTTGGAAAAAAAAAAAAAAAAGGTCAAAAGGACTGAGTTTAGGAGGCTTCCAGAAAGGTAAGCTAGAACATGTTAATGTGCTGAGAGGGTGGCACACCATTCTCCAAGGGAGTTGAAGCTCCTACAACATTGTACATCTCACCTCTGTAACTCTTTATTTTACTGTTTATTTATATCCTTTAAAATAACGTTTGTAAGAGTCCAGTGACCAGGTTTCCATTCATTCTGTGAGCTTCTCTAACAAATTATTAAAACCAAAGGAAGGGATTGCAGAATCCCGATTTTTAGCCAGTTGGTCAGAAGCACAGGTAAAACAACCTGGGACTTGGGATTGACATCAACAGTGGGGGGCAGCCTTAGGGACTGAACCCTCACTCAACCTATGGGGTCTGACATTATCTCTAGGTAGGAGATAGAGGACACCCAGCTGGTATTTTCTGAAGAGTTGATTGCTTACTTTTTTTTTAAATTTGAGGTGGAGTCTTGCTCTGTCGCCCAGGCTGGAGTGCACTGGTGCGATCTTGGCTCACTGCAACCTCTGCCTCCCGGGTTCAAGTGATTCTCCTGCCTCAGCCTCCCGAGTAGCTGGGATTATAGGCACCTGCCACCACGCCTGGCTAATTTTTGTATTTTTGGTAGAGATGGGGTTTCACCATGTTGGCCAGGCTGATCTTGAATTCTTGACCTCAGGTGATCCGCCTGCCTCAGCCTCCCAAAGTGCTGAGATTACAGTAGTGAGCCACGGCACCCGACCTAATTATTACAGTGAGTTAATTTAGTTCTTAGCTTCCTGGTAGCCAGTTAAAAAAAAAAACAGTTTCTTTGGTGTTGAATTACAGAAATAATTTTATTATGGGAATCACCTATTTTTACAAGAGATATAGAAATATTTCCTGAATGATGATTTTAGTGCTGCTCAATCTATAAAATTAAATCATACTTTATTTTTTGTTTTTATTTTTTTGAGATGGAGTCTTGCTGTTGTCACCCAGGCTGGAGTCCAGTGGCACAATCTTGACTCACTGCAGCCTCCGCCTCCCAGGTTCAAGCAATTCTCCTGTCTCAGCCTCCTGCGTAGCTGGGATTACAGGCACCTGCTACCTTGGCAGGCTACTTTTTTTGTATTTTGTAGTAGAGATGGGGTTTCACTGTGTTGGCCAGGCTGGTCTTGAACTCCTTACCTCCAGTGATCCGCCCACCTTGGCCTCTCAAAGTGCTGGGATTACAGTTGTGAGCTACTGCTCCTAGCCTTAAACCATACTTTAAAGAAGTTTTCAGGCTCACGCCTGTAATCCCAGCACTTTGAGAGGCCAAGGCGGGCGGATCACCTGAGGTCAGGAATTTGAGACCAGGAGTTTGGCCAACTCGGTGAAACCCCATCTCTACTAAAAATACAAAAATTAGCCGGGCATGGTGGCAGACACCTGTAATCCCAGCTACTCAGGAGGCTGAGGCAGGAGAATTGCTTGAATCCGGGAGGTGGAGGTTGCAGTGAGCTGAGATCGTGCCATTGCACTCCAGCCTGGGGGACAAGAGCGAGACTTCGTCTCAAAAAAAAAAAAAAAAAAAGAAGTTTTCAGATTTTTCAGGATTAAAATTTAAGGAAATTGGTAGTTAACATACTCCTTAGTCTCTCAGGTATGTTGGCAGAACCATAACCCAAGAGGCCTATTTGAAGCATGGTTGTTAGTGATATAAAACTATTACTTGGTTCAAATGTGATGGAGTATAATATGTTCTTTGGTTTTGTTTTATGAATATTTAAGTTTTGTGGTATTTTTTAAAGAAAGATTGAAATACTTTTTGTGGTTCTGTAGAGTGCTAAGTACTAACGAAACCAAAGAAATCCTGTTTAAGCTTATTAGAAAATTGTAAACATACAAAACAATTTGAAAACATATCTGAAACACTTAGAACATTTTTTTTTTTTTTGGGAGACAGAGTCTTGTTCTGTCTCCCAGGCTGGAGTCCAGGGGTGGCACAATCATGGCTCACTGTAACTTCTGCCTCCCAGGTTCAAGTGATTCTCCTGCCTGAGCCTCCCAAGAAGCTGAGATTACAGGCGTGTGCCACCACACCTGGCTAATTTTTTTATTTTTAGTGGTTTTGTCATGTTGGCTAGGCAGGTCAAGTGATCCTCCCACCTGGGGTCCCTTCTTTTTTTTTTTTCTAAACATTAAATTGCTTTTATTGCATGACACTTAGTATGCAAATCAGGAAGTTTTAATTTTAAATGTTTGCTTTCACTAATTCTAACCACTGATTAAAGGCCTCAAAAGTACAGTATTGAGGCAGGCTTGGTGGCTCTCATGCCTATAATCCCAGCACTTTGGGAGGCCAAGGCGGGAGGATCGCTTGCGGTCAGGAGTTCAGGCCAGCCTGGCCAACATGGTAAAATCCTGTCTCTACTAAAAATAAAAAAATTAGGAGAATGAGGTAGGAAAATCGCTTGAACCCGGGAGACATAGGTTGTGGTGAGCTGAGAGATCACACCACCGTACTCCAGCCTGGATAATAGAGCAAGACTGTGTTCCAAAAAAAAAAAAGAGTATAATACTGGTTTTGTTACTAATTCTAATTTTATAATTACAGTTTCTGATGAACTTTAATTTTCTGATTAGATTTATGAATTATAGGCCAGAAATGCTCCACACATATAACCTGATTGTTTCCTTCTGGGCTCCGGTGGGACTTTTTTTAAAAAAAAAAACAAACAAAACCAGGTCTGATTATTCAATATGTCTCCAGGGAAGAGTTGCAGATTCCCTGGTAATCCCTAGTGCCAGAGTTTGACAGCCTTTATTACCATTGTCTATTTAACCAAAATCCTTGCTGCTATAAATCGGCTGTATTTCTTTTGGTTTGCTCTAGTGAAAATAAGACAAACTGTCATGATTATAGAGATCGGACTTCCATTTTTTTCCCCACTCCAAAGACTTCCTTTTTCAATGCAATTTTAGTTACTGTTACTAACCCAAGTTAATTTTTGATTAACTTGGAATCAAACCTGAGTTTTGCCATTTATTGAAAACCTGGGATTTGCCATTTATTGAGGTGTTAATTGAAATATTAATATATTTAGAGCAGAAATGTCGTTTTTTAGGGAATCTAGAGCAACAGCAAAGCTGAGGTCAAACTACCATAAGGATGGACACCAAGGAAGCTGTGTTTGGGACAAAAAGAAATCAAGATAAGGTAGATGCAAAGTAGAGAAAAGAACTGGACCCTGGGGGGAAGGGTGGTAGTTGGGAGTGGGTTATATTCTTCTAAGGGCAAAGAATAGGCAGATTTCCGAAGAGGAAGGCCCAAAAGGAAATATTGAGAATTTGTGTTCAAATACTACTTTCCCTCTGAATGTACAAGTTTTTGCTTTTAGATAACAGAGTACTTCAAACATTGATAAAGTTAGGTGTTTTGTTGGGGTGGGTTCTAATATTCAGGGCTAATGTTTCCTTGGAATAGTTGTGGAAGACACTATTGGTATATGTTGATAAAACTGTTACCAAAACCCAGCTTCAGCACTAATGCCTGTTTTTACTTGGAGGTCAAAAGGGAATCTGTGATTGAAGTGTTAAACTGACAAAATCTGTACAGAATATTTAATTTTTCCTTTTATTTTTGTGATACAAAGACTGTGTTTCTTTTCATAGCAACATGAACCGTGAAGACCGGAATGTGCTGCGTATGAAAGAACGGGAAAGGCGGAATCAGGAAATTCAGCAGGGTGAAGACGCCTTCCCACCTAGCTCTCCTCTCTTTGCAGAGCCATACAAAGTTGTAAGTTGCCCTTCTGTGAATGTTTTTTTCCCATTAGCATGACATTTTTGCTTTTAAAATATTTCATATTTGAATGTTTATATTAGAAAAGAATTACTGTGAATACCACTTAACATTTTTTTTCCTGTCCTTTACATAGAACATACTTTTTTGGGGATAAACTTTTCTTTGGAGTATGTTATGCTTACAGAAAAATACACAAAATAGGTGTTATGGCTTGAAGAGTTTTCACAGCATCGACAGCTTCATACAACTCAGATCAAGAAATAGAACGTTACTAGCACCCTAAAAGTCATCTTCCAACCCACCTCCTGTTGCTGTCTTGTGTTCTTAAAAATGTGTTCTGAGTTGGCTCACACATTTATCTCTATTTTCCTAGTTGTGCTACTAACTATGGGCGGGTACTTCACTGTTCTGAGCCTTGAATTAAATTGGAATTTTGTGACTCAATTTGCATTGTTTGATTTTTCCTGGGTGTTCTTTAAGTATGATATCAATAAAAAATGAATATTTCGTAGATGCTTTTGTTACTCTTCACTGCCATTTGCTACTTAGTTTACAAAGTTTCGGAGATTATTAGTATGTTTGAATAAATGTGTCTTCAGTATCAGTCTGATTTTTCTATTGTTAGAGACAATTATTTGGGTATCACTTGTTCATTAAATTTTTGTTTCTGCTTGTAATTATAACATTGAATTATAAGGAATATAATCTTTTCATAAACTGCCAAAATATAAGCGTTAGCTAATCTGCTGGCCCGTGGAACGTAATTTTATAAAGGCAGATTACTTTACTGTTCTTCAAAAGACTTTTTTTTTTTGAGACACAGTCTCGGTCTTTCGTCCAGGCTGGAGTGCCATGTCATGATCTCGGCTCGTTGCCACCGCTGACTTCTGGGTTCAAGTGATTCTTCTGCCTCAGCCTCCTGAGTAGCTGGGATTGCAGGCATGCACCACCTTGCCCGGCTAATTTTTTTTTTTGGAGGTGGAGTCTTACTGGAGTGCAATGACACAATCTTGGCTCACTGCAACCTTCACTTCCTGGGTTCAAGCAATTCTCCTGCCTCAGCCTCCTGAGTAGCTAGGATGACAGGCATCTGCCATCACGCCTAGCTAATTTTTGTATTTTTAGTAGAAACAGGGTTTCACCATGTTGGCCAGGCTGGTCTTCAACTCCTGAACTCAGGTGATCTGCCCACCTTGGCCTCCCAAAGTGCTGGTATTACAGGTGTGAGCCACCATGTCCAGCCACGCCTGGCTAACTTACGTATTTTTGCTAGAAATGGGTTTTTACCATGTTGGCCAGGCTGGTCTGGAACTCCTGACATTAGGTGATCTGTCCGCCTCAGCCTCCAAAAGTGCTGGGATTACAGGTATGAGCCACTGCACCTGGCCCTTCAAAATACTTTGTGAATTTAAAAGACAAGAGTCTTGCTATGTTACCTATGCTGGAGTGCAGTTGCTGTTCACAGGTGAAGTCATAGTGCACTGGAGCCTCAAAATCTTGGAATCGAGCAATCCTCCTGCCTCAGCTGCACAGGGTAGCTGAAAGTACAGGCACGTGCCACTGCGCTCGGATTATATTTTAGTATGGTTATTTTTAGGCACTTTTCAATGATTTTTTTTTTCACTACAGAATGATATATTTGGAGTATGCTTCAAGGTATTAATGTTAAGATATGAGGTAAAGCCTTCCTTTGAAAAGCCCCTTTCCATTCGAAGTTTGGAAAATTAGTTCAGAAGCATATTTTATTTCTGATTATGCTCATTGTATAATTTTATTTTTATTTTTTGTAGACTAGCAAAGAAGATAAGTTATCAAGTCGTATTCAGAGTATGCTTGGAAACTACGATGAAATGAAGGATTTCATAGGAGACAGATCTATACCAAAGCTTGTTGCAATTCCCAAGCCTACAGTACCACCATCAGCAGATGAAAAATCTAACCCAAATTTCTTTGAACAGAGACATGGAGGCTCTCATCAGAGTAGCAAATGGACTCCAGTAGGACCCGCACCCAGCACTTCTCAGTCTCAGAAGCGGTCTTCAGGCTTACAGAGTGGACATAGTAGCCAGCGGACCAGTGCAGGTAGCAGTAGTGGCACTAACAGTAGTGGTCAGAGGCATGACCGTGAGTCATATAACAGTAGTGGGAGCAGCAGCCGGAAAAAAGGCCAGCATGGATCAGAACACTCCAAATCACGTTCTTCCAGCCCTGGAAAACCCCAGGCTGTTTCTTCATTAAGCTCTAGTCATTCCAGGTCTCATGGGAATGATCACCATAGCAAGGAACATCAACGCTCCAAATCACCTCGGGACCCTGATGCAAACTGGGATTCTCCTTCCCGTGTACCTTTTTCAAGTGGGCAGCACTCAAATCAATCTTTCCCACCCTCATTGATGTCAAAGTCCAATTCAATGTTACAGAAACCCACTGCCTATGTGCGGCCCATGGACGGACAAGAGTCCATGGAACCAAAGCTGTCCTCTGAGCACTACAGCAGCCAATCTCACGGCAACAGCATGACTGAGCTGAAGCCCAGCAGCAAAGCACATCTCACCAAGCTGAAAATACCTTCCCAACCACTGGATGTAAGTCACACATTTAGAGCTTTTAACATTGTGACTATGTGAAGCAATTGACTGATCATGAAACTATGATTGAACTTGAACACTGCTTCTTTGCCTTAATAGTAAGGAATGTAAAAGTTGAAAGATGAAAAAAAAATGTAAAGACAGACTTGTGAGTTACTCCTAAGTGGATCCGTAGATCTTTTGACTTGTCCTCTTGGGAAATGGAGAAAATGTCATTCACAGTTTTCAAATATTAAGATGACAAGTCAGTTATAGAATAAAAGAATGACCAATTGATACCTTCGATTTCTGCATTTTGATTTTATAGAACAATATACCTTTGTTGTTTAAAAACAAAATTAACTTTTCTATGCTTACATTGATACTAATGAATGAGATGCAGGTCATGGTGTATGGTTATGATAAATGGGACTTTCGGGTCTGTGGAAATGGTAATATTGTATACTTTGAATGCTATGATCATTTTCTCTGGTTGTACTTAAAGGATGGAGACAGCTGTTCCAGGTTCATAGTGATGGTTTGAAATTTAAATTGAATTGCTTACCAAAGCCTTTTGGAACATTTCATTGTGAAATAGCTGAAATTATATCTTTTTTTTCAAGATGGGTATCTCATCATGTTGCCCAGGCTGGTCTGGAACTCCTGGCTTCAAGTGATCCTCTCATCTTGGCCTTCCGAAGTGTTGAGGTTATAGACATGACCATCATGCCTGGCCCAAATTTTGTCTCTCTCTCTCTCTCTCTTTTTTTTTTTTTTTTGAGATGGAGTTTCACTGTTGTTGCCCAGGCTGGAGTGCGATGGCACAATCTCGGCTCACTGCAACCTCTACCTCCCGGGTTCAAGCAATTCTCCTGCCTCAGCCTCCCGAATAGCTGGGATTACAGGCATGTGCCACCATGGCCGGCTAATTTTGTATTTTTAGTAGAGATGGCATTTCACCATGTTGGTCAGGCTGGTCTTGAACTCCTGACCTCACATGATCCGCCTGCCTTGGCCTCCCAAAGTGCTGGAATTACAGGCGTGAACCACCGCACCCAACCCCAAATTTTATCTTTTCATGTAGTTTGTGCAATTAAAAAAAGTTTGGAAAACAATGTCAGTAGCCAAAAAATTACAACTCTTAGCTCAAAAGGGTGGAAGGAAGAATCCAGGTAATGTAAAATGCTGTTTTGCAAACGTTTAAAACGTCTTTCCAGTAGCCTTGGGAAACTCACTTTGAGTGGCATTTGTTATCTAATTACTCCTGTCAAGAGAACAGTAAAATGGTAATTTGTCATTTCTTTAAACAACATGATCTTTAGAGTTTGACTTAAGTTCGGCTCTCTAATTCCTGTTTGTGCCTTAGAATAAGCAATTTGCTTTTTGTGATTTAGAAAGACTATGTAAAATGTCCATGTTCCAGACTAGTAATCTTTCGGTAATACTTGTTTAACCCATTTATGCTTAGTGTTCCATTATTGGAATGCTAAGCTCGTAGGAGTTACTTATATCCTACTGCTCAAGGTCATTGCCGAGGTCTGATTCTTCACACAAAAAATTTGCAACCTCTGGCATAAATGGGTTAACTTTGTTTATGTGCAATGATGTATCTCAGTATCATGATAGATTTTATATATAGATAAGCTTAAATTTTTGGACAAGCTGCACACCTGAAAAATTACATTCTAAAAATTATTTATAATCTGAAATATAGGATAAAAAACTTAAAACATTTGCAAACTATAAAGTTCCCCCAGCTTTGTATAGTTTGGTGATTAAAATTTTCTGGTGCTTGAAAAATTTGTATTTAAGGAAATTAATCCAAAGATTCTAAACAGTGTACTGATTTAGAGTAATGGGGTCATAAATACTTTTAATAATGTTTTGAAGTCTGTGAAGCAAATACTAAAAATTTACTGATAAAAATCTAATGTGTGCTGCTTTTTCTCTCAAGGCATCAGCTTCTGGTGATGTGAGCTGTGTGGATGAAATCCTAAAAGTAAGTTTTTTAAAAAAAATCTTTTCAATCTCTTTAATTTTTTATGCTCTGCCACCCTCTTACCCTCTGTATTTCACAAAGGATCTGAAGCAACAGTTTGCTTATATTTGTAACTTGATTATGTCCATCATAAATAATTTACTATCTTCTTTGTTTACCATTTGCCTTCAAAGAGCTAGTTTTGTTCTTTGTGTTTTTTGTTGTTGTTGTTTTGAGATGGAGTCTCACTCTGTCGCCCAGGCTGGAGTGCAAATAGTGCGATCTCAGCTCACTGCAACCTCCACCTCCCAGATTCAAGCGATTCTTTCACCTTAGCCTCCTGAGTAGGTGGGATTACAGGCGCCCGCCATCATGCCCAGCTAATTTTTGTATTTTTGCGGAGATGGGGTTTCACCATGTTGGCCAGGCTGGCCTGGAACTCCTGACCTCAGGTGATCCACCTGCCTCGGCCTCCCAAAGTGCTGGGATTACAGGTGTGAGTCACTGCACCCAGCCACGTTCTTTGCTTTTAAGTAAAACAGATTTTAATCTTAACACTTACTTTGCCTGGAAAATATCAACAAGCCAATTATAACCGTACTTTTTCATGCTTAACTGTTAATAATTTGAAGTGCAAAAAACTCAGTAGTTATCAGTCAAACCATTATGATCAAAATACTTTGCTTTTGTTCATCTGTACATACTGGTCAAATCTTACAATAATAGATTTTCTTCCAGTTTTGCACATTTTGGTTTTTTTTTTTCTTTTTTTTGATATGGAGTCTCACTCTGTTGCCCAGTCTGGAGTACAGTGGCATGATCTCGGCTCACTGTAACCTCTGCCTCCTGGGTTCAAGTGATTCTTGTGCCTCAGCTTCCTGAGTAGCTGGGATTACAGGCGCCCACCACCACGTCCAGCTAATTTTTGTATTTTTAGTAGAGATGGGGTTTCACCACATTGTCCAGGCTGGTCTTGAATTTCTGACCTCAAGTTACTCCCCCTCGCCCACCCCCCCGCCCGACCTCCCAATGTGCTGGGATTATAGCCTGAACCACTGCACCTGGCTGTTTTACACATTTTTTTCTTTTTGAACCGGAATTTTACTCTGTCACCCAGGCTGGAGTGCAATGGCATGATCTCGGCTCACTGTAACTTCCACCTCGCAGGTTCAAGTGATTCTCCTGCCTCTGCCTCCTGAGTAGCTGGGATTATAGGCACCCGCAACCAAGCCTGGCTACTTTTTTTTTTTTTTTTTTGTAGAGATGAGGTTTCACCATGTTGGCCAGGCTGGTCTGGAACTCCTATCTGCCTGCCTTGGCCTCCCAAAGTGCTGGATTATAGGCATGAGCCACCACGCGCAGCCAACATTTTGGATATTTAATGAAACATGTTTAAAATTGACACATGACCAAAAAGTACATTACTCTATTAGAAAAAGAGAAAGTCCAGTGAATTAGTGAATGACAATGACTACTTTTTGCTTAGTGGAGAAAACTGTGAGTCACATATTACTTGTATTTTCTTGTTTTTTTTTTTTTTTTTTTTTTTTTTTTTTTTTTTTGTGAGCTCCTGAATTTGTGTCTATACTTAAAATTCACTGTGAACACCTTTGAAAGACTACCTGCATTGGTTGCTTCCACTCTTTTCTTTCCCATTCCTTCCTTTAGTCCACTGTAATCTCCCTTTTACCTCTGCCATTTTGCAGAACCCGTTTCTCTATGGTCATTATCTTTCTCCCTCCATCCAGAGGCATCATTTGAGTTCTTTTTTATTCTTTCTGCTATTTATTTTTTCCTTCTGGAAACATTCTTCTTTCCTTGACTGTTTTTATGCTTCATTGTTTTTGTTTGCCTTCCACCTTTCTTGCCTCTCTTTTTTTGCCCTTTTTGGAACCCTTGTGCCTTCTCTTATCTCTTAAGTGCAGGTGCATTCTTGTAGCCTCTGCTCTTTCTGCTCTTTGACTTGCCTTTTCCACCATTCTTGGTTTTATCTGTTTGACAGCTGTTTAGTCTTTCTCTCCTGCATTGACCTCCTTTGGGTTTTGGTTTGTCTCTTAATTGCTTCTTAGCTGAGTTTCCATTTGGATTTATTTCTCTTTGCTGCTTCAGACTCAACATGTCTAAAGCCATACTTATCAGACTTCCTTGGATTAGTAGTACACCACTTTCCCATGCTTGTAAGTGTAGAATCCTAAATATCTCTAATTTCTTCCTCATATTCTATGTAGTTGCAAAACTGGATGTAGACTTTTAAAATTTTTGTTTTTTAAATATCCATTCCTTTCTTCCCATTTCTGCCACCTGGAGCTTCAATAATTATAACACTGAGTCCTCATTCAGCCTTTCTGCCTCCAGAATCTCCCTGCTCATATGTCTTTTGCATTGCTACCTGATTCTTTACTTCAGGCCCTTTACTTCAGTCTTCATAAATTAATTTTTCCCTTAAAAATTTTCAGTGGCTCTCTAAGACTATAGAAAGAATAGTATCCAAATTTAATATCCGCAGGCCAATCCTAACCTATCTCATTACTGAATGACCACTTTTGCCAAACTGGTTTCCCTAAGCCACATACTTTCTTGCTCTTTTACCTCCTTAAATAAAGTAAGGTTGGAATGTATTTCTCCTACCTCTTCAGTTATATATAGATTGTTTTTTCCTGGAATCCCAATGAAATCCTTCTTCCCCCATATCAGATTATGAGACCACAGTGACAGCTCTTTCATTTGAATGTCATACATTTCTTAGTTGTCATGTATATAAAAAGTGTAAGGGAGCATAAATATTTTCCTCTGAATCCTCAACAGTGCATAGAATTATTAGTACCTGAAAGATTTTCTTACATTTAATGATCTCTTTAATGTTATTGACATCTATATTTTATATGTACAAGGGCTTGGCACTTGGCCTTTAGTTAATAGGTGCTCAGTGATTCGATGATACTTGGAGTATTAAATCAAATTTTCAATTGAGAGTTTTGCTATTTGAGATATAAAATGCCAATTCTAAAAAGCTGAGTTTATGAGTTTTTGTTTCCTTTTCCCTTTCCTGTCTGTAGTATGCAAGGAACTTCAGGTGTGTGTTCCCTTCATATTTTCTTTGTATTTGTAGTCATATCATTTTTAGGAGCCCCATCATGAACTTAAAAAACATTTACTCTAAAAGTGATGTATATTTATTGAAAAAATGATTTATTCAAGGCGTGCTCATTGAGCACCTACTTTGTGTCAACCACTGGGAATATAGTGGTCATAATGTTATGCCTTTGAGCTGATATTCTAGAGCTGGATGTAGGAAGCAATCTATTGTATAATATTATTTCAGGAAGTGAAATTCTATTAAAAAACAAAGCATTTTAAGGGGATAAAGAGCATTTATATGCAGGTGGCTGTTTTAAGAGGTTCAAGTAGTAAAATATCAAGTTCCTTTGTCTCTTCTTCCTTCTGTCATTCTGTTGCCCAAAGCTAAACATTAACTAGGACATAGACTGTGATTCATCTTTGTCAGTTAATAAAATACTGTGGAGATCATTACATATCAACGGTTAAATTTCTCATTTTAATGTCTACTTGGTGTTCTGTTTTGTAGATGTCTGGTAATTTATTTAATCTGTACTGTGTTGGTGTCAACCTAAATAACAGAGACTCTCTAAAAGAAAAGATGATGGGAATAGAGCATTGCATTGGGAGTACACGTGCCATAGTAGTCTATGTGCACATTTAAGGAGGTAAAGAGAGACAAAGGTTTTTAAAGGAAAAAATGAAGACGATTACGTAATTGTTTTTGAAATAATTATCCTTGGCTACAAAGATCAGTAGTAAGGAGGACACCAGTCTGAGGTCGGACAAGCTGGACAGGTGTCTTTATGGAAGTCTTTTTTTGGTTTAGGGTTTTGATGACCTTTGTGCAAGGTTGTGGTTTTTGTAGACTTTTTTGTTTATCAGGCATACAAGCATGAGAAACCTTTCTTCATGGTCTTTTGCAGCTCAGGGTGTTTTGTTTTGTTTTTTTTTTAATATATATATATATAAATATTAGTGACTCCATTTTGATTCTTACAACTTTCACATTGACTACCTAGGTTGTTTCAGTTTTTAAAGTGTGAGCCCCTTGTATGTGTATCTTTACAAAACTGTGTGGATATTGCTATGCGATAAATTCCTAGGTGTTATACCACTATTAATTTGTTGCGTTTCCTTAATTTACCTGATGACTTACTTTGAACTAAATGCCAGAAATAATATACTCTCTCCTTATTCTCATACCTCTGTCTTCTTGGCTTGTCTAACATACACATTGTAATCTTACCAGACCTCACCCAGACATATTTGGCATTAAGATTAGGCAGAAGGCATTGAATGAAATCAAACTTAGGGTCTTGCTTTTCCGTTTTCCTCCTCATGTGTTTTTGAAATTTCTCTTCTGATTTCTTCCCCTGACAATTTTTTTCTATGATTATATAGACTCTATAGCCAGACTTTTGAGGATGAAATATAATGTTCATTATTTACTAAGTGTATGGCCTTGAATAAATAACTATTGTGCTTCAGTTTCATCCTAAATAGAGACAGGATGATAGTGGTATCAACCTCATCATGTCATTGTGAGTACTAAATGAGTAATAAACATGTAAAACACTTAGCACAGTGTCTGGCCCATTCAAGGTACACAGTAAATGTTAGCTGTTTACTTTATCATTGTCCCCTTCCTCCCACTATCACAGCAAGCTCTTCCTTTTTAGTGTTTTATTATGTCCCTTGTATTTGATTACAGGCTGATTTCTGTAACTATTCACAGGTTTCATAATTTGAATTGGAAACTCCTCAAAGCCAGGGAGTATTTACTGATCTTCTTATTACTACCTACACCATAGTGCCTTACACACAATCGTGCTTAATATTTATTGACTAAGTATGTAGAATTTTGGAGGAGCTGTCATGAAACCAGTATTTATAAATACAAATCTGGTTTTTAGCTGCATAATTTTTATCCTTGACCTGGTTGAAAACAAACTGTAATAATTACATTTCAGGAGATGACGCATTCATGGCCTCCCCCTCTAACGGCTATTCATACACCATGCAAAACAGAACCTTCCAAATTTCCTTTTCCAACTAAGGTAAGTAAATAAAATGTATCTTTCATAATGTAAGAAAACTCTAAATGGCTTGACTAAAATCATATGGATTAAAAATTGTCTTGCCATTCCCATTCTAGTGGGAGACAGACAGTAAATAAGTAAATAAATAGATAAATTCAGATAGTGACAACTGTTATGAAGATAATTAGCAGGGTAATAGAATTGAGAGCATCTTGGATCAAGAGGTATTTAAGAAAGCTTTGACGGCAATATGGGAGAGAGATTTAAAAGACATTAATATAGCCGGACACAGTGGCTCATGCCTGTAATCCCAGCACTTTGGAAGGCTGAGGCAAGAAACTCTCTTGAGGCCAGGAGTTTGCGTCCCCCTGGTCAACATAGCAAGACCCTGTCTCTACCAAAAATTGAAAAAACAAAACGAAACCTTGGCATAGTGGCCCATGCCTGTGGTCCCCATTACTGGGGAGGCTGAGATGGGAGGATCACTTGAACCTGGGAGGTCAAGGCTGCAGTGAGCTGTGATTGCACCACTGCACTCCAACCTGGGCAACAGAACAAGATTCTATCAAAAAAAAAAAAAAAGACATTCATATTTATTGCAAACTATTATGGTATTGTAGGCCTGAGGTGGTAAGGGCTTCTCAAACTGTTGTTTTAAGAACCTGTTTCTATAAGACATAGCAACCATACTTATGTCCCATGGAAGGAGGTTCCTCAGATAACAGTTCCAAGGTTGTTTAAAATCAGCAGATTGATTTTTTTTTTAAACTTGTACTTAACAGTATTAATTTACACTTAACACAAATAATACAGAAATACATTCTCCTAGTGAAAGTTTGACCAGGACCCCTAATAATAGCCTTTCCCCAATTCCGTCCCCTTCATCCCAACAGAGCTCCTTTCATAAGTACCTTTGCAAGTCTATATTCATGTAATACATGTATAATCATTACATGTAAGCATTTTCTCATTTATTTCTACACAAATAATATTGTTCTGTATCTTTCACCAGTCAGCAGTAGGTCTTGGGGACCTGTCTATGTTACTACATGTAGAGGTGTTTTGTTTCTTTGAATTGCATCGGTAGTGTTAATGTATCCTAGTTTGTTTAGCCATTTCTCTTTGGTATTTAAGCTGATAGCAAGTTTTCATTTCTATAAATGTTTCTTCAGTTGGTATCTTTGTTCATGCCTTCTGTGTGCATGTGATTTTCTTTAGGGTAAAAAGCAAAAAGTAGAATTGCTGAGTGTTGAGAGTATATACTTAATATATACTCTCACAAATTCCTTCCATAGTTCTATTACAGGATTTGTACCAGCCAGTATTCCCACTTGTATTACCTTTTGTTTCACACATGCACACCACCATTTGATATTATTAAACAGCAGTGTTTTGAGTGAAAATGGCATTCCATTTGCTTGATTGCTAGTGAGGTTCATCATCTTTACATATTTGTTATCCATTTGGTTTCTTTGTGGGTAAATTTGCTTATTCTCACTGTCCTTTGGGTTGCATTTTTTACCTATTGAGTTTTAGGTGGTCTTCCTTTTTTGTTTTGTGTTGTTTTGTTTGAATTCTGGATTCCAATAATTTCTTATACATGCTGAAAATTTATCTACCAGTTAGATTCTTTTCTTTTTATGGTCTAAAGTTTTTAATTTTTGATGAATAAAATTTATCTTTCTCTTCCTTTATAGTTTTTGCTTTTAATGTTAAAGAAGACTTTTCTTTTTCTAGAATCATAAACATACCCTCTTATTTTTCTTTCAATGTGGTTTTTAGTTTTATTTTTTATGTTTACCTTCGTGAATGATGTCAGGTAGATTTAAAAACTTTTTGTCTATATTTATGCCATGTCACTCTTACCTTTTATATCTTTGTTTACATATACAAAATGCACTGGTATTTATTTATTTATTTATTTTGGTTTTTTTCCTGAGATGGAGTCTCCCCTTGTCACCTAGGCTGGAGTGCAGTGGTGTGATCTCTGCTCACTGCAACTTCTGCCTCTTGGGTTCAAGCAGTTCTCCTGCCTCAGCCTCCCGAGTAGCTGTTACTACAGGTGCCCACTACCACGCCCAGCTAATTTTTGTATTTTTAGTAGAGACAGGGTTTCACCATGTTGGCCAGGCTGGTCTTGAACTCCTGACCTCAGGTGATCCACCCGTCTCGGCCTCCCAAAGTGCTAGGATTACAGGTGTGAGCCACCGCGTCTGGCCAATGCACTGGTATTTAATGTGCAGTTTGAGTTTTGTTTTTTGTTTGTTTGTTTGTTTTGAGATGGAGTCTTGCTCTTTTGCCTAGGCTGGAGTGAAGTGGTGTGATCTCGGCTCACTGCAACCTCCGCCTCCTGGGTTCAAGTGATTTTCCTCCCTCAGCTTCTCAAGTAGCTGAGATTACAGGCGCGAACCACCACGCCTGGCTAATTTTTTTTTGTTTGTTTGTTTTGTTTTGTTTTGTTTTGTTTTGTTTTGTTTTTTTGAGACGGAGTCTCGCTCTGTCACCCAGGCTGGAGTGCAGTGGCCGGATCTCAGCTCACTGCAAGCTCCGCCTCCCGGGTTCACGCCATTCTCCTGCCTCAGCCTCCCGAGTAGCTGGGACTACAGGCGCCCGCCACCTCGCCTGGCTAGTTTTTTGTATTTTTTAGTAGAGACGGGGTTTCACCGTGTTAGCCAGGATGGTCTCGATCTCCTGACCTCGTGATCCGCCCGTCTCGGCCTCCCAAAGTGCTGGGATTACAGGCGTGAGCCACCGCGCCCGGCTAATTTTTTGTATTTTTAGTAGAGACAGGGTTTCACCATGTTGACCAGGCTGGTCTCGAACTCCTGACCTCAGGTGATCCACTTGCCTCTGCCTCCCAAAGTTCTGGGATTACAGGCGTAATCCCCGAGCCACTGCGCCCGGCCTGCAGTTTGAGTTTTGATACATATGTGCACCTGTATAACCACCACCATAATTAAGAATTAGAACATTTCCATTACCCCCAAATTTCTTCATATTCCTTTGTAGTCTCCCTTGCCTCTACCACTGTCCCTATTGCAATTTCTGGTCTATTTTATGTCACTCTAGATAAGTTTTTTTTTTTCTAGAATTTCATGTGAATGGAATCAGTACATCATGTGCTTCTTTTATATATTTACCTTCATTTTCTCAGTATACAGTTTTGTAATTCTTCCATGTTCTTGATTGTATCCATAGTTTTTCTTTTTCTTTTTCTTTTTTTGAGATGGAGTCTCGCTCTGAGTCTCACTCCCAGAGTGCAGTGGCATGATCTCGGCTTACTGCAACCTCCGCCTCCAGGGTTCAAGCGATTCTCCTGCCTCAGTCTCCTAAGTAGCTGGGCTTACAGGCATGCACCACCACGCCTTGCTGATTTTTGTATTTTTAGTAGAGACGGAGTTTCGCCATGTTGGTCAGGCTAGTCTCAAACTCCCGACCTCGCGGTCCGCCTGTGTCGGCCTCCTAAAGTGCTGGGATCACAGGTGTGAGCCACCACGCCTGGCCCAGTTTTTCTTTTTTTGTTCCCAATCAGTATTTTATGATATGGAAATACCAACATTTGCTTCCTGTTGATGAACATTTGGGTTATTTCCAGATTTAGACTGTTAAGAATAAAGTATCTATAAACATTCATGTTTTCTTTTATCCTGGGTAAATACTGGGTCACATAGTAAAAAGTAGAATTGCTGGTTCATAGGGTAAGTGCATATTAAATTTTACTTATTTATTATATTTTAATTTTTTTAGAGACTGAGGTCTCACCTAGGCTGGTCTTACCTAGGCTGGAGTACAGTTGTCATATAGCTCACTATACACTTGAACTCCTGAGCTCTGGCAATCCTCTCATTTCAGCCTCTTGAGTACCTCGGACAACAGATGCTTACTACCATGCTAGACTTTTATATAGAGATGGGGGTCTCACTATACTGCCCAGGCTGGTCTCAAACTCCTGACTTCAAGCCATCCTTCTGTTTCAGTGTCACAAGCACAAGCTACAGTGCCCACCACTAAGTTTATAGTAAACTGAAAACTGTATTTCCCTCCCTCCCTCCCTCCCTCCACCCCTCCCTCCCTCCCTCCCTCCCTCCCTTCCTCCCTTCCTTGCTTTCTCTCTCTCTCTCTCTCTCTCTCTCTCTCTCTTTCTTTCTCTCTCTCCTTTCTTTCCTTTCCTTTCTTTTTTTTTTTTTTTTTTGTTTGAGATGGAGTCTCACTCTGTCACCCAGGCTGGAGTGCAGTGGTGTGATCTTGGCTCACTGCAAGCTCTGCCTCCCGGGTTCATGCCATTCTCCTGCCTCAGCCTCCTGAGTAGCTGGGACTGCAGGCGCCCACCACCACGCCCGGCTAATTTTTTGTATTTTTAGTAGAGACGGGGTTTCACCATGTTAGCCAGGATGGTCTTGATCTCCTGACTTAGTGGTCCGCCTGCCTCAGCCTCCCGAAGTGCTGGGATTACAGGCATGAGCCACTGCGCCCGGCCTCTTTCCTTTCCTTTCTTTCCTTTCTTTCTTTGCGACAGGGTCTCACTTTGTGGCCAGGCTGCAGTGCAGTGGCATGATCATGGCTCATTGCAGCCTCGACCTCCCAGGCTCAAGTGATCCTCCTGCGTCAGCCTCCTGAGTAGTGGGGACTACAGGCATGCACCACCATGCCTGGCTGACTTTAAAAAATTATTATTATTTTTTTGAGACAAAGTCTTGCTCTGTTGCACAGGCTGGAGTGCAGTGGCGTGATCTTGGCTCACTGCAGCCTCTGCCTACTGAGTTCAAGTGATTCTCCTGCCTCAGCCTCCTGAGAAACTGGGACTACGGGTACGTGCCACCACGCCCAGCTAATTTTTTGTATTTTTAGTAGAGGCGAGGTTTTGCCATGTTGGCCAGGATGGTCTTCATCTCTTGACTTTGTGAGCCACCTGCCTCAGCCTCCCAAAGTACTGGGATTACAGGTGTGAGCCACTGCACCCAGCCTCGTTTTTGGTTATTAAAAATAAAGCTGATGTGAATATTTGTGTATAAATCTTTGTATAAACGTTTACTTCTTTTTTTTTTAAAAGACAAGATCTCTGTTGTCCAGACTAGAGTGCAGTGGCATGATCATGGCTCACTGCACTCACGAACTGCCGGGCTCAAGTAGTCTCTCACCTCAGCCTCCCAAATAGCTGGGACTACAGGCGCATGCAACTATGTCTGGCTACTTTTTGTATTTTTTTGTAGAGACAAGGTTTTGCCACGTTGCCCAGGCTGGTCTTGAACTCCTGGGCTCAAGCAGTTCTCCTGCCTTGGCCTCTCAAAGTGCTGAGATTACGGGCGTGAGCCACTATGCCTGGCCTGCTTTTATTTCTGTATTATAAATCCTGTTAGTGGGGTGGTTAGGTATATGGTAGGTGTCTATGCCTCACACCTGTAATCCTAGTAATGTGAGAGGTTGATGTGGGAGGATCACTTGAGTCCAGGAATTTGAGACCAGTGTAGGCAACATAATGAAACTCTGTCTCCACAAAAAAATTTTAAAAAATTACCCTGGCATGGTGGCACAGGCCTGTAGTCTTAGCTACTCAGGAGGTTAAGGTGGGAGGATTGCTTGACCACAGGAGGTTGAGACTGCAGTGAGCAGAGATCATGCCACTACTCTCTAGCCTGGGTCACAGAGAGAGACCCTGTCTGGGGGAAAAAAAAAATTTTAGAAAACAACTGTCATGTTGGGCACAGTGGCTCACACCTGTAATCCCAGCACTTTGGGAGGCCAAGTTGGGTGGATCACCTGAGGTTGGGAGTTCGAGAGCAGCCTAACCAACATGGAGAAATCACGTCTCTCCTAAAAATACAAAATTCGCCAGGCGTGGTGGCGCATGCCTGTAATCCCAGGAGGCTAAGGCAAGAGAATCACTTGAAGCAGGGAGGCGGAGGTTGCAGTGTGCCGAGATCGCGTCATTGTACTCCAGCCTGGGCAACAAGAGTGAAACTCTGTCTCAAAAAAAAAAAAAAAAAAGAAAAGAAAACAACTGTCATACTATTTTCCAAAGTGGTTGAACCATTTTATATTCCTGCCAATGGTATATGAGAGTTCCACTTGTTCCATGTCCTTACTAACACTTGATATTGTCCTTACTAACACTTGATATAGTACTACTCTGTGTACCTCATTGTGATTTCAATTTACATTTCTTGAGAGACAGAGTATCTTGAGCATCTTTTTCATGTACCGATTTGACACTTGCTTATCTTCTTTGTTGCAGTGTCTGAATATTTTGCCCATTTTTAAATGGGCTAAGATTCTTTTTTTTTTTTTTGATATGGAGTCTCGCTCTGTGGCCCAGGCTGGAATGCGGTGGTGGGATATCGGCTCACTGCAACCTCCGCCTCCTGGGTTCATGCCATTCTCCTGCCTCGGCCTCTTGAGTAGCTGGGACTACAGGCACCCGCCACCACGCCCGGCTAATTTTTTGTATTTTTAGTAGAGATGGGGTTTCACCATGTTAGCCAGGATTGACTCCATCTCCTGACCTCGTGATCTGCCCACCTCGGCCTCCAAAGTGCTGGGATTACAGGCATGAGCCACTGCGCCCAGCCTGAAATGGGCTCAGATTCTTATTGCCATTATCATATATGTGATTTGGAAATTTGTTTTCTTGCTCTGTGGACTACCTTTTCATTCTCTTTATAGTATCCCTCTAAGAACACATGTTAATTTGTATAAAGTCCACTTCTTCAGTGTTTTCTTTTACAGGTCATGTTTTTGGTGTCTATGAAATCTTGGCCTGGCTGGGCGAGGTGACTCTTGCCTGTAATCCTAGCACTTTGAGAGGCTGAGGTGGGTAGATCACTTGAGGCCAGGAGTGTGAGACTAGCCTGGTCAACAAGGCAAGACCCCACCTCTACACAAAATGTAAAAATTAGCCAGGTGTGGTGGTACAGCCTATAGTCCCAGCTACTTAGGAGGATGAGGTGGGGGATTGCTTGAACTTGGATGGTTGAGGCTGCAGTGAGCCATGATTATGCCACTGCACTCCAGCCTAGGTGACAGAGTGAGACCTTGTCTCAAAAAAAATGTTTGCCAGCTGGGCTGATGGCTTAACACCTATAATCCCAGCACTTTGGGAGGCTGAGGTGGGCAGATCACTTGAGGTCAGGAGTTCGAGACCAGTCTGGCCAACATGGCGAAACGCCGACTCTACTAAAATTACAGAAATTAGCTGGGCATGGTGGCGGGCACCTGTAATCCCACTACTTGGGAGACTGAGGCAGGAGAATCGCATGAACCCAGGAGGCGGAGGTTGCAGTGAGCCAAGATTGCGCCAGTGTACTCCAGCCTGGGCAACAGAGCAAGACTCCATTTGAAAAAAAAGAAAAAGAAAAATCTTTGCCTAACCCAAATCCTGCTATGTTGTTTCCTAGACTTCTTTTTTTTTTTTTTTTTTTTTCTTTTAAATAAGAGACCAGGTCTCGCTGTGCTGCCCTGGCTAGTCTTGAACTTGCGGGCTCAGGTGATCCTCACCCTCCTCTGCTTCCTGCATAGCTGGGACTCTGCTCTCAGTTATACTAGACTTTTTATTTTTATTTTTTTTGAGAGAGAGTCACTCTGTCACCCAGGCTGGAGTGCAGTGGTGTGATCTTGGCTCACTGTTAACATCTGACTCCTGGCCTCAAGTGATTCTCATGCCTTGGCTTCCCGAATAGCTGGAATTACAAGTGTGCGCCACCACACCCTGCAAATTTTTATATTTTTAGTAAAGATGGTGTTTTGCCATGTTGTCCAGCCTGGTCTCGAACTCCTAAGCTCAAAGTGACCCACCTGCCTTGGCCTCCCAAAGTTCTAAAATTATAAGCGTGTACCACTGTGCCCAGCCTTTCCTAGATTTTTTTTTTATAGTTTTAGGTTTTACATTTCGACCTATGATTTATCTTAAGCTAATTTTTCTATGTTGTTACAATATATGGAATGAAGTTTTATCCTCTTGTATGTACATATTCAATTAGCATCTTTATTTAAAAGCCTTCTCTTTCCATTGAATTGCCTTTGCAGTTGTAGTTGACTCTGTATGTGTGGTGCATTTCTGACTTTTTATGTTTCATTAACCTGTTTGTCTGTCATGGTGCCAATATGAGCCTGTCTTGATGGTTCGACTTCAGGACTTACTGTAAAGTCACTACAATGTAAATCCTCAAATTGTATTAGTATTTTTCAAAGTAGATCTGACTTTTCTAGGCCATTTGCATTTTCTTTTTTTTTTTTTTTTTTTTTTTTGAGAAGGAGTCTCGCTCTGTCCCCCTGGCTGGAGTGCAGTGGCCGGATCTTGGCTCACTGCAAGCTCCGCCCCCCAGATTCACGCCATTCTCCTGCCTCAGCCTCCTGAGTAGCTAGGACTACAGGTGCCCGCCACCGCGCCCAGCTAATTTTTTGTATTTTTAGTAGAGATGGGGTTTCACTGTGTTAGCCAGGATGGTCTCGATCTCCTGACCTTGTGATCCGCCCACCTCGGCCTCCCAAAGTGTTGGGATTACAGGCGTGAGCCACCGCGCCCGGCCTGGCCATTTGCATTTTCATAAGAATTTTAGACTGGGCACAGTGGCTCACACCTGTAATCCCAGCAATTTGGGAGGCCAAGGCAGGTGGATCACCTAAGGAGGAGTTTGAGTCTAGCCTGGCCAACATGGTGAAACCCCGTCTCTACTAAAAATACAAAAAGTAGTTGGGCATGGGGCGTTGTGGTGCACACCTGTAATCTCAGCTACTCAGGAGGCTCAGGCAGGAGTCTCTGGGAGGCAGAGGTTGCAGTCAGCTAAGATGATGCCACTGCATGTACTCCAGCCTGCGCGACAGAGCAAGACTCTGTCTCAAAAAAAAAAAAAGAAGGACACCTCGTCAATTTCAACATAAAAGCCTTGTGGGATTTTAACAGGGATTGAGTTGAATCTATAGATCAATTTGGGGAGAATTGGTGTCTTAGCAGTATTGAGTCTTCTGACCCATGAGTCCTTATTTCTCTTTATTTTAGTCTAATTTAATTACGTTCAGTATTGTTTTGTAGTTTTCAGTATATAGATTTTGGACATCTTTTGTCAGAGTTATTCTTTTTGTTTTATTGAAAGAGTCTCGCTGTGTCGCCCAGGCTGGAGTACAGTGGTGCTCAGTGAAACATCTGCCTCCTGGGTTCAAGCGATTCTCCTGCCTCAGCCTCCCAAGTAGCTGGGATTACAGGCGTCCACCATGTCCCCAGCTTATTTTTATATTTTTAGTAGAGACAAGGTTTTGCCATGTTGACGAGGCTGGTCTCAAACTCCTGACCTCAATTGATCTGCCCGCCTCAGCCTCCCAAAGTGCTGGGCTTACAGGCGTGAGTCACCGTGCCTGGCTGATTTTTTTTTTTTTGAGACAGTCTTGCTCTGTCACCCAGGCTGGAATGCAGTGGCACAATCTTGGCTCAGTGTAGCCTCAGCCTTCTAAGTAGGTGGGATTACAGACCTGCACCACCACACCCAGCTAATTTTTATACTCTTAGGAAAGACAGGGTTTCACCATGTTGGCCAGGATAGTCTTGAACTCCTGGCCTCAAGTGGTCTGCCCTCCTTGGCCTCCCAAAGTGCTGGGATTACAGGCATGAGCCACTGTATCTGGCCCTGTTTGATTTTTTTAGTGCTATTATAAATGGAATTTTATAAAAATTTCAGTATTTGATTTTTCCTTGCTAATTTATAGAAATACATTTCATGGGCCGGATGCAGTGGTTCATGCCTGTAATCCCAGCACTTTGGGAGGCTAAAGAGGATCACCTGAGGTCAGGAGTTCGAGACCAGCCTGGCCAACATGGTGAAACCCCATCTGTACTAAAAAATACAAAAATTAGCCACATGCGGTGGCACACACCTATAATCCCAGCTACTTGGGAGGCTGAGGCAAGATAATTCCTTGAACCTGGGAGGCGGAGGTTGCAGTGAGCCAAGATTGCGCCATTGCACTCCAGCCTGGGAGACAAAGTGAGTCTCTGTCTCAAAAAAAAAAAAAAGAAAAGAAAAGAAAAGAAATACCTTTCATGTGTAATTTTATGTTTTATCTTGTAATTTTTCTTTTTTTTTTTTTTTTGAGACGGAGTCTCGCTCTGTCGTCCAGGATGGAGTGCAGTGGCCGGATCTCAGCTCACTGCAAGCTCCGCCTCCCGGATTTACGCCATTCTCCTGCCTCAGCCTCCCGAGTAGCTGGGACTACAGGCGCCCGCCACCTCGCCTGGCTAGTTTTTTGTATTTTTTAGTAGAGACGGGGTTTCACCGTGTTAGCCAGGATGGTCTCGATCTCCTGACCTCGTGATCCGCCCGTCTTGGCCTCCCAAAGTGCTGGGATTACAGGCTTGCGCCACCGCGCCCGGCCTATCTTATAATTTTTCTAAATTTACTTAATTTTAATAGCATTTTTGTAGATACCATGTTTCCTACTTAGACAGTCATTTCACCTGTGAATAAAGATGTTATATTTGTTTCAAATGAATGCCTTATTTTATATTCTTGCTTTATTGCACTAGCTAGAATCTCTAGTATGATGTTGAATGCCAGTAGTGAGATCAGACATTCTTGCCTTATTTTTTACTATAGAGGAGAAAGTATCCAGTCTTTCATTATTAAGTGTGATGTTAGCTGTAGGCTTTTTGTGGATGTCATTTATTACATTAAGGAAATTCTTCTATTCCTCTTTGCCTAAGAGTTCTCATTAGGAATGAATTTTGAATTTTGTTGAATACTTTTTAAATCTATTGGAACGATCATAAGATTTTCCTGTTTTTATTTGTATTAATATGGTGAATAACATTGGTTAAATTTGGCTAGGCATGGTGGTTAACGCCTGTAATCCCAGCATTTTGGGAGGCTGAGGCGGGCGGATCACCTGAGGTCAGGAGTTCGAGATGAGACTGACCAACATGGAGAAACCCCATCTCTACTAAAAATACAAAATTAGCTGGGCTTGGTGGCACTTGGCTGTAATCCCAGCTCCTCGGGAAGCCGAGGCAGGAGAGTCGCTTGAACCCAGGAGGTAGAGGTTGCAGTGAGCCAAGATTGCACCATTGCACTCCACTGGGCAACAAGAGTGAAACTCCATCTCAAAAAATAAAAATAAAAAACATTGGTTAAATTTTAAATGTTAAATCAATATTACATTCCTGATATAAACTCTACTTAGTCATGATGTATTTTTTTATAGTGCTGAAATTGATTTTAAAAGTTTTTTCTAATTTTTGCATCTGTATTCCTGGGCTATTTTGGTCTGTATTGTTCTGTTCTTACATCTGTAACCATAACAGGTCTGTTGTCTGATGCACACAGCAAGTCAATAACAGAGACACTGGGTTGCTGCAGAGAAGGAATTTAATTATAGGGCCTTCAAACAAAGAGATGAGAGGAAACCTCAAATCTGTCTTCCCAAGGAGTTGAGACCATGGCTTTTAAGGATTATGGAGTGGGCTGAAGTATTAAGATCATTGATTTGTCAAAGAATGCTGGGTGAAATCATGCGTTGGGAAGATGTACAAGCAGTATTCTCATGCTAATTCTGTTCCTCTGTGGGGATCTTTAAACTGGTTGGCTTCAGCTGTTCCACTGTGCTTAAGCAACTCTTGATTTAAAAAAAAAAAAATTTTGTGGAAATGGTCTCATGGTGTTGCCCACTCTGGTCTCAAACTCCTAACCTAAAGCAATCCTCCTGCCTAGGCCTCACAAAGCACTGGGTTGATAAGCATGAGCTACTGAGACTGTCCTGCTTAAGCGACTCTTTTTTTTTTTTTTTTTTTGAGACAGCATCTCACTCTATCACCCAGGCTAGAGTACAGTGGCATGGTATCAGCTCATTATCACCTCTGCTTCCCTAGCTAAAGTGATTCTCCCTGCCTCAGCCTCCCGAGTAGCTGGGATTACAGGTGCCCGCCACCACGCCCAGCTAATTTTTGTATTTTTTAGTAGAGACAGGGTTTCCCAGTGTTGCCCAGGCTGGTCCTGAACTCGTGATCCACCTGTCTCAGCCTCCCAAAGTGCTGGGGTTACAGATGTGAGCCACCACACCTAGCCTTAAGCAATTCTTAAACAAAAGCTTTAAGTTTCTAATTTCAGAAATTCTATCTGTAGGAACAATGGGGATTCCGATGGTCAGTATCTAGTGTTAGTGACTTTCTGTTACAAAGAAGTGAGTCAGCCAGGTGTGGTGGCTCACGTCTGTAATCCCAGCACTCTGGGAAGCTGAGGTGGGGGGATGACAAGGTCAGGAGTTCAAGACCAGCCTGGCCAATATGGTGAAACCCTGTCTCTACAAAAAATAGAAAAATTAGCCGAGCATGGTGGTAGGTGCCTGTAGTTCCCAGCTACCCAGGAGGCTGAGGCAGGAGAATCGCTTGAACCCAGGAGGTGGAGGTTGCAGTGATGCGAGATCGTACCACTGCACTCCAGCCTGAGTGACAGAGCGAGACTCCATCTCAAAAAAAACCCAAAAAAACAAAAAAACAAAACAAGTGAGTCGAAGTGCAGTATAATTAATGCTTAATTATAATTGTATTTTTGTCCAGAATTCTGTTTAACCCTGTGAGAATGGTTTCATATCCTTGCCTTGTTTTGGTATCTGAGTAATGATGGCCTTATAGAATAGATTAGGAAATAATTGCTTCCCCTTCCATTTTCTGGAATAGTGTGCATAGAAATGGTATTTTTTCTTTCTTTCTTTCTTTCTTTTGAGACAGAGTCTTGCTCTGTCACCCAGGCGGGAGTGCAGTGGCGCAATCTTGGCTCACTGCAAGCTCCGCTTCCTGGGTTCATGCCATTCTCCTGCCTCAGCCTCCCGAGTAGCTGGGACTACAGGCATGCGCCACCACACCTGGCTAATTTTTTGTATTTTTAGTAGAGACGGGGTTTCACTGTGTTAGCCAGAATGGTCTCCATCTCCTGACCTCGTGATCCGCCTGCCTCGGCCTCCCAAAGTGCTGGGATTACAGGCATGAGCCACTGTGCCCGGCCAGAAGTGGTATTTTTTTCTTTAAGTGTTTGTTAGAATTTACCTCTGGATATAAGCTTTCTTTGTAAGATGGTTTTTAAGCAAAAATTAGACTTCTTTAGTAGCTATAGGGCTACTCATGTTACCTATTTCTCCTTGAATGATCTTTGGTTGTTTATATCTTTCAAGGAATTTGTCCATTTTATCTATGAATTATCAAAGTTAACAAATTGTTGTAAATTTTTTCTAATATTCCCTTATACATTTAACATATTTTATTATGATAGGACTTATCTTATTACCTATTGTGGTAATTTGTTTTCTTGTCTTTTTCTTGAGTGCCCTGGCTAGAGATGGTCAGTTTTCTTGAGAGCTGCTTTTTCTTTCTCTGTTCTTTTTGTTTTTTATTGCATGGATTTCCACCCTGATCTTTTACTTTTCTGCTTTTTTATGGTTTAATTTGTTCTTCTTCTTGTTTTTTCTTTTGAGACAGAGTCTTGCTCTGTCACCCAGGCTGGAGTACAGTGGTGTGATCTTGGCTCACTGCAGCCTCCACCTCCTGGGTTCAAACGATTCTCCTGCCTCAGTCTCCTGAGTAGCTGAGATTATAGGGACATGCCACTGTGCCTGGCTAATTTTTGTATTTTTAGTAGAGACGGGGTTTCTCCATGATGGTCAGGCTGGTCTCAAACTCCTGACCTCATGATCTGCCTGCCTCAGCCTCCCAAAATGCTGGGATTACAGGCATGAGCCCCTGTGCCCGGCCTGCTCGTCTTTTTAACAGATTTCTTGAGGTGGAAGCTAAGGTCATATAATTGAGATTTTTCTTATTTTCTTATTTTATTTATTTATTTATTTTTAGATGGATTCTCGCTCTGTTGCTCAGGCTGGAGGGCAGTGGTATGATCTCAGCTCATTATAACCTCCACCTCCCGGGTTCAAAGGATTCTCCTGCCTCAGCCTCCCAAGTAGCTGGGATTATAAACATACACTACCATGCCTGACTAATTCTTGTATTTTTAGTAGAGACTGGGTTTCACCATGTTGGTCAGGCTGGTCTCAAACTCCTGGCCTCAAGCGATCCACCCACCTCGGCATCCCAAAGTTCTGGGATTACAGGCATGAGCCGCTGCATCCAGCCCTTATTTTCTAATACAAGATTTTATTGTAAAAACATCCCTCTAATACTTTATCTGCATGTCACAAAGTTTGATGTAGTTTGTTTGTTTTTTTTTAATTTCAGGATGGAGTCTTGTCCTCCCTAAGTGCTGGGATTACAGGTGTGAACCACCATACCCATTTTTATTCAGTTCAAAATACCTTTTGAGGGCCGGGTGCAGTGGCTCACGCCAGTTAATTCCAGCACTTTGGGAGGCCCAGGCTAGTGGATCACCTGAGGTCAGGAATTTGAGACCAGCCTGACCAACATGGCGGATCCCCATCTATACTAAAACTACAAAAGTTAGCTGGGTATGGTAGGGCACACACCCGTAATTTCAGCTGCTCAGGAGGCTGAGGCATGAGAATCGCTTGAACCTTGGTGGTGGAGGTTGCAGTGAGCTGAGATCAAGCCATTGTGCTCAGACCTGGGCAACAGAGCAAGACTCCATCTCCAAAAAGAAACAAACACACCTTTTAATTTCTTTCTTTCTTTTTTTTTTTCCCCAGACGGAATTTTGCTCTTGTCCTCTAGGCTGGAGTGCAGTGGGAGCAATCGCAGCTTATTGCAACCTCCGCCTTCTGGATTCAAGTGATTCTCCTGCCTCAACCTCCCTAGGGGCTGGGATTATAGCCATGTGCCACCATGCCTGGCTAATTTTTGTGTTTTTAGTAGAGATGAGGTTTCACCATGTTGGCTAGGCTGGTCTTGAACTCCTGACCTGAAGTGATCTGCCCATCTCGGCCTCCCAAAGTGCTGGGGTTACAGGCATGAGCCTCCATGCCCGTCCTGATTTCTTGTTTTTTGGATTATTTCTAATTGTGTTGGTTCCCAAATATTTGGAGATTTTCTGCATATTTTCTGTTATTGATTTGTGATTTAATTCCATTGTGGTCATGAAGCATACATTGTATGAGGTTGAGACGTATTTCATGTCCCAGATTATTGTCTTTTTTTGCTAATGTTTTGTGTACACTTGAAAAGAATGTGTATTCCAGCCAGTGTGGTGGCACACGCTTGTAATCCCAACACTTTGGAAAGCTGAGGTGGGAGGATCCCTGGAGGCCAGAAGTTTGAGACCAGCCCGGGCAATAGCCAGACCTCATCTCTACCGAAAATTTAAAAATCAGCCGCACACGGTCGTGGGCATCTGTAGTCCCAGCTACTCAGAAGGCTGAAACGGGAGGATTGCCTGAGCTCAAGAGGTCAAGGCTACAGTGAGCCATGATCATGCCACTGTACTCCAGCCTGGGTGACAGAGAAAGACCCTGTCTCTGGAGTATCCTGTTAGGTCAAGTTGGCTTATAATTTTATACCAATCTTCTATATTCTTACTCATTTTAATTTTATTCTATCAATGATCTATTATTGAGAGTAGATTCCAACTTTAGTTTTGGATTTGTATATATGTTCTTGCTTTGTTTCCTCATGCTTTCTCAGACTCTGTTTTTAGGTGCATAAACACTTAGGATTGTTACCTCTTAAGGAGTTGAGCCTTTGTTACTATGAAACAACCCCTTTTAAACCTGATAATATTCTTTGTGTAAAATTTACTTTGATATTAATAGGACCAGCCCCAACTTTCTTTTATTTAATGTTAGCATGGTATGCTTTTTTCCAGCCTTTTGCTTTTAACCTGTTTATGTTCTTGTATTTAAAATGCATTTCTTGTAGGTAGTATATGATTTTGTTATGCTTTTTAAATATAATCTGACACTCTGCTCTTTAGGGTGTTCAGACCACTTACATTTAATGTGATTATTGATACAATTGGACTTAAATCTACTATCTTGCTTTTTGATTTCTGTTTGTCTCATCAGGCCTTTTTTTGTGTGTGTGTATATGTGTCAGTCTATCTTCAAGTGATTTTATACCTTCCTTTTCTACTGTATAAGACCCTATTGTCATTATACTTGCATTTCTCCCCTCATAGAATCTGTATTATTGTTGTTTATGTTTTACTTCCACATAAAGTATAAATGGCACAATATTGTTACTATTTTTTATTTAAACCATCTATTATCTTTTAGGCTGGGTGCAAAGGTTCATACCTATAATCCTAGCACTTTGGGAGTCCGAGGAAGGAGGATCACTTGAGTCCAGGAGTTTGAGACCAGCCTTGGCAACATAGTGAGACCCTGTCTCTATAAAAAATAAAAAAATGATCTGAGTGTGGTAATACGTACCTGTGGTCCCAGCTGCTCAGGAGGCTGAGGTAGAAAAATAGCTTGAGCCCCAGAGGTCTTGGCCTCAGTGAGCCATCATCACTCTACTGCACTCCAGTCTGGGTGGCAGTGAGACCCTGTCTCTAAATAAATAAACACACAGTTTGTTATCTTTACTTTTTTTTGAGACAGAGTCGTGCTCTGTCACTCAGACTGGAGTGCAGTGGTACAGTCTTGGCTCACTGCAACCTCCGCTTCCCTGATTCAAGCAATTCTCCTGCCTCAGCCTCCGGAGTAGCTGGGATTACAAGTGCCTGCCACCACGCCTGGCTAATTTTTTTATTTTATTTTATTTTATTTTTTTGTATTTTTAGTGGAGACAATCTGGAACTCCTGACCTCAGGTGATCCACCCACCTCCATCTCCCAAAGTGCTGGGATTACAGGTGTGATCCACTGCACCTGGCCCATTTTACTATTATCTGGAGGACTTGAATATTTCTTTTAGTACTTTGAAAAAATCTTTATTTTGCCTTTCCTTTTTTATTTTTTAAAGTGTTTTTGCCAGCTATAGAATTCTAGGTTGAGGACCTTGCCCCCACTGTCTGCCAGCTTGCATTGTTTCTGATACGTACATTGTTGTCATTCTTTTCTTTGTTTATATGTAAAATGTCCTTTTTTTTTTTTTGGCTGCTTTTAAGTTTTTTTTTTTTTAATCGTGCTTTTAATCTGTTCAGTTATGATATGTTCTGCTGTAGTTCTCTTTATCTTTCTCGTGCTTGGGGTTTGTTCAGCTTCTTGAAACTTTGGACTTACAGTTTCCATCAAATTTGAGAAACTGTTACTCACTTTTTTTTTTTACCCTCTTCTCCCCTTTTCTCGTCTTCTTCAAGGGCTCCAATTACATGTATATTAGGCCCCTTAAAGTTGTCCCAGAGTTCACTAATGTTCTGTTCTTTCTTTTTTTTTTTCTTTTTTTTTTGGCGGGGGGCGGATCTTATATTGTATTGCTCCGTTTTGGATGGTTTGTATTGCTGTGTCTTCAGGTTCACTAATCTGTTGTTCTGCGATGTCTAATCTGCTATTACACATTTAATATATATTTTTATGTTAGACATGTTTTTATAAAAATTTGATAATGCTTATATATTTATTAATTAAACAGATACTTATTAACTTCTATGTTCCTGGCATGAGATTTGACAATTTGTTCTTTATTAATGACAAAGAGTTTTAGTAGAAAGATGAGGGTAAAAGACTAGTTGTACTAGGCTCAAAAGATACCAGAGTAAGTGTCTTTTGAAGCATTTACTGTAAAAAGGAACAGAGAATGTGGTACCAAGAACTGTATGGTCTTGGTATGTCAGGGGAGTGTTTTTATAAGATGAAGATATTTTGTTATTTTTATAATGCTGATAGTTTAGTAGAAAGGGAAAAACAAATGATCCATGGGAAAGAGAGGAGGTGACCTTAGGAGATCTTCACAAGAGCAATTAAGATTCAGTGTCCACGTAGAGGAGAGTAGCTTTAGAATAGAGCACCACTACTTCATTGGCACCAGAGGGAAGCAGAGAATATGGGTATAGTTAGGGATAGCTTGGGAGATTTTACAGTGATAGTTTGGAGAATATTAAAGATTTTGATTGCCTTTGCACTTATTCACCATGTTTGGAACAACCTCCAGCAGTGTTCTTGACACTGGAGATAGAACACTGTATAATTTAAATGTTCTTGCTCTAAGATGGGTATTTAAAGAACATAGGAAAATGCTGTGCCAATACTTTGAATAGTTCTGGCACAAAGTAGCTGTTCAATGAATGTTTGTTAACTGAATTTGGATATATATACTCAAGTAACAGTGTTTAGATTTTGGTGTTTGTGAGACACCTCAGCTACTGACTGATTGTCGCTAAGGTGGGTTGCTTCTTACTGATAGCTTATCTCATTCTCCGAATTTAAGTTGGTGCAACTTCATGTGTAATATAGCTAAAAGCTCTGTGTGATACTTTAATAGGTACTTACTCTCCATGTGCACTAGCTATATGTACCAAGTTCAATGAGAGGACTGAGAAAGGAGAAAGTTGTTATATCTAGGGAATTTGGGTTTAGCATCCTACAGGAGGTGACACCAATTAGAGTTTAAAGGAGAAGTAGAGGAGTGTTAGCAAGATGTGGGAAGATAAGGAACACATCAGAAAACACTTTACACCATTGATGAGTCTGAAAGAGCACTTCACAGGTGGCAAATGGTGCTAAGTTTAGGATCATTTTGGGGAGCTGGTTTAGTGTATTCATCTCTCTCCTTGAATTGGTCCCATTTAAAAACAAAAACAATTCAATCCCTCTGTTCCATGTGATTCCTCAGTCATTCCTTTGGTTTAGAACAAAACTTACTAAATATTGATTCATATTTGCTATTTTTCCCTGGTATTTTGCTGGATGCTATAAGGAAGTGTGAAACAAGAAATGTGTTTTGCCTATACCAAATATTTGCTTGTAGAAAGCAGTAATACAAAAGAAAGCAATAGGAATTATTTATTAGTGTTTAATTGGATGTGTAGTTGTGTGCATCACACTTAGACATACGTTGTCTTCTCTTTGTATTCTGTTCTTTACTTAGAACCTCTTTACCTAGGTGCTTCACAAATCTTTATCTTATCATCTCCTCTTCCCCGTCTCCTTCCCTCTTTTTCTTGCCCTTCCACATGCCACTGTTGATACGGTGGCTGCTTTAACAGGAATTACAAAAAGGGACCCAGGACAAGGCAAGAGTAATGGTACAAGTGCAGTTTATGCACAGTTGCAGTATTGGAACAATGATGTTAAAGCCAGAAATGTCTGGAACTGTGGAATATCTTCAACTCGGTTATAGAATCATGCTCTGTACAATATATTCTGTAATGAAATGAGGAATGAATCTGAATATTTTTTACACTAACATAGAAGTTGTTTCGTGATATCAGTTATTCGACTTAAAAATGAGTTAGACACCTCTCTCTTTTTATCTCTCTCACACACAGACACACACACATACACACACACACATGCATACCACCACCAAATATGCTATATGTGTCTTTTCATAATGTATTTTTTAAAAAATAATTAAACCCCCCTCTCTCTTCAGAGTAAAGATGATGTTGGCCGAGTGTGGTGGCTCACACCTGTAATCCCAGCACTTTGGGAGGCCGAGGCGGCTGGATCACCTGAGATCAGGAGTTCAAGACCAGCCTGGCCACTATGGTGAAACCCCATCTCTACTAAAAATACAAAAATTAGCTGTGTGTGGTGACATGCACCTATAATCCCAGCTACTTAGGAGAATCACTTGCGCCCAAGAGACGGAGTTTGCAGTGAGCAGAGATCACGCCATTGCATTCTAGCCTGGGCAACAAGTATGAAACATCCTATAGGAGTATGAAACTCCGTCTCAAAAAAAAAAAAAAAATGATGTTTTAACAATGAATGAAGTAACTGCTTCCCTAAAAAATATACTTGAGTGGCTGGGCACGGTGGCTTACGCTTATAATCCCAGCACTTTGGGAGGCCAAGATGGGTGGACACGAGGTCAGGAGTTCGAGACCAGCCTGGCCAACACAGTGAAACCCTGTCTCTACTAAAAATACAATAATTAACTGGGCTTGGTGGTGGGTGCCTGTAATCCCAGCTAGTTGGGAGGCTGAGGCAGGAGAATCGCTTAAATCTGGGAGCTGGAGGTGGCAGTGAGCCAAAATCACGCCACTGCACTCTAGCCTGGGTGACAGAAGTAGATTCTGTCTCAAAAATATATATATATATATATGTGTGTGTGTGTGTATCTATAGTGTATAGATATATATACAAGTGTATATATATATATACTCACACACACACACACGAGCTAGGAAAATAACACTTAAAAAATAATATTGTCGTCGTTTATGTATTTTTAGTTTTTTGTTACCAAAAACCACAGTTCTAATGTGCAAACTTTAAAGAGCTGAAAAAAATTGCTATTCAGTGGTTTGAACCTATTTGCTAAAAAGATTAAAATGCAACCTTCTAATTTATTTTCCTAAATGATTTACACCAGGGAACATGGAAATCTAATTCAACTTCAATAGAATCCTTTACATAATTAATGTATAGGGCTGAAATTTTGTTACTGTGATTTAATAAACATAGTATTTCTTCCATGAGTATAACTATATCTTTGTGGCATCTAATGAAACCAGATATCAAAAGTAAGTCCATCTTAGTGTCATACCTTTGAAGCATTATATTTTTGTGTGTTAGAAAGGTTTTGTTGTCTTTCGTAAATATAATTTAAAAATTACTCTAAAAATAGTATTTAATTTTTGTTATGCCTTTAAAATTACAGTATTTATACATATGTTAAGTAGTAATGCATATTCTATACATATTTTGAAGATACAAATGGAAAAATTTCTTAGTAATGGAGTATATGATTAAAAAAAAAGCTTGAAGACAAACTTTCAGCTGTAGTTACCTCCTACTGATACTACTCCAGTAACCTCATTTTGTATCCTTAACTCCATTCTAGCTTTCTTAAAGCTGTTATCCACTTAGTAGGTGAGATGGTCTTCACAATATGCAGATGTAGTTGTGTAACTCTCCTACTTAATAAGCTACACACACACAGATCTTTAATATGGTCTATAAGGTCTGTAAACCGTGTGATCTAGCATTTTAGGTCTTCAGTCTCATGTCTCACCACTCTTCCACCTTTACTTTTTCCTCTCTGTGGGCTGCCTTTAAGTTCCTTGTACCAGCCATGGTCTTCCCTTTAAGCTGGACTTGACACATGTTTTCTCTCTCCCTGCAGCACTTAGCCTATCTCTTCCTTTCCCAGTTTATTTCCTATATATCCTTCAAATTTCAGTCTGAATGGCAGTTCCTCAGGGAAGCCTTTGCTCATCTTCCTGGCTAGATCATACACATAGACACACACACGCACACACGCACACAGGTATACATGCATGCACAGTTATAAACTCTTAATATAATTCTGTGTATTTGCCCTTCATTGTATTTATTACAGTTGCCATTTTACTTGGATTTGTGTGAGTGCTTACAAAGGTAGTCATTACTGACATTCAAATAGGGGTTAAGCTCCTTGGGGGCAGGGCCCTTGTCAGTTTTTGCTTATTGTTTTCTCAGTACTTTGATACACGGCTAAGTGTGATGCCAGAGAGTTTGGGTTTCATCCCTAGGAAAAAACAAAAAGTCATCGGAGGTTCTACGAAAAATAGGAGAGCAGTGATGACACATACTAAGACTTGGGCTGTAGAAGGGTAAATTGGAGGCTATAGTTGAGTAAAGAAAAGAGACTAGAGCTAGGAAGATCCATTAGAAGGCCATTGTAGGTAAAAAAGATGAGGACCTGAAGTCTTTCCAGTTCAGACAGTCTTGCCTTTGGTTGGTGGGTGTTTAAGAGACAGAATCCAGTAGTGTTTGGGGACCTGCTGACTATAGTCATATATAAGACAAAGAAATCAGAGATTATTTGGAATATGGGGCTATTAACTTTTAGGCCATTTATCAAGTAAATGAATATAAGACAATAAACAATTCAAGGGGTTAATACATCTTCATTTTATTTTATTTTTATTATTTGTACAGATAGGATCTTGGTATGTTGCCCAGGCTGGTCTTGAACTCCTGGCCTCAAGTGATCCTCACTGCTTAGCCTCCCAAAGTATTGGGATTACATGCGTAAGCCACCACACCCATCCTGGAATCTTCATTTTAAACAAAAGTCACAAAAGTGACCTCTTGCCCACTGCTCTATTTACAGTTTTTTAACAGCAGTACTGAGATGTGATTCACTTACCATGTAATTCACCCACTTCAAGTGTAGAGTTCAGTAGTTTTGAGTTTGTAAATCATCAACTCAAAAAGAAACTGTACCCTTTAACTGTTTTCTCTTTTTCCGTCTATCTTCCTTCCTAGCCTTAAGCAACCACTAATCTCCTCTATGTCTATAATTTCCCTGTTCTAAACATTTTATATAAATAGAATAACGTAGTATATGGTCTTTTGTGACAAGATTCTTTCACTTAACATTATGTTTTCAAGATTCACCTAAGTTGTAGCATGTAACCGTACTTCATTCCTTTTTATGTCCAAATAATACTCCAGTATATGGATATATATCACATTTTGTGTGTACGTTTATCAGCCGATGGACATTTGAGTTGTTTCCACTTTTTGGCTATTATGAATAATGTTGCTATAAACACTTATATAGAAGTGTTTGTGTGGACTTACGTTTACATTTTGTTTGGTTATATACCTAACAGTGGAATGGCTGGGTCATGTGGTAATTCTGTGTTAACTTATTTGAGGAACTGCCAGAATGTTTCCAAAGCAGCTGTACCATTTCACATTCTCACCAGGGTTCTGATTTCTCCACATCCTTGTCAACACTTGTTACATTTGTCTTTTTGATTCTAGTCATCCTAGTGGGTGAGAAGTAGTATCTCATTGTAGGTTTGATTTGTATTTCCGTGATGACGGGTGTGAGACATCTTTTCATCTGCTTATTGGCCATTTATATGTCTTCCTTGGGTAAATGTTTATTCAGGCCCTTTTCCTGTTTTTTAATTGGATTGTCTTGTTATTGAATTGTAAGAGCTCTTTATAGTATATTGTGGATACCAGCCCCCTATCAGATACATCATTTGCAAATATTTTCTCCCATTCTTTGAGTTGTCTTTTCACTTTTTTGATAGCAGCCTTTGAAGCACAGAAGTTCTTAATTTTGATTAAGTCCAGTTTATCTTGCCAAATCCCAGGTCATTTAGATTTGGCATTGTGTTTTTTTCCTAAGGATTTTATAGCTCTAGCTTTTACATTTATAGGTCTTTGGTCCATTTTGAGTTTTTTTTTTTTTTTTTTTTTTAAATGATGTAATATAAAGTCCCAGCTTTATTTTGCCCATGGCTATTCAGTTCCCCCAGCACCATTGTTAAAAAGACTATTCTTTCCCATATAATGGTCTTGGCATCCTCTTGGAAAATCCGTTGAGTATAGAAAGAGGTTTTTAATGTTTTTTTAACAGCAAAACTATATTGTTCTTTCACAGACAGTTCTGTAACTAAAGGAAGAGTATGCTTATTTTTAAGTAGGCTTTTAGGAATATTTGTGTAATTTTAGTGCTATGTCTTGTACCCAGATTTAATTTTGAGAAATGCATAGTGTGCACACATGGAACAGCTGTTCTGGTCATGAAAATTGAGTTTGGAAAGCCATATTTCACTGAGGGTGACATTTTGACTTCTTTTTATTGGCACTTCCTGAGTGCCAGACACTATGCTGTTACAAGGCTTACATGGAAGTAAATGACCATCTCTTCCTCATGTTGCTAATGTATATAAAATATTGGGAGCAGGGAGAAGGAGGGATTAAAATGACATGGAAATATCCATATGGGTTTTTTTAGTACATAAAAGTGGTATGCTTTTCTTTTTTTGAGATGGAGTCTCGCGCTGTTGCCAGGCTGGAGTGCAGTGGTGTGATCTCGGCTCACTGCGACCTCCGCCTCCCAGGTTCAAGCAGTTCTCCTGCCTCAGCCTCCCGAGTAGCTGGGACTACAGGTGCACGCCACCATGCCCAGCTAATTTTTGTATTTTTCGTAGAGATGGGGTTTCACCGTGTTAGCCAGGATGGTCTTAATCACCTGACCTCATGATCCACCAGCCTCCGCCTCCCAAAAAAGTGGTATACTTATAATGGATAAACGTATACAGCTATTTTTACTTAGTACAGTGTCTTCAGTATTACCTTTAGTTTTAAATGAAGTGTTTTCTTAAGACCAAGAATTTTAAATTGAATTTATTTATTTATTTATTTTTATTTTTATTTTTTTTTGAGACGGAGTCTAGCTCTGTCGCCCAGGCTCGAGTGCAGTGGCCGGATCTCAGCTCACTGCAAGCTCCGCCTCCCAGGTTTACGCCATTTTCCTGCCTCATCCTCCCGAGTAGCTGGGACTACAGGCGCCCGCCACCTCGCCCGGCTAGTTTTTTGTATTTTTTAGTAGAGACGGGGTTTCACCGTGTTAGCCAGGATAGTCTTGATCTCCTGACCTCGTGATCCGCCCGTCTCGGCCTCCCAAAGTGCTGGGATTACGGGCTTGAGCCACTGCGCCCAGCCAAAAATTATTTATTTTATAAAGGGCTCTAAATAGGGATATGATTACAATGGATGCTGCTGAAAAAATTGAATGATAAAGAATTTAGGTGGCTTAATGCTTTTTGTATTAGACTCTGGGAAAGTCCATTATTGATCACAAAATTGCCAAGGCTGATCAGACAGGATCATTGCATTCTTTCTGTGCTTTTTCAAGTACTTGAAGTGTTTTTATGTAATTTAAGCATTTTTCATGAATTAACCTTTCTTTTTTAGTGTCACTTTGTATAATTTTATGTTCCTTTTCTTAGGAATCTCAGCAGTCCAATTTTGGCCCTGGAGAACAAAGTGAGTATTTCTTTTCCTCTTGGTTTTCAAATTAAGCTATTTATTGAACATTCAATTTTCATGGTCACACCATATGTAACTTTAGTAATACCTTTACATGTCATATCCTTTTTCATTTTTCTTTTTTTTTTTTTCTGGAGTGTAGTGGTGTGGTTGTAGCTCACTGCAGCCTCGATCTCCAGGGTTCAAGTGATCCTCCTGCCTCAGCCTCCTGAGTAGCTGGGACTATGGGCACATGCCACTATGCCTGGCTGATTTTTTAAATTTTAGTAGAATAGGGTCTCACTATGTTGCCCAGGCTGGTCTCGAACTCCTAAGCTCAAGTGATGCACCTGCCTCGTCTCCCAAAGTGTTGGGATTACTGGTGTGAGCCACCATGACCTGGTATTCTAATTTTTTTTATGATCTAATGAGTAGTGGGGATCGAGCTGAAAAATTGTTATTCTTTTTTTTTTTTTTTTTTTTTTTTGAGACAGAGTCTTGCTCTGTTGCCCAGGCTGGAGTGCAGTGGCCGGATCTCAGCTCACTGCAAGCTCCGCCTCCCGGGTTTACACCATTCTCCTGCCTCAGCCTCCCGAGTAGCTGGGACTACAGGCGCCCACCACCTCACCCGGCTAGTTTTTTTTGTATTTTTTAGTAGAGACGGGGTTTCACCGTGTTAGCCAGGATGGTCTCGATCTCCTGACCTCGTGATTCGCCCGTCTCGGCCTCCCAAAGTGCTGGGATTACAGGCTTGAGCCACCGCGCCCGGCCAAAATTGTTATTCTTTAAAAATTCAGGAACTGCAGGTCATTGGAGATCAAAATACACTACTTTTATTAAGCATTTGAACTAACAGTTCATGAATACAATTTGATGGGCACCTCGTAAACTCAAGTGTCATTCTTCTTTCTTTTAACTTCCTTTATGAAAGTACTTGATTCCATGATGGTAAAACTCCACACAAGAAGGGGTCATTTTATTTAGCTGACCATGGCTCTTTTCTTGTTATATTTGTACAGTCCCTGTTTATTCCTCCTTGGTTTTCTGATCTGGGTAGAAAGTCTGCTGCCTGCTGTACCCTCACCTTCACCCTTACTCTCTTGGCCTGTCAGAAGAATTTCTGGGGAAGATGGTCATAGGGAATTCAAATATGGTCCCAAGAGATTGTGGTTGTGTAGATTGAGGGAACCATTGCAAATGTCTGGGCTTCACCGTATACCTCTGTAACAAAACAGGTATTCTTTTTGCCAAGAGCAGTAACTTCTTAATTAAGGTAGATTTATACTAGTCATAAGGTATTTTGGAAATGAAAATGTGGAACTTTTTGATCCTTAATTTATCTTCAGTGATCTTAATGCAGAGATAAAACTAGGAGAATACCTCTTTTGATGTTACGCTTTCTTTGTATATCAATTTCTTA
Source organism: Macaca nemestrina (assembly GCF_043159975.1). Lineage (NCBI taxonomy): Eukaryota > Metazoa > Chordata > Mammalia > Primates > Cercopithecidae > Macaca > Macaca nemestrina. The sequence continues at coordinate 47,539,635 of NC_092130.1, forward strand.
GTTCCACCTTAAAGGCTGTAGCTACAGGAAAAAGGGATCTGACATTGTTGATATGCAGAAAATGTTAAAATGCAGAAAATAGCTAACTATAGGCCAGAAAATTTACATTTTCTCTCTTCTTTTTATTTCCTTTTTTTCTCAGCTTGTTTTCCCTAGTCATCTTCTTTTAAGAATACTTCATCCTTCTACTCTTCTCCCATTCTCTCTTCTGAAAGCTGTTCACAAATGGGATCATAAGCTGCCTCTACTCATTATTTGTGTTTTTCACTTTGTTTGTTTTAGAGCTATTTCTATAACAGCATAAAACTCTAGTTATAGTATGAAAATACCATAATTTATTTCACTAGTCTCCTATCGATGGACATTTTTTTTTCCAGTTTTTGCCATTACAAACCAGGCTATAATAAACATTCCCAAGTGTGTGCTTGTGTGTTTGTGTATTCCTCAAGATTATACCTGTAGTGTAAATTCCTTTCATTGGAATTACTAAGTCACTTAGCAGTATAGTTACAGTACTGAGAAGGTATTACCAGATTGCTCTTCAAGAAGGTCATATGAGTTTACAGTCCTACCAGCAACACATACACATGCTTATTTCCCCTGTAGTCACTAGTATCTCATATTATTGGGCTTGTTGATGTTACCAGTTTGGTGGTTGAAGAATTATATTTCATTGTTTGATTTATATTTATTTGAGGGTATTTTACATAGACATTTTACAGTCTAAATAGCCATACTTTAGTTGCTCACTTCATTCTTTTTGTTCCAGAAAGATATAATCCTTCTAAAACTTCAAATGGGCACCAGTCTAAATCGTAAGTTTATTGCTTAATGAGTTTAATGTGTATCGTTTTCGCTAAAAGTTACCTGTAATATCTGGGTATTTTGAACAATATTTAGAAATATTGAGGCTGGGCAGGGTGGCTCACACCTGTAATCCCAACACTTTGGGAGGCCAAGGCAGGCAGATCACATGAGGTCAGGAGTTCGAGACCAGCCTGGCCAACGTGGGGAAACCCCTTCTCTACTAAAAATACAAAAAATTAGCCAGGCATGGTGGCAAGCACCTGTTATCCCAGCTACTTGGAAGGCTGAGGCAGGAGAATTACTTGAACCTGGGAGGCAGAGGTGTAGGGAGCCAAAATCGTGCCACTTCACTCTAGCCTGGGCCACAGAGCGAGACTCGGTCTCAGAAAAATTAAAAAATAAAAGAAATATTGACCTTTTAAGGCATGAACATGCAAATTTTTATGTAAAGGGTCAGATAGTGAAATATTTAGGCTTTCAGAGCCACATAGTCTGTGTTTTGACTGCTCAGCTCTGCCATTTGTAGTATGACAGCAGCTATAGACCATAAGTGTGGCTGTATTCCAGCCACACTCTTTAAAACAATGTGGTAGGTTGGATTTGGCTTGTGGGCCACAGTTTGCCTACCTCTGCTCTGAGATCATGGTTTTTTCTCATCTGAGAGTTGTATGTGTATATTTTTCTGTGTATATTCCTAATTTATATTGAATAAAGAAGTCATAAAATAAATACAGGATTCTTCTTTAGGCCAAGCCATTCATTTAACCACTAGATTAAGTAACATACATAGTTTGTACTGTCTTTAAGTTTTCTTATTTTTATTTTGTTGATAGAAGCAGAAATATATATAAAAATGTAACAGGGTAATGTATTGGATGAAAATAAATTCCAACTTAAAGAATGAACTCCTGAATTCCTAAGACCACAGGTTAACTCAGTGATTAAAACAAAATTCTAAAGAAGCAGCGACTACAGTGTCAGCTTTCCATGCCACAGTCACAAACTACTATGATGACCCTAGACTGGTAGCACTTCAGCTGAATAAAAGAACTAAGAATGAAAAATACAAGAACACAAGAAGCACCCCCCTTACTGCTGAAAAATTCAAATTATATTCCTATTCATCACACTTATTTATATGTAAAGAACGGAAGTGTACTTACCATATCTATACCTATCACTTTGGTTGTGAGGGAACAAACTCATGCAGGGCTCTGAGCAGTCTGGTAAAAGCTTTGACATATTGACATGTGTAAACAAGTTCATTGAGCTGCCATTGTTAAATCATAAGGGCCAAGAGAATTCAGAGTAAGTACATTTCCTTAGAGGAAAATCAGTCATAGAGATAGATGCACTAAGCCCCTGTCTGAAAGAAAACTCTTTTTTCCCTGTTCTGTTTAATTGGGCCAGTCTTAAAAATCATCTGGTTACTTTATTTCAGGGTGATGTTTAATATATAATATTTTGAACTTAGGGTCAGATATAGAAATGTAGGTTAAACTTTGAGGGGGAAGAGTACAAGTAGTTATTAGAGTGAAAGAAGATTTCCTTCTCGCTGATTGGAGATTGTCATGAAATTTTAAGAAAGGTAATGGAATTACTGGTAATGAGAAATTAGACATTTTTCTAGTTGTAGTTCTCCCTAAACTTTGTATTAATTTTTCCTCCCATGTAAAAAGACAAGGAATGTTTTGTGGGCTGTTACGTAGAAAATTTTAAGTTTAATGGTTTTGATTTTATGACCTTTAAAAGAAAATTTACATCTTTAATTTTGCTTTCAAAAACAAATTCCAGAAACTGTCAGCTTATAGTATATGTGTGTACGTGTTTAAATTGATTTGAATTTTGATCAAGGGAGATTTTGGAACTTGGGAGTTTTTTTTGTTTGTTTGTTGTTGTTTTGTTTTTTTAAGACAGAGTCTCACTCTGTCGCCTAGGCTAGAGTGCAGTGATGGGATGTCATCTCCCTGCAACCTCCAGCTCCTGGGTTCAAGTGATTCTCCTCCTACCTCAGCCTCCCAGGTAGCTAGGCTACAGGTGCCCACCACCACGCCAGGCTAATTTTTGTATTTTTAGTAGAGACAAAGTTTCACCCTGTTGGCCTGGCTGGTCTCAAACTCATGACCTCAGGTGATTTGCCCACAGCCTTCCAAAGTAGTGGGATTACAGGCGTGAGCCACCGCACCCGGCCAGAATTTGGGAGTTTTAAAAATATATACATAGCCATGCGCAGTGACTCATGCCTGTAATCCCAGCACTTTGGGAGGCCGAGGCAGGTGGATCACGAGGTCAGGAGATCGAGACCATCCTGGCTAACACGGTGAAACCCTGTCTCTATAAAAATACAAAAAATTAGCCGGGCGTGGTGGTGGGCACCTGTAGTCCAAGCTACTCGGGAGGCTGAGGCAGGAGAATGGCGTGAACCCGGGAAGCAGAGCTTGCAGTGAGCCGAGATTGTGCCACTGCACTCCAGCCTGGATGACAGAGCGAGACTCGGTCTCAAAAACACACACACACACACACACACACACACTCTTACAAACACACACACACACACACACACTCTTACATAGTCATTTTTGCTATATAGCCAAGACTTTTACCCAAAATATTTATTTCTACAGAGGGCACTTTGTTTCATAGCAAGGCATTTATGAACTAGAACTTTGGCTTAGGAAACTGTTCTGGTTTTCACAGTTACCCAGTTGTCATCAGTTACACTAATCTCTCTTTGTGGAACATGGGGAACAAAGGAAGAATTGCTTGATGCTTTCATTTTATCTTCCTTCTTTTTAGGAGTTATATCTCTTGAGTGGATTGTTGGGTATGACTTCGTTAATTTTTAATCATGAACGTGTGTGTGCACCTAGGGGAAAAGTTAGAGACTACAGAACTGAATATGAGAGTTTATAGAAAGTAGATTTTGTTTAATTAGAAAAGATGAATATTTTATTCATGGGAAGGATAGAGCTTATGGAATGGTTAAATTCCTCCATTCTCAATTTTGAGATTTTGAACCAAACCAGATAGAATAAGACTTACTGGTGTTTTGTTTTTTGGTTAAATCTGTGGCTACCACAGTGATTATTTCTAGAATTTTTAGTAGATATTTAGTACCCTGGCATACCATGTAAACTGTTCCAAAAATAATAATCCTTTCTGCCTTTTCCCTCTAGTATGTTAAAAGATGACTTAAAACTAAGCAGCAGTGAAGACAGTGATGGGGAACAGGTGTGTCTACTATTGTATTATTTTGCCAGTCTCACATAGTATTTGTATTTTATAAAAATGATAATTGAATTATGCATTTGTTACTTAAAATAAATTTCTTCTTATAAGCTTTCTGACACTGGAATGTTGTAGTTTTTTTCTCTGTATTTCAATCTCCATTTTTTTCTTATTTTTTTAAAAAATTGGGTTTTCCTCAACATTTATTATGGATCAAAACATACTCATGAAGCAGTAGATTATTGACAATAATAACTATTAACAAAGCTTTTGATCGTATTCGGGCAGTTCAGTTACTCTTTAGGTAAAAACAGTGTAAGTGTTAAACATAGTTGCATACATTAGAGAAGCTAGTTTTTTCTGTTAAGAGTTCAGATATTATTCACACTAAGCAAATAGAATACTGTTTATTCATTCACAGATTCCTTCTTATGTTTTAATTTTAGGATTGTGATAAGACAATGCCGAGGAGTACACCAGGAAGGTGGGCATCCTTTTCTTTTCTGTTTTATTGGTAAGAGTTGGGTCAGCCTGATAACATTGCAGGGATATAATAAGTGGACTTATAGGTAAATATCAGTTTTGATAGTGGTTGTACAACTCTGTAAATTAACTAAAAGTCATTGAATTATACACTTAAAGTGGGTGATTTGTGTATTATATCTCAAACTGTTTTTAAAAGGTGAGTATTAATACCTAAGTAGCACATCAGAAATTTTTAAAAAGAATTGTTCATTTCATTTACAGTGAAGTTCTGGATTCATAGAATTACAGCAGTGTAACACATAGTAAACATTTTAAAGAAAGTTGTGGCTGGACGTGGTGGCTCACGCCTGTAATCCCAGCACTTTGGGAGGCCGAAGTGGGCGGATCACCTGAGGCCAGAAGTTTGAGACCCGCCTGACCAATATGGTGAAACCCCATCTCTACTAAAAATACAAAAATTAGCCGGGCGTGGTGGCGGGCGCCTGTAGTCCCAGCTACTTGGGAGGCTGAGACAGAAGAATTGCTTGAACCTGGGAGATGGAGGTTGCAGTGAGCCGAGATCCCGCCACTGCACTCCAGCCTGGGCGACAGAGCAAGACTCCATCTAAAAAAAAAAAAAAGAAAGAAAAGAAAAAAAGAAAGTTGGTTGTCCGATTTGGATGTTTTCCTGTTGTCAATGTAAAATAAACTTTGGACATTTGTATATTTCATCTCTTTTAGTAATTCTGAACCTTCACATCATAATAGTGAAGGAGCAGATAACTCCAGGGATGATTCTAGTAGCCACAGTGGATCTGAAAGCAGCTCTGGATCTGACTCAGAGAGTGAAAGTAGTTCCAGTGACAGTGAGGCAAATGAGCCATCCCAGAGTGCATCTCCTGAGGTGAGACAGAGGGAAGGGGGTACCTCCCATAGGCCCTCTCAGGGTCCTTGGTGATGTCCATTTAAAACCTGATTCAAATATAAAAGGAGAAGGAAAGAACGTTCCATATTCTGACAAAAAGAAATTGTACTGTGTACCTTGGAGGAAACCTAGATGATTCCTTGTTGTTTGAACAAATTCGGTCTAGTTTAGGAACTGCTTGGCATATTACAGGTCACTAAAATATTGTGTACCTTTAGTTTGGTCTTTTATTTTTATAACTCAACATGGTAATTGATGTTCTGTAGTTACAAAGAACATCACGTTGTTGATAAAAAGAATCTTATGTAATGTAATTTTAGTATAGCTTGTTAAGTTGCAGTTAAAAATCTCTCTTTGTACCTACATCATTTGTTTACTTTCTAGAATTAAATATTCTGTATGGCCATTTGTAATTATACCTTTGAAATTGGATTCTTGAATAGGAATATTTGCTATTTAAAGGTCACATATCACATTAAGCTTATCTTTTTTTTTTTTTTTTTGAAGACGGAATCTTACTCTGTCACCCAGACTGGAGTGCATTGGCTCAATTTTGGCTCACTGCAACCTCTGCCTCCCGGGTTCAAGTGATTCTCCTGCCTCAGCCTCCTGAGTAGCTGCGATTACAGGCGTGTGCCACCACACCTGGCTAATTTTTGTATTTTTAGTAGAAACGGGATTTCACCATGTTGGTCAGACTGGTCTCAAACCCCTGACCTCATGATCCGCCCACCTCAGCCTCCCAAAGTGCTGGGATTACAGGTGTGAGCCACCGTGCCCGGCCGCTTATCTTCTTATTCAGATGATCAGATGATAAGAGCTAATAGTCAATACTCAGCCCTTTGCTTTGGTTCATAGAGAACCATGGCAAGTAAATGCTTTTGTTGCATTAGGCATTGTGGTTTTTCCTCTTCTTTGAGGTTGTAAAGCGGGGAGAACGCTTCACTATTGAAAAAAGCATACATGTTTCTCTGTTTTTCAGCCTGAACCCCCGCCAACAAACAAATGGCAACTTGATAATTGGCTGAATAAAGTGAACCCACATAAAGTGTCACCCGCTTCTTCAGTGGACAGTAACATCCCATCATCTCAAGGCTACAAAAAGGAAGGCCGAGAGCAGGGCACTGGGAATAGCTACACTGATACAAGTGGACCTAAAGAAACGAGTTCCGCTACTCCTGGACGAGACTCCAAAACCATCCAAAAGGGATCAGAAAGTGGGCGTGGGAGGCAGAAATCTCCTGCACAGAGTGACAGCACAACACAGAGAAGAACTGTAGGCAAAAAACAACCCAAAAAGGCTGAGAAGACAGCTGCTGAAGAGCCTCGTGGAGGCCTGAAGATAGAAAGTGAAACTCCTGTAGACTTGGCTAGCAGCATGCCCTCCAGCAGACACAAAGCAGCCACCAAAGGCTCAAGGAAACCCAATATAAAGAAGGAGTCTAAGTCTTCCCCTCGACCTACAGCAGAGAAAAAGAAATATAAATCAACAAGTAAATCTTCCCAGAAATCAAGGGAAATCATAGAAACAGATACCTCATCCTCAGATTCAGATGAAAGCGAGAGCCTTCCTCCTTCCTCACAAACTCCTAAGTACCCCGAGAGCAATAGGACTCCTGTTAAGCCCTCCTCAGTGGAGGAAGAAGATAGCTTTTTTCGGCAACGAATGTTCTCTCCTATGGAAGAGAAGGAACTTCTTTCACCCCTCAGTGAGCCTGATGACAGGTATCCACTTATTGTGAAGATTGACCTGAATCTTTTGACTAGAATACCAGGAAAGCCTTACAAAGAAACAGAGCCGCCCAAGGGGGAAAAGAAAAATGTGCCAGAAAAGCACACGAGAGAGGCTCAGAAACAAGCCTCAGAAAAAGTTTCCAACAAAGGCAAGAGGAAGCATAAGGTTTGTGAAGGGTTTTTGTTGTTTGTTTTGAAACATCAGAATCTGAAATGCGGTGGAAATCTCAGTAAGCCACAAAGTAACAAGGCAGGTCATAAACTGTGAAGGAAAATAGTGGGTAAACCCAAGGCCCACTTGAGGCTACTTATGGAACAGTCTCTTGAAGATTTCTGTGATTCTTGCCTGTGTCCTTCAGTTAAAGCAGGATAGTTGCTAATGAAATAAGAAATGAGCCAGTGCTTTTCGCTGACCGGTGTAGAGGTTAGAGAGCAGCAACTTGCAAACAGGCATTTGCAACATTCTCAACATTTTGGTTGTAGGTGTTTTTAGTTTTGGATACGTACTCCCCAGATTGTTATAATCCCTACCATTTTCTTATGTCATACACCCAGACCAAGGCACACTTTTAATAACTCATCTGCTGTGCACCTCTGTGCCCCAGCTTCTCTTCCTTAACAAAGGTCAGAACTAAAAATACTGTTGGCTCATAGCCAGCTCTCATCCCTAAATACTTCCAAGATAATTTTGGATATAGAGGCAAAATTTGTACATTTAAGGTCTGCTTTTCTTAGACTGAGGAAATATGAAAATTCACGCATGTCTATGATTGGAGGATAATAATCATACAATGAAGAGATCTGAATCACTACAAATATAGAGACTCTGTGGGAAAAACAGCCTGATCTTTTCAGCTCTAGTGAGGAATTTTCAGGAGAACGTAAAGTTTTAAGTAGTCTATATCAAAGAATACTGTAATTTCCCCTGATACATGTGTATGATCGTGAAAGACTAGAAGTTAAGTTTGAGTAGCTGAACAGATAGGTACCAGAATGGCCTTACCAAGTAAACTTGGAACACAAACACCACTCCAGTTGACGTGAGAATCACGTATATTACAGGGAGACTAGAGCACTTTCTTAAAATGGCGTGAGATATTTTCCTCTCTCCTTTTCATAAAACCACAGTGCCATGTGCAGATGATATATATTCAGACAAATTAGAATAATACCTCACTTCTTTTTTGAATCTTTAAAAATTGAAATTGTCCACATTATTTGAATTTTTAGAAAACCAATGCTTACTGCTCTCCTTACTATAGCTAATGAGTTTCCATTATCATTGTACAGGGATGTTTTGCTGAACTAGTAAGCTGTTTAGGGCCACTGGCCCCTGTAGCCCACAGCCTCAGGTTGCTAGACTTGGCTGTGGGATTTAATTCATAGAATTATGTGGAATAAGAGCTTGTGTATGATGGACTCTGCTCTTTAGGAACCTAGGATTTTTTTTATGGAATTTAAAAAGAATGGTCCTTTTGTGCTTAAAAAGTATTACTTTTTTCGTAACATTTTATTTTATTTTTCTTACTTTTAGAGACAGGGTGTTGCTCTGTCACCTAGGCTGGAGTACCATGGTATTCATAGCTCACTGTAACCTCAAACTGCTGGGTTCAAGTGATCCTCCCTCCTCAGCCTCCCGAGTAGCTAGGACTACGGGCATGCGACCCCACACCTGGCTAATTTTTTATAGAGATGGTGTCTTGCTGTGTTGCCCAAACTGGTCTCAAACTCCTGGAATCAAGCAGTCCTCCCACTCAGCCTCCCAAAGCACTGGCGTTACAGGTGTCAGCCACCACACCTGGCCCTTTTATAAGATATTCAAGCATTTAAAATATAAAGTGTCAAGGGCAATACCTGGAGATAAAGCAGGTAGTACTAAGAGAAGACCCAGTTAAGGGTAGTAAAGGATGTAGATTTCTTTTCCTCATGTTTTCATTTGTCTGTCTTTAATCATTTGTATAGGGGAACAGATTCTTTTGTTATGGTAGAATATTTGCATTCTTGTGCCCTGATATTTGAAACAAAAGGAAAACTTAGATTCACTTAGAAAAGTAACATTGGCAGTGGATGGGCCCACCACTTGTGTTTTCCATCAAAAAGTTTTTTCAGTCACTAGGCTGGGCTGTAATCAAAAGTAGGGACGACAAAAATTGTTGGCAAAGTTGTGAAAAAGTTGGAACTTTGATACGGTCCTGATGAAAATGGAAATGATACCACTGCTTTGGAACATAGTTTGGTAGTTACTGAAAAAGTTAAACATAGAGTTACCTTTTGACCTGCAATTGTACTCCTAGGTATATATCCAAGAGAAATGAAAACATATGTCCACACAAAAACTTGTACTTGAATGTTCATAGTAGCATTATTCATATTAGCCAAAAAGTGGAAACAACCCAAATGGCCATCACCTGATGAATGACTAAACAGAATGAATAAATTCTATGCAGTGAGTACTGTTCAGCCATAAATGAGAATGCAGTACTGATCCATGCTGCAACATGGATGAACCTTAAAAATGTTACACTAAATGAAAGGAGCCACAAAGACCACATATATTGAATTATACCATTTTCCTGAAATGTCTAGAATAGGCAAATCTATAAAGATGAAGTGTGATTGTCAGTGTCTGGGGGAGGAAGAGATGGGTATGGAGTGTGTTTTCAGGATAACGAACATATTTTAAAATTCATTAAGCCGGCTGCAGTGGCTCAAACCTGTAATCTCAGCACTTTGGGAGGCCGAGATGGGCGGATAATGAGGTCAGGAGATTGAGACCATCCTGGCTAACACGATGAAACCCCATCTCTACTGAAAATACAAAAAATTAGCCAGGAGGCTGAGGCAGGAGAATCACTTGAACCCGGGAGGTAGAGGTTGCAGTGAGCTGAGATCATGCCACTGCACTCCAGCCTGGGCGACAGATAAATAAATAAATAAAATTAAAATTCATTGTGGTGATGGTTGTACAACTCTGAATATACCAAATGTTATGGAATTGTGTACTTCTGAAGAGTGAATTTCATGTTATGTAAATTATATCTTAATTATAATTTCACAGATACCACCCCTCAAATCATTACATTGAAAAGATGCCATCTTAGAGACTGTAGGAAATCTGTTTCAGTCTTTGGGTTCTGTGTATCTAAAATAGGAGACCTCAGCCTTAAAACCTAATCTTTTTGAATGTTATTTAAATGAATTATTGTACTTCTCTTTTATCTTTCTGATGCTTAATCAGGGATAAACTCTTTGTGGGTAGCTAGTGCTGGAAGCTGAAGTTAGTTGAATAAAGATCAGACCATGGTTTCTATTTTTCATCTAGAATGAAGATGATAGCCGAGCCAGCGAGAGCAAGAAACCCAAAACAGAGGACAAGAATTCAGCAGGCCATAAGCCATCCAGCAACAGAGAGTACGTCCCCAAAACATGTTGCATGCTAATATTGTTAATATATGTGTATCATTTGATACTGGGTACTTTCTAACATGCTCTGAGTGTTCATTTTAGTAAGCGAGTGTTATATAAATGCACACACATAACATATGCCAAATAGTGGGAGCTTTCGCTTTTAGCTAATAGGGATGGAAAACATTTAAAATTTAATTAATTCTTCCTTTCTTCATTTTTTATTGGGGTAGGGGTGAGTATCAGGGGAGAATTAAAGTAAAGGTATGCCACTTTCTGGTTAGATGGCAAACTTACCTGTAATTTCCAAGAGACTGGTTGCCAACTTAAAAGTGGTAATCTCTTCATTCACTATTCATCATTTTGTTCATTCATTCAGCCAATATTTATTGAGTACTACTGAGTGGTAGGTCATGTTTTTGGCCCTGGATATACAACCACAGGAATAAAAACAGAAAAGATGCCTACCCTCATGGAATTTACAGTCTTATTTTGTTTTATAGAAATCATGTGTCCTAGTAATCAAATGGGGAAAAACAGATTTGTCTTGAAAGCAGACAAAGAGAAATGGAAAAATCAACTACCCCTGTATTACTTTGTGGAGAAATGAGGGCATTCGTTTGGTTTGGCAGGTCATCTAAGCAGAGTGCTGCAAAAGAAAAGGATTTGTTGCCTTCTCCTGCTGGGCCTGTTCCTTCAAAAGATCCAAAAACAGAGCATGGCTCTCGGAAGAGGACTATTAGTCAGTCTTCTTCCTTAAAGTCAAGCAGTAACAGCAAGGAGACTAGTGGCAGCAGCAGAAACAGTTCCTCTACATCCAAGCAGAAGAAGACCGAAGGGAAGACTTCCAGTAGTTCCAAGGAGGTTAAGGTAAAGTGTTGGGGGCCTGGGGCTTTTGAAAATCCCTCAACTTGCCATGTGACTTTTCCAGGGTGACACTGTGCTTTGAAATTATTGTAACATATTAATAAATACATAGGCCTATGCCTTTTACCCTCTATATGTAATAATCTTGATAAATGAATACAGTGATGTAAGACTGTGAAGGCAGTAAGTCAGCTGGTCCATTGAAATAAAAACTCCTGGGTACAGTGGCTCATACCTGTAGTCCCAGCTATTTGGGAGGCTAAAATGGAAGGATCACTTGAGGAATTTGAGTCCAACCTGGGCAACATGTTGAGACCCTGTCTATAAAAGAGCTTTAGAATTAAAAAAAAAAAAAAAAAAAAAAAAAGATAGAAACCAGTAATTGGAAAAGTTAGTTATGGAAGTTTTTAAAATAAGAACTAAATGGTTTTAGTTGCTAAGACTGAGTTCTTGTATATTGTTTGAAATAGGCTTTGAGTTTCTCAGAATTATACTTTACAAACTAGTTATGTTACGTAAAGTGACAAAGCAATCATTTGGCTTTGATTCATGAAATAGAAAAAGAAATCTTTAGCTAAGTTAGCACTGAAATTATTTCTAATTATTATTCCTAGGATACTCACAATGTAGGGGGGAGTATTCTTCACATCTATAGATGGAGATTTGGATCAAAGGAGTTTGTTCAAGGCTGTACTTTAATAGTCTCTCACCCTCAATTTGTTTACCAGGTCGTTTGCTTTCTAAACTGTTCTGATCAGAAGCAAATTTACTCAAATCAGAAAATACCTATTATTTAGTAAGCAAAGGTTTGAGAATTGAAAAATAAGACTCCTTAAAGCTCTTATATTTATTAACTGTGGTAAAATTAAAAATTTTTTAATTGAGACTATTTTAATTAACAACTTCTTAAATTTAAATACACAGAAAGCTTTTTCTCTAGCTGAACAGCCTCCTTCTGTAGTAGTTTAGTGTTAGCACAAGGTGCTTAGGACCTTGACTCTTACATTGGTCAGCTTTATTGGTCCAGTTTTCCATCTGCCTGCTGATGTTTTTTTCTCCATTTCCCATCCTTTAACTGTAGGATTTGAGGCCTCTGTGCTTGCTTCTTGAAACTTGCTATTGCTTTTTTTTTTTGCTTTTAAATAAGTGAGCTCTCCTCTTTTGGATTCTGCTATCTCATAGGTAAAAATCACTGTGTATGCTTCTATCACACATAAGAAGGGAGTTTCTTCAAGAAGTTTGTCAGCTTCTTGAAAGCAGAGATTTGTTTTGTGTCTTGTTTTGTGTTTTATCTGGTGCTTAACTTGCTGGGTAATGAGGAAATATTTGTTAGATCAAATGTAGTCATTTGGTACTCTATTGTTTTCAACAAAATATAGAATAGGGCCTTACCACTTTGATTTCAATAGCTCTTGATACTTAATAGTTATTGAAGTTAATATTTGTTAGTCTTGACCATTCCCAAGTTAGGCAGTGACATTTGAATTTTTTAGATAACAATCTAATTTAATTAGGAAATATGCTATTTTTAATACTATCAATTAAAGAAAAAAATTAGAGGCTGGGCGCGGTGGCTCAAGCCTGTAATCCCAGCACTTTGGGAGGCCGAGACGGGCGGATCACAAGGTCAGGAGATCGAGACCATCCTGGCTAACCCAGTGAAACCCCGTCTCTACTAAAAATACAAAAAATTAGCCGGGCGTGGTGGTGGGCGCCTGTAGTCCCAGCTACTTGGGAGGCTGAGGCAGGAGAATGGCGTGAACCCAGGAGGCGGAGCTTGCAGTGAGCTGAGATCGCGCCACTGCACTCCAGCCTGGGCGACAAAGCAAGACTCCATCTCAAAAAAAAAAAAAAAGAAAAATAAAAAATTAGATCTGGAAAACCAACATTACACATAGTTTTTATATAAGAAAACTGTGTTAAAATATTTGGAAACATTTTCAGAAATCCTCTGAAAAGCATATCTGAATGTAGGTCCTTATGGGTCTATTTATAAAACATAGAGGCGGCCAGGCATGGTGGCTCACGGCCTATCATTCCAACACTTTGGGAGGCTGGCTGGAGGATTGCTTGAGCCCAGGAGGTTGAAGCCACAGTGAGCCATGATTGTGCTACTGCACTCCAGCCTAGGCAACAGAGTGAGATGCTGTCTCAAACAAATAAATAAATAAAACAGAGGGAAAGCTATCCTAGTAATGTTACAGTACAACATAATATTCAGAAAGCCATTTCAAAGTACAATTATATATTTAAAAATTTTATATTTTTTATATAAATATAAAACATTGTATAATATTGGGTAAATTGTTAGGTAAAGTAAAATTATGTATTATTGGGTTTTCTAATGTTGAAACATCCATGCATTCCTGGAATAAATTCCACTTGTTTATGGTGTTTTATTATGGAAAAATGTATATTCGTTTTATTTATTAAATTCCACTTGTTTATGGTGTTTTATTATGGAAAAATGTATATTCCTTATTAAAGACAGGGCTGGATGGGAGGCAGTTGAGAGAGAGTCATAGCTCTTTCATAAAGGGCTATATTGATAGGAGGCAGAAACATATAGCCAGGTGCAGTTGTACATGCCTACGGTCCCAGCTACTCAGGAGGCTGAGGCGGGAGAATCACTTGAGCCTAGGAGTTTAAGATCAACCTGGGCAACATAGCAAGACTTCATCTCTTAAAATAAAAAAAAGACATGTGGATGAGAGGCAGAGTAAAGTTTAAGAAAGTAACTTGGCTTTTGAAGTCTGGCAATTCTGAATTTAAAACTCAAATTCCAGGAATGCCACTTAAAACCTGTTTGAACTTAGGCAAGTTACTCAACCTCCTTGAGACTGCTTTTTCATTTTATCTTAATAGCAGTACTTATTTCATAGGTTTGTTAAAGGATTAACAATAATGCTAAGTACTTAGTTAACTTAGTGCCTGCTAAGTTGTAAGCACATAATAAACATTAGATGCTGTTAATATTATTGCTGTTTTCATTGACCAGTAACTACCAATAAATTTGCTGTAAGTAGTGCTGCCATTTTCATACTAGGCTTTTGTCTTCCTTATGTTTTAATAACTGCCTTGGCCAGTGCTTGGCATGTAGTAGACTCTTATATAAATATTAGAATGAATATTTCAGTTATATAAAATGGACCCATTTTTTTTTTTAATTTACATTATGAAGTTTATAAAAGTTTTGTGACAAGGAAATTCATTATGAAAGGCAGTGAAATTTCGTTTCCTTTTTACCAGTGGCTGAAGAAATGCTATTAGTTTCATTTTTAATCTCCTTACAGTTTTCATTGTAGTTATATATTTTTTTGGTCAGGAAAAGGCTCCAAGTAGCTCCTCTAATTGTCCTCCATCTGCACCAACTCTTGATTCTTCTAAGCCTCGGAGAACAAAGCTTGTCTTTGATGACAGGTGAGATAATATGATTTTTTGTATGTGTATTTAAGAAATGATTCCAGTCAGCATATAAGAAACTCATTTTAATTTCTATCATTGGCCGGGCGCGGTGGCTCACGCTTGTAATCCCAGCACTTTGGGAGGCCCAGGCAGGCGGATCACGAGGTCAGGAGTTTGAGACCAGCCTGACCAACATGGAGAAACCCTGTCTGTACTAAAAATACAAAAATTAGCTGGGTGTGGTGGTGCGCCCCTGTAATCGCAGCTATTCAGGAGGCTGAGGCAGGAGAATTGCTTGAACCTGGGAGGCAGAGGTTGCAGTGAGCCAAGATCGCGCCACTGCACTCCTGCCTGGGTGACAGAGTGAGACTCCGTCTCAAAAAAAATAATAATAAAATAAATCTATCATTGATCAGAAGGATGTATACTTATGTATGATCTGCAGAATATTCAGGTTTCAATTTGAACAGTACCCACTAGTCCAAGTACTGTTCCTTTAGCTTAACTCCATGACTCCCATGGGGGATGTGAATGATCTGCCTTCCAGTAGAAGAATCTTACTACTGCTGATATCACTGTTAAAATGGAGGGTTTCTTAGATGAGAAAGAGCAATATTGTTTTTTCCTCTATTTTAATAAAAAGGTTATTTCTCCTACTCTCATTTTATTTATGCTTAATCTCTCAGTCAACTTGAGTAACTTAGTATTTGATACTAGGGAGCTTGATTTCTATTTTCCTAATTAGATTTGCCATGAGTTGGTCAAAACAACTTATGCTTTTAACCTGATACAAACATTTGTCAGAAAATATTGAAACAAATACTTAGTAATAGCTCATTTTCTTTGAGGACATAAAAACTGAGGGATACTAGATACTGAAATGAACTCGTATTATGAAAATATTTACTATTCTATTTATGATGAAAATTTACCTTGCAGAAATTATTCAGCAGACCATTATTTACAAGAAGCAAAAAAGCTAAAGCACAATGCAGATGCATTGGTATGTAAATATTCTCCTTACACTTATATATTTAATCAAATTAACTTAAGTAATCTTTTGATGTTTGTAGCCATAGTAGATCACTACTCATTACTTGCATTCTCTCCTTTCTTCAGTCTGATAGGTTTGAGAAAGCTGTATACTATCTTGATGCTGTGGTATCTTTCATTGAATGTGGGAATGCATTAGAGAAAAATGCTCAGGAATCCAAATCCCCATTCCCTATGTATTCAGAGACAGTGGATCTCATCAAGTAAGTGGAAAAACTTGGCAGATCATTGGCAATAACATTATTTCTCTGGTCCATCTAGGAAGGGGCTGATATATAGTAAACGGAAGAGGGTGTATAATCCTTTAATGTCCTTAGATAAAGGAAAAGTAGATACTTCAATGAGTATTTTTGCTTTTATTTAGGTTTGAAATTCTAATGTTTTAAGGACAAGTGAAATCATAAGATCAAGGTGAAGTATTCTGTTTGTCATTTGTTTGTTATTGTAACTCAACAGATACACTATGAAGCTAAAGAATTACTTGGCACCAGATGCTACAGCTGCAGATAAACGACTCACAGTACTTTGGTGAGTTTTCTGTGTTCTAGCCTCTGCTAGATGACAGGAAGTTCTATAATAAATAGTGCTGTGTGTGCTCTTCTGAATGTTTTCCTTGAATCAGCCTTCCATAATCGTGTCTTAAATCTGTTCTTGACGGGTCAAGCAGGAAGTAACTCAGAATTCCTACTGAAAAGTTTGAGTTGTCAGTCGCTGATCCATTTCCTTCTTGATGAAAGCCTTGGCTTTGTGGGACTGATGGTAGAAACGTCCATGGTCTTGAATAATCACTTTTCCACACTCTTCTTTTGGTACCCTCTCTCTCCATTCACCCATGCTTTTCCTTAGGGAGCAAGCATCTAGTTTGCTCAGAATAAAGGATGTGACTTGTTTGCTTCATCCCAGTGAGATATTATCAGTTCGATTGTTATAGGTCTTTACCTGGCACTGTATTTAACACTGGGAATGCAGCTAAGAAGAAAACTAACACAGCCCTGTTCATCATGGAGTATAGTCTAGTGTGAGAAGACAGAAATCAAACAAATCATCATACAGGTCCATATGATATAAGTGTTTTGAAAGAAAAGTATATGTAACTGTAACAGTAGAGGGTAGGGAGACCTAATCTATTTAGAGGGAACAACATGTACAAGGGCTGGATGGTGGAAAGGAATGGGAAACTTTCAAGGAACTAAAAGAAGACCAGCGAGAATTGGGTGTGACTGGAGAGATAGGCAGGGATGATCCTGCAGGGTCTTTGTAAGCTATGTTTTGGTTTGTAATATTTGTAGTTGAGTTTCTTAGTTTTTGTTTTTTAATTTTAGATTATTTACACTTTGGTTTGGAAATTCTACCCCTTCGTAATTTTTAAAACTTCATGACACGTTGGTGTCCTATGGATAAGGTTTGGATTTTGGAATGTCAGCAAATAATGAGAGGCTAGTCCTAGGCTTCTTAGCCATCTTCCCCTCTGTAGGACGTGTACCACAATAAGAACACATCTGTTGGTTTTGCCTAAGGGTTAATGTTGTGGCCTATGCCATGGTCACATGAGCCAGTCTCCTGCACAATGCAAAGACTGTGCAGATCTGGTCACAGTTTGCTGTCCTGGTAAATAAGCTGCCCTTTTCCATTGGCTAGCCTGCGATGCGAGTCTTTGCTGTACCTGAGGCTTTTCAAACTGAAGAAAGAAAATGCTTTGAAGTACTCAAAGACACTGACAGAGCACCTGAAGGTAAGCATACAGAAGCACAAGGTCCGTTTCCTAGGAGACAAAATTTGCAGTCTCCCATCTCCACCCCAGAACTGCCCTCATGTTTATGCAAACACACCAGGGGAGGAGCTACTGTTTGGGACCTTTCAAATAAGTTGGAGGTTTCTTCAAGTTTTTTAATGTACGTGTATCTGATGGTAGAACTCTGGTAGCCATGTGCAGTGGCTGTATTTACTTTTTAAATGATAATTTGTTTTCGGCCAGGTGAGGTGGCTCACACCTGTAATCCCAGCACTTTGGGAGGCCGAGGCAGGTAGATCACGAGGTCAAGAGATCGAGACCATCCTGGCCAACATGGTGAAACCCCATCTCTACTAAATATATAAAAATTAGCCGGGCATGGTGCCACACGCTTGTAGTCCCAGCTACTTGGGAGGCTGAGGCAGGAGAACTGCTTGAACCCCGGAGGCGGAGGCGGCAGTGAGCCGAGATCAGGCCACTGCACTCCAGCCTGGTGACAGAGAGAGACTCTGTCTCAAAAAAAAAAAAAAAAAAAACTTTTGTTTTCATGCCATCCTTTTCCGACTACTATCTTAGTTGCCTAAAAGGTTTTCCTGTGTTTCTTCAGGCCAGCACCACATAAATCCTGCTAAAATCTGCCTCTGATTATGACTTGGAACCCTTCAGTAGTTGCCTGCTAGGTCAAGTTTAAACTCCTTACCCTGGCCCCCAGGGGTCTCTCTCTTGTTCCTTGTCTAAACCTCTGCTTTAGGCAAACTGCATGGGGCCACATACATTGTCTTTTCTGCAGCCTTTGTGCGTAGTATGATTCATCTCTCCCCTCTCTCCACCCACCCACCCACCCCCTTTTTTAAGAGAGAGTTTAAAAAAAAAAAAACGATCATGGCTCACTGCAGCTTCTCTCAGGTAGCTGGGAGTAGCTGGGACTTATCCCCTTTCCCTTTATCCATGTGTTACTCATTCTTTCCTTGCCTTTTCTGTGAAGTCTTCCAGAACACCCCAGCTCTCACCTAATAATTTCTTTCTGTTGTACTTTTACACACACACACACACACACACACACACACGTTTTGGTGTCTTAAAGCTGCTTGCGATCAGCTCTGACCCAGTGCTTTTAAATATATTTAGAACTTTATAAAGTAGTGGTGGTTTTTGTTGTTGTTAAGTACATTTTATTTTTTCCACAGAATTCTTATAATAATTCTCAAGCACCATCACCTGGCTTGGGAAGGTAGGTAAAATTTTATTATGTAAAATATTATTTGTGACAATAAAAGTGAAATGAGTATGGTCCAATTTCCAAAAAAGGAAAGATGACTACTTTTTAAATAAGTAAAACAGTCTCTGATAAAATATTTTTAGAAGTTATAATTTTTTCTCTATTTTTTATGAATTGAAAATATAAGTGAACATAATCATAAAGATTATAGATATGAGACATTTCACCTATTAAGAAATCTGAGTTTTTACTAGCACTCAACCCTTTTCACAGTTTGATTTCCATAATTACTTGGACTTATCACAGCAGGCTTATCTTTAGTCAAATCTTGGCACTGCCAGAATTTAGTAACAGTGACATGATTGTGATTTCTCCTCCATCTCCATGTCAGTCTCATCCCACTGATCTCCCAAAGGATAATAAACACCATGGAACCTTTTTAATTTTATCTGTTCATTTATTATGTTTATAAGAATTGATGTTCTTTGTCCTGCATGTATTTTTTTACATAAGTTTATAATGTTAAAAGTGCAGATAAAAATACAAACAAGCTGGGCGTGGTGGCTCACGCCTGTAATCCCAGCACTTTGAGAGGCCGAGGTGGGCAGATCACAAGGTCAGGAGTTAAAGACCAGCCTGGCCAACATGGTGAAACCCCATCTGTACTAAAAAATACAAAAATTAGCCGGGTGTGGTGTTGTGCACACTTATAATCCTAGCTACTCCGGAGGCTGAGGCAGGTGAATCATTGGAACCAGGGAGGTGGAGGTTGCACTAACTCGAGATCGCGCCACTGCACTCCAGCTTGGGTGACAGAGCAAGAGTGTCTCCCCCCCCCCAAAAAAAAAAAAAAAAAAAAAAATATATATATATATATGCACACACACATATACACATACACACACACAAACACACAAATTTATTTTTCTTCCAACTTTTGATTTTTCCTTTCTTTTAGTGTGTGATCAGAGTCTTGAACATTTCACAAATTTTAGAATTCCTGAAATGAACCTGCCAGATTTCAACATACATGTTTTCTAAGACATGTTTAATTGGCAGGAAGCTTAGGGTGATTACAGTTGCTTGAGAGAGCTGTACCTCTGTCAGCTCTGAGTAATTTGGTTAAACTAGGAAAGTGTCAGAAATTATGGAGTTCAATTAAATATGTTCCCATCTTCTACGACAGTTTTTTAGGTTAAATGTGAATTCCACCAAACTTTCTACAAAACAGTATGAAAAATATGTAATTATATGCCTGAATAGATGGAAAGTGTTGAGCAGAGAGTGAGGGGATCTGGCTTTTAAGTCTTTGAACTGTCACTAACAAGGTGCATGACTTCTTCAGTTATTGTCCATCTCTTGTTTTGTTGTCATTCATTAAAACAAAGGGTATAGATTCTAAGATAATAAGGTTATGAATTACAAGATTATAGTACTTATTTAGAAGAAATTGTAGTTGTCTGCAAACCCATCTAGTTTAAGAGAATCTTTACATTTTAAATGCTTTCATGAAGAAAGAGCTAGTAGTACTTGATTTTATGATGCTCACCATGTCCATATGAACAAGCTTCCTATTTCTGTTGTGTAGCAAAGCTGTGGGGATGCCTTCCCCTGTTTCTCCAAAGCTGTCACCAGGCAATTCAGGAAATTATTCATCTGGGGCCAGTAGTGCTTCTGCAAGTGGCTCTTCAGTGACCATTCCACAGAAGATCCACCAGATGGCAGCCAGCTATGTTCAGGTCACGTCCAACTTCCTCTATGCCACTGAAATTTGGGACCAAGCTGAACAGCTTTCCAAAGAGCAAAAAGGTAGGTAGGTTTCTGGATAAACTTCAAGGGATGGAATTGTTAGAAGGAACTTTTATAATTTAGTTAAGTAAGTATTTAGTCTATATTTAGTTTTATTATTTACTTTAGAGTTAATGATAATCTTTGTTAATAGTCTTCATTGCTTAGCAGTTACACTAAATGAAACTGAATTTGGTCAAAAGATACCTCGTGATTCTGGTGACAAAACTAAACTGAAAATAGTTCTTGGTCTAAGATGAATGTGCCTCTATTCTGGCACATTAAATGTAGCTCATACCATAAAAGTAATAAAATATATGTTCTACCCTAGGATGATTAATAGTAAATTTGGCAATAGGCATAGGATTACATCCAAACATCTGTACATCTGAGAAGGTTAATGTATAAGAAAGCATGTTCATACTGGATTTTTAGGTGTATTGGAAGAAACCTATGAAATAAAGGAGACTAGGAAATGAATAGAAATTTTTTTTTTTTTTTAATGAGATGGAGTTTCACTCTTGTTGCCCAGGCTGGAGAGCAGTGGCACAATCTCGACTCAGTGCAGCCTCCACCTTCTGGTTTCAAGCAATTGTCCTGCCTTAGCCTCTTGAGTAGCTGGGATTACAGGTGCCCACCACCATGCCCAGCTAACTTTTGTATTTTTAGTAGAGATGGGGTTTCACCATGTGGACCAAGCTGGTCTCGAACTGCTGACCTCGTGATCTGCCCACCTTGGCCTTCCAAAGTGCTGGGATTACAGGTGTGAGCCACTGCATCCGGCCAGAGTTCTTAACATTCTTTAAAATTAGGTTGTTTGAGGCTTTGCCCCTTAAAAGTTTATTATTTCCCAAACCAAAGACATTGAGAATTATAAAGTATTTGAAGACCTTAGTGGAAAGTACTGTATAACCACCATTTTATTTAGTAGATGTTATTAGCAAATATGTGCATGCAGCTTCTCTTCGTTTGCAGAGAAACACTACATTAGCCAATCAAGTGTCATTTTGTCACAGAGTATATTTAAATACAGTATGAACAGGTAATCAGATGAAAATGAAAGATTCCTATCCCTAAAGAGAGGTTATGATGAGAGAAAGGTAAAAGTGGAATCCCAACTTTTTTTTTTTTTTTTTTTTTGAGACAGGGTTTTACTGTCACCCAGGCTGTGGCACAGTCATAGCTCACTGCAGCCTCTACCTCTTGGGCTCAGGTGATCCTCCTGCCTCAGCCTCCTGAGTAGCTGGGACTACAGATGCGTGCCACCACACCCAGCTAATTTTTCTACTTTTTGTAGAGATAAGGTCTTATTACGTTGCTCAGGCTAGGAATCCCAACATTCAACATAAAGCTGTATTTATAAAAACATAATTTGTGGCTGGGCATGGTGGCTCACACCTTGTAATCCCAGCACTTTGGGAAGCCAAGGCGAGTGGATCACCAAAGGTCAGGAGTTCGAGACCAGCCTGGCCAACATGGTGAAACCCCGTCTCTACTTTAAAAAAAAAAAAAAAAAAAACACAAAAAGAAAACCTTTTTTGTATTTTGTATTTGGCAGAGGCGGGAGAATCGCTTGAACCCAGGAGACTGGGGTTGCAGTGAGCCAAGATCACACCACTGCACTCCAGCCTGGGCGACAGGGAGACTCTGTCTAAAAATAAATGAAAATAAAAACATGAGATTTAGTTATCAGTTGGTTCATGGCATATGATTGTAGCTGAAAGTTTGATATAATCTTAAGTATCTAACCTCACAGAGGCTGTTACAGGAAACCCGCAAAAAACATCCTCCTTTTTGTATCACTTGCGTCTTATACAAAAGCACAAAATGTTTTGAGTAATCAGTAGCACATTATGGCACTAAGTCTTCATTTTAATAATATTTACTACATAATAGCAATTTATCATTTCCATTCATGGAATCCTGCTTATACATAACACTTAATTTCTGACCATACATTCTGTTTAAAATGTTGCATGACTTAGGGAACAAATATAACTTGAGAGACTGTGGAATGATTTGCTCTAAAACATAGACAGTAAGCATTTTAGTGTAGGAGGAAGTATTTTTTTGAGTTTATGAATGCTGTTTTATAATCTCATAATTTTAAAGCAGTGATTCAAAAGAGTATATATCATTTAATGAATATTTTTGGTTTTCTAGAATTCTTTGCTGAACTGGATAAAGTAATGGGCCCTCTCATCTTTAATGCAAGCATCATGACAGATCTAGTTCGTTATACCCGGCAGGGACTGCACTGGCTTCGCCAGGATGCCAAGTTGGTATCTTGAACTGAACACATTCTCGTTGCCTCTGATTTTCTCCACAACACTGTGTCACATCACGAAGGAAAACTGCCATAACATACCACCTAGTCGACACTAAGAATGAGGAATAGTTTTCTCCTCGTTGGTTCATGTGTTGTTGTTTTTGATAACCCAAAGCCATCATGTCAGTTGGCCCCTTTAATATTTCCAATGTGAACAGTTATTTAAATGCTTTTAATTCTGCAGCATATTGATAAGATGGTTTCCATGAGCTATGATAAGATTGAAATTCCAGTTGCAATTAATAACTAATGAATTGAAATTTTATTTATTTTAATTTTTTTAAGTTCCCAGATTGGGGCTAGTTTAAGACTTAGTTATTTCTGCCTATAAATTTACTCTGTTGAATATTTAGCATAAATTTAATGTAGACATTTTTATTTATATACTTCGGGAGCTTTATTACCTAATATCTTTTTGTGGTAGCTGTTCTAAGAGTAAGAATTGGTTCATCTAAAATAAGGACATATTCTTTCTACACCTACTACCTGATCTGATATTTGAAATCTTAACTCCAATTTTATTATTGTGGAATTTACAGTTAGTATTAAGGATATTCTTCTACACATGAAAAAATCACTTAAATATGAGAAAATGGCATTCTACATGTATGTACTATGAAATGTGTCTGATTTGGTATGCATTATTTCAAAAACTGTGAATGTGTGTTAATAACACTACAGCAATCACACGGTGACTATAACTTGCATTTAATGCATTACAAAAGAGGGAGGGCAAACTTTCTAGAAGAAGCATTTTGTGTTGAAGGGTTTCATAAAAGGACAATCCTGAACGTTACGGATTTTATTAAAACCATATGTTATTTTTTGTTGCTAATCATTTGACACTTAATCGAAACAGAATAAGTTACTGTGGAAAAAAGGATGATCCAACTCCTGAGGATTGCTGCCTATGTGTCTTTAATTGATTATCTTTGACGGTTACAGTTATTTTTCAGATTTTTTTCCCCCTCATACTGGATTGTGATGCTCTGATATGAGCATGCAGTGACTGATACAGAAACAGGCTGGAGCTTTGGTGTGTGCTTTTGCTATACAACTTACAGTTCTAATGCCTGATGTAGAGATGATGAATTTCTCCTTTTTAAACCTATCTTGTGTTTACTGCTTTTGTATTATGAAGGCCCTCTTCAATGATGTGTGTTTCTGATGGAATCAGAAAATTTCACACTAGAAAAGTGTACCTAACTTGATTCAGTGTGAGCTCTCGGGACAGGGAGGGGAGCCAAGGGTAGAGCTTAAGAAGCTGGCTCTGTAAGAGTTGTATATCAAAGTACCTTTTGCTGCAAGGTGCATATAGAAGTCTAAGGTAAGAAATGTACCCTCTATACTTTTTCATGCCCCTATCATGTTTGGTGTGCCTTAAATCTTACCTTTAAATGAAGACTCTATGGATTGTTTACAATTGAAGTTTTACACTAGGACCAGATCGTCCATACATGATTGGTCTTCTACAATAATAATGTTAAATTCTCTTTCATTTTAAATCTTTCTTTAGGGTCATATAAAGATTAGTTCTTTCAGAAAAGCTATTGCTTTGGTACATGACTTAGTCTAACCAATTGGGTAATGCTGCTTTGAAAAATAGTTTGTCCCTCTCCCCATTCCAGAAATGAATCCATCCAGTCAGAAAAAAAGATTATACTACTATTTGTAGATGATTGCTAAGGCTTGAAATAGGAAAGGGGAACGAAGGCATAGAAAAGTTTCAAGTCCAGTAGTGCAGTGAATCCTTTGTGTTTGAGTCTTTTTTACACTTATTTCTGAAGTTAGTGAACTTTCATTGTCCTTGTGGCCTCATATTTATAGAGCTTCTTAACTGTTTTGTACTTCAGATTGTTTTTAGATATCATTGAAGATTGAGATGTACAAATTATGTTGAATTTAACCAGTTTCCCTTGGAGAAATTGCCTCTGATATCTTTCTAACTTAATCTTAGTGTGTTCTAGGAACAGTTTTCCATAAGAGGACAACTTCTCAATGATCATGATAGTTATTTAGTAAGAAATAATGGTTGTTAATCAAGTACATGTATGTCTTGTCATTCTCTGATTTCTCTGACTCAGATTCCTTAATTTGCAGTGATGTCTTAGAAATGGAAAGAATATCCTCTGGGCTTTCAGACTTTCAGCAACAACAGCCAATGGGATACCTCTACGTTCTAGTGTGTTCTAGTCTCTTGTATGTCCTGAAAGGCAGCAGGAGCATTTCTGGGGTCACACTGATATTTTGTTAAAGCAGAGTTTCCTGCATGGTTTATGGTGCTGCTCTAATATGTTCTCTTTAAAACTGTGTCAATTTTTGGAGAATGAATTTTTCAGCCTTTTCATTGTGGAGGGTTTTTCCTACAAGGTAGTAATGGGCAGTGGATCAGAATCCTATCGTAAATGATTGAATTTTCAATGTCATAGTGTATGGAAATACTACTCCCTTTCCTTCACGTCTGTCTTCTTAGATGTTCTGTCTTTGTCATCATCTGCTCCAGCACATACTTTGGACTCCTTTACAGGTGACCTTCCTCCCTCCCTCCTCAATAGGTGTCCTCAGTGTTTTCTAACCATTTAAAACTGAATTTGACAAGTGGCTAAAAACTTAGTCTGAGACTTGACTGAATATATGGTTAATTATAGAAACAACAATTTTAACAGTTACTCTGTTGACTGCTCTTTATCACTATACTTGTATGCCAGGAGGCAGCAGCCTATACACCATTAGACTCTTTACAAGCAACCAATGAACCAATTGCAGTGGATGCAGTCGTCACAGTAGTCTTGCCTGGGCTGGACTGGGCTGGGCTGTGGGGAGCATTCCCCTTCAGGGGAGTTTCCACAGCTCAGCCCAGGCTCCAGTCTGGCTAGAAAGCATCCAGCCCATTCCTTGCCTCAGTGCTACCTTTTTCTGGGCAAGTAGCCAAGAAGTGACTTTATACGCAGTGAGTAATTCAGATAAACTTAACAGCTATAGCTGCCGAAGAGTGGAGAAGGTTGAC
The DNA here is from genome assembly GCF_043159975.1 of Macaca nemestrina. Taxonomy (NCBI): domain Eukaryota; kingdom Metazoa; phylum Chordata; class Mammalia; order Primates; family Cercopithecidae; genus Macaca; species Macaca nemestrina. The sequence goes on from NC_092130.1 coordinate 47,565,599, forward strand.
CACCATTGATTTAATTCTCTAGCGTAAAAGCAATGGAGAGCAGTGTGTGCGTGAGCCCACAGTCACCTGTGTTTCTGGGAGCTCTCACAGTGGCGGATTCATAGGCACTTGGGCTGTACTTTGAATGACACACTTGTGGCTTTATTAGATTCACTAGTTTTTTAAAAATTGTTGTTTGTTTCTTTTCATTAAAGGTTTAATCAGACAGATCAGACAGCATCATTTTGTATTTAATGACAGAAACGTTGGTACATTTTTTCATGAATGAACTTGCATTCTGAAGCAAGAGCCTACAAAAGGCACCTGTTATAAATGAAAGTTCTGGCTCTGGAGGCCAGTACTCTGTGGAGTGTCAGAGCAGCCAGTGATTGTTCCAGTCAGTGATGCCTAGTTATATAGAGGAGGGGTACACTGTGCACTCTTCTAGGTGTAAGGGTATGCAACTTTGGATCTTAAAATTATGTACACATACACACTTTATATATATGTATGTATGTATGAAAACATGAAATTAGTTTGTCAAAAATGTGTGTGTTTAGTATTTTAGCTTAGTGCAACTATTTCCACATTATTTATTAAATTGATCTAAGACACTTTCTTGTTGACACCTTGAATATTAATGTTCAAGGGTGCAATGTGTATTCCTTTAGATTGTTAAAGCTTAATTACTATGATTTGTAGTAAATTAACTTTTAAAATGTATTTGAGCCCTTCTGTAGTGTCGTAGGGCTCTTACAGGGTGGGAAAGATTTTAATTTTCCAGTTGCTAATTGAACAGTATGGCCTCATTATATACTTTGATTTATAGGAGTTTGTGTCTGGGTCCCAAGAACATCTACTGGGGGTGACTGTTAGGCAGCTTGTGATGATGTTTTTTAAAAAACCTAAGTAACTTGGGGAGCCAGAGCATTTCAAACCCATATAGACAACTATCATACCTGTATATCCCCTAATACATGGAACATAAATTTCATTTCAGCTTTATGCATTAATGTATTGAAGAGGCAGGCTTTTTTCCAGTAATAATACTGCACATCTAAGGTTGCTATTCAGTAAAATTAATAGAAGAGATAATTATTGAATGCCTTGGAATATGTAGCGATAAGAGGCCAAATTTTTCATGTTTGTGAGCACGTCTTTCAGATACTCACCAATGGAGAAATTCACTTTAGACCTCTAGACCCCAAAACCACGTTAGCAAGTGACAAAAAGTAAATTATTAATAGTTTGTAAAGTGGATGCTGGTCTTATAAAGCTCCTATTCACATGAACCCGATGGTTAATTAGAACTTGCTGTCTCCAGAAAAGGGAATGGAAAGAATAACTATGTATCTTCTTTTCATGTAATTTGGTCACAGAATAAGGTATTCAAGTTAAGTCTAATCCAAGTCTTAGAGATCTTTAAGTATCCTAAAATAGCAGCCTAAGTAGTCATCATGTAAAGAAGTTGACTTTCAGGAATGTCAGCATTGACCTCCTCCTTGCCGCTATTACTCAGCTAACCATAACTTGCCATTCTTAAAAATAAAAAAGCTCCCACCCAGAAATTCTAGTAATACTCAGTTTTGACCTCTTAACTGCTTCCATGTGGGATTTCTTTTCAGCTTTTAACCATTGGAATTTTCTACCTGGTATGTTCCTCTCTGGAAAATATCAATTTGGAAATGCTGCCTTTCAAATCAATGCCATGATTTTCCATATTGTTGAGTTTGTTGTTGCTGTTCCAGAAGTGTCCCCATTTTACAACTTTATGCACACACCTGGCAAATCATTAACATGAGCATTCAACAGTGGTGGGGTGGGGGGTGGGGGGCTCACCAACAGAACTGGCCAGCTGACATTGCCTGAAAAGGCACCACCTTTGAGGGCCAGTTGTGGGGTTGGTAAGCACAGTTATGAAAATTTCTATCTAGCCTCCGTTTTGAATGGTTTTAAGAAATTTTGTATATGGAGGATGGAAATGCTTATATATTTATTGAAAATCCTTTTATTTGAAATTAAAATTATTTGGTAAATAATTGTTTGATATTTGGGGAGGGTTTTGGAGGGGAGGTAATGTCACTGATAAATTAAAAGCCTGTTGATTTTGCAGAAAGGTACTGTTAGTGACTGATAGGATGCCTTTGTTTTGTACATGAACCAAATCTTTGTTTTACGTTTCTTTTATCCAAAATATTTAGGCATCTGACATTTTCAACCAGAATTTCAATTACATACTGTGATTTTTATTTGTTGCAATACATTAAAATTTCAGAGGTACTTTGGGGCTCAAAAGCTAGGATTTCTAAGTCAGTATGTGCATTTCACATGATAAAGCTGTTAATGGTGAGCAAAGTATTATATACTAACTAGATTTTTCCACATCTGTATAGTATATTATATGTATTTTGTGGTATTGAGAGTATAGAAAGTTTAGAGTGTCAAACATGCGTTTAATGTGTATTTTTAAACAAATTTATGGCAATTAAAATATTTGGAGACAAGGGTATCACATTTCAATTTGTAAAGATCTTTTTAACTTTACTGTGTCATTAAGATGCTTTGTACAATGCCAAACCATAGCTGGAGAAACTAAGTTTAATAAATATCAAATAGATTTTCTGTATTAAAGTTAATGAACACTGTGCTCTTTATATTTCTTCAACTGAGCCCTTTTCATGCAATTCCTGTTTTGTGTCTTAAGGTCCATTACTACTCTTTAAAAGTCTGTTCCCGCCAGCTGAGGTTTCATTTTCTGATTACAGAAATTCTGAACTTGCTGGCCATGGGTCCTTGTGCATATGTCAAAATTCACCTTGTCCCAACATAAATCTCTTTTGGTGCTTTTGGTGGCTTGGGCTTTTATTGCTTTATTAAACTAGATCTTTCTTTCTGTTCTACCTTATGTTCAGGCAGTCATAGACAAACCTGGGTGCTTCATTAGATGGCAAGTGCCAAGCTTGACTTTTTTTTTTTTTTTTTTTTTTTTTTTTTTTTTTTTGAGACAGAGTCTTTCTCTTTCTCACTCAGGCTGGAGTGCAGTGGCATGATCTCGGCTCACTGCAGCCTCCGCCTCCCAGGTTCAAGTGATTCTCCTGCCTCAGCCTCCCAAGCTTGACCACCTTTGACACCTCCCTGAAGAGTTATGGAATGAAGGGATCCACAACTTAAGAACTTGCTGAAGTTGATTACGGAGCTGTTGATTATGTAGCTCTCACCACACTTTCCAGATTGAGAAGTTAACACATTATTGGGCAATGCTGTTTTTTTCTTTAGTATACAAAGTGAATCCTTCTTTCCCTCAAAAGCTTGAATTCCAAACTGCTAAAATTTCAATTTGAGACATTTAATAGTATCCATAGAAAAATAAACTCTAAATTGACAAGTTTAGTTATACTTATCCATATATCAACATTCTAAGAAGAAATGGAGACCAATTTAAAGCATACATCTGCCTTTAAATATTAAAAATACAAGATTGCTTCACTTGTGTGTCTCCAGCCAAAATGCAGCTAATCAATATTCCATAGAACGGAGCATTGTGAGAGGTGACTGCTGTCCTTTCTTCCCCTGGTATGTACATCATTCCTGGGCCACACTTAAGGAACAGCGTCTTTTTCTAGGGGAAAAGAAAGGGTAGTTTAAGACTGGGTCTAGGAATGACCAGGGCCACCTATGCTGCATTTCCTTCCTCTTCACTTGATCTATCCAGTTCAGGAAAGACTGAAGAATGGAAAGGCACCACTCTTTCATGGTACCCACATGGAGCTGTTCTTGGCTCCTAACGCCTAATGGATTTTCCATGGAGCTCCCAGTCTCAGCCTAGAACTCCTCCATCCCAGCTTTATTCTTAGGTTCATGTGTCCCCTCGTCACTCCTCTGCCCAGCTCTCCAGGGCTCTCTGGCCCAACCCTACTCCCAGGTTCGTGGAGTACCTGCATAGCCTTGTGATACACTCAGAATCATCCCGGCAGGAGGCTCCAATGGGCCTGAGGGAAACCCCTCTCCAAAATGGGGTCATTCTCCGTGGCCTTCTCTTTGCTGAACTCACTTCTGGTATTGGGGAGCCATCTGTCTGTAGGGCAGACATTCAGATATGGAAGTGTTGACACCCTGCTGCACACCTTGGAAGAATGATCATTCCCCAGATGCTGTAGACCCAGAACAGAGGAACCATTCCTCAGGACTGAGTCTAGCTTTCAAGTTCCACCACCACTATCATCTCCACACTCCACACATACACATATGTATCCTTCCCTCCTTACCTGGCCCAACAGCAAGAGGAAGATCATGAGGACTGCACAAAGTTTGAGGTGCCACATCTTGACAGAGGGAGGATGTTGGAGCCTGAAAGCCAGGGACAGTTCCTACTTCCTTTTATAGACTGACATCGACTCTTGCATTGTTACCAGGTGAGATGGGGGCAAAGTTTGTATTTGTAATCAGAATCAATTTAATAAGTTAATATCTACCAGAGGAATGTGCTCAAGGGCCGCCTTTCAGGCACGTTGTATTTACTGATCCCTCATCTGGACTTTGAGTGATTGTGTTGCTGGCATGGACCCTTTTGCCCATTTTACCAAAAGTCAGCACTGCCCTTCCTTCCCTTTAAAAGCCACGTGAAACCATTGAGGGAGGTCAAGCAACTAGCCACATTGCTATTCCAAAATAGCTCAGTGAGATCACTCCCATAGAATTCCAATAATGAAGTCTTCAGAAATAATGTTGACCCCGTTGGGCCTTGTCTAGGAAAGAAGCACTGATCTATTGTGTACAGGCAATTGGATAAGGCCCTTATCTCCTTTCTGTGGAAGGATGCTTCAGCAAGGTCTACAGTTCCCCAGATCCTCCACTTGCTTAGATGGACTATCACCCTAATCTGCACCAGTTCATCTCACTAGTAAAATGAAGACCCAGCTGTGGAAAGTTCAACGTCTGGCCACCTGCCCCCTCAGGGGAATGGCTGGATGTGAGACTTACTTGGACCACAGGTGATGAATAATTATAGGTTTCTTTTTGTCTTTAAGCACATGCAGATGAGGAGGTAACAAGATCTCCTAAATCAGAGGGAGAGCTTGTGTAGTGACTGTATTAAGCGCCTTGAATTATGGGCTTTCTTCCCAGTAGTTGAGTGGGGCCTTTCCTTCCGGCAGATTCAGGGCAGCAGGCATAGGGATGAGATATCTCCAAAGCCCAAAGCATCCATCAGTTTAAGTAGGAACTGCTGCAGATTTTTTTTTTTTTTTTTTTTTTTGAGATGGACTCTTGCACTGTCACCCAGGCTGGAGTGCAGTGATGCGATCTCGGCTCACTGCAAGCTCTGCCTCCCGGATTCACCCCATTCTCCTGCCTCAGCCTCCCGAGTAGCTGGGACTACAGGCGCCCGCCATGACACCTGGCTGATTTTTTGTATTTTTAGTAGAGACGGGCTTTCACCGTTTTAGCCAGGATGGTCCTGATCTCCTGACCTCATGATCCGCCTGCCTCAGCCTCCCAGAGTGCTGGGATTACAGGTGTGAGCCACCGCACCCAGCCCACTGCTGCAGATTTCTAGACCAAGGGAGGACATGTATCTAAACCATGAGTAGTTACGGGTATTAGTGAAATGACATGGGCATTTTAAGTTTGAGGGGAAAGTTGTGAATTCAGAGTAAGGAGATTCATTGAACTTTAGATCTTCCTATGACCTGGGAGGATAATAAGCTTAAGACAAATACAACAAATTCTTTCTGCCAGGCATCACACTGAAAACATGGCTAATACCTCTTCCCAAGGGCCGTCTCATCTTCACACGTTGGGTATTTGGGTAAGAACCTGCTTGTTCCTTTACCCCAGGAAAAAGTGGAGGAGATGCACAACAGCTGAAGGTAGAAAAGGATGGCCACTGACCGGCTTCTTGCCAAGGGAGAAGCAGATGATTTGATGGACCTCAGAACTGGAATTGGGCAGGATGTGACCACAGATCTGACTGTCCTGGTTCTAGTCCTCTCAGAATCATGGAGGGGGATGCCACTGCATGCACTTTAGGAACATTGAGAAGAGACCTATATACCAACTAACCAGTTGAGACTAGTTATCTGCTCCCTCCCTTCACCCCTGAGCTTGGATACTGGATGATCCCAGACGGGGCCTAACTGGGAACTTTTGTTGGGAGGGGAAGTGGCTAAGTGGTGACCTAGTGAGCATTGGGTAAGAACACAAATGTGATTAGATAAGCAAAGGACTGAACAACGTGATGTCCTAGAGCCAGTTGGGTCTGTGGCCTCAGTGCCAGCCTCCCCTTTACCAGTCTAGAGTGACGTGCCAAATGGGATTTGGAAACTGTTCATCCAAAAGATGAATTCTCCATTTCTGCCTTCCTGTACTTCTACTAGCAGGATCAAACTAGCCTGTTGTGTTAATTTGTAAAGCCGATAACACAGGGAAAGAAAGCTTGAAGCCCTTGCCCCTCTGTGTGTTGGGGAAAGGACCCTTCATCTTCATGAGGGTGACAACACTGCAGAGGACTTTGGTTCAAGCTTCTATGTTGTATGCCACCCTCTCCCCAAAAGAAAAAATCCATTAGTCACTGTTGAAGGAACCACTGTTGGGGAAGGGGAAAGTATTTTAACATATGTCTACGTGAACTCTAGTTGTTTTAGTTAAGTATGGCACAAAAATCAAACTCAACCAACATCCGGGCAGCACTTAGCTGAATTGACAGCATTTGTCCACAGATATCCCATACTTGAGAGACTGGGAAGGCCTCTTCTTGAAATTAAAAAAAAAAAAAATTCACGGACTCTACAATCAAGTATTTTGCTCAGTGAACTACATGCTCCTTATCCAATAGAAAGGCCTAAGCAGCCTTTAACAGTTTCAGCTATAAGAAGATAGAATGCTTGACTGGTAAGCAGTAGCCTGGGGTCTACAAAGTGCAACTGCCCATAGGCCAGCCCTTCCCCTCTTTGGGCTTTAATCTCCTATTCTGTCACTTTGGGGGTTCAAATGATTAATTTACAAGAAGAAAATGAGACTGAAGCAGATTTGATAGCCGAGAGCTTGGTAACTCTGGATACAACTCTCAGAGATTTTATGCTTCTGAGGCAAATGCTTAGGATGAAATGGGAGAAAGAGGGTATAGCTACATGAGCAGCTGTTTGAAACACATTCCAGGTCGATCACTGGGAGTTGGCAGTAATTGGAAACTTTTTGCTGTCCCTAAGCAGAAGGTGCCTAATAAAAGATGAAAGACTCTGAAATGGAAAAACTTTACCAGGTAAAATTTCAACAAAAGGTCAAAGTGTATTTGCTTTTTTGCTAGCTGGAACTGGTATAGACTTTTGGGCCTACCCTAGGCCTGCATTTTGAGGACTGTTTGCAAACTAAAAGAGCGAGGGCATTCCTTTCACCAGACTCTGCAGCCCATAGATTAAAAACGCTTGTGGGGCCAGGAGCATGTGGAGAAAGAAAGGTTAAATGGAGCAAGTGGTTGTGCCAGAGTAGCAGGTAAGGGATCCAAACCCAGGATTGGAGGCTCCAGATTGGTTACCAGCACTGAAGCCCACAGCAGTTGCCCATCCTTAAAAGGCTTTACTCAGGTCCTCCTCTGAGGACTTACGCAAATAGAATGTCCCCTAAAATGATCCCAGATCATGTATAGGAGCACTGAGCGACTAAAACTCACCACATTCCACACACCCACCACCTCAGCACTCCTGCCACACAGGTGAGAGCCATTCCTCCAAGCTTAGAGAGGGAAGCCCTTTGATGAGACACAGGCTTAAAGCAGACTAATTTCATCCAAAGCAGAAACTCAACACATCACAGGGCTTACGGCACAGTCATGTCAGTAGAGCACTCCTGGAATAAAAAGAATAGGCTCAATGCCTGGTTTGGGCTGAGAAAATGGCTTTCAATCTTTTGAGCTGGTCTCTCCAAAGGAGTCAAAGAACCAGGGAGAAATAGTCTAAGTGTAGAACAAGGCGAGCAAGATGGGAGAGGGTGGCCGTCTACCCGGCAGCTTGGGGCAAACACCAGAGGCAGAAAGACATTAACGGCCTCTCAAAGCAGTGGTCCTCCCCTGGGCTGTGAACTTTTTGAAGCTATGCACTGTAAGGATGGGTCCACAGTTTTCATCATTCTCAAAGAAGTCTATGACCCAAATATGTTGCAAGACCTGGGAATAAATCTCGACAGAGAAAAATGGGAAAACTGGCCTGTCTTTTGGGGGTGGGGTAGAAGAGTTCCTCAGTTAGTTGCCCTATGTTAAGCCCATACCATCCTGACAGACACTTGTCACTCATTTCACCATCATCACAGCCCAAGAACTTTATAATATTTCCACGTTATGGGTGCGAAGCTTAAGGCTCATGAAGGTAGGTTTCTTCCCTGTATCACATAATGAGGAAGTGACGGGCTAAGAGGACAAGCCCAAGATTGTAAGACTCAGCCTTCTCCCCATATCCTACCTCACAATGTAGTTCATCTTTTAGGTTTTGTTTTGAAGTCTCACTCTGTCACCCAGGCTGGAGTGCAGTGGCACAATCTCTGCCCACTGCAACCTCCACCTCCCAGATTCAAGTGATTCTGCCTCAGCCTCCTGAGTAGCTGGGATTATAGGTGTGTGCCACCATGCTGAGTTAATTTTTATATTTTTAGTAGAGACGGGGTTTCACCATGTTGGCCAGGCTGGTCTCAAACTCCTGACCTCAAGTGATCCACCCACTTCAGCCTCCCAAAGTGCTGGGATTATAGGCATGAGCCACCGCATCCAGCCATGTTTTGAAGTATCTTAACTTTTGATTCTTAACAGGCAATAGCAGTATTTAGGATAATAAAGATACAGTCTGGCCGAACACGGTGGCTCACGCCTGTAATCCCAACACTTTGGGAGGCCGAGGCAGGTGGATCACGAGGTCAAGAGATCAAGACCATCCTGGCCAACATGGTGAAATGTCATCTCTACCAAAAAAAAAAAAAAAAAAAAAATTAGCTGGGTGTGTTGGTGTACGCCTGTAGTGCCAGCTACTTGGGAGGCTAAGGCAGGACAATCACTTGAGCCCGGGAGGCGGAAGTTGCAGTGAGCTGAGATCGCACCACTGCACTCCAGCCTGGTTACAGAGCAAGACTCCATCTCAAAAAAAAAAAAAAAAAACAGTCTGAGTCAGAATCAAAGTTGCTGCTAGCAGGAAGAGTTTCTAAAAACAGATCTCAGATCCCATGTCTTGTATGGTACTGACTGAGCTATGACAACTCATCATATTCCACATACCCACTACCACAAGTGAGATCCATGCCCTGAAGCTTAGAGAAGCCTCTCTAAGAAACTAGAGGCATAAAACTGCCAACCACACCTACCCCCACCATCTGCCGGTGGGCGAAGGGAAAATGGTACCTTTAATACCAAAAAGATAATTTAAAGGCTTTAGATCAGGGGTAAACCTTTTTTCATAAAGGGCCAGAGTAAATATTTGAGGCTTTATGAACCACATACGGTTGAAAACATTGTTGGCTTCCTGGCACAGAAACAGAAAACTGCTGTGGAGGCCAAGAGATCACCTCATCCGTTTTATAGCTGATATCCCTTCAGGCTAAGGCCCGCCTTAGGAGGAAAGGCAGTAAAGCAAGCTTGTCCAACCGCAGTCCTGGCAGCAAGCGGCCCAGGATGGCTTTGAATCCCACCCAACAAAAATTTGTAAACTTTCTTTAAACGTTGAGGGTTTTTTTGCAAATTTTTTTTAAGTTTATCAGCTATTGTAGTGTTAGTGTATCTTGCGTGTGGCCCAGGGAAGCCAAAAGATTGGACACCCCTGCAGTAGAGCATAGCTTTAAGAGCATCACTTAAGTGCAAGACTCCACCATTCACTGCTGTATAATTTCTGGCAAATTACTTCATCTCTCTGTGCCTGTTTCCTCATCTGCCAGATGAGGATACTTTAAAGGTGCTTGTGAAGTTTAACAGTTCATTTGTGTAGCTAAGAAGAGTATTTGAGGCCTGGAGTGCCATGGCTCATGCCTGTAATCCCAGCACTTTGGGAGGCGGAGGTGGGCAGATCACCTGAGGTCAGGAGTTCTAGACCAGCCTGGCCAACATGGTGAAACCCTGTCTCTACAAAAAATACAAAAAATTAGCCGGGTGTGGTGTCTTGCACCTGTAATCCCAGCTACTCTGAGGGTGGGGCAAGAGAATCGTTTGAACCCAGGGGGCAGAGATGGCAGTGAGCCGAGATCGCACCACTGCACTCCAGCCTGGGTGACACAGCAAGACTCCATCTCAAAAAATAAAAGTGTACCTGACACATACTAATTACAATATAGTTACTAGACTTTATTGTTGTTATGGGAGCAGAGGGCCAAGAACCAGCACTCCCCATAGCCCATGTCACCCACAAATGGTTAGCTGCAGGAGTAGCTGCAGCTACTTTCTTGTAGATTATGGAACAAAGGGCGAGCTCTGCTCTTTCACCAAAATCCAAGACCAGGCAAAACTTAAAGACTCATGCTGAGGAGGCGCGCTTCATTAACTTGAATATTTAGTGGTCACACAGGATTCTACTCACAAAAATGTAAAATCACAACAGGGCAGACCATAGGAAGTTTATTGTGTCTTTGAGACACTACAATGCAGACTCCTCTTCCAGAAAAAGGTCTTTCAGAGACAGGGAACCGTCATCCGGATGCATTGCTCATTTGTCATTTTCATAGGCAGCTGGATTCTTCTTCTTGGATTTCTCGACCTCTTCAGTCCCCCATTTGTAGATAAGATAAAACACTACAAACTCTTTAAAAATTAAGAGAGTAAACAGAGCACATATATAAGACATATAGAAGAAAAAAAAAGGTCTCAGTCCTGTTGTATTCTTTAAAGTATACACTTAAGTAGTTCTTAGCATATCCAAGGCCGTGCAACTATCATCACTATCTGCTGCAAGTTTAATTCAAAGCATTTCACCACTGGTAAGAACTCGATAAAGATGACCTCAGAGGAACACGCTGGAATCACCCGAGTGACCTTGGGCCAGTCATTTCAGTTCTGTAATTCAGTTTTCCCCGTGTAAGATCGGGAGGATAATATGACCAGCTCAAGGGCGGTCAGGAATATTCAATGAGAAAGGTGTGTACGGCAAGTTACAGAGCGCCTGCCCGGCCGCCAGCGCTCAGAGGGGAGACGCAGGGACTGCTGCTGCTGCTGGGGTTCAGCCTCCCGCTCCCACAGGCCCAGGGCACTCACGCGGCACCACGCGAAAGAAAGACTCCCGAACGCGGCGCAGCATGTTGGGGACTCCTTTACTGAAAACGTGCGGCAAGGCGCGCTGCTCGAAAGGTGACAAGCTGTAGGTGATCACATGCCGAATCCGCGTCAGATTCCCAAACTCGCGGCCCATCGTGGCAACGGCCCTGCAGGACCGAGAGCGGACAGGCGCTTGGCTCGCTTTCGCAAAGCGCCGCAGTCCCCGCGGCGGTCCGTCCCCAACCCCAGACTCCTGCCCCTGGACTCCTTATCCTACCCCAGCCCAGCGGGGCGCCCGTGGCCTCTCAGGGTCCACCAACACTGCACAACCAGCCTCCCACTCACGCACAGGTGTTAGCTCGCCCTCCGCAGTCACCGAGCCGGTCGACTCTTTCGTCACTTCCGGCAAGATTGGAAGCGGCGCTTGGAGGTCGTGAGATAACTTCCGGGAGATACCATTTTCCTGCTGTCTCTAAGGGGTGATGCCTTTGTCCCAGAAAGAAGTGGCCTGACTGGGTGACCCGTAGGTGGGCGGTGCCTTGGAGGCCCCGCCAGGGCCGGTGGGGTGGAATCTAGCGGAGGACGTCGGGGATTGAACTGACTTTGGGGGACAGTGGACAGGCGGAGGCGCTCACACTTCTCCTCAGCCCTCGGCCTTTCTGTGGAATCCCAGTCAGGAAGCGGCCGAATGCGGGAGGCGGGTGAGGGAACAACGAGGTGACGAGCAAGGGGCCTGCAGACCTCGGGGCCCGCGCTGGCCAGGAGCTTGGGGCCTGCGAGTTCTCTCAGCTGTGGACAGAGCGCCTCTGAGCCCCGAGACCGGACCGCCCCACAGCAAAGGAGCACGAGGTTTTATTTAGCCTTGGCCAGTAACTCAAAGGGGGCTCTGTTATTTTCAAGCCATCAGCGACCCCAGCACCACAATCAGGGACACACATCTAAGGCTTCTCTTGGTAACCTCTGTTTTAGAGTCCACTGGCAGGCTGTAAACGTTCCCAAGAGATAATACAAACGTTTCCTCAAATTCAGCCACAAAAATAATCAAATAATCGTCAACTGATGAATGCTGAGGCCGCCTCGACAGCAGCCAGCGTCCTCCCCAGATGGTTTGCGTGGGGTGGGGGGTATCACGATGCCCCAGTTCTTTCCTCTCCCCACGTGAGAAGCAAGGAACGTCGGGTGAGAGGCCTTACTGTGTTTTCCCTGAAGTGCATTCTGCTTGATGATGCTGTTGTCCTGTACAGCTTGCCATGAGGCGTCTGTCAGTGTTGTTAATGGAATTGCTGGCCATATTTAATCGAGGACTAAGCTCTCATTCAGCAGTTGGGTGTGTTTTATAACGCTGCTTACGGCCCACGGAGGCTCGGCAGGCAGTCAACTTGTATTTTGCAGACATACCTTAGTTTTCTCATATAGGTACTGACAAACTGGCTTTGTATCTTGTACTATGTGGGTTGACTTTCTTCCAGCATAGTCTTCTTCGGGGTGGCGCTGGATATCCCCTCATTTCAGCTTTTCATGGTGCTCCTTTGCCTCATTTTTTAAAACCATAATGCCTAGCCTGGTCTCAGCTCCAAGGCAAGAACAGAATTACAGGTAAGGACAGAAATATTGTAGCGAATTCTACGACCATTTGGGTGAATAATAATAATAAAAAACATTCATTTATTTTATAGCATCTGCAAACATCCGAAAACCTTTCAATCAAAGTATGTATAGATGAGTGTGCAGACCACAGTAAGGACATCAAGTTGTTATATTTAAAATTAAGTCAAGGTTAAAGGCGATGTCCTCTTTTAAGAACATTGCAAATAAAATTCCAGTACTCCAAGTACATATTCTGTACCCAGCCACCTGGGAGGACTGAGAAACCTAACGGTTTTCTGCTCTCTGGAACTTCTATGCCAGTTGTGACTTTCTCACCCCTCAAATTAACATGCAGCGAATAATTACATATTGTAAACACCTGGAAGTGGAAGGAGCCATGAGGATAAATTGAGAGGAAGAGTAAACCTAATACCATAAGTTGCATACCAACAGATCTGAGTATCATCATGAATAATTGGTTAGCTTTTCCACATGCCTCAGAAGTTTCAGCAGGCACCTTGCAAACATCTTAATCCAAATTTCTTTAAAAATGAGAGATTTTATTTAAGATCATTCCTCAATTTATCTTAGACTTTCAGCTACATAGCTAGTCCGGTAGTGTAACAATAACAGGTTTTAAGAAATGCCAGGGGGAAAGAGAGGAAAGCTAAATAACCAAATCTGTATCTAATGAACTAATTGGCTAAATAAGGTGTTATCAGCTGCTTGATATACAGCTGATAAAAATCATCTTCAGCTAGGCATACTTGAGGCCTGATTACAGAAGCAACCCTAGTCCACCCACACACCTGAAATTTATTTAAGAGACCAAGCTAGGCTCTTCCTGGCTTTTAGGAAGAGGACTGGCATGGAGAAATATGTTCCTCACTAGTTCTCCCAGGCCATGGCGCTTCCCAACAAATTTCTCCTGTGGTTTTACTGCTTTGCCTGGCTGTGTTTTCCTGTTAGCCTTGGTTCTCAGGCTTCTGGGGGAGATGCTCAGATTGCTGCTAGTGCTGAGTTGGAATCTGGAGCTACACCTTGGTCCTTGCTGCAGCCTATAGATGAGAGAGACAGAGCTGGCCTCCTTCCCCCGCTTTTCAAAGTTCTATCTGTTGGGCGAGGTGGGGCACCTAGGCTGCAACCAGACTCCAGAGCTTTGCACTACATGAAGAATCTCTATAAGACATACGCTACCAAGGAAGGGATTCCTAAATCCAATAGAAGTCACCTCTACAACACTGTTCGGCTCTTCACCCCCTGTACCCAGCACAAGCAGGTTCCTGGAGACCAGGTAACAGGTATGTAAGAGCAGATTGGTTAACTGGGTGGAGGGAAGATGACAGACACTTCTGCATTTCAATTACAGAAAAGAGCTGAGCCTAGTTCCTTGAATTGCATTATATTTTGCATAAAACTCAATATCCAGTTGAAACAAATTTGGGACTTGAGCTTATTGTTTCTTCCTAATGCTCTCATTGGTTAAGGTGGGCTAATATGATGGAATTTTAAAGCAACACCAGAGACTTAATGGCTTTCAGGGCTGAGGGGAAGTGCTGCTAGAGAATGTTAGCATCTCTTTCTAGTCCACCAAGCTTTTGGCCCAGGAATGGGCCTTAAACTTCTCTTACAGCTATTGGTGTGACATGTTAAATAGGGTATTTTTCTCGTTTGTTACTTTCTGTGAGAGAAAAGCTTAAAGTTCCCATTTGGAAGAGTCAGTGCTTACAAGAACAAAGTATCAGTCCACAGTTTCACTCAGCAGTTGGGTGTGGTGCTTTAAAAAATTATAACGTAGTGAAACCCCGTCTCTACTAAAAATACAAAAATTGGCTGGGTGTGGTGGCGCGTGCCTGTAGTCCCAGCTACTCGGGAGGCTGAGGCAGGAGAATCGCTTGAACCAGGGAGGCGGAAGTTGCAGTTAGCCGAGATTGCACCACTGCACTCCAGCCTGGTGACAGAGTGAGGCTTCATCTTAAAAAATAATAATAATAAATAAATAAATAAATAAATAAATAAATAAATAAATAATTCTATCTACTAGCTCTTGATTTAAAACCATTCTAACTCAACAGGGTAGTTGTATCTGCTTAAAACCCTTTCTCCTTCCTTAATATATTTTAATGCAGTGGTTTTAGAGCATCCGTTTTTCCTCTCAAGTGTTCTAAATTAACTAGGACAATTACATTGTTTTAAATTGACTTTCTTCACTAGGGCTTAGAATGTCATCTTAATAAGTCTGATAAGTGTTTTTATTATGGTTTTCCCTCTAGAGACTATCCAAGAGAAAAATACTACTTTCCTTATCAGCTGCTTCTGTGTTTGGAGCAAATTGCTCAGAATGAAGCTTCAGGCTGAGCACAGTGGCTCATGCCTGTGATCCCAGCACTTTAGGAGGTTGAGGTGAGAGGATCGCCTGAGCCCAGAAGTTCGAGACTAGCCTGGGCAATATAGCGAGACCTTGTCTCTACAAAAACAAAAAATTAGCTGGGCGTGGTGGCTCATGCCTGTAGTCCCAGCTACTTGGGAGGCTAAGGTGAGAGGATCAGTTGGTCCTGGGAGATTGAGGCTGCATTGAGCCATGATGGTGCCACTGCATTCCAGCCTGGGTAACAGTGAGACCCTATCTCAAAAAAAAAAAAAAAAAAAAGAAACTTCAGAATGTAGTGCTTCCCTGTTACTTTAATTCACCATCAAATCTGACTTTCTGGAGACAAAATGTCCAGTATGGTTGCTGGGAATTAGTAATGGTACCAATTGCCTGCCTTTTCTATATTAACCCCCATTTTTTTTTTTGAGGCTTGAGAAAGTGGGGGAAAAGAGAAGGGAGAAAGCATAGCATATTACGAAGTACTATTTCTTTGACTTGACTACCTGTTTTGTTGACTCATATTCAAGCACTACTGGTAGATTATTTTTCTTCTTAGGAATCCTTCCATCAGTGGACCTGTTATTTAACCTGGATCGCATTACTACCGTTGAACACTTACTCAAGTCAGTTTTGTTGTACACTATCAACAACTCAGTTTCTTTTTCCTCTGCCGTCAAATGTGTGTGCAACCTAATGATAAAGGAGCCAAAGTTTTCTAGCAAGACTCTCCACAGAGCTCCGTACTCATTTACCTTTAACTCACAGTTTGAATTTGGAAAGAAACACAAATGGATTGAGATTGATGTGACCAGCCTCCTTCAACCTTTAGTGGCCTCCAACAAGAGAAGTATTCATATGTCTATAAATTTTACATGCATGAAAGACCAGCTGGAGCATCCTTCAGCACAGAATGGTTTGTTTAACATGACTCTTCTGGTTCCCCCGTCACTGATCTTATATTTGAATGACACAAGTGCTCAGGCTTATCACAGGTGGTATTCCCTTTACTATAAAAGGAGGCCTTCCCAGGGTTCTGACCAGGAGAGAAGTCTGTCTGCCTATCCTGTGGGAGAAGATGCTGCTGAGGATGGGAGATCTTCCCATCACCGTCACCGCAGAGGTCAGGAAACTGTCAGTTCTGAATTGAAGAAGCCCTTGGTCCCAGCTTCCTTCAATCTGAGTGAATACTTCAAACAGTTTCTTTTTCCCCAAAATGAGTGTGAGCTCCATGACTTTAGACTTAGCTTTAGTCAGCTGAAGTGGGACAACTGGATTGTGGCTCCGCACAGGTACAACCCTCGATACTGTAAAGGGGACTGTCCAAGAGCAGTTGGACATCGGTATGGCTCTCCAGTTCACACCATGGTACAGAACATCATCTACGAGAAGCTGGACTCCTCAGTGCCAAGACCGTCATGTGTACCTGCCAAATACAGCCCCTTGAGTGTTTTGACCATTGAGCCCGATGGCTCAATTGCCTATAAAGAGTATGAAGATATGATAGCTACAAAGTGCACCTGTCGTTAACAAATGGTCCTCTTAAAACCTTGAGCCTATTTGGCACAGTAACTACTGTGTGCCTATGTGTGCCTTCAAGAGAAAGCTTCGTATATTAAGTGTCTAAATGCAGCATATGTTGTGTAAAGAGGAACCTGTGTAGATTAGTACCTTCTATGGCATCTATCAGGATAAAGGGATAACATCAATTGCTACAGAGCCTTTTTTTAATTTCCAAATTTAAATATAATTATTGTGGAGAACTTTACATTTTTTTCCTTGAGCGATTTCTTTCTTTTCATAGGAGTCTTATTCTTGATAGAGAAACATCCTTAATTAGCATACATCCTGGAGGGACTTGCAGCTATAAATTGACAATTCAGATTGCTGTAGTCTTAATGGAAGAATAAATTTCTGTCAATGGCATAAATTTTGTGTGTGTTTCATTAAAGATTGCTTTTAAGTGATCATTTGGGGGAGAGAGGAAGTGTCTAAAAGCTGGCCAGAGCTCGACTTTTGATTCTTTTTCAGGGTGAAAGGGAGGCTAATGTCACCAAAATTCTCATGAAGTTGAGACTCACTAGGACTAGAGAGTAGGCAGTATAACCCATTTCTGTTGCTTTAGTGTGATTGGTGAACAGTATACTAATTCTCCTTGTTAACTAGCATATATAAATCAATCGAGTCACATAGAACAATATAACATTTGCCCCCCTCATGGAAATTGCCTTGCATGTTTTTCCAAGAAAATCTGTGTAAAAGACTTTGTAAGTATATTTTTTTCTTTATATATTTAAAACCTCTGACCTTATGAAAGGAAGCCAGGGAAGGTTTTTTGTTTTGGTTTGGTTTTTGCTGATTTGCTTAGCTCCCTCCACTCCACCCCCACGGGTTTTTTTTCCAGCTCAATTTAGAACTGTTCCTACTAAGCTTGCAGTAGTGACTGGTTATGTTACTGACTGGGTCTTGTGTGGATGCTAGCGTTTTTATGTAGGTTTTCAATATATCTATTTTGAGAGAGCCCTGGAGGCACAGAGGTAGGGTTGATATTGTGATTTTGTGTTTTGAGTTTCTAAAACCTTGATGTATAAACGAAAAGTAACTCCTAGGTGTAATAAGTACTTTTCATTCTTGTCAATGATCTTTTTTGGGTGCTATTTTTAGCTTCATTAAATATGCACATACCATATGATTTACCCATTTAAAGTGTACATTGGTTTATAGTATATTTATAAACATGGGACACCATCACCATCGTCAATTTTAGAACATGTTCATCACCTCAAAAAGAAACTCTATACACTTCAGCTATTACTCCCCTGTTTCCCGTCCTGCCCCTCTCCCAGCCCTCAGCAACTACGAACTTGTTCATAGGTTTCTGATTCAGGACTTTCATATGAATGGAATCATACAATAGACTGGCTCCTTTCACTTAGCATGTTTTCAAGGTTCATCTGTGTTGTAGCATATATCAGTACTTTTTTCTAGTGACTGTATTTCATTATATGGCTATACCAAATTTTGTTTATCCATTTGTCGGTGGACATTTGGGCTGTTTCCATTTTTTAGCTCTTACAAATAATGCTGATAAAATTCATGTAGAAGTTTTATTTCTTTGGGGTACATACCTAAGAGTGGAATTGCTAGGTCATATGGTAACTCTACATTTAGTCATTTGAGGAACTGCTAGACTGTTTTGCAAACCAACTGTACCATTTTACATTCCCACCAGCAATGCATGAGGGTTCTGATTTCTCAGCATCCTTTAAACACTCATCTGACTTTTGGGGGATGTTTTTATTTTTATTTTCTATGGGTATGTAATAGTTGTACATATTTATAGGGTACGTGTGATATTTTGCTATAAGCATACACTGTGTAATGAACTTACTCTTTTATTCTAGCTATCCAAGTGAGTGTGAAATGGTATCTCATTGTGGTTTTGATTTGCATTCTCTTGATAACTAATAATGTTGAGCATCTCTTCATTTGCTTATTAGCCATTTGTATATCTTTTTTAAAGAATGTCTATTAAGGCTGGGTGTGGTGGCTCATGCCTGTAATCCCAGCACTTTGGGAGGCCGAGGTGGGCAGATCACGAGGTCTGGAGTTCGAGACCATTCTGGCCAACATGGTGAAACACCATCTCTACTAAAAATACAAAAAATGATCTGGGCATGGTGGCACATGCCTGTAGTCCCAGCTACTTGGGTGGCTGAGGCAGGTGAATCACTTGAACCCGGGAGGCAGAGGTTGCAGTGAGCCCAGATTGTGCCATTGCACTCCAGCCTGGCAATAGAGCGAGACTCTGTCTCATAAAAAGAAAAAAAAAAAAGTCTATTAAGATCCTTTGCCCATTTTCTAATTGTTATATGTTTATTGAGTTGTAAGAGTTATATATTCTAGATATAAGTTTCTTACGCATTTTCAAATATTTTCTGATTCTGTGGGTTGCCCTTTTGTTATTTTATTGTAAAATATATATAACATTTTAGTATCTTAACTTTTTTTTTTTTTTTTTTTTTTTGAGACAGAGTCTCTCTCTGTTGCCCAGGCTGGAGTACATGGCACGATCTCTGCTCACTGCAAGCTCTGCCTCCTGGGTTCACGCCATCCTCCTGCCTCAGCCTCCCGAGTAGCTGGGACTACAGGCGCCCGCCACTACGCCCGGCTTATTTTTTGTATTTTTAGTAGAGATAGGGTTTCACCGTGTTAGCCACAATGGTCTCAATCTCCTGACCTAGTGGTCTGCCCGCCTCAGTCTCCCAAAGTGCTGGGATTACAGGCGTGAGCCACTGCGCCTGGCCACTATCTTAACTAGTTTTGAGTATACAAATCAGCGGCATTAAGTATATTCACATTGATTTCCAACCATCACTACTATCTCGAACTTTTTCATCATTCCAATCTGAAACTCTACCCATGTAGAGTTTAAAAAAAAAAAAAAAAAAAAAAAATCCCAACCTGGGCAACAGAAAGGGTTTTGCAATGTTACCCATAAAAAAAAAAAAAAAAAAAAAAAAAAAAAATTCTCAGCCTGGGCAACATTGCAAAACTCTGTCTCCACAAAAAATACAAAGATTAGCTGGGTATGGTGGTATGAGCCTGTAGTCCCAGCTACTCAGGAGGCATAGGCAGGAGAATGGCATGAACCCGGGAGGCGGAGCTTGCGATGAGCCGAGATCGCGCCACTGCACTCCAGCCTGGGTGACAGAGCTAGACTCCGTCTCAAAATAAATAAATTAATTAATTAAAAAATCCTCATTTCTTTCTCCTAGTAACCACTATTCTATTATATCTCTACAAATTTGCTTGTTCTAGGCACTTGCTATAAGTGAATCATTCAGTATTTGTCCTTTTGTGTCCTTTTGTGTCTGACTTCACTTAGCAAGACTCATTCATGTTGTAGCATATATCAGAATTTCATTCTTCATTAAGTCTGAATAATCTGTTGTATTCATACCACACTTTGTTATTCATCTATCAATGGACACTTGAATTGTTTCTACCTTTTAGCTATTGTGAATAATGCTGCTGTGAACATTGGTTTACAAATATCTGTTAGAATCTCTTTCAGTTCATTTAGATCTAATCTTAGAAATGGAACTGCGGGATCACATGGTAATTCTTTGTGGCTGTGGCATTTTACATTTCTACCAGTAAATTACAAGTATCCTAATTACTCTACCTCATAGCCAGCACTTGTAATCTTATTTGCTTTTTAAATATATATATTAGCCATCCTAATGGCCATGAAATGGCATCTCATTGTGTGTGTGGTTGTTTTTTTATTTTGTTACTTTTAGAAAGTAGAAGAATAGTTACTCCATAGGCAGAGTAGCTTCATTGTGGTTTTGATTTGCATTTCCCTAATAATTGATGATGATGGGTATTTCCTCATGTGTTTACCGACCATTTGTGTATCTTCTTTGGAGAAATGTTATTCAGAGCTTTTTTTTTTTTTGTGAGTTGGAGTCTCTGTCGCCCAGGCTGGAATGCAGTGGCACGATCTCAGCTCACTGCAACCCCCACCTCCCGGGTTCAAGCAATTCTCGTGTCTCAGCCCCCTGAGTAGCTGGGATTACAGGTGCACGCCACCATGCCCGGCTAATTTTTGTATTTTTGGTAGAGATGGTATTTCGCCACATTGGCCAGGCTGGTCTCAAACTCCTCACCTCAAGTGATCTGCCTGCCTCAGTCTCCCATAGTGCTACGATTACAGGCGTGAGACACCACATCCAGCCCTGTCCATTCTTTGGGTTACCTTTTCACTCTGTGTGTGTGTGTGTGTGTGTGTGTGTGTGTGTGTGTGTAGAGATGGGTTTTACCCTGTTGCCAGGCTGGTCTTGAACTCCTCAGCTCAAGCAATCTGCCCTCCTCAGCCTTCCAAAGTGTTGAGATTACAAGCATGAGTCACTGCACCCAGCCCCTTTTCACTCAATAGTCCTTTGCACAAAAGTTGTCAATTTTGATTAAATCTAAAACATCTATTTTTCAATTTTTTGCCTGTTTTTGGTGTCATATCCAAGGAATCATTGCCAGATCCAATTTTGGGTTGTAAAATCAATATCATGAAGATTTTCCCCCTATGTTTTCTTCTAAGAGTTTTCCAGTTTTAGCTTTTACTTAAGTCTCGAATCCATTTTGAATTAATTTTTGTATATGGTATGAGGTAGAAGTCCAACTGTTACTCTTGCACATGATTATCTAGTTGCTTCAGTACCATTTGTTGAGATGACTTTTTCTCCCATTGAATTATTTTGGTCCTCTTGTCAAAAAAACAGTTGACCAGGCTGGGAGTAGTGGCTCACAGCTGTAATCCCAGCACTTCAGGAGCCTGAGGCAGGAGGATTGCTTGAATCCAGGAGTTTGAGACCAGTCTGGGCAACAAAGTGAGACATCATCTCTACAAAAAATAAAAAAATAAAAATTAGCTGGGTGTGGTGGTGCACACCTGTAGTTACAGCTATTCAGGAGGCTGAGGCAGGAGAATTGCTTGAGCTCAGGAGGTTGAGGCTGTGATGAACTATAATTATGTGCCTGTACTCCAGGGTGACAGAGTGCAAGGCCCTGTCAAGAGATATATACGCACACTCATATACACACACACACACATTTATATATACGTATATATATACGTATATATATACACACATACTTTTTTTTAAGAGACAAAGTCTCTCTCACTCTGTCACTCTGTCACCCAGGCTGGAGTGCAGTGGCATGATCTCAGCTCCACTTCCCAGGTTCAAGTGATTCTTGCACCTCAGCCTCCAGAGTAGCTGGCATTACAGGCAGGTGCCATCATGCCTGGCTAATTTTTGTATTTTTTGTAGAGACGGGATTTTGCCATGTTGGCCAGGCTGGTCTCCAACTCCTGGCCTCAAGTGATCCACCCGCCTCGGCCTCCCGTAATGCTGGGATTACATGTATGAGCCACGGCGCCCGCCCAAAACCATATGAATTTTAGAATCAGTTCATTGATTTCTGCAAAAAAGCTAGGATTTTGATAGGGATTATACTGAATCTGTAGATCAGTTTCGGAAGAATTGCCATCTTAACAATGTTGTCTTCCAGTTCATGAACATGAGATGTTTTCCATTTGTTTAGATAATCTTTTTTCTTTTTTTTCTTTTTTTTTTCTTTTTTTTTGAGACAGGGTCTCACTCTGTTGCCCAGGCTAGAGTGCAGTTGTGTGATCTCGGCTTCCTGCAGCCTCCATCTCCCAGGCTCAGGTGATCTTCCCACTTCAGCCTCCCAGGGAGCTGGAACTGTCAGCATGTACCACCACTCCTGGCAAATTTTGTGTACTTTTAGTAGAGATGGGGTCTTGCCATGTTGCCCAGGTTGGTCACAAACTCCTGGGCTAAAGTGATTCTCCCACCTCCCTCCCAAAGTAGTAGGGTTACTGGCCAGGTGCAGTGGCTCATACCTGTAATCCTAGCACTTTGGGAGGCTGAGGTAGGTGGATCACTTGAGGTCAGGAGTTCAAGACCAGCCTGGTCAACATGGTAAAACCCCGACTCTAATAAAAATTAGCTGGGCATGGTGGCACCTGTCTGTAATCCCAGTTACTCAGGAGGCTGAGGCAGGAGAACTGCTTGAACCTGGGAGACAGAGGCTGCAGTGAGCCGAGATAATGCACCACTGCACTCCAGCCTGGGCAACAGAGTGAGACTCCATCTAGAAGAAGGAAAAAAAAAAGTGGTAGAGTTACAGGCATAAGCCACCATTCACAGCCAATTATGTCATTCTTTTTTTTTTTTTTTTTTTTTTTTTTTTTTGAGACGGAGTATTGCTCTGTCGCCCAGGCTGGAGTGCAGTGGCTGGATCTCAGCTCACTGCAAGCTCTGCCTCCCGGGTTTAGGCCATTCTCCTGCCTCAGCCTCCCAAGTAGCTGGGACTACAGGCGCCCGCCACCTGGCCCGGCTAGTTTTTTTTTATGTTTTAGTAGAGACGGGGTTTCACCGGGTTAGCCAGGATGGTCTCGATCTCCTGACCGTGATCCGCCCGTCTCGGCCTCCCAAAGTACTGGGATTACAGGCTTGAGCCACCGCGCCCGGCCTATGTCATTCTTAAGAGTTAAAAAAGGGTCAGGCGCGGTGGCTCACGCCTAATCCTACCACTTTGGGAGGCCTAGGTGAGAGGATCCCTTGAGTTCAGGAGTTTGAGACCAGTCTGAGCGATATAGTGAGACCCCTGTCTTTAACAAAAAAATCAGCTGGGCGTGATGGCTCAAACCTGTAGTCCCAGCTCTTCTGGAGGCTGTTGTGGGAGAATTACGCGAGCCTGGGGGATGGAAGCTGCAGTGAGCCATGATTGTGCTGTTGTGCTCTAGCTTGGGCGATGGATGGAGCGAGATCCGATCTCTAAAAGTAAAACAAGTAAAAAAAGTATCTGGAATGGGCTGGGCACAGTGGCTCATGCCTGTAATCCCAGCACTTTTGGGAGGCCAAGGCTGGCGGATCATTTGAGGCCAGGAGTTTGAGACCACCTGACCAACATGGCGAAACCCCATCTCTACCAAAAATTCAAAAAATTGGCCAGTCACGGTGGCCCATGCCTGTAATCCCAGCACTTTGGGAGGCCGAAGTGGGCGGATCATGAGGTCAGGAGATCAAGACCATCCTGGCTAATACGGTGAAACCCCGTCTCTACTAAAAATACAAAAAATTAGCCGGGCATGGTGGCAGGCGCCTGTAGTCCCAGCTACTCCGGAGGCTGAGGCAGGAGAATGGTGTGAATCCAGGAGGCGGAGCTTGCAGTGAGCCGAGATAGTGCCACTGCACTCCAACCTGGGCAACAGAGTGAGACTCCATCTCAAGAAAAAAAAAAAAAATTCAAAAAATTAGCCGGACATGGTGGCCTGTGCCCATAATCTCAGCTACTTGGGAGGCTGAGGCAGGAGAATCGCTTGAACCTGGGAAGTAGAGGTTGCAGTGAGCCGAGATAGTGTCATTGCACTCCAGCTGGAGCAACAAGAGTGAAACTCCGTTTATTTTTTGCATGACCTATTTCTATGGTTGAGTATGAATGTGGTCTGAAATCTGAAGATTTCAAAAAGAAGAAAGCAGGGGAGTTGGAAAAGAAAATGAAGGGATAATTTTGATGGAAGTTAAGTATTAGGGTCAATGCCAAAATTCAGGAGCAGAAAAATCGTTGGGCATTCTTACAGGTAAGTTCTAAAATGTTCTTACCTAAACTTTTTTTGCATAGTGTTTTGATGCTACAGGTGAGTAGTGATAGCTTGACATTTAAATTTTTTTTTTTCTGAGACTTTATTTGTAAATCTAGTTTCATTCACAGGACAGTGTTAATATTCCTGTAATGTGTCAGGGCTGATAGACCTTCTAAATTTAAACTTCAAAGTTTCTCTTATACACAATTGAGAAGGGTATACTAATCGCTCAACTCTCTCTTCCATATGAAACCTATTTTCTTAGTTACTTTTATAAAAGCTGCCACTCTAGAAAACAAATGAGAAAGGACAACAGTGATTTAAATCTGGAAATTTAAGGATGAAGCTACATCTGCCTTAAATAGATGCATTCAGCTTTGGTATTTAGTCCAGATGAGATATGAGGTCACTAAATGTGATGAGTGCCTTAGTATGCCAAGGAACAATGGGGTACGTCAGGAGCTGGTATTACCTTCAGCTCTGAATTTCCTGCCTTTTATCAGTTTAAATCAGCTCCTGTATTCTGTTGAATACTTTGTGTTTTGCTAATCAACTTCAAGGGCAGCAGCTACTGGACTTGGTTTAGAGTGCAGTTTAGATAGCTTGTGGGAAAAAAAAATTGCTCTTTCATGGGGTAGAGGAGAAAGAAAAATGCTCAGACAGAAGAACTTGGTTTATATAAAATTTTATGTAGTCAATTTTAATGAAAAATAAAAATTTTAAAAATGAATAATTAAATTTTATGTAGTCAATTTTAATGTTTAACTTTGTAAGGATTGTAACTTATAAAGTAATAAGTGAAATTAAAAATTTTTAAATGTTCTTTTAGAGGATGTAAGACCCAAACATATTTTAGATTAGCTCAATGGATACAGTAGACAACTATGCTGCTTAACCCATTAACTGTTCTCTAAATAGAAACAAAATATAAACACAACCAGGAGATGCAGGCACTTCATCCTTTACCGTAATTGAGAAGTCAAATAGGGCCTCTTCATGGGGGTAGCAACTTCCTGACATAGTTGTCCTTCTCAAACCACACATTTACTGGTTGAGTTTTGGAAAGGGCCTTAACTTGTTAATAAGACCAGGACTATTTCAGTATCTATTTAAAGAGTAGGATTTTATACATGGCCTACCAGAGTATTTCCTTGTCCTACCTTAATATGTAAAGCAATTTGTATCGAATAATTTTATTTTTTAAAATTTTTGTGTATCAAAGAATTGAGTAACTAGACATGTTGGATAAGTGTCAACTGTACATTTTGGGAATCTTACTCCTTTAAGAGTAATAGGGGCTTTGTGAATAGTACACAGTCATTTATAGACCTGTCTTTGATGCTGGTGTCTTCCCATGCTGGAATAACAGCCAATGTTACAAGAGTTCACAACCTGTGCCGGGATGTCATTTTGGCTTTCTCGAATAATTAGCTCATTGAATAAATATTTATTGAACACTGACTATGGGTGAGGCGCTGTGTGTGGTTAAGAATAGTCTGATGTTCTCAGCTCCCAGAGAAGGATATCAGCTACCAGCTATGGAGGCTTCCTCTATGACCCTAAGTTCCATCAGTGAGCATTTGTTTCTGTGGAACATTCTATAGAGGAATACATTTTGGGGTGGCACTGCAAAAGCAGGCTGGGTGAATACTAAATGATCTTACCTTTGATTAGAAGTATTTAAACTTTTTATTTTAGCAGAGATACTAAAATAACATACTAAGTAATATAAATAATTTAGTAAATTTAGATACCCAATACTGCTAAAAGAGATAACTATAGATTTACATTAAATAAGAGAGATCCTGTGTATCTTTTATCCAGTTCCTTCAGTCTTGCAAAACTATAGCATAATATCACAGCCAGGATATTGACATTGATAAAATAGAATTTTTGACATTGAAACCTACTTGGTCCAAGGAAAATATTGATTCGAACATCAATAGAGTTTTTATATTCCCTGATGGAATTTGTTTAATGGTTCAATATTTTTTCATTTTACATTGTTTCACCTCTCCCTTAAAACTCTGAGGCTTCTGTACTATGACTTCATTTATTCAATATTTATTGGGCACATACTACGTGTCAGGTACCCTTGTAGATGGTCTGATGGAAAATAAGATAGACATGATACTTGCCCTCATGGAGCTTTTGTTACAGTGTGGGGACACAGACAAAGAAAAAAAAAAAAAGCAGTCATATTCAGGAACCTCTAGGCTAAGGCCTGAGGGGAGAACGAACTTGTGTTCTAGGAACAGAAAGAGCTGGATGGGGTTAGCATGTCGGGGGGAGAAGGAATAGGTGGAATGGCAAGTGGAGTGGGAGAGGCTGAAGGAGCATACAGACGCGATGATACCAGACTTTGTTGGCCAGCACAAGGGCATTAGATTTATTTATGTGTTTATTTATTGAGGCAGGGTCTCACTTTGTCACCCAGGCTGGAGTGCAGTGGTATGATTTTGACTCACTGCACCCTTGACCTCCTAGGTCAAGGCCTGCCTCAGCTTCCCAAAGTGTTGGGATGACAGGTGTGAGCCACCATGCCCAGCTTTTTTTTTTTTTTTTCTTTTTTAAAATCATCCTGGCCTGGTGCGGTGGCTCATGCCTGTCATCCCAACACTTTGGGAGGCTGAGGTGGGTGGATTGCTTGAGCCCAGGAGTTGGAGACCAACTTGGGCAACACAGGGAGACCTCATCTCTACAAAAAAAAAATTGCCAGGTGGGGTGGTACACATCTGTGGTCCCAAAGACCTGGGAGGCTGAGATAGGAGAATTGCTTGAGCCCGGCAGTCAAGGCTGCAGTGAGCTGTGATTGCATAAATGCACTCCAGTCTGGGCAACAGGGTCTCAAAAAAAAAAAACATTCTAAATGTTCTGTGTAGTATTGTTTGGCAGGGACTAGTCTGAAGCAGGGAGATCTATTGAAGGGGCTGTTGTCATGGTTCAGAGGAAAGATGCTGCTGCTTTGGACTACGGCAGTGGAGATGGGGGTGCATGCAGAGAAGTGAAAAAACTTGGAATTTATTTTCATGGCTTTTTCTTATTTGGCTTATCTCTGAAGTGAAAGGGTGGCAACATTCTAATAAGAAAAGAAACATAAGTTCATAGAGTGAAATGAAAGGATACAATTTATCCCATTCTTTTACTTTATAGTTCCATCCAAATGAAGTGTTTCTTAATTACAACTTTTTTGAAATTTTCTTCTTGCATTTATTCATTTGAGTTTTTATTTATTTTGGCCTTTACCTTTCATGTTGGAAGCCTTTTTTTCAAAAGTCTTTTGTTGTCTATAAGACCCTAGAAAAGCCATTGGAAACTTGTGTCAGAAGATGAGATTTGTTAGTGCATTGTGGTTTGAAGCTCCTATCAATTTCTGTAGGTTTCTCCACAGAAGAATTATCCAATCTTCTGGTGGGAAAAAGATGGGGCAAAGATACACAGTTAGCTACTGGTGGCTTTAGAGCCCAGCAATGCAAAGCTAAGATCTCATCATTCACAGTGAACACTTCACCTTTTTTCCCCCAATAGTGTATTGTTTCCCCCAACGTCCACCATGCCTAGAGTTTATTTGCCTGGAACCTCTTCGACTGAAACTCTCCCACAGAATCAACTCCCAGTCTCTTGTTAATTGGGAGAGGGGTAGTCATCTAGCTGCTTGGGATGAGAGTGTACATAGGGGCCCAATTGTTCCATGTAGAGATTCAGCTGACAGTTACAGCTGGACCCCTGCTTTCCATGGTACATGGCGTGATACACAGTACATGAATCCTGAGCTTCCCCAGGGTCTGAGGCCTGACTCATTTGCTTCTCATTGACATTCCCATCCCCAGCAGGTTTAGGTTTCACTTTTTCCTAACTGCTCACTCTTCTAGCCAGTTTCTAACTTCTGAAACTCTGTTCACATTCATCTGCTGTTCTCTCCTCCTTTATTCTTTGTGCTAATGGATATATTTGATGTTCACTTACTCTAATGTTAGTGGGAAGAAGTAGAGATTAATGCATGTGCTCAGTTCTCCAAGTCAAAAAGAGGTGTTCCTTAAAGTACCATGTAAAGTCCTTGTCCAAACCTCTGCTTAGAGAAAATGAATAAGAAAAGTCTATAGCAGTTTGTTATCCCTTTGTGACGTACAAATAATTTGCTACATGTTCTTTGATAGCATCCTTAAATTTCTCCATCTCATCCTTCTACCAGTTTTGGGTAAGGAAAGTAGGAGTGTTCCTAAGGCAGGAGAACATCCAACATTTGGACTGTATATCATATTTGACATTAAAAACTACCTCATTAGATAATATTAATTAGCAGGGCTAAACCACTTGCCAATAAGTAATCTGAAGTTTTGTCTAAATGTAGGAAAATGGATTTGAATTGTACCTTTAGAAAATGGACAAACAGGTTTATCAGTTTATTGAAGTCAAAAGGCTAGTATGCTCAGCTTCTATTGCATCATTCTCCAGGAAAATTTGTGCTGTGAACTTTGCAAATCATTGCATGATTAGAGAAGAAAGTGATTAGCATCACAAGTTTTCATTGTGTTCGTGCCCTTGACCCTTGCCAGTCTGTGAAATACTTGTAAAGGGCTAAAGCAGGGTTGTAGAGATTAAGGAATCTTGGAGATTTACTGAGTTGATGCCCCACATTTCGCGTTTCCTGGACCTGAAGAGTTCATGACTCCACCTTATCAGATCCTTCTCCAACAAAATAAAAAATATTCCCAACAGAGCAGCACTTTGTTTATTACCACTTATTAAGACCATACTAGAGATAGAAATAGTAGGCAGGCCCCAAGGAGTTTAGTAGAATAGTTAAAAGCAGAAGCTCTGAAACTACCTTGGCTATGACTTTGGGCAAATAAGCTCACCTCTCTGAAACTCAGTTTCCTTCTCTGTAAAAGACGATGATAATACCTACTTCATAGAGTTGTGAGGATTAACAAGTTAAAACCTGTAAAGAACTCAGAACAATGCCTACCAAAATTGATTCTCACTAAGTGCTGCTTGTATTATTCCCACAGCTAAGATGCTCTGAAGCTGTGCTGTCCAATACAGTTGTCACTAGTCATGTGTAGCTACTGACATTTAAAATGTGGGTAGTCAAAATTGAGATGAGCTGTAACTATAAAATATTACCAGTTTTCAAAGATGTATGATGTATCAAGTCTTTTATCAAAGACTTAAGACTTTTAAAGACTTATGAAGTATGCATTTTGCATCTAGCATAAATCTATTCCCTCCATGGAAAACCCACATGCCCACACATTGCCCACCTCACTGTATTTTACAGATGATTTCAATTCCCTTTGAAGGCTGCTGGTGGCCTGATGTATTTACCAAACTATTGGCAGTTTCGCACATTCAAATTTTAATCTCCGATCTCTGCAAATAAAAGATCTTTATGTTCTCCAATTGTGAAGTTTATTCACAATTTCTCCCATCTAAGTACTAACCAGACCCGACCCTGCTTAGTTTCTGAGATCAGATGAGATTGGGCACATTCAGGGTGGTATGGCTGTAGACTAAGTCACAATTTCTATGCAGAGCATCTGTCTGTGCATGAATTCAGAGGCTCTGCGAACATATCTGCTCGCTGCCACATTTGAGAATTTTCATGGAAGAGAGGGTTTTTTTGTAAAAGCCTTGGCAGCCCCATCTCTTTCCAAAGAATGCCCCACAAATGCTGTGTTGGAGTGAAATTGTCACAACAGAGACATCAGCCCTGGCAGTGTGTCCAACTGTTGTGAGAAATCCCATACCAAAGTAAGCCCACAACAAGCTATGCTGGTTTTGTAATGAGGAACTTTTTTTTTTTTTTTTAATTTTAATTTTTTTTTTTTTTGAGACTGACTCTGTCATCCAGGCTGGAGTGTAGTGGCATGATCTCGGCTCACTGCAACCTCTGCCTCCCAGGTTCAAGCGATTTTCCTGCCTCAGCCTCCTGAGTAGCTGGGATTACAGGTGCGTGCCACCACACCTGGCTAATTTTTGTATTTTTTTTTCTTTTAGTAGAGACGGTTTCACCATATTGGTCAGGCTGGTCTCAAACTCCTGGCCTTGTGATCCACCCACCTCAGCCTCCCAAAGTGTTGGGATTACAGGCTGAGCCACCGTGCCCTGCCGAGGAAGAGTGTTTTAAATTCTTGACAAGAGATTCATATGGGTTTTTGTCTTGATACATTTTGGGTCACCAAGGTAGATGGATTGCTTGAGCCCAGGAGTTGGAGACCAGCCTGGGCAATATGGTGAAACCCTGTCTCTACGAAAAATACAAAAATTAGCTGGGCATGATGGCATGTGCCTGTAGTCCCAGCTACTTGGGTGTCTGAGGCGGGAGGATTGCTTGAACCCAGAAAGTTGGGACTGCAATGAGCCATAATTGCCCCCACTGTACTCCAAGCTGGGTGACAGAGCAAGACCCTGTCTCCAAAAAAAAAAAAAAAAGAAAAAGGTAGAATGGGAGTTTACGAGCAAGCGAGGATTTTGCAGTCAGACAGTCAGAGAGATCTGGATCTGAGTCCAGGCTCTACCATGTGTTAGTTCTGAGATGCCAAACTTGACCTCTCTAGTTTTCTTACCTGCACAGTGGCATAATAAAAATTACTTTGTGGAAAAAGACTGATGAAGGCCGGGCGCGGTGGCTCACGCCTGTAATCCCAGCACTTTGGGAGGCCGAGGCAGGCGGATCACAAGGTCAGGAGATCGAGACCACGGTGAAACCCCGTCTCTACTAAAAATACAAAAAATTAGCCGGGCGCGGTTGTGGGCGCCTGTAGTCCCAGCTACTCGGGAGGCTGAGGCAGGAGAATGGCGTGAACCCGGGAGGCGGAGCTTGCAGTGAGCCGAGATCGCGCCACTGCACTCCAGCTTGGGCGACAGAGCGAAACTCCGTCTCAAAAAAAAAAAAAAAAAAAAAACTGATGAAATATGAAGAAAATAATGTAGGTGGGTGTGGTGGCTTACACCTGTAATCCCAGCACTTTGGGAAGCTGAGGCAGGAAGATCACTGGAGCCCAAGAGTTCAAGACCAGCCTGGGCAATATAGTGAGACCCTGTCTCTAAAAAAATAAAAATAAAAAAATTAACCAGGTGTGGTGGCATGAGCCTGTAGTGAACTGTGTTTGCACCACTGAACTCTAGCCTAGGTGACATAGCGAGACTCTATCTCAAAAAAAAAAAAAAAAAAAGTAAAATATCTCTATTGATTACATGGTGAAATAATATTTTGATATATTGGGCCTATTTGGATATATTGAATAGTTTCATATATTTAATATATAAATTAGTTTCCCCTGTTTCTTTTTACTATTTAGATTTGAGACAAAGTCTTACTCTGTTGCCCAGGCTGGAGTGTAGTGGTACAATCTTGGCTCACTGCAACCTCTGCCTCCTGGGTTCAAGCGATCCTCTTGCCTCAGCCTCCTGAGTAGCTGGGATCACAAACATCCACCACCACGTCCTACTAATTTTTTCTATTTTTAGTAGAGATGGGGTTTCACCATGTTGACCAGGCTGGTCTTGAACTCCTGACCTCAGATGATCCGTTCACCTTGGCCTCCCAAAATGCTAGGATTATAGGTGTGAGCCACCGCGCCTGGCCTACTTTATTTACTTATTCACTTATGTATTTATTTATTTATTTGGAGACAGGATGTCTCTCTGTTGCCCAGGCTGGAGTGCAGTGGCGCAATCTTGGCTCACTGCAACCTTTGCCTGCTGGGTTCAAGCGATTCTCCCACCTCAGCCTCCTGAGTAGTTGGTATTATAGGCATAAGCCACCATACCCCACTAATTTTTTTGTATTTTTAGTAGAGACAGGGTTTCACCATGCTGGCCAAGCTGGTCTTGAACTCCTGGCTTCCAGTGATCCACCGGCCTCAGCCTCCCAAAGTGCTGGGATTACAGGCATGAGCCACCATGCCCAGCCCTTTTCACTATTTTTTTTTAAGATGGGGTCTAGCTCTGTTGCCCAGGCTGGAGTGCAGTGGCATGATCTCACTGCAACCTCTGCCTCCTGGGTTCAAGCAATTCTCCTGCCTCAGCCCCTTGAGTAGCTGGGGTTACAAGCATATGCCATCATGCCCAGCTAATTTATTTTGTATTCTTAGTAAAGACAGGGTTTTGCCATGTTGGCCAGGTTGGTCTCAAACTCCTAACCTCAGGCGACCCACCTGCCTCGGCCTCCCAAAGTGCTGGGATTACAGGTGTGAGCCACTGTACCTGGCCTACTTTTTAAATATGTCTATTAGCTGACTTAAAACTACATATATGGCTCATATTTCTATTGAACAGTGCAACAGTCCCTCCCTCATATGATTTTATTCTAAACTCCACCTGATACTGCCCCAAGCTAGGGCTCATGATGCTTCTAATGTATACACATTATATATTACCTTTTCTTTTTTTTTTTTTGAGACAGAATCTCATTCTGTCTCCCAAGCTGGAGTGAAGTGGCACAATCACAGCTCACTGCAGCCTCAATCTCTTGAGCCCAAGCAATCCTCCCGCCTCAGCTTCCTGAGTAGCTGGGACTATAGGCATGTACCACCATGCCCAGCTGATTTTTTTTTTTCAAGTTGAGACGAGGTCTTGCTATGTTGCCCAGGCGGGTCTCAAACTTCAGAGCTCAAGTAATCCACCCACCTAGGCCTCCCAAAGTGCTGCAATTATAGGCGTGAGCCACTGTGCCCAGCCTATTAATATATTTCCCCCTCCAATGCAGTGTCTTTCTGTGTCTCTCTCTTTCTTTTTAAGGAGAGACAGAATCTTCCCGTGTTGTCCAGCCTGGTCTTAAAACCCTGGGCTCAAGTGATCCTTCTGCCTTGGACTCCTTAGTAGCTGGGCCTGACAGGCGCATGCCACCACACCCAACTAGCTTTCTGGTCTGAATAACAATACCCAAATGTACTTCTTTCCCATTACTGAACTACCTAAGCATGGTGGAATCATGAATGGTATAAGATAAACTGCAGCTCTCCCTGGTGAAAATGGGCACAATTTGAGAGAGAGGCACAGTCAGACACCTGTGAAATGTGTTGATTTTCTGCAACTACCTTTGGAATGCAGTCCTCGAGAGCTGTCTAATATCTGTCCTATCCAAGTCAAAGGAACTGATAGAATACAGGGAGATGATACTCTGCCCACCAAGAGGACCTCGACCTAGTTCTGCCAAAGTTCTTATTGTTTCATGAAACTGCTGACATGAAGCTGAGAACTACCATATAAATTCAAATATGGTGTCAGGATTGGGACATGCCTTGACCTGATAGGTTCTGAGGATAATGTAAATACTTTCATTACTATATGATCAAATCAGATTAGAATTGGTTAACAGGTAGCACTAGGCTATATACTTTTGAACAGATTCCTTTTGTATTGCTGCTAAACATTCTTTTTTTTTTTTTTTTTTTTTTTTTTTGAGATGGAGTTTCACCCTTGGGCATCCAGGCTGGAGTGCAATGGTGCAATCTCAGCTCACTGCAACCTCCGCCACCTTGGTTCAAGCTATTCTCCTGCCTCACCCTCCTAAGTAGCTGAGATTACAGGAGCCCGCCACCACACTCGCCTAATTTTTGAATTTTTAGTAGAGATGGGGTTTCACCATGTTGGCCAGGCTGGTCTTGGACTCCTGACCTCAGGTGACCCTCTCGCCTTGGCCTCCTAAAGTGCTGGGATTACAGATGTGAGCCACAGCGCCCGGCCAAGATTCTTAATTTTAATGATTAGTAGACTAATTTACATATAATGGTAATTTTTAAAAAGTCATGTGATCTTCAGGCACATGAACATCTGAACATGCGGCCCACAAATAAACCTGAGATCACGTGGCTTGCAAGATATCTTTAAGTCTATGAGCAGAAGGTGCTCTGAATTAGTAATTTAGTACAAGAGTACTTGAGCTTGCTTTCTGCATTTGTAGACACATGCTTAAAACATCAGAGTGGTTAGAACCCTTAGAAGCCATCTCTTGCTTTGTATGTAAAGACCTTGAGCAATAATGGGCCAATGTCAGGCCAGGTGTGGTGGCTCACGCCTGTAATTCCACTGCTTGGAGTTGGGTGGATTGCTTGAGGCCAGGAGTTCGAGACCAGCCTGGTCAATATGGCAAAATCCCGTCTCTGCTAAAAATATAAAAATTAGCCAGGTGTGGTAGCACATGCCTGTAATCTTGGCTTCTTGGGAGGCTGAGGCACGAGAATCACTTGAACCCAGGAGGCAGAGGTTGTAGTGAGCTAAGATCGTGCCACTGCACTCCAGCCTGGGGGCAGACTCTGTCACTAAAAAAAATAAGAAAATAAAGAATAGGCCAGTGTCAATGACAACTCTTAAGTGTGTGTGTATATATATGCATGAATACATATATATATATATACACACACACACAAAGAGAGGAAAACATACCATAAAGTTCACCGTTTTAAAGTGTAAATTCAGGCCACGCATGGTAGTTCATACCTGTAATCCCAGCACTTTGGGAGGCTGAGGCGGGCAGATCACCTGAAGTCAGGAGTTTGAGACCAGCCTGGCCAACATGGTGAAACCTCATCTCTACTAAAAATACAAAAGTTAGCCAGATGTGGTAGGCGCCTATAATCCCAGCTACTTGGGAGGATGAGGCAAGAGAATTGCTTGAACCTGAGAGGCGGTTTCAGCGAGCTGAGATCGCACCACTGCACTCCAGCCTGGGCAACAATAGTGAAACTCCATCTAAAAAAAAAAAAAATGTAGGCCTGGCACAGTGGCTTACCCCTGTAATTCCAGCACTTTGGGAGACTGGGGTGGGCAGATCATGAGGTCTGGAGCTCAAGACCATCCTGACCAACATGGTGAAACCCCATCTCTACTAAAAATACAAAAAAATTAACTGGGCGTGGTAGCAGGCACCTGTAATCCCAGCTACTCAGGAGACTGAGGGAGGAAAATCGCTTGAACTCGGGAGGCAGAGGTTGCAGTAAGCCGAGAACGCGCCACTGCACTCCAGCCTGGGCAACAGGGCGAGACTCTGTCTCAAACAAACAAACAAACAAAAAATATACGTATATATAAATTCAGTTATCTTTAGTATAGTCACAAGATTTAAACTTTTTTTTTTTCTGAGACGGAGTCTCGCTCTGTCGTCCAGGCTGGAGTGCAGTGGCGCGATCTCAGCTCACTGCAAGCTCCGCCTCCCGGGTTCACATCATTCTCCTGTCTCAGCCTCCCGAGTAGCTCGGACTGCAGGCGCCCGCCACCACACCCGGCTAATTTTTGTATTTTCAGTAGAGATGGGGTTTCACCGAGTTAGCCAGGATGGTCTCGATCTTATCGTGATCCGCCCGCCTCGGCCTCCCAAAGCGCTGGGATTACAGGCGTGAGCCACCGCTCCCAGCCAAAAAAAATTTTTTTTAAATAGAGACAGCATCTCATTATGTTGCCAGGCTGGTATCAAACCCCTGTGCTCAAGCAGTCTTCATGCCTCAGCCTCCCAAAGTGCTGGGATTTCAGGCTTGAGCCACCAGCCTAGTCATAAGATTTTATAATTATATCACTATCTAGAGATGGGGTCTAGAGATGAACATTTCTGTCATCACCCAAAGAGGCCTCGTACTATTTAATAGTCACTTCTCATCCCTTCTTTCTCTGTGGATTTGCCCATTCTGGACGTTTCATATACATGGAATAATATGTGGGGTTTTTGTCTGGTTTCTTTCACTTAGCATAATGTTCTCGAGGTCCACATGTTGCAGTACATGTCAGCACTTCATTTCTTTTTATGGCTGAATAATATTCCATTGTATGGATATAACAGATTTTGTTTATTCATTAATCTGTTGGTGGCCATTTAGGTTGTTTCCACTTTTTGGTTATTATGAATAATGCTGATATAAACATACATACAGGTTTTGACATGAACTTATGTTTTCATTTCTCTTGGGTATAGACCCAAGAGTGGAATTGCTGGGTCATATGGTAACTTACTGTTTAATCATTTGGTGAACTGAGAAGCAGTTTTCCAAGTCAGTTGTATCATTTTACATTCCCAGCAGCAGTGCGTGAGGGTTCCTTCATATCCTCCTTAATACTTACTATCTGACTTTTTTTCTGATAGCCATTCTAGTGGGTATGAAGTGGTACCTAATTGTGCTTTTGAGTTGAATTTGAGGTTGAGCACCTTTTTACTGCTTATTGGCTATTTGTAGATCTTCTTGCGAGAAATTCAAATTCTCCCTGTTCAAATTCTTAGTCTAGTTTTTAAAATCGAATTGTTTGTCTTTTTATTTGTTGCATTGTAAGCTGTTAAGCATACTAAGGTAAATCTAATTTAGGGAAAGCATTCACTATTTCAGGAAGACCGGAGAGTTGCAGTTTGGCATCATCATTATTATTATTATCATTATTGAGATGGAGTTTCCCTCTTGTTGCCCAGGATGGAGTACAATGGCAAGATCTTGACTCACCATAACCTCCACCTCCCAGATTCAAGTGATTCTTCTGCCTCAGCCTCCTGAGTAGCTGGGATTACAGGAATGCGCCACCACACCTGGCTAATTTTGTATTTTTAGTAGAGACGAGGTTTTTCCATGTTGGTCAGGCTGGTCTCAAACTCCCGACCTCAGATGATCTGCCTGCCTTGGCTTCCCAAAGTTCTGGGATTACAGGCATGAGCCACTCTGCCCAGTTTATTTTTAATCCTTTTCAGGCATTTTTTGAAAAGAACCCTTGTTCACAGAATAACTGTAAACCAGGACCCAGGACCTACCACCATCACTAATAAAGGTTATTAATCTAATCCTAAGAACCAAGAAAGAGGATCCAGGCCAGGCACGTTGGGTCATGCCTGTAATCCCAGCACTTTGGGAGGCTGAGGTGGGTGGATCACCTGAGGTCAGGAGTTCAAGACCAACCTGGCCAACATGGTGAAAACCCGTCTCCACTAAAAATACTAAAATTAGCCTGGCGTGGTGGTGCATGCCTGTAATCTCTGCTACTCAGGAAGCTGAGGTGAGAGAATCACTTGAACCCAGGAAGCAGAGGTTGCAGTGAGCTGGGATCGCACTACTGCACTCCAACCTGGGCGACAAGAGTGAAACTCTGCCTCAAAAAAAAAAAAAAAAAAAAAAAAAGAACGGGATCCAAATGAACTCTCTTGAAAGTTCTTGCTTCCATTCATGGCAGCACCTCCCTAGACCTCTCATTGCTGTGCTCAAGTGAGTGACCAAAGCAATCTGCTCTGAAAAGAAAGCAGCCTCTTAGGGTATGACAAGTCACATCTTTTTGTCAAAACCACTAAGAGGAGAGAGTGATATAGGAAGTGTGGCGACCTGAAGGAAATGACTGGCCCAGGGACTAATGTTTCTTTAAAAGTTGGTTCAAGGAGGGTGAATCACTTGAGGTCAGGAGTTCGGGACCAACATGGTGAAACCCTGTCTCTATCAAAAGTACAAAAAATTAGCTGGGCATGGTGACTCATGCCTGTAATCCCAGCTACTTGGAAGGCTGAGGCAGGAGAATCACTTGAATCCAGGAGGTGGAGGTGGCAGTGAGCCAAGATCACACCACTGCACTCCAGCCTGGGCAACAGGGTGAGACTCCATCTCAAAAAAAAAAAAAAAAAAAAAAAGTTAGTTCCCAGTGTTACAGCTCTTAGAATTTGTCTAGTAGGCTTTCTGGTTTTTGCCAGAAAACCTCAAAAAAGTTAAACAAAAAAGTTAGTTCCCCAAGTGAGGGCTGACAATGAGTCTGCCCAAGGACAGAGCCATCAGGGCCTGACTGATGCCAGGGCAGAGAGGGGTTGTCAGCAATGGCTCTAGGTGGAAGGAGTACTGCTGATTTCCTTTCTGGCACCTAGGACATGTGTTCACTGCCTCTCACCTTAAGTATGGGCCAATTGGTACAAGAACACTCAATAATTGCTTGCTAATTAAATAAGTCCTTTTATTCAATTTAATCACTTCCCTAGGAGGGCCATTTGGTGCCTTAAATGCTGTTTGCATGGACTCTCCCACTCCCATACCTCGCACCAACACACATATGGGGCCTGGAGGCAAAGGCCATTCTTGGCATGTTGCTATCAACTGTGAACTCACAGAATAGAGGAATAACACAGCTGTTCACATGAAGTCAGGTCTCCCACATGCATTTATTCAACAGACTCTGAGATTACTTCTGAGCCTGGTACTGCCAGGCATTGTCCTTTCCTTCAAAGCACTCACTATAGGTCTAGTGAGGGAGACATACAACTAAATGACCACATACTCTACAATGTAGTATTATGTAGGGCCGGGAACAATGAACTCTACCTGGGGATATCAAAGAAGGCTTCACTGATGAGGTGATGATACTTGGCTCAGGGGTCATGTAACTCAGCATCATTATGGGTCCTTATAAGGGACATTTGCTAGTAGGGAAAGGAAGAAAAAAGGAAACTTCAGGACACACCCAGTCCCCTGTTGGGGCAACTATGGGATGGAAGCCGGTGTCTCCTCCCTGGCCTGACTTCAGCTTAGTCTTTTTGCCTATGCTGTTGAGCAAAGAAAGGGTAGAATCAAGGTCAACCCTCCTAAGTACAGGAAGAGGAAAAAGCAACCAATCTCCACATTTTCTTGCCTTTGTCTTGTTTATCGAGGGAAATCTTGTTCTCATTTTTATGGCAAATGTTTATGACTTTGAACCAGGAACTTGCCTGCCTTGTATTTCTCTTGCACTGCTTTATCCTGTTTCCTGAGTTGCTAGTTTTGAGATTGCATAAGCGTTGTTAGAGGATTTCCAGCAACATCAAAGGGCAGAGAGACTGCCTCCCCTGAACCCTGGGGCAACTACGGAAATCTCTCTTGCCCTCTTTGCTAGTAGTTGCTTTTCCCAGGGAAAGGGCAGCTCTCAACACCCAAATCTGGCTGAATTTTCCTCTTGCCTGGCAGTGTGAAAAAGGTGTCTTGGCTCCACATTAGAAACTTCTTCGTTTCAAACAATAGCAAGCAGCTCTGCCTGACTCATTCAAAAAAGGAATGTATTGGGAGGAGACCTAGTGGTTCACAGAATTGACTAGAAGGCTGGAGAACCAGGCTGTGAAAATAAACAAGAAATAAAGAAGGCTGTGCAGCAAGAGCAGGGGACAGGCCGGGATTGCTACTGTCCTTGCGCCCCCTGACTCGCGATCATTTCTTACCTGTTCCGGTGTCTCTCTTTTATTCATATAAGAGTCCCAGCCTCTGGAAGAGGCATCAAATTGATTAAGTCCAGGTCTCAGGCCTGTATGATGACTGGGCTGGCTTTCCAAGCAGGAAGGCGAGTTCTGTCTCCCCAAGACTTACACAATGTGAAGAAAGTGTTCACTACAGCCCTGTTTGCCAGAATGGTGAATAAAGCTTAGGAGAGAAGCTACCAGCAGCATGAGCAACACCTATGGGAGATGCCAGGTGGATAAACCAGTCCTTAGAGAGAAAATCGGGCCTAGGGTTTAGTTGAGATTGTGTTTCTCAGGAGAAACTCAAGTGAGTAATAATGATAACTAACACCACTTATTGGTGGCCTACAGTGAGCCTGGCACTACTCTATGTGATCAAATCTCCTTTAATCTTTATCTGGCAGGTATGTAGTATCCCTTTTCACACATGAGGAAATGGAGGTTCAGGAAGGTGGGAACATCTCCAGGTTCATACAGCTACTGGTATTCAAACTGAAGTCACCATACTTTGGAACTCACACTCTTTCCTACTTCACTGGTTTTTATATCTGGGATACACCAAATTGAAGAACACCTTTCTCTCCCTGTTTCATTTTGAGAAATCAAGGGTGGGCAATGAGCCTGTCTATAAATCCATCTCTGCCACTCCCAGGTAGTTGCTGTCAGTTGCCCTTTGCCCCATAATTCATTTGGTGTCATCCAGTTAACAGACACGTTCCCATTTGATCTTGCTAGGTGATTTGCTAGGAAAGTCAAAAGTAACTTGCTATGTTGTTTTTTGTTTTGTTTTTTTAACTTTTCTTGCTGCTTCCCTTGAAGTAGAAAAAGCTGCTAACTAGGACCTAAGGACCCTGCCAGGGGTAAATGTGACCATAAACACAGTGCCCAGACTGTGATGAATGCTGGGCATAACCCCAGGGTTTTAGAACAAAGTGTCCTCTGTGTGAGTAACTGACCAGATACGCCCAGTTGAAATCAGGAATGTTTTCTAGGTGAATGTTTAGGGCATGAATTCTCAGTCTCCTGAGCCACCAGCCAAAATTCATCCACATGCACATAGCATGCTGTGACCTAATTCCGTACTGAGTCCATCACGCAGCTTCTGTGTGCAGCCTGGGGCCCAGAGCTTGCCAATTGGATTTTTCTTCCATTGAATATTCTGGGTGACTCCTCAGCAAGCAGAAATCTGGGAGGCTTAGTGCAAACAGAATCACAGTTTTAGGAGAGGGGCTTTTTAGAGACCATCTCATCCCATTTTATGATCTGGACACAAGAGAGACAGTCTGGCCATTCCTGGGCCTGAGGAGGCTGTTGCCTTCTCTGAGCAATGCTTTTGGGGTTGAGTTCAGAGCCTGAGATAATTTCTTTTCTTGAAAACCAAAATGAATCTTAGGGGACTAGAAGAGTAAAGTGGAAAAGCTTATTTGCCCACACTTATCTGTCCAGGGCCCCACTGAAGTTGGCAGAGAAGAAG
Source organism: Macaca nemestrina (assembly GCF_043159975.1). Classification (NCBI taxonomy): domain Eukaryota; kingdom Metazoa; phylum Chordata; class Mammalia; order Primates; family Cercopithecidae; genus Macaca; species Macaca nemestrina. The sequence continues at coordinate 47,606,551 of NC_092130.1, forward strand.
CAGCCTGTATCCATCTTTTTCATGAATCCTCTTTTGTCCAAGGATGTGTGAGTAACATCTGAATGAAGGAAGACCATGAGGATGGAATGGTTTCAGGCCTGGGGCTGGGGGCCAGGCTGGAGGAGAAAAGTTATTCTGACCAAAGCAAACAAAGGCTGGGTATCACCCAATGTCTGCAGGGAAAAGGTGACATATGTGTACTTAATGGGAAAGTGACAGCCTAGCACTCCTTTCCAGGAACTGCTGATCTGAAAGGGAATCTGGTTCAATCCCTGGAACAGTCAGCCCTCACCCAGCCTCACCAAGAGGCCCTGCCGGTCAGGAGTCCCACCGGGGAAGGCAAGCTTCATTCTCCCTGCACTTTCTTCTTGTGCACTTTCTCCTTTCCTATAAAGCCCTATCTTTAGACAACTGTGGTGAATTCAGTGCATAATTAAAAAGCAAACAAACTTGCCCCAGAAGAACATTTATAGTTAAGGTAGACATTTGTGTATAAGCAATAATTCATGTTTTGTTGAATTTCTAAAAATAAACATGATTTTGTTGAAAGATTTCTGACCTCTAATGTACTTTAACCAGTACATTACCATCTCTGAATTACTGAGACAGCTATGTAGCTGCTGCCTAAAAGAAAGATACATTTGGGCCGGGTGTAGTGGCTCACACCTATAATCCCAGCACTTTGGGAGGCCGAGGTGGGCAGATCATGAAGTCAGGAGATTGAAACTATCCTGGCTAACCCGGTGAAACCCCATCTCTACTAAAAACACAAAAAATAAGCCAGGTGTGGTGGCAGGTGCCTGTAGTCCCAGCTACTCGGGAGGCTGAGGCAGGAGAATGGTGTGAACCTGGGAGGCGGAGCTTGCAGTGAGCCAAGATGGCGCCACTGCACTCCAGCCTGGGCAACAGAGCCAGACTCCATCTCAAAAAAAAAAAATACATCTGTACAGATCCACTGTTACACAAAATCAAAAGATACAAACTTAGAAGAATATTTGCCACACATACGAAAAAACTTAATCGCCTTAATATATAAGGAGGTCAATTTTTTTTTTTTTTTTTTTTTTTTTGAGACAGGGTCTCACTCTGTCACTCAGGCTGGAATGCAGTGGCACAATTATGTCTAACTGCAGCCTCAACCTCCTGGGCTCAGGGGATCCTCTGCCTCAGCTCCCTGGAGTAGCTAGAACTACATGCATGTGCTACCATGCCCAACTAATTTTTATATCTTTTGTAGAGACAGGCTGGTCTCCAACTCCTGGGCTCAAGCAATCTGCCCACCTTGGCCTCCCAAAATGCTACTAGGATTACAGGCATGAGCCACTGTGCCCAGCCCTAAAGAGGTTTTACAAATCATTAAGACAAATAATCTAATAGAAAAATGAGCAAAGAAAATTGGTAGATCCGAGATCACATACAAATGGCTTTAAAATACACAAAATGGTGTGTAGTCTCATTTACAATATATGCAATATAAATTAAGACAGATATTTTTACCTTTCAGATTTCAGAGATCCAAAAGTTGGATAATGCACTAGGTGTGGTGGCATGTGCCTGCAGCAGTGGGCTGCTTGCAGGAGACAGGCCCAGGAGCTGCTGGCCACAACACTCATTCTGCAGAAGGGAAACTTGAGTCCCCAGAGGGCAGGGGTTGGTCCCACCAAGACTGGTGGGCAAAGGGGATCACCCCAAGTCTCGGTGGCACTGGGAACACTTACACACTCTGACCTGGACTAAGGCTGCCAGGATGGTCCATTGCTCTTTAAGAGCTAAAAAGGCCAGGCATAGTGGTGTGCACCTGTAGTCCCAGCTACTGGGGAGGTGGAGGCAGGAGAGTCACTTGAGCCTGGGAGTTCAAATCCAGCCTGAGCAATACAGCAAGACCCTGTCTAAAAAAAGAGTTTGATAATGTACTGTGTTAGTGAGTATATTAGTGCGATCTCACACTGCTGGAAATAAATACCTGATACTGGGTAATTAATAAAGAAAAGAGGTTTAATTGGCTCATGGTTCTGCAGGCTGTACAGAAAACACAGGTTTCCACTTCTGAGGAGGCCTCAGGAAACTTACAATCATGGTGGAAGGCAAAGGGGAAGCAGGTACCTTTTACATGGCCAGAGCAGAAGCAAGAGAGGGGAGGGGTGGGTGCCACACACTTTTAAATGACCAGATCTCACTCACTATCATGACCAACAGGGATAGTGCTAAACCATTTATAATGAAACTGCCCCCATGATCCAATTGCCTCCCACTAGGACCCACCTTCAATATTGAGGATTACAACCGAACATGAGATTTGGGTGGGGACACAGATCTAAACCATCTCAGTGCACTTGCATACATTTTTTATGGGAATGTAATTTGGTATAGCCTTTTTAAGTGATTTGACAATATCAATCAAAATAGAAAATTCATGTACCCTGTTACAGTTGTCTATTACCATGTAACAAATTACCCCCAAACTTAGTAGTTTGCACTTTTATAATTATTGTGCTCATGTTTTTGAGGGTCAGAAATTCAGGAAAAGCTAGGCTGAGGAATTCTTCTCTGATCAGTATGGTGTCAGTGGGAGTGGCTGACACTGCAGGATTTACTTCCAAGATGGCTTGGTTACTTGCCTGTCCGATGCCTAAGTGCTCCTTGGCCTCTCTTTCCCCTCTCCACATGCTATCTCATACTCTTGGCTTCTCCATATGGCTTGTATTTCTCATAGCTTAATGGTCTCAGAGTAGTTGCACTACCAAGAGGCAGGAAGTGGAAGCTACCAGGCCAGTTAAAGGCTATGTCCAGAACTAGCCCAGCATACCTTCTGTTGGTCATACATTCTATTGGTCAAAGCAGTTATTGTCACCCCTAAGCTCACATCCAAGAGGATGGAGAAATAGACCTCACCTCTTCTGGGTAGAGTAGTGGCAAAGTCACATTGTAGAAAAGCTTGGGAGGTGGAAAATTTTTTCGTGATTATCTTTGTAAAGTACAATCTACTAATTACACTTTAACCCACCAATTCATCTTTTAGAAATGTATCCTGTAAGTGGACTTACAAATGTGAACAAAAATAAATGAACAAGGGTATTCATTACTAAAATAGTAATAGCAAAAGGCTGGATTAACCTAAATGTCCAAGAATAGGGTTATTTAACCCAATTTATTTGTGCCCATGCGGTAGATAGCTGTGTGCCTGTCTTAAAAAAAAAAAAAACAAAACACCTATGAACTGACTTTGAATAAACTCTAAGATATACTTTCAAATGAAAAAAATAAAGGTGAAGTTCGGGCATGGTGGCTCATGCCTGTAATCCCAGCACTTTGGGAAGCCGAGGAGGGTGGATCACCTGAGGTCAGGGGTTCAGACCAGCCTGGTCAGGCAACACAGTGAAACCCCATCTCTACTAAAAATACAAAAATTAGCCAGGTGTGGCAACACACCCCTGTAATTCCAGCTACTTGGAAGGCTGAGACATGAGAATCACTTGATCCCAGGAAGCGGAAGTTGCAGTGAGCTGAGATCGTGTTATTGCACTCCAGCCTGGGTGACAGAGTGAGACTCTTACTTAAAAAAAAAAAAAAATTTGTTTTGGTAGAGACTGTGTCTCACTGTGTTGCCCAGTCTGGTCCTGAATTCCTGGCCTCAAGTGATCTTCCCACCTCACCTTCCCAAAGTGCTGGGATTACAGGTGTGAGCCATTACACCCAGCTCCATCTCTATTAAAAAAAAAAAAAAAAAAAAGGTACAAACAGAAAGAAATGTTTCTATAAGCAATTTACAATAAACCCCTGGAAATCATACATGAAACTAAGCCCTCATATGTGTTGGACTGTTGGGGACACACAGAGATGGGGAAGTCCTGATTGGAGTCTCGCTGCTGCTACCATCTCATCTTTCCTGCTCACTTCCTAGTTCTGCTCAATCTGAAGTCCAAATCCTGCTCTCCTAGGAAGGCTGCATTGGCATCCACAACATATAGTTCTTTACACTGGTCATGTTCACGTGACAGCACGGCCTTTGGAACCCGACATTAGGGGGTTAAGTTTTGCCTCTACTGCTTATTAGCTACCTGACCTTGACAAAGTAATGTCTCTAAGTCCCAGCTTTCTCACTTGTAAAGTGGGGTTATACTGATACCTACTTCTCAGGAGTAAGAGGGTTAAAAAGATACATAGAGCACTTAGCACAGTGCTTGGCACTAAAGAAGTGGTCTTTAGTATTCTACTCATCATCACATCACATTAACCATATCCAACAAAGAGAGTGGGCATCAAAGCAAGGGACTTGTGAGGTGGGCAGTTGCTTTGGTGTCATCAGTTCAGATTACAAGTGCCAAACTGTGGAGTGGAGGCCTACCACCTCCTCACCTATCAGCTACTTGATATAGGGCCGGGCCAGGAACAGCAAGGTCTGTGGCTCTAATCCCAGCTAAACACAGCCATCTAAGGGTCTCTTCAAAAGAACTCTCCCAGGCCTGAGAAAGTATTGAGATACTGAAGGGTGCAGACATCTTTCTTTATGTATTGGAAAAATGTGCATGTTTCCACCTTCTCCATGCACACTAGCCCCCCAACGACTATCACTAAGGGAGACTCCAGCTTTGTGGCAATTTCTTCCCCCTTCTCCTCTCCAAGAGTCTCTGTGCTTTTGTAATAATGAGATAGGAAGTGTCAGTGCCCTCCAGCCAAAGACCACCACAAGCACACCTGTAGTTGAACAAGTTGGGTTCACTGCTTGTTTGAAGTGAGGGAGGATGCATAGCATAGGAAACCATGTGACCATCTCAGGAAGAGAGCATTAGAAAGGACTTATAGGATCTGGGTTTGTGTTAGTGGTTTTCAAGAGGGTTAAAGAAGCAGAACTTTCCTTTGTGCTGGATACTGTCAGGAAGCAAGAGTAATTCTGTGATTTGGTATATTAATAAATCTCATCTAGAAAGAGGAACGATTAGAGTGAGGCTAAAGCTGCAATTGGTAAAGAAACAGCAGGTACTCACATTAACTAGGACAGCAGGCATTCACATTAGGTCATTTTTGTGACTTGGACAACGTTCATGCTTTTTCTGTGTTAGATATGATTAGAGTGCTGTTGTTTTTGTCTTGATCCACCATAGTTAAAGAATGGTCCTATCTCATGTTGATGTCCTGTGAAATGGCTTATGTCCAATGGGATGACACTAAGGCCTTGCTGTGAATGTCAGGTCAAATTCTGGCAACACCAAGGTCCAGCTGGGGCTTTCAGATATTAGGGATTACTTTTCTCTTTCTCAGAACAGAAGAGGCTAAGAGAGACATGGGTAAGCAGGATTTCAGTTTTCTGGGGACTTAGGTGGAGAGTTGCTTAGTGTGTGCAAGAGGTGAGGGGTAGGTGGGTGGAGTGGGCTAATAAGAATCGCTCTGGACTGTGTCCCCATGGTCCCCAGCAGAGAGTTGCTATAGTGTATGCAAGAGGTGAGGGGTAGGTGGGTGGAGTGGGTTAATAGTATTGTTCTGGACACTGTGTCCCCATAGTTTTCAAGAAATATAAGTATGTAGGCTGAGGCAGGGAAAATTGCTTGACCCTGGGAGGTGGAGGTTTCAGTGAGCTGAGATTGGGCCACTGCACTCCAGCCTGGGCGACAGAGGGAGACTGTGTCTCAAAAAAACAAAACACACAACAAAAGTCTTTCAAAGCCAAAAGGTTCTGAGGCACTGTCTTAAAGCCTAGAGCTCCAGCTGAAGCTGATGCCTGAGTCCCAATGGTGTTGAAGAAGGAGCAGGGCCCAGAGGGCATCACTCTCAGAAGTCGGGCTCAGGTGTCTCCTGCCTCCAACCCCCAGAAGACCCAAGAGTTCCTTAGGCTCCCAGTGTCCCTAGGAAGTGGCGACCTTGACTCTTGGCCAGAGTTCAGAGTCCTGGTTATTAACACCAATAAACCTTTATTTACCAAGGATACTACCATGGGAGGACACAGCCTCTGAGCCCAGCCCTGCTGATCCTGTGGAAGGGGGAGGGCAGCGGAGGACAAAGGCAGAGACCTGAGAGCCGGAGAGGCTCAGCAAAGGGCCCCCAGCTCCTCTCAGGAACGGAGCATTTCTTGGCAGAGTGGTATTCATAGGACAGAGTTTGGAAAGTAGGAGCAGCGGGGAGCCTGAGGACACAGCAAGGAGAGCTCAGTGGCAGGTGCAGGCAGAGAGTTCTTTGGAAAATGGAGATCCTGGAAGGTGAGGGCCTCGAGCGCCAGCGTCCAGCCTTAGTGGGTATGCATATGTCCAGCTCCCTAAGGACCCACTCAGGACAGCTAAGGTGCACACAAGTACAGGGCCTTCCCCGTGCTCCGCCCCCCACCCCCAACCCTGCTAGCAGGCTGGAGGGCCCCGACCATGCGGGGTAGTGGGAGAAATGGAAAGAAATGGGACAGGAACAGGACACAAGAGTCCATGGTGGGAGTCAAAGAGCTGGAAGCGTTTTGGAAATGGGGGTCTGGGGGAAGAGTTGATCAAGGGGCGAGTTACTCAGCAGGTGGGAGGCACGAGGCCCTGGCAGCTCTGTTTTCTTGGCTGGGCTCGGAGAGGAAAGCTGGTAGCAGTCAGGCAACTGAGGGCCCGCCCCGGACCTCCCTACCGAGGGAGGTGTCAGGCCCCCAGGGACCCGGCCCCCTCAGCATCACGGGTGCTGAGGATGCGCTGGAGGCCGGTGGGCGGTCGCGGTAGTCGCCCTCCCAACCCCTCGCTCAGGTTTCTCCGGCCTAGGGCAAGAGGCCACCCCGCGCGGGAACGCACTGTCCACTTCTCAGGTCTGGAACTGGGCCGGCCTGCGGACGCTACCGAGAGGCGGTGGCTCCCGCCCCCTCGGCCGGACGTGGCGCCTCCCCTCCGGCCGCAGCCGGAGCCTGGAGGTGGGGTCGGAGTCGGAGCCCGGGGCTCTGATGTCACCGAGCGGCCGCGAGTGCCCAGGAGCTCGTCTCGGCTGGAGCCTCAGGTACGCGGCGGGGGCGGGGGCGGGGGAGCGGGGAGTGGGCGGCGGGATCCGCTTCCCTGGGGAGGCCAACAGGGCTGCGGGCGGACCAGTTGAGGAGCGGGTGGCAAGGCGATGGTCGCCAGGCATCCCGGGCGTCTTCGGTCGGGACGTGTCAGGCTTGGCGCGCGTCGGGTTGCTCGCGTGGAGTCGGACCCCAGCGCGCCTCTCCCAGCTGCAGAGCTGTGGGGCGGAGACGCGGCCCCCTCTCAGCTGGCGGCGAGGATCAGGGGCGCCGCCGGGGGTGCCGCGTAAGCCTGCGGGGTCGCCGCATGTGGCTCCAGCGTGCAGCGAGGTCTTCCTCCGCCACCCTCCGCTCCTGCCCTTTGTCGCCAAGCATCTGGAGGAGCCGAGTCCTTCCCTCCCGGGCTCGCGCTGTGCTCTGCGCGCCATCCTTCCCCAACGGTGAACCCAACGAGAAAGGCCGAGAACTGCGCGGGGCTGCGGCCATCGGCTGTCGCGCAGCTCCGCCTGTCTCTGCTGCCCCCTGCGGCCGCGAGGGCCTGCGCGTCTCTCCCTGCCGTGCCTAGGCTCCCAGAGCTTGAACCCCAGGTAACCGGGTCTGTCCACGTCCGCGGCCGCCTCTCCCCGCTTGTCGCCAGCTTCCTGCATTTCCCGTGCATGGCACGGAGCTCGGGTCTCCGGAGACTCTGCATCTGGGGTGCAGCGACCGATGAGCCTGTAAACCAGCCGCACACTCGGAGCGCGGATACTGCGTGGGGTGCGCTGTCAGCGCTAACAGGCTGGGGAATAGGGGGACGCTGGGAACAGGGAGAGCCAGCGAACTTCCCAGAACGTCAGCCTAGCCAGACCTAGCCGCGGGTACTGGGGTTTGAGACGTGGTCCAGGACCCAGGAACTCAGTCTGAGAGGGAGACAGCGCCTACACAGTGAGCCCAGTACTGAGGGGAGGACCCGTCAGAAGGGGCGACCTGGACAGCCCCTCCACAGAGAAGTCAGATGTGAGGTGGCCTTGAGGGAGGTATGATCCAAATCCTGATCATTCGTTGTATTTGAGGCTGTCCGTTCTCCTGTGCCTCCTCGGTCGCCTTACCTGGATCTGTTCCCATTGCCTTGGTGTGATTTTATCCACCAGAAACTGTCTTCAGCTATTTCCCCAGTAACCTCTAACTAAAAAACTGGGTCTTGCCTGGTCCACCCTCCCCTGCTGAACTCCAGAGCTACATCCCAACTGCTGCCAGACTTGTCACAGACACCATTAAGCCCAGACTGAAGGAGCACTGGCCCCCTTGACCATTCCCCAGCCCCAGCTCCTCCTTTCAGAATGGTGCCTCCACCTGCCAGACCCTAGCTTTGAAGGCCAAACTCATCTTTGTCTCCTCTTCCTCTCTGACTCCTTCATTCAGGTGATAAGTATACATCAAATACCCACCCCAACTCCCCCTCCCAGGACTCCAATCTGGTGGCTTTCTATCGGGGAGTCCATGCTGCTCCCTCTGCTCTGGAGAGGCTTGGCAAAATGCCTGCAGAGCTTCTTCCCTGGACTCCCTTTCAACAGCAGGCACAGGCTTGGCAGCCCAGCCCACGGTGCCACTGCCACTGAGGTGGGGACCCCTAAGATAGGGCTACCCCCAGCCACAGGGGCGGGCTGGACTGCAAGAGGCTCCCTGCAGCCAGACAAGCGTGAAAATGCCTTGTGGTTTTGTGCCGAGCCCCCCACCCCCACCCCCCAAAACACACCAAAGCAGCTGGGCCCTCTCAGCATGGTAGGTTCTGCAAAGGACACACTGTGAGCAGCCTGCATGAACATCAACCTAATAGGATCACCGATGCAAAAGCATCTTCAGCAAGTTGGAGTCAATAAGGAAACAGATGTGTAGACACATTTTTATCACCCATTCAAGCTGTTTTTATTTGCTGAATTCAGAATCCTTTAACACAGTAACTCACAAATAAGATAGATTTTCATCGATTTTCAAGACCTCTTTTTTCAAGACCTGCAGGAAGCCAAAATGGGCACGATGGGTGGCATAAGCTAGTACTCCCAAGCTGAACTCAGAAAGAGTAGGAGGAGAAAGGGCTAATAATGTCTGAGCAGTCGGGTGGGCTTCCTAGATGAGGTGACTGTCCTCCCAGGAGCTGCTACTCAGAGTAGTTTCTCGTCCTCCTAAAGTTTAGAGTGGAAATACTTTGCAAAAGAGGTCCCCAACCCTAAGTGTGAGGGCTAACTTCCTGGGCTTACTGGCATATACAGATGCCCCCAGGTGGGTGACATCAAGATGTTCTGGTCCTAGGTCTGCTGAGATCCTCTCCTGGGAATGTTGTAGGTAGTGCCTTTCCCTTTTAGGAAACACCATATCCTCCTCCTACTAACCCCTGTACTTGCCCTAACCAGCAATCTGTAACATCCTGGGCCTCAGGGATGTGGGTGGAGGGTGACTCTGAGCTCCAAATAGTGTCTAGGAGGCTCAGATAAGCCTGCTTTTTGGTCCTCAGCCTAGCCACAAATCACCCTACTCTGCATTCCCTACCAAGCAGCTCAGAGAACGCAGGCCAGCCCCCCAAAGTCTCCATAGTTCATAGGGAGCCCCAAGCCTCAACATTGCCCTTTCCCAAGCCTCAAAATTGCTCTTACCCTGACCCAGGCACACCTACTCAACTCTTACCCTTGATCCCCATCCCAGGACCAGAAGGGATCGATTTCTGGTCAGACCTGCCCCAAGCTGTGCTTGCCTGCTCTGTTTGTACCTCATATTGCATGAGGAACCTGGCCAGTGTCTATGGTGGCAAGTGCTTCACCCATTCTGTCCTCTTCCCCAGAAAAGACTAATAGGGAGGGAAGAAGGGTGTGCAGAAGCTAAGGAGCTCTCTTCCTTCTCCACCAAGGCTACCCCTATATCTAGTCCCTGCAAATCTGTTTTTTCCCTTGACATTCAGCAAATATTTGGGGTTTTGTTTTGTTTTGTTTTGAGACGGAGTCTCACTCTGTTGCCAGGCTGGAGTGCAGTGGTGCGATCTTGGCTCACTACAACCTCCGCTTCCCAGGTTCAAGCAATTCTCCTGCCTCAGCCTCCCAAGTAGCTGGGACTACAGGCATGCACAACCACGCCCAGCTAATTTTTGGTATTTTTAGTAGAGACGGGGTTTCACCATGTTGGCCAGGATGGTCTTGATCTCTTAACCTAGTGATCCACTCACCTCGGCCTCTCAAAGTGCTGGGATTACAAGTGTGAGCCACCGCACCCAGCCCAAATATTTGTTTAACATTGACTATATGCCAGGGACTCTGCTGGGCACTGAGAGTGCAGCAATGAAGAAGAGCAGGGCCTGTCCTCAGTAAGCTCCGGTGGGAATGGGAGGAGGGAATCAGAAGCAAGCCAGCAGGGACAGTGTGGGGTGATGGGGGCAGCTCAGCACACTGCAGGGGTCCCAAAAGGTGAGGAGACCTCTAAGCTGAGTCCTACAGGAGAAGCAAGAATAGAAGCAGGGCAGAGATGGGGGTCGGCCCATCATTCATAAACAAAAGGCAGAGTCTGAGAAGTAGGGACCAAATTATTTTGGAATCTGCCAATAGTGTGTGGGGAGGTAGGGGTGACTTTCCCGTAGTGGAGTGTGGGCTTCCTTGGAGGATTCAGGCTATTGCCAGGGCAGGAGGGATGGTAAACTGCCTTTCAGGAGGCTTGCTTCTAGGAAATTGATTCTGGCTGCAGTGAGCGTGGACGCAGGCCTGGATTCCAGGCAGGTTTCTGCCACTTCCCAGCTGTGTGGCCCTGGACAAATCATTTCCCCCCTCAAAACCTCATTGTCCTCATCTGTAAAATGCAGACAGCAGTTGTGATGATCAAAATAAATATTTACATAAAGCACCTGGAACATAACAGGCACAGAGGGAGGGATGAAGGCTGTGAAGCCGCCTCTGCTCCTTGCCCTGGCTCTTCCCCCACCTCTTCTTTCTTAGCTCCCCTGAGGTCTCAAGAGTGTTCTTGACCATTGTTTATCAGGGAAAGATCACATAAAGAAGCCAACAGAGCGGCCAGGAAGCAGCCTGGGTGGAACAGGGTTGGGGAGGAAAGGAACATGGGTACCTTCTCAGCATTCCAGGAGGTCTCAGGGTAAAGGCTGCTTGTGGGCAAGGGGAGCCCGGCAGGGAATGAGCTGGTTCCAATTCCTTCCCCTGAGTTGGGCCCCCAACCTTCAGAGGTGCTCCCTGGGACTGGTCCTACTTCTTCTGCCACCTCTGATCCCAAGGTGACTCTGCCAAAAACTGGGGGACGCCAGCGCTTGTGACGGTGTGACCAGGGAGGGGAAGTGTAAGCGTCTGGCCGTCCGTGGTGGCAGGGCCAGCAGGCTGTCCCAGCCCTCACCCAGTGCTCCTCACCCAGCACCACATCTGTGTTTTCCCAGGACCTACGCAGCCAGCCAGCCTCAGCACTCATCTGCGGAGCCATGGAGGCGCTGGGTCCTGGGGGCAACCGCGCCTCTCCGGCCTCGTCCACTAGCGGCCTGGACCTGCGGCATCTGTCCATGCGCGGGGACTCGGCCTACAGCTCTTTCTCCGCAGCCTCCAGCGGCCCCGAGCCGCGCACGCCATCGCCAGGGACAGACCTCCTTCCTTACCTAGACTGGGACTACGTGCGCGTAGTTTGTGGCGGCCTGGGCCCCGCCCCGCCCGACGCTGCCCTTTCTACATCCCCTCGGGCCCGGCCCGCGGTCGCCGCCCACAGTGGGCCGCAGCCACCAGAGGTCCCGGGGACCCTGGGGCCACTGAACAGGCAGGCCACCCCGCTGCTGTACGCGCTGGCTGCGGAGGCGAAGGCCGCGACGCGGGATGCCGAGCCGCCCAGCCCGCCGGCCTCGAGGGCTGCCTACCGCCAGCGGCTGCAGGGCGCGCAGCGGCGAGTGCTACGGGCGACGTCGTTCCAGCGCAAGGAGCTCCGCATGAGCCTGCCTGCCCGCCTGCGACCCACTGTCCCAGCGCGGCCCCCGGCGACTCACCCGCGCTCGGCCTCGCTCAGCCACCCGGGCGGGGAGGGGGAGCCGGCGCGGTCCCGGGCTCCCGCCCCAGGAACTGCCGGCCGGGGTCCCCTAGCCAACCAGCAGAGGAAATGGTGCTTCTCGGAGCCAGGAAAGCTGGATAGTGTGGGTCGGGGCGGTGGGCCGGCGGGGGAATGCCTGGGTGAGGCCTGCTGCAGCTCTGGCCTCCCGGGACCTGAGCCCTTGGAGTTCCAGCATCCGGCGCTGGCTAAGTTTGATCACCAGGTCGGATGGCTGCCAGAGACGCAGCCCCAAGGCTCGACAGACCCAGACTCCGGGTCCTTGAAGCTTGGTGATGCCTACGGGCCTGCCAGTCGGAGTCGGAGCGCTTCGGGCGAAGTGTTGGGTTCCTGGGGAGGATCAGAAGGGACCATACCCATTGTCCAGGTATGGAAGTCAGGAAATGCAGGATGGTAGGGGAAGCATCTGGGAAACAAAACTTGAGCCACATTTCAGTCGACTGTTCACCCTTCCAGGCTGTTCCCCAAGGAGCAGAAACCCCCAGACCATTGTTTCAGACCAAATTTTCTAGGTGAGAGACACAGACCACTCTGGACCAAGTTGGGGGGAGGCAGCTTGCATAGCTTTTGCCCAAAAAATGAAAGGGCTTCCTACCTAACCTCAGTCTGAGCCTTCTGGTTCTTTTGCAAACACCCTACTGTCTCCCTGGTGCAACACCGAGAGCTTCCTTCCTTTCACTGTGGTAACTGCGGGGTCCCTGCCTCCAGGTTCTTGCCTCAGAAGGAGGCTGCGGTGGTGTATCCTGCAGAGGTACCCCAGAGCAGCCCTGCTGATGGTGAGCAGAGGGTCTCAGAGACCTGCATTGTGCATGCCCGGCTCCCCTCCCTTCCTGATGAAGTGTTCCTAGAAGAGGCCCCGCTGGTCAGAATGAGATCACCACCAGACCCCCATGCCTCCCAGGGGCCCCCAGCCAGGTAATTCCCTCTCGCTTCCAAGCATCATGAGGCACCCCCCTGACACATCTACAAAACGCTAGAGGGGTACGCTCTCCTAGCTGGAGCCTGGGAGTCCAGGTGATGGGGGCAGGGACAGATGGCCCTTGGAGGACACCATTTGTTTGTGGCTAGAGCTTTTTCTGATTCAGTGTCTTTTCTGCTTCCAGTGTCCATGCCTCTGACCAGCAGTATGGAACTGGCTTAGGCCAAAGAACTGGCCAGGCTGCAGTCCCTCCAGAGTACCCGCTCCATGAGTGTCCAGGAACTGCAGGGGCAGATGACTGCTGGCAGGGGGTGAATGGTTCTGTAGGTATTTCCAGGCCCACAAGCCACATCCCCACTGGGACTGCAAATGATAACATCTCAACTGTTGACCCCACTGGACTGACCACCAATCCCCCTACAGCTGCAGAGAGTGACCTCCTCAAACCTCTCCCAGCTGATGCCTTGGGACTTTCAGGCAATGATACTCCAGGTCCCCCTCACAAAACTGCCCTGGATAGGGGCACTGGCCAGCCTGGTTCCAGGCCCCCATGGCCCAGTCAGTGCCTCGGGGAACTGGTTCAGGAGCTGGCCAGGTTAGATCCCTCTCTACTTGACCCTCTTGCTTCCCAGCCCAGCCCAGAGCCACCCCTGGGCCTGCTGGATGGGCTGATTCCTTTAGCAGAGGTCCGGGCTGCAATGCTGCCTGCCTGTGGGGAGGCTGGAGAGGAGGCTGCCAGTACTTTTGAGCCAGGGTGAGTGAGGGGTACCAGGGATTCTGGACGCTGAGCCCCTGAAGTCGGGGACAGGAAACCCAGGGAGCTCTGGCTTTGTTCCCAGGTCCTATCAGTTCAGCTTCACCCAGCTCCCGCCAGCTCCTCAGGAGGAGTCAAGGCTTGAAAACCCTGCCACCCACCCTGTGCCTGACCAGCCATGTGGCCAGGGGCTCCTTGCACCAAACAACAGCATCCAGGGCAAGAAAGTGAGTGGAGAGGGGCTGGTGGAGGCTGGGGGTGGGTAGAAGCCCAGAGCCTGGACAGAGAAGTCGTGAGCCTGGCCCCAGCCTTGAGCCTTCCCTGCAGGTGGAGCTGGCCGCCCTCCTCCAAAAGATGCTTCAGGACCTTCACACGGAGCAGGAGCGGCTGCAGGGGGAGGCCCAAGCGTGGGCCAGGCGCCAAGCGGCTCTGGAGGCTGCAGTGCGCCAGGCCTGTGCCCCTCGGGAGCTGGAGCGGTTCAGCCGGTTCATGGCCGACCTAGAGCGCGTGCTTGGCCTCCTGCTGCTGCTGGGCAGTCGCCTGGCGCGCGTGCGCCGCGCCCTGGCCCGGGCGGCCTCAGCCAGCGACCCTGATGAGCAGGTAAAAGGGATTCAGGTTGCAAGGGAGTAGGGCCTGCTGTCTCCAGCTGGAACCATTCCGGGAGCGGCGGCGCCCTCGCCTGGCTCACGGCTCCTCTTCCTACGGCTCCAGGCCTCCCTGCTGCAGCGCCTCCGGCTACTGCAGCGGCAGGAGGAGGACGCCAAGGAGCTGAAGGACCACGTGGCGCGGCGCGAGCGGGCGGTGCGGGAGGTGCTGGTGCGAGCTCTGCCCGTGGAGGAGCTGCGCGCCTATTGCGCCCTGCTGGCCGGCAAGGCCGCCGTCCTGGCCCAGCAGCGCAGCCTGGACGAGCGCATCCGCCTCCTTCAGGACCAACTGGACGCCATCAGGGACGACCTTGGTCATCATTCCCCGTCTCCCAGCCCAGCCCGGCCCCCAGGGACCTGTCCTCCAGTTCAGCCGCCCTTCCCTCTTCTCCTTACCTAGTTATAGGTGGAGAGGGTGGGGAGCACCGCCCCTACCTCTCACCCACATAAGTGAGGTGATGCTGATTTATTCTCTGCTTTTCCCTTGAGGGATTGGGGAGGACCCAGGCCAGGCCTCTCTAAGATACTCCTCCAAAGTGTTCTCATGTGGCTTCGCCCAGGTCTTACGGCTTATTTGGTAATTAATTTATGGATCTTAAAAACTGCAGTGTTCCCCCATTTTGTGATGAGAGTGTGGGGCTGGCAGGGGTTGGTTGGAGGGAGGAGAGAAGATAGAGGAGCACTTAAGGTGCAAAACAGCCTATTTTTTCTTCAATAAAAATTGTTAAGAGAAGTGTGTGTGTCACCTTCAGCACAGCTGTGGGAGGAGTGAGAGGGATCTTGTTTACACAGTCACCAGCCCTGGCTGACTAGAGCAGAATAGGGATTTGCTGGCGGAATATCAGTCAACCCTGCCAATGTCTAGTTAGCCTGGAGAACCTGGCTTGAAAACAGGAGGGACCAGGGGAATACTGGGTTTTCAGCTCCACTGTCACCAATATTTCCTAACTGTTCCAGTGACTGTGTCACAGCCACAAAGGCCTAGGTCTGATTGGCTGAGTCCGGATTCTGTAGCTGGTTTCTAGCCAACATCCCAGCTTCAGTAGTGAAAGTAGGAGTCCTGTCTCCTTTCAGGACTCAAGCTACTGAAATGGGCTCAGATGCTCTGCTGCCTAAATGCCCTGACAAATATTCAGTATACTTGAACATCCAGGGACGAATGTTCCGGCTACTGCAGCGGCAGAAGGAGGACGCCAAGGAGCTGAAGGACCACGTGGCGCGGCGCCAAGACCCAGAAAGCACTGTCTTCTTCCAGTTATGTTATCAACACTGTTTATCCTCCTCTCTTTCAGAGACCCCACTGGGTTAGCCAGGCCTGAGGCAGGCAGTCAAGGGTGGGAGCTGAAGGTGAGGGGTGGGAGACCTCAAGATCTTCCATGCTGGGACTAAGGACCTGGAGACATAGCAGTGGTTGTAATCTGAAGGTGGGCCATGGTTGGTAGTGGGAAGTTAGGGGCTGGAGTGGTATGACACATAGAACTCCTCAATTTGTGCATCCACCCCATGTATATAGAATCAAAGTTAGGTTCTCAGATATACACGTTAAAATCTGCTTCAGCCTTTGTAGCTACAAATGCTGGGGCCAAGAACATCGTTCCACAAATATTCAGTGTATTTTTGGAAGTTGGGCACATTAAATGGCATGTTTATGTGCATTTAAATCCAACTGACCCCCAAGTGAGAAATCTCTGCTCCTGGGCTTGTTTTCTGATGCGTATTGTCATCAAGTGCAACTGGTTGGGGATTTTAAATGGTCATATTCATACCAAAAGCGTTTGTTATAACAGTTGTGCTATTGAGCACAGAACAATGCTCACATTATGCCTTTTTATAAAAAACACATGGGGCTCCTACTGAGGCCTTTGCGGGTTCTAACATTATGCTTTGCTTTGCCCCTTTGAACACAGTGGGCAGGGCCTCTGCTCCAAGGTCTTCAGCCTAGCAAACACACCCAGAGACATGTTCTGGATGGAAGCAACTAATTTCTGCCTTTTGCCCTGTACGGACCCTATTGCATTATTCCATTGTGGTATTCTTAGAAACAGCTATTTGGGAGGCTGAAGTAGGAGGATCACGAGTCTGGGAGGCGAAGGTTGCAGTGAGCCGAGATTGTGCCAACACACTCCAGCGCTCTAGCCTGGGTGACAGAGTGAGACCCCCGTCTCAAAAAAAAAAAAGAAAAAAAAAAAAAAAAAGAAACACAGCCAACATAACCATTAAGCCAATGGGAATTGTGTATTTCAAACAAAGCACCCCCAGCCCGGCTGGGCGTGGGGAGCACGGGGGCGGGAGTAGGGCATCTGCCATCTTCCCATTAAACTGGACTTTGGTTGTGTGCTGGGTTTTTCCATGGGGAAATAAATATGAGGCTTTTGTGCTCGTCCTTGCCAGATCAGGAGAACCCCCAAAATAAGGCCACACTTCCTGCAATGGACCTTCTATCTTCCCTCGGTCTTCTTGCCCCAGTTTTTCTCCCTTCCATATCGTTATTTCTCCAGAGGGCAAGAATGAGCTCACCATATTTGTTCTGTATCAGCACCACAGACCAAGACTTTGAGGGGACCAGAAGCCCGGTGAATTGACCCTTCAGGATACTGCCAGCAGAGGGCACTGTCCTCCTTATGGTGAAAGCTGGTACCTATGCTTCGCCATCCAGATTCTCCAGCTACCAGGCCCTCTGGGCCAGCCACAGGGACTTTGACTTGCCTTGCTGAGCTGTTAAGCCCGAAAGCTGGAGCTGAGCCTTTTGCTTCTTTCAGAAGGAAACTCTGACCAGCCAGGCAGGGAAAGGCTGGCTGTCTTTGCCACTGGGCCTGTGTTGGAAAGTTACTGGCCAATGAGAAGTGGGAGACAGGGCAGTCGCGGGGAGGGGTGTGGGGGAATTTCAACGGTACACTGATTAAATCATATCCTCCTAATACGGATTTGATCAGTATACTTTTTGATCTCGAACATCAGTATTAAAAAAAAAAAAAAAAAAAAAAAGCCTTGCGTAGTCTCCCAGGGTGAAAAAGCGGGTTGCATGGGTCGCTATCAGGGTTTCTGCCCTCCACCTCCTTTAGCCGCCTGCGTTCCTGCCCCATCCTCCTTCCGGCAGCCTGCCGCGGTGCTCCCGGGCTTTTGGGGAGCGCAGGCTGCGGCTGGCATCGTTGCTGGGCAACAGGCAGCCCCGCGGCCGCCTCCCCCGCTTGCTTTTTCCGCCCCCGCTGCTCCTCCTAATGTGGATTTAATCAGTGTACTTTTTACCTTCAGGCTGTAAATTGGAAACGGAACAGGGAAGCCATGTTCCGCGGTGCCCCAAACCGGCGCGCAGTCTGTCTTGGAACATCCTGCTTGGCACAAAACGTGCCCCTGAGAGCGGCTGGCGCAGACCTCAGGGCTCCTCATTGGAACAAATTGCCATGCTGTGCATTCACATGTAAACCAGGAGCTTAGGAAATTTAGGTCAAATGTGGTTGAGGGCTGCAGAGAGAAAGAGGTGAAAGGGGCGTTTGGGGGCGCAGGAAGGCGGGAGGCGGAAATTGCTGAGGACCTCAGTGTTGCTGTCAGCCTAGCTACAGAGTGGAAGGTCACAATGGACGTTTACCTGTTGTCTTTGATGTTTAAGTCAGCACCCACTTCCCACGAGGAGGATTTTTTTTCCCCCTTTAAGGAGAGCTCTGGATCTCGATGTCTCTGCTTTCTTTTCTCTTCCCTGCAGGCACACCTGAGGCACCCAGGTCACAGGTTGAAGTCCGGAGGTGTGGCAGTTCCAAACAGGCGAGGTGGGTTCAAGGCAAAAGGCTATCTGGAGAGCGAAAGAGAATCTAAGTATAGGCCGGGCGTCTATAAATACAGGGTGACTCACGCCTGTAATCACGGGATTTTGGGAGGCCGAGGCGGGCGAATTGCCTGAGTTCAGGAGTTCGAGACCAGCCTGGCCAACATGGTGAAACCCCCGTCTCTAACAAAAGATTAGCCGGGCATGGTGGTGCACGTCTGTAATTCCAGCTACTCGAGAATCTGAGACACGGAAATCGTTTCAAGTGAGAATCGCTTGAACTAGGGAGGAGGAGGTTGCAGTGAACTGAGATCCTGCCACTGCACTCCTGCTCAGGTGGCTGAATACCAGTAGTTTAGGTCTGGAAGGTGGGAGTAGGGATGCTAGAGGAATGTGAGTTTAGAAATACATTATTTCTGTTTTAACTAAAGTGATATCACGTACAGAATTTGGGATAATTTCCCTCTTGTGGGAATACATTTTTCCTAGTAGAGTCAATTGTTATGTATATAATCACTAACATGTTAAAAGAATGGTGATCATGGCAGGGTGTGGTGGCTCACGCCTGTAATCCCAGCACTTTGGGAGGCCAAAGCAGGCGGATCACCTAAGATCAGGAGTTTGAGACCAGCCTGACCAATATGGCGAAGCCCCGTCTCTACTAAAAATTCAAAAAATTAGCCGGGCATAGTGGTGCCCGTAATCTCAGCTACTTGGGAGGCTGAGGCAGGAGAATCGCTCGAAGCTGGGAGGTGGAGGTTGCAGTGAACTGAGATTGCACTAGTGCACTCCAGCCTGGGCGACAGAGCGAGACTCCATCTCAAAAAAGAAAAAAACAAACAAAAAGCATGGTGATCATGTAAAGCAAATCCACAAATCAGAGCTATTTTGTTTTGGGATGCAGCCATTTACCCCCTGGAACTAACCCGGCACCCCACATTGGTGTTGCAGTTCATAAAGGGCTCTATCCACTATTCCATGTGCTCGTCCTTCCCCCACAGCCTGTGAAATAGGTACAGGAAGTCTTTTGTCCCATAGACAGGGAAGATGGAGTTTGGGTAGCTGGGTGACTTGCCCAAGGTCACTAAATGAGTAAAAAGGGCTGAGATGAGCCCACCCTGCTTCCTGCAATAGGATAGCAGACAGTGTCATGAAAAAGAGCACCCAAAGGCTATTCCAGCTCTGCCACTCACTAGCTGTGAGGCCTGGACAAGTTACTTGTGACTTCTCTAGGCTTCAGTTTCCTCACTTTAAAATCAAGATACAAATAGTACATACCTTGTAAACTTGCGATTAATACCTGCAAAGTGTTTAGAATTGTGCCTGGCACTTAACCAGCACAGGTTATACAGTCTATGCATCACCCTGGATCTCCATTAGGTAAGTGAGACATGCTTAAGAACAACCTCCAACCTCCATTAAAGGACATGTAAAACTTTACTTAAAAGCTTGCTATGGATATGACTCATAACCATCTACATCAACAATTAACTTCTCCCTCATTAAAAGGAGTGATTTCGTCCCTGTGACAATTCTTGTCCACTAAATTGCCTTCACAATTATTTTCTGTTAGCGTTGAAAATACCCTTCTAAAGGTGTGCCTCCTGCTAGGTGATATATGATTCTTAAACACTTTCCATATGCATATGAAACTATAATTTCCTATCGGCTTACCTTATAGTTGCAGAAAGCTTTGGCCTGCAAGGAAAAACAGTGTTTTCTAACACCTGAACTTTACGTATATTGATCCTAAACTCTCGCTAAATGTTTTACTTCACTTGGAAGGCTTGCGGCACACTCTTCTGAAACACAAAGATTCTTCTGGCAGTTCAGATGACCTTCCTCTGATTTAAGTGTGCAATAAACATTAGTTATTGTTATTACTACTTTGCTGGTTTAAATGTTGTCTTTCTCAAGGCAGGTCATACCTGTGTCTATGACCTTTGTCTGAGGCCCTGTTTCAGTCAGGCGTCTCTTTTACCATGGAAAATCTCCAGTATTTTATTCTATTTTCTAGACTGTCAGCTACTCTGATTGCTATGATTGTGCCTCCCACAATTTTTCTGCAGAGGCAGAAGATTTAATTTGCATTTTAAAATAATTTATGCAGAGTTCCAGGCAAGGAAGGTGGGAAGGTCACATCAGGGCCCACATTTATCTACAGTTCTCCATTACGATATCCATGTGCGGTTGACTCCTTTGCAGAGCAATCCAACTTCTTTCAATAACAGAATGCTTGAAAGAGGCAGAAGAATGAAGGAAAGGAAATTAGATACAAAGCAAAGAAAAATACAATAGCAAAAACTGTAGAATTTTTAAGGGAAGTACATCACCACTCAAGCAGAAACAAAATGGAGGACTGTTTATTTCATTGCTCAATCAAAACATTCCATGAAAGACTGCCTTAAATAATTTTTTTTTTTTTTTTTTTTGAGACGGAGTCTCGCTCTGTCGCCCAGGCTGGAGTACACTGGCCGGATCTCAGCTCACTGCAAGCTCCGCCTCCCGGGTTTACGCCATTCTCCTGCCTCAGCCTCCCGAGTAGCTGGGACTACAGGCGCCCGCCACCTCGCCCGGCTAAGTTTTTGTATTTTTTTTTAGTAGAGACGGGGTTTCACCGTGTCAGCCAGGATGGTCTCGATCTCCTGACCTCGTGATCCGCCCGTCTCGGCCTCCCAAAGTGCTGGGATTACAGGCTTGAGCCACCGCGCCCAGCCGCCTTAAATAATTTCAAAGGCTTCACTGATACATATGGGGGTGGGGAGGGAAACTCCACTACCCTGTGCCACAAAACTATTTGATATAACTAATGACATGCAAACACAATTTGCAAAAGCAGAACATTATCACAATATGATATTTAAGAAATTGGTTGAGTAAATAGATTTCATAACTTTAAAAACAGAAAAAAATTACACTGTATTAAGCCTGGGAAATCTTGGCAATTATCTACAAACTTTCTCATTTACAGATAGGAACAAAGGCCCAGAGAAGTTAAGCCACTCATCCAAGCTCACCGAGCAGAGATTCTGCATTTGCTATTTTGGAATAAGCTGTCTGCTTTCAAAGGTTTTTTAAAAATGGATATTACATACTTTTTGTTTGTACAGAACAGTCATATAAAATAGTTGCTCCTTAATTGTATCCATTACTATTTAATCGCTTATTTTTCTGTCATAATACTATGACTTTTTTTCTTTGAATATTCACCTATTGCACTGAAAGGCTCCACTGGATTTGAAAACCAGATTCAGAAACACAGCACCAAGGTGCAATTCACAAACCACAATTTTTAAAATTAAGTATTCATGCCAAATCAAAATAGTCACCCACAAGTACTAAACACATGTTTATATCTCATGATGAAGACAATCACAAATTAAAAGTATCTGCCAAAATGTCTTTTTTCTCTAAGTCACCTTTACTTTCAAGATGTACTTGTTTGCAAATATTTAACATTCACAGTACAACTGAAATTAGTTACATTCATAATGGTCACAATCGTTATTCTGTGTTCAAGACTCTCCAGAATCTTGATTGCCTAAAATGAGGTAGATAAACTTTTAAGTTTGTTGGTTGGGATTAATTTCCTTTAGATCTTGATCATCTATTTTTTAAATAGAATTCCAAAGTATTTAGCAAAAAAAATTGAAAAATGTCTAAGCACTTTGCCTAAAAAGTTGAAAAATATAATTTCAAAAGGTTATTATGAAAGTTGCTTTACCTCATTTCATTTTAAAAACAGAATAAATGCATCAAATTACAAAACCACCGCATATCTTAAAGCTGACAGCCTAACATCTTTCAACATTTAAACAGACCCTTGCTCTAGTTCTGGCTTGGGATTGTGTAGCTGCAGAGGCATCAGGTGAACGCATTCAGGGGCCAGACCAGCTGCTGCCCCTTAACCTTTGACCCTGGATTTCAAGTTCCCTCCAGAGTTCAGGCCTGTCTCCTGGAGTTCTTTATAGAAAGCTCTCACTGATTTCTCAAATCCCATCTCTGGAGATGGGTCATGCTTCAGAGAGAAGCTGGAAGTGCAGGCCCATCTGGGTAAAACAGGCTGCAGTGGACAAAGCTGGAAACAGAATGCGGCTCCAGGCGTTGACTGGGCTGCAGTCTTGGGTGGGTTTAGACTGCCAGGAGCAGGCCACGATAGATCAACCAGGTGGTAGTCCCAGGGACCTTCAGGTTGTTGGAGGCAAACTGGGCACTAGACCAGCTAAAGGCCCCGGAGTAGGTCGACGAGAGATTTCTGAGAAGGCTGGCAGACCACCGCGGATCTTTGTCTTTTTACGTGGAGCCATGGGCGACGCGCTCAAGAACTTACTGAAGGAGCTCGACTTCTTCAAGCCTCGGGCCAGGTCCTGGAGCATGAGGTCGTCGGCCAGGACGCCCAAAAATGCACTGGTGGTGGAACTGAGGATGGTGGCGGCCACCTGCACCGGGCGCCTGGCAGCAAGACTGCCACTTCCACCACCGGTCGCGTCTGGCTCCGTGGTGCTTCGCAGGCCTGGATCGCCAAGAAGGCGGCGCAACGCGTACGAGGAGCCAGGCCGCAGGTAATGGTAGGCGCGACGCCCGCTGTGGTCACGCACGTTCACCTGGGCACCCAAGCGCACCACCAGCAGCACAGCGGCGTCCTCGTGGCCGTGCAGCGCAGCCAGGTGCAGCGGCGTGTAACCGCCGTGGGAGCGCGCGTTCACGTCGACTGGCGCGCCAGTGCGCCGCGCTACCTCCACCAGCTGCAGCGCCATCTCGCCGTCGCCGCTCTTGGCGGCCCAATGCAGGGCCGTGAAGCCAGACATGAAGTCGCGCTTGGCCGCCAGGCCACGGTCGCGCAGCAGCAGCCCGTGCAGCTGGTGGGTCCAGCGGCCCCCGGCCGTCCGCACGAGCCACTCGTGCTCTGACGGTTCCAGGGGCACGGCGGACGGCGGCGGCGCGGCGGGCACCTCCTCGGCGTCGGGGCTCAGCAGACGCGGGCCGGCGCGCGACAGGCGCCTCAGGTGCGGGGAGCGGCCCGGCCCCAGGCCGAGGCCCAGACCGGACTCTTCCACCGACAGCCGCCTCAGCAGCAGAGGGGAGCTCCGCGGGCTCGGCTCCTCCGACAGCTGCCGGCGCAGGCCCTGTTCCTCCGCCCGGATGCGGAGCGTGGCGGCGGCCGGGACGCAGCGCACGGGCAGCATACAGGGTTTCTGCTGCGACGGCCCTTTCGCTGCCCCGGGCCCGGGCTCCGGGTCTGGCGGATCAGAGCAGGGCGAGGCCGCCTCAGAAGAGGCCCTAGGCGGTGGGGCCGCGTCTGCGGAGGGTCCCTCGGGGGCCTGGGCTAGCTCGAGGGCTGGAAGCGGTGGGTCGGCGGACCGCTCCCGGGCCGGCTGAGCGGGCTCGGAGGCCGGACCCCGCGGAGTGTCCTGTGTCTCTGTTAGCGGACCCGGGTCCCCCGGCGGCTCCACCGGCCGCGGCACCGGGACCAAGGGCGGAGCTCCCGGGGCAGAGGCGTCGCCTGGCAAGACCACAGTGGGCTTCGACGGCTGGGCCGCTGCCCCCTGGGGGCCGAAGGGCGCGGGCTCGGGCTCTGGGGGCCGCGGCTTCTTCCTCAGCACCACGAACTTGACGCCGTCGAGCTCCTTCACTACCGCCACGTTGTTGACGAACTGCTTAAAGCGGTCCCTGCGGGCGGCGCGGCCCCGCGGGTCGCCCGCATCGAGCAGTGGCTTGAAGCGGCTCAACAGCTCAGAGTTGCGCACCTTCCCGCCGTGCTCCTGCAGGAAGCCCAGCACCGCTGCCTGGCTCACCCCGGCGGCCGCAGCGGCGGCGGCGGCGGCCAGGGCCATGGTGGGGCCCTGGGTTCCTGGCTGTCGGGGCGGGTGGGCGCCGCGTCGCCGCGGGACGCACGGGAGCGGGGTTCCGGTAGGCGCGGCCGCGCTCACCTGGTGCCTTCCTCGCGGCTGGCCGGGCGTGTCCCCGAAGCTGGACCTTGGTCGCGCCGGTGCCACCGGGCCGGGGCGTCTCGGGGCGAAGGGCGCCAGGGGCCGCGGGGAGCGCCCACCCCCAGCACCCTGCCGGGCCCCGGCCTTTGGGGTAGGTTTCTGCCTTTGCGTTCTGTCCAATGGGCGCCGGGTTCCATTCCCCGTGCCGCGCTCGCCTTACAGGTGACAGCTGCCCCCGCGATGCAGAGGGAACTGGAGCAGAAATTCCCGCCGCCCCCCTCCCGCCCCGGAATTAAAGGCGCAGCGCTCCAGCTCTGGTCCCGGTTGCTAGGTGGGTGTGTTCCCTAGGGACGCCGCGGTCCGCCAAGGAGGAATGGATTTTTATTCCTTTAATAAACATTTAACCACTGCAAAACACCGAGTGATGATTTCAGAGCAATCCTTTTTTTTTTTTTAAAGGTCGTCAATACCGCTCCATTTTTTTTTTTTTTTTTTTAATTGCGTTTCATGCAGGAAAACGGCTTCATGCGATTTACGGCAAAACCAATTCACTCTGTGCGACAATGCACGTTACTCTAGGTTTAGAGAGACGTTTTCAAAATCAATTTTCTCATGGTAACATAATACATTTTCACGTAGGATTTGGGGTATAAAACCACAGGAAACATAAACATAACAGGAAAATATAAAGAAGGAAAAAATATCACCTGAAATCACCATTAACATTTTGAAATATCCTTTCCCTGTCTCCCATATGTGCATGTATATTTATGCTTTAAAATAAGAAAGCAATGCGGAGTCATGCTATGTTTTTAAACCTTCATTTGTTCCACAGATAGGTATTGAGCACATAGTTTGTGCCAGGACTTTTTTGTGTGTGTGCTAAGATGCATCAGTTAGCAAGACAGATTTAAACACCTGTGACCTAGTGGGGCTCTTACGTTGGAGGAGAACAGAAGCATATGGTGAATTCGAAAACTATACGATATGCTAAATAAATGCTATGAAAAAAGCACAGCGGGGTAAAATGGATGAGAGGCAGGTTGCAATTTTGGTCTGGGCAGTCAGGATAGTACTCATTGTGAAAGTGACATTTAAGCAAAGACTTGAAGGAGATCAGGGAGTTCTGTAGATGGGGAAGAGGTTTCTAGTTGAGGGAACTGCCTGGCAGAGGTAGAATCAGTTCCTTAATTAAAAATGCAGGCCGGGCATGATGGCTCACACCTCTAATCCCAGCACTTTTGTAGGCTGAGGTGGGCGGATGACCTGAGGTCAGGAGTTCGAGACCAGCCTGGCCATCATGGTGAAATCCGTCTCTACTTAAATATACAAAAATTAGCTGGTCGTGTTGGCACACGCCTGTAATTCCAGCTACTCCGGAGGCTGAGGCAGGTGAATCACTTGAATCCAGGAGGTGGAGGTTGCAATGAGCTGAGATCGCACTACTGCACTCCAGCCTGGGTGACAAGAGCAAACCCTGTCTCATAAATAAATAAATAATAAATAAATGCAGTACTACAAATATATATAACCAGAAGCAGCATATTGTAGTAGCTAAGAAAACAAAGACTCTGGAGTCAACATTCCACACTTGAATTCTGGCTCTACCTTGGGCAATGGCTTGACTTCTCTGTGCCTCAGCTTTCTTGTCTGTAAAGGAATGATGAAAATCGTACTTACCTGCTCAGATGGTTGAAAGGATTAAGTAAGAAAATAAACACGAAAGACTTAGCGTAATGCTTGGCTTACAGTAATAACTCGAATTATTAGTAGTAATATAGTCACTACTATTAGTATTACTGAAAAAGAAAAGAGAAGACTAAAATGTGAAGGGTCCCCTTTCCCCAATCCAGTCCCCAGGGGAAATTTCTGAATTCAGCCCTATCCCCAAGATGCAAACAATTTAAACATGCTCCCTTCACTTTATATTGTGAGCATTCCCCCCAATGACAATAGCTAGTCTTCAAAAACATACAACTTTTAATGATAGCATCAAATAAATGTAGTATTATACTTTGTTTTCTTATTCTTCATTGTTCATATTGTTTCTAGTTTTTAATTCTTATAAATGATGCTGTTGATATACAAGACTTTGTGCACCTTTCTGGGTAATTCCTTAGGATAGCCTCCGAGGAGTAGAATTAGTAGGGCATGCACCTTCATGCCCAACACCATCACACCCAGCTAATTTTTAATTTTTATTTTGCCCAAGTTTGTCTCAAACTCCTGGCCTCAAGTGAGCCTTCCACCTCAGCCTCCAAAGATTACAGGTGTGAGTCACTCCATCTAGCCTTGCCCCCCCACCCTTTTTCTTTTCTCTCTTTTGAGATGGAGTTTCACTTTTGTTGCCCAAACTGGAGTGCAATGGCGCAATCTCGGCTCACTGCAACCTCCGCCTCCCAGGTTCAAGCGATTCTCCTGCCTCAGCCTCCCAAGTAACTGGGATTACAGGCACGTGCCACCACACCCAGCTAATTTTTTATTTTTAGTAGAGATGGAGTTTCGCCATGTTGACCAGGCTGGTATCAAACTCCTGACCTCATGTGATCCACCCACCTTGGCCTCCCAAGATGTTGGGATTATAGGCGTGAGCCACTGTGCCTGGCCTACCTTACCCATTCTTTAAACCCACCTCAAGGCCCACCCCTGTAAAGCCTTCTGCCTCAGGTGTATCATGCTGTACGTTCCTCAATAATTTATTTCAGCAAATATCTATTGGATATCTTTGGGTGCAAGGCTGTAAGCCAGATACTCTGGGAAGAAGACACAACCTCCCTTTGAAGAGCTTACTGCTTAGTGGAGAAGAGAAAAACATTAAATACAACTAATTATGTGACATAGCCAAATGAAATGAATGCTCCAGGTACTTACCAGAGCAAGTGGAGGGCTGGGGGTGAAGGGGTGGGGAAGGGTGGGGAAGAGGGAGGTCTGGAGCATCTCCAAGAGGCAGGCTATGAGAACAGGATAGGTGAAAGCTTGAAAGTGGGATTGTGGGCCGGGCGCAGTGGCTCATGCCCATAATCCCAGCACTTAGGGAGGCCAAAGTGGTTGGATCATGAGGTCAGGAGATTGAGACCATTCTGGCTAACACGGTGAAACTCGGTCTCTACTAAAAATACAAAAAAATTAGCCAGGCGTGGTGGCGGGCACCTGTAGGCCTAGCTACTTGGGAGGCTGAGGCAGGAGAATGGTGTGAACCCAGGAGGCAGAGCTTGCAGTAAGCCAAGATAGTGCCACTGCACTCTAGACTGGGCAACAAAAAAGAAAGTGGGACTGTGAAGGCTGAATTCTGGGTAAAGAGTATCCAGTGTGTTTGAAGTTGAGGGTGTGTGCCAGGGATATAGAAAAATACAATGTTGGAAAAGTAATCTGGGGTGATGGGTGAAGGGCCTTAAATGGTAGTTTGGACTTTACCCTGTTTGCAGTAGAATGTCATTGAGAGCTTGCTTTCTTCTTTTTAAAAAGTGGCTTTATTTTCTGATTATAAATTAATAATAATGTTTTTTCCAATTCTCAATAGTTTCTAAAATATAAAAAGAATATATCACATGTTAGAGAACCACTTGATATTTTTTAGTTTATGCTGTGAGGAGTTTTTCTCTGTACATCCATAGATATGTACACAACCATCTACACCATTTGGTACGCATGGGATTAGACTGCATGTTGCTAATAACCCACGTTGCTGTAGTCAAGGCTCTTGTGGCGAATGGGCGGAAGAGGGGACCCTGGAGAGGTAGTGGCAGGGTCCTGTGGAAGATGGTAGGGCTTACCAAGCTCGGACAGTGGATGGGGGCCAACGATACTTCAAAACCAGAACTTGCATTATATTGCCTTGTTTTCACTTTTAAAGTTATATTCCCTTTGTTGTAATTTTCATTTCAATAGCTATTTTTTATATTTTATTTTCCTAGCTTTTTCTGGGCCAATTGTTGTGTTCCTTGAAAAGTCATTTCCATGATCTCATAGGTGGTGAAGCCTCAACTTGGACTTTTGTTACCATCTCCTGTCTCCAAGAAGAGAGATGAGGGAGAGCACTCCTCTGTTAAAGATCATTATTGATTTATGTGGTTCGAACTAATTTTAACTATGATTGTAACCCCCCAATGGGTTTACCTTGCCTACTGCCTAGACAGAGCTGATTTATCAAGACAGGGGAATTGCAATGGAGAAAGAGTAATTCACACAGAGCTAGACTTATGCAAGAAGACCAGAGTTTCTTTATTACTCAGATCAGTCCCCCTGAGAATTTAGGGACTGGAGTTTTTAAGGATAATTTGGTGGGTAGGGGGCCAGTGAATTGGGAGTTCTGATTGGTCAGGTCAGAGATGAAATCATAGGGAGTTGAAGCTGTCCTCTTGCACTGAGTCAGTTCCTGAGTAGGGGCTACAAGACCAGATGAACCAGCTTACCAGTCTGGGTGGTGCCAGCTGATCCATCAAGTTCAGGGTCTGCAAAATGTCTCAAGAACTGATCTTAGGCTTCACAATAGTGACGTTATCCCCAGGGGCAATTTGGGGCGGTTTAGAATCTTGCAGCCTCCAGCTGCATGACTTCTAAACCATAGTTTCTAATCTTTTGGCTAATTTGTTAGTTCTACAAAGGCAGTCTAGTTCATTTTGAGAAAGGGCTGCTACCGTCTTTGTTTCAAACTATAAATTATAAACTAAGTTTCTCCCAAAGTTATTTTGGCCTATGCTCAGGAATGAACAAGGACAACTTGGAGGTTGGAGGCAAGATGGAGTTAGTAAGGTCAGATGTCTTTCACTGTCTCAGTTATAATTTTGCAATGGCGGTTTCATGATTGCTAAGAATAGACAAGGATCAAATACTGATTGAACAGGAATTGCTAGTACAAGCAGTTTATTGACAGTGCTTAACAGGCTTCAGGCTCTGAGTTACATAAAGAAATTTGGCCAAGGTCACAGTTAATTGGCTGAGCTCAAACTGGAACCCCAGGCTACCTGCCTATGCTCATTTACTGTGCAAAGTTAGGTCACTCATTATTTAAAATTGATATTCTGAATGTTTAATAAATAAAGTAGGGAAAAGCTCCTCACAAATGCCTCACTTAAACTTTTATTTATGCTTGTGCTTCTGAACATACTCTGCTTTAATATTTTAAGTGATAAGTTTATAGGTTGAGCAAACATTACAGTGAGGATGCCAATGACATCCAGTTCCTCAGGCTGTTTTTCAGTTTTGATGCCCTGTTGCCAGTGAGGCCAGAAAATCAATTCTTCCAGTGACCCAGGAGTTTGCCCACAACATTAGGAAAATCAAATATAAAATGTATATTTATAACAAAGGTAAAATTCCATAATGTATCTTGAACATGGAGAATGAAATAGGAAGGTTATTTGTTCTTATCTTGGTATCTTAAATATGAAGCAGATCAGGGTAGAGGCCCTCTGTAATTCTTAAAGCTACAATATTTAAATATAAAATAAAATAATTTCATAATCTTATACTATGTTACATTATATTTATATTAAATATATAATTACATTTATATTATTATTATTACTTTTGAGACAAAGTCTCGCTCTTGTTCCCCAGGCTGGAGTGCGATGGCACGATCTTGGCTCACTGCAACCTCTGCCTCCTTGGTTCAAGTGATTCTCCTGCCTCAGCCTCCCGAGTAGCTGGGATTACAGGTGCCTGCCGACTGGATTTTTGTATTTTTAGTAGAGACAGGGTTTCCACCATGTTGTTCAGGCTGGTCTTGAACTCCTGGCCTCAAGTGATCTGTCCACCTCGGCCTCCCATAGTGCTGGGATTACAGGCATGGGCCATCACGCCTGGCCTCCTATTCTATTCTATTCTATTCTATTCTATTCTATTCTATTCTATTCCTTATTCCAATCCACACTACCCTCTGAACCCCATGCCTAGGCTCCGCCGAGAGCTGTAGCCGATGCTTAATGTTTGTGAATGTCTTCTCCCCTACCATGGCAGTGCAAGTTGGCTCCTTCCATTGGGTTTATCCATCGCAGCCTGCTACCTCTGCCCCCTGGTGTCTCAGCAATACATCATCATCTGTAAAAAAGAGTTCCTCCGGCCCTAGGAGGCAGGAGCTCCAGGGACTTGAGGGGGATGGGCTGCCCAGCAGTGGCTGTAAAGGGACTTTGCCCAGATATCAAGCTTTTGTGGTCACAACTTCCGGAACAAATAGTGCTTTGTTCTTGCTTCCAGTCCAGGGGAAGCAAGAGTGGCCTCTCTCATTCCTGCAGCTCGTTAAGCCCACTTCTTTCTAAGGTCAAAATAACTTTATTTCTAAATCTGAGTGAAAGTGTCAGCTCACATGTTTCCGCCGTAGACTGAGTTTTTGACTCTGCGGTTCATTTTTCAGGCTGCTGCTTCTCTGATTGCTCAGACTATTGCTTGGTTGCTAAGTAGGGAGCCACAGGCCTGGTCCACAGAGACTTGGAAAGCTGTGTCCTGACTTCATGAATCTCCAGCAGTTGGTGCCCTTTGCTACCCGTCTTTAGTAACCCATTCAGTCCCTTGCATTCTCAGGTATGACGTGTTTTTTGTTTGTGGTTTTTTTGAGATGGAGTCTTGCTCTGTCGCCAGGGCGGAGTGCAGTGGCACAATCTCGGCTCACTGCAACCTCTGCCTCCTGGGTTCGAGCGATTCTCCTGCCTCAGGCTCCAAGTAGTTAGGACTATAGGCACGTACCACCATGCTGGGCTAATTTTTTGTATTTTAGTAGAGATGGGATTTTACCATGTTGGCCAGGATGGTCTTGAACTCCTGACCTCATGATCCGTCTGCCTCGGCCTCCCAAAGTGCTGGGATTATAGGCATAAGCCACTGTGCCTGGCCTGAGTTTTTATTTAAACGAGTCTACCTGCCCCCCTGCCCCTGGGACATTTGGGGGGTCAGTTTTTCTTTTTCTTTTTTTTTCTTTTAATGGGCAACACTTCATTCCATAAAATAGAATACGTGTTCCCTGGGGTCAGCTTTTCTTTCATGTGAGACAGTGTCTGAATGAGGAAGGGCCTAATCTGAGAGGCCTGCAAAATGTTGGTCTTTTATTGTTTTTTTTTTTTGTTTGTTTGTTTGTTTTTGTTTGTTTGTTTGTTTGTTTGTTTTGAGGCGGAGTCTCGCTCTGGCTGGAGTGCAGTGGTGCGATCTCGGCTCACTGCAAGCTCCGCCTCCCGGGTTCCCGCCATTCTCCTGCCTCAGCCTCCTGAGTAGCTGGGACTACAGGCGCCGCCACCACGCCCGGCTAATTTTTTTGTATTTTTAGTGGAGACGGGGTTTCATTGTGTTAGCCAGGATGGTCTCGATCTCCTGACCTCGTGATCCGCCCGTCTCGGCCTCCCAAAGTGCTGGGATTACAGGCTTGAGCCACCGCGCCCGGCCTATTGTTGTTGTTGTTATTATTTGAGACAGAGTCTTGCTATGTTGCCTGGGCTTGTCTGGAACTGCTGGGCTAAAGTGATCCTCCTGCCTCAGCCTTCTGAATTGCTGAGATGATAGGCACCTGTCCATGTGCCTGGCTCAAAGTGCTGTTTTTTTGTTTTTGTTTTTATACTTTAAGTTCTAGGGTACATGTGCACAACGTGCAGGTTTGTTACATAGGTATACATGTGTCATGTTGGTTTGCTGCACCCATTAACTCATCATTTACATTAGGTATTTCTACTAATCTAATGCTATCCCTCCTCCTGGCCCCCACCCTCTGACAGGCCCTGGTATGTGATGTTCCCTGTGTCTTAAGTGTTCTCATTGTTCAGTTCCCACCTGTGAGTGAGGACATGCAGTGTTTGATTTTCTGTCCTTGTGATAGTTCACTCAGAATAATGGTTTCCAGCTTCATCCATGTCCCTGCAAAGGACATGAACTTTTTTATGGCTGCATAGTATTCCATGGTATATATGTGCCACATTTTCTTAATTCAGTCTATCATTGATGGACATTTGAGTTGGTTTCTAGTCTTTGCTATTGTGAATAGTGCCACAATAAACATACATGTGCATGTGTCTTTATAGTACCATGATTTATAATCCTTTGGGTATATACTCATTAATGGAATTGCTGGGTCAAATGGTATTTCTAGCTCTAGATCCTTGAGGAATTGCCACACTGTCTTCCACAATGGTTGAACTAGTTTACAGTCCCACCAACAGTGTAAAAGTGTTCCTATTTCTCCACATCCTCTCCAGCATCTGTTGTTTCCTGACTTTTTAATGATTGCCATTCTATCTGACGTGAGTTGGTATCTCATTGTGGTTTTGATATGCATTTCTCTGTTGACCAGTGATGATGAGCATTTTTTCATGTGTCTGTTGGGTGCATAAATGTCTTCTTTTGAGAAGTGTCTGTTCATATCCTTTGCTCACTTTTTGATGGGGTTGTTTGTTTTTTTCTTATAAATTTGTCTAAGTTCTTTGTAGATTCTGGATATTAGCCCTTTGTCAGATGAGTAGATTGCAAAAATTTTCCCCATTCTGTAGGTTGCCTGTTCACTCTGGTGGTAGTTTCTTTTGCTGTGCAGAAGGTCTTTTGTTTAATTAGATCCCATTTGTCTATTTTGGTTTTTGTTGCCATTGCTTTCGGTGTTTTAGTCACGAAGTCCTTGCCCATGCCTATGACCTGAATAGTATTGCCTAAGTTTTCTTCTAGGGTTTTTATGGTTTTAGGTCTAACATTTAAGTC
Organism: Macaca nemestrina; assembly: GCF_043159975.1. Classification (NCBI taxonomy): domain Eukaryota; kingdom Metazoa; phylum Chordata; class Mammalia; order Primates; family Cercopithecidae; genus Macaca; species Macaca nemestrina. Next base: position 47,639,223 of record NC_092130.1, read on the forward strand.
TTTAAGCCATCTTGAATTAATTTTTGTGTAAGGTGTAAGGAATGGATCCAGTTTCAGCTTTCTAGATATGGCTAGCCAGTTTTTTTAGCATCATTTATTAAATAGGGAATCCTTTCCCCATTTCTTGTTTTTGTCAGGTTTATCAAAGATCAGATGGTTGTAGATGTGTGGTGTTACTTCTGAGGCCTCTGTTCTGTTTCATTGGTCTATATGTCTGTTTTGGTAACAGTACCATGCTGTTTTGGTTACTGTAGCCTTGTAGTATAGTTTGAAGTCAGGTAGCATGATGCCTCCAGCTTTGTTCTTTTTGCTTAGGATTGTCTTGGCAATGTGGGCTCTTTTTTGATTCCATATGAACTTTAAAGTAGTTTTTTCCAATTCTGTGAAGAAAGTCATTGGTAGTTTGAATCTATAAATTACCTTGGGCAGTATGGCCATTTTCACGGTATTGATTATTCCTATCCTTGAGCATGGAATGTTCTTCCATTTTTTTGTGTCCTCCTTTATTTCGTTGAGCAGTGGTTTGTAGTTCTCCTTGAAGAGGTCCTTACATCCCTTGTAAGTTGGATTCCTAGGTATTTTATTCTCTTTGTAACAATTGTGAATGGGAGTTCAATCATGATTTGGCTCTCTGTTTGTCTGTTACTGGTGTATAGGAATGCTTGTGATTTTTGCATATTGATTTTGTATTCTGAGACTTTGCTGAAGTTGCTTATCAGCTTAGGGAGATTTGGGGCTGAGGTGATGGGGTTTTCTAAATACACAATCATGTCATCTGCAAACAGGGACAATTTGACTTCCTCTTTTCGTAACTGAATACCCTTTATTTCTTTCTCTTGCCTGATTGCCCTGGCCAGAACTTCCAACACTTTGTTGAATTGGAGTGGTGAGAGAGGGCATCCCTGTCTTATGCCAGTTTTCAAAGGGAATGCTTCCCGTTTTTGCCCATTCAGTATGATATTGGCTGTGGGTTTTTCATAAATAGCTCTTATTATTTTGAGATATGTTCCATCAACACCTGGTTTATTGAGAGTTTTTAGCATGAAGGGCTGTTGAATTTGTTGAAGGCCTTTTCTGCATCTGTTGAAATAATCATGTGGTTTTTGTCGTTGGTTCTGTTTATGTGATAGATTATATTTATTGATTTGCGTATGTTGAACCAGCCTTGCATCCCAGGGATGAAGTCGACTTGATCGTGGTGGATAAGCTTTTTAATGTGCTCCTGGATTTTGTTTGCCAGTATTTTATTGAGGATTTTCGCATTGATATTCATCAGGGATATTGGTCTAAAATTCTCTTTTTTTGTTGTGTCTCTACCAGGCTTTGGTATCAGGATGATGCTGGGCCTCATAAAATGAGGTAGGGAGGATTCCTTCTTTTTCTTTCTTTCTTTTTTTTTTTTTTTTTTGAGACTGAGTCTCACTCTGTCGCCCAGGCTGGAGTGCAGTGGCCGGATCTCAGCTCACTGCAAGCCCCGCCTCCCAGGTTTACGCCATTCTCCTGCCTCAGCCTCCTGAGTAGCTGGGACTACAGGTGCCCGCTACCCCACCAGGCCTTTTTGTATTTTTTTTTTTTTTTTTTTTTTTTAGTAGAGACGGGGTTTCACCGGGTTAGCCAGGATGGTCTTGATCTCCTGACCTCGTGATCCGCCCATCTCGGCCTCCCAAAGTGCTGGGATTACAGGCTTGAGCCACCGCGCCTGGCCAGATTCCTTCTTTTTCTATTGATTGGAATAGTTTCAGAAGGAATGGTACCAGCTCCTCTTTGTACCTCTGGTCCTCAGCAAGTGTAAAAGGACAGAAATCACAACAAACTGTCTCTCAGACTACAGTGCAATCAAATTAGAACTCAGGATTAAGAGACTCACTCAAAACCACACAACTACATGGAAACTGAACAACCTTCTCCTGAACGACTACTGGATAAATAACGAAATGAAGGCAGAAATAAAGAGGTTCTTTGAAACCAATGAGAACAAAGACACAATGTACCAGAATCTCTGGGACACATTTAAAGCAGTGTGTATAGGGAAATTTATAGCACTACATGCCCACAAGAAAAGCAGGAAAGATCTAAAATCGACACCCTAACATCACAATTAGAAGAATTAGAGAAGCAAGAGCAAACAAATTCGAAAGCTAGCAGAAGGCAAGAAATAACTAAGATCAGAGCAGAACTGAAGAAGATAGAGACACGAAAAACCCTTCAAAAAGTCAATGAATCCAGGAGCTGGTTTTTTGAAAAAATCAACAAAATTGACAGACTGCTAGCAAGACTAATAAAGAAGAAAAGACAGAAGAATCAAATAGATGCAGTAAAAAATGATAAAAGGCATATCACCACCGATCCCACAGAAATCAAAGTGCTGTTTTAACCATTTCTTTAGTTATGAAATGGAGTCCCTGCTTGGTCAAGGTGGATGAATCAGCATCTCAGAGGTCAGACTTCTATTCCATGCAGTTTCCCATTGTATTAGTCTGTTGTCACTCTGCTGATAAATACATGCCCAAGACTGGATAATTTTAAAGAAAAAGAGGTTTAGTGGACTTACAGTTCCACATGGTTAGGGAGGCCTCACAATCCTGGTGGAAGGTAAAAGGCATGTCTCACCTGGAGGCAGGCAAGAGGAAACTTGTGCAAGGAAACACCCCTTTATAAAACTATCAGATCTCGTGAAACTAATTCAAAATCACGAAAACAGCACAGGAAAGACCCATCCCCGTGATTGAATTACCTCCCACGAGGTCCCTCCCATGACATGTGGAAATTTTGGGAGCTACAATTTAAGAAGAGATTTGGGTGGGGACACAGCCAAACCATATCACCCATGCAGATGGGCTTGGAGATTACAGCACCAAATGTCTGGGAATGTGAAATCCACCAACAACATTCCTCACTGCAACAACATTGTCCTGGCTTTAGAGATGACAGGTAGAAATAACGCAATTATCCCCTCAACTCTTGTTGTACTAGTGTACCAGGTTTGCTTGTTTTTAGAGATGGAATCTTACTATGTTGCCCAGGCTGGGTTTGGAACTCCTGGACTCAAGTGATCCTCTGGCCTCAACCTCTCAAGTAGCTGGCACTACAAGCATGTGTCACTGCACCAGGCTGAGGATACCATGCTTAATTTGCCCTCTATTTAGCAACTTGGTTAAAAGTAGGAAAAAATCATTAAACATCAGCTTATCAGGTTTCCTGTTCAATGCTTCTAAGAGCTAATTCGCAGAGAGCTTAAAATAATTTGAAGTAAGCTGTAGTAAAAGACTGAATGTCAGGTGTTGATTGAGAATCTCCTTTCTAGAGAGGAGGTGTTTTGGGGAGGAGTCAAGCTAGGTCTGTGTGGTGGAGGCAGCAGGACATGAGGTGGGCAGCAGGATGGGTAGGCAGCCAGCAGGTCTAGAGATTCTCAGAAGATCTGCTTGCTTGCCACTTTGAGACCATCAGCTACGTAAATATTGGAGAGTTTTATTTACAGCCTTCAGAGGAATAATTTGTGACACTGAACAATGAGCAAGAAACAGGAAGGTGAACTCTACCTTTGAGGGTGTGTGGTCTGGGGAAGAAGTCATTGATAGTACTGATTTTACTTACCTAACTAAGCGTCAATGAAATATTGGCAATGCTAAATGAAAACAGGAATGAATACAGGTCTCTTTTCAGCTACCTATTCCCAGGTGGCCCAAGTTCCAAGGAGTAAGATTCTGTGTCCTCATCAGTTGGGGTATAGCTCTAAATATTTGATAAATATTTATAATGATTAAATGGCAACAGTTTGTCATGTAGTAGTGACTGTGGTCACTTTGAGGTTTTTTGTTTGTTTGTTTGTTTTCAGAATGGGGTCCCAGGTTACTGTCTATATACCTTATGTTCTATAACTATTGATAATGATAAAACAGTAACAATTCATCACATGGCAGATATTCTCATCATATCAGAAGGCAGCTAGGCACACCACTATAACCACTATAACCATTATGCCACCAACACCATTCTCATCACTTGGATTTTTCCTTTTCAAAATGGAACCAAAGGTTACTGTCTACATACCTGACTCTCATCCTAGGGTGACAGTGAACACCTTGGATATGTTACAGTAGGTTGAAGTGGTTTGAGTCTCATGATTTCAGGAGCTAGAAGTGGGGCCATGGAGACGGATGTTTTTCTGGAACTTTTCAGATTGTAAACTCCTGGTTACCTGTCACCTTCCCAGATGTTGGTGAATGGAAGTGAGCATAGCACAGTTAGCAGCACAAACATTTCCACCACTAACCTTTAGGCAGGGAAGGATTCTCCCCTAGAGCGCTCAGAGGGAGTGGGACCCTGCTGACACCTTGATTGGGGACCTCTGGTCTCCGTAACTGTAACAGAGTAAGTTGCTGTTGTTTTAAGCCACTCGGTTTGCAGGAATTTATTATGGCAGCTACAGGACTTCAGTTCCAGATAAAAATGACTGGAGCAAGAGCAAGGAACAGCAACAACAGCAAAACACAGATTACGCCGGGGGCACTTAGCAGGAGGAAAGCCTCTGTTTCCCCCAGAATAAGTTTCTGTCTCTAAAACAGAAACTCTTGAGCATTTGTTTCTTAGTGGTAAGAGGCTAGAGGCTGAGGCTTGGTTATTTATGCATGGCACTGTGTTTCTTCCTCTTTTCTTCCTTCTCCAATCTTTGTCTTCATTAGCGATTATGATAGAATTTCCTGGGCAAAATAATCCTCTATTTTTTAACTGGAAAATTTTGGCAAAATGTCACAATGTTCTAGTGTCCTAAAAGCTCAACATGCTGGGGCTTAGGAACTTTCCAGGGGAGAGACAATAAGACCACAGTCTGCACAGAGCCTTCTGTGTGGCTGTGACAGCGAGGACAAAAACAATCACATTCATGTTGTTCATTAGGATGGGGCTTTTTTGCTGCTGCTTTTTTGTGGTAGTTTTTCACTATTCAGTCTAAATTTGTAAAGACCATTGTTTTGTTTCCATTAAGGGAAACTGTTTATGTCTCAAAGTTAACCCATCTTAGGTCCTATTTGTTATTTTCCTTTCAGAAGATGTAGTGAGTTAGATGGTAGCCCCCTAAAGATATGTCTATGTCTTAGAACCAGTTAATGTGACCTTATTTGGAGAAAGGATCTTTGTAGATGTAATTAAATTAAGGATCTCGAGATAAGAACATTCTAGGTATCCAGGCAGGGCCTAAATCCAATGACAAGTGTCTTATAAGAGACAGAAGAGGAGGGCCAGGCACGGTGGCTCACACCTGTAATCCTAGCACTTTGGGAGGCTGAGGTAGGCAGATTATTTGAGGCAGACCAGTCTGGCCCACATGGTGGAACCCCATCTCTACTAAAAATACAATAATTAGCCAGGTGGTAGTGGTGCACGCCTGTAATCTCAGCTACTCAGGAGGCTGAGGCAGGAGAATCGCTTGAGCCTGGGAGGTGGAGGTTGCAGTGAGCTGAGATTGCACCACTGCACTCCAGTCTGGGTGACAGAGTGAGACCCTGTCTCAAAACAAAAACAAAAATAAAAACAAAACAAAAAAAAAAAAAACAAAAAGAAAGAGAGGAGAAGACGCAGTGGGAGAAATGGAGAAGGCCAAATGAAGATGGAGGCAGAGATGGGAGCGATGCTGCCAAGAAAGCCCAGGAACATCTGCAGCCACCTAAAGCCGGAAGAATTGAGGAAGGATTCTCCCCTAGAGCCTTCTGAGGGACCGAGACCCTGCTGATACCTTGACCTCCTGGCCCCAGAACTGTGAGAGAATAATTTTCTGTTGTATTAAGTTATCCAGTTTGCAGTATTTTGTTATGGCAGCTACAGAAAACAAATACCGAAGGTTAGAAGGAAATGGTGGGTTTACTCAAATCTTGCTGGAATGGAAGATTCTATCCTGAAATATGAGTGGCATTCCTCAGGCCTTTGAACTCAGATGACCCGAGGCTGTGAGGAGATCTGGCCCAGGCATGTCTCAACTAAAGCTATGACTTTGGCTGCATTTTGGAGAGTCTTGATGTGTGGATCACATTTTAGGAGCAAAACTTCCCTATAGCATAAAGGTATTCAGACTCCAAGGAAGGCTCCTCATTCTACATGGTGTTTTATGTGATAAGACAGGCCAGCAGTCATCTTTTTTTTTTTTTTTTTTTGAGACAGAGTTTAACTTTTGTTGCCCAGGCTGGAGTGCAATGGCATGATCTGGGTTCACTGCAACCTCCGCCTCCCGGGTTCAAGTGATTCTCCCGGCTCAGCCTCCTGAGTTGCTGGGACTACAAGTGCCCGCCACCACACCCGGCTAACTTTTTGTGTTTTTAGTAGAGATGGGGTTTCGCCATATTGGTCAGGCTGGTCTCGAACTCCTGACCTCAGGTGATCCACCCACCTCAGCCTCCCAGAGTTCTGGGGTTACAGGCGTGAGCCATCACACCCAGCCCAGCAGTTGCTTTTTATAGCCCTTGGGAGGGGTGTTTCTTATTAGTTCCTTTGAAAAACTCCTGGTCCCTGCCTCCTCCTCCACCCATGCACTTTCTGGCACCCCACCACCACCCTGCACGGCCTGCATCTTTCTGGAATCATCTTCCGTATGGTATTCCAGGTAGCCATCACCAAGCTGATAGAGCTGACAAACTAGATGAAACACCTTAGTACTTCCAGTTCAGAACTCAAAATATAAAGGATAATAGGTGGCAGCTCTTGTCTTCTGTGAAACCATTTCCTGGTGGAGAAGATACGTATATAAACAGAGATCTGTGGGAAGATGTGCTCATGGAGAGACAGTGGGGTTGGTGGGGGTGCAGTGGCTCACTCCTGTAATCCTGGCACTTTGGGAGGCTGAGGCAGGTGGATCACTTGAGGACAAGAGTTCGAGACCAGCCTGGCCAACATGGTGAAACTTTGTCTCTATTAAAAATACAACACTTAGCTGGGCGTAGTGGTATGCACCCGTAATCCCAGCTACTTGGGAGACTGAGACAGGAGAATCGCTTGAACCTGGGAGGCGGAGGTTGCAGTGAGCCGAGATTGCACCACTGTACTCCAGCCTAGGTGAGAGAGCAAGACACTGTCTCAAAAAAAAAAAAAAAAAAAAAAAAAGAAAGAAAGAAAGAAAGAAAGAAAGAAAGAAAGAAAGAAAGAAAGAAAGAAAGGATAGATGGGGGATCTTTTAGCTGTCTGGGACACCCAGAGGAGGAGCACTTTTCCTTGGGAGAGTCTGAAAGCATTTTGAGAAGACATGACCTTGAAGCTGAGACCAGGAGCTCTGCAAGCTGAGATGGGGGAGGAAATCATTCCTGGCAGAGGAGCATAAGCAAAGGCATATAGTGTGTTTGTGGAACAGCGAGAAGTACAGGGTAACAGATCAGGGATGAGGATGGGGCGTGAGTGAGTGCAGAAACAGGTTGAAGAGGGTGGTTGGTGCCAGACCATTAAGGGCCTTACACATCCTTGATGACTCAAGCTGAACATTTCCCAACTGAACTGGTTATCTTCTTCCCTAACCCTCCTTCCCCTCCCCCAGGGTTCTGCAGCTCAAAAAAGGCACCATCACCCACCCAATCTGGGTCTGGCAGAGACCTGGGCATCCATTGTGATTATTCTTCCCCTTCTTTAGTACCTCCTGAATCCCTCCTGCTCTCTCCATTCTTATGCCAGACCATCATCACCTCAGCCTGGACATCTGCTGCAGTCCTCCCTCCCGTCTCCCCATTGTACCCAATCTCCTTGCTCCCAGTCTGGCTTGCCTCCACACTCTGTTTTCTACTTACAGCCGGAGCATTCCATTTAGAAAACAGATTTAACCATATCACTTGGCTGTCTGTGTAAAACTCCGTAAGCTCCGTAAACTCCAATGGCTCACAAAGCCCTCTATGATATAGCTTCTGATCAAAACAATGCATGCACAGAGGAGCTTGGAATGGAAAGTGGTAGTGTCCTGACACTGGGATCCCCACTCCCAGGCTTCCTCCCCATAGGACTTCTTTTGGCCAGTTCTGGGTTTTAGTACTCCTGGTGATGATCTCCATATCCCCTAATAGTATACTTATGTACTTATACTGATGTTTGTTGATTTATCAATCATAAAGTAGTTGATTTAGCCTACTCTAACATATAAGGGTTTTTGTTTTGTTTTGTTTTGTTTTGTTTTTTGGGAAGGGTCTCCCTCTGTCATCCAGGCTGGAGTGCAGTGGTGCAATCAAGGCTCGTTGCAACTTCAAACTCCTGAGCTCAACTGCTTCTTCCCTGCCTCAGCCTCCCAAGTAGCTGGTACAGGCACACACAATGACGGCTGGCTAATTTTTAAATTTTTTAAAGAGATGCTGTCTTGCTATGTTGTCCAGGCTGGTCTTGTCTGGCCTCAAGTGACCTTCCCACTTTCGGCTTCCCAAAGTGTTGGGATTACAGGCATGAGCCATCGTGCTTGGCTTTGTCTCTCCAGAGGATTCCTGGTTCCTCCTCCGGTCTCTTCTCAAATTTCAAAAAATATACTTAAACCTCAATGTCTGTCTTCATCAGTCTTGAACTTTTGACTTGCCACTTAGTAAGATGGAAACTTTAGAGCTCCTACCCTCCCATCCACCTTCTGTGACCCAACCATTCCTTGACTCTATCTTGGCATACATCATGGAGTTTGGTAACATTTACACTTTGTTTAGCTATAGTAAAATCCTCTAAGTTCTTCCGAAGAAAAAAAGTCAACTTTGCAATAACCATGAAAAATGGTGTTGGTTGGGTGTGGTGGCTCACGCCTGTGATCCCAGCACTTTGGGAGGCCGAGGCAGGTGGATCACTTGAGGTCAAGAGTTCGAGACTAGCCTGGCCACCATGGTGAAACCCCTTCTCTACTAAAAATACAAAAATTAGCAGGGTGTGGCAATGCATGCCTGCAGTCCCAGCTACTTGGGAGGCTGAGGCAGGAGAATCACTTGGACCCGGGAGACTGAGGTTGCAGTGAGCTGAGATGGCACCACTGCACTCCAGCCTGGGCAACGGAGCGAGACTCTAATCTAAAAAAAAAAAAAAACAAAGAAAAGAAAATTGGTGTTTACTGCAGCCACCTCTGTGATGTGTTTCAGTTTGCTTCATATTTGGGTTTGGCCTTTCTTGTCTATTTTGTTTTTCTGGGTATGCAATTAATTGCCTTTCTTCTTTTTTGCATTCTATAAATTTGCCAGGCCATCAGTTGTACTATCTATTCTATTGAATGCTCTGCCCCAACTCCTCACCTCTCTCCAAGAGCTTTGGAGACAGTCTAGGCTGGCTGCTCTCTTGACTTGCTGCACAGCTCTCAGCTCTCCTCCTGGGATTTCCTATAACTGCTCTCCTGGGTTGGATGCACTGTTTCTGAATCATGTGTCTTTTTCTTTTTCTTTGGTAACTTTAAAGCATATTATCAAGTAACTTCCTAAGAAAAGGTCCTTACGGAATTTTATTTTTTTTAACCTTTTTGTTATAGAAAACTTCAGGCCAGGCACATCCCAGCACTTTGGGAGGCCACTTGAGCCCAGGAGTTTTTTTTAAATTTTTTAGACGGAGTTTCGCTCTTGTTGCCCAGGCTGAAATGCAATGGCGCGATCTTGGCTCACCGCAACCTCTGCCTCCCACGTTCAAGCAATTCTCCCACCTCAGCCTCCCGAGTAGCTGGGATTACAGGCATGCATCAACACATCCGACTAATTTTGTATTTTTAGTAGAGATGGGGTTTCCCCATGTTGGTCAGGCTGGTCTTCAGCTCCCGACCTCAAGTGATCTGCCCGCCTCAGCCTCCCAAAGTGCTGGGATTACAGGTGTGAGCCACTGCACCTGGCCGAGCCCAGGAGTTTGAGACCAGCCTGGGCAACATAGTGAGACCTCATCTTTACAGATAATTAAAAAATTAGTTGGGCGTGGTGGCACGTACCTGTGGTCCCAGCTACTCAGGAGGCTGAGATGGAAGGATGGCTTGAGCCTGGGGAGTGGAGGCTGCAGTGAGTTGTGATCGGCCACTGCACTCCAGCCTGAGCAACAGAGTGAGACCCTATCTTGAAAAAAAAAAAAGAAAAAAAAAGAGAATTTCAAACATCTATAAAAGGAGATAAAATAACACCATAATGAACCCTTATATATCTATCCACCACTCCAATAATTATCAACTCTCAGCCAACCTTATTTCACCCACATTCCTAGCCACTGCTCACCTCTCCCAGATTATTTTTCCCCCAGATATCATATCACCAGAAAATATTTAAATATATGTCCCAGAAAGATACAGACTCTTATAAAAAACATAATCAATATACCATTAACATACCTAAAAATTCTCAGTGATTTCTTAATGTCATCAAATAACTGATCAGTGCTCAAATTTCCATGATATATGTAAACATTTGCTTGTGTTAATTGGAGCCAATTGCAATTGTTCGATATATCTGTTTTAAATATCGAGTCTGTTTTAAATTTATGGTTTCTTCATCTTATTTTTTCCCTTGCAGTTTATCTGTTGAAAGAAATTGGGTTTTTTTGTTTCGTCTTGTAAAGTTTCCCAGAGTCTGGGTTTTGCTGACTGCATTCCTGCTGTGACATGTGGCATAGTCCTTTATCCCCTATATTCCTGTGAGTTAATGAAATCTAGAGTATTGATCAGATTACATTATATTATTTTAGGGGTACCTTCATAGGTAGTATTGTGTGCTCCCAAAAGGAGGCACATCATGTCTGCTTCTCTCTTTTTTATGATGTGAGCAGCCATTGATGGTCCTTTAATAAATTCATTATTTTATTAGGGATTATGACATGGTGATATTCTAGTTATATTATCACTCATTTATTAGCTGCAGGATTCCTATGTTAGAGAGAAATTTCCCCTTATTTACTATTTAGTTATCCCGAAGTCCCTATGGGAAAGGTAGGATAAATTCTTGATTCTTTCCCTTTATTTACCATTTTAAAATATAATAAGTCCCTAGCATCTTCCAAAGGTAACCTGTGAGTTTTAAATTTTTTTTCTCAATATTTATCTCTTGTTTTGCCAGTGGAAACATCTTTTAGTTGACTCCAAGCCTCCTGCCTCAACTCTTCCTTGATATGTGAAACTTTAAGATGTCCCACTTCTATTTTTTGTATTTTCCACTGTAGACCTGGAATAGTCATTGCTCTCATTTGTTTCTCATTGTTACTGGGTCGATCATTTTTCTAGGCCTTTTCAGTAGATTGAGCTAGAAATGCATTTCTTTAAAGATAAGATATATCATTAACTCCTACAAAACTTCTAAATCAAATTGAAAACTAAGGATTTTTACTTAACCTCATGGATCTTATTTTTCTTTTCTCCCACACTCAAACATGAGGTAAGCTTTATACCTTTTAAAATGTCTGAACAGGCTGGGTGCGGTGGCTCACACCTGTAATCCCAGCACTTTGGGAGGCCGAGCTGGGCGGATCAGGTCAGGGGTTTGAGACCAGCCTGGTCAACATGGTAAAATCCCATCTCTACTAAAAACACAAAAATTAGCTGGGTGTGGTGGCAGGTGCCTATAGTCCCAGCTACTTGGGAGGCTGAGGTGGGAGAATCGCTTGAACCCAGGAGGCAGAGGTTGCAGTGAGCCGAGATCACCCCATTGCATACTCAACCTGGAAGACAGAGCGAGACCTTGTCTCAAAAAAAAAAAGATAATAAAATAAAATGTCCAAACATTTCATTATTCTACCTTATGAATTGTTAGCTTGTGTTGAAAATAGTTTTCTCTGGGAACTTTTAAACCATTGCTCCATTTTCTTCTAAGTAACCAATGTTACTAATGAGAAGTCTAATGCCATTCCGAGTTTTGTTTTTCTTGTATGTGGCCTCCCTTTTTTTGTTTTGTTTGTTTCCATTTGAGGAAGCTTTTAGGATCTTCTATTTATCTTGCAGTTCTGAAATTTCGCCATGGCATGTTTAGGTGTGGGTTTCTTAAAAATAACTGTGAGGCCAGTCTGGATGCAGTGGTTCACACCTATAATCCTAGCACTTTGGAGGCTGAGGTGGGAAGATTGCTTGTGCCTGGGAGCAGTGGTTGCAGTGAGCTGAGATTGCACCACTACACTCCAGCCTGGGTGACAGAGAGAGACTCTGTCTCAAAATAAATACAAATAAATAAATTAAAGAACATTAACCTGGATCTACTCTTGGTTGGGGAGATATGAGGGGGATTATTCAGTATGTGGGCAGTCAATTCACCTCTTTCTGTTCAGTCCCTTTCTGCTGCTGGGTCTCCATGGCATCTGTGGTCTCTGCGTGCAGAGGGAGGGGTGTCTGAACGGGTGGATACAGACCCTCTGTGAGGGTTCTGAGCTCCATCCAATCTGCTTTAACCATGAATAGTCACCTTTCCACTTTCTGTCTCCTAGAAACCTGTTGTAATCCTTTATCTTCAGATCTCTTCTCTTCTTTTCTGCGCTATTGCAAAAAGGAATATACTTTAGAAGTTTTCCTAGCAATGTCTGTCATGGCATCTTGGAAAGACAGGAGATGATCCTGAGCTGGGAGGCCCTGGCCTGTCTCTCAGCACTCATCCTCTACTCTTAGCTCTTCTCATTTCCTGAAATGGGTCTCCTTTTCTCTTACATTGGGATCTTCTCAAATTCTGTTCCTTCATCTTGAAATAGTTCTCCTTTCCCACCTCCCATTCCATACAGACTTTGTGCCTGGTTAATGCCTGCTGCAGTCTGTGCTCCTTCTTCAAGGGGTCTCCTATGAGCCTCCACTAGATCAAGTCCCCCCTTATGTGTGCTTCCATCACATTCTCTACTTTCCACATCACTATGTCTCCAACTATTGCAGCTACTTGCTCAGTGCCTCTCTGCAGACTTTCAGCGCCTTGAAGGCAGAATCTCACCTGCCTTGTGCGGGGCTATACTCCTGATTTGAAGGAACTCTGTGTAGTCAGCCAGAAGTCAATGTGTGGGTGACTCAGCTTCTAGGAAGCTCCTGGTGGCAATGTGGGTGACGAAAAGGAGAGATCCATATCAGGGAGACCGATGAAGAAGTATTGCTGGAGTCCACAGGAGATGAAAAAGCCCTGGATGAGGGCAGTGCGGGGAGGGGTGGGGAGAGAAGAGAGCCTGGCTCAGGAGATGTTTCCAAGAGCACAATCAGGAGTTGGTGACCCTTCACAGATGGATGAGGGAAAGAGTATTCAGAGATGACTGCATAGTTTTTGTCTTGTGAGAAGAGGAAAACTGTTTCTGTTTGTCAAGATAGGAAAGATAAAAGGAGAAGGTACAAGCTGAGTTTGGACGAGTTGAAGTTTCTAAGGTAAGAGGTATTTATGGATCACCTGAAAGGAAGCTGCCCATGAGGGTCTGGAGCTCAAGAGAGACATCTGGGCTTGAGCCAGGGGGAGTCCTGAGCTTTCAGTTGATGGCCCATCTAGGGGAAAGGTGTAGCAAGGGCAAGAAGGGACAGGAAGAACCCTGAGGAATCCCGGTCCCAAAAAGGCAGGCGAAGGAATAGCCGTTAAATGGAAGAGGAAGGAATGGGCCTCTGGAGAGGCAGGAAAGCCAAGGGAGGAAAGAATTTCAAGATCTAAGGAAGGGCTAAACTATGCTATGGCCACCCCTATGGGACACATGAGGAAGAGCTGTATGTACTGACAAGGAGGAAAGTCCATGCATGAGGTTTTCTAAATAAACCCAGCAACTTCATTCATTTACCTTATGTTTACCAAGGGTCTGCTAGTGCTGGGCACTGTTCTAGGCCCTGGGGATTTATTAGTGAGCAAAACAGCAAAATCCCTGTCCTCATGGAGCTGGTAATATAGTAGAGAAGACAGAAATAAGATAAATAAATGAAATACACAGTACATTAGAAGGTGACAAGTGGTGGCTGGGCACAGTGGCTCACACCTGTAATCCCAGCACTTTGGGAGGTCAAGGCGGGCAGATCACCTGAGGTCAGGAGTTCGAGACCAGCGTGGCCAACATGGCAAAACCCCGTCTCTACTATAAATACCCAAATTAGCTGGGCATGGTGGCGCATGCCTGTAATCCCAGCTACTCAGGAGGCTGAGGCAGGAGAATCACTTGAACCTGGGAGGCGGAGGCTGCAGTGAGCCGAGATTGTACCATTGCACTCCAGAGCAAGACTCTGTTAAAAAGAAGAAGAAGAAGAAGAAGAGGAAGAAGAGGAAGAAGAAGAAGAAGAAGAAGAAGAAGAAGAAGAAGAAGAAGAAGAAGAAGAAGAAGAAGAAGGTGGTGACAAGTGGTAAGGAGAAAAAAATAAAGCAAAGAAAAAGGCTATGAAATGCAGGGAGGGTTGAGATTTCACATAGGGTGGCAGGGAAGGCCTCACTGAGAAGGTGACTTTTGTTTTTGTTTTTGAGACAGGGTCTTGCTCTGTTGCCCAGGCTGGAGTGCGGTGGTGCAATTCTAGCTCACTGCAACCTCAGCCTCCTGGGTTCAAGCAATCCTCCCACCTCAGCCTCCGGAGTAGCTGGGACTACAGGTACGTGCCACCACGCCTGGCTAATTTTTCTGTTTTTCTTTCTTTTTTTTTTTAGAGAGGTGGAGTCTTGCTGTGTTGCCCAGGCTGGTCTCAAACTCCTGGGCTCAAGGGATCACCCACCTTGGCCATCCAAAGTGCTAGGATTATAGATGTGAGCCACTGTGCCTGGCCTATAAAATCTTTTAAAAAATTAGCTGAATGTGGTGGCGTGCACTTGTGGTCCCAGCTACTCAAGAGGCTGAGGTAGGAGGATTGCTTGAGCCTAGGAGGTCAGGAGATTGAGGCTGAGGCTGCAGTGAGCTATGATTGCCCCACTAAACTATAGGCTGGGTGACAGAGTGAGACCCTGTCTCAAAAAAACAAAAAAAAAAAAGAAAAAAAGAAAAGAAAAAAGCCATGATGAAGAGGTCATTGGTGGCCTCAACAAAAACAGTTTCCTTGGAGTTGTGGAGACAAAAGACGACTGTCAACTGATAACTGACAAGCATCTTACATGAGTGAGTTGAAAGTAGGTAACTGTTTCGATTAGGACAGGAAAGGGAAGGAGACATAAGGAGGGCCTGTCAAGGGAGGAGGCCTCCAGACTTTTTTAGATGGAGGATACTTGATGGTGTTGGCCAGATAAGAGGGTAACTGAAGGAGGAGAGAGAGATATTTAAGATGTGGAAAAAAGAAAAAAAAAAATCACTGAGACTATTAAAGGGAATGCCCAGGGGCAGAGTTGGGCACTTCTTGGAGCCCAGAGGGAAAGGTTGTCCAGGCAGCGCTGCTGGCACTTGGCTGGGTGAGGGCTGGGGGAAGGGCTTCGGAGGCTGGCCAGTGCCCAGCGCCTTCAGTTACAGAGTAGCCAGCTTGCCCTGGTATCATGACCATCTGTGCTTTTCTGAATTCCCACCATACTATGAGGGCAAGAACCACACCCGATTTATCCCCCTGGTGCTAGCACACAGTAGGTCTTTATTTAATGTTTGATGTGACCCAATGAATAGGTTTTCTTTGTAATAAAAGAGATCAAGGCCAGGTGCAGTGACTCATACCTCTAATCCCAGCATTTGGGGAGGCTGAGGCAGGAGGATCATTTGAGGTCGGGGTTCGAGACCAGTCTGGCCAACATGGCAAAATAGCGTCTCTACTAAAAATGAGCTAGGCATGATGGCAGGTGCCTTTAATCCCAGCTACTCAGGAGGCTGAGGCAGAAAAATTGCTTCAACCCAGGAGGCAGAGGGTGCAGTGAGGTGAGATCGTGTCACTGCCCTCCAGCTTGGGCGACAGAGTGAGACCCTGTCTCAGGAAAAAAAAAAGAAAAAAGTCAAAGCTTCAGCTGAATGTGAAGGGGGCTGGAGTCAGGGAGAGTGGTTAATATTTGGGGCTGCTGCCATGGAAAAGGGACAGGATGGTGGCCAGGAACAAGTGCAGGATTTCCAGGCAGCTCTAGGAGGCCTGCTGAGCACGGAAGCATCAGGATGTAGTGCTGTTAGGCATCAGGGCTGGTGACACTTTTTTTTCTCATGAAACTCTGCGCAGCTCAGGAGCATGCCGAGAAAGCAGATGAGTTTCGTGTAATGTGAGGTGACCTGCTGTCGTTCTCTCAGTGGTGGCCTGGAAGAGCTCATGTAGCTCCCCAGGGCCCTGGCTTCATTCCTGGAGACTGTCTTTGTCTTGGGTGGGCTCATCTTTTGTGTTTGAAACTGCTGCTGACCAGACCAAATTAGTATTTAAGCCTCAGCCCAAATGTCATCTCCAGGGAAGATCTCCCTCCTCTCATTCTCCCCTGGATCCCTGGCAGGGGGTACCAGGCCAGTGTCCTTCCTGATTTGTGATGGTCTGGGTCCCACCAAGACAGCCTGGGCTGGGGGCAAAGTATTTGCTGGGACAGCGCACACATTGGGAGGGTGAGAGCCAGGTTGAGCCATCAGGTATCCACCAGTATGCTTTCAGTAGGATTGCTGAGGCAAGGAGAGCAAGAACAAAGGGGATGGCCAGGACACAGGGTTCTGGAGGCCAGCAGAAAACGAAAGGAATGTCACTCTGGGCAGGCAAGTTGAGTTTGGTGACAACAAGGGAGAACTAGGTAAAAGTTGGCAGTGAGAGACGAGTGGGCTGCTGGTACCAGGTGGCTCAGGATTTGGGCTTTGTAACGCTGGTATTTTGCCCTTTTATCTTATTCTTAGCATATTTTGCTTGACTGAGGGCAGATTTCTTAAAGGGGTGGTAAGTTGGTCTGTGTATTTTTATAATTAACACTTTTTATGTGTGCTTGCCTGTTGAACTCTGAACTCTGGCAGGCAGCATCTATGCCTTCTTTACCTTCATGCCCATGGCACACTGTAAGTGCTCAGTAAATCTTTGTTGTGTAAATGACCCCAATGTTCAATTGTTGAGGAACTTCTATAGTCATAACCTGGGCCAGCAGGATCCTGAGAAGTGAACCAGCCCTTCCCCTCCCCTCCAAGCGGGACTTCACAGATAAGAACAAATTCTACAGGCCCCAAATCCATAATTCATCAGAAAAACAGACACTTTCCTTTATCTAAAATGAACTCAGCGTGCCTGACCTGGAGTCAGAAGGCCAGACTAAGTGAACTCTTGTGCCTTCAGGCACCTACCCAACAGCCATTCTCTCTTTTTCTTTTCTAACAGACTCCAGTTTTTTCAGATAGCAATGTGTCCAGCCCTAGAGGCAAATCTTGTTTTGTCATGTGGGAAATTATCTTTATGCAATGTAGCTTCCAAGTACCCTATCAGGCAAGCTGTCTGGAGATCATGAACAGAAAGACTCACAGACCAATTTAAGATGCTTAAGTCACCCTGCTTATTGATCCAATTTAAAGCGTACAGTGAGAAGCTAGGGGAAAGAGGTGGGGTAGGTTAACCCAGTTAGGGTATGGGGTAAGCAAAGTGAAGAGAGCACACTGCCTGAATCCTGTGTTCCAGGGTTCACATACTATCCCTTTCTATCCCCCCCCACCCACCCACTCTCTTTCTCTCTCTCTCTCTCTCTCTCTCTCTCTCTCTCCCTCCCCCCTCCCACCATGGGAGCCATGTAGCACATTATCTCTCCACACTGACTGTGTGATTATGAAAACAAGAAAATAAGAGTTAGCTGGGCGCAGTGGCTCACACCTGTTATCCCAGCACTTTGGCAGGCCAGGTGGGAGGACTGCTTGGGCCCAGGAATTAGAGACTACCCTGGGCAACATGGTGAAACTCTGTCTCTACCAAAAAGATATAAATTAGCTAGGCCTGGTCCACACACCTGTAGTCCCAGCTACTTGGGAGGCTGAGATGGGAGGATTGATTAAGCCCAGGAGGTCGAGGCTGCAGCAGTGAGCTGTGATCACATCACTGCACCCCAGCCTGGGCGACTGATAGAGACCCTGCCTGAAAAAAATAAATAAATAAGTAAAGTGAGAAAGATAAAAGAAAACAAGAGTTAAGGTTGAACAAAGGGGCTCAGCAAACAAGGTGCCTAGAGCTAACACACTTTATCAAAGAAGCCTAGGGGCAAATACATCAGGCTAGACTCATAGCATATAATTTACCTACCAAGCAGCTGGGAAAGAGTACAGGAGGGACCAGAATGGGATCCAAGTGGAGGTCTCTAAGGGGACCAGTTTGAGGATGACAGTTGTCCATCTGAAATTAGCATGATCCCTGCCTTATAACTGGGGGTTTCTGTCCCTTTCTATCTCCAGTTAATACTCTTATGTGTTCTATCCTTTTAAATCTAAGCCTGACACCCTTATGTTTCCTGTATTCTATGTCTAGCATGTCTCTCAAGTTACCAACTTACTATCTATTCTAACACAGTTTTTTGAATTTTGCCTATTTTTTTTTTTGCCTGCTACAGTAAATTTAAATATTCTCAATAATACAGCCAACACACATTCCATTAGTCCAGGCCAACCTTTGGCAATCCTTTATCTTCTGTGTGGTCAAATGACTCGGTTCTGGTCACTGAGATCTCAGGGAGCGTTTTTAGTGGGGCATCTGGAAATATTTTCTTCCTTGATGAAAGGAAGAGCAATGCCGGGAAGAAGCCCTTTGTCCCCTTTCCTCTCTTCCTATGTCTTCCGCATCTGAACCAGTGGCTGGCACATAATAGACATTCAACAAATACTTTGTTGAGAGAGTGAATGATGGATACTGGTGCCTAGTCTTAACAGCTGTGACATTGAACTTGTGCTTCATCTTCTGATCAAGCTTCATTTCTGAATCCAGGGTTGAGAAGGTAAAAGCAGGGCGGTGGAAATAAATCTTGTGATGTTAATTTATAATAATAATAATATTAGCAGCAGTTAACATTTATTGAAAAGCTTCCTTTGTGTCAGAAATAGTTTTAAGCACTTCACATGTAATCCTCACAATAACCATATGAGGTAGAAATTATTATTATCCTAATTTTGCACATGAGGAAACTGAGCACAGAATGTAAGTTTACTTACCTGAGGTCCCTCAGCTGGCAAGTGATGGCCCTGGAATTAGAATCCAGATAGCTGTGTTCAGAGAGCACACCCTTAGACACAGTGCCATTTGTATTAGGGTTCTATTGCTGCCACAAACATTGTGGCTTAAAACAGCACAAATTCATTGTCTTACAGTTCTGGAGGTCAGCAGTCCCACAGTCTTCCTGGGCTGAGATCAGGGTATTGGCGGGACTATGCTTCTTCTAGAGGCTGTAGGGTAGAATCTGTTTCCTTGCCATTTTCAGTTCTAGAAGCTGCCCAAATTCCTTGGCTTGTGTCTGCATCACTCTGATCTCTACTTCTGTCATCACATCTCCTTCTCTGACTCTTCTGCTTCCCTCTATTATAACACAGCCCTATTCAAGGGCCCTTGGGATTTCACTGGGCCCACATGAATAATCAGGGATAATCTCTCCATTTTAAAATCCTTAATTCAACCATATTTGCAAAGTGCCCTTTGCCATGTAAGGTAAGATATTCACAGGCTGTGGGGATTAGGAAGTGGATGTCTTGTGGCGGGGGCACTATTCTGACCACCATACCATCTTGCCTGTGGGGTCCCAGAACCCATACCACACTAGGTCCTGGATCAACAAGTCCCAAGTCCTGCAGCAGAAGTTCTGCCATGAACGGAGGAGTATTCCCTTGAACATTCTTCCACTTCCCCAAAGGCTTCTGCCTGGTTACCACTCCTTCACAATCTAGCCCCACTGCTCCCCATCCCAGCAGGCGAGGAACATTTAGTAAACCGGTGATATGAACCAAGCAGATGAGGGCTGGGCCTTGGCCTCTTGTTCATGAGTTCATCTGGACTGGATTCTGTATGTTAATCAGGTCCTTAGCTTTCTCCATTTTCATTCCCCAGTCAGATGGCCTCAGCCTTGTGGTGTGTGTTTTCTTTATTGTGAATTTACCATCATTTCTACTTCTAATTCAACTTGGAGTAACTTCTCTTAGCTCCCTTGAATCCTTTCTTCCAATCTCCCTGGCCAACCGCTTGGTTCTAGGTGAAACTCTACCTCTCAGCTGTCTGAACTTGGACTCAGTGGTTTCCCTGGATTCCTCCCAGCAGCAGCCTTTTCCAGACCCATTTTGTCTGTCTGAATACATTTCCCCCAGAGAGGTGGTTTTTCAGACTTATTTTTAGCTGCAGAAAAACCCTTTGTAGAAATGAAAGCCCTATATATAAAGCAGGCAGAATGGCACTGTTTGGGGAGGTTGTAGAGCCCCACCAGATGAGTCTTTGTCCCCCGTGGCCCCTTTGGACCCTGTCTGAAAAGCATTGCTCTGCAGACCCCTCTCATTTTAAGTCTTGCCTTGCTGATTTGCCTGTCCTTAGTTAACTGTCTCCTTTCCTGATGGCTTCCTCTAGCGCCTTAAACAGCATGAACCATTCTTTCTCTCTCTCCACTTCCCTCATGCCCTTTGAAGGTCACATTTTTCCAAAAAAGCAAAACACTTTAACTTCCTCATCTCTGCCTAGTGGTGTCACCATGTGGGGCTTCCTCTCACCTGCTTGTGTCCCACCTATTCATGGCTGCAGAGATGGAGACCATGCTGATCTGAGCTGGGTGGCCTCTCTGTAATGGGAGCATCTTAAAGTCCTCCACTTCTATAGACTGTAGCTGTTTGGTTACTGGACAGTTGATATATTTTTTTTCCAGAGAATTTTTTTTTTTTTTTTTTTTTTAAGACGGAGTCTCGCTCTGTCACCAGGCTGGAATGCAGTGGCTTGATGATAACTCACTTCCGTTTCAACCTCTCAGGCTCAAGTGATTCTCCTGCCTCAGCTTCTTGAGTAGCTGTGACTATAGGAGTGCACCACTACACCCAGCTAATTTTTAAAATTTTTAGTAGAGATGCGATCTCTTTATGTTTTCTGGGCCGGTCTAGAACTCCTGGGCTCAAGCCGTCTTTCTGCCTTGGCCTCTGAAAGTGCTAGGATTACAGGTATGAGCCACTGCACCTGGCCCAGAGAATTCTTTTTGGCCACAGCTACGTTAAAAGAGCAGAATGCTTCTACCTGGGAGAGGCCCAGGGTTCTGGGAGAGGCCCAGAGTTCTAGAAGAGGCCATGGGCAGAATCTTTGAATAAGTTTCATGGAGCTCCTTGTAAAGGTGCTGTCAATGCCTTGTCCTTAGGCCCTCCAGTCCAGGCTTGGAGTGGGGTCTGCTCCCCTGCTGGCAGCTCCGGACCATAGAATTGCTGCAGGGATCCCTGTGGACTCAGGGACTGGAGACATGTGGGTATCCATGGCCCATTCCCTGAGGGCATCCTGGACCTCATGGAACTTGAGTCTTGCATTTCCGGGTCACTCACTTGCTTGTGTCCCTTCTAAGTCCTGTTCTTTTCTCATTCTAAATAAGTAATTACTTCCATATCTAATTTTGTCTTTATAACAGTGTATTCTTTTAAATTAAACAAATTTTTTTTTGAGACAGGGTCTCACTTTGCCACCCTGGCTGGAGTGCAGTGGCGAAATCTCAGCTTGCTGCAGCCTAGACCTCCTGGGCTCAAGTGATCTTCCCACCTCAGCCTCCTAAGTAGCTGTGGCTACAGGCCTGTGCCACCACACCTGGCTAAATTTTTAATTTTTCATAGAGATGGGGGTCTCACTATGTTGCCCGGGCTGGTCTCAAACTCCTGGGCTCAAGCAATCCTCCCCCCATGGCATCCCAAAGTGCTGGGATTACACATGTGAGTCACCATGCCCTGCCAGTGTATTCTTTTCCTAAAAGAAAGCTTTCCAAATCCCACAAGCTTCAGGCTCCACAAAACCCTGGCTGCATCCCTGAGAACCCTGGACCCAGGACTGTCTCAGGGAACCCAGGCACTCATGGGCTAGGCATGCCTCTTCTATGAAAAAAGGCAGAGATTCTTATCTCCAGGGCTTTCCAAGGTGTCCCTGGTGCTCCGTCTCCAGGACATCCATGCTAAATGCTTTGGTGGAAGGCAGGGAGGAATCCTGTCCCCATCTGCAGCATGAGGGTCCACCGTGGAATTCCGAGGCACATGACAGCCAGAAACCCAAGAGGCCGGGGAAGGGCTGCTTTCTGCTGGCTGTTCCTTCTGTGCCACATGGCTCCCGGTACCCAGCCTCAGTGCAAACTCGTCAATCTTTCTGGCAGGCATAAGAACATGGTTCCTTCTCTCTAGGCTAACTTTTCCATCAGGCCAGGACTCCTGATCTAGGCCTCAACCTGGCAACACTACCATGAGACTGTAATTCCTCAATCTGGCTTTTAAGAATTCTGGTTTTCAAAATGGGAGAGTTTGCCTGCCAGCTGAGACATCTCGGGACTTTGGAATTCAGTAGACTCTTCGAGTCTGTTCTTGTTTTGTATTGTTTCGGCAGTCATTGGGACAAGTCAGACCTCAAAGCCAGAGGTAACATGTGCTGCTTTAAAAATGTGCAGAAAGCCAGGCGTGGTGGCTCACGCCTGTAATCCCAGCACTTTGGGAGGCTTAGGCAGGCAGATCACTTGAGATCAGGAGCTCGAGACCAGCCTGGCCAACGTGGTAAAACCCCATCTCTACTAAAAATACAAAAATTAGCTGGGCATGGTGGTGGGTATCAGTAATCCCAGCTACTTGGGAGGCTGAGGCAGAAGAATTGCTTGAATCTGGGAGGCGGAGGTTGCAGTGAGCCAAGCTCGAGCCACTGCACTCCAGCCTGGGCAACAGAGCAAGACTCTGTCTCAATAAATAAATACATAAGTAAATAAATTAAAAATAAAAATGTGTAGGGACACTGCTGCTTACAGATTATGGATGAATGCTTCCCCTCAGAACTTCTCTTTCTCAATGCCTAACAAAATCAAAGAAAGTAAATAAAACAAGGGACTAAAATCTATTATCAGCAACCAATACAATAAACTTCCAAACTGACATCTAAAGAAAGATGTAGAGGATTCTGGAGTGGCAAGGAATGGCACCACACGTCTCTGCTCCCTACCCTGTCCCGAGTGCCCAGAAATGGACCAAAACCTGAACATTCTTCCTATGGCTCCTGAATCTGAAAGGAAGCAGATGTGAGTCATGCCCTGTCTCTTCCTCTTCTGAATGAGCTGTATTAAAAAGCATGCTGGGGGGACATGGGAAAGCAGGGAGCACGAGCCACTGAGCTGACTCGGCTGATGGAAATAAAGTCTCCAGAACAACACTCCCCATGGAGAAACTGACCCTGAGTTCTGCCCCTTCCTTGGAAAAGGTGTATAGCGTCCTGCTTTCCAGCCCCAATTAGGTGGTATGAGCCTGTACAGGACATTAAACAGGCTCTCAGGACAGGAGCATGCTGAGGCATTCCAACAAAGACCGCAGGCTGCTTCAGCTCAGCTCTCCCCTCCAGACTACCACAAAGTATAGAGAACCCAAATACCCAGCCTTTTGCTTAGCTCAGAGGGAAAAATAGGGTCTTAAACAGTGGGGAGACATCAGTAAATCCTTCTTCCTGCTGCTGTGTTACAGTGGCTTAAAGAAGGTCTGGACAGAGCCACCAAACCAGAAAGAAAAGAAATGGATGCAAACACATGGCAGCAAGATATTAACGATAAATAAGGGGGAAAACAGAGAGTGAAAGATGAGGGCTCCTCCCCATCCCTAAAAAAATCTTAAGGAATTTCTTGCAACTGCTTCACATTATGGAATGACTTAAGAATATGAATTTATTAAAGTGGGGGCTCAACAATCGGATGCTAGAACACAAGAATGGGATGGAAAGACCACAAGTTGAGGACAAAAAACATATTATTATAGACAAATTAGAACTAACAAGAAAGAGAATGGACCCTATTGAAACTCAAATTACTGAATTAGGGCAACTAAACTAGGCAAAGAGATTAAAGCAATTAGAATTAGTAGAAATGAAAGACAGATAAAGCTGATCTGATACAAAAATTAATTAAGATCCCTGAAAAAGAAAAACCAGAAACAGAACCAAGAGAGAATTCTTTTAATGGAGAAACAAACAAGTACATTTCAAAACTAAAGCTGTAGATTGAAAGAACACACTATATTCCAGAAAAGCTTGATTTGAAATGTTTACTACTAAGACGTCTTAGTTAAGTTATTGAACTAAAAAAAAATGATGAAGAGTGATTTCTTTAGGCATTCAAGCAGAAAAAAAATATCTCCTATAAAAGAAAATTCAGGCTGTCCTTAGGCTTCTTCCAAGAAGAAAAAGAGGCAAAACCTACCACATTCAGTGGGAAAGATGAGACTCAAGGATATTACACCCAGCCAAGATATGGTTCCAGTATCAAGGCACAGACAGATACTCTTAAACGTCGAAAATACTTCCTGGAAAAACAGCTTAACTATTAAATTTAGTCCATTAAGAGATGAACAAACATAAAGAACTTGCAAATGGAAAAAAAGCCTTGGTAAAAAGACTAGCGATGACCATTGAATTCATTTTAATTAAGAATATTTATCAACTAACTATGAAGTTATGTTTATAGAACAGAATATGAGTGTTATAAACATGGATAATGTAACAATAATATGTAACTAAACTTAGGAAGCAGGTCAGAAATGGACAGAATCATGAGAGCTAATTTTTCAAAGCAATGAACACACTGAACACACACACACACACACACACACACACTCATATGTCACTGAAATGTGCATTTTAAGAAAATAACTCTAACCTCAGTGTTTTTTACAATTTTTGTTTAGCCTCAGAGGTATCTTTTAAAAAGTAATATCTCTTGTGGTCAAGAAACATTCTTTGAAGTTCAACTCTTTCTTCAGTTTCAACTTCTTTTTCTTCTTTTAAATTCAAGTAAAATTAAATACTTTTAATTTAAATAGCATCTGTATTTTCTATTATCTTTCCTCCTATCAGTAAATATACATAGAAAGTTTTCTGGAATGATATAAATATAGTGCTCATGATGGTGATTTCTGGGTGGTGGGATTGGGATAATTTAAACTTCTCTGTATTTTTCAAATTATTTAAAATGTACATATATCACTTAAAAACATGCAATTTTTCTTTAAAAGGGGTGGAAGGCTAAGAAGTTATCTGTGGCTGATTCTGGTGGTGTATGGCTGATTATTTTCTTGCTTGTCTTTTTTTTTTTTTTTTTTTTGAGATGGAGTCTCGCTCTGTAGCCCAGGCTGGAATGCAGTGGGGCAATCTCAGCTCACTGCAAGTTCCGCCTCCCGGGTTCACACCATTCTCCTGCCTCAAACTCCTGAGTAGCTGGGACTACAGGCGCCCGCCACCACTCCCGGCTGATATTTTGTATTTTTAGTAGAGACGGGGTTTCACCGTGTTAGCCAGGATGATCTCGATATCCTGACCTCGTGATCCGCCCGCCTCGGCCTCCCAAAGTGCTGGGATTACAGGCGTGAGCCACTGCACCCGGCCACTTGTCATTTTTTATATTTTAATTTTCTAATAAACAAAAAATTCAAAGTATTAGAAAAAAAGATTTTCAGGCATCTCACTGGAACGGATAGTCCAGAAACAGACTTGGCAGAGATGGCTGCAGCCTCCCAACATCTGCTCTCGTCTAACATTTTATAGACCTTTTTTTTTTTTTTTTTTTTTTTGAGACAGAGTCTCGCTCTGTTGCCCAGGCTGGAGTGCAGTGGCACGATCCATTTTATAGACTTTTTAGCTGTGCACATGATAGCCAGAATAAAGAGCCAATTTCCCAGCTCTGGCCAATAGCATGTAAGCAGAAGTGCCACATGGCAGCTTCTGAAATCCTCTGAGAGTTGGCTCATTTGCACTGTATTACTATCATTGCCTCTTGCTGCCTGAAATGCAGATGTCACCATATTGGACCATGAGAGCAAGACCACATAAGGCCAAGCAACAAGAAGAAAGTGTGTGTAGAGAGTCGCATAAGCCCTAGACTACCTACCTGGACAATGTAAGAAAGGAAGACATTTCTATCTTGTTGAAGCAGCTGAATGTCATCCTAACTGATGCACGACCTGCACACACATACAGAAATGTTGTCTGTGATACCATTTGCATTGTACATCAGAGGGGAAAGATGAAACAACTGGTTTGGCATACACATACACAAATCGCCTAGACGTGAAGGAGTTAAAAAAAAAGTTTTACAAGAAAAATTATTCTCTTCTCACAAACACTATATCTTTGTGAAGTTAGGGAAGGGTCTTTATTTTTAGAAGCCAAAGTAAAAACAATAAATAAAATAACAAATACATTTGACAACATCAAAAATTTAAACTTCTACATGACAAAAGAAAGTATAAACAAAAGTAACAAAAGTAAAAGACAAGCAAGAGGCCTGGAGGGCAGCATTTCCTGAAGCAAAGTCTTGTCATGTTCAAGTTCAGTGTGGTGCTGGGTATGTATGCAGGGTAGAGACGGGGGGCAACAAAGTGTGGGGAGAGCTGTATATTCCCCTTTCTTTTGCACAGAAAATGCATATTAGCTTATCAAAAGCTCTGAGGACTTCTACAGAACTCTGTGTGTGGAACTCAGCATTCCCCAGTTATTTGGCGTTGGGACCAATCTTTTTGTGGTAAAAATCTATGAACTAACCTCTAGGTGTATATGAAACACTCAGAAATGCTGCCATAAGAAATAACACTTTGCCATTTGAGAAACGATCATTATATTCACCTTTTGAACCCTCATAGATAATTCTCACTCTTTTATAAGTTCTGACCAGCAGCAGCAAAAAATGAGAAAGAAATTTCAGCATTGTGGAATAGGAGGAAATTCTCCTGTTTACTCCTACAGAGTACAGTGAATATATTCCAAGAGAAGGAAGTCATCTGTAGTCTGAGCTTTTCCTTCTCATAGCCACTGGCCAGGACTGTGAGAAGTACATGTTTTGAAATATTCCCAATTAGAGATAAAAGACCATTTTAAAGATAATTTAGGGCTAGTCCCAGAGTGTTGTAATGCAGAACTGCCATACAGATGGCAGTTGGTCGTGATTTCTTGTTAGTTATAGGAAAAGAAAAAGGCAACAGTAGAAACATCTAGGATGATCAATTCAGTATTGACAACACGCTCTCTGGGCTCTGACATTAAGGCCCTTATAGTCTAGAGAGGGAGATTTTATTTAACACTATATTTTAAGTACAACTTAAAGCCCTTTACTTACGTTATTTAATCCTGTAACATAGGTGCTAAACTTGTTCTCTTTTTAGGACCAGGGAAGGGAGCCATAGTTAAGTAACTTGCCTAGCTAAGGTTAAAAAGCTAGCAGGATTCCAACCAGGAAGATTTGCCATAGATCCGGCTTCCCTAACCACTGCTCTGCCCTATTCCTTGTAGATAACTTTAATACAGCATGGAAAACAGCAGCATAGAGAGAGGAGCAAAATGAAAACATTGTCAGGAAGGTCCAGCGGGAAGCCAGTTCACGTTGGGGACAAGCTACACTTTGCCTGGGAGGGTGAGGAGGGGAAAGCCAAATCAGGGTGACAAGGTCAAACAGCAGAGCGGGGGCTCCTCTTAAGCCAGGTGTGCCAAGTCAAACGTGGTCTTTAGGCACCTCCAGCCAGCATAAGTTTCTGAGTCGGAGAAACAGGTCAGGTTGCTTCTCAGCATACTGGGGTGAGGGGTGTGTGTGGAGGGTGGACCAACCTGGGATGAGGCCAGTGGGGGGTAGGGGGTAAACCTTGCCATATTCCCAGAGAGAGCAGAGAGAAAGGCAGAGGGAAGAGAAAGAAACGGGATTTCAGAAGATTTGGGAGCTGCTTTTGTATGGATTGTCAGTAAGAAGGATACAGAACCCCCTGAGGTCTCCGACCCTGGCGTTAAGTGTTAATTTTCTGAACGTTTTGAGCAGTGACATTAACGGAGAGAACGTGCACCCATTGGGAGCGGTCGGCCTCTTCGCACAATGGTGGGACTCCATTAAGACGTTGGCCCAAGCCCTTGGGACAGGCAGGGTGATGGACACTTGTAATCTGATGCCTTGACCGTCGAGCTCCGCTTTTCTATTGCACGAATCCCAGCCTAAACTGCGCATCCTGCTCGTTGGTTGCACAAGCAGCCGAAGGCTAGTGCCTTGCCCGGGAAGGCCGCCTGGCCGGACGCGCGGGTCCCGCCCGGGTCCCCGCCGTAGCTCCGGCCGGAGCATCAGGTGGGGCCCAAGACACCCACAGACTAGGCTGCTGCGGCCTCTCCCGGATCCGACGGGCCGCCCGCAGCTCGTCCACACTCTGGCTGGTGGTCCCAGCACATTTGCAGGCTCCAGCGGGTGGAGACGGCTTGGTGGGGGAGACCTCTAGGGCGCACGCCGTGCCCCACTTCCCCCTCACGGGAAAAGCTTCTCAGCGCGCGGACCCAGGAGACTCCCACCCCGGCTCTGCCCCAGGCTCCCAGGGACACGCAGCGGCCCGCCGGGCCCCGGCCCTGAGCCCCCCGACACTGCCGTCCCGGTTCCCCAACGCGCAGACTACAAGTCCCAGCAGTCCCCGCAGCTGGCACCTCCCGCCTCGCCGCGGAGACCCCCGGCCGTCCAAGCGGCGGGGCTCCGGCTGCGCTCGTGGCCGGGCCGGGCGGGGAGGCCGGTCCCGCGGGCGGGGGCAGGGGCGGCTCCGCGGCTTCTCCCGCCGCCGCCGCCAAGGGGAGTTTCCAGGAAGTGGCCATATTGGATCCATTCAGCCGCAGCCGCCCGGGCGGAGCGCGTCCCGCAGCCGGCTGGTCCCCGTCGCGGCCCCTGCGCTGGTCCCAGCCCGCCCGCCCGGTGCGGAGCTCGCCATGGCGGCCACCGACCTGGAGCGCTTCTCGGTGAGGGCCCCGCTGGGCCGCGGTGCGCGCGGGAGGCGCGGGGCTCAGGAGGGGCCGCCCTGCAGCTGGCGGGGGGCGCGAAGCGGGCTGTCAGCGCCGCACTGCTGGGCCTCGACGCCGGGCCAGCTCGAGGACCCTGGCGCGGGCTCTCGGTCGCGCTAGCGGGGGGTCCCGGAGCGTCGGGCGGCCTGCCTTGCCGGGCGGCTGGTCGGGGTCGCTTCCTGGGGCGCAGGCAAGGCAAACCCCTTTTGCGGGAAGGAGCAAAGACCCGCCTGGCTCCGGGCAGGTGCGAAGACAGAGTGGCGCCCGCGGGGCCCGCAGGGGAGGTCCGAGACACTCCGGACCCTGTCGCCCAGGGTGTTTCTTTCTGCACACTTGGGGAGAGTCCTAGCCGCACAGGTGCTGCGGGATAGGTACAGCCGGGGAGGATGTAGCCCCCCACAAGAGCTCAGGACAGTTGCAGACTTGAGTCCTGAAGACCCTTGGCCTGCTTTTCCTTCCTCCCTAGCTCCCCTCTGCCCCCGCTCCCCACGCCGGAACCCTGGGTGCGACTCCAGGCAGGTCAGGCCTCAGTGGTTGGGTCTGCGGCAGCCATTCGCCAGGAGCTGGAGGGATTCCAGACTCAGCCCAGTGGGCGTTTATCTGGGCCCCAGTCCAGGTCCTCAGAAGGTTGACGTCCCTGGTGGTCCCTGCAGGGGTCTCACTGGGCCCGAACCTGCCGATAGCCAACTTACTCAAGATTTCATAATTCACTCGGGGGAGGGAGGCCTTTGGGGGATTGTGTCTGGACGTCCCCTGCTGTTTAAGGCTGGATCTGGGTGTGTCTGGAAGGCTAGGCTGTGACAGTGAAGGAAGCTGTGTCCTCTTGCCAGCATGTGAGGCCCTGGTCGGCTGGAAGGGGGAGGAGGGGGAGAAGGAGGAGGAGGAGAAGGGAGGCTCAGGGCTGTTGGAGGGAGGGGGGAACTCTGAATATGTGAACGATAACGAATTGGTTCTGGGGCTAAATAAGGGAGCCAGAACTTATGTAATTAATGCTATAAATACTGTCATCCGAATTTATATATGTAAATTTTCCCTTTAATCTGAAAATACATTTCTTGGTCTACTTTGGAAATGTGCATGACTAAAGCAGGAGCTCTTGGTTTCATAATTTCTAGACTTGGGTGTTTTATTCCCATTGGGGAGGGGGGCCATATGTCAGTTAAGTAAGTTTAAATACATGAGGAACAGATTCAGAGGCTGGGCTACTCAGAGATTCACTTCGCCCCGTACTATAAATTGGAATTTATGTACCGGAGGAGGGCAGTGCCTGAATCCTAACAGACCTGCTGATTAACTGGAGGCCAAGAGACCCGTGAGTGCCTGGGCGTCTCTGCTTGTGTGTCTGTGTGCATTTTCTGTGCCCAGCTGACCAGAAAGTTATGTCTGGGTCTTGTCCGTGGCCGGAGGTTTAACAGTTGATCTTGCAGGTGGGAGAGGTATGTAGAGAAACCAGAATCAGACAGCCTGATAGGAATCCTAGACACTCCTTGTTGGCCATGTGACCTTGGGCAGGTTATTTAACCCCTTGGTGCTCTCCTGTGTATAATGGGATAGAAATATTACCTCCCTCATAGGGGTACCATGAGGATTCAACAAGAGAATCCGGGGGAGGTACTCAGAGCTGTGTCTGGCACATGATAAGGACACAATGAATAATATATGCTACCTATTGTCCACGTGGATGTGAGGACTGGCGCCCTATGTAAGAAGGGAGCAGAGGATGCATCTGCCCTGTTCATGGAACTCTTTGTAGGGCTTCCATCCCTGCTCATCCAGAGATGGTCCTCAGAAGGTTAGCTGAGAGGCCAGGCTGTGGGCTGGACAAGCCTTCCCCTGGGGTCCTGTGTTTGCTCTCGGACCATTCCTGTGAGGAGTTTGGGTATTAGCTGCGGGGTGGCCAGGGCACAGAGAGGGTACTGACTCAGGCACAGGCGTAGAGCCTGAGCGCAGGGCCTTGGTTGCTATGCTAGCTTCAGCTGGAGGGATGGACTCCTTCCACACCCTCTGCACTTTGGGCTGTCAGCCTGCTGGGAGGACTTGGATAGGGTTGGATTTGGGTGGAGACCTTGGGTGGAGTTTGGTCTGAATTTTAAGTCCGGACTCCATTCACCCCTCCTGGCTTGTCATCTTGGGAAAATCATTTCTGCCTTTATCTTGCTGTAGAATGGGCAGAGCCACACTGGTTCCTCAAAGAGTTTATGGAGGGTTAATTGCAGTCCGTGGCATGTTTGGAAATATGCTGAGGTGTCTTGCAAGCCCCAGGATGTGATGGAGCCGTGACAGGTCTACACTATCCCTCTGGCCAGCTCAGTGGTCAGACTAGCCCTGCAGTCCTGAGAATCGTCCTGACCTGGAGCTTAGACAGCATACAGAGTTGTACTTTGAGATGGATGTGTGCTGGGTTCCTATGTCCTCACATAGCATGGTGTACACACCACAGGCTAACAGCCTTGGCATCCTGACTGGGCTCTGCTCCACCCTAGATCAGTATTGGGGTGAGGGTGGGCATCCCCTGTGTGTGGGTGTGTGGAGCAGCCCTCTGGGGAGGGTGTGTTGCCCCTTGCCCTCCTTGGGCAGCCAGACTCCTGTCTACTCTTGCTGTGCCCCTCCTCCTAACTGGAATCTTGACTCTGGGGCTCAGCCCTTCCTTCCCCGAGGGCCAGCTCCGGTATTTTCTCCTGCCAGAATCTCATAGGTTCAGACCCCGTGGTGAGCAACCCTTTAGGGCTTGGGGAAAGTGAAGCTGAGTGGGAGAGGAAGAAACGTGCAGCACGCAGCCTCACATTGGCGTTCTTCCCAGCCAGTCACTTACCCCCATCTCTGCTTTATCCCCAGCACCATCTGTCACTTCCGTTGTCACCCCCTCAATCTTGATACTTCCCCAAGAAGCGGGCTCTCCAGGGAGTACCTAGTCCCTCCTGAAGCAGGAATTGAGAGCCCTCACCCAAGTGGGGCTCAAGGTCTCTGTCAGAGTGGTATCTCCCCGTCTTGTAAAAACGGCCAGTAGCCTCCTTGCTGAGCCATGCCGAAGAGAAACGGGAGCTGAGCAAGAGATGCCCGTGCAGCTCTCAGGGCACATGTGAGCACCACCTGCAGAGCCGCAGCTCTGCCCTCTCCCCCAGGAGGTGAGTCTGCCTGCCCGCCCTCCATCTTGGGCATCAGACCATGCTATGTGTGCCCACCTTGGGAAGGTCTGCTTGGGGTCTTGACTGCAGTGGGTCACAACTGCAGGGCTGATGGGAAGCATTGGCAGCCCAGGGAGCACATGCTAAAAGACTGACCATGATAGGAACAGAGAGGATGGCAATCAGGAGATGAGCTCAGGGCCAAGGAGGAGGGAGACTGGATGGAGCCTGGGAACCCAGGGTCTGACTTGTGTCAAAAACCTTGGATGGCAGGGAGGGCAGTGGGTGCTTTGAGCGCATTATCTTGTTGATGCTAACAGCCCAAGGTTGGGTGAGGATGCAGACTTTGGTCATTGGCCAGTAAAGGTAGGGGGAACAAGATCCAAATTCCAACACCAGTGATGACAGAGAGGGTGGATATCTTTGCGTTTTGAGCCCTCGGATGGGCTAGGTGGAAGCGTATATTATATTTGGGGCAGTAACTACCACGAATGTCTCTGTGGCTCAAGTCCAGCTACCAGAGGCACGCAGCTGCAGGATGATAGAGCAAAGGGCCTGAGGGCCAGCTGGCCTCTGTGTGTCCCTTGCAGCCTCCCCAGTCTTCCTGCCTCTGTGCTGCCAGCTTGAGTGTCAGGATCCCCAGGCATGGCCCCCAAGGCAAAAGCTTTGCCAGACAACCAGATGCGAAGCTATGCAGGCAGGAGGGAGACACATCTGACTGGGGAAGAGACACCCTCCCAGGGTCTCCATGCCCTCATGGTAGAGCTGGGGCACTCTGTTGGCTTCTTTTGGAGCCATTTGAACCTTCAGAGCTCCTATAAGAACTGGGCCTGGGAAGAGGCAGTGGAGGACAGGGCAGGGGGCATCTTGGCTCTGCGTGCAGTTGCCCTACATGTTCTTGGGGCAAATTAGATATTCTCCTCAGGACACATGGCTTTCAGGTGTTCCCTATCCTAGAGGTCAAATTAGAGGGACAGAACCAGCAGAGGAAGGTACAGGGGCCCATGTCTACTGGCGGGTGGCTGGCTGTTTTCTGAGGGGGCTCCAGGGCTTGGGCTGCCTGATGCCTGGGGTTCAGGAGGGGCTGTGGGTTTGGACCCAAGCCCACTTGTCAGACCTGGCTCTTGGGCCTGGGTACAAACCTGACATTCTGCCTGGTGTTGGAATGAATGGACAAGCAGCAGAGAAGTATAGCAGTGCCACCCCCATACCTCCGCCAACCCATGTTGGTGCCCATGCATTCCTCCGTCCCTTTCCAGCACTGGCATCCATCCTGGGGTTGGACGGAAGGCGGGGCACCTTTGCTGCCCACTTTCTCCCTCCAAGGGGTTTCATTTGCTGTGAAACAGAGACTGCCTTCTCCTGCCATTGATATCCAGACCACTCGTGGCTTTCCCTGTTACAAGGCAGCGGTGGCTGCTGCTGGAGTCCCTGAGCTAAGTAAGAAAATATGAATGCCTGGAGTTCTAGTACATTCAGCAGCCCAGAGCGCCTTCCCCATCTCTGTGGTGGGATAGACCATTCCCTCTCAGGCAGCACAATGAAGGCCAAGAATGTGTCTGTCCTAGGCCTGGGGGTTGGGGTGGCGAGTACTGGCCCAGCTACCAGTAACTGTGCTCTTAGTTTCCTGGAAATCTGATTTTGATGGCAAAAGTGTGAAACATACTATCCCAAATAAATAAGCTGCAGCCTGGCTGGCTGTATGCAGAAAGGGAAGACAGTGCCTCTTAGTGAGAGAGAAAAGCAGAGAGAATGGAGTATTAGGGTCAGGGGATGGTTTTGCTCCCAAAGTTCCTTCTCTTCCCAGGATGGGTGCAGTAGGACTGGCCTTGTGAGGATGATTGGCAGCCCAGCTGCCATCTCCCTGTTACCTTGACTGCCATCATGTTGGGACCATGGAGGGTGATCCTTGCTTGAATCTTCTCTCAAGTTTCCGGTTGCCACTGTAGGAGAAAGATGCTTTGGCTCCCAGGTGTCCTCTTGATTTGGGACAGGTATATCCTGCCTCTCTTCTTCCTTCCTGGCCCGGGGTAGCAGCATCCCACCCCTACCCTCCCACATATGTCTCCTTGGTTATTTCCCGTAACCTCTGACCTGGGCTTAGAGGCTTGCTGTGGAATCCTGGGACCAGAGCCGAAGCCTTTCCTGGGAAAATTCCTAGGATTCCTCTCAGGCTCAAGGACAGTTGTGCTTATGACCGCGACCATGGGTTCTGGCTAGAGGCCTCTGCTCTGGCTATTTAAGGCCCAGGCTGCTGGGAGGAGCTGGAGCCGGGGCTAGCATAGTTTGTGCCAGGAACATGGGTGGAGAAGGCTCCCAGTGGTCCATTGACTCCTGGGGCCATTGCTCAGTTACTTAATAGGGCCATCCTCAGGGCTGGAGCTCCCCTGGGGAGTGGGCTTCCTGACTGCCTGACTGGGTACACTGGTGAGTGGGTGCTAGGCATGGGAACCCAGAGGAAGAAAAGCATCCAAAGTCCAAAGCACTGGAGAACTCTAGAAAGCCTGGGGTCTAGGGGCTGCTCTTTGTTCATTATTCAGTAGCTAATCCACCTATGGTGGGGTATTCTTTCTACTCCCACTGCAACAATCAGCCTAGTTTGGGGGTTTGGATCACAGGCGTCTCTATTCACCCACAGCTTCCCTGGCTCTGTTGGTTTAGACATTCAATAGATTTCCAGTTCCTTCTGGATTAAAAACCTGTTTTTGTGTGTGGGCAACCATGAGATGCAGTTTCTTCCCAGATCCCACCTTGTTTCTTGGTAAAAGGGGCAGTTCCTCTTGGCTGGTGATGAGGGCTGCTCTAGGAGGCTCAGACAGAGCATTTCCTGATCAGGAAAAGGGCGTCCTAGTTATCCACTGGGCTGCATAACAAAATGCTGTTCTCCACTTTGTCTTGGACGGCTGGGCATGGAGGCACGCAGCCGGCCTGAGAAGTTATTATTTTGGTTGTCATCTTTGATGCACCAAAGAAATGATGACACAGAAGCCTGGGGCCTGGCTTAGGAGCCAAAAGCTTGTTAGTGATTAGAGAGGGGATAATGGCCCCATGGAGTTTCTCATTGCATATGTAGAGCTCAGAGCTCTACAGAGAGCCAACTCTCTCTATCCTGGGACTTTGAAGACGTGTAGAACGCTCACCCCTGTGTGAGCACCTCAGGGAGCTAGGTGTGTGGAATGAGCCAGAGGCTTTGGGTCCCCCTCTCTCTGGGGTCCAAGTTAAGTTGTCCTGCCTGAAGACTCCTCCCCACAGAGCAGTCTGCCATGGGGCTTCCTGACCTGAGAATGGAGCCCGGCTGCAGGGTCCTTCCAGCTCACTCCCACCAGAGCCGGCTTACAGACCGGCAGGCCTTTGGCCCACACTAGCCCACTGACGTGTTGTATTGGACCCTCATGGTATTCTCAGTTTGTATTGGTTGTCAATCTTTAAAAATTACAGAATTTCACATAAAAATATAGATTTCTGGGCCAGGCATAGTGGCTCACACCTGTAATCCCAGCACTTTGGGAAGCCAAGGTGGGTGGATCACCTGAGGTCAGGAGTTCAAGACCGACCTGGCCAACATAGTGAAACCCCGTCTCTGCTAAAAATACAAAAATCAGCCGGGCGTGGTGGCTGCGTGCCTATAATCCCAGCTACTGGAGAGTCTGAGGCATGAGAATTGCTTGCACCTGGGAGGCGGAGGTTACAGTGAGCTGAGATCACACCACTCCAGCCTGGGTGACAGAGCCAGACTCTGTCTCAAAAAATACATATATATATATATATATGTATATATAGAGAGAGATTTTTGGGTTCTCTTTAAAAATGGGAAGATTTGGCAACACTAGACCTGCTTTCCCACAGTTGGCTCGAGTTGTGGAACTGCGGCCACCATGGATTGAGCATAAGCACAGGCTCTCCAGTTCTCCGTCATTCTCACCTCTCCTCGGGAGCCCCCACACTTGGCTGAATTAGCTGCTGTCTTTCATCCAGCAGGCAGAGAGTGATGTGACTAGAAGCATGGGTTTCACAGTCATGTTGTCTCCATTCAGATCCTGGCTTTGCTCTCCTGAGCAGTGTGGTCTTGGGCAAATTACATACTCTCTTAATGCCTCTATTGTCTCATCTGGACAATGGGGAGGCTTCTGTGGCCTATGTCATAGGGCCGAAGTGTGGACTAAATGAGATTAAATTAGGGTTACGCATAGCAAGCATGCAATACATGTTAGTTATGTCTGTTGTTTTTGCCATTGTTATTAGGGTGGTGCTGCCCTTCACCTATATATGTTACCTGCCTGGCTTCTAAAGGCATTTGAGCTTAGGCTTAGCCCTCTGAGGTCAAGGATCTGATGTCCTCATCTTTTCATTGGCAGCCATCCCAGTTCCTGGCACACAGCAGACATGTCCAGTGAGTGTGTGTTGAGTGACTGAATGAATGAATTAGGAGCCTGCTAAGAACAGGGGAGGCAATGTAGCAGAGTGGTTTGGGACAAGAGCTTGGTCTACTATTAGGTCCCTGCTCTGCCCTGGTTAGTTCCCTAGCTTCTGTGTGCTTCAGTTTCCTCCCCTGTAACATGGGGATAATTGTGGAGTCTGTCATCCACAGTGAGGAAGGACTAAATGAGAGCCTGGGTGTAAATCACTCGGCTTAGTTCACATAAGGTGGTCCTCAGTGAGGTGTTGGTATCATCTCAGACATCCATTCCTTCCTTTGGTTGTGAACACTGAGCTGTTTTACCTTCCACACTGTCCCTCCTTTCTTGGCTCTCCTTGCTTTCTCCCTGTTCCTCTGCATCCAAAGAGTTTTACTTTGGATCCTATGGCACTGAAGATGTTTCAGTTGCAAGTAATAGATAATACCAGTCAACTAGCCTCAGTGATAAAGAGGATATGGCCAGGGGTAAGGAGAAAAGCCCAGAGATAGGGCAGACACTGGCTTCCTCTCTTCTTTGTGATTTTCTTGGCTCTGCCATCCTGTGAGTGGACTGAAGCCTTAGGCTAGCTCCCCTAATGGTTTCAAGATGGTCATAAAGGCTCAACCTGTGTCACTTGCCTGTACCTGCACCAATCATGGGATCATGCTGATGGGCTCCCACCCCAGGAGTTGGAGCTGTGGTCTTACCCACCAAATTGCAGTTCTGGTAGCCACTGGGAGACCTGACTATTTCTGAGTCATGGTAGCTGAGATGTGCAGGAGGTCCTTCAGAGGCTGCTGGTTCCTCCTAGGTTGTAACCCCACTCAGGTTGGTAGAGATGCCTGGGCCAGGCACCCTAGAGCAAGTAATGCAACTTAGATCACGTGTTGATGCCAAATCTATGATCAGGGAGTTGGCATTAGTGAGAGTTACCCCTTGGCAAAGCCTGGAGGTCAGATCAGTCTCCTGGGACAAGGTAACAACACTGTCTCCATCAGGGTCAGTGGCCATTCTGTGTGTGTATGTGTGTGTACATGCATGCTCCATAGACTCATACCCCTGACTGTTCCCTGGGGCTCCTAAACAGATATTGCCCCAGATGTGTGGCCCTTGCAATAACAGAGTGTAGTCTGGGCAGCAACTTAGGGATGATGACCTCCTTGTACCCCACACTTCCACAGAAAGAGTCGAGCTGTGTGAGGGGAGGCCACTCTGCAGTTGCTGTGCGTGGACAGGTGGTTTATGTGAGACCCGCCCCAACAATCCCCAGTGCTACACTTAGCCTCTGGAGCCTAGACCTGTAAGAAAGTGGGGGAAAACAGGAATGGAATGGCCTCTGCTTCTCAGTAAGTGCTCTGCATCCGTGTGTGTGTGTGTGTGTGTGTGGTTTCCAGACACAGCTGACTTGGTGGGGTTTGGCGGCAGACTACAGGATGTTGGATTGCATCCTGATTGTGTCACCCCTTGGAAGAAGAGGATGAATAAACACATAGCCTTCTCTGCAAGCACAGCACGCCTTAAATTTTGGAGATTTTCAGTCTTGCCTGAAAAGAAAAAAGCTCTAGACTAACTGTTGTGTCCTCCATTTGATCCTCAAGCTGCCATAAGGAGGTGGAACAGAGACTAAATAATGAAGCCCTGTGTAAGGTGGGCAGGTGCCCCGATGCCGTAGCAGTTGGAGGCCGTGTTCAGTAACTTGTAAATGGTAGCATTGTCCAGCATGTTGGGCATAATAATGGGAGGGAGGGAAGAAAAGAAAACCTGACCTCCCCAACCAGCAGCCAACATCGAGAAGCTTATAGAATAGGTAGAGAATCAAGATGCATTAAAAAAGGATAACCAGTAGTACTAGGAAACAGGATAACTGGCAAGTGAGGGGTCTGGAGTGTAAGTGCTTGGGGGCCAGGTGAGAGTGGGTGCCAAGGAAAAGGTAGAGTAAGCTGTAGAGCCCAGGGGAGGGGTAGAGTTTGAAAGGGGAGCTCAGAGTTACCAGCTAGGCTGGAAGTGAGGAAGGCCTGGAACGCCATGCTAAGGGGTTTGGACCTGACCCAGCACCTCCTAGGCTTCATTAACTACTTTTATGTGGGCACCAATGAGAAGAAGCTACCTTTGGGACCTCCTTGTCCAATTATGTTTGCAGCCCTAAGGAGACCTGGGCTTGAGTGGGGAGATTGGGACATGATGCTTTGGGGCTAGGTGATGGGGAGAAAGGGTCAGCTATAAGAAAAGAGGCTCCGTTGAATGGGAGAGAGCAGGTTTAGGGTTAGCCCTGACTTGTTTGAGGGGATGGTACAACTGCCCAGAGGAGCCATGTGGGGTCTAGGTTGCCAGCACCCACACTTGGGAGTCACTGATGCAAGGCTGCTGTGGGGAGGTAGACATCAATTGTGGAGAAGGTTGGCTTTGAGTGCCAAGGTTCTATGGTTGGGAGGGAAGGATGGCCAGAGGGGTTCAGGCCAAGGCAGTGGGCTGCAGCGAAGGTCAGCTGCTCGGGTGCTGAAGAGATGCCTTTGCAGGGCAGGAGCCAGGGCCACCCATCCATTCCTGACCCTGAGCCTGTATCCACATCTGCCACCGGCCCTATCTCCTGGGCTGTCCTCAGCTGGACCTGCTTCCCCGCCCCGTGGCTATGGGCAGGAGAAACTCTGAATCCGCTGCCCTTTCCTCTCCTTCTCTCCTTCCTTTCCTCTCCTTCCTCTTTCTAGCTGTCTCAGGGCAGTGGGGCTCAGAAATGGAGGAGGCAGGATTCTGCACAACATGGAGCTATCTAAGGTCTGCCCTCCAGAGGGGCTGAGCCTGGGAACCTTCCCTCGGGCAGCATTTTACCCCATTCCAGGGAGTCAGAGAAACCAGCCACACAAGATGGAGTGTGACCATGACCCTCTGCTTCAGGTCCTTGTGGTTTCCTTTTATAGAGCGCTGGGCCGGCTCCAGTGGCCCCAGCTCACTCAGGGCCTGCCGCCCAGCTCTCTGCTAAGGCCAGGCCTCCACATTCTCACCTGGAACCTTCTGTCTAGACAACCAGGACTGAGATAGGGGTGGGACGGTAGCAGGAGTCAGGAGCCAGGAGCTGGGGATCTCTAGAGAACACCACTGAGGCAGAAGGGAGGAGGCCTCAGAGTCTCGATCCCTTTGGAACCCACCCCTGAGCCCCAGTGGGGGGTTGTCTGAGTGAGGGCCGGCTCCTTTAGCAGGGTCCATGCATGAGTCCCACACGTGGGTGTGTGAGGAGCAGTGGTGAGCATGGAGGGCCACGAGCCCAGCTGATACAGGAGGCCCCTCTGAGGGAGCACGCGTGTGAGGGGGTCAGACCAGACCTGCCCCTGCTTGAGTCCTGCCTCAGTGGGAGGGCCTAGGAGGACTAGGCAGGGGCAGCATCCCCCGTCTCCTCAGAGCTGGCTGCAGGAACAGATGCACTTTGTAATCTGGGCCTCTGGGAGCATCTGGGGCCTCCTGCTGAGTAGGAAAACAGGTGGGCCCTTATGGGTAGCAGCCACAGCCCCTGGGGCCACCTACGCCAGGAGAGATGGAGCCCTCAGGCCAGGCATCCCTGGCCATCCCAGGGGAAGCAAAGTCACAGAGTGGAAGGGCCTTTCCCCCTGGGGGCATCGGGCTCCCTCTGGGGAAACTTGGCCTGGAGTTGGCTTGGGAAACTTGGCTTGGGTGTACTCAGGGTGTGACTGAGATTTGTTGAGAATTCAGACATCGGGCGGGGCTGCTTCGCTGTTTTAACTCAGAATTAGCGCCCGCCCCCGCAGCCTTGACCTTTCTTCTCCAGTGGCCTTATGTCTTGTTTTATTTCTCTCTTGGCAGAATGCAGAGCCAGAGCCCCGGAGCCTCTCCCTGGGCGGCCATGTGGGTTTTGACAGCCTCCCCGACCAGCTGGTCAGCAAGTCGGTCACTCAGGGCTTCAGCTTCAACATCCTCTGTGTGGGTGAGTGTCAGGGCCTGGCCTTAGACAGAGGGTGGGTGAGAACCTCCTGGGAGAGGGGGTGCTTCTAGCCCCCTGTTGGGCTACGAGGGGGCTTCCCAGGCAGAGTGAAACTTTGGGGGTGTCAGGATGAGGATTTGGTTGGTGTCTCTGCCAAGGTCAAGGATGGAGTTAGAGCCAGGGCCTGGCACAGCGTTGTCAGGAAGAGTAAACTGGATCGGGCACATGAAAGTGGTTTGTAAACTGTGGGTGTTTATCACAGAGATTTAGGTTCATTTATTCATTTGTTTGTTCATTTAAAAAACATGTATTCATTTACTGCTTCCTACCCTGTGTCAAGGATGTTATGGTAAACAGCTCTGCCCCTCATCACCATATCCTGTGGTAAGTGCTCCGGCACGCATATGAACAAATACAGCCCCAAGCAGAGAGGCTCTCAGAGGTTCCCTGGGAGTCCCAGAAGGGCACAAAGTGCTCTGCTGGTCCCTCTGCAGGTGCCCTTCGGGAAGCAGCCCATCCTGGGTTCCCCCAGCTAAAGCCATGTGGAGCTAGGGCTGTCCAGGGTGCATGGGTTGAGCCACTGGTGGCTTTAGACCCTGGCCCTCCTGGTCCCGTGACCACCCTGGTCCTGGGAAGGGTGTTGTGTACAGCAGGTTATGTGTGAGGTGACTGGGTCTGCAGTGGTGTCTACCCAGCCGCACGGCTCTGCCTCTTCCCTGCTCCTTGAGGGAACACATCACACATCACACACAGCTATGTCTTCTGTCCAAGTCCACCTTTTGGCTCTTCCTTCCACAGGTTATTTCTGAGGCCACAGGAAAAGATAGTTCCTGGGGAATGGGGGTGATGAGGGATGGGGGTGGGCGGCCTGCCCCTTTCTCTTGTCCAGGGGCCATGGATACCTGAGCCCTGCCTGGCCTGGCCACCAGCCAAAGACAGCCCCAGTTCCAGCCTGTGACACCCACTTGTTCCCCTCCTGTGCTCACTGCCCAGGGGAGACTGGCATTGGCAAATCCACACTGATGAACACGCTCTTCAACACGACCTTCGAGACTGAGGAAGCCAGTCACCATGAGGCATGCGTGCGCCTGCGGCCCCAGACCTACGACCTCCAGGAGAGCAACGTGCAGCTCAAGCTGACCATTGTGGATGCCGTGGGCTTTGGGGATCAGATCAATAAGGATGAGAGGCAAGAGGCGGGAAGGGCGGCCCCACCCAGCCTCTTCCCACCCCACCTACATTGGTCCCCATACCAGTAGCCCAGCCCTCACACTGCAGGGGGCCAGGGAGTGCCTCTTGGGGAGTATCTGAGGCTCTGTGGTCACCAACAGACCAGTTACTCCTTTAGGTGTCTGGAGAAGGGGTCAGCTGCCTGTATCCAGTCAGGGATCCTCGGGCAGAAGCTGTTCCCAGAAAGAAAAGGCCAGGGGGCAGCCTGGCTTGGCCCCGAGCCCTGAGTCCCCCAAGCCCCAAGCCCCTGATCTCAGCTGGCAGCCTCCTGGGTGATGGAGCTGTCTGTAGTTACAGGCCCATAGTTGACTACATCGATGCGCAGTTTGAAAATTATCTGCAGGAGGAGCTGAAGATCCGCCGCTCGCTCTTCGACTACCATGACACAAGGATCCACGTTTGCCTCTACTTCATCACGCCC
Source organism: Macaca nemestrina (assembly GCF_043159975.1). Classification (NCBI taxonomy): domain Eukaryota; kingdom Metazoa; phylum Chordata; class Mammalia; order Primates; family Cercopithecidae; genus Macaca; species Macaca nemestrina. The sequence goes on from NC_092130.1 coordinate 47,681,026, forward strand.
ACGGGGCACTCCCTGAAGTCCCTGGATCTGGTGACCATGAAGAAACTAGATAGCAAGGTATCCCTGTCCCCACACGCTGTCACAGGCTCCATAGTCTTCTGCTGCGATACGATGTGGTGGCTGCCTCATGCCTGTCCACCATGGTCCTCAGGGATCTAGTCGGTGGCTTGTGGATGGCCCCCTATTGGCTTGGTCCTCTCTCTGTCTTGCGTCTGTCCCTCCTGCTCCAGTGGCCCCCATTGCTCTGGGCTCTTTCTCCAGAGTCCTGTGCCCTGGGTCTGACCCTGAGCCCCTTGCTTGCAGCTGAATCATTGTCATTCTCAGCCCTGCTGCCTCTCCCGCTCCCAATAATGTTTGTTGCCCTTCACCCCAGGGAACCTCCCTTCCCATCTCAGCCTCTTCTCTGCTCATTTTCTGTCTCTCAATTCCTAATTTCTAGCTCCTCCCTTCACTTCCCCCTTCCTCCCTGATATAAGTGTCCTTTAGTTCCTTCTGAGCCCATCAGGGAGAGGAGAGTTAAGGCCCAGAATTGCGATGTGAACGAGGGCTGGGTATTGTAGGGGTAGAGAAGAGAGGCAGCTTTATGGGAAGGGCTAGAAGAGCTGTGCATTTTGAAGGGCATGTGGCCCCACATCCCTTGTCAGCTCTCACGTGACTGCCTTCCCATCTCAGGAGTTCATTTTTATTGTGAAAAACGGGATAGCCTGGGTGTGGGAGATTTGGGGATCTTCTTATGGCTACTGCTGATGGGTCCTTTTACCTGCTTAGTGGGGAGCACAGCCCCCGACCACTCCTTCTGTCAGGCCCCAGGCCAATTAGGACCTTCAGAGGATTCTGGATCAAAGCTGGGTATGCCTAGGGAGACCAGTTTTGGGGCTGGATGGTGATTTGGGGGAACCAGGGCTGTAAGAAGCACTGCAGACAATTGTTGAAACCCATCAGAATGGCCACAGGTGGCTGGGTTTGCACCATGGCTGCCTGTGGGAGTGGCTCCATCTCTCTGGCCTCCTTCCCCCTGCCCAGGGATATGGCCTGGGCGTGGCTAGCCATGGCATGGGAACCATTGCTTAAAAGAGCCAACCAGCCTGCTGTCCTCTCCCCTGATCCTGGCAGGTGAACATTATTCCCATCATCGCCAAGGCTGATACCATCTCCAAGAGCGAGCTCCACAAGTTCAAGATCAAGATCATGGGCGAGCTGGTCAGCAACGGGGTCCAGATCTACCAGTTTCCCACGGATGATGAGGCTGTTGCAGAGATTAACGCAGTCATGAATGTGAGCGTTGGGCGAGGGCCTCAGGGCCCTGGGGCCAGAGGGCGAGGAGCCGGCACAGATCTGACACAGCCCCAGGAGACTCTTGTTCCCCAGGATTCCAGCCTTAGCTTCTCCAGGACAGAAGGGTGGGCATCTGGAGCTGGCCAGTCCTACATCTGTGGGCAGGGGACAGGAGGAATCTGATAGTGGGCCTACACTGAGGACCCCAGGTTTGGGTGTCATAAGATCTGGACTCATGGAGGAGCCTGGAAACGGAAGGAGTTGAGCAGGCTTAAGGGTTTGGGAACTTGGAAGGGAGCCAGGCTCACAGGTCCTTTCAGGGAGCTCTAATGGTCCCTGGGAGGCCTGAGGGCTGAAAGAACAGCCTGGAGAATCAGGAGCACCAGGGAGGGGGTTGAGGGTTCAGCCCACTCCCCTGTTTGGAGTTCTGGGACATTTCTCAAGAAGAGAGCCAGGAAGCAAGCATCTGGCCCTGGAGCCTTTGTTCAGGTCTGGCTGCCCCTCCCTAGGACCCAAGGGCAGGGAGGGAGAGTCTGCCATTAGCCTGTGTCAACTCCGGGCTTACGCATACCTGGGCCCCTTTCCAGGCACATCTGCCCTTCGCCGTAGTGGGCAGCACCGAGGAGGTGAAGGTGGGGAACAAGCTGGTCCGAGCACGGCAGTACCCCTGGGGAGTGGTGCAGGGTGAGTGTGGATGGGAAGTACATCCCCAGCTGGGGGTAGAACTGTGTCCCCTGGCCTGCCCTGCTGCCTGTAGTACCCTGTGCTGTTTCCTCCTCATGCGCACCTGTGTGCCCACCCTGACTCTGGAGTCTGCCCACCTGCATGCCTGCCTAATACCCCACTGGCCCTCTGCTTTCAGTGGAGAATGAGAATCACTGCGACTTCGTGAAGCTGCGGGAAATGTTGATCCGGGTGAACATGGAAGACCTCCGCGAGCAGACCCACAGCCGGCACTACGAGCTCTACCGGCGCTGCAAGTTGGAGGAGATGGGCTTCCAGGACAGCGATGGTGACAGCCAGCCCTTCAGGTGACAGCCTGAGCCAGAGTGAGCCTGTCTTCATAGCTGTGGCCAGACACACCATCCTGGCATCTGTTCCCTGGGGGACCCCACCATCCTCTTACCCCTTGTGCCCATGTGATTCTATTTCTCTGGCTCTGCCCTACCCCATTCCTCCATAATCCCATCCTTGGCCTCTTTTCTGTGGGTCTCCACAGCCTACAAGAGACATATGAGGCCAAGAGGAAGGAATTCCTGAGTGAGCTGCAGAGGAAGGAGGAAGAGATGAGGCAGATGTTTGTCAACAAAGTGAAGGAGACAGAGCTGGAGCTGAAGGAGAAGGAAAGGGAGGTATGTTCCAGGCTGGGGGCTGGGGTGGGGATGCTGAGGGAGGGAAGGCCTGGCTGAGGGTAGAGGTGGGGGTGCCTTCCTGGCCCAGGCTCAAGCCCTCCTCTTCTTGCTCCGCCCATCTTCTGTCCCCTTTCTGCTGCCAGCTCCATGAGAAGTTTGAGCACCTGAAGCGGGTCCACCAGGAGGAGAAGCGCAAGGTGGAGGAAAAACGCCGGGAACTGGAGGAGGAGACCAACGCCTTCAATCGCCGGAAGGCTGCGGTGGAGGCCCTGCAGTCGCAGGCCTTGCACGCCACCTCGCAGCAGCCCCTGAGGAAGGACAAGGACAAGAAGAAGTAGGTGGCAGGCCACGGCTCTTCCTTTCGTTCTTGTCCCTCACCTCCCTTCTCGCTCTTCTCCCGCCCTCTCTTGCCCCTTTCCTGTTTCATTTTCCCTCATCTTCAGTGGCTCTCTCCCCAGCTTTCTTGGTTGCCTTTCTTTTTCCTTCACTAGTGATCCAGTGTCTCGTGGTCTGGATCGCTCTCATAGTCATGCACTCTTGCTTGCACAGGCAATCTTGTGCTACCCCTCCCTCTCCCTTTTTCTCTCCTCCTCTTCCCCCTTCCTCCTCTTCCCCCCCACCCCGCCACCATTTCTTGCTCACCCATTCGTTCTCCTGTAGCCCCCTTGGCAGCTGTGGCCCTGCCGCAGCGTGGTGAAGGTGGGGCTGCACGGGTGAGGAGCAGCCTGGAAAGGGCAGAGCTGCAGGGCTCTGGGAATGCTGGGAATGATCTTTCAGGCCAGAGGAGGGACAGGACCTGGCAATGTCAGCATCTCCAGCTGACCAGATTCCAAAAGCCGCAGTGGTTTCTGCTTGGACAGCTGTGGCGCATCCCTCCTCAGTCTGTGGGGCAGTGGTGTGGGGCCCGTATTGGCTGGCAGGTGGTGACGGAGAACCGTGGGCACTCGCGCCAGCCAACACCAGGCTCCGGGACACTGTGGTCACCACACTGCTGTTCTGAAGGGTCCGCAGCGCTAAAGGGAGGAAAGCAGCTTCCCACAGGGCCTCTGTGGTTTCTTCTGGGGGGAGGAGCTGCCCCTCAAGTAGAGGCTGGAGTTGTTCCTGCAGAGGGCAGAGAGGAGAGAAAGACTGGATGGCAGGGAGGCCTTTCTCAGCACCAGGAGTGCAGTCAACGGAGTGGCCAGGTGGGGACAACTCTGAGTCACTTCTCCCTGGCAATCCATAACCTGTTTCCACACACTTAGCTGGAGTCCAGATGTTCTGGCTTCTGGGGCTCTCCCTCGCCCACCCATCTCATTCACAGCCATGCCACATCACACTATGGGGATTTCATACATCCCTCCTTCTCCCTGCCCTGGCCTATCTTGGGTGCCATCTTTCTCTTGCCAACCTAGGAACTAAGCAGGTAAACCCATTCTGGCCCTCATTCTTGGGATCCATTTCCTCCTGGGATATTTGGGGATGTATATGCGCAGGCCCTTCCTTCCTTGGTGGCAATGAAGCCTAGCCATTAGGGCCATGAAGTGCATAGTTAGCTGTGGCCCTGGGCTGTTGCTTTTGGTGTTAGCCCTGCCCCTGCACCACCCCCGCCCCACCCCCAATATGGCATTTCCTAACCACATGTGCATACACATGTGCACACACACTGTCTTTCTCTCCTGTCCCATCTCACATACACAGTCTCAGGCACATATCTACCAGCACACAGTACACACATGCACAGAGGCACACAAACACATACCAAGGAAAAAAAACTCAAAGGACTTCTTGCTGGAGGAAATGGGGACAGAACCAGGCATTTCAGAACTGGTTGCCAATTCTCACTCCTAAGGTCTGTCCTCTGCTTCAGGACAGACCCTCTTCCTTTTTGTAGTCTCCCTCATCCCGATGCCTGGTGGCCCTACCCCAGCTGACAGTGCTGGGACAGATGTGCCCCTACCTGTCCCCAGGGAGGACCCCGGCCCCACACTCCCCTCAGCCGTGAATTTCCCCTCTGCTCTGCATTTGCTTCCAGCCCCACTCCCACGCCCATCTTTCGGCTTGGTGAGCGTTGGGGCTCTGCGAGTTGGAACCTGTGTAGATTTCAAGCTGGCAGCTTAGAAATCAGGATTTTCCTGGGAGGGGGTGGAAGTCTATGACCCAGATGCTGGCACCCAAAGTGACTTTGCTATGCTTCCTGCCATCTTGTTAAAGAAAAGATAGCCAGGATTCCCTAGGAAAAAAGCTGTGGAGAAACCACTCAGAAACTGCAGACAAGGGTCTGTGGCCAGCTCAGGGTGTGAGGGCCAGTGAAGGTGGGTGCAGGCAGGCTGAAAGGACACCAGCACAGCCCTCGGGGTGGGGGCTTGTCACTAGTGTCTGGGGGCTTGTCACTAGTGTCTGGTCTCCCTGCTTTTCCTATGTGGCCAGGGCTCCATGATATGTTCTCTAGGCCTGGGCCTGGAAAACAGGTCTTTCCTGTTTTCTGGACCTGCTAGAAAGCTTCAGTCAGTTTGGTCCCTGGGAGAGAAAACTCTCTTCCCATGACGGCCCTGTGGAGGCCAGGAGTGGGGTAGGTGGGGTGACTGGGAATACTCCTTCCTGCCGCCCTGGTCAAGGGACTAGTGCGAGTCGGGAGTGCATTTTTGGAATGGGGGCAGGGGTGTTTTTCATGACCATTTATTTGAGTGGTTTTGATTGGTTATACTTACTCTTTAAATTTGAATCCAATTTTTTTGCAAAATTACTTCCGAATCAGATCTTGACCCTCAGCCTGGGACGCCACAAACGGAAGTGAATTCTCTGCTTTGCTCGTCACAAATGCCAAACTGACTGCCCTTTCGCAGTGTCCATCTTGCTGTCTTTTGCTTCTGTTTGATTTGGTCTGCATATCTTTTAATGTGTCTATTTTTGTTTTGTTTGTTTTATTTTTATTTTTCAGTTAATGCACGCACAGACTTACATGTCAAGAGTGGACTTTAGACTTTCATGTGTTAAGTTGCTTGAGTTACACCTTGTGACCCTTCTCCCATAACATGGTGTGAGGACGGACTGGGAGCTGGTACAGACTCCAGTGTTTACAGCCTTGCTTTCCCCTACCCGACCCTGGCCCCAGGCTGCCCCAGGCCTGGCGGGCCACCCCTCTCTATGCAAACACGTAAAAGCCAGGAATGCTGGAATCCAAAACTGACGAGGTTTATTTTTTTCAGAGCCAGTGGCTGGTCTTCCATTTACAGTGTCACTATTCCCTGATGGAGCTGTTATGTGCCGCTCCAGTGAAGGCCCCAGCCGGGATGCTAGGCCTAATAGTTCAGCGTGGAGATGGCAACTCACGTGGTGCCCTAGGTGCAGCTGCGTGGTCTGGTATACATGCTGCAAAATTCACCCAGTTCCCCTCATTGTAATTTTTCTAACCTAGAGCTTAATTTTAATAACTTTAAAACACTTCTAAATATTTATTTTGGCACCAGCATCAAGACAAATAATATCCTCTCCCATTATTTTCATAAGTAACACAGATTTCCTGATTTTTAAAAACTAAAAAATACCGCTAAACCTTTCTTATGTATAAAGTACGCCTATCATATACAGGGAGAGGTGGGTAATAAACTTCCTGTAATGACAGTGTTTGGCATTTCTTTGTGGATGGAATTGGAACATGAACAAGACCATGTCCAGCGTTTTTACTGTGAATGTAAATGGAACAGCAGCCTAAAGCAGTTGTCTGTGCCCCAGAGGTGCTACCTGTAAACAGGGACCAACTCCGTGTGTATGTTAAGTGTTTGACTCCCATTAAGACTCCCAAGCAAATCCTGCATATTCCAAATGCAAAGAGTACTCAGTGGGAAAAGGTTGTTACCTCAAAGTCATTGCTTCTTTCCTGGCTGGGTGAAGAGATGAAGGTGTCTGATATATACAGACAATGAGGGAAAAATGAGCAGCAAAGGAGCTTTCCCCTTCAACTGCACTCTAAAGGGGAACATTTTAAGGAAGTACTAGCAGCTTTGATTCTTCTATGCTCCTGTTGGTTTACAAGCCACCGAGAATGTCAGTGTTGAGAATATGGCCTGGTAAAATGGGAGATGGAAAATGACTAGACGAAAGGAAGGGTAGTTTTAATGTTGAAGCACTGTGCTGGGCACTGGAGCTACCCAGAGGAATGCACAACGCTCCCCTCAAGGAGCTCACAGTCTAGCACACTCCCTGGCTGGAAGCCTCAGGAAGCCGTGCTAATTTATTGTGGAGTTGGTAGTTCGCTTTTCATGCCCCTGTCTTCTTTCTCATGACCATTTCCCACTTTCTGCCTGGCTTGCATTAGTAATATCCAGAACCAAGTCGTGGCTTCCTCCTGCCTTCCTGAGATGATGTTCTGCTCAGGGAGAGGCGGAGGGGCGAGCTGTGTGCGTCCACTGAGGCACGGCCAGGGAGAGGCAGCGTTTACCTGTGAGGGGCTCCATGCTCCAGCAGCGGAGCAGGTTCTAGTGACAATTCTCCAAGTTTTTATGCTATGACCGGGGTGGATCTAAATTTTGTGGGGCTGAAAGCTTGAATTATTTAGACAGACTTCTTTAAGAAAAAGAATGTTAATATAAAATTAGGTACAGGGTCTTGGAAGGGGCCCTGAAGATTAAGGTTCATTAGCTTCACAATAAGTCCACATCTGGTTGCAACTGAAAACTGATGCTTCAGTGAGGGTATCTAAAAAGGTAAACTGGCATATATCCATGGCAAGTGTGGGCTGCCAGTGGCTCATCTCTAGGGTAATTTTATGTCTGAAAGTGTATGCAGTTGGGTCAGAGCATGACCTTTAAGATAGCCTCTTTCAGCTAACATATTTCTGAAGATGAGGCCTGGTGACCCAGCAGGTTCATTGGATACATAAGAAATGAGAATTCCTGGTTCATGGGCCAACCTGGGACTCTGGAGTGTGCAGATTTGGCCATTCGTCCATTGTGGCCTGCGGGTTGCACCCCGGGTATACTGAAAGGCCATACTCGTGGCTGGCTGCCTGCCTGTGGGCCTAAGCCTTCCCAGTATCTTCAGGGACACTTGACAGACGCGTTTTCTCAAGTCTGAGCTGCCTCCACAGGTCCCTCTAGCAAGCCTCACTGCACCTCTCCCCCTGCTGTTTGTGTTTGGAATTTTGTCATTTTTAGCTGAGACCAAATTAAACCTTGGTGCATAAAGTGAGCTTAAAACTTGCCACTGTTTAATAAGTTAGCTCTCATAGAATGTGACCCTGTCTGCAGGGTCTCATTTACCCTTCTTTTTCTCATTGTCATTTGTTGGTGTTAATAGGGCTGTCTTACAGGATCATGTTGGCATTTACTATCATGTCTTTCATAAACCATGTTTGTTTGGGGTAGAAGAATCACCGTATAATTTGTTGTCCAAACTGGGACTATTAAGAGAGAAAGGGGATGCTATTACACCAGATCAACAGGCATAAACCAGACCTGTCCCAGGCCAATGGGGATAAATGGTCTTTCTAGTTGTGGGTAACCTGATCTAGGTGGTTTGTAATTGTGCATACTGACTGCATATATGTTTGTGTATGTCTAAATGTGGGCTCCCTGTTAAGTGGGGCTCATGGATACGAGGCCCGCGTGTGGCTTGCTAGTCTGTTATGTTAACATGCTTTTCTAAAATTGCTTCACGTGTTAATTCATTTACTCCTGCATTCATTGACTGTTTTTGTTCTTTTCCATTCACTTTGTACTCATTTTTTTCCATTAAATTTTGCATTTATTTTGAGTTTTTGTGGTGTCTTTTTTGGGCAGTAGCTTTTCTGATTTAACAAGTTTCCTAAGCCCATTAATCTGCTACAACTGTGGTAAAATACAGCTTTGTCTGTTCTTTGAATTTTGTGGAGGTTGATCTACTTCCACAGGAATCGTTTTAATAGGAAACCCTGCTACAGGCATCTGTGAAAAGCTCTTGGATAGGTGGGGGATGGAGGGAAGAGTCACAGGAAAGTCACAGAAAGGTAAAGGTGCAGTCTGTGGTCCACGAATCTTTATTGGACAACTGGGGGCAGGACATGAGAAAAGGGGCTCCTGCCCTCAAGGAGCATTCCTCCTTAGCAAAAAGGCTTCCCATGGGACTGCTAATATTTGAGTGTCAGAACTGCTTGGAACCACATTACATGCATTAACTCCTCTAATCCTCATCCTAATCCTATGATTAGGGACCATTCATCCCCATTTTATAGCTGAAACACAGAGGTTTAAGTAATTACCCAAGGTTACACGGCAAGTAACTGGAGAAGTTGAGATTTGAACGCTGGTAATCTGTACCCTTAATTCCTGAGCCTACAGCTGCTCCTTGGCATCTCAATGGAATGATGGAAGAGTAGTGGAAGTGTGGCCAGGTTAAAGTACACAGCCTGATGATGTGGGCTGGTGGACCTGAGACTGTTTTTTAGAGGTAGATAGCCCTAGAGGACAGGCAAAAGTTTGGCTGAGGAAGAGCAGACTGGTGGTTGAAAGGTGGTAAAAAGTACGTGGGTTTCTTTTTAAAGGAGCTTTCTCCATTGAGCACCAGGTAGATTTGGGAAGACCAAAATGAGAAAATGGGGATCCCTGCAGGAAGAGTGGTATGAACACATCCATAATGCAGGCATAGCTCAGCTCTACTTGTGGGAAGGCAGGCAGCAAGGAGGCAAAGTATTCACCAACTTTTGAAGGACAGAGACTTTCCAGGAAGCCAGGAGGAGGAGGGTCTCCTAGGTGGTGGAAACATCATCAAATGACTTGGCTCCTTCCTTTCAGGGACGTACTGTTTGGACAAGTTTAAGACAGGTCTATGATGCTCCCTCCCTGCCCTGTTCCTCCCTGAGCCCACCTACCTTTCTTTCTGCCATAGCATCTGCCTCTGAGCTTTTTCCATCTCCATTTTCTTCACCAATCCCTGCCTTTCTATAGGTGGGGTCAAAAGGAAAATGGATTGTATCCATACTTCTCCCTGAGAAGTATTTCCCAATCTCTGAGTTGAGGTGGGATAGGAGTTCCTAATGTCAGAAAAGAATATTAGAGGGAAATAGGATGGGATCTGGGGCCTCAAGGCAAGCTTGAAAAGCACATAACACTTTTTAAAATCCACAAGTGGGACTTTGGCAATACAAAAGTGAGCTTCCCTATAGAAGAGTTCTATCATTTACAGAAAGCCAGAGCAGAAGGTTGTCTCTTATCCCAGTCCTGGGACTCACAGGTCTACCCTCTGCTTTCTCCAAGAGGTTGAGTTGGATCAGCTTTTGGAATCTAGCTCACATCCAGAGCCACCTGGTTAAGCAGCAGATGTCTTCTAGCAGTTCCCCAAAGCCCAGGACACCCAAGCTGGTATGGGCCCTTGGGATGTCCTCCTGCCTTATGCACTGTGGTCCCACTTACACTGGAAGGAAGGAGGCAGAGGGCACTCACGGCCACCACTGGAAGCTGTGAGCAGCATGGCCTCAGCATCTCCATCTGTAAAATGGGTTCTGGAGTAGAGGAGAGTTCTTGATATGACCTAGGAGATAGTGTTCCAAATATATCTGACTCTCGCAAGCCTAAATGCATGGTAGCTCAAAATAAGATTCATACAGGATTGGAAGCAATTAAAGTTTAATTTTAACAAAAGCTCCAGCAAGCAAAAGTGTGTCAAGAAAAAATAGAGATGTATACTAACTCTATAATATAGACAATTATGGTATATCTAGCCCTTGACCACTTTGCACCTAGTAAATCATTCCCTTCCCACACCATGGCTTAGCACATTTACACACACACACACACACACACACACACACACACACACACACACACAAAGCTACCATAGTTCAGAGTGGAAGACTTCATAAACCACCTCTGAATGTGTAGCTCAGTCATTCATGTCCCCAACACAACTTACACAGCCCAGCTGGCATCTGTGTCAGCTGCACTCCCCTGCTCAGAGAATGGCTCTGTAGTAGCACAGCTTGAAAGCAGCAGCTGGCTCCTCCTCCTGGCAGCACTGTGGTTGGAGCAGGCTTGGCCTCAGAACCTGCTCATCCCAACAAAGCACTCAGAGCTGTGCCTTCCATCACAGGTGTTAGCCTATAATACCCATTCATTAGCACAAAATCCCTCTAGTTAAACTAATAACTGAAAACACTTTGCTTAAGAGTAACAAAGGAAAGATATGCTTAAAGCTTGCTCAAGTTACATTAAACAAAGCATACTTTATAATCCAGTCCTTGTAAAAAGAAGACATAAGTCATGGCCATGGTCGGGTAAATGTGTCTGCAGAGACTGTCCCATGTTAGGAGTTGCAGGCAGGGTAGTTGGGACTGGAAGCACCACATATATGTTTGGGATAAGCCTGGGAAGTTGGAAGGACTTGGCCAGCTCTGGCAGGTAGAGCAGCAAGAACTGGTCAGAACTAGCCCCAACCCTTCAGCCCTAAGCCAGGCCTGCCTCTTGGTCTCATATTCCAGCGCTCTCAGGGGCCCATGCCAACCCTTGCTGTAGAAGGAAGGAAAAACAAGCTGCCATTTGAACGTTCATTCATACTCCCTGGCTTCAGGCCCAGAGGAGAAAAAGGGAAGGCAGGGTCATGGTCTATCAGACCACCCTGATCTCTACTGACCCCAGCTTGCCTTTCCCCTCCCCACTTTATTTTTTTTCCAAGGGCTTAGTTGGGAACTTTTTCTCAGTTGCTCTTCCAGAGCCACCTTCCCTTTTTACAGGATTAATAACAAGCCAAAGAACTCATGGTAGTCCAAGCAAGGAGGTTTCACATTAGGCTCTGAAGGCCCCAGGGTGGAGGCAGAGCGGCTGGTTGGCAGGTGACATAAAGTTGTCTGTGCAGGATGATGACTAAAAACTTCTCAGTTGCTGCATTACAAGTTCCTTGCAGCAGCTGTACTGCATATCACCAACCTGTATTAGAATAGAGTGGCCATCTTCAAGCAGAACCATCATACATTCTAAGAAATTGGCAATTGAGTGCCAAAATGTTAGCATGAAGCAAGTTCAGGAAGGTCCAACCACCCATCTAAGGACCACTAATCCTACCATCTCAGGGACATCCATTTCCAACCTCAGTAAAGTTGTCATTAGTTTAACCATGCATTCCATCCTAACCTATCTGTTCTGAGGGATTCCGACACACCCCCCTCCTCCTCGTGCCCCGACAATGCTTGCCTTATGGTACCCTGTACCTGGTACCACACACTCGTACAAAGGAGAGGTGAAGGAGTTTAAAATGTATGCTCCCCAGTATTAAGCTCAGGGTTGCTTCCTCCTAAGCCAGACATCCCCCTGACCCCCCAGTCCTCTTGACTACAAGGGCTCCCATTGAGATAAAGATTCTCGCACTCTCAGAGACAACCCCTATTGGTCCAGTGAAGAGAACACATGTCCCATCTCAAGTGCATAGGGCATGGCCAAGTGTGGAAAGCCTAGCCTTTGGGCAGACTCTTTCCAGGGTTATGGCCAGAACATTTTCCAGAGGCCACAAGGGGAAAGGGTACCCCTTTGGGGTCAGAGTGCATCAGCTAAAGGGGCAAAACACAGAGCCTGGTCTGGGGCAAAGTTGATGTCTACCTGTGCTTTCTTTAGCAGATCAGATATAGGAGCACACCAACCGGGCATGAGCCTCTCCAGCTCTAAGGTGATGATGACCAAGGCCAGTGTGGAGCCCTTGAACTGCAGCAGCTGGTGGCCCGCCATACAGTGCTGCAGCTGCCTGGTCAGGGATGCGACGTGGAGGGAAGGATTCCTCTGAGGCAGCAGCTCCAACACATGGGGCCAGCTCAGGACCACCAGGGCATGGAACTGGAGACCATGGTTTTTAATGTTAGAACAGAAAACCCCATACTTTTCATATATCAATGACCAGAAGCGCAAACAATTTGAATTTCCATCAGGGAACATCAAATGTTGCCCAACCCTTTTCATTCCTATCCATGGCTCCATAAGGGGCTTGAGGCTTAATGCCCACTCTGTGGCCAAGCTGAGCTTCCACCCCAGAGACCAAAAAAAAAAAAAAAAAAAGAGTCTGCTTTGTGACATCATCATTATGAGTGGAAAGTACCTAGATGACAATGTTTCCATTCTGAAAAATAGAAACATACTATTCAAGACCAAGGTAGCAGAAAAGTTACTTGTATCTGCTTATCATAAGAAACTCTGCAACTTGGCAACAGTGGCCAGTTTTCATAATGAAACAGCCCTTAGTAATTTAATCTTCATGCCTCATAACAAACCAAAACCCCATGAGATTTCCACATTGCATAATTTGCCTTACTAACAGAATCATATCCTTAAGGATGACCATCATTCCCCCAACTAAAACAAATACAAACTAATGTATGATATTTTTTTAAGTGCCAGATCAATATGGTCTAAAGCCTCAATAAGGATTGTGTGTAGGTGAATAAAGACAGCTAAGTGAATGTGTGTAAAGTGTAGCAAAAGCAGACAGATATTTATGTACAGTATTCATAGAATGGAAAGTTAAATATTTTTGCAGTGTGTATTTAAAAGAGAAACTCACCATAATAGTGCCGTCTAAAAATCTTTGTAAAGTTAATTTAATGTCCTTTAGAAGTGGGAGTCTGGTGGAACTGTGTTGGATTTAAGATACCTTTTCACTCTCCCGTACGTCGTGAGCCTTGTGGGTCACCTCACTGTGGTGCATGTGCAAGGGCGTGTGCACGCCTGTGCTTTGCCGTCCTATGTTGTAAACAGCTGTTCCAAAGGCACAAATGAGTTTAGGGTAGACTCTGTAAACGCCTCCTTACTCACTATAGTCAAGAAGTCCAGCGGCGTCCCAATATAGAGGTCCCAGTGCAGTCTGTCCAGAATAGCCAGCTCCATCCTTAGCAGCTCATTCGGGGAATAGTCAGAGCCATAGTGCTTTATGAAGTCTTTTACTTGTGGAATAAACTGTAAAAAGAAAATAAAGAGGCCAAAGCCCTACATCATGTCATAGTAGCTTTTGTTTTCTTATCCATGGGGACTGGGCATTCATGACCTTAGTGGAGTTGTCTTCCTGTGGCCTGCCACAGAAAATGCTTCTGAAAGAAATACTAAACCAGATCTTGGCTATCTGTCAAATCCTCAGGTAGTTATGTAGTGAACATTACATGGTCCCCCTCTGAAACCAGGTCTTGATCCCCCAACTGCATACTAGCTCATACCCAACGGTGCTTTGGAGGCTGGGGCTGTGCCATCTCCCCTGTTCAGCTGCAAGAACTCACCCAAAGCTTTCCAGGAGCCATGGGTTCTGGTTCTGCCTATCCCTATTCCTGATCCCTACCATGGGTACTGGGCATACAGAAAAAACTATGCTTTTGAGCTTCCTAGTCTGTACCAGACAGACACATTGATAAAACCTCCTATGGGTTTTTCAGCATCACAACTGCAAACTTCCTTCAACCTTCATTGAAGGTGGTTCAGTTCTGGAAAATCTATGGCTTTTCCCACAGAGGGACTAATGAGACTTGTCTATGAGTAAACATTCAAGTACTAAGTATATTAAAGGCTTGATCCTATGTTTTTAGATAGACAGAAGTATTACTATAACATCCAGAAAAAGGGTCACTTGATTTTTAAAAGCAACTTGGGCATTAATTCTATTCTAATAAATAGGAGTTTAAAACATTTTTATTGAAGGTTTGGAACTGGACACACAACTTCTTCCCTGCCTCATCAGACCCAGAGATCAGCTAAGGGTGACCCCTGTGGCAATGGCAGTGATTTCACCATCCCCAAAATGAGAAAAGTTGGAGGGAGGTAGGAAAGTTTGGAAAGGGTATTAGGAGATGATCTCCTCCTGAACATATGGCACAGTGAAATTCAGCCATTCAGGCATGCCTGAAGCACTCATGGGCCCTTGTACTTTACCCCCAGCACATGGCCCTCCTGTCCCTCTCAGGGGTCCCAGAGTTCCCAAAGACCAGCTTCATTGACACAGCCAAGTCCTCAAGTCTCAGGCAGCTTTCTTAGACATAATTGCTTGGGGTGGATGTTAAGTCACATGGTTTGGGAGGCCTTTTTCCTTGCTCAACAGCAGATGCCCCTGTTGAGAGAGAGGTAGCATCTGGCATCAACCAGTGAGGCCATATGTATCTGTCAAGAGTTCAGGTCTCTAGGTTTGGTGGGCCAGGACAGTTCAGCTGTTCTACTTGTTCATTTGTGGGGTCTCAAAGTCTGACAAGCCAATGGAAGGGACAGCAGAGATGCTGGCAAGTTGGTGACTTTTCCAGAACATCCACCATACGTGAAGGGCACAGACCTATCATGAAACTGGAGTCCTCCAATGTTACACCCCTATACCTGAAGTGCAGCCCAGTGTGGACTTCCAAGAATGCCTACCTCCTGTTCTTCATTAACTTTTGCAGCAAGCCTCAAGGAAGTAATTGTGGCGCAATGTAGGTATTTCTCTTTTACCTGCGGTATGGAACAAACACATTTGAGCAGAATATGAATGCCAGAAACAAACTGAAAAGCATCTGTGTTTGTTTTTTTTTAATATACTTTTTTGAGACGGAGTCTCACTCTGTTGCTCAGACTGGAGTGCAGTGGCATGATCTTGGCTCACTGCAAACTCCACCTCCTGATTTTGAGTGATTCTCCTGCCACAGCCTCCTGAGTAGCTAGGACTACAGGCACGGGCCACCACGCCTGGCTAATTTTTGTATTTTTAGTAGAGACAGGGTTTCACCATATTGGCCAGGCTGGTCTCGAACTCCTGACTTCAGGTGATCCACCCCCCCCCCCCCCCACCCTTTGACCTCCCAAAGTGCTGGAATTACAGGCATGAGCCATTGCCCCCAGCTATTTGTTTTAATAAGCTTTTTTCCATTTTTAAAAGGCTCCATTTCTCCACAAGACAGAATGTTAGTGCCATTTTTAGATCTGACCAATGAGGATGCTCCTGATTTCAGAACTGCAGATGACTGGGCAGTATTCCTTCATTTCGGGACTGACTGGAGGTGGGAAATACGGCACCTTCTCAGGGAACTAAGTCTCATCCTAGCCTCAAGCTGCCCTCGACAGGTCGAGACAAGCACATCCTACCTCATTACACAGGAAGCCCTTTCCCAGCTACTTCCTCTCACGCTCCCCGAGCCCTGACCCTGATGACCACATGACCCTGAGACAGCCAGTGTAGGATGTGGAGAGGTTCCAAAACCAGTTCTACCACTCGAAGCAAGTTAGTTTATACACCTTGGTTTGAGCCTCTGGAAGCCCTCACCTCTCAAGTAGGAATGGGGAACAAAGGTTAGTTTCTTCTTTCACCATCTGCCACCGTCCCTCAGAGGCCTCCCTACCTTCACTGATATCAGGAGGCGGCTGAAGATGGTGAGGGCCAGGTTAAAAGTGGATTGGGAGAAGTAAAAGATGTTCTGAAGCCGCAGGAGCCACAGCACGACTCCCTCGAAGGCATTGCAGATTTCATCCCGCTAGGAGGAAGAGCAGGTGGGGCGAGGAAGGTCGTTAGCGGCCACTCCTGGTCCCCCAGGAGCAGGAGCCTCCTACTTAAGGTGCCGGGGGGCAGTGAGAAGTCCCTTCCCCTGCAGGCCCGCTGGGAGTAAGCGCCCAGCTGGCGCAGCGGCTCACCCATCACCCCCACCCCGTGCGCCCGCTTTTCGTCGTAGGCCGAGTTCCTTGATTCAAACAGGCCCTCTTCCGAAGGCCCTGCTATCAAGACGCCCTCTTAGAGAGAAGCTGGTGGGTCCAGCCTCGTGCCTCTCGTGAGGGGCCACACCTGGGGAAGCGCCTGGCCTCCAGGTGCAGAACATCCGACCGCTGGTGCAGGTGGAGGCCACATCCGCCTGCCGTGTGCGCGCAAGGAGGGCCACGCTGCGGGGACGGGTACCTGGGGTTTGCCGCCCCGCCACAGGCGCGCCTCGCGGTCCTGGGCCAGCTGCAAGTGGCAGAGCAGCCGGCGCTCGTCGAGGACGCCTTCCAGGTTGCGCGGCTTGGGGGACTGTGGAGCGGGCCGCGGAGCTTGCTCTGGGGCGGCTGCGGGGACCGGGTCTGTGGTTCTCCCGGCCGGGGCCGTATTACGCCGGGGCCGCAGGCGGACTGTCGCGGACGCAGCGTGGAGGGAAGCCGCTCCGGGCTGGCTGGTCCCAGGGCACCTGCTCCGGGTGCTCGGGGGCAGAGGGGCCTCCCCCGGAGACCGCGGGAGAGGAACGCCCAGGGCTGCTTCCTCCAGATGGGCGCCTGGACGCCCGCCTGGGCTCTGGACTGCGCTGACTTCTGAGCTCGACGGTTGCGGCGGGAACCGAGCGCCCGAGGCCATGTCGTGAGCGGGATCCTAAGTCTGAGTCGCTGCTTAACCCGGCATTTTATAACCCAGCGCCCACAACACTGCAGCCTGGGGCGCCGCCGGGGGAGGCGGGGAGGCGGGCTCGGCGAGCCCCACCCACAACGCTCCCGGTGGAGCTACCCCTCGCGCACCCGGCCGCGCTTCCTGGGCACTCGCCCCGCAGGTGCGCGGCGCGCACCCAGGACACGGTAGGACTGGGCGCGCACAGGCGGGTGGCGGACCCCGACCCTTTCCTCCATCCCCGCTGCTGCCTACCGCACGCCTCTTCCCCCCTGCCGGCCGTGCTCCCTGCGCAGAGCCCCCAGCCGCGGGTGGGGAGGCTGGAGACTGCGCTCGCCTTAGGCCGGGACTCCCGGCCGCAGACCCTGGGTCTTACCTCATATTACACACCTGGGGACATAAGACCAGGCAAAGGAACAGCGAGAGCGCCCTCCTCAGACAGGCTTGAAATGGAATTCCAGACGCGCTGTGTGACCTCATGCGTGTGTCGTGACCTCTCAGAGCCTTGGCTACCTCTTCTCCAAAAAAAAAAAAGTGATAATACTTCCCTCACAAGGTGATTCATTCATTCATATATACATATATATATATTTTTTTGTTTATGTATCTATACATACATATATAGCTATAAACGTATAATAAGGAAAATCATACAAATCATATATATGTATATATACACACACATAAATTTTAGGGGTGGGTCTTGCTGTGTTTCCCAGGCTGGAGTGCCGTGGCTATTCTCAGGTGTCATCACAGCACACTACAACCTCAAACTCCTGGGCTCAAGCTACCCTCAACTTCAGCCTCCCAAGTAGCTGAGACAGGTGCACACCACCATGCCTGGGTCCTAAGTTATATTTTGTTTAAAAAATTCATTACATTAAATGCATATTAAAAATATATGGGAATACCAGAAGGACAAGAAAGAGAGGAACAGAAGAAATATGTGGAACAATAACGACTGAGAATGAATATTCCCAAATTAATGCCAAACACCAAACCACAATCTAGGAAGCTCTGAGAACATTAAGAAAGATAAATGCCAAGAACTACACCTAGACATTCCTATTTAAACTGTAGAAAATCAAAAGAAACTATCAACAGAGTCAGCAGACAACCTACAGAATGGGAGATAAGTATTAGCAAATTACGCATTTGACAAAGGTCATAATATCCAGAATCTGTAAGGAACTTAATTAAACAAGCAAAAACCCCATCAAAAAACAGGCAAAAAGATATGAACAGACTTCTCAAAGGAAGATATGCAAGCGGTCAACAAACATGAAAAAATGCTCCACATCACTAATAATCAGAGTAATGCATCTCACACCAATCAGAATGGCTACTATTAAAAAGTTAAAAAACAACAGATGCTGGTGAGGCTGCAGAGAAGAAAAGGGAATGCTCATACACTGCTGGTGGTAATGCAAATTAATTCAGTCACTGTGGAAAGCAGTTTGGAGATTTCTCAAACAACTTAAAACAGTACTATTCAACCCAGCAGTCCCTTTACTGGGTATATACCCAAAAGGAAAATAAATTGTTCTACCATAAAGACACATATATTTGCATGTTCATCACAGTACTTGTCACAGTAGCAAAGACACGGAGTCAACCTAGGTGCCCTTCAGTGGTGGACTGGATAAAGAAAAGGTGGTACATATACAACATGGAATACTATGTAGCCATCAAAAAGAATGAAATCATGTCCTTTGCAGCAAACATGGATGTAGTTGGAAGCTATTATCCCAAGCAAATTAACACAGGAACAGAAAATCATATACTACATGTTCTTACTTATAAGTGAGCATTGAGTACACATGAATGTAAAGATGGCAATAGTAGACACTGGAGGCTACCAGAGCAGGGAGGGAGGGAGGGGACAAGGGTTGAATAACTATGGGGTACCGTGCTCAGTACCTGGGTAACAGGATCATTCATACCTCAAGTCTCAGCATCACGCAATATGCCAGAATCTAAAATAAAATTTGAAAAAAACCTGCAGAAAATCAAGATTAAAAAAAAAATCTCAAAAGAAGCTGGCCTGTAATCTCAGCACTTTGGGAGGCTGAGGTGGGAGGATCACTTGAGGTCAGGAGTTCAAGACCAGCCTGGCCAACATGGTGAAACCCCGTCTCTACTAAAAGTACAAAATTAGCCAGGTGTGGCATAGTCCCAGCTATTCAGGAGGCTGAGGCACAAGAATCACTTGAATCCAAGAGGTGGAGATTGCAGTAAACTGAGATCATGCCACTGCACTCCAGCCTGGGTGACAGAGGGAGACTCCATCTCAAAAAAAAGAAAAGGAAGGAAAGAAAGAAAGAGCGAGCAAAGCCAGGAGCAGGAGCAGGGTAGGGTGAGGTGGGAATAAGATAAGGTGGGATAAGGATAAGAATCACATTGGACTTGTCTTCGGAAATCATACAAGCAAGAAGAGTGGAGTGAAGTATTTAAAGTTTTGAGAGAAAACCCCACCAGCCTAGAATTCTGTATTCAACAAAATTATCCTTCAGAAGTGAAAGAGAAATAGTTTCACAAACAAAACTGAAGGAATTTCTCACCAGTAGACCTGCTTTGCAAGAAATGTTAAAAGAAATTTTTCAGAGAGAAGGAAAATGATGTAGGTCATAAATTTCGAGATACATGAAGAACGAATGTTAAGGAATAATTGAAAGTAAAATAAAACTTTTGTTTTTCTTATTCCTAATTGGTCTAATCATTTATTCAAAATCAATAATGTATTTGATGATTATAGGTTATGGATAAGTTAAATGAATGACAACAATGATACCAGGCATGGGAGGGAAGAATTAAGAATACTTTGTTGTAAGGTACCTGTGCTGCCTGGAAAGCAGTATAATGTTACTTGAAAGTGGACTTGAATTAGTTATAAATGTATATTGCAAACTGTAGGACAACCAGCAAAAAAAGTTTTAAAAAAAGTATGATTCGTATGCACTAAGAAAGGAGAGAAAACGGAATCATATAAAATGCTAGTAACACCAATGGTAGCTTGAATCCACAGGAAACAAGGAAGAACAAGAAATAGTCAATAAGAAGATTAATATTACAAACTCTATAAATACAAACTTGGCTCTATTTTCTTCTCTCGGCTACTTTAGAAGATTTAAAATACTTAAAATTTTATAACAAAGTTATAACAAAGTATTGTTTGGTTTATAACATATGTAAGTATAATCTGTATAATAATAGCACAAAAAGAGGAGGAGGGAACAGAAGTAAATGGGAGTTACCTTTTTTTTTCTTTTCTTTTTTTTTTTTTTTTTTTTTTTGAGATGGAGTTTCACTCTTGTTGCCCAGGCTGGAGTGCAATGGCGCGATCTCGGCTCACCGCAACCTCCGCCTCCCAGGTTCAAGCGATTCTCCTGCCTCAGTCTCCCTAGTAGCTGGGATTACAGGCATGTGCCACCACGCCCAGCTAATTTTGTATTTTTTAATAGAGACGGGGTTTCTCCACGTTGTTCAGGCTGGTCTCGAACTCCCGACCTCAGGTGATCTGCCCGCCTTGGCCTCCTAAAGTGCTGGGATTACAGGTGTGAGCCACTGGGCCTGGCCAGGAGTTACATTTATATATGTCACTGGAATTCAATTATTATAAATCAGAAGTATTATAGATTCTGATAAGATCTATATCGGAAGCCTTAGAGGTTTTGTTTTTTTTTTTTGAGACGGAGTCTCGCTCTGTCACCCAGGCTGGAGTGCAGTCATTGCAACCTCTGCCTCCCGGGTTCAAGCAATTCTCCTGCCTCAGCCTCCCAAGTAGCTGGGACTACAGGTGCCTGTCACCATGCCCAGCTAATTTTTGTATTTTTGATAGGGACAGGGTTTCACCATATTGGCCAAGCTGGTCTCAGACTCCTGACTTTGTAATACGCCTGCCTTGGCCTCCCAAAGTGTTGGGATTACAGGTGTGATCCACCATGCCCAGCCTTTTTTGTTTGTTTGTTTATTTGAGACAAAGTCTTGCTCTGTTGCCCAGGCTGGAGTTCTATGGTGCGATCTTGGATCACTGCAACCTCTGCCTCCTGGGTTCAAGCGATTCTTCTGCTGCAGCCTCCTGAGTAGCTGGGATTACAGGTGTACGCCACTGTGTCCAGCTAATTTTTCTATTATTCATAGAAACGGGGTTTTCCCATGTTGGTCAGGCTGGTCTCGAACTCCTGACCTCAAGTGATTTGCCTGCCTCAGCCTCCCAAAGTGCTGGGATTACAGGCATGAGCCACTGGGCCCACCAAGGAAATAACTTTAAAAAATAGTAAACCAGGCCGGGCGCGGTGGCTCAAGCCTGTAATCCCAGCACTTTGGGAGGCCGAGACGGGCGGATCATGAGGTCAGGAGATCGAGACCATCCTGGCTAACACGGTGAAACCCCGTCTCTACTAAAAAATACAAAAAACTAGCCGGGCGAGGTGGCGGGCGCCTGTAGTCCCAGCTACTCCGGAGGCTGAGGCAGGAGAATGGCGTAAACCCGGGAGGCGGAGCTTGCAGTGAGCTGAGATCACGCCACTGCACTCCAGCCTGGGCGACAGAGCGAGACTCCGTCTCAAAAAAAAAAAAAAAAAAAAGTAAACCAATAATTAAAGAAATTCAGGCCGGGCGCGGTGGCTCAAGCCTGTAATCCCAGCACTTTGGGAGGCCGAGGCGGGCGGATCACAAGGTCAGGAGATCGAGATCACAGTGAAACCCCGTCGCTACTAAAAATACAAAAAATTAGCTGGGCGCGGTGGCGAGCGCCTGTAGTCCCAGCTACTCAGGAGGCTGAGGCAGGAGAATGGCGGGAACCCGGGAGGCGGAGCTTGCAGTGAGCCGAGATTGCGCCACTGCACTCCAGCCTGGGCAACAGCGTGAGACTCCGTCTCAAAAAAAAAAAAAAAAAAAAAAAAGAAATTCAAATGTTAAACTATAAAAGATTCACGTAACGAAAAACCAGTGAAGGAGGAACAGAAGAACAGAAAGACAATACGACATATCAAAAAACAAAAAGCAGGCTGGGCATGGTGGCTCACGCCTGCAATCCTAGCACTTTGGGAGGCTGAGGAGGGAGAACTGCTTGAGCCCAGGTGTTTGATACCAGCCTGGGCAGCATAGAGACATCCTGTCTCTATCAAAAAAAAAAAAAAAAAGCAGGGCATGATGGCGCATGCCTGTGGGCCCAGCCACTCAGGAGGCTGAGGCAGGAGGATGGCTTGAGCCCATGAAGTTGAGGCTGCAGTGAGCCACGTTTGTATCATTGCACTCCAGCCTGGGTGACAGAGTGAGACCCCATCTCAAAAAAGGAAGGAAGAAAGGAGGGAAGGAGGGAGGGAGGGAGGGAGGCAGGGAGGGAAGGAAGGAAGGAGGGGAGGAAAGAAGGAAGGAAGGGAGGGAGGGAGGGAGGGAAAGGGGCAGGGAGGAAGGAAGGGAAAACAAAAAGAAAAATGGGATACTTACATCTAATATTATCAATAATAACGTTAAATGTGAATGGGCTAAACAATTGTATTAAGTCTGCTAGGGCTGCGTAATGGACTGAATGTTTATGTCCCTCCCAAATTCGTATTTTTTTTTTCTTGTTTGTTTTTTGTTTTTGAGATGGAGTCTCGTTCTGTCGTCCAAGCTGGAGTACAGTGATGCCATCTCGGCTCACTGAAAGCTCTGCTTCTTGGCTTCAAGAGAGTCTCCTGCCTCAGCCTCTCGAGTAGTTGGGTCTACAGGCACGTGCCGCCACGACTGGCTAATTTTTGTATTTTTAGTAGAGACAGGGTTTAGCCATGTTGGCCAGGCTGGTCTTGAACTCCTAACCTCAAGTGTTCCTCCTGTCTTAGCCTCCCAAAGTGCTGGGATTACAGTACTGAACTATCACACCCTGTTGCAAATTCATATTTTGAAACCCTAACCTGCAATGTGATGGTATTTGGAGATGAGACCTTTGGGAGGAAGTTGGGGCTCTCAGACGTCATGAAGGTGGGACCTTTGTGATGAAATTAGTGCCCTTCTAAGAAGAACTTGCTCCCTATCCTCAGCTTATTCTGTGAGGCAAGTATCACCCTGATGCTCTAACCGAGAGAGAGAGAGAGAGAGAGAGAGAGAGAGAGAGAGAGAGAGAGACAGAAAAGAAAACAAGGTTGGTTTTAACATCTAAAAATCAATATGTATCTGATAAAGGACATAAACACATTTTATCAGAAAAAGCATTTGACAAAATCACACACTTTTTCATAATAAAAAACACTCCACAAACTAGAAAATTTTCCAGTGTAAAGCGCATTTATGAAAAACCTGCAGATAACATCAGACTTAATAGTAAATGATCAAATGCTTTCCACCTGAAATCATCAATAAGACAAGAATGTCTGCGTTCACCAGTTCTGTTCAACAATGTACAGGAGAGTCTAGCCAGGGCAATTAGGCGAGAAAAAGAAAGAAAAAGCATCCAGGTTGGAAAGAAATCATATCGTCTTTATTTGCAGATGATATGATTTTGTATGTAGAAAATCTTTAGGAATCCACTAAAAAAAAAGTTTAGGAAAGTTGCAGAGTACAAGATCACTGTACTATAAAAGTCAATTTTATTTCTGTACACTATAATGAATAATCTGAAAATGAAATTTAAAAAACAGTTTCATTTACAACAGCATAAAAATAATAAAATATTTGTTACAAAAATTAGCCGGATATGGTGGCACGTGCCTGTAATCCCAGCTACTCAGGAGGATGAGGCAGGAGAATCCCTTGAACTCGGCGGGGAGGTGGAGGTTACAGTGAGCCGAGACTGTGCCATTGCACTCCAGCCTGGGCCACAGATTGAGACTCCATCTCAAAAAACAAACAAAAAATAAAATATTTGGGAAAAATATTAATATAATAAAAAAATGTAAAATGTATACATTGAAAACTACAAAACATCACTAAAAGAAATTAAAGAAAACCTAAATAAATGGAAAGACATTCTGTGTTCATGGGTAGGAAGACTTAAATTGTTAAAATGGCAATACTCTCCAATTTAATCTATATATTTTGCATAATCCCTGTTAAAATTCCAGCTGTCTTTTTGCAGATATTGACAAAGTGTTCCTGAAATTCTTAAAGAAATTCAAGGGATTCAAAATGGCCAAAACAATCTTGAAAAAGAAGAAAGTTGGAGGCCCCACCCTATCTAATTTCAAAACTTACTACTAACATAAAGTAGTCAAGACAGTGTGGTATTGGTATTAGGATGGACTATACATCAGTGGACTAGAATCGAGGGTCTAGAAACCAATGCTTGCATTAATGATCAGTTTAACAAAGGTGCCAGTTCAATGGGGTAAAGAATAGTTTTTTCAGACAAGATCAGGCTCATTCAGGGTGGTATGGCTATAGACAAGAATAGTCTTTTCAGCAAATGGTTCTGGGACAGCTGGATATTCACATACAGAAGAATGAATTTGAATCCTTCCATCACACTGTATACAAAAAGTAACTCAAAATAGGGCCAGGCACGGTGGCTCATGCCTGTAATCCCAGCACTTTGGGAGGCTGAGGTGGGTGGATCACCTGTGGTCGGGAGTTTGAGACCAGACTGACCAACATGGAGAAACCATCTCTACAAAAATACAAAATTAGCCTGCTGTGGTGGCTCATGCCTGTAATCCCAGCTACTCAGGAGGCTGAGGCAGGAGAATCGCTTGACCCCAGGAGGCAGAGGTTGCCGTGAGCTGAGATCGCGCCACTGCTCTCCAGCTTGGGTGACAGAACGAGACTCTGTCTCATAAACAAAAAACAAACAAACAACAACAAAAAAAAACCCACAAAATAGATTATAGACCTGAATGTGACAGCTAAAACTATAAAACTCTAGGTAAATCTTCATGATCTTGGGTTAGGAAATGGTTTCTTACATATGTACCAAAAGCATAGTGACAAAAGAAAAAATACGTAAATTGGACTTGATCAAAATTTAAAACTCTTGTGCTTCAAAGGACGATACCAATAAAGTAAAAAGAAAACCCACAGAATGGGGGAAAATATTTGCATGTCATATACTTGAAAAGGGCTTTGCATTCAGAATATATAGAGAACTCTTACAACTTAAAAATGAAAAGACAAATAAAATGGTCAAAGGATTTGAATGAACATTTCTCCAAAGAAGTTATACAAATTGCAAAAGCACATGAAAAAAATGCTCAACATCATTATGATCAGGGAAATGAAAATAAATAAAAACTCCAGCAAGATACTACTTTACACAAAAGTGAGTGTTGGCAAGGATGTGGAGAAATTGTAAACCTTACATGTTACTGGTGGGAATTTAAAATGGTGCACTACTGTGGAAAACAACTTGGCAGTTCCTCGAAATGTTAAACATTAGCATTACCAAATGATCCAGCAATCCTGCTTCTAGATGTGTAACCAAGAGGAAGGAAAACATAGGTTCATACAAAAACTTGTAGCAGCATTATTCATGATAGGCAAAAGGTAGAAACAAACCAAATATCCTTCAATGACAAATAGGTAAAAAACATGTGATAGCCATACAATGGAATATTATTCGGCCATAAAAAGTAACAAATTGCTGATATATGCTACTATAGGGATAAAGTTTGAAAACATTGTAAGTGAAAGAAGTTACTCACAAAAGGTTGCATATTGTGTAATTTCATTTGTATGAAATGTCCAGAATAGGCAAATCCATAGAGATAGAAAGTAGATTGTTTGTTGTCTAGGTCTGGGATGTTGGCAGTGGGGTGGGAGGAGGGTTGCAGAGAGCAAGGGGGAGTGGCTTATGAGTGTAGAGTGTCTTTTTGAAATGATAAAAATGTTCTAGGTTATGGATGCACAACTCCATATATAGTAGGAACTATTGACTTGTACAATTTAAATTGGTGAATTGTATGTTATGGTGTGTAAATTATATCTCAGTAAAGCTTGTATGTGTGTACATATATAAAATATTGAATGGTGATAGGTACTATGGAGAAATATAAAGTAGGCAGGGAAAAAAAGAAGAGTTGGGGCTGAAGGTTGGAGTTTTAAATAAGGAAATCATATTTGGATTCACTGGGATTATGTGAACAAAGACTTTCTGGAGGAGGTGAGTGGGTCAGGTGGTTATTTAGGGAAAGAACTTTCTAGGCTGCCTGGGTTTGGACCTGGGCTCTGTCATTGTTTGAATGTATGACCTTGGAAAAGTTATTTAATGGTCCTGTGCCGCCATTACTTTATCTGTAAAATAATAATAAATAGTATCTATTTCAAAAGGTTATTGTGTGGATTAAATGAATTTAAAAAAGAAAGCATGTAGAACAGTACACTGGCACTATGTAAAATGCCTTATCATTATTTTCCTCAGTTCCTACTGCAAGCTCACAGCCCTTGCATGCTAAGATGGAAGCACGACGGGAATGTTGGATGATACAAGGAGGCCAGGTGGGGCTGGTGCAGAAGAAGCAAGAGGGAGGATTGTAGGGCTTGTGGCTTTAGCTTTGTAAGATGGGAAATCAATGGAGGGTTTTGAGCAGAGAAAAGAGAAGATCTGATTCATGTTTTAGCACCAGCACTCTGGCTCTTGTCCAGCACACTGAAAGGGGACAAGGACACAATCAAGGAAACCAGTTCTAAGCGACTGTAGTAATGCATGTGAGAGACGATGGTGGTGGGAGAAGTGGCCAAATGGTTCCACTACGAAGACAGATACAACAGGCTGTATTTAAAGATACACTATTCATACACATGAAAGAGCTTGCAGTTTTGACCTGAGCAGTTGTCGGAATTAAGCTCCCACATATTGAGACGAAGGAAGTCTGGGAAGAATGAGAGGGAGCCCTTTTTAATTTTTTAATGGGGGTGGAGTGGGGTAGTGGGGCGACTGATGGGGGATCAAGATTTCAATTCTGGACATGAATAACTTGAAATACCCATTACACATTCAAGTGGACTGGAAAGAGGATGGACGGATCATTGGTTCTTTGACCAACACGTATAAAAATCCCACTCTGTGCCAGGCTCTGTGTAGGCTCTGGAGATACGTGTGAAAATACTAAACCACCTCCTTAAGAGCTCACTTTCTAATGGTAAGACCGGTCATGAGGAAGTTAGCAATCAAGCGAGGTCAGGTAGGTGAGGTCTTTAACTCTTCGGATGAGAGAAAAAATGTACAATTGCTATTACTGATTTTAACATTCCGGGTATTGCAAGGACCAGCAGACGGGCCTAAGAGCTGCTACTCCTCCCAACCCGGGGCTGCCAGGTTATCTCCGCCTCAGTGCGGGCCACATTTTTAGCGCAGCAGAATGGCAGCATTGCGCACGCGCGGCCTCTGTCTGGAGTCCTAGGAGATGGACTCGGAAAGCCTCCGCGCAGGCGTAATTCAAGGGCCATGAGAGTCTGAGACTGGGCTTGGGGCGGGGCGAGCTCGGAATGCGGCTGCGCACTGGGCGCTCTCGCCCGGGAAGCCGCAGTCTCGAGAGCGCTAACGAGGTGCTTCGATAGTCTCTGGCCAGCCTTTCTGCGCACCCGGTGTCGTTGCGCTCTACCCCGGGCGGGGACGTCCGCCGGGCACGGGAGGGATCCAAGATGCCGGTGAGGAGAGTCGCTTCGCCTCTGGGGTTTCTTCTCATCCTCGCGGCCTGGCCCGGGGGCGCGGCCGTTGCCATGGAGGCGCGGAGCAGGCTGGCTGCCTGGGTGGGGCGGGGCAGGCTCGGTCGTGCGGCGGAGGTGGTTGGAGAGCCTGGCTAGTCAGCCCCGGGGCCGCGGACGTCCGGCCGGCCTCGAGAGGGGCCTGGGGGCAGGCCCTGCCGCCCTCGTCGCTGCTGCGTCCCGTGGGGCCTGCGCCGCTTATCAAAAAGGCGCTGGGCTGGAGGTTGCTCTCTGGCTCGCAGCCCTGCCTGCTGAGCGGGGCGTCTGGGGGTGGCCACGGAGGGTCTCTTTGGATGCTCCACACCTCGTTAGGCCTTTGCGCCTCGGAGCAAGCTCAGGGAGGCAGCGGAGCGAAGGCTGCCTGCCCCTATTCCGAGCCCCAGACTCCGACTCTCCTAGCCTGGAGCTGTCATTTCTCTTGTGGCGCTTTAGCTTATGATGCAGAATGAAACCTGTAGGTGTCTTTGTGTGTGTGGGGGTGTTATGTTTATCTTCCAGGATTTCACAGATTGTTATCGTGAACTTAATAATGGGGCCTTGTAAGACCCCTTGTTAGGGGTCATGGAGGAAAATTGAGCCATGGCCGCTTATTTAGTGGTTGTGAAGCCTGGCATAATTATTTAATCTGTCTGGGTCCTTAGTGCCCAAGTAAACTTTACCTCATGGGGTTGTTATCCGCGTGAAATAATGCACAGGAGACTAGAAGGACAGTGCTTGACATTTAAGATTAAACGTTCTATATTTGTACCTGTTCACTGCTTTCAAGTTTTTAATTCAATAAATATTGGGCGCCAACCACGTGCTAGGCCTTGAAGATACAACATTGAGCAAAACCAGGTTCTTGAACCTGGAAAGAGAGAGGCTTGCCTTCTTGGGCAGAGGTGAAAATCATACGTATTTGCAGAAATAAGACACAAAACCTTAATGAATGAAGTGAGTGGGTGTCCTACAATAGAGAGAAGTAGATTCTGGTGAATTGGAAAGTATTGCCATGTAAGATTGATGGTCTGCAGATGATAACAGGTCATTTTTTTTTCCTCCCAAGAAGAGACTTTAGAAATCATTTTTGTGAAATTTCTTAATTTTAGCAACTAATTCAGAAGCTCTTTAAATACTATGAACCAAACAAAAGAAATTTGTGGGCTGAATTCAGCCTCTTGACTACCTGTTTGCAACCTCCAGTGTAGACAGAAAGACGTTAATCAAATAAGGAACAAGCAAAAGTAAAATTCGTGTCCAGGAAGGGGAGAGCAGGTGCTTTCTGAGCCTATAAGAGTATTTGACCTAGTCAGGAAGTCTTCCCAGGTGAAGTGGCTGTTGAGTTCTGAAGGATAGGTAGATGTTAGCTAAATGAAGAGGCCACTGAAGATGGTTCTACGTAGAAGAAACAGCACCTGGAAAGGCCAGTGGTGAGGAGCCTGGTGACAAGAAAAGGCCAAGAAGCTCAGTGTGGCTGTGGCATGGATGAGTCAGGCAGAATATCTTGTGAAATAAGCCCAGAGAAGCAGACATGGGTGGAAGCCAGACCTTAC
Source organism: Macaca nemestrina (assembly GCF_043159975.1). NCBI lineage: Eukaryota > Metazoa > Chordata > Mammalia > Primates > Cercopithecidae > Macaca > Macaca nemestrina. Next base: position 47,710,082 of record NC_092130.1, read on the forward strand.
AGTCCACCTTAAGTATTCTGGTTTTTGTCCTGAGATCTATGGGAAACCACTGAAGAATTTTTAAGTAGGAGAGTGACATGATTAGATTTGTGTTGACACTGACTGCTATTTGGAGAATAGGCAGTAGGGCAATCTAATTAGATTCAGGAATATAGTTAGGAGGCAGTAATCCAGGGCCAAGATGATGGTAATTTAGACTAGTGTGATGAAGGCAGAGATAGATAGAAGTGTATTGTACTGATATAATCTGTTACTTGTCAGTGACAATGTCAAAGTCAATGACAATGGCTTATATTTGTTTCTCTTTAATGCTTAGAAGAGAATCTGAAACAGTAGGAATTTAACAAGTATCTGTTCAACTAAACTGTCCTTTTCACTTCAATAATAGGATTGTGTTTCATTATATTTTCTTAATCATAAAATTTCAGAAATAGCTGGGTGCGGTGGGTCACGTCTGTAATCTCAGCACTTTGGGAGGCCGAGATGGGTGGATCACTTGAGGTCAGGAGTTTGAGACCAGCCTGGCCAACAAAATGAAACCTCATCTCTACTAAAAATACAAAAATTAGCTGGGCATGGTGATGGACGCCTGTAATCCCAGCTACTGGGAAGGCTGAGGCAGCAGAATCGCTTGAGCCTGGGAGGCAGAGGTTGCAGTGAGCCGAGATCATGCCACTGCACTCCAGCCTGGGTGACAGAGTGAGACTCTGTCTCAAAAATAAGAAAAAAACATTCAGAAATGGAAACTTTACATGCACAAATGCTCATAAGGTTAGGTAATATAAGGCATTTTTCTTTGCCATTAGACTTTCATTTCTGTCTTTATCTTATTGTTGTCTTCTGTAGAGAAGGCATATATGGATATATTACATAATAAAAACCATTTTACAGATGCATGATAGGGGATAAAACTAAAGTCTCAGGGGGAAACAGAGGTCCTACTATATTCTTGAGTTAAAGTTGTTAACCATAGTCACATGTGTTTTTCTATAGGCAGGAAACGCTGGGTCAGAGACTTTTGTGCAGAAAGACAATCTAGAATATATTGGTTCAGTTTCTGCTTGTACAGCCTTTGCCACAAATGTAAACTAGATTTTCTCTCCCTTTTATGTTTTAAAAGAAACTATTTTCCTTTTTATATCTTTTAATAAACTTTTCACTTATATGTAAGATCTTTAATTGCATTTAACAAATACTTACGAAGTGTTTAATGTGTGCGAGGCACTGAGGTGGCAAAGTAGCCTTTTAAAATTTATACATTTAATCTGTTGAGGGTAAAAATAAATGTTCTTTTCGTTATTTGTAAATATTATCTCCAACAGATCAATAAATCAGAGAAGCCAGAAAGCTGCGATAATGTGAAGGTTGTTGTTAGGTGCCGGCCCCTCAATGAGAGAGAGAAATCAATGTGCTACAAACAGGCTGTCAGTGTGGATGAGATGAGGGGAACTATCACTGTACATAAGACTGATTCTTCCAATGAACCTCCGAAGACATTTACTTTTGATACTGTTTTTGGACCAGAGAGTAAACAACTTGATGTTTATAACTTAACTGCAAGACCTATTATTGATTCTGTACTTGAAGGCTACAATGGTAAGTGAATATTTACTTTTTAAAAAAACACCCTTATTGAGACATAATTAACGTGCCGTAAATTCACCTATTGCAACTGTACAGTTTGATGAGTGTAGTAAATGTATACAGTTATGAAACCATCATCACAATCCAGCTTTAGAACACCATTGTCATCCCCAAAAGTTCCTTTATGTCCGTTTGCAGACCCACCCCCAAGCAACCATTGATCTGCTTTCTGTCACTGTAATTTTGCCTTTTCTTGAAATGTCATATAATATGTCACCTTGTTTATCTGTTTTCTTTCACATCAAATAATGTTTTTGAAGTTTATCCTACTAGGATTTTCATAGGGATTGTGTTGAATTGTCATTCTGACAATATTGAGTCTTCCAGTCCATGAACATGATACTTCTCTCCATTTAAAACGTTGAAACATTAATTAATTATGGACAGGGTCTTGCTCTGTTGCCCAGGCTGGAGTGCAGTGGTGCGGTCATAGCTTACTGCAGCCTTGAACTCCTGGGCTGAAGCTATCTTCTCCCTTCTGCCTCCTAAGTAATGAGAACTACAGCTGTGCACCACCACACCTGGCTAATTTTTTTGTTTTTGTAAAAACTAAGTCTTGCTGTGTTGCTCACTCAGGTCTCGAACTCCTAGGCTCAAGGAATCTCCTGCTGAGGACTTTCAAAGCACTGTGATTTCCCATGTCAGCTACCATGTCCAGCTTCTCTCCATTTATTTATGTCTTAATTTCTCTCATCTGTATTTTGTAGCTTTTAGTGTACAAGTCTTGTACTTGTTTTGATTAATTTATTCCTAAGTATTTTTTTGATGTTATTGTGAATAGGATTGCTTTCATAATTTCAATTTTGGATTGTACGTTACTAATATATAGAGATGAACTTGATTTCTTTAGGTAGGTTTTGTGATAAAATTCAAATATCAAATTTATGATTTTACGGTTCATAGGTTTTTAGTTCATTTACAATGTTGTGCAGCTGTCACCACTGTCTGTTTCCAGAACATTTCTATCACTCCAAAAAGAAACCCTGTATCCATTAGCAGTCACTCCCAATCCATTACCACCTCCCTTCCCCCAACCCAGCAACTACTAATTTGCTGTCTATATCTATTCTATGAGTTTGCCTGTTCTAGACATTTTCTGTAAATGGAGTTATATGCTATGTGGCCTTTTGTGAATAACTTATTTCACTTACAGTGTTTTCAAGCTTCATCTGTATTGTAACATATAAACGTATATCAGCAATTCCTTCTTTTTTTTTTTTTTTTTTTTTGAAACAAGTCTCACTCTGTCGACCAGGCTGGAGTACAGTGGCGCAATCTCCGCCTCCTGGGCTCACGCCATTCTCCTGCGTCAGCCTCCCAAGTAGCTGAGACTACAGGCGCCCGCCAATACGCCCGGCTAATTTTTTGTGTTTTTAGTAGAGACGGGGTTTCACAGTGTTAGCCAGAATGGTCTTGATCTCCTGACCTTGTGATCTGCCCACCTTGGCCTCCCAAAGTGCTGGGATTATAGGCGTGAGCCACCGCACCTGGTCTTTTTTTTTTTTTTTTCTTGCGACGGAGTCTTGCTCTGTCACCCAAGCTGGATTGCAGTGGTGTGATCCTGGCTCACTGCAACCTCTGCCTCCTGGGTTCAAGTGATTCTCCTGCCTCAGCCTCCCGAGTAGCTGGGGCTACAGGTGCCCGCCACCATGCCCAGCTAATTTTTGTATTTTTAGTAGAGATGGGGGTTTCACTATGTTGGCCAGGCTGGTCTCGAACTCCTGACCTTGTGATCCACCCGCCTCGGCCTCCCAAAGTGCTGGAATTACAGGTGTGAGCCACTGCACATGGCCAGCAATTCATTACTTTTTATGTCTGAATAATATTGTATAGATATATCATATTTTGTTTATCCATTTATTAGTTGATGAACATTTGTTGTTTCTGCTTTTTAGCTATTACAGATAACGTTACTTTGAACATTCTTTTACAGATTTTTGTGTGAAAATATGTTTAGTTTCTCTTGGGTATATACCTAAGAGTGGAATTACTGGGTCACATGGTAACTCTTTAACGTTTTGAGGAGCTGCCAAACTTTTCTACAGTAGCTACACCATTTTCTCTTCCCATCAGCAATGTGTGAGGTTTCTGATTTCTTCACATCTTTGCCAGCACTTGTTATTATCTTTTTGATGACTGCCCTCTTAGTACCCACAATTGATTTTTGTATATTGACCTTGTATCCTGCAACTTTGCTAAACTTGCTTATTAATTCTAGTACTTTTTTTATGTTTTGGATTTTTTGTAAATTTTGTAGGATTTTCTCCATGTAAGAATATGTTGGCCAGGCACAGTGGCTCACGCCTGTAATCCCAGCACATTGGAGGCCAAGTCAGGCGGATCACGAGG